>NC_059109.1:5367500-6567500 GCF_020740685.1 Jaculus jaculus
GAGAGATGGCTTAGCAGTTAAGGCATTTGTCTGCAAAGCCAAAGAACTTGGGTTTGATTCCCCTAGGACCCACATAAGCCAAATGCACAAGGTGGCGCATGCATCTGGAGTTCGTATGCAGTGGCTAGAGGCCCTGGCGTGCCCATTCTGTCTCCTTCTCCATGACTCTCTCAAATTAATTAATTAATTAATTAAAATAAAAAGAAAAGTAAGAGGGCTAAGCATAACTTGAGTGATTTTTTTCTCTCAGAGTAGGAGCTCCCAGATGGAGAGGGCTGCTCTTCATTTACCCATCTCTCCAGCTCCCAAAGCAATAAAGCACTCAAACAATGCTTGTTGAGCAAAGCATGTAAGTGATGAAGTTTGAAAAGTCCCTCCAGGCCAGGGTGGTGCCGCACGCTTTTAATCCCAGCAGCACTCGGGAGGCAGAGGTAGGAGGATCTCCACGAATTAGAGGCCAGCCTGAGACTACATAGTGAATTCCAGGTCAGCCTGGGCTAGAGCGAGACCCTACCTGGAAAAACAACAACAAAAACGAAAAAAGTTCATCTTCTCACTTGGCTAGACTAAGAAGCAGCAGTAGCGCGAGATAGACGCCAGGGGGAGCACGAACAACCCCCTCCTCCCGCGACGTTCCAGATCTCGCGAGAGTTGCGCACGGCGTTGTCGCCCGGTCTGTTTTTGGGCGGAAGTGTCCGCAGAGTAAGGTGCGTGTGTGGGGTCGGGCGGGAGGAGGGAGCGGGCGGCTGGAGCGCGGAGTCTCTTCCGGGTCGCGCTCCCGGAAGCAGGAAGTTATCGGCCCATCCTCCTCGCCCCCGCGGTTGGTGTCCCCGAGGCGGGAGGAGCCCGAGGGGGCGCGGGCCTGCATGTGAGTGACTCGGGGCCCGCGGCCGGGAGGGGGGGAGGCCGCCATGCGCGTCCGTCCGTCCGTCACGGCCTCGCGCAGCTGCTCCATGCCGCCCACCCCGCTGACAGCCCCGCCGGGGTGGAGTCCCTTGTCACAGCCGTCCGTCCTCCCCGACCGCGCTGAGCCCGGGGAAAAGCAGGTCGACCTGCTGCAGCCTGCTTGGCGGGCGTCGGGGCAGTGTCCAGGACACGCGGAGTCCCCCACGTCGCCGCCCTCCTGACAGATTTCCCTTTCAAAAGACGTGCAGTTTATTGAGAGTCCATTTCCCGGATCCTTTCCAAAACATCTCTCTCTTCGCTAATAATCCTTGAGAAAATGCTTTAAAAAAAAAAAAAAAAAAGGGCGGGGGGAAGACATGTGGTAAGCCTGGCTGGTCAAATTGCAGAAAAGCATGTGTCTCGGTGTGTTGACAGGGTAAATGAGCTGTTTGAAATTCACCTGCTTCCCTCACACACGTTGTGAGCCCGGTGTGTCAGAAACATTGAGGGATGCGTTGATGTCTTTCCTCAGTTGTCAGCATATTTATGGAGTAACAGCTAATTCACAGGTTTGTTGGCCGCAATAGTGCAGAAGCCTGATTTCCCATGACAGCTGACCATCGGTAGACATGGAATCCCAATGTCACTGACACAGTAACATATCACACTAGTAGTTAAAATGGCTGCAACAAGGTCGTAGCAGCGTTCAAAGAGGCCTTATGGGAGACGGAAAAAAACCAATGCGGACATAAGGAGTCACTGTAGTGATTAGGTATTAATGAGGACCCATGCTGGAGGCACTTACTTGGGTGTCAGGGGCTTCAGAGTTCAGCTGGGCCTCAGCTTTGGGCAGAACTGAAGAATTTGAGCTGCGACTCTGGGTCCTCATAGGTGGCATTGGCCTTAGGATGGAGTTGAGTTTGAGTCTCTGAAACTGTCAGACACACACACACACACACACACACACACGTGATCAGATGACAGATCAGTGGAGCCTGTCACCATTGCAGTGTTAGGTGCCTTTGATGGGGTCCAGATGAGTTTTGCACACTTCCTAGGTCTGATGTGCTTGATAAGTTCTCAGGCTTGCTTTTTGTTTTAATTTGCATCATATACCTAGTTTTAATATGGCCATATGCTTTCAGTTTACTCTCATAATTTGTAGAGAGGTACCTTTTTGCTTTTAGGAATAAGTGATTTGTGGGTGTGTGCCTCACAGAGGTACTGCACAGGTGGTGGGATGGAATTGTCCCTTCTCTGCATGTCACCCAAATGGGGCTAAATGTTACTTGTAACATACAGTCACCCTGGGCAAGTGCAGCCTGACAACCACTGCTGTACCACAATAGGGAGTGCCTTAGAGCAGGGCACAGGCTGATCCCAGCACCAGACTTTTTCTGGTCTAAGAGCCTGCGAAGCCTTGGTACTGAAGAATGTTTCTTTTAAAGTAGTCATGGGTGGGGGGATGCTGGAGAGATGGCTTAGCGGATAAGGCACTTGCCTGCAAAACCTAAGGACCCAGGTTCGCTTCTCCAAGTCCCACATAAGCACACAAGGTGTTGCAAGGTCGCACATGTATACAAGGAGGCACACACATCCAGAGTTCAATGGCAGTGGCTGGAGGCCCTGGCCTGCCAATTCTCTGTCTCATTAAAAAAGAAAAAGAAAAGAAAAATAAGTTAGCTAGTGCTCAAAAGGGGCACACACTCATTCATACTCATATGCCAAAAGAAATAAAACCACAATAAATGTGTTTGACTAGTGTTTGTTAAGAAAGGAATGCAGGGGCTGGAGAGATGGCTTAGCAGTTAAGGCATTTGCCTGCAAAGCCAAAGGACCCAGGTTTGACTCCCCAGGACCCACGTAAGCCAGATACACAAAGTGGCACATGCCTCTGGAGTTTGTTTGCAGTGGCTGGAGGCCCTGGCATGCCCATTCTCTCTCTCTCTCTACTTGCCTATTTCTGTATCTCTCTCAAATAAATAAAAATGAAATTTGTTTTAAAAGAAAGGAATGCAGGTTGAGAGAGGAATTAAGGGGAAGTCTAAGTCCACTTATGGGCACATTACATAATTCCATAATGGACACCACAGGAAACTTGAGTCAGTGTGGCTAAGGGGTAAATAAAGAGGCTGGATCTTGAGTGCTGCAGAGAATTCTAGACCAAAGAGAGATCTGGTGATTATTAATAGCTTGTGGTTAAAGGCACAGAGGGAGTGGGGTCAAGGGCAACTGTGGTGAATGCCAACCTCTGGCAAGAGAAGAAGAAACTGATGCCAAGGTTTGAGAGCACACAAGGAAGAGGGTGGGCAGTGGTGGCAGGTGCTGTGCTGAGGTCAGGTAGAGCAGTCACTGGAGAATGCCCTTTAGACTTGGCATTGGGAAACCTATTGGTAGATGTCAGGTAGAGCAGTCACTGGAGAATGCCCTTTAGACTTGGCATTGGGAAACCCATTGGTGACCTTCGAGCAGCATTAGAGTCAGAGGGCAGGATTGGATTCCTGAAGATTTGTCATCAAACAGCGACCTGAGAAGGAAGATAGTGAGGCCCACCCAGCTCGTCTCTGAAAGGAGGGAAGGAGAAAGAGAATTAAAGATCCAGAAGGGAAGTTTTATTTTTTGTTTTGGTTTTTCAAGGTAGGGTCTCACTGTAGCCCAGGATGACCTTGAACTCACAGCAATTCTACCTCTGACTCTCAAGTGCAGAAATCAAAAGCCTGCACCACTACACCTGGCTTGGAAGCATTTTTTAATAAAAAAAAAAAAGGTGAGGATGGGAGGAGAGAGAGGTAAGTTTAAAGATGTGGAGATTTGTGCTTCAAATGTCAGTCAAAAGAGACCAAAATAAATAAGGCCAGGACTTCTATATTAAGTAGATCAAAGAGACAATAGCCAAATAAATGCAATATGTTCATTAGTTGGATCTTGTATTTACCAAAATGAAGGCAGGCCAGGCGTGGTGGCGCATGCCTTTAATCCTAGACTCGGGAGGCAGAGGTAGGAGGGTTGCTGTGAGTTCAAGGCCACCATGAGATGACATAGCGAATTTCAGGTCAGCCTTTATTTTCAAAATAAAATATTTTATTTTCAAAATAAAATATTTTTATTTTCAAAATAAAAGTTTGGGTGTGAGGTGTAGAACTTAGGGTGTGTCTGTGTCATGGGTATCTTCTCTGAATTAAGAAAGTGCTAAACACTGCAGGGCTCACCAGACAGATGTCTGGGCAGGAGAGTCACATGATAGATTGCAGAAAAGGTGAAAAGGTAGACCTCCCTCAGCGATAAATTCTTCAAAATATCAAAATGTTTTATTGCAGCTCAGTTGACAGACGGCTGCACGTACTTCAGATAGGCGCTCTGGTGAGGCTGGTAGGCACGTGCTCTGAGATCATCTCTCAGGCTGGGCCTGACCTTGCCCCCAAAAGTCCTCTCCTGCCGCCTTGTGCATTGTGATTTGCAAGCAGTAGTTTCTTTCTTAGCATTTAAACAACTATTGTTAGCACTGAAAAACAACCTTCCATTTTTATTTCTGGTCTACGGACAGGACCCAGGGCCTTCTACATGCTAGACAAGTTCTCTGCCACTGAGCTATGTGCACATCCCATTTAATACACATATTTTAAATTATTTTTGTTTGTTTGATTTTGTTTTTTGAAGTAGGATCTCACTCTAGTCCAGGCTGACCTGTTCACTATGTATTCTCCGGGCGGCCTCAAACTCACGGTGATCCTCCTACGTCTGCCTCCCCAGTGCTAGGATTAAAGGCATGTGCCACCATGCCCAGCTTTATTTACAATTATTTTTTTTAAATACTTATTCATGAAAGAGAGTGAGAATGAATGGGCATGCCAGAACCTCCTGCAACTGCTGACCAACTCTAGACACATGTGCCACTTTGTTCATCTGGTTTTATGTGGGCACTGAAGAATTGAACCTGGACTGTCAGGCTTTGCAAGCAAGTGTTTTTAACTGCTGAGCCATTTCCCAATCTGAAGCTTGTCATTATCATGATTTTATTTTATTTTTTTGGTCTTCCAAGGTAGGGTCTCTCTGTAGCCCAGGCTGGCCTGGAATTCATTATGTAGTTTCAGGCTGGCCTTGAACTCACAGCAATCCTCTTACCTCGGCCTTCCGCGTGCCAGGATTAAAGGTGAGCACCACCACGCCTGGCTTTTGTTTCTCTCATTTTTTTGGGGGGGGGGGGTTCGAGGTAGGGTCTCACTCTAGCTGAGGCTGACCTGGAATTAACTATGTAGTCTCAGGGTGGCCTGGAACTCACAACACTCCTACCTCTGCCTCCCGAGTGCTGGGATTAAAGGCCTGCGCCACCACGCCTGGCCTTTTCTCCTATTTTTAAGTGTACAATACAATACTGTTAACTGTAAGCACTGCCATGCAGTAGATCTCTAAAATGCATTCATCTTTCATGACAACTTTCTTATGTTTGGCTGACACCTCACAGGTTTCCCGTGCCCCAGGCACCATTCCACTGTCTGTCTTTGTGGTAAACCGTTACTGATTGGCCGTACCAATAGCCCTGCCTGGTAGCTGTTGTGTCTGTGGCGCATTTCAGTAAGCACAGTGCCGTTGTCTTGTAGCCGTGTCATCACAGATGGTGACAGTTCCTTCTTACAGGCTGAATAGTAACCCTGTGCTCATGTGCCACCTTTTCTTTAAGTGTGCTCCATTAGCCCAGTGTGGATGTTTAGGTTGCGTCTGGTCTTGACCGCTCACCCGCCTGTGGTGTGGGAGCGTAGATATCTCTTCAGGATCCACATCCTGCTTCCTGTGGATGTATGCTCACAGGTTGGACTGATTGCTGGAGCGATTGTATTTTTATTTATTTATTTATTTTGGTTTTTCAAGGTAGGGTCTCACTGTAGTCCAGGCTGACCTGGAATTCATTATGTAGTCTCAGGGTAGCCTCGAACTCGTGGCAGTCCTCCTGCCTCTGACTCCTGAGTGCTGGGATTAAAGGCAAGCATCACCATGCCCAGCCTATTTTCATTTCTTTGAGGCAGGGTCTCACTCTAGCACAGGCTGACCTGGAACTCACTCTGTAGCCCAGGCTGGTCTCAAACTCACCACAATCCTCCTGTCTCAGCCTCCCAAGTGCTGAGATTAAAGGTGTGAACTACTGTGCTTGTCTTGTGTTGTTAATTTAAAAAAAATTTTTTTTTGAGGTAGGGTCTCACTCTTGCCCAGGCTGACATGGAACTTGTTCTGTAGTTCCAGGCTGGCCTTGAACTCATAGCAATCCTACTACCTCTGCCTTCCAAATGCTGGGATTAAAGGCATGCACCATAACATCCGGTTTTAATTTTTATTTATTTATTTGCAAGGGGAGAGAAAGAGAAAGTATGGACACGCTAGGGCCTCCTACCACTGCAAATGAACTCTAGACACATATGCCACTTTGTGCATCTGGCCTTACGTGAGTGCTAGGGAGTCAAACCCAGGCCATCAGGCTTTGCAAGCAAGCACTTTAATCACTGAGCCATCTCTCCAGCCCGATGTGTTGTTAACTTTTTTTACAGTTTTTTTTCAATAGTTTACTTATTATTTATTTATCAGAGAGAGAGAGAGAAAATGGGTGCACCAGGGCCTCTAGCCACTGAAAACACTCTAGATACATGCGCCACTTTGTGCATCTGGCTTACATGGGTACTGGGGAATCAAACCTGGGTCCTTAGGCTTCATAGGCAATGCCTTAACTGCTAAGCCATCTCTCCAGCCCTGTTGTTAATCTTTTAAATATTTATTAGCGAAAGAGAGAGAGAGAGAATGGGTGTGCCATGGCTTCCTACAACTGTAAATGAACTCCAGACACAAGTGCCACTTTGTACATCTGGCTTGATGTGGGTATTGTGGAATTGAACCCAGTCCGTCAGGCTTTGCAAGCAAGGGCTTTTATCTGCTGAGCCATCTCTTCAGTTTTGTTATTAATTTTTAAAGAAATTTCCATGCTGTTTTCTAATTTGCATTCCCCCAATAGTGTACTTTGATTGTAAATTTTAAGCATTTTATTACAGCTTTAAATCACATTAATTGTTTTAATGCTGTATTGGCTATTTCGCCTTAAATATGTTTGTTTTTCTCTGACCTTTTATTACAATCCAACGAATGTATTTTCCCCTTTAGTAGAATACAAATGCACTTAATGGTAGTCATGGGTAAAACAGAATGGAAATAGTCCAGCATTAACAAGTACACAGCGTGCCTTCTAGCCAGCCTGCTACTAAGGAACCGGTGCGGGAGAAGGAGATGCGACATCGCTCTGGATGTGGCACTCGCTGCTGACAGGGGACATGTTTAGATCGGCTTTACCGCTTTTGTGCTGTCATGTGTCCTCTCTTGTGTTCCAGCTCAATGAATCAGAGTTGCAGCATTAGCACTGCCTAACTGGCAAAGTGTTGAGAAAGTCCTGGCTCCTGGGTCATGTCACGTACAGGACACACTTGTCCCGCTGGAGGAGTTAACGCTCTATTAAACAGTGCAAAGGTGAGGCTTACACATATGCTGATACCGCAGCCTGTTTTCTGGTTTCTTCTTTTTTAAGTTTCCTTCCTTTTCCGTCCTTTGATATAATTCTCTTGTCCTAGCTTTTCTCTTTTATTTGTTTATTTTGTTTTTTTGAGGTAGGGTCTCATTTTAGTCCAGGCTGACCTGGAATTCACCGTGCAGTCTCATAGTGGCCTCGAACTCATAGTGATCCTCCTACCTCTGCCTTCTGAGTGCTGGGATTACAGGTGTGCGCCACCATGCTTGGCTACTTTATTTATTTTTAAAATATATTTTTGCCTGAGACTACATAGTGAATTCCAGGCCCTACCTCAAAAAAACAAAGAAAAAAATTTTTATTTATTTGAGAGCAACAGAGAGGCAGATAGAAAGAGAGAGAATGGGTGCACCAGGGCATCTAGCCACTGCAAATGAACTCCATATGCATGCGCCCCCTTGTGCATCTGCTTACATGGGTCCTGACAATCGAACCTTGAACAGGGGTCTTAGGCGTCACAGACAAGCGCTTAACCACTGAGCTGTCTCTCCTGCCCTCAACAAATATTTTATAGATAACTCTTAACAGATTCAATGAGCTATTCCTCTGCCTTGTTTGCTCATAGACTGAGACCAGAAGGACTCGGGGAGACCACATCTCCAAGGATGTCTTCCTGTAGCAGGGAATCAGCTCCCTGGCTGGCCCCCACAGACCTATCTTGAAAGTTGGATCTCTCGGCCTTGGCTCTTTGAGCAGGATAGCTCTGTGTTGTGGAGAGCTGCCTGGTTAGATGGCGGTGATACCCCTCTAGACAATCAAACCATCTTCAGACATCACCAAATGCCCCTTGAGCAGAATCACTCCTAGCTGAGAAAAGCCCTTTAAGGGAGAGTATCTTTATTGTCTGTGTTGGTTTACAGTACTGGGACTGACCAAGGACTTAGCCTACTACCACTGAGCTGAATCTGAGCCTGGAGTGTGCCTTTAGTCAGCCGGAAGGCTTGGAAGCTTCTGTGTTGGGCCTCACTCCCAGAGCTCCTGTTAACTTGGCACAGTAGATACCCCCTAATCCATGGTTTTAGTTACCTGAAGTCCAAAAATAATTGGAAAATTCCAGAAATAAACAATTCATACATTGTAAATTTTGCCACTCTGAATAGCTTGTGATTTCTCACGCTGACCTGCCTGGGACATGAACAACCCTTTGTATCTATGGTACCTGTCCCTAGCTGTGAGTGACGTACAGCCGTGTTGTGTGATGACGCCTGCATCATTTGCCTCACTTAACCCATCACATAGCCATTTTTTACCCCACACCATCATAGGAAGGTTGAGAACAAGATAAAATAGTTCACAGGGCTACATGCATATAACTTTTTGTTGTTGTTGTTTTCCGAGGTAGGGTCTCACTCTAGCTCAGGCTGACCTGGAATTCACTATGTACTCTCAGGGTGGCCTCGAACTCACGGCGATACTCCTACCTTGCCTCCTGAGTACTGGGATTGAAGGCATGCACCACCATGCCCAGCCATGCACATAGCTTTTATTATGATAGCATTGCATCACTGTCTGTTTTTATTACTATTGTTATCTTACTGCTCTTAGCTTATAAATTTAACTTAGTCCTAGGTGTGTGTGGGGAAAGCTAGCGTGTATGAGTTCAATACAATGCATAGTTTCAGGCACCCATTGGGGGTCTTGGAACCTCTAGCCAAAGCTGAAGGGAGGGAGTACTATATGTTCAGGGTGGGACACGATGCTTTGAATCACACGCTTCCCCTGGTGATCCTGCCCTTGAACTTGCAGGCTTAATTCACGCTTAGAGTCAAGTTCGTTCCTGGAGCTTCCCACGTAGCCAAGCTCACTGCTGCCAGAGGTAGTCATTTCTGGGGGTAGACAGAGTGCCATCAAGCCTCGGCAGGTTTCACTTAACTCTCTCATGCTTGATGCTTAGCCATGCCTTCCAGTTTGATAATTTTAAAGGGACAAGATTTTTGTTATTTAATCAGTATTCTAGCCTATCATATCTCTTGTGTTGACAAAATATGTCTTCTAATTTAAACATGAAAATCCTGTCTTGGGAATCATTGGTCAAAACTAAGATTAAAAAACAATATTTTCATTTTCTTCAATTTATTTTTAATTTATTTTTATTTGTTTGAAGGGAGAGAGAGAGAGTAGGAGCGCCAGGGCCACTTGCCACCCTAAACAGACTCCAGACGCGTGCACCACCTCGTGTACCTGGCTTAACATGGTACTGGAGAATCAAACCCAGGCCGTCAGGTTGTGCAAGCCAGCACCTTAACCCCCGAGCCATCTCTCCAGCACTCCTCTTCTTCTTTTTCTTTTTCCTGGTGCTGGGATTGAGATAAATATCCCCACCCCCTCCCTGAACTGTTTCTGCAGGGATTGCTGTAATGCCATGGCTGTCTGCTCTTCATAGCTCTGACTAAGAAGGGAGGGGAGGGAAGGGGAGGGGAGGAAAGGGAGGCAGCTAGCTATAAAAGGCTGTTTTCGAGCTGGATATGGTGGTGCACACCTTTAATCCCAGCCCTTGTGAGGCAGAGGTAGGAGGGTCGCCATGAGTTCAAGGCCACCCTGAGACTCCATAGTGAATTCCAGGTCAGCCTGGGCTACAGTGAGACCCTACTTTGAAAAAAAAAAAAAAAATATGCCAAGGTGGCCATTCCTGCAGGAAAATGCATAAGTAAATAGTGAGCCTTCCTACCACAGAGAAGCACACGGAGTGGCCACAGAGAGACTGCCTGACACCTACTGGATGGCAGTGAGTGGAGGTCAGATAAGAACTCACCCAGCACATCTGGATTCCATGCATGTCGCCGTGCACCCTGATGCCGATCTAATGGGAATGGGCAGGTCTAAGCATTTACTGTATCTGTGACATGATCTAGTGTGCAGGCTGAGGTCAGACATGGGAAGTAAGTGCTCAGAGGCCCAGAGGTATGAAGAAGACCAAACAGAAGGGCTCTCGGAAGGGACTGTGCTGGAAGAGGAGCCACGCGGATGTAGCTGGGCTGTGACTCTTCAGGCTCCCTTTTCTCTGTTGTACTGTGCCCTACAGGTGGCAGCATCTTCCTAAAGAAATGACAGGCCAGGCGTGGTGGCGCACGCCTTTAATCCCAGCACTCGGGAGGCAGAGGTAGGATCGCCATGAGTTCAAGGCCACCCTGAGACTACAGAGTTAATTCCAGGTCAGCCTGGACCAAAGTGAGACCCTACCTCGAAAAACAAAACAAAACAAAAAAGAAAAAAAAGAAATGACAGTACCAGTCCTTTTCCAGGCTAGAACCACTTTGGGAGTGAAGTATGCATATAAGAGGACCCTCTGCATTAAAAGAAAAAAAATTCCTGGGCTGGAGAGATGTTTCAAGGGTTAAAAACACTTGACCTGACAGGACTGGACTTGATTCCCCAGCATCCATGTAAAGCCAGATGCACAAAATGGCTCATGCATCTGCAGTTTGTACTGGTGTGCCCATCTCTCCTCCTCCTCCTTTATTTATTTATTTATTATTTATTTTTGTTATTTTGAGGTAGGGTCTCACTCTAGCCCAGGCTGACCAGAAATTCACTATGTAGTCTAGGGTGGCCTCGAACCCACGTCAATCCTCCTACCTCTGCCTCCTGAATTCTGGGATTAAAGGCGTGTGCCACCACGCCCAGCCCAAATAAATATATTTTGGGTCTAGATAGATGGCTTAGTGGCTAAGGTGCTTGCCTGCAAAGCCAAAGGACCCAGGTTCAATTCCCCAGGACCCACATAAGCCAGATGCATAAGGTAGCACAAGCATCTGAAATTTGTTTGCAGTGGCTTGAGGCCCTGGCATGCCCATTCTCTCTTAAATAAATAAAAATAAAATATTTAAGTATATATATTTAAATCCTGGGACTGGGGAGATGGTCATTGGCTAAAACACTTGTAACAAGCCTGCTGACTGGAGTTCAGATCCCCAGCCCCCATGGAAAGCCTGATGTGTCTGTCATCCCAACGCTCCTAGGCAGTGGGAGGCAGAGTTAGGAGAACCCCGGAGTTTACAGGTCTCATAGCCTAGCCTTTACAGTGCAGAACACATCAAGAGAGACTCTGTGTCAAAGTGGGAAGAGAGGACCCATACCCAGAGGTATGTGACCTCACACGCTGTCACATACATGCCCATGCACAAGCGTGTGCGCATACACAAAATATCCTAAGTACTAGCCTACCTATAAGGAAAACATTGAACATGAATGACCGTGTAATTTTATTTGCAAATGATACAGAAGGAACTATCCTACTTTGCCACTTCAGTTTTTATCTTTTATTCTGTGGTAACTGTGAAAGAATACTTGTAGTTCAGTAACTTTTGTTTTTAAAGATAGGATTTCCTGTAGCCCAGACTAGCTCTTAACTCGGTGTCACCAAGGTTAGCCTTGAACTTCTGATCTTCCTGCATCTGCTTTCCCAATGCTGAGATTACAAGTATGTGCCCCCACACCTGGCACAGTTAAGTAACATTTTAAGACTTGTGCATGGTGACACACATCTGTGACTCCAGCATTCAGTAGACTGAGGCAAGAAAACCATCTGAGCTTGGAGCTTCTTGCCAACTGGGCAGTAGCAGGACATGTGCCAGAAGAAACCCTAATTTTTAAAAGTTCTGGGGCAGGGAGATGACTTAGAGGTTAAGAGCACCTGCAGAGGGGCTGGAGAGACGGCTTAGCTGTTAAGGTGCTTGCCTGTGAAGCCTAAGGACCCACGTCCAATCCCATGTTAGCCAGATGCACAAAGGTGATGCAAGTGCAAGGTCGCACCTGTACGCTAGGTGGCACAAGCATCTGGAGTTTGACTGCAGTGGCTGAGGCCTTGGAACGCCAATTCTCTCTCTCTCTTTTTCTCTCTCTTAAAAAAAAAAAAAAATCAGCCAGTCGTGGTGGCGCACGCCTTTGATCCCAGCACTTGGGAGGCAGAAGTAGGAGGATTGCTATGAGTTCGAGGCTACCATGAGACTCCATAGTGAATTCCAGGTCAGCCTGGAATAGAGTGAGACCCTACCTCGAAAAACAAAACAAAACAAAAGTCTCCCCTGCTGGGCATGATGGTGTATGCCTTTAATCCCAGCACTCGGCAGACAGAGGTAGGAGGATTGCCATGAGTTTGTATGAGTTTGAGGCCAGCCTGAGAGTAGATAGTGAATTCCAGGTCAACCTGGGCTACAGTGAGACCCTACCTAAAAAAGCCTAATAATAATAATAATAAATAGTATCTACTGTGATTTGAGGGAAAGGGGGGAAAAAGAAACACCAGAAAACTCATTCTCCCCTCAGCGGGTCAAGAAACCTTGTTCCGAATGTAGAGAGAGCAACTCGAAAGAGGAAGCGGGCGCCATCTCTCTCTACCACATTTTCTCTTGCAGGGATTTTGTATTTGAAGACATGGATCTAGCTGCTCATGAGCTCAGCATCTATGACAAGCTTGCAGAGACCGTGGACTTGGTGAGACAGACAGGCCACCAATGTGGAATGTCAGAGAAGGCGATCGAGAAATTTATCAGACAGCTGCTGGAGAAGAACGAGCCACAAAGGAGGCCGCCCCAGTATCCTCTCCTCCTGGCCGTGTATAAGGTAAAAAGTGGTGCTTGGGAATCGGCTCTCGGAGGCTTGTGTGTCTTCCCAGGTGTCACCCCGGCTGACTCTGCCCCTGGACCCGGTTTTGTTCCGTGCATAAGCTGGCCTTTGTTCCTGTCATCATGTGTTACTAGGAAATTGGACCATTTTGTTGATTGGCCTAAGTGAGAGCTGTATGTTTATAAGTAATCTGCATGTGTGTGTTTGCTAATGGTAGCCCTGGCTTCCGACTTGTGTCATGAGCTGTTCTCTGGGGAGAGGCTGGCAAGCGCTTATTGCCCCCAGGCAGGCAGGGCACCAGTGAGTTGATAGGTTTCCTTACAGAGCTCGGGCAAGGGCTTACTTCCAATGCAGCCATAACAGCGGAAGTCCATCCCAGTGTGGCCGCCCCGCCCCCCTCCCCTGCGGCCACAGGGCCTTGGGCATCATTGCATACAGTTGACACGGGGGAGAGGGCAGCTGAAATCTCAGGTGAGGGTGTAATGACCCTTTCCAGCCCCCTTCTGTGGGGATTTAAAGAAGCCCAGCTTGGAGGGTCTCTCCTGAGTGGTTCCAGTTGCTCCTTGATAAAGATGATGGCAGTTGTTTTTCTCGAGGACCGCATCACACTACAGATGGCTTCTCTATAGCCAGAGTTCTTGAGTTTGACATGCCTTCAGAAGTGAGAGCTAGTGGCTTACCTATGAGAGTAAGTTAGCTCTTAAGACCCAGTAGGACTAGAAGAGGTCTGTGCTTCCATGGCATTAAAGTATTTTGTTTGTTGGGACAGTTAGTAACCTTGCTCCTGTCTTTCCTTGTAGGTCTTCCTAACTCTGGGATTAGTCTTGCTCACTGCCTACTTTGTGATTCAACCTTTCAGCCCACTGGCACCTGAGCCGGTGCTTTCTGGAGCTCAGACATGGCGCTCCCTCATCCATCACATTCGACTGATGTCCTTGCCTATCACCAAGAAGTACATGCCAGAGAGTAAGGGTGCACCTCTGCAAGGGGGAGATGAAGACAGACGCTTTCCAGGTAGCGCCTGCCTTTACTCCTTAGGAGGGATAATTTTCTTCCTCTTTTTATTCCATCTCACTAGCCCGTGGTCGTCTCAGACCTGTGGGCCTCCTGTCCCAGCCTCCCAGATACTGGCTGGGATTACAGGCGTGAACCACCACCAGCAGCTTGAAATAGAGTTTTCTGACAATGTTTAATGGGAAAGGAAATATTTGCTGATATCTAATAAGATACTTTCCCCCGAATTGTCTTATTAAACTCAATCCTTACTAGGATTCTCTGGGAATGGATTTTGTTACCCTTATTTTATAGATAGGAAAACTGAGGCTCAGAAAAATTAAGAAACTTGGCAGACAAACACATGTAGTGGAACCAAATCAAACCTTGATCCAGAACACATGTCAGGAATGAATGTCCACACGGAGGGTCTGCCTCTAGTTTTTAGGTCCTTCTCTCTCCTGTGATCTCCATCCATAGCAGGTAGTTCAGAGACAGCTACTGAAGTCTGGGTGGCTTTTTTTTTTTCTCCTGTTTGCAAGCAGAGAGAGGCAGAGACAGAGAGAATGGGTGTACAGTGGCCTCTAGGCTCTGCAAACTAACTCCAGATGCATCATGTGCCACTTTGTGCATCTGGCTTTACATGGGCACTGGGGAATTGAACCAGGATGGTTAGGCTTTGCAGGCTTAACTTAACACCTTAACTGCTGTGCCATATTTACAGCTTCTGGCTTTTTTTTTTTTCAAGGTAGGGTCTCACTCTAGCTCAGGCTGACCTGGGATTCACTATCTAGTTTCAGGGTGGCCTCGAACTCATGGCGATCCTCCTACTTCTGCCTCCTGAGTGCTGGGATTAAAGGCATGTGCCACCACGCCTGGCTTCAGCCCTCTCTTTTTTTTAATTTAATTTTATGTATTTGAGAAAGAGAGAATGGTCACATCAGGGCCTCCTTCCACTGCAAATGAAGCTCAAATGCATGTGCCACTTTTTTGCATCTGGCTTTAGGTGGGTACTTGGGAATAGAACCAAGGCCTTCAGATTTTGCAAGAATGTGCCTTTTACCACAGAGCCACCTCTCCAGCCCCAAGATAGGACTTTCTTGTATTTGTTAGGAAGATTGTTTTGTTGTTTTGAGGTAGGATCTCTCGCTAGCTCAGGCTGACCTGGAATTCACTCTGTAGTCTCAGGCTGGCCTCAAACTCACAGCAGTCCTCCTACCTCTGTCTGTCCAGTGCTGGGATTAAAAGCTCAGGAGATGGTTCTTGAAGTGTCAGCAGAGCTCCAGAGATGAAGTTCCCATTTCTGTGAAGACCCAGGGCACCGGGGAAGAAGAGCCGGAGGGCCTTGTGGGCCAGCCGTGCGCGTGCTGCTCCCGCGGACGCTCGGCTGCACTCTTGGCGCTCTGTCCTCTCAGCCTCCCAGAGCGGCTTCTGCTCTTTGGCACAGGGGATGGAGGCCACAGCACAGCCCCAAGCTTCCCTCCCCCGCCCGCCCTGCACAGGGCATCTCCATGGGACCGTGAAGAAGTGAGGGAGAGTCAAGGGACTGGGTCACTCCTTCTCTACATCATAGCTGCAAAATGTCAGACCTTCAGCATCTTGCCTGAGAGCCAAAGTCTTTGGTCTTATTCGAGTTACTGTTTTGTCTTGAAGATGGAAAACAGATGAGTCCTTGGAGTTCCTGGTAGACATTGGAGGGGTGTGGTTTCAGCTCTCCAGCGTTGGTTCTATAAAAATGCTGTTTTCCTTCGTGAATGTGGGTGTGAAGACTCCATGTTTTCCTCTGTGTACACTTCTGGGAAGCTGTGAACATGCAGAGCTAACGATGTTTGCATAGCTTGAAAGGTCAGCTAAGCAGGCAAACAGTGGTGTGGGTAGAATCGTAGTGGCAGTGGAGTCTGCGCTTGTAAGAGAGGTAAGGGAAGAAAACATGTTTTATTTATTTGGGGTTTTTTTGAGGTAGGGTCTCACACTAGCCCAGGCTGACCTGGAATTCACTATGAAGTCTCACGGTGGCCTCGAACTCCTGGTGATCCTCCTACGTCTGCCTCCCATGTGCTGGGATTAAAGGTGTGCGCCACCATGCCTGGCTCTACTAGATATTCTTCCTGTCGCCATCTATTTACCTTTGTTCCTTCCTCTCTCAGACTTTGACCCCTGGCGCACAAATGACTATGAGCAGAATGAGTCGGAGCCCATCCCTGCCAACTGCACAGGCTGTGCCCAGAAGTTGCCCCTCATGGTAACACTGCCAGAGGATACCCCAAAGAATTTTGAAAGACTCCGTCCTTTGGTGATCAAGGTAGGCGAGAATCCAGATCCTCCTGTGATGGCCTACCCTTGAGAGGGCTGGATCAAGCCTACACAGTTTGCAGTAACTGGTTTTGTTTTGCTTCCTGTGTCACCAAGTCAGGACAGCCTCTGCCACATGAAGAGATCCAGCGGTTTTTGTGCCGGTATCCTGAGGTGACAGACGGCTTCACTGAAGGGTTTTTCAACAAGTGGTGGCGTTGCTTTCCTGAGAGGTGGTTCCCCTTTCCTTACCCGTGGTGAGTGGGCATCACTCAGTAAGAGCCCCCACTGCGCGCTACCACTGTGCAGAGTCACAGCATGCCCTTCACGGCCAGGGAGGGGCGTCCACTGTTAGCCAGTGTGAGAGGTAAAGGGGTGAAGGGAACAGGCTCGTCAGAAGGAAGGGCATCACCATGGGGCAGCAGCCAGCTTGCCTGGGAGAGCCAGGGTTGTGTCTAGCATGTGTTTGGCATTCATGCTCATGGGGAGAAAGTGAACAGAATGGTGTCTTGTGGCACTGGATCATGCCAGGTAGTTTGTCTTGGTGCTCATCAGTGACACTTATAATAGCTCTGGGGACAAAGGAACTGGCATTTTTAGAGCAGAAAAATAGGAATCAGAGGTGTTAAGTGACCTTCCCAAGATTACCAGGTTTGAAACCCGCGTGTGTGTTCCAATGTCTACACACACACACTGGGCCATTGCTTAGGGTTAAGTTCGCCCTCCAGCAAGAAAGGGGAACCCAATTTCCATGTAGAACTGATTTAAAGGAGAAACTAAAAATTGGTTTTCGGTGTTGGTCGTGGTGGCACACACCTTTAATCCAGCACTCAGGAGGCAGAGGTAGGAGGATCGCAGTGAGTTCGAGCCCACCCTGAGACTATATAGTGAATTCCAGGCCAGCCTGGGCTAGAGTGAGACCCTTCCTTGAAAAACCAAAACCAACCAAACAAACAAAAAAATTAAAAAAAAAAAATTTTAAGCTGGGTGTGGTAGTGCATGCCTTTAATCCCAGCACCCAGGAGGCAGAGGTAGGTGGATTGCCATGAGTTTGAGGCCACCCTGAGAATGTAGAGCGAATTCCAGGTCAGCCTGGGCTAGAGAGCAAGACCCTGCTTCACAAATAAAACAATAACAAAAACTGATTTTCCAGGAGTTTTGTTGGGTAATTTCTTACCACCTCTACCTTTCTTTAGCTTTTTTTTTTTTCTCTCAAGGTAAGGTCTCACTCTAGCCCAGGCTGACCTGGAATTCACTCTGTAATCCCAGGGTGGCCTCGAACTCACGGCAATCCACCTACCTCTGCCTCCCAAGGATTAAAGGCGTGTACCCTCACGCCTGGCTGGCTTTATTGTTGAACAGACTACCCAGGTCTTTCCCACTGCCTCACGGGAAGGGCCAGGCTGTGGTCCCTCTTCCTTCCACCCCCACCTTGTCTGTGCCCGCTGCCCAGCCTGCCGTTGCTTCAGCCTCTTTTTCCAAGATGGAGTGAATGGCATCTTTGCTTCCTCTACGTGTTGTTTTCACTGGACTTTAAAAAGAACATGCCTCCCACACACTCAAACCCTGCCTGTAGAGCTTATCTGGGTGCATGTAATGTCTATCCATTGATTTGGCACCATTGTTCTGTGTTGGGCATTTTTAGAAAAGGTCTTGCTGGGTGTGCTTCTAATCCCAGCACTTAGGAGGGAGGGTTATCCTTAGCTACACAGGAAGTTTAAGGCCATTGTGGGCTGCGTGAGAGCCTGTCTCAAAAAAGTGAAGGGGAAAACAAAGGACCTCGTCCTGCTCTTTACCGCTGCCCCCCTGCCTGGCCAGCTCCGCTCTTGACTTGTTTGTCTCACGCTTTCCAGGAGGAGACCTCTGAACAGATCACAGATTTTACGAGAGCTATTTCCTGTTTTCACCCACCTTCCATTTCCAAAAGATGCCTCCTTAAACAAATGCTTCCTTCTTCACCCGGAACCTGTTGTGGGTAGCAAGGTAGGATGTTTGAAGAGGGCTTGGAACTAGAATCTTCCTCATTAAGGACTGGGACTGAGGTCAGAATCAAGGCCTTCTCTGCATATGGACTTGGAGGATGAGTTTAGGGGCCACCCACTTAATCTAGAGTTCTCCCCACCTGCCGCCAGCCCATTGCGATACCACGAAGGCATGTTTCCCAAAAGTCTCCTTGCCTTGCAAATCTGTTTCCTTCCACCTTTAACACCTGAGAAAAGATACTTTTCAGTATTATAGGGACTAGATCATAAGATTTGAAGGGACCCAAATAGGTAGTCTGCCACAAATTAGAAAGCATACAACAGTGTATTTCATGAACAGTGTCAACCTTTTTTTTGGTTTTTCGAGGTAGGGTCTCACTCTATCCCAGGCAACCTGGAATTCACTATGTAATCTCAGGGTGCTCTCGAACTCACAGCAGTCCACCTACCTCTGCCTCCCAAGTGCTGGGATCAAAGGCGTGCACCACCACGCCCGGCTTAACCTTTTCTTGTAGATATGGAAATGTGCCTAAGAGATGAAACCATCTCTCCAAAGTCACAGAACAGGTTGATCAGAGGACTCTGTAGAACTCCACCCCAGAAATAAGTAAGACTCTAAACAAAAGAGCCCTGGACAGGCAGTGCTCGGGAGCCCCGTGTTTGCCAGGCAGCCCGGCTGAGCTAGAAAAGGCCACTCACCCCATCATTCCCTCCCGTGGCCCTCGGCCAATGGACAGGGAGATGCTTGTCTATGTCAGGACCTGTTTACTTGTCTCTGAATTGCTCCTTTGTTGAGTCCCAGTCCTGAGGAAGGATTGAGTCTTGATGGGTTTGGAGGAGTGAAAAGATAAATAAAATTTCCCAAATTGTGAGTCTCCACCAACTCTGGGTTGGGTCTTCAATCTCCTGATAGTCTTTGGCTCCAAACTTGCTGAATTGCCTTACAGGAATTTAAAAGCCTATAAAAACAATCACTTTCTCGAGAAGTAAGAACTTCTGTCTTCCAGCAGTGGGGAGGGGCTGAGTGCTTGCCTCAGAATTTACTCAAGTTTATCCTGCTGTCTCCAGCTAGAACTCTGGGCTCTGGGATGATTTCATCTCTATAATTATGATACAATTCTGGGCAAGAACCTTTATATTGGTGATTGAAGTTCATCTCACAGCTCGAGGAGTCAGCTGAGTTACTCAGATGCTTATCGAAGTCATCTTGGATTCTCAGGGATGTTTTGGGAAGGGCATGGCCCTAAGGCAAAGCCCCGGAGTCTGGTTTCCTGGAGCATCTCGGTCCCCACCCAGGCCCAAGCCTCCCTTTCTCCTAGTCTCTCTCCACCCTGAGCCGTCCACCTCCTCATCCCCAGGCCTGCTAAAGCCTGGGCAGTCTTGATAGATGCCAAGAGGTGGGAGCTGAGACCCACTTCCTCACTCCTCAGAGTTGGGGGGGCTGGTCTTTCCTTTTATCCTGGCCATGGGGGAGCTTGAGCATGACCCTGACCCTGCAGCCTGTGGAAGGGCTGAATCCACTGTTCTGTTCTGTTATTTTCTTTTTTCTGGTCTTCTGAGACTGTTTTCAAGACTACAGATGTCAGAGCTGCTGGTGTCAGTATCAGTTCACTCAAGACAGCAGGCTTCCTCTCGCCACTCGAGCCAGTTGCAGTCAGGTTCACACTGCTGGCAGAAAACGTCTGACCTGTGGGGAAGAAGCGGGGGCTTTTGGGCTTGCAGACTCGAGGGGAAGCTCCACGATGGCAGGGAAAATGATGACATGCGCAGAGGGTGGACATCACCCTCTGGCCAACATCAGGTAGACAACAGCAGCAGGAGAATGTGCCAAACACTGGCATGAGGAAACCAGCTGTAACACCCATAAGCCCACCCCCAACAATACATCACCTCCAGGAGGCTTTAATTCCCAAATCTCCATCAGGTGGGAACCTAGCATTCAGAACACCTGAGCATATGGGGGACACCTGAATCAACTCTCCACACCAGTAAAATGGCTCTAGTATTGTAAGTAGGCTGGGTGCCTGGGCTTTGGGACCAGCCTCATGGGCCTGTCCCTGCTCTTTCCCCCGCTAGTTATGACCCTGGCAGTCACTTTGCCCTAACCAGAGTATCTTCAGATAAAACGTCAATACCCACTTTTCAAGGTTGGCATTATACTCAAATTGAAAGCAGAAACATGGTGGGGGGAGGAGCCAGGACCCCACCAGGGAAGACCTGCAACCTATTCTGTATGAGGACAGGGTTGTCCTGCGGGACAGGACTGGGGTAGGGGAGACCTGAGGAGGACCACTTCTCCCTGCCTGTGTTGCCGCACGGGATGCCGGCTATGGGCAGCAGCTACCCAGAAGGTGTGCCTCCCTCCGTGATTTCCTTTTTGGTTTCAAAGCCAGAGGTCAGGCTTTTTCTCTTAACCTGGCCTCCTTGCTCACTGTGTCTGCTTCTGCTCAGAGTGTGAACCTTCAACTTGCTGCAATGTGATTCCTATCAGAATCCCAGTAAGAAGTGATATTCCATTAGATAAACCATCTGTTTTTTTTTTAATTTTTTTTTAATTTTTATTTGAGAGTGACAGACACAGAGAGAAAGACAGATAGAGGGAGGGAGAGAGAATGGGCGCGCCAGGGCTTCCAGCCACTGCAAACGAACTCCAGACGCGTGCGCCCCCTTGTGCATCTGGCTAACGTGGGACCTGGGGAACCGAGCCTCGAACCGGGGTCCTTAGGCTTCACAGGCAAGCGCTTAACCGCTAAGCCATCTCTCCAGCCCAAACCATCTGTTTTGAAAGCCGGCATTTGCCAGGCGTGGTGGCGCACGCCTTTAATCCCAGTGCTCGGTAGGCAAGAGGTAGGAGGATCACTGTGAATTTGAGGTTACCCTGAGACTCTATAGTGAATCCCAGGTCAGCCTGGGCTAGAGACCCTACCTTGGGGAGAGACTCCCCATCAGTCTCCCTCTTTTATGCTGGCTGAAATAGCAGTGGAGAGGTTGGGGACATAGCTCAGGAGAGGTGCTTTCCTAGCATGCACAGGGTTTGGTCCAGCACGAAAGGGGTCAGAGATTGCAGTGAGACAGTCTACCTTTGTTCTGTTTGGAGACTTGGCTCAAAATAGCTGCTGTTACTGAGGGTGCTGCCCCACCCCATCACCCTCAGAAGACCCTACAGAAGACGTTCCCCTGGTCTCAGTCCGGGAGATGCTGTATGCAGAGGAGAAACTGGTTCATCCTGTGTTCCTCTTTGCTCAGGCTGTGTGTGTGTGTGCATGTGTGCGTGTGTAATATGTATGTGTATGTGTGTATGTATATGTACACGCATACACATACATCCCTGCTCTGGCACTATCACCCAGCTGTACCACTGTTCTCTTTCCCTCCTCCAGATGCATAAGGTGCGTGACTTGTTCACCGTCGGCAGTGGTGAAGCCATGCTGCAGCTCATCCCTCCCTTCCAGTGCCGGAGACACTGTCAGTCTGTGGCCATGCCCATAGAGCCTGGGGACATTGGTATGTAGGGTCCTAGGTGTGTCTGTCTGAGTACCCACAGAACCCCCCCTGGCTCCGTGCCTGACCCCAACATTGACCTGGTTTCCTGTTGCTGTTTACCCCCAAGGCTATGCGGAATCCACCCACTGGAAGGTCTACATCGTGCCCAGAGGCGTCCAGCCACTGGTCATCTGCGATGGCACCACCCTGTCAGAACTATAGGAAACAGAGCTGTGTGGGGGAACTGCTTGGAGAGCTGAAAACCAGGTTGAAGGGGAGGCTCACGGTGAATAAAAAACACACAAACAACGCAGCCACTTTCCAGAGGCTGGCTACTTTGTTACCTGCCTTTTGCATGCATGTGCGAGCCAGCAGGGTGCTGGAGCCTGTGACGGGCCTGGCTCCCGGACTGCTCCCACACGCCTCAGATCTTGCCTGTTCCCGTCAGTGAGAGACTGGGCTTTTCCAGGCCTGTGGGCACTAGTGCATTGGGAATGAAGATGGTGGCTCGCAGCAGTGCAAAGGACAGCCAGAGGTCAGCATCAGAGCCACCTTCACAGTGTGTCCACTGTCTTCTTGGCCACATCCCCATGTTGCTTTGGAAAGCCGTGGCTGATTAAAGAAATCACTGCCCTTTAACAAGTAGAATTTAGAACCAGTGAAGAAAACCAAATATTCTGAATTGCATTTAAGAAAACTATCTCTTAGCCAGGCGTGGTGGCACATGCCTTTAATCCCAGCACTTGGGAGGCAGAGGTAGGAGGATTGCCGTGAATTCAAGGCCACCCTGAGACTCCATAGTGAATTCCAGGTCAGCCTGGTCTAGAGTGAGACCCTACCTCAGAAAACCAAAAAAAAAACAAAAAACTATCTCTTAAAACCAGGTGTGGTAGCACATGCCTCTAATCCTAGCACTTTGGAGGCTGAGGTAGGAGGATCACCGTGAGTTTGATACCAGCCTGGCCTACGTAGTAAGTCCAGGTTCTTCTGGGCTAGAGTGAGACCCTGCCACAAGGACAGGAGGGAGAGAGGAAGGAAAAAAGAGGGAGGAAGGTAGGGAAAGAAGGAAGGAAGAAAGGGAAGGGAGGGAAGGAAGAAAGGAAGGAAAAAAGAGGAAGGAAGGGAAAAAGAGGAGGGAAAGAAGGAAAGGAAAAAAGGAAGTGGACCTCTTACAGCTGCATATGTAGCTCAGTTGTACTGTGTGCAGGGTCCTAAATTCAGTCCCCAACACAGGTGGGGAAGGAGTACCGCTTTCCTAGTGTCCATGGAGTGTTCGTGATGCCAGGCGTTAGTGTGGTCCTAAGTCTAAATAGTAATTCCTAAATTAACACTTTATTACATTTTGCCAGGTTCTTATGCACCCCACCCATGCCGCTGGTTTCTTAGAAACTAAGCTGGGCTCCTTACCCTCCCTTGGCTGCGCCGGAGCCTTCCCTGCTGAGGCGGCACTGCCCTTGTCAAGTGTCGTCTTCACCGGGAATGAGCGAGAGTGGCTGGCCCGGGAGAGAGGGAGCCTCCCGGAGTTTGATCTTTAGGATCTGATTTTCGGCAGAGATGTTTCTTGCTGTCTCAACCCTGGTGTTCTAATGTGGTTGGGGGAGGACCTGCAGTCCCAGAGTGCTTGCCAACTCAGCTGGCGTGCAGCTGGCTTTGTAGTCCTCTGCTCTGGCATGATGTCCCCTTTCACACTGGGAGACAAGGTGAGGAATTCTTATTTTTCGTCATTATACAATGCTATGTTCCAAGGGGATGACCTGCTGTGCTCACTGCTGCCCGCCTGCTGAAATGGTGTAAGTAAGGACACTCTGCTGGTTCCTTCTCTCCAGTGGTCCTGCTAGACCCCTGCCACTAATTAAGCCTCACAAATTGAAGAAAAGCCAGACCACGCCATGGCCTCTGGTTCTGAGTTACAGATCAGGTAGCTGCACAGTAGGGCTGCGTGGACCACAGGTGGACAGTGCTGAGGCAGGCAGTTGTGAGCCTCTGTGAGGCCCTGTGGTCCCAGGCCCTCACCCCCACGCATCTCATGACAGCAGTGGTGACCGCTGAACACGGAGACTCATTTGTGGGTTTACCAAGGACAAGCAGACCTGTGGAGCTCGGGGTGGGAAGGCCCAGAGCTACTGCCATGGGCTTGAGTAGTGTGAGTCGAACCTGAGGGAGTTGTTCCTGAAAGAGGGCTCCTTGTGTGGCTGGAGGAAAAACAAAACTACACATAAAGGTGCATGCCTTGAACCCAGCACTTGGGAGACAGGTAGAAGGATCGTTGTGAGTTCGAGGCCAGCCTGAGGTTACATAGCGAATTCTAGGTCAGCCTGGGCTATAGCAAGACCCTGCTTTGGAAAAAACAAAGTCATACTGCTGAGCAGTTAGGATTTAAGAGGTTGTAAGCCAGAGGATCATCAAGAGGCCAGTCTTGGGCAAGCTCTGCTAGCGCAGTTCCCACTCCACTGCCCTGTGTGGCAGTCACGTGAGTCCTCAGAGGCCGCCAGAGTTTTCTGAAACTAGACCCACTGTTTGGGTAACAGATCTGTTTCATTTGGGGAATTACCTTGTGTTTTCCCCCCATTTTTCTTCTGCCTTTCACATCTTAAGTGTCTATAAAAGACTCCTGCTCAAATTTGAAACTTAAGAAAATCTTGTGTGGGTTGGCCTTGGGAGGGATCCCTTGGGAAATCCCCTAAGTACTAGACTCTTCTGCTGTTCAGCAGAGAATGACCATCGCTGGACAGTGTACAGGCTTCCATGTGTGTGGGGCTCACCTCAAGTGCTTCCAGCTGAGACTGAATTTATTATTTCTTTTATTGACATCCATGATTGTAAGCAATATCCCATGGTAATTCCCTTCCTTCCTCCCTCCCACTTTCCCCTTTGAAACTTCACCCTCCACCATATCCCCTCCCTCCCTCAATCAATCTCTTTTATTTTGAGGTCATGATATTTCCCTCCTATTATGATGGTCTTATGTAGGTGTAGGTAGTGCCCAGGCACTGTGAGGTCATGGATATTTTGTGCTTGGAGGAGCACATTGTAAGTAAGATGTCCTACCCTTCCTTTGGCTCTTACATTCTTTCCGCCACCTCTTCTGCAATGGACCCTGAGCCTTGGAAGGTGTGATAGAGATACTTCAGTGCTGAGCACTCCTCTGTCATTTCTTAGCACCATGATGTCTTCTAAGTCATCCAAAGGTCACTGCCATCTGAAAAGAGAAGCTTCTCTAACCAAAAGTGAGAGTAGCATTAGTATATTGGTATGAACATTAAGAGAAGTGCTTACTGGGAAGTTTGGTGAGCATAGTATATACATTTAGCCAGATACCAGCAGACATTACACCCCAAGGTCTCATGACTACCCATGTTGTAGGTTTTCAGTATCAGGGATGTATTCCCTCCCATGGAGTGGGCCTCCAGTCCAATTACAGGGCAGTTGGTTTCCACCATGACAAATGTGCCACTATTGCACCTGTTGGCTCAGTTAGCCTGGCTGGCCAAATTTGAGACTTGCAGTGTCCATTGTTGAGGATCTTCACTGGTGATTTCTCTCTCTCCCATTGAACTGTATGAGACTGAATTTATATTTGTTAAGGGAGGAACTCTCAAGATTTTCTGCTGTGTGTGTGTGTGTGTGCAGGTGTGTTCGTATGTACGTGTGGAAGCCAGAGGACAGCCTTGGGTTTACCCTCTTTTTGAGACTCATTGGCCTGGAGTTTACCAAATAGGCTAGACTGGTTGACAAGTGAGCCCTAAGGAACCTCTTGTCTGCACCTTCCCAGCACCGGGATTTCAAACACGCACCACCACACCTGGCATTTTACCCGGGTTCTGGGGATCAGACTCAGGTCCTCAAGCTTGCAAGGCACACACTTCACCCACTGGGCCATATCTTCAAGGAATTCTGGGGTGCAGTCTTGAAAGAGGGCCTTGGGGCTGCTGCTAGCCATTCCCTTTCTAGTCAGGCCAGCGCTGTGGGTAGGCAGCAGGACTCCCACCTGGGCACCTCCCAGCCTGCAGACGGTACCACCCTGTATGAGCAGGAGGGTGTTGCCATCACCTTCTGGCACCCAGAACCTGACCAACTGCAGCCCTGTGGAGGAGGAAAGCATTTCTTTTGGTTCACAGACTTGAGGGCAAGCTCCATGATGGCAGGGGAAACCATGGTACGAGCAGAGGCTGGACATCACCTCCTGGCCAACATCAGGTGGACCACATCAGCAGCAGGAGAGTATGCCAAACATTGGCAAGGGGAAGCTGGCTATAGCACCCATAAGCAACCCCCCCACCCCCACCCCCACCCCGCAACACACCAAGGTTCCAGTTCCAAATTGCCATCAGCTGGGGATCAAGCATTCCGAACACATACGTTTATGGGAGACACCTGATTCAAACCACCATAGAGGGTCATCACAAGGAACTGGTTGGGAGGTAGGCAGGGCAGGACCTGTCTAACCAGCCCCCACGTCCACTTCCACTGTACGGCCCAAACCACAGGGCTCCAGAAAGATGGACTTGCCCCCCCACCCTTGGTAAAGTTTACTGGGGGCTGGAGAGATGGCTTAGCGGTTAAGGTACTTGCCTGCAAAGCCAAAGAATCCAGATTTAATTCCCCAGGACCCACATAAGCCAGATGCACAAGAGACACATGCATCTGGAGTTCATTTGCAGTGGCTGGAGGCCCTGGCACCCCTATCCTCTCTCTGTCTCCCTCCTTGCACCTGCCTATTTCTCTTCCTCTCTCTCAAGTAAAAGTTTAGAACTGGGCGTGGTGGCGCACCATGAGTTCAAGGCCAGCCTGAGACGACAGAGTGAGTTCCAGGTCAGCTTGGGCTAGAGTGAGACCCTACCTTGAAAAACCTAAATAAATAAATAAAAGTTTTTAAAAAGTCTACTGGGAAATGGCAAGATAACCTTTCTGCACGGGTTGGGTTCCCTTCCCTGTAGGTTGCCAGCGCAGAGTCCCGTGTCCCCAGAAGCCAGCTCCCTGGGGAAGCAAGTACCTTCACACCACTTGGAAGCATTTCCACACAAGTGGCCTGAGCCTATGTGGTTTGCGCACACCTGCCTCCCGCCCGCCCGCCCGCCTGCCCTGAAGGAGGGAGCGAAGAAGACATGCCAGTGTGTGGGAGCGCCCGCCGCGTAGCACAGAGCGGCCAGTCCGTAACCGGGCACAGTTGGCCTCGTGGTCTCAGAGATAACGTCATCCCAGGTCATGTCCTTGAAGCCTCACCCAAACAGGGCCTGCTGGCAGCTTGTGCCCTCTGCAGCATCACTGTGGGCCCGAGAGCAGTGTTGCAGGCATCATGGGCCGGGGGGAGGGGCACGCTGCTGAGGTGCGAGAGCCTGGCAGCGAGGGTCAGGGAGCCCGGAGCTCTGGAGGGTTTGCTTTCAAGTGTGCTAAGCAAGGCCGTGCGTGGTAGCGCACACCTTTAATCCCAGCACTCGGGAGGCAGAGGTAGGAGTGCCATGAGTTCAAAGCCACCCTGAGACTCCATAGTGAATTCCAGGCCAGCCTGGGTTAAAGCTTGACCCTACCTCAAAAACCAAACAAACAAACAAAAAAAAAACCCTCCTGAGCAGAAATGGGCAAAGAATCTAACCATATGATTTTTATAAACTGTCCCTCCCCATTTGAAAACGCATTTTTAAGTGTGAGTGTAGCTGGACGTCGTTTCCAGCTGTGTGGCCAGTTCCAGCTGTGGGTCCCTTTGGAGTTGCATCACTTGTTTTTTACTTCTCGGTTTTCTAGTGCCTTCTTCCAAAGCCCAGCACAGACAGGCCTCGGCGCAGGAACAATCGCTTTAAAGTATCAGTTTTCTTCGCCACGGGTGATGACCTCACCCACGTCAACGTGGCCTGGAGTGAGAGCGGCGCAGTGGGTGCTAAGTGCCGGAGCAAAGGAGCTGCTCACGGTGCCTCTTGGGGTCTCAGGCTGTAGAAGGGAGGGGGTGGTTGCCTTCTAGCAATGGAAGGGACACCGCCTCCCCAAAACAGAAAAAACAAGTTCTTTTTGTTTTGGGTTTTTGAGGCAAGAGGCACGTCTCTGGCTCCTGCAACTCACCCTGTAGTCCCAGGCTTGCCTTGAACTCACAGTGATTCTCCTGCCTCAGCCTCCTGAGTGCCGGGATAGAGATGAGACAGAACACAAGAGCCACACTCTACCTTTCAGCACAAGGAAAGATTGTGGAGTGTGTTTGAACATGGTTCTCCAGGCCCAGGTCCTGCCTGTATTTGGACCAGTACCTGTGCGTAGTCGGTGCACATGGGAGTGGTAGGTGCATGCCCATGAGAGAAGTGACGACACTTACGGGGACAGCCCTGTGGCAAATGAAAGACAGGGCTGTGAGGTGGACCCCAACGGCATGCAGATGCCTCGTCCTCACTCCAGCAGTTTCTGCCAGCAAAGATGTCAGGGAGACGGACAGGTGCTTTCCGCCCACACCCCTGGGCGCTGTATGGCTTTTGAGTGCTGGCCCTCTGGGAGAAGCCCTCCAGCCAGCTTGTCTGCGGGCCAGGCCCTGGCTGTCTGGTCGCCCTGCCCTGCATAGCTTTAGCATTAGAGCGCAGTGCATCTGTCCTCCTCCTCTCTCTCGAGACCCGAGTGTGCAGACTCAGCCGAGTGAGGAGACGAATTGTTACGTAACTAGGCAGAGACCTGTGGCTGGCCCATCCAATGCCCCTTGCGCCTCCACTCAGTGCCTGCCGGTCAGGCGGTGGGCACCAATCCAAGAGTGTGCCTCGGCGGCCAGCGCCGTGCAGAGAAGGGGACCCCACCGCACTGAGCGTGGAGTCAGGGCGTGACAAACCTCTGCAGCTGTGGGGTGGGGGGGGTGTCCTAGGCAGCCCTCTTCACCCTCAGCTCAACAGCAAAGCACTGGTGCTGGCCCTTTCCTCCTCTCCCTTCCCGAGTGCCCACTGACACGTGTAAGTAACCCCTCGCCCGTGTTCAGTATGTTTAGGGGCCCGTGTAGTATGTAATTCTAACCTCTGATACTCCAGAAAAGCAAGATTATGAACAGTCTTGTTTAGTGGACCCATTGTTGGCTGAAGACAGTCAGAAAACCCAGTAGTTTCTAGGGGCATGTGAAAGCCATGAGAGGGATGAATAATGTAGAGGATTTAAAAAAGTTAAATAGGAAGTTGGGCGTGGTGGCGCACGTCTTTAATCCCAGCACTCGGGAGGCAGAAGTAGGAGGATCGCTATGAGTTTGAGGCCACCCTGACAGTACATAGTGAGTTCCAGGTCAGCCTGGACTAGAATGAAACCCTACCTCGAAAAACCAAAATAAATAAATAAATAGGGCTGGAGGGACGGCTTACTGGTTAAGGCGCTTGCCTGCAAAGCCAAAGGACTCAGGATTGATTTCCCAGGATCCACGTCAGCCAGATGCACAAGGTGGCACATGTGTCTGGAGTTCATTTGCAGCAGCTGAAGGCCCTGGTGTGCCCATTCCCTTTCTCTCTCTCTCTCTCTCTCTCTGCCTCTTTCTCTCTGTCAAATAAATAAAATTAAAATATATTTTAAAGTTTTTTGTTTATTTTCATTTATTTATTTATTTGAGAGTGACAGAGAAAGAGGCAGACAGAGAGGGAGAGTTGGCGCACCAGGGCCTCCAGCCACTGCAAACGAACTCCAGACACATGCCCCACCTTGTGCATTTGGCTTATGTGGGTCCTGAGGAATCAAGCCTTGACTGGGGTTCTTAGGCTTCACAGGCAAGCGCTTAACTGCTAAGCCATCTCTCAAGCCCAAATAAAATATTTTTAAAAATTTAAATGGGGCTGGAGAGATGGTTTAGTGGTTAAGGCATTTGCCTGCTAAGCTAAAAGACCCAAGTTGCATTCCGTAGTATCCACGTAAGCCAGATGTGCATGTGTCGGAGTTTGTTTGCAGTGGCTAGAAGTCCTATGCCCATTCTCTAATAACATAAAAATTATTTAAAAAATTTAAATATCTTTATTTGTGAGCAGAGAGAAAATGAGAATGGGTATTCCAGGCCCTCTTACTACTGCAAACAAATCCCAGACACATGCACCACTTTGTGCATTTGGGGTTATGTGGGTCCTGGAGAATTGAACCCAGACTGGCAGGCTTTGCAAACAAGCAGCTTTAACCAGAGCCATCTCTCCAGCCCAACTAGAGGATTTTTATGGCAGTGAAAACAACTGTGTGTGGTACAGTAATGGCATACATGTTATTATGAACTTGTCCAGGCTAATACATGCAATGCTGAGATGGAAGTGAACCTGGGAGGCTGTGGACTTAGGGGACAGTGACATGTCAGTGCAGGCGCATGGATGTAACTGCGGCTCCCCTTCCAAGCAGGATGTCAGGGTGGGGCTCAGGGGTAGGCTGTGTGTGGTATGGCAGTGGTGGGGAACTCTTGATGTGAACCTAAAACTGCCCGCAAAGTGAACTTGAGCTGAGGAGATGGCTCACGATAAGGGCCTTGCTGCCTAAGCATGGGTACTGAGCCCCCACGAAAAAAGCTGGAGGCTGTGGCAGGCTTTTGTAATTCCAGCCACAGGTAAGGAAGGGCTGACTCAGACTATGGACATTCCGTCGTCGAAGGGAGGCGCGGTGAGGGTCTGATGGCACCCTGGGCCAGCTCTCTGCAGTGACTCACGAAGTCTCGTGGTCCCAGGGGAGACGGAGTGTATGGAAGGGAGCCCCAGCCATGCAGGTATGAGGAGGTCACCATCCGTGCTGGGATGAGACCTTCTGATGCTGTGGCTGTTTGGGGGACTTCTTTTTTATTTTTTAATATTTTTCATATTTATTTATTTGTTTATTCGAGAGGCAGATAGAGACAAAGGAGGGAGGGGAGAATAGCCGGCTCAGGGGCCGTAGACGTATGTGCCACTTTGTGCATCTGTCTTAAGTGGGTCCTGGGGAATCAAACCTGGGCCCTTTGGCTTTGTAGGCAAGTGCCTTAACCACTAAGCCATCTCTCCAGCCCAAAAGATTTTTCTTTTTTAATTTTAATTAATTTATGAGAGAGGGAGAGAGTGAGCATGCACCAGGCCCTCTAACCATTGCAAACAAATTCTGGATGCATATGCTACCATGTACATATGGTTTCTGAGGATTTGAACCTGTGTCCTTAGGCTTTGTAGGCAAGTGCCTTCCCTGCAAAGCCATCTCTCCAACCCCTTTTTTAAAAAAATATTTTTATGTATTTGCGAGGAGAGACAAATACAGAGACAGGGAGAGGGAGGAGGAAGAGAGAGAGTGCACCAGGGCCTCCAACTGCTGCAGACAAACTCCAGGTGCACATGTCACCTTGTGCATCTGGCTTTTCGTAAGTCCACAGGCAGTTATGCTTTGCAAGCACGCGCCCTAACCTCTCTCCAGCCCTGTTTTGGGAATGTCTATGCAGGAACGTCAGCAGGCCCATCTCCTGAGCCTCCAGTGAGCAGTCACAGCTGCTTCTGATAAAGAAGGCAATGGCTGTTTTCCTCAGAAGACAGCAGCACGTTACACAACAGTGCTGAAAACAAAATTAGCAAAGCCCAAGGAAATGCAAGAAATCCAGCGTTCATCTACGACCCAGCTGAACAAACCCTTCCTTTCCAGTCCCTGAGGCACACCCACGGGCCCACCATGCCCCTCACAGTGGGGGCCAGAGGCCTCTGTACATACCATTCCTCCTCCAGTCCAGGGAGAGTCAGAGAGTCCTGCCGACTGCCCTGATCTTCATGTGTTTTCTCACACCGGTCAGTGTGGCTGCCACCGTCCTCTAGGCTGGTCAGACACCTGAGGCCACGTGTGGGTAATGACTGGCTCTGCCCCAACACGAAGCAGGTGCTCCCTCCCCTCTCCTCTCAGCCTGCTTCCTCCCAGGCCTTGCTCTATGGACACTCAAGCCTCCAGAGCACCCCTGCCACTTTTTTATTTTTTTTGAGGTAGGGTCTCACTACAGCCCAGACTGACCTGGAATTGACTATGGAGTCTCAGGGTGGCCTCGAACCCACCCCGCTCCCTCCCACCACATCCGGCTCCCTCCCACCTTTTTAATGCAGAGTTGAGGGAGCTGAGGCCCAGAGCCAGGGCTTAACCAGGAGCGGTCAGTGGAAAGACTTGTTTTTTTCGAGACCAGCCTGGAGCTACAGATTGAGTTCCAGGTCAGCCTGGGCTAAAGTGAGACCCTACCTCAAAAAATATTTTTTTTTTTTAAGAAATAAGGGCTGGAGAGATGGCTTAGCAGTTAAAGCATTTGCCTGTGAAGCCTAAGAACCCAAGTTCAATTCCCCAATACCCACATAAGCCAGATGCACAAGGTGATGCATGCATCTGGAGTTCGTTTGCAGTGACTAGAGGCCCTGGCATGCCCATTCTCTCTCTCTCTTTCTCTGCTTGCAAGTAAATAAATAAAATATTTTTTAAAGATAAGGAAAGGCTCTGTTTTGCTCCCTTTGTAGCTCTTTCGAGCTGGGTGTGTTGGCACACACCTTTAGTCCCAGCATTGGGGAGGTTGTGGGATTGTCATGAGTTCAAGGCCAGCCTGGTGCTACAGAGTTCCAGGTCAGCCTAGGCTAGAGTGACACCTTGCCTTGGAACAACCACCACAAAAAAAGGAAAAAAGGGAAAAAAAAAAAAAAAAAAAAAAAAAAAAGCTCTCTTTCCTGACTCCCTTAAGCCCAGTTCCATGCTAAACCCTGTGTGAAAATCACCTGAAATCACCTGATCACCTGACAAATGCCCATTCCTCACAGCCCGTGCTAAGGGTGGCCTTCTCTGTGCTGAATACAGTCCTTCACCCTGGCTTGTGTTTGAGGAATGCAGACGAAGGTCATTCTTTTCCGGGAGCTCATGCCTAGCTCCCTCTGCCCCTCTGTTCCTCAGGTGGCCCACCTATAAGAGAGCAGCCATGTTCTCTTGCCCAGGTGAAGACCAAACTCTGTGAGGTCATGCAGTCCCCGCCGTGTGCTCAGGAAACCTGGGGACAGTCTAGGTCCGTTGCTCGACACCGCTCTGCCTGCAGCCGTCCCCACTTTCACCCAGCCCTTTGTGCCCAGCAACTCTGCTCCCTGGGCGTCTCTGGCAGAGCCCTCTGGGCCGTGTGTTCTGAAGGGCTAATAACCTTCCCTGAAAACTAAAGGGAACTAAAGAGTTGATAACTGTAAAGCTCCCTAACGCTCATTGAGTGGCCTCATTAAGTTTGGCACCCTTTCCTGATTGATGTACTCCCCTTAGCCTAGATGGCCTTGAAGGCCCAGAGACCATCCGGGTATCCCACCTTAGACATTCCTGGCTGAAGAAGTCTGTTCTGAACAAGGACACAAACAGCTGCAATTTTCTTATCAACTGCACCTGGTCCAGTCTGTTTTTCTTAGGATCCTCCTTGTAAACTTACACCCCAGCCTGGCTCAGGGCTTCAGCGTCCATCCTGTGGGCAGGCCACTACCCTCGCTGTTTTCTCTAAATAAATAGTCTGTAGAGATCAAAGTCCGGTGTTCCTTTGCTTTTCCCTTGCACTTTCCTTACATGTCCAAATAGACAAACTCTAATGTGTAAGTCACTTTTCTTATTGCTGTGACCAAGTATTTGTAAAGAAGCAACTTAAGGGAGGAAGGGTTTATTTTGGCTCAGGGTTTAAGAAAGGAATCAAGCTGGGCGTGGTGGCGCATGCCTTTAATCCCAGCACTCAGGAGGCAGAGAGGTAGGAGGGTCACCATGAGTTTGAGGCCACCCTGAGACTACATAGTGAATTCTAGGTCAGCCTGAACTAGAGTGAGACCCTAACTTTAAAAAAAAAAAAAAAAAAAAAAGATTCAGGGGCTGGAGAGATGGCTTTGCGATTAAGGTGCTTGCCTACAAAGCCAAAGGACCCAAGTTTGATTCCCCAGGACCCATGTAAACCAGCTGCACAAATTGGCACATGCATCTGGAATTCGTTTGCAGTGGCTACAGGCCCAGGTGCACCCATTCTCTCCCTCCCTCCCTTTCTCCCTCCATTTCTGTGTGTGTGTGTGTGTGTGTGTCCGCCTCAAATAAATGAATAAATAAAAATATTTAAAAAAAAAAAAGATCTGCTGGACGTGGTGGCACATGCCTTTAATCTTAGCACTCGGGAGGCAGAGGTAGGAGGATCGTCATGAGTTCGAGGACACTCTGAGACTCCATAGTGAATTCCAGGTCAGCCTGGGCCACAGCGAAAACTTACTTGAAGAACAGAAACAAAAGAAGGGATTCAGTTCATCTTTGCATGGAAGGCGTGGGAGCAGAAGTGCCTGGGAGATGGTGGCAACACCCTGTTCACAGGAAGTGGGGAGCAGACAGGAAGTGGAGCCAGACTATGAACGTCAAGGTCCACCCCAGTGGCCCACTTCCTCCAGCAAGGCTCGCCCTCCTGAAGGTTCCACAGCCTTCTGAAACAGCCGCCCCCAGGTGGGGAAGAGAGCATTCAAACATTGAAGCCTACTGCGGGGTGGGAGGTGTTTCACATCCAAACCACATAAGCCTGTGGGGGGGGGGGGGGGTTACAGAAAGGAAAGTGGTCTTGGCTTCCAGAAGTTTTATCATCTCTTTGAGAAGAATGGGAGATGAAGGAATGATTCACAGACTTCACTGCAATGGGATATAACTCCAGGCCTGACCCTAGTAGGAGGCGCCACTTCCTAAAGGTACTACAAACTTCCACAACAGCCCCACCAACTGGGGACCAGGTATTCAAACACATGAGCCTAGTTGGGGGGAGACCAGGAGGGAGAGAAAACAGCATTAAAGTCTATGCTCGTCCGAAGAGGAAAGACACACGGAGGTGTGCATAAAGATGCTTATACAACGTCTAATATTAGGTTACATGATAATATTATATAATATTAATATATAATATTATCTCATATTAGCAACATCTGTCTTAGGAAGAAAACAGCAGCAGCTGCTAAGTGTCCGCCAGGAGCAAGATGGACGGCTTTATGTTGCACAGTGGAATACCGTGCAGCAAGGAACGTGAGCAGGGTCGACCTGTATCCTTGACATCCAGAAGTCTCAAAAACAAGGTAAAAACGGGCTGGAGAGATGGCTTAGTGGTTAAGTGCTCGCCTGTGAAGACTAAGGACCCCGGTTCGAGGCTCGCTTCTCCAGGACCCACGTTAGCCAGATGCACAAGGGGGTGCATGCGTCTGGAGTCCCTTTGCAGTGACTGGAGGCCCTGGTGCGCCCATTCTCTCTATCTGCCTCTTTCTCTTTCTCTCAAATAAATAAATAAAAATAAGCAAAAACAATAATTTAAAAAACAAGGTAAAAGCAGCTGTAGAAGAATCTAGATTAGTTGTTCAACGTGGCACACAGGGTTCTTTAAGCTTAAATGAGCTAAGTTTATTTAATTTAATTTACTTAATTTATTTATTCAAGAGAGAGAAATATACAGAAATAGGCAGGTATAGAGGGAGAGAGAATGGGCGCGCCAGGGCCTCCAGCCACTGCGGACGAATTCCAGACACGTGTGCCCCTTTGTGCATCTGGTTAACGTGGGTCCTGGGGAGTCAAACCTGGGTTCTTTGGCTTTGCAGCCAACACACCTTAACCAGTAAGCCATCTCTCCAGCCCTTAAATGAGCTCAGTTTAAAGTGTAGGTCCTCAGTCACATTGGCCATATTTCATATATTCATAGCCATGTGAGGTTGGCTGCTACAGAGCCTCTCCTGCTGCACAGCGCTGGAGGTGTAAGACGTGAAAGACAATTTGCAGGCTGGAGAGATGGCTGAGCGGTTAAGGCACTTGCCTGCGAAGCCTAAGAATTCATGTTGGAAGCTCCAGGTCCCATGTAAGCCAGACGCACAGTGACACAAGCATGCAATGCCGCACATGTGCACAAGGGGGCAGATACATCTGGAATTCATTTGCAGTGGCTAAAAGCCCTGGTGTGCCGATTCTCTTTCTCTCCCTTTCTGCCTCTTTCTCTCTATCAAATAAACTTAAAAAGTAAGAGAGACAATTTACAATAGTTCTGCATATGATGTATGAAGTCCAGAAAAAGTACAGCAGACACCATGCAGTACTCAAACTCAGACCAAGGAAGGGGACTGGTGAAGACTGCCCTCAAGACAGGCACAGCAAAGCAGCTGTGGTGTCTCACACTTGTCATCCCAGCACCTGGGAGGCTGAGGTCGGAGGAGCAGCGCAGCTCCAGGTTAGCCTGAGCCACAGAGCGAATTCCAGGTTTGCCCTGGCTGGAGTGAGACCTTGCTTCAAAACAATGACAGGCAGAAGCTGGGCCTATAATCCTAGCACTTGGGAGGTGGAGGCAGGGGAATCGGGAGTTCAAGGTCAGTGTCTGCTATAGGCCGATCAAACTGGCTTCAGTGGAGACTTGCCTGGGAGACTGGCCAAAGGGGCCTCTGGAGACATCTGGCCATTCCTCATCCTGCCATTCAGCTGTCCCCCTGTCCTCACACACACTCTTCTCTGGTCCCCAGTGTCACGGCTACCTGGCTATCAGGCCCAAACACCTGCACGGGCTGGCCCCCTGCCAGTCTCTCTCTCTCACACACACACACACACACACACACACACACACACACACACGTCCCTCCTGTTTGTCCTGGGCACAGCTCATGCCCAGATCCTGACCCAGCCACATACTAATGGAGGAGGACACATTCGCATTTTTGTCCCCCTGAAGTCCTACGGAGCCAATACAGCTGGTGGTGAGGGAGCCCCCACCCTGCTTCTTGCTGAGGGCTGTGGAAGTTGGCCTTTCAGAGGGAGAAGGGGCCTCTGCTACCACCAGGCTGTGAGGAACCCAGGCCTGCTTAGGATCCGAGGGGGGCTGGGCATCCAGACTTGCCTCTCAAGGGAAGGCGGTCACTTGTGGTTTCAGGCACCCACAGAGCCAATCAGCCCCAAACCTGGGATCTCTGCTTCAATAACCTGTTCACAACAGCTCCCACCTATGAGGTGCTAGCACCCAGCAATTCAGAGTATAGACCCAGTTAGCTTTGAGGGGCCAACCAGGGTCTGACCTTGAACTCTCCTGACTTGCTGTCTTCTCCTCTCCCTTCCCTGGGAACATCTTGCCTCCTGTCTGCCTGTCTGTCTCTTCCTCACCAGCCTCCTCTGTTCCTCTCCTGCCTGCCCACAGCAGGAAAGGGAAGGGGACTTCAGCTCCAGGACAGCTCGCATTAGAGTGAGACCCTGGAATTCGCTCTGTAGCCCAAGCTGACCTCTAATTCATGGCAATCCTCTTACCTCAGCCTCCTAAACACTGGAGTTAAAGGTGTTATACATCATGCTCAGATTTTTAAAAAACTATTTATTTATTTGAGGGCTGGAGAGAAGGCTTAGCGGTTAAGGCGTTTGCCTACAAAGCCCAAGGGCCCAGGTTTGATTTCCCGGACCCACATAAACCAGGTGCACAAGGTAGCACATGCATCTGGAGTTCATTTGAAGTGGCTGGAGGCCCTGGCATGCCCATTCTCTATCTCAAATAAACACACACACACACATACACACACACACACACACACACACACATAGTGAATTCCAGGTGATGGGGTTGTGGGGGGTGGGTTGGGGATAAAGATTTAGCTCAGCATAGAAGCCAAAGCAGAAGTAACTCCACACGTCAACAGTGAGCAAGGCATTGTGGGGAATTGTGCTTCTTCAAGCAATTTACTTCAGGCCATATAGCGATCCTCCTACCTCTGCCTCCCAAGTGCTGAGATTAAAGGCATGTGCCACCGCGCCCAGGTTGTAGTTAAGTTTTTACATGGTGTGAGTTTTCAACTTCATTCTTTTTTTTTTTTTTTTTCTTTTTTCAAGATTCTCTTGGCTACTTGAGATTCTGTTTTAGGATTTTTCTGTTGCAAAGAGCTTATTGGGATTTTGATCAGCTCGCATCGAATCTGTAGATTGTTTAGGGTCACATTATGTCTTCTAACTCACAAACGCGGTGTGTCTTTCTGTTTATTTGGGTCCAATTTGGGCAGTTTGCTGTTCTCACTACAGAAGTCTTTTGCCTCCTTGGTTAAGTTTATTCCTCAGCATTTCTGTGGGCACACACTCCCCACTGAGCCCCCGTCCCACCCCAGCCCGAGTGTCCCTTTCCCTGTCTTAGTGAAACCAGAAGTGTCCCCTCACTTTCCTCCCTGCGTTATTCATCGTCAGCTAACAGAAACAACTCATCTTGTGTCCAGCAACACCACTGAATTTATTAGTGGTGACAGCTCTTTGGTTGTGTGGAATCCCAGTTGGTTTTGCATAATCTTTACCCAGAGGCCCGGGCAGAGTGACAGCTTTTCTTGAAATCTTACAAAGCGTATATAAGAAGGCTTTCTGAAGTTCTCAAAAGTGAGCAGGGAGCCGGACGTGGTGGTGCACGCCTTTAATCCTAGCACTTGGGAGGCAGAGGTAGTAGGATTGCAGAGAGTTCGAGGCCACTCTGAGACTACGTAGTGAATTCCAGGTCAGCCTGGGCTAGAGTGAGACCCTACGTTGAAAAACCAAAAATAAGTAAATAAAATATTAAAAAGCAAAGAAAAAAGTTGGATTAACCTATCTTTAAGCTAAGAGAGAATAGATAACTGAAAACTAGTTAATGTTTCTCTTTTTCTTGGAAACAGAAATAACTACATCTTAGCTGGGTGGTGGTGGTGCACGCCTTTAATCCTAGCACTCAGGAGGCAGAGGTAGGTGAATCATTGTGAGTTCGAGGCCAGCCTGAGACTTCATAGTGAATTCCAGGTCAGCCTCGGCTACAGCAAAACCCTACCTTAAAGAGAGAGAGAGCGAGAGAGCAAGGACCCCCATTGCCTGAGGGTGCAAGCTCCAAAGATCTCAGCTACTGTCAAACACACTGACTTCAGCTCCCTACCAAGACTGAGGCCAGGTCGTGACAGTGGAGAGCTAGCCCAGGCCCTGCGCCAAGTCCCTCAATACTATGCCCCTCTACAGCAGCACCTCACTCAAGAGTGGAGGGGTCTCAGCACCCCACTTCCCCAGAAGCACCTCAAGGCAGGCATACAAAAGCCCAAACTCAGGCCGGAGAGATGGCTTAGCGGTTAAGCGCTTGCCTGTGAAGCCTAAGGACCCTGGTTCGAGGCTCGATTCCCCAGGACCCACGTTATCCAGATGCACAAGGGGGCGCATGTGTCTGGAGTTTGTTTGCAGTGGCTGGAGGCCCTGGTGCGCCCATTCTCTCTATCTGACTCTTTCTCTCTCTGTCTGTCGCTCTCAAATAAATACATAAAATAAAAACAAACCAAAAAAAAAAAAAAAAGCCCAAACTGCCCAGAGCTCACAGCCTGGCACCATGACACAGCGGGAGTGGCCACACCTCAGGCCCCGCCCCCACAGCAAGGGTGCTCCTCCCCACAAGGCTGGTCACAGGAGGGTAGCATGTCACACCCCTCTCCCTGCATCCCGGAGGTGGGCACTGTGATTCTCAAGGACTCAGCTCTGCTAGAATCACGAATAGCAATGGGCAAGACCCTGATTCAGACTTGGGCGGTTCCAAACGTTTAGCCACATATCACCTCATCTTAACCTGGTCCCCCCCCCACACCACCACCGTTTTTAAAAATATTTTTTAAAATTTATTTTATATGAGAGAAAGAGAGAAAGAGAGGCAGATACAGAGAGAATGGGCGCATCAGGGCCTCAGCTGCTGCAAACAAACTGCAGACGCATGAGCCACCTTGTGCATCTGGCTAACATGGGTCCTGGGGAGTTGAACCTGGGTCCTTTGGCTTTGCAGGCAAGCACCTTAACCACTAAGCCATCTCTCCAGCCCTACCCCTGGACCCCCCTTTTTTTCAGTGCACTTGATTTTATTGAAGAATATGACTTTTGAAGTTTAAGGTACAATTTCTGACTTAAGAAGTAAAAGGTGTTAAGCCCTTCTGACCAAGTGGGATCTAAGATTTTTTCATTTTTAATAAACTTTATTTCCTCTACTGATTCAATTTTTTTTTCAAGGCAGAGTTTCACTCTACCCCAGGCTGACCTGAAATTTACTTTGTAGTTCCAGGCTAGCCTTGAACTCATAATGATCCTTCTACCTCTGCCTCCTAAGTTCTGGGATTAAAGGTATATGCCACCATGCCTGGCAATTTTTCCTCTTTCTTTTTTTAGTTTTTTTTTTTTTAAAGGTCATTTCATGCCTGTAGTATTTTATTCATTTATTTATTCCTTCATTTGAGAGTGACAGACACAGAGAGAGAGAGGGGGAAAGAGAGAGAGAATGGGCACACCAGGGCCTCCAGCCATTGCAAATGAACTCCAGACACGTGCGCCCCCTTATGCATCTGGCTAACGTGGGTTCTGGGGAATCAAGCCTCGAACCGGGGTCCTTAGGCTTCACAGTCAAGAGCTGAACCACTAAGCCATCTCTCTGGGCCTTTTTTAAATTTTTTTTTGAGGGAGGGTCTTGCTCTAGCCTGGGCTGACCTGGCATTCACTATGTAGTCTCAGGCTGACCTTGAACTCACAGTAATCCTCCTACCTCTGTGCCCTGGCCCTTTTAATGCCACCAGTAACTTATTCATCCCATCCAACCCTGTGCGGGGTACCACGTCGCGTTTCCTCCTCCTCTTCCATCCTCAGCACCTAGCAGGTGTGAATAGGTGCAACAGTCCCTGCTGTGCAGATGGTCCCCGGATTCACCCGCTGAGGACTGGCCCACACCTTGGGAGACACCGAGCAGCTCACATCGCTCTTGGCCAGACAGAGCCCTGTTACCGAGAAAGAAGGCTGTTGCCAAGGACTCCAGGGGAGTGGACGGAGCTGGTCAGGACTCGACACCCAGCCCTCCCAGCGACACTGTGAAAGCCGGGCTGGGCCTCCAGACACACAGCCCCTGCCGCCCCACCCAAGCCAGGGTGGTGCTTGCGTGGGAAGGACTTTAAATCCAGCCGCCAGACCCCTGGTCGGGAGAGGCAGAGAGGGCTGGCCACCATGCACCGCTCCCGCAGCCTCGGGGCGCTCTGGCCACCGCTGCTGCTGCTGCTGCTGCTGGTGGCTGCCACAGGCGCTGCCGGAGCCCTCACGGAGGATGAGAAGCGGGCCATGGTGGAGCTGCACAACCTCTACCGTGCCCAGGTGTCCCCAGCGGCCTCGAACATGCTGCGGATGGTGAGTGCGGCTGGGCGGAGGCCTCGTAGGATAGAAGGGATGCTGGGCACAGCCCGCCGTAAGCCCCCTTCCTCACACCTGCTCCCCACTCTGCTGCCATCTCAGCCATTTTGATCTTTGGTCACTGAAGGGGTCCCTGACATTATGATGTAACTCATAGGTTATGTATAAAGTAGCCCCATTATCCAGATGAGGAAACTGAGGCCCAAGCCCTGGCTTCCCACTCCAGTGACTCCTCCACAACGCTCCCTAAAATGCACATGGCCTGAAAGGGAGCACACGCTGTGAAAGGTGTTTATGAGAGTTCTCACAGGGGACAAGAAGAGGAAGAGGGTGGCAGGGTGGGTCTGGGCACCCAGGTAGGATGGAGGTGCTGAGGAGGTGGGTGAGAACAGAAGCGGAAGATCCTGGGGCTGTCTCCATCACAGATAAGACCTATACTTAGGGGCGCATCCTGTAGCCTTGTGGTCTCTGCTTTTCCTGTGTAAAATAGGGGCATAACCATACCTACATCTCTCTCTTTCTCCATGTATGTATACACACATGTGTACATGTGTGTATATTTTCTATCTATATAAATAATGTATATGTGTGTGTGTGTGTATATATATATATATATATAATCTCCCAGACACGTGAGAGTGAATTCTTTTTTTTTTTTTGTTTTGTTTTTGTTTTTCGAGGTAGGGTCTCATTTTGGCTCAGGCTGACCTGGAATTAACTACGTAGTCTCAGGGTGGCCTTGAACTCACGGCAATCCTCCCACCTCTCTCTGCCTCCCGAGTGCCGGGATTCAAGGGGTGCGCCACCACACCCGGCTGTGAGAGTGAATTCTAAAAGGCACATCCTACAACTATGAATATATAATCTACGTACTAATGAGCGAAGCCCACTTGTGGCAGAAGCACGATGCCAGGAGTCACGATGAGAACAGTGACCATCGCCTCTGGCAGAGTTGGGACCAGGATGTCTGTGGTCAGGATTGCTGGCGATAAAGTGAGAAACTCCCTTCCTTCCTGCCCTCCCAGAGTCCAAACTGGCTCCAGAGGGTGCTCTGGTGGCCCATAAGCTGGTGGCTAGTATCCAAGATCCAGTGTCCATGAGCAAATTCACATCGGAGGGACATAGCCATGAGCCTGGAGTTCCCACACCTGAGCTGTTTTGTTTTCCAGGTAGGGTCTCGCTCTAGCCCAGGCTAACCTGGAATTCACTCTGTAGCCTCAGGGTGGCCTTGAACTCACAGCCGTCCTCCTATGTCTGCCTCCTGAGTGCTGGAGTTAAAGGTGTATGCCACGGCGCCCAGCTCCCACACCTGAGTTCTAAACCTCAACTTGTCCTGCATGTCGTAGTGGCTCTGAGGGAGACCTCTCCTTTCAGAGGTCATTATTCAGGCCTGGAGAGACGGCTTAGTGGTTAAGGAGCTGTTAAGGTGTTTGCCTGCAAAAGCTAACAACCCAAGTTTGATACCCCAGCACCCACATAAAGTCAGATGCACAAAGTGGCACATGGCTCACTTTTACTCTGCTTGCAAATAAATAACTTTAAAAAAATATTTTATTTTTATTTATTTGAGAGAGAGAAATAGGCAGGGGGAGAGAGAGAGAATGGGTGCACCAGGGCTGCCAGCCCCTGTAAATGAACTCCAGATGCGTGCGCCCCCTTGTGCATCTGGCTTACATGGGTCCTGGGGAATTGAACCTGGGTCCTTTGGCTTTGTAGGAAAGCGCTTTAACCACTATGCCATCCCTCCAGCCCTAAATAATTTAAAAAAGAAAAAAAGGTCATCACGCCCCGAAGGAAAGTGGAGGTGCCTGACACCCCTTGCCCTGTGGGTCAGGCAGCTTGATGGGTGCGACGTGCCCACAGCGTGGCAGTTGATGTTTGCGGCCCCACTGGCCTTGGCAACCAGGGACTGCAGATGACAATAAGGAGCTTGGATGCCCGACTGAGGCCTGGACTCACTGTTGGGTCCCGGTTTCCCCAAGCGCAGATCCTGAAAACCCCGCCGCCCACAGGTGCCCTCAGAGTGCTTCTCCTGCCCCGGCTAATACCACGGTGAGCCCTCCTCGTCTTTCAGCCTGGCTGCCCAGGCCTGTGGTGCCCTGCAATACTCACCACCTGTGCCATCCACCTCAGCGCACTCAGGGCCAGTAGCCACGGCAATGTGGGCTTCTTTGCTCTAGCTGTTGCTCCAGCCTGGCCCAGTGCCCAGGACTCCTCAATGACAGGATGGATGGATGGACTTGCTTTCAGATGGGGACCATGTAGCCAAGTGTGGGTTGGGAATCATGATTCTTGCCTCTCCACAGGGGGAGGGGAAAAGGGGGGTCAGGACCACTAAGAGAAACCTTCCATGGTTTTCATTACTAAGTAGAGCAACGCCTTGTTTCAGCCAATTCCAATATGCCAGCGTGGTGACAGACATTGTTCGTGTGTCCCTGCCCATCCCCAAGGAAGCTCACCACCTAGCCTGGAGCCCCGCGTATCACCCCAGACACCCCGATCCTGGTTCCCAGCACCTTCCATTCCCCCTGCCCCCCAATCACTCACCTCTTCAGGGACCAGTGATCTGAGACAAAGGTGGCCAGAGAGCCACAGCAGTGGGGCTGTCCCAGGCCAGGGCTCTCACAGCTGTTCCTGAAAGCACTGAGTGGGAGTGAGCAGGTCACACAGCCCCTCCTCTCAGGGTCACCCAAGCTCTCTCGCTGCTTTCCCGGCCGTCTGGCTCGGGAAGCTGGCTGGACCCTCGGAGGGTGGAGCACGGGTGGCCGGCAGACATCCATTTCTAGGAGAGGCCAAGGACAGTTTAATAGGATCCAGGCCTTCTCCTTACTCCCATGGGTCACATGCCTCGTTCATCCATCTTCCCACCCACACTCTGAGTGTCCTTCCAGCCAGGGACACAGAACCTCAGAGTCCCTCAGAGCTAAAGCCCCCCACACCCCGCCCCCCAGTGTCTCACCTGAGATTCTCCAGTGGAGAACGTTGCCATAGGGTTTGGGGACATTGGGATAACGAGGCTCTGATCACAGGCTATATAACTGTGTGCCCCAGTGACATTGGGGTTTTCCTAGGGACGAGGGTGTCTGGGGACAGGAGTCTGAATACTTGGGAAGAGCACCTGAGAGGGAAGCCTAGAGAAAGCCAAGGCAACGCGAGGAGAGCCCCAAGGGGACCGTGGGAGTGCAACCCCACATCCCACAATGGGAGGAGGGCGGCGCACCGCCATTACCTAGTCTGTCAGCATCTCCTTGGATAGCTGGGCCACTTCAGAGCAGTTCCCTTGGCCCTAGGACAGACACATCTATCCACCACTGACACAGGGTACTGAAACCAGAGTCTCACAAGGCAGGCGTGGTGGCACACACCTTTAGTCCCAGCATTTGGGAGGCAGAGGTAGGAGGATCACTGTGAGTTCGAGGCTACCCTGAGACTACATAGTAAATGCCAGGTCAGTCTGGGCTAAAGTGAAACCCTACCTCGAAAAACCAAAATAATAATGATGATGATGTCTCACCTTCATCTGTCTCCCCGCCTCCCATGACTTCTGAGGGTTCAGAATGGTTATACAACCACCTGTCTCAAATCACACGGCTGGTGAAACCTCACATTTGACAAAACCCGCGGCATGGCATTGTGTGGCACTTTCCAGACTCCCCAAAGAAACCCAGCAGGAGGGGTGGAGGGATGGTTCAGCCCTTAAGGCACTCGACTGCAATGCTTAGTGCCCCAGGTTCGGTTATAGAGGGAGGGTGGGGCTGAAGCAATGGTTTACCAGTTAAGGTGCTTGCTTGTGAAGCCCAAGAACCAAGGTTCGAGTCCCCAGTACCCACATAAAGCCAGCTGCACATCTGGAGTTCGTTTGCAGTGGCTGGACACCTTGTACCATCCATTCTCTCTCCTTGCAATAAATATTTTTTTAAAGTTTAAAAAAAGGGCTGGAGGGATGGCTTAGCGGTTAAGGTATTTGCCTGCAAAGTCAAAGGATCCAGGTTTGATTCCCTAGGACCCACGTATGCCAGATACACAAGGTGGCGCATGGGCCTGGAGTTCATTTGCAGCAGCTAGAGGCCTTGGTGCACCCATTCTCTCCCTCCTCTCTCTTTCTCTCTCTGCCGCTTTCTCTCAGGCAAATTTTTTAAAAGTTTTAAAAACGACCTGGTGTAGTGGTGCATGCCTATGATCCCAGCACTTGGGAGGCAGAGGTAGGAGGACAGCAGGAAGTTCAAGGACACCCTGAGACTACATAGTGACTTCTAGGTCAGCTTGGGCTACAGTGAGACCCTGCCTCAAAAACAAAAAATAAATAAAAATTAGAAAGTTTTAAAAAAGAAACCCAGCAGGAACAGAGGCGGCCAGCTGCGACAGGTAATGGCCAAGGACCACTCAGGTGTCTGGCCTCAGATCTGATGGCCTTCCTCTCCTGCCCACCCGCCTGCAGAGATGGGACCCGGAGCTGGCCGCCTTCGCGGAAGCCTACGCGCAAAAGTGCGTGTGGGGCCACAACAAGGAGCGCGGGCGGCGCGGCGAGAACCTGTTCGCCATCACCGACGAGGGCATGGACGTGCCCCTGGCCATGGAGGAGTGGCACCAGGAGCGAGAGTACTACAATCTCAGCGCCGCGGCCTGCGACCCCGGCCAGATGTGCGGCCACTACACGCAGGTGCGAGGCCGGCAGGCGGAGCCACGTGCATGATGAAGGGGGAGGAGCCTCCAGGTGTGGGGCGGGGCCACGTGCATGATGAAGGGGGAGGAGCCGCCAGGTGTGGGGCGGGGCCACGTGCATGATGAAGGGGAGGAGCTCCAGGTGTGGGGCGAGGCCACGTGCATGATGGAAGAGGAGGAGCCTCCAGATGTGGGGCGGGGCCACGTGCATGATGAAGGGGGAGGAGCCGCCAGGTGTGGGGCGGGGCCACGTGCATGATGAAGGGGAAGGAGCCGCCAGGTGTGGGGCGGGGCCACGTGCATGATGAATGGGGAGGAGCCGCCAGGTGTGGGGCGAGGCCACGTGCATGATGAAGGGGGAGGAGCCGCCAGGTGTGGGGCGGGGCCACGTGCATGATGAAGGGGAGGAGCCTCCAGTATGGGGCGGGGCCACGTGCATGATGAAGGGAAAGGAGACTCCAGGTGTGGGGCGAGGCCACGTGCATGATGAAGGGGAAGGAGACTCCAGGTGTGGGGCGAGGCCACGTGCATGATGAAGGGGAAGGAGACTCCAGGTGTGGGGCGAGGCCACGTGCATGATGAAGGGGGAGGAGCCGCCAGGTGTGGGGCGAGGCCACGTGCATGATGGAAGAGGAGGAGCCTCCAGGTGTGGGGCGGGGCCACGTGCATGATGAAGGGGAGGAGCCTCCAGATGTGGGGCGGGGCCACGTGCATGATGAAGGGGAAGGAGACTCCAGGTGTGGGGCGAGGCCACGTGCATGATGAAGGGGAAGGAGACTCCAGGTGTGGGGCGAGGCCACGTGCACGAAGGGGGAGGAGCCGCCAGGTGTGGGGCGGGGCCACGTGCATGATGGAAGAGGAGGAGCCTCCAGGTGTGGGGCGAGGCCACGTGCATGATGAAGGGGAGGAGCCTCCAGATGTGGGGCGGGGCCACGTGCATGATGAAGGGGAGGAGCCTCCAGGTGTGGGGCGAGGCCACGTGCATGATGGGCGGGGCTGAACCTTCAGGTGCTTGGGGGCCACCTGTGGATATGGAGAGTAGAACATGAGTCCTTAGAACGCCTGACAGCATTTCCTACCTGAGCCAGTCATTTCTTTGCTTATCGCTGGATTATCACTGCATGGGAGAGTTTTGCTTTAACAGATAAGAGACTTGGTGAGCTCATATTAGTGTTAACATGAATCGTTCTCTCTTCCCAATGTCGTGTATAACTGATAACTTGAAAGAAAAAGAAAAACCACCTTCCCACCAGCTATTTTTGCTCACGTCTATTTTCAGTGCCTCTTTTGGGGTGGCGTTTGCAAGTCTTAATCTATAAGGAAGGAAGTCCGCACAAGTATCCACCCAGCCCTCCCTACGGCCTTCCCTGTGGACATGCCACACTCACCATCAAACAGAAGTGGCCACCAGGAGGGTCTGCCCAACTCCCCTCCCCCACCCCCAGCTTCTGGCTCAGGGTCTAGAGAGCAAAAGATGGTGTCACCCCCGTGACGGCCGCAAAGGTGGTTTGAGCGCTGTTCATTCTAGCAGCCAGGAGCCTCCGGAGGCGGGGGGTGGGTGGGGGGGAAGGGGGGACTATAGGCTGAGCCACCAATCACTGGGAAGACTTAGAGGGTACCAGGCCTGATGCAGGGGCCAGTAGACACCCCACCATCACCACCACGCCCCTCTGCTCAATTTTGTCCTCAAGTTCCATGTCTATGGGGACTTGGATCTCACCCGTGAGGATGTTTTCTCCTCACTCCACAGCGACACCAGGAAGGGGCCACTCAGGTCAGGGCTTGTAAACTGCTGGTCCCCCCCCCCTCCCCCGCGCAGGTGGTCTGGGGCAAGACAGAGAGGATCGGCTGTGGTTCCCACTTCTGCGAGACGCTGCAAGGAGTGGAGGAGACCAACATCCAACTGCTCGTGTGCAATTACGAGCCCCCGTAAGTGCGCAGGGGACACGTGGACACCGGCCAAGGAAGCAAGAGGGCGACAGTTAGCTGGACAGGACCCAGGGGAGAGGGGCTATGGGGACGACCTGAGTGTGTGTTGGGGGCCAGGAGGTTGGGAGCCTCTCCTCCATCACCGCCTGCTCCTCCCGCAGGGGGAACGTGAGAGGACAAAGGCCCTACCAGGAGGGACCCCCGTGTTCCCGATGCCCCCCTGGCTACCGCTGCGAGGACTCCCTCTGCGGTGAGCTGCGGGCGGGCGAGGTCTCGGGGTGGCAGGGGCGGGCCCTGCGGGATGCTACCACCAGGGACCCCCCTCCGCCGGCCGCTTGGCCCTCCCTGCGCAGATGTCACCCTCCGCCGAGCCAGGTGGACAGTCCAGGGGCTCCTCGCGACGTGGGCGGTGGCACGCAGGGAGGGGCCGGGGTCTGCACTGCGCGGGGCGGGTGGCACGCAGGAACGCAGTGAGGTTCCCCGGCGAGGTGCAGGGCCCGGGGCGGAGGATGGAGGGGCGTGTCAGTATCACCGTCACCAGGCGTGTGTGGGCGTGGGGGGGGTGAGGGATGTTGGGGTCCGGTTTGCAGCACTAATGCCACGCCTTGCCTGTCCTACCAGAGCCCACTACGGGCCTGGGAGAGGCGCAGGATTTCCCTCTGCGGGTCACCGAGGTCCCACCCACCACAGCCACCAGCAAAACCAGTACTCCGTCCCTAGCGACGGAGACTACGCACTTGTCGGTGACAGAGGTCCCGGGCCCGCGGGCAACGGAGGCCGCGACCGCCGTAGAGACAAAGGCCCCATCTTCCTTAGCAACGGAAGGCTCCTCCTCTTCCTCCTCCATGGCAACAGAGACTCCGCCTTCCCTAACCACTGACGCCCCTACCATTTCTGCAACTTCCACCCAGCTCACGTTGCATGAAGGGGCAGATAACATCCTCACATCGACCCACATCCCGGTCCCCAAGTCTACGGACAAAATAACCAGCAAGACAGGTCCACCCTCCTTGAGCCCAGAGAGGTCTCTGTACCCCAAGATGGCCTTCACGGGCACAGGAGAACCCCTACCCCGGTCCGAGGAAGAGTCCCTGGCGGAGTTGCCTCTTTCCAGGGAGTCCTTGGCCTTTCAGCCCCACGAGCGGCAGGCCTCTCTGGACCACTCGGAGCCCCCTGCCTCCAAGCCCAGTTTCCCCAGTGCCCCTGCCTCCGCTAACGCCTCGGGTGGGCGCACTCTGGCCTTGCAGTCTTCCTGGCCAGGTAAGGCCTGCAGCCCCTACCTTCCCTCTTTGCTCGCCCCCAAAATGCAGGCATCCTGCCCCCCAGGCTGGTGGCAGGGGCGTAGTGGCGAGCATGTGCCCTCTGGAAGGTGTTTCCTTCCCTGCCTGCTACCGGTGCCTTGCATGGTGGGGCCAGGGAGGTCAGGCCCCAGCCAGACTCGGGCTTGAGACAAAGCCCCTTCCTTCCTTCCTTCCCGCAGGTGCGGAGGCCCCTGACAAGCCCGGCTGGAAGACACAGCAGAGCTCTGGTCACGCGTGGAGCCCTTTTCCCGGACTGTGGCTGCTGCTGCCTCCCCTGCTGTTGGCAGGCTTCTTCTGATGGGAACACCAGCCAAGGGAAAAGCCTGGTGCGGAGAGGAGAGGCCTGGCTTCGTGCTCATTCGGGCTTGCGTTTCTCCAAGCGACAGGCCACAGCTTCTTGGGCAGGCCCTGCTCTGTGGCCAGACTCTAGGCCAGCACTCGGGTCCCACCAGCGGCTCCTTCAGAGTCACCTCCTGGCACAACCCTCTCCTCCCTCCGTGCCTCTTCCTCTGAGCAGGGCCACTCTCTAGCTGGCCGCAGGCTGTTCGGAGCGGCATTCCCAGCCTCCTAAGGCCCGAGGATCTTGGAGAGGAACCCCTTGCCCCCTTCTGGTTTCCTGGGCTCTTTCTTGAGCCGTGAGTCCCAGGACTGTCAGCAGAAGTGCCCTTGTCTTCCCTGGGTGAAGACATGAGCTGCCCAGCTGCCCCGCAGCCCTCTGGATGCTTCCTGGCTGAGGCTCTCCAGAAGAAAAAGGCTTTTTTGTTTTTTTTTTTTTGTTGTTGTTGCTGTTGTTTTCTCCACAGCATCTGGGCTGGGGCATGAGGCCTGCAGACAGCTGGACCAGGGGTGGGGTGTGTATTTGATGATGACCAGGATGCCTCTTGCCCTTTTTGATCCTGGGGTGGGGTGTGTCGGTCCCCGGGGGTCCTGTGCAGCTGCAAGGGGAGCTGTGAGGGGTGGAGAAAAGACAAGTCCCACCTGAGTGGGATCCTCTGGGGAGGAGGCAGGGACCACCAGGGCGGCCTGAACTCCTGAATAAGGTCTGTTTGGGAGTGGGGTCTCCAGGCTTCTATGTCCCAAGTGCAGTGGGAGGCAAGGGATCAGAAACGCCTGGCCCTGCCCACAATTCAAGGCTTTCCTCTTCCCTCTCTCATTCCTTTGCCCACTCCACCGGCAGTGGTGCCTGGAGGAATCTGGAGAAAGCGCTAGAGCTCCCTGGGGAGCAGAGCAGGGTGGTCCTCGGGAAAACAGCAGCAAGTGGGCAAGGGGATGTGGGGGTGGGAAAAGTCCAAACGGGAGAGCAGAGGAACCTGGCCATGGGTCAGGCCACACTGGAACGGACCCATATAACCAAGGCCGCTACTCCCCCCCACCCCCGGGTCTTTCAGTAACCCACACACCGCAAAAGATTCTGCCGAGATTTTGATAGGGACTGTGGAATCTGCTATCTTAAGTTATCATCCAACATGGGTCTCTTCCTATTTACTCAGTTTTTGTTTGTTTCTGGAGATAGTCTCACTCTAGCCCTGGAATTTACTATGTAGTCTCAGGCTGGCCTCAAACACTCAGCAATCCTCCCGAGTGCTGTGATTAAAGGTGTGCGCCACCATGCCTGGCCTATTTGATTTCTTTAAAAAATGTTTCAGGGGTCTGGATAGATGGCTCAGTGGTTAAAGGTGTTTGGCACCCAAAGCCCAATGGCCTGGGTTTGATTCTTCAGTACCCACACAAAGCCAGATGCACAAGGTAGTGCATGCATCTGGAGTTCATTTGCAGTGGAAAGAGGCTCTGGTGTGCTCATTCTCTCCTTACTTGCAAATAATTTGAAATAAATATTCTCAGATTTCTGGAGTTGGCAGTTTAGCTCAGTGATGGCACTGACCTAACGAACACAAGCCAACAGATTCATTCTTCAGAACACACATGAAAGTGGCCTATTTGTTTACTCCAAAATACCTTATTTTTTGTGCTAAAGAAACTGCTTTGTTAATTCTGTTTGTCCAGCATATAGATCGTACAGCCTTGCTGAACTTCAGATACAATGTGGCTGTTTAAGAGGCAGGGTCTCATTCTAGCCCAGGTTGGCCTTGAACTCCGGGCGAGTTGATCCTCCTCTCCTTTCTCAGCTTCATGAGCACTGAAGGTTCTAGTGGCTTCCTGATGATTCCACGCATACAAGAGCAGGTCACCTGTAGAGATTGCACTTCTTCCTTCGTAACAAGAGGTTTTGCTTCATTTTCTCTCCCGAACTCCCTCATGAAGGCCAGCATGATGTTTAACAGAGGACCTAGAGCAGCCAACCTTTTGTTTTGTTCCCGAGTGGGAATCCCAGTTATAGGCTGTTCTCACAGATGCCCTTTCACCAGGTTGTTGAAGTTCCCGGACCCGAAGATGGTGGAATTTCTATTACGAAAGGGTGCTGCCTCTGGTCAAAAACTTTTTCTTTGTCTGTTGGAATGTTCTTTATTTTGCCCAGACACTAATTATCCTCAGATGTTTGGTGAGTGGCACCCCTGAGAAGGAAGGCTGCTCTCCCCCAAAGCACGTTTCCTTGAGCCAATGCTTGTATAGATGATCAGGTCTGGCAGCCTCTGGGCTGAGCAGGACCTGCAGACCCAAATCTAGTTTGGGGGTGCCTCCACCTGCCTCTGGTTGGCTGCCTCGGGAGAACGATCACATTAAAAAGCCTGTCTATAGGGGGCTGGAGAGAAGGCTTAGCGGTTAAGGCGTTTGCTTGCAAAGCCAAAGGACCTGGTTCGATTCCCCAGGACCCATGTAAGTCAGATGCACAAGGGGTGCATGTGTCTGGAGTTCGTTTTACAGTGACTGGAGGCCCTAGTGTGCCCACTATCTCTCCCTCAAATAAAGTTAAAAAAAAAAACCCTGTGTAGCCGGGCGTGGTGGCACAGGCCTTTATCCCAGCCCTCAGGAGGCAGGTGTAGGAGGATCACTGTGAGTTTGAAGCCACCCTGAGACTACATAGCGAGTTCCAGGTCAGCCTGGGTAGAGAGACCCTTCCTTGAAACAAACACGGGACATGGTATCCCCACTAGCCAGGCCAAGCCAAGACAAAGGGGCAGGTAATGGTGACATGGCGAGGAGGGGATGCCAAGTGATTGTTCCGCAGAGGGCAGGAGGCTGACACACAGGGGCCTTGTAGACCAGAGGGAAAGGTCCCCTCCCACACTACCAGTACTCCATGGCTTCCGGGGCTAATGGTGACAAGGGCTCCTTGTTCTTGAGCTCTCTCCAAGTACCTGGGAGGGAGCGGCCCTTCAGGGCTGCCTCAGCCAGGGCTCTAAATCCAAGCGCCCCAGTGTGGAGACCACAGGAAGCAATCAGTACAAAATTCGAATTTCAGGGCTGGAGAAAAGACTCAGTGGATAAAAATGAGGACCAGAGTTGAGATTACCAGCACCCATATAAACGCTGGGTGGGTGTGGCGCCTGACTGTTGTGCTGCCCATGGAAGGCAGAGGTCCCCAGCTACCCTGGGTTCAAGTGAGAGACCATGCCTTTGGAAAAAGAAGAAAAAAAAGTGAGGTTAACCTCTGACCTCCACACACATGTATGTGCGCACATGCACTCACCACCACCCGGTGTGTGCGTACCATATACACAGGCAAAAAAAAAAAAATTTAAGAAGTACTGAGGCTCTAATCTCAGCACTCAGGAGGCAGAGGTGAGTCTGGGGCCTGAGACTACATAGTGAATTTCAGGCCAGCCTGGGCTAGAGAAAGATCCTACCTCAAAAACAAACAAACAAAAAAAAAAAAACCCAAAAGTACTGAGATACACTTGGGAGTTTGGAGAGACACTCAAAAGGGCTGCCACTGCGCTGGCCAAAGGCCCAAGTAGCCAGCTGCTGTTCTGCCAAGCGGCACCTCCGCCTCATCCCCGAGACCCCGTGCAGCCACTGTGCGCCTCTCCCCGCAGGCGAGGTAGCCCGCAGCCCAGCCACGCCAGCAGGAGGGCCTGAGGAAGACCCACAGAAACAAGAGCCTCCCACCAAACTCGAAATCACCACTGATACATTTTATTAGAGAATATGGAGTCAAATCTTACCATGAACTTTTACAATGGGAGGGAGGACCAGACACTGACCTAACTTCCGTGTATTCACAGCACACAGGTGACAGATCCCGCATGGCCCAGGTTCCACCATGACACAGGCAAGCGGAAGAGGAGGGCGACACATTCTGAGGAGTCACATGATTTTCCGATCAACAAGGAATTGCTCTTGTGTCAAAAAAGTGGTGTTGAAGAAAACGAAGGCAGAACCCAGCGCCAGCTTTCCAGCACAGGCCAAGACATGACGGCACCGTGTTTACAGAGCAGGAGCGGGACGCTCTCAGCTGAGTGGCGGGACGAAGAGTGTGGCTGGAGGGACAGGGATCCAACCCTTGGCCTCCCAAGCCTGTCCCTGACCTTGCACATCGTAGTCTCCGCACACCTGGAAAGGGATGGGGGTCCACCCCACCCTTCCTCCCACCACCCCTAAGGCCCAACCGCCCCCACCAGCCCCACACCAGGACAGACACATGGTGAATATGGACACAAGGCCTTCAGGCATCTGAGATGATGGGGCCTCAGCTGGGGCCGGGATGAGACCCTGTGTTTGGTCAGGTGACAGGTTACTCCAGGGCAAAGCATGACCCTGATGACACCCGGCGGAAAAGCAAGCTGGAGCCGCGGAAGAGCTGGCCCTGGAGGGAGAAGAGTTAGTCAAAGGGGAGCCATGCTTCCTTGACCCCTGCAGAGAAGTGCCAGGAGCTCTGAGGCCCAAGGTGAGGTGGCTCAGGCCTATAATCCCAGCCACTGGGAGGCTGAGGCAGGAGGACTGCAGGTTCAAGCCAGCCTCAGCAGCCTCGTGAGACCCTCCATCAGTGGTAGAATGCTTGGCCAATGCACATGAGGCTTTAAATTGCCAAAACTAGAAGTTAATAAATAATAGTTGAAAGCTGGAGAGATGGCTTAGCGGTTAAGGCGCTTGCCTGCAAAGCCTAAGGACTCAAGTTTGATACCATAGTACCCATGTAAGCCAGATGTACACGATGGTACACATGTCTGGAGGCTCTGGCATGCCTGGTCTCTATCTGCCTTTTCCTCTCTCTCTTCCCCCTTCCTCTCTCCCTCTCTCAAATAAATAATGAAACATATATATTTATTTATTTGACAGAGAAAGAGGGGGAGAGAGTGAGAGAATGGGCACTCCAGGATCTCCAGCCATTGCAAATGAACTCCAGACGCGTGTGGTGCCTTGTGCATCTGGCTAAGGTGGGTCCTAGGGGATCAAACATGGGTCCTTTGGCTTTGCAGGCAAATGCCTTAAGCAGTAAGCCATCCCTTCATCCCAAATAAATTTTTTTTTTTGTTTTTTTGTTTTTTCGAGGTAGGGTCTCACTCTAGCACAGGCTGACCTGGAATTGGAATTCACTGTGAAGTCTCAGGGTGGCCTTGAACTCACGGCGATCCTCCTACCTCTGCCTTCCAAGTTCTGGGATTAAAGGCATGCACCACCATGCCCGGCTTCCAGATAAAATATTTTTTAAAAAATAATTTAAGAGCTGGAGAGATGGCTTAGAGATTAAGGTGCTTGCCAGCAAAGCCAAAGGACCCAAGTTCAGTTCCCCAGTACCCACATAAAGCCAGATACACAAGATGGTGCATGTGTCTGAAGTTTGTTTGCAGTGGCTAGAGGCCCTGGCATACCCATTCTGTCTCTCTTCTCCCTCTCTGCTTGTAAATAAAAAAAAAAAATTTTAAAAAATAGTAATTTAAGAGGCCTGATGCCGGGCGTGGTGGTGCACACCTTTAATCCCAGCACTAGGGAGGAAGAGGTAGGAAGATCGCGGAGAGTTCGAGGACACCCTGAGACTACTTAATGAATTCCAGGTCAGCCTGAGCCAGAGTGAGACCCTACCTCAAAAAACCAAAAAAAAAAAAAAAAAAGGCCTGGTGTGGTAGCACATGCGTTGAGTCCCCCAGCACTCGGGAGGCCAGTATGGGGCTACAGAGTGAGTTCCAAGTCAGCCTGGTCTCCTGGTCTTGCGTGACACCCTGCCTCGAAAAAGCAAATGCAAACACCGAACAGAAGCGCTGAAGCTGAAGCAAGAAGCTCATGTCCTGCCGGGGTCTATGTCACTTCCTGCCAGGGTCTGATGTCTCCGGAGCTACTCGGCCAGAGCTCCCCGAGCCACAAGCAGCCTCACTGAGGGCCTTGAAGGGGCTCTGCCGCCTCAGTCTCTTTCTCTCCCACTCACCTAGGCTTACCTGTCGGTCCTCAGGGCTCTAGCTCCTCCCTGGCCAGAACCTTACTGGACTGTGAGGTAAACCAAGGCCAGCAGCCTGGTTCTGATCCTAGACCACTGGGCCCAAGAGCTACAACTAGCTGGCTTTAGCACAGGACCCCAGAACCCATGGTGGTCCACTCGGGTTCTCCATCAGGCCCAGGCTCTGCTGGGCCCAGGGTGTCCTACGGAAGAATTCAGCTAGATTACTGGCAGAGTAAGGTCTCGGGCTTTGTCACCTACCACAGGGGCTTGTGGTGCACCATTTTTGTCTGTTTATTTCATCCATGTTGTGGGGTTTTTTTTTTTTTTTGGTTTTGAGGTAGGGTCTCACTCTAGCCCAGGCTGATATAGAATTCACTATGTACAGGCTGGAGAGATGGCTTAGCGATTAAGCACTTGCTTGCAAAGCCTAAGGACCCCAGTTCGAGGCTTGATTCTCCAGTTCCCACGTCAGCCAGATGCACAAGGGGGCGCAGGCATCTGGAGTTCGTTTGCAGTGGCTGGAGGCCCTGGCGCTCCCATTCTCTCTCTCTCCTCCTCTTTCTCTGTCTGTCGCTCTCAAATAAATAAATAAAAATGAACAATGACAACAAAAAAGAACTCACTATATAGTCTCGGGGCAGGCTCACAGTGATCTTCCTGCCTCTGTCTCTGAAGTGCTAGAGCTAAAGGCATGCGCCGCTGCTACCGCCGCCGCCACCACGCTTGGCTTCATCCATCTAATTTGGAGAGGCACAGCCTCTCACTACATTGCTCAGGCTCTGAATCTTGGGCTCAAGTGATCTTCCTGCCTCAGCTTCCTGGGAAGCTAAGACAACAGGCTTGTAACTCTACCTCTGATGTAGAAATTTAAAATAAACCCTGACTTAGCGCCTCAAGCTCCTTCTGAAAGAAGGTCCAAGTGTCCATCCCTAGGCCACGCTCTCCACCCACCCTGCCCACCACATCCACCCACACAAGGAGCGCGCCCTCTGCTGGCTCACCTGCACACTCAGGTACCTCCAGCAGTGAATCCAGGACTTGAACACTGGGGAGTACGGGGGGAGCCCTGCCTGCAGCCTGCGGAAGCAGCACAGGAGTGAGGCGCGGCCCCGGGGAGGGGAGCCGCCCCACGGGGGCTGTGTGCACGCGGAGACGACACAGGCAGGAGAGGGCGCAGGGGCGCACACCTACCCACAGTTGTTCACAGCCATGAGATCGCCAACGAGCAGGAAGGGGTAGGTCAGCATGCTCACCGCAATCTGAAAGACAGACAGGTCTCAGTGCCCGTGTGCCCACCACAGGGCCCAGAGCCCACACCACATACCAGACCTGCCTCCAGTCACCACCACAGGCAGCCTCCCCAGCCCACCCAGGAGCACATGGCCGCCAGCAGGACTCACCCCCATCACAAACTTGGTGTAGCTCCGGATGGCCAGGGCTTGGCTGAACTGAAGACAGAAAGGAAGCGTGCTGTGCACAGGAACCTTGGGGGGCAGACTTCCACTCTGTGGGGCCCTCACCTCTCCCCCACCCCATGCCCTGCTTCCCAGGTGAGCTGCTTCTGTGACCTGGGGACACTCCACGCTATTGGCAGCCCCATGTCAGCTTCCACGCCATGGTCAGGGAAAAACCAACACTCCAAATCCTAAAGCTGCACTTTGCCTGGGAAAGGGCCTCTTACTAGGAAAGAGGGCAGCCTGCTTCTCAGCAGGCCATCAGGGGGCCATCCAGGCCAGGGAGGCCCCAGAGGGAGCGGCTGTGCTCAGCCCTGTGCCGGCTGGCTTCCCAGCCTGGCAGCCTCCCTTGACCTGAAGTCCTCACAGTAAACATTTCCATGCTACTGGTGACCGTAACCCACCTGGACTCAGAAGCTCATCAGCAGAGCCCTGAGCAGCAACAGCCCGCCCGCCCAGTGCCTGAGGAAGGGCAGAGCTGCACCCCGTGTCGTCATGACTGCAGGGGGAGGGGGTGGGTCCTCTATGAGGCCACTTTATTTTCTTCTTCTTTTTTTTTTTTTTTTTTGAGGTAGGGTCTCACTCTAGCCCAGGCTGACCTGGAATTCACTATGTAGTCTCAGGGTGGCCTCGCACTCAGCGATCCTCCTACCTCTGCCTCCCGAGTGCCGGAACTAAAGGCATGCACCACCACACCTGGCTAAGGCCACTTTAATTGTCTGACATTGAAAGGGCAGCAAAGGCTCACCTATCCAAGTCACAAGGCTACCAGTGTCCCTATGAACAAAGGCTTGTATGTGGGGTCACCCCACCCTCAGATCTGCCAGCTTAAGCAGACAAACACCCATGGACCGGGACCCCTCCGCCCCTACCTGCGTGACCCTGGCAGCCACGTCCCCAGGCCCCTCAGCAATCCTTCCTAAGCCTGGACATCCCCCTTGTTAGAGTATGTGGACCTAGTAATCCCACCCCATGTCAGGTTCCTAATCCTTATTTTGGTAGGCAGAAGCCAGTGGGTGGCCAGGCGCCATTCTTGAGGCAGCACCGGGCAGAAAGCCAAGGCCCTGCTGCTGTGTCTAAGCCACTGGGTGAGTTCCCTACCGACCCCTGTAGTCAAAAATGGAGCGAGACTCAATGGCACACACCCCAGCCCATGTGGAAAACTTGAGGGGAGGAAGCACCCTCAGACTGACACAGAGCGAGATCTAAGTTTCTGAGTCACTCTGGAAGTCCATTTAATTCTAAATAGGCCTCAGTTTCCATACAAGTGATATACCTGCCCCTTAGCAGTTAAGTACTGTTTTCAAAAGGATGTCATAGTTTTTTTTTTTTCTCTTGAGATAGGGTCTCAATATGTAGGCCAGGCTGCCCTTGAACTCATGATCCTCTTGCCTCAGAGATTACAAGCATATGTCACAATCACAGTGGTTCTGAAAGTATAAATTGTGAAAGTGATAGGATTATGGTTATTACCTGCTGTTGCCTGATTTTCTGCCCCAAAGCAACCACAGGTAAGTTGGAGCCTGATTCTAACGTGGCCAGGGATGGGCACCTTAATTTCCTCTCAGGCTGGGGTGCCAATGTGGAATCACAGCTCCCTGAGGTGAAGCTAGCCCCTCACTCTGCGGTGAGACACTCCCAGTCCTGAAGCATGTCCCAGACCCAGGGCCGCAGGGCGCGGTAAGAAGGACAAGTCCTTGTTCCAACCAACCTGGGAACCTGGATTCTGGTCGTTCCCCAGCCCCCCTGGGGTGTCACTCACGCTGTCATCCACCAGGTAGGCATTGATGAAGTGGGCCAGCAGGTTACAGCCCCACAAGAAAACCACATCTCCCAGGAGGTGAGGGATTAAGCCGCTAAAAAACAAGGTGAGCAGAGATGAGTGCAGAGGTGGCCAGCACCTCCTGCTCCGCCAGGAGGCTGGGAGGGAGTGTCCGGCCAGCACCGGCAGCACGTCCAGGCGAGCGGAGACGGCCAGCACCTCCCGGCTTGACCACGAGGCCGGGAGGGAGGCCGGGAGGGAGGCTCCGGCGCGCGCTGGCAGCCCAGCCCAGCCCAGCCCATCCAGCACACAAGGCAGGCAGCGCTCCTCCTCCCACAGGGAGGGGGTAGGTGAGGTGCTAGTGAGTGGTGTCACAGCTGGTTTCAATGTGCAGAAGCCAGGCATCGTACAGGCATGTTGCCACATGTAGGACTTGCGTTCATGGTGTTTGGCTGCAGGTGGCTTCCTCCTGGTCACTTCAACCTCGCTGACTCTCACTCAACTGTTCTAGGCGCCTGTCCTCTCCCCTGGGAATGTCCCGCTGACAGCGTGCCAGGCAGCTACCCTAGGGCAGACGGCTCTCAAGGCCACTGAAGGATGTGCAAGAAGACAGTGCTGACAGCAAGTCTGCCTGAGGCTGTAGGTGTGCCTAAACTGTCAGGGTGACCAAGGAGGGTCCCTGGAGGCATGGCTGTCCCTTGGGAAGGGAAACAGAATTAGTTTTCTTTTTAAAAAGATAGTACTACAAACATACTTGAAAATTCTAGAGAACGTATGTCCCATGTTTGTGTTTGAAGGGCTGTTAATATAAAAGGAACCTTGTGGACTTGATTTCCTCCTCCGCTTGGTGCCTGCTGACTACTGAAACATGCGCTGCGTCCCTATTCCAAAACCACCCGGGGCAGGACAGGACCCAAAGCTCAGCGCCTGCTGTGCGCGCCTCACCCGGAGCTGAGCGACGCGAAGCAGCGCAGGCTGCCCAGCGAGCAACGGCAGGCGATCTGCAGGTCCCGTGGGCTGCTCGTTGCTTGAGGCTGACACACCAGGGCACAAACACCCAAACGTTTTACACAGGCACAAGTGCGCCTCAGTCAGGGTTTCTCAACCTCGGCACTATGGACATTTGGAGCTAACGTGGTGTCGGAGGCTCAGCAGCAGCCCTGGCCACTATCTACCAAAGCCAGTTCTGAAAACACAAGACACCCCCAACACTGCCAGTGCGCCCCCGGGAGCACAAGCACCTCCTGTGGAAACACACACGCACGCACACACGCACACATGTAGTCCTCTAAGTCGTTTGTTGGACAGAACCACTTGGCAAACTGGAAACCACAACACAAGACTGGTTAGAGTGGAGCCCAGTGTAAAGTGCACTTCGCATTGAAGAGCCACGTCACTGCTCAGACCTTAAAAAGGCAAAGCAAAAAGCATACTTGTCCAGCCTGGCTCCTGGGTTGTCTGAGGCTTATATTCTTTCAGCCATCATTTCAGTCTGGCTGTCTTTACAGGGGACGCAAGCTGGACGTGAGACAATAAAGGGCGCAGGGCGCGTGGTCACCAGGAGACACAGCACCAGGCCCCAGCCCGTGCTGTGGAACAAGAATACAGACCCACAGGCCGGGGTTCCTGATTTCTCAAGAAAAGCCAGAAACAGGGAATTTCTGTGTGAACTACCCTGACCGTTAAATGTTAATGAATTTGAAGGAATAGGAACTGCTGGCTGGAGCCAGTCCGTCAGCACCCTCAAGTCATAGCTTTCCAGCCGCTCTGGCAGTGTCGCCAAGGGCCGTGCAGTGCTTTGTGCCTAAAATGCAGCTCCGAACCTGCCCATAGTCCTGGTGAGGGGCTGGTTCACCTCCCAAGGGCGTGGGGCAAACAGAACTTGCAGAGCAGTGCTGGGGGTGGAACCAGGGCCTCGTGCACAAGCCCCAGCTCCAGCACGCCTGTTAGCAGGAGCCGCTCGGCTGTTGCGGGGGCGTTAACTCACGTACACGAAGAACCCCAGCAGGCCCTCCTCCTTGAAGATCTTTCCAATGGAGCTCAGCACACCGCTGTGAGGGAGGGACAAGACAGGAACACAGGGTCACTAAGAAGATCTCAGACTGTTCATGGGGACTGGAGAATCCGACAACCAACAAGGCAGGAGACCTGGCAGGCTGCTCCTGCCTTCTGTGGGACCTGATCTAGGGATCCAGCCCCCTGTGCTGGCAAACAGGCTCTGGCCTCCCAGCAGCGAGATCTGAAGGGGTGGCGAGCAGAGGGGTCATCTGCCTAGGGCACAGAAGGGACCCTATCCTGCATCTGGAAGCCTTTAGATCAACCCAGAAAAAGGCATCTGGCCCCCCAAAGGCCGTGAGCTTGGGGTCCATACCCTGCCATGGCACTGATACAGGCCAACGGTGGTTCTGGTATCTTGGGCTCAACAATCCCCTGAGCTACGGCTAGGAACACCCTAAGGCCCTGCAAAGCTCTGAGGGAAGGGACAAGCTAGTAAAGCCGCCCAGTGCCATTCATGGGCACCCAGCTCACCTCCCACCCCAGCACTCTTCCTCTGACAGTACACCGACCCACTGGGGTTCAGCCAAAATACCCCCTTGGGAGTCCTTTGCCAACTTCACAGTTCAAGTCTCATGAATGAACCCAAAGCCAGGCTTCCTGGAGTGGTGAAATCACAGGACAGCTGCAGAAAACTGACACAGGGAAATGACAAAGAAGGGAAGCCCAGGGTGTGCGCTCGCCACATGCCTCCAGGGCAGGAAGTGTGTAAAAGACTCCTGGAGTAGTGGGCCATGATGCCAGGCACAGCTGTGGGTGAGGCCCAAGCCCCCAGTGGACAGCTTCTCAGCAGAACATAAGAAGGCTGGAGTCGTGCTGAGAGCCAGAGAAGGTCTGGGAGGGGCCTCAACTCCACTCCACAGGGGCTTTGTCAGGGCTCTGCAAGGCACCAGGGCTTATCAAGGGGAGCCCGAGAGAGAACACATGGACAAGATCCACCAGGCCCTGCCCCAAGCCGTCGCAGATGACAGTCAGAGGAGGAACAGAGACTGACCCCCACAGGGCCTTCCAGCCAGTCCCAAGGTTTACCCACCTGTACTTGGCCTCCCGTCCCACAAACTGGACCATGCAGCGCATTGAGATGACTGAGGAAAGAGGAAACAGGAAGTGACCTGGACGGTCAGAGCCTGGGCTACCCTATCCCTAAGTGTCCGATGCAGAGGCTTGTACCACACAGCCTGTGTCAGAGTGTGAGACAGGAGGGCCTCTGAGCTTTGGGCCTGACAATGACAACTACCTTTGGAATGGCTGGCTCCTGTCGCCCCCTGCCACTTCCCAGTCATCCACCACTGCTCATCCACAGCCGGTGAGGGGTTACCCCACATCCCACCCACCCGCATCAGAGTCGTGGCAGCTCACCATGCAAGGGGTGGGCTAGCATGCGGGACACGCACTGCATCATCATCTCGTAGGACGTCTGGAAGAGAGGAGAGGGAGGGACACCGTCAGCCTGTCTCTGGGACTGGTACCCACGGGGAGCTAGTTAAAAACCCTCACGGGAGACTAGGATTCCTCAGTCCAGTCTACCAAGGACACTGCCAAACCCCTCCCACTCTTCCCCTGGGCATGCGGAGGGGTCTGGGACCCACTGTGGGGTTCCTTCCACACACCAGATGCTCAGGCCCTTGTCCATGGGCATCTCTTCTCCCACCCTTGACACCCACCTCCTTCACAACTTTCTTCAGAGATGTCTTCATGTCATCCTTGTTGGAAACCTGCTCGATCTCATCTGGAGGGAAAACCTGACCCACAAAAAAAAAAAACAGGGGTCAGGAGCAAATCCAGTCCCACCCCTTCAGAGTTCCCAAGGGGGGGATGAGACCTGCTCCCAGTGGTCTCTCTGTCATGGCCTTAGCTGGGCCACACCTGGAGCCCCAGGCCTCGAGCACCTGGCGGGAAAGCATGGGGGAGGCAGGGCGGGTGGAACGGAATGGAATGGGTGTACTGGACACTACGGGATGAGGCCAGGGTTTTGACCGCCAGGGAATAGAGCCTGCCCATGGCACTAGGGTCCAAAAGCAGACCCAGGCCTATGGGGAAACCCCAGCTAAGCACCCCTGGTCTGGCCCCAGGCTCACCTTCTTCATGCTGCCCCGGGTCACAGTGGACAGGGCGTTGGACATCAGGCGGGGACTCAGGCCCCGGAACAGCCCTATCTTCCCATCCACCTGCACAATGTACTTGGCTGTAACGAAGCAGAGGTGGCAGTGTCACGCCCAGGGACACCCACCGCGGGTGCCCCAGCCACAGCAATGCGGAGGGAGGGGTTGCGAGGCCAGGAGCTGGACCAGTCAGGCCCACCCCCAAGTGTCATCTGGCCTCTTTCTGCAAAACATTCCAGTATTTTCCTCACAAAGAAGCTCAGTTTCCCCCTCCCTTTAGCTCTGACAACTCTACTTGGCAACCTCAGCTGTTGTTACTCAACTTGAAGTGTTCTCTTCAGGAGAAAGGAACAGAGGAAGGGGATGGGCTCCGTGAAGACAGTCCCGGGGACCCAACACGCCGCCTGGCACCTGCTGGCACTTACTAGTGAAGAAAAGCGGTCTGTGGAGAAGCGACTGAGAGAAGTGCTGCTTCTCTGATGGGTGGCTCATGGAAGCCCTGGGTGCCTCTCAGTACAGGCCCTCTCCCCCTCCCCCCTTCTTTTTCCTCTCCCTCCCCCTTTCTCTCCCCCTCCCCTCCCCTCTCCTCTCCTCAGACTTTGGTGCCCTCATGTGTTTCACACCCAGCATCTCACGTGCTTCATGCCAGGTTCGAGCATGTTCTTGAGAAGGCCGTGTTTCCTATCAACCACTCTCCCAGTGCCTCCCTCTCAGACCCGTGACGTCAGCTCTAGCCATGCACCAGGCCCTTCTCCTCTGCACCATGCGTGCCAGTCCAGCAACTCCCAGTCTGTCAGCAAGGGCTTCCCCAGGGCAAGTGGGGGTCCCGAGGCTGGGCGATATGACGTGTGATGGGGACACTGCTTCACAGAGCAACAGGCAGAGGAAGGTTTGTGTGGGGGAGGGGAGCACCAGCCAGCCAAAGGACGCAAGTTTGGGCAGAGCCGCCACAAGGGCTCCGGGCAGGACCCCTGACTTTCTTCTGGATTCATAAAGTGGAAGAAGCTCCCTTGCTCCCGCTTCACAGAGGAGTGGAGAAAGGTGGCACAGCTGTCCAGAGCGCTGCCTGAGGGGCTCACCACTCCCTACCCCAGTCTTCCTGCAGGGCCTGGAAACCCTCGGGAATTCTTGCTTTTACACCAGAGAATGTTACCCAGCTGCAGGGCTTGCCACCCAAGTGGAGGAGGAGCAGACGCTGTCCAGACCGTTCCACAGGTCAGACAGCCCACCCACTCCCGACTCAGAAGCTGCAGTGTCCAGAACACATCTGTTTACACGTGGATGGAAACGACATTTATAGGACCAGTGAGTGTCTCAGTGGTCAGCTCATGCCTGCAAGAAGCCCCGAGGTGGAGTCAGGGTGGCTCATCTGTGGGACGGCTGTGCACCATGAATCAAAGCTGTCTGGGATGGGAGGGTCATTATCAGAATGTGTCCACGGGCAGGCGGGTGTGAGAGCCCCGGCGCCCACACGCCTGCATCCCTCATCTTTGTGTACAAGCTGCCCTGGACAGGGGTGGGGTGTGAACCCCCCACTACTGGCAATCTCAAAACAAAAACAAACCATATGGCATGGTGGTGCACACCTTTAATCCCAGCACTTGGGAGGCTGAAGCAGAAGCATAGCCATGAGTTCAAAGCCATCCTGAGACTACAGTGAATTCCAGGTCAGCCAGGGCTACAGTAAAACCCTACCTCAAAAAAACCAATCAACCAACCAAACAACAATAAGAAAATGACGCCACCTTTGCCTGATTCTAGATGCCTCCTCAATTAGTGCCAAAACGGGAAAAGACTGCTTGAGTTACACGCGTGATGGCCCCACTCCCATTTTGTGAGGTGTGCTCTAGGCCTTCACTCTCATTTTTAAAAGTCTGTACTTACACTGGCAAAATAAAACAAGCAAACAAAAAAGCTGGAAAAGAAATCTGGCCCTGAGTCTCCAGAAGCTAGTGTGTAAAGGAAAGGGCAGAGAAGCTAGGCTCCATGTTCCTAAGACTAGAAACCCTCTCGGAACATTCTGGACTGACCACATGGGTGAGAGGAGCAGAGAAAGGGAAGAGCAGCAGACATGGGGGCGGGGCGGGGGGTAAGCGAGCACATTTAAGGCTTCACATCAGCCACTCGCGGTGGCGCGGCTATGGTGGACGTGACAAGCCCAGCCGGCACACGTAGGTGAGGGCCGGCTGCAGAGACAGCGCGGCGGGCATCCTGGAGGACAGGTCCCACAGGAAGGGCCAGCTGACTCTCCTCTGCACACCCAGCACGGCGGGCAAGAGCAGCAGGTGCTGCAGCTCTGCACACAGCACCACAACCGTGGGCGGAGATGACGGCGTGAGCAGGCAGGGCACCAGGGCAGCCAAATGGCATGAAAGAAAGGTGCCTACGAGGACCCACTAGGACGGCAGGATCCAAGGAGCTGGAACAGGCCCTCTCAGGCACCTGTCTGCCTACTGCCGCCCAGACTGTAGCAGCCCCCTGCCACCTCTGGCGACTGTCGGGTGCCCTCCTCAGCTGGCTCTGGGGGCCAGCTGGGCCTGCTGCGGGCTGGACACCTTCGCAGGCATAGGTTTTCTGGCCTGGGGCACACACTCACCGTAGGTGAAGAAGCTTGGCAGGTAGAGGACCTTCCTCCCTAGTACGTTGGTCCCAAGGGTGGGCGGCATCGGCTCATGACCCACCTTCAGAATCAAAGACAGAGACAAAAGGAGGGTTCCGCTGTGATTCACTTTCACTGCACTCCTCCTTCGCAAGCCCCAGCTCTTTCCCACACTCTTACGCGGCTCCATCTCCCCATTTCAGCACCCCAAAATCTCAGCCATCAGCATCACGTGCTGTCCCTACCCATACCAGTGTCCGCAGTGTGTGTCTGCAGGGTCTGTCTACAGTGGCTGCTCCTGGATACCGTCCTCTCCAGCACCCTCACTATCAAGCTTTGGGGGGGGGGGGAGCCGACAGCATGGAAGCATCATCCTTTTTAAAGACTTTGTAGCTTTTATTCACATATATCATTTATTGGGTTTTGTTCTTTGTTGTTTTTTGTTGTTGATGCTGCTGTTCTGGAAAATCTCCTGTAGCTTAGGCTGGCCTTGAACTAGCCATGTAGCAGAGAATGACTGTGAATTTCTGATCCTCCTGCATCCAATTCCCTAACGCTGGAATTACTGGTATATACCATCACACCCCATTTATGTGGTGCTGAGGAATTAAACCAGGGCTTTGTGCATGCTAGGCAAGCCCTCTACCCATCAAGCCACATCCCCAGCCCCAGAAACACCCATTTTAAAGTTCGCACTCTCAGAATAAATCTGTTAATTCGCATCTCAAGGTAAATACTTCATTCCACCTAATTCCCAATGTGGTGACGTCAAAACGCTCTGTCCTCAGGTCTCAGTGACACGCTGCAGACTGCTCCGCTCTCAGTCACCTACTCCCGAGTTCTTTTAAGCCTACTCAGACACATCTGTGTGGCCCACCCTTCCAGTCCCAAGTGAGCTTAGCAACTGTCCCCTCAACTACGCCTGCTTCACTGTGCTCTAATCTCAAGCATCCTGCATCCCTGGCACAAGACAGATGTGTCCCCCATCTGCAGAAACACAAACCCTTGCTACACAGAGGTGTACTATGACCAAGCATCTGTCAAGTCCACAGGTGGGCGCAGGACCCTGTGTCCTTACTGCATATATGCCACCAACTCAGTCTTACCTCTCGCAGGCACACGTGTGGAGGTCACAGGACAACTTCCGACTTGGGTTCCACCACTTTTGGGGCAGGATCTCTCATTCTTTTTTTTTTTTTAATTTTTATTAACATTTTCCATGATTATAAAATATATCCCATGGTAATTCCCTCCCTCCCCACCCCCACACTTTCCCATGGATCTCTCATTCTTGTTCATTCCAATTGCTCTATCCCCCGTCTCCACCTCCCTCACCTGTATGTGAGGTCAAACATCTGGGCTGAAGTACTTGGTGTTGCAGTTTATCCACAGAGCTATCTAGCCAGACCAGTTCCCCCCCACCCCCGCCGCCTTTTCTTTTCAAGATGTTACTCTGATCCTCAAGCTGTTCCCATTAAACTACCACCCTACTCAGCACCAGCAGCCACCCCTCCAGGTTCATCCTTTTTACGACCTACCATCTAAGCTCTCTTCACCTGCCCTCCAATTGCTTTACCAAAGCACTTTCATTCCATCGTCTTTCCAAACCAGTTCACCAACTGCACCACTGTCCCAGTGATAAGCCACTTCCTCACCGCCCTCACACGGAGCCCACCTCGCACCCAGCACCCTCTGCACCAGACGCCTCCACCTGCCACTCTCAGACCCAGGCCTCCTTCAGCCTTACTCCAGCAGCTCCCAGCACCTGCACCTCATTCCAGATCTTCCCAAAGGGCCAGCTTCTCTCACAAGCCTATGACCCCATGGCTGCCTTTATTATGCTCAGATCACCGCTGAACATCACTCTTGGTCTCTGCCTCCCCCAGCATCCATTTCCCAACCTCAGTCACAATTCCCAAAGACCCTGACTCAATCTCCTCATTCCTTGTATATTATTTTGGTCCAACTCCCAAATCTTTTACCCCCCACTCCTCAGACCCCAGATTTCAATCACACCCATTCTTAAGTCCCTCTCATTTGGTATTGTCTTGAGTTCAAATTACGAGGACAGTAAAACCTGCCTTAAATCAAACCTCAAATCTTGGCTGGGTCTCCACCTCAATGTTCCACTTCCCATCCACCCCCCACTCTTCTGAACTGGAAATTCTAGACTACATTTTCAGTCATCAGCTCTGCCTGAACAATGCCCACCAAAAACACTCCATCTCCGTCACACCCACTGATTCTGCCAGCTGACGCCTTTCACCCCAACCTCATCTGTACCGCATTGCTGGCACCCACGCATCCTGAGTCCACATCTCCTCCGCAATTTTTGTCTCCCCCCTCACCTATTATTAGGCCTATATTCCTACTGCCCCTTCCACCCAATCTCAACCCTCCCAGATCTCTTCACTCCATATATACAAGCACTGGGATTCGATTTTCTCCACTAAATGCGTCATCTCTTTCCTCCTAAAACCGCCTCCTGCTGGCTCCCCTCCCCAGACACATTACTGTCTCCCCCAAAGCCGGGCCCTTAACGTTTCCCTCCGTGCAGACACGTCACCCCTCCCAGCAAATCTGTCGACGCCATCAAATCCACAGTCCCCTTCTGTAAACCGATACCTCAATTCTTTCCCTCCTAATTTTTTTTTTTTTTTTGGCTCTGGCGCCCACGCCTTTGTCCCTCAAAGCCGCGTTTAAATCCATGTATTTAAATCCAGGGTAACCGCTGTCCTCTGCCCACCTTCTAAATACTTTTTTGTTCCCAACCCTCCTCCCTACTCATGTACCAGAACTCCCCAACACCGTTTTGTGGCTTCTTCCCTCGCCCCAAAACTGCCACCCTTCCGGATATGGAGCCCAACCACTGCTTCGAACGCTTTATTTCTATTTATTTGCAAGCAGAGAGAGAGAGAGAGAGAATGGGCGCGCCAGGGCCTGTAGCCACTGCAAAAGACCACCACACGCATGTGCCCCTGGTGCATCTGGCTTACGTGGGTCCTGGGGAATCGAACCTGGGTCCTTTGGCTTCGCAAGCAAACGCCTTAAACGCTAACCCATCTCTCTAGTCCTCTATTGCTCCTTAATGTATGTAATTTTTAATTTCTAAGGTAGATTTTTTTTTCACTACAACCTAGGCTGGCCTGGAACTGCTGGCAATCCTCCAGCCTCCGTAGTGCTGGGACCATAGGATAGAGCCACCACATGGCTCCGCTTGCATCGCCAAAACCTCTCATCGTCCCTTCCCCTTGCCCGGTACCAATGCCTGGTACCTGTCTTTCCTAAATCTGCCACCCTTAGCCCCCAGCTCCTACATCCCCAGACCCCCACCTCTTCCTGGAAGCAGCATCCCCATCCCTCCCCAAAATGCGTCGCCACGGCCTCCTTCCCCAGGCCCCGGCCTGTCCCCCACCCCCTTTTTTTCTTCTTTCCCCCGCCTGCTCACCTGGATCAGCAGCTTCACGTAGAGCAGCGGGTGGCTGAGCGCCGTCACGCCCGCGCCCAGCGCCACGAAGAGCGCCTCGGTGGTCGGGGCGTTGTCCCCGGAGCCCAGGCCCCCGGGGCCACCGCCAGGGCCGCCGTCCATCCTGCGGGCCGAGGGCTGCGCCGCAGGCCGCGGGTGACGCGGGTGCGCGCGGTGCGCGGGAGGAGGGTCGCGAGCCCGGGCCTCGACCCCCGCCGCCGCCCCGCCGCGAGCTCCGGCTCCGGCTCCGGCTCCCGCCATCCCCGCGGCACCGCCGCCGCGAGCCCAGGGCGCCACTTCCGGGTCCGAGGCCCCCATGGCGCCGGGCGCCGAGGTCACTCCCCGTCACGTGCTTCCGGAGCCACGCCCCCTTTTCCTGCGGCGCGCGCCGGGGGCGGGGTCGGGCCGTACCACTCGCTGCCGCGGGGGGGGGGAGCTTGCAGCGCAGCGAGCGGGGAGGTCGGGACGTGGTCTGTCGGATCGGGTTGTCACCAAGACGTCCTCCACACGGGGCTTCGTCACCCTCGTGGGTCAGTGTCCGCTGACGGCTGGGGCTCCGGCTCCCCCGCGGAGGGGGTGTCCGGCTGGCACCCCCCCACACCACCGCCACCACCGTGGTGAGCCCCAGCGCCATCCAGCCCCCAGTTCCCGACGATGGGGATTTTTCTTCCCAGCTCTAGACCCGCCTCCCTGCGGCCCAGATCGGGTCACCCGGGCCTGCCAGGGACAGTGTGCCCAGGGCCTGCTCCGAGGCTTCCAGCCTTGCATTAAGCCGGGAATGCTCGCCTCTCCACACCCATGCAGACACACCTCCCCAGCCCCAGTTGATTGTCTCTTTACCCCCAGGCTCCTGAGGTTTTCAATCTCTCCTTATGAGCACTCTGCTAGGCCTTTATTAATAATTAATTCATTTTTATTTTTTTACTGGGAAGCCTGAGGACCCAGCTATCCACATAACCAGATACACAAGGTGATGCATGTGTCTGGAGTTCATTTGCAGTGGTTAGAGACCCTGATGTGCCCATTCTCTTATCTACCTCTTTCTCAAATAAAATTTGGAGATAGTGATTCCGGTGCTTGCCTGCAAAGCCAAAAGACCCACGTAAGCCAGATGCGGTCAAGGTGACAAAACTGAACTTTGGGTCATTACTGCTGAGACATCTCTCCAGCCCCTCGTTTCCTGTCTTCTATGACCCCCGAATACATGGATGTACATGAGGCTTAGTAAATTGTTTCTGAGTGACTGAACCATGAAAGAAAATTAAATGCAAGAGGCTGTTGGGCATGGTGGCACACACCTTTAATCTCAGCACTCAGGAGGCAGAGGTAGGAGGATCTCTGGTGAGTTTGAGGCCACCCTGAGACTACAGAATGAATTCCAGGTCAGCTTGGGCTAGAGTGAGACCCTACCTTGAAAAATAAAATAAAGGTGAGTGAGAGCGGGTATTGTGTAAGCATAGGGCCTGAGAGGACCTGACTCACCCTGAATTTGACTTCCCTGCACCGCTGGGCATGGCCATACACATCTGTATCCCCAGTCCTGTGGGGGCAGAGACAGGAGAATAACTAACTGGGGCACACTGGGCTGCCAGTCTTTGAGAGACCCTTTCTCAAGGAAACATCCAGATGAGTGATTGTGGGACACACCTAACATTGTCCTGTGGCCTCCAGGCATGCACACTGAGCATAGGCATCTGTGCGCATCTGCACGTACATGTGCAGACATTGCACACCACATGTATCTGCGCATACATACACACATGAAAAAATAAAAACAAGCCGGTCTGATGCTGCATACCTATAATGCCTATACTTGGGAGGCAGCAGCTGGAGTATCAGGAGTTCGAGGCCAGCCTGGGCTACAGGAGTGCCGCAAGCTTGCTATGCCAGAAACAGAAAGCAGACACATTTGTGTCTTTCTGATATGTTAGAATTTGCTGAATAATAATATGCACATAAGCTTTGTGACTTATGTTGGTTGCAATTTGCCAAGTCGTCCCAATTCCCTTGATAGCTGGCAGAAGACAAACACAAGTTCTTTTTTTTAAAAAATATTTTTGGGCTGGAGAGATGGCTTAAAGGATAAGGTGTTTGCCTGCCAAAGCCAAAGGATCCTGGTTCGATTCCCCAGGACCCACGTAAGTCAGATGCACAAGGGGGAGCATGCATCTGGAGTGACTGGAGGCCCTGGCGTGCCCATTCTCCCTCTCTGTGTTTCTCTCTGCCTCTTTCTCTCTCTCAAATAAATAAAATATATTAAAAAAATGTTCAGCTGAATATGGCAGTGCCCACCTCTAATCCCAGCACTCGGGAGGCAGAGGCAGGAGGATTGCCCTGAGTGTGAGGCCACCCGGAGATTACATGGTGAATCTCAGGTCAGCCTGAGCTAGAGTGAGACCCTTCTTCAAAAAATAATTTCATACATATATATATATATATATATATATATACATATATATATATAATTTATATACATATAGAATACAAATATATATAATATGTATATAATTTTATTTGCAGGCTGAGATAGAAAGAATGGACATACCAGAACCTTTTGCTGCTGCAAATAAACTCTCTCTATATGTACATAAGTAGGTTACAGAATGGCTACTGAGAGTTAAAGGGCAGGGAGGGCAGAGAGTGATAGAGTTGTGAAGAGAGTGACTTCCATGGTTAGATAGGAACAGCCCAGCCGCAGAGGCAGGTCTGCCTCAGCTACGGAGGAGCTCGACCGCCAGCGCTGTGCAAAGGACTGGGTCCAGACAGATGAACACCCTAGTCAAACACAGGGGACAGAGCCGAGCTGGAGTACCTGGGATAGTGAGGAGTTCTCTGTTAGTCCCTTAATGCACACACTTGTCATGGCTAGATGACAGGTCAGTAGCTCCCTTACCATCACAGCGCAGGCTGTCCTTTTTGATGTTGAACCTCTCCCTGGTCTACCATGCCTGATCGCTTCTCAGACCTGGTTTCTCTCTGATATGTTTTTTGTTTTGTTTTTAATATTTTATTTATTTGAGAGAGCAAAAGAGAAAGACATATATATGAATATATGTGTATATATATAGAGAGGGGGGGGCGCGGAGAGAATGGGCGCACGAGGGCCTCCAGCCGCTGCAAATGAACTCCAGATGCATGTGCCACCTTGTACATCTGGCTTATGTGAGTCCTGGGGAATCAAACCTGGATCCTTAGGCTTTGCAGGCAAGTGCCTTAACCACTAAGCAATCTCTCCAACCCTGGCAGACTTTCTTTTTTTCTACTCAGTCATTCAGCGACATTACTTTTCACTTCTAGCTGTTCTGTTTGGTTTCTTTTTTTCTGTTTTTATAAACCTGTTTGTTTATTTATTAGGGAGAGAGAAATGGAGACACAGAGAGAGAGAATTGGGCATGCCCGGGCTTCCAGACACTGAAAACAAACACCAGATGCATGTGCCATTTTGTGCATCTGGTTTTATGTGGGTACTGGAGAATCGATCCTGGGTCCTTAGGCTTTGCAGGCAAGTACCTCAACCACTAAGCCATCTCTCCAGTCCCTATTCTTTTTTCTAGCACTCTCTATTCTTTATCTTTAAAAACTATTCTTTTTTCCCTTTAAGCTTTCTTTCAGATTGCCATACAGTCTAAAGTTTCTTTGAGTATTAATCCTCCTGTTTTGTCCAGTTCCTTTAATGATGGAATATATCTTTTGAGTGATGCATGTGTGTGTGTGTGTGTGTGTGTCTCAGTGCCCTTACGAATCCTGGGTTGTAGAACTGCTAATGTACAGGTGGAGTAAGTGTTAAATTTGCTTCTGCTTTTTTTTGAGGGGGGGTGGTTCCAAGGTAGGGTCTCACTCTAGTTCAGGCTGACTGGAATTCACTATGTAGTCTCAGGGTGGCTTTGAACTCATGGTGATTCTTCTACCTCTGGCCTCCCAAATGCTGGGATTAAAGACATGCACCACCATGTCTGGCTTTTTTTTTTTTTTTTTAAGTTTTTTGAGGAAGGGTCTCGCTCTAGCCCAGGCTGACCTGGAATTCATTATGCCATCTCAGGGTGGCCTTGAACTCACAGCAATCCTTCTACCTCTGCCTCCCCAGTGCTGGGATTAAAGGTGTGTGCCACCATGCCGGGCCTTTGTTTTGTTTTAAGACAGGATCTCATCATTGAGGTCCGGTTGCTCTATGTCACTCTACATTCTGTGAAACAGTGGCTTTCAGGCCTTGCCTTGCCTTTTATGCTCCATTCTACAGGGCAGGTTTTGCCTCCACTTAAAGAATAAATGCGGAGGTAAACAGCACCAATGAGCTACAGACTGATATCTAGCTTCTTCCAAAAAGGAAAACAGATCTCGCCTATGAACTTATCAAATGAGTCTGGAAACAAACGGGCATTATTAAATCATATCAGAGGGCTGGAGGGATGGCTTAGTGGTTAGGGTACTTGCCTGTGAAGCCTAAGGACCCAGCTTTGCTTCCTCAGGACCCACGTAAACCAGATGCACAAGGTGGCACATGCATCTGGAGTTCATTTGAGGTGGCTAGAGGCCCTGGCGTGCCCATTCTCTCTCTCTGTGTGTCTCTCTCCCTCTCTTTGTCCCTAATAAATAAATAAAAATAAAATCTTTAAAAAAAAACCTCGGGCTGGAGAGATGGCTTAGCGGTTAAGTGCTTGCCTGTGAAGCCTAAGGACCCCAGTTCAAGGCTCAGTTCCCCAGGACCCATGTTAGCCAGATGCACAAGGAGGCGCACGCATCTGGAGTTCGTTTGCAGTGGCTGGAAGCCCTGGCGCGCCCATTCTCAATCTCTCTCTCTCTCTCTGTCTCTGTCTCGCTCTCTGTGTTACTGTCAAATAAATTAAAAACAAAACAAAAAAAAAAAAACCTCTAACAACACCATGTTCAAGGAGCTGTAAAGCTCTGGGCCTGGCTGGTACCTTGTGTTCCCGCTACCCTCTGCAATGGCCTGCTCCCAGGGCTCACCTCGCTGCACGGGGCTGCCTGGGGTCTTGGGATTACAGACCACTTGGTTTGTAAGCTCCTTGACTGCAGGGAGTATTCTATTCCCTTATGGTTAAATCCTCAGCTTCACACATAGTAGGAACCCAACAAATATATACTAGATAATGAATACGTAAGCGGAAATACTATTTTATTTTTAAACCGGGTCTCATGAACTTCCTATGATCAATTTGATCTCTGCTTCCCAAGTGCTGGGATTACAGGTGTGTAATGAACATGCCTAGCAAAAAGAAAAAGAAAAAACAAAAACACAAACAAACAAAAATTTTTCTTTTTTCTTTCTTTTCGAGGTAGGGTCTTGCTCTAGCCTAGGCTGACCTGGAATTCACTATGTAGTCTCAGAGTGGCCTTGAACTCACAACAATCCTCCTACCTCTGCATCCCAAGTGCTAGGATTAAAGGCATGTACTACCATGCCCAGCTAATTTTTTTAAATATTTTATTTTTATTTATTTGAGAGAGAGAGTGAGAAATAGGCAAGGAGAGATGAAGAGAGAGAGAATGGGTGCGCCAGGGCTTCCAGCCAATGCAAACGAACACCAGCTGCGTGCGCTCCCTTGTGCATCTGGCTTATGTGGGTCCTGGGGATTTGCAGGCAAGTGCCTTAACTGTTAAGCCATCTCTCCACCCCACAAAGAAAAGCTTTTAAAAAAAGTTATACAAAGTTATATTTGGTAGCATTTAAGGAACTAAAACCTAGGAAGACCCACCCATATTCCACACCTTGGCATAAACAAATAGCAGAAAATTACCAAAGAAAATAAGACTCTGTAACATACACAACAAAAGAAACAAAACTTTGTAGCATAAACAAACAACAGAAACTTAACAAGAAATAAGACTCGTGGACCTTGAGAATGGCAAGTTACCAACATTCCAGGTGTCTGGGACTTTGTGGGAAACTATGTTGCAATGAGAAAAAATGTTAAGTGCCCACCATTGCAACAAAGTTGACATTACTCTAAGTCACAGTGATGTCCAGGTCGGAGCCTGTTCAGGCCTCCCTGGGGGCTTCCCGGTTATGCAAACAAGGTCTATGGCTTACAAACAAAGTTTCTTTTTTTCCCTCTCTCTCTCTTTTTTCTCTTTTTGCTTGTTTGTGCTTGTTTGCTTGGTTTTGTTTGAGCTTTTTAGTTTTTATTTTTTGTTTTTTCAAGGTAGGGTTTTGCTCTAGCCCAGCCTGATTTGGAAAGGGATTCACTATATAGTCTCAGGCTGCCTTCAAATTGACAATGATCCTTCTACCTCTGCCTCCTGAGTGCTGAGATTAAAGGCATGTGCCACCATGCCTGGCTGCAGAGAGAATGGGCATGCCAGGGTTCTAACCACTGCTAATGGACTCCAGATGCATATGCTACTTTGTGCACTTACGTGGGTGCTGAGGAATTGAGCTCAGGTTATTAGACTGTAGACTTAACTGCTGAGCCATCTTACAGCCCTATTTGAGCTTTTAAAAAAATTTTATTTTGTTTATTTGAGAGAGAGAGAGAGAAAAAAAAAGAGAAGGCAGATAGAGAGAGAGATAATGGTCACACCATAGTCTTCAGCCACTGTAAAAGAACTCCAGATGCATATGCCACCTTGTGCATCTGGCTTACATGGGTCCTGGGGAATTGAACCTGGGTCCTTTGGCTTTGCAGTCAAATGCTTCAACTGCTAAGTCATTTTTCCAGCCCCTGTTTCAGCTTTTTAATATATTTTATTTTTATTTATTTGATACAGAAAGAGGGAGTGAGAGACAGAGAGAGAGAGAATGGGCTCCCCAGGGCCTCCAGCCACTGCAGACGAACTCCAGACACATGCACCTCCTTGTGCATCTGGCTTACCTGGGTCCTTGGGAATCGAACATGGGTCCTTTGGTTTTGCAGGCAAGCGCCTTAACCATTAAGCCATCTCTCCAGCCCCCGTTTGAGCTTTTTGAAACAGTGATTCATGTAGCTCAAGCTGGCTTTGAACTCCCTATGTAGCTGAGGATGACCTTGAACTCCCGATCCTTTTGTTTCTACCTCCCAAGTGGGATTAGAGATCTATAGCAATTACCTTCTCATTGCTAGGACAAAACACTGGATCAGAAGCAGTTTATGGAAGGATTTATTTCTGGCTTAGTTCTAAGAGGGAATTTCACCATGGTGGTGAAATTATGGCAGGAGCAGACAGCAGGGTGTTCCATTCCCCACAGTTTGGGCATCACATCTCCACAGCAGCAGGGAAGAAACAGAGAATGTGAGTTCCATTGCTGGCAATCAAGATTTGACTATAAAACCCACAAAGGCTCACCCCAAGTGATACCATCTTCTCCAGCAAGACTCCACTTCCCAAAGACTTTGCCACCTGGAAATGAAGTACGAGGCTTCATCATAAACGTGAGGCTATGGGGAGTGCTTTACTTTCAGACCACTACAGGGGGCCCAGCTTGGGTGGGAATTTTCTTTTTTTTTTTTTTAACTTTTTTTTTGGCAAGCCCAACAGACTGGCTTTTTATTTACTTATTTATTTATGAGGGAGAAAGAAGCAGAGAGAGAGAGAGAGAATGGGCATACCAGGGCCTCCAGCCACTGTAAATGAACTCCAGATGCATGTGCCCCCTTGTGCATCTGGCATACCTGGGTCCTGGAGAATTGAACAAGGATACTTTGGCTTTGCAGGCAAATGCTTTAACCACTCAGCCATCTCTCCAGTGCGCCCCCCCCCCCTTAAAAAACAGACTGGCCTTTTTTTTGCACACCGGAACCTCCAGCCACTGTAAATGAACTCCAGATGCATGTACCTCCTTGTGCATCTGGCTAATGTGGGTCCTGGGGAATCAAACCTGGGTCCTTTGGCTTTGCAGGCAAACGCCTTAACCGCTAAGCCATCCCTCTAACCCCAGACTGGCCTTTTTGTATGAGAGCAAGAGAGAGAAAGAATTGGCATGCCAAGGCCTCCAGCCACTGTAATCAAACTCCAGACATGCGCACTTCCTTGTGCACACGTACAACCTTGCACATGCGTCACCTTGTGCGTCTGGCTTATGTGGGATCTGGGGAGTCTGCCATGTGTCCTTAGGTGTTGCAGGCAAGTGCCTTAACCATCCAGCCCTAGGTGAGAATTTTCTAACTGTGATTTCTGTTCCCACACTTGTCTTGAGTGGGAATAAGATTTAGATTGGAAGGATGGGGTTGGCCTTCTGCAGTGTGTCTTTATTTCAGATCTTCTGGGACTCTTGGCAGTGCCCAGTGTCTGTGTGGGCAGGAGGTGAGGGGGAAGCAGTGCTTGGGTACTGTGTGGCTCTAGAGGGAACAGCCACCTAAGTCATTAGGCCTTGCAAGCCAGCGCCTTCACCACAGAGCCATCTCTCCAGTCCATCCCCCACCCCTTTTTAAGTGCTAGGGACGAAACCTAAGGGCCTCACACATGCTGGGCAAGTATGGTGCCATATCCTTATCCCCTCACCGGTATAGAGGGTAAGTGTATGAGCAGGTTTAATCCCACCCATGCAAACCCATTCCAGTAATGACACTCACTATTTTTTTTTTTTCCCTAGGTAGGGTCTCACTCTTAATCCAGGATAACCTGGAATTCACTATGTAGTCTCGGGCTGGCCTCGAACTCACTGCAGTCCTCCTACCTCTGCCTCCCTGAGTGCTGGGGTTAAAGGTGTGTGCCACCACGCCCAGCTATTTTCACTATTTTTTTTTTCCTAGGTAAGGTCTCACTCTTATCCAGGATAACCTGGAATTCACTATGTAGTCTCGGGCTGGCCTCAAACTCACTACAGTCCTCCTACCTCTGCCTCCCTGAGTGCTGGGGTTAAAGGCGTGCGCCACCACGCCCAGCTATTTTTTGTTTTTGTTTCTTCTGATGCTCATTCTTTTTTTTCTTTTTCTTTCTTTTTTTTTTTTTTTTTGTTTTTCGAGGTAGGGTCTCACTCTGGTCCAGACTAACCTGGAATTAACTCTGTAGTCTCAGGGTGGCCTTGAACTCACGGCGATCCTCCTACCTCTGCCTCCCGAGTGCTGGGATTAAAGGCGTGCGCCACCACGCCCGGCTTCTGATGCTCATTCTTGGTACTCAATGGGACATGGGCCACCAAGTGCCACCACCACCTGATCAGGACATTGTCTAGATCTGCAATTCCCAATCCTGTGGAACATTAGAATCACCAGAGGATTAATGGCAGAGGTACTTGCTCAACCTCAGCATGACAATCTGTTAACTTACACCTTAAGAAACATAGCCTCACCGGGCATGGTGGCGCACACCTTTAATCCCAGCACTTGGGAGGCAGAGGTAGGAGGATCGCCGTGAGTTCAAGGCCACCCTGAGACTACAGAGTTAATTCCAGGTTAGTCTGGACCAGAGTGAGACCCTACCTCGAAAAACCAAAAAAAAAAAAAAAAAAAAAAAAGAAACATAGCCCAGCCAGGCTGGTGGCGCACGCCTTTAAACCCGGCACCCGGGGAGGCAGAGGTAGGAGGATCGCTGTGAGTTTGAGGCCATCCCAAGTCTACACAGTGAATTCCAGTTTATCCTGGATGAGAGTGAGACCCTACCTCGGAAAACAAAACAAAACAAAACAAACAAACAAAAAAAAACGAAGTGCAGTCCAGCCAGGTGTTCTGGAAACTACCTGTCATTCTAGCACTGGGGAGGCTGAGGCAGAAAACTCTTGAGTTCAAGGCTAGTCTGTGGTACAATAAGAAACCTCATTGCCTGTCCCACCCCCCAAAAAAGTCAGGTATTCTGTACCAGCATTCAGAAGAAGGATCCAGGAGCTACATAGCAAGTTTGATGCCAACTTAGCCTACATGATACTCTCAAAAAAAGGGGAGGGGATGCTGGAGAGATGGCTCAGTGGTTAAAGGCACTTGCTTACTGTGCTGGTTTGATTCAGGTGTCCCCCATAAACTTGGATGTTCTGAATGCTAGGTTCCCAGCTGGTGGAGATTTGGGATTAACATCTCCTGGAGGCAGTGTATTGTTGGGGGCGGGCTTATGGGTGTTATAGCCAGTTTCCCCTTGCCAGTGTTTGGCATACTCTCCTACTGCTGTTGTCTGCCTCATGTTGGCAAGGGGCTCACTGACTGAAGCCAGCAGTTCCATCTCAATAGAACGTGGAGATGAGGAATAGAAGAGGACACCTTACGTTCTCTTTGGGCCTCCATTGGAGAAAGCAGAAGGCACATGCCTCTGCCCACCACACAGCACCCACCACCCAAATCACATCACTTACCTAACACACACATCATATCACATACCTAACACATACACACCACCCAAATCACATCACTTACATAACACATACATAACACATAAATCACATCACTTACATCATACACACAAATCACATCACAACACTCTACACATATACTCCTCCTGAAAATGGAAGTTTATTCAGCATGAAATTAGCTATTTGCAGAAAAAATAGTTGCAACTGGAGATTACCACATTAAGTGAATTAAGCGAGACTCTGAAAAACAAATATTACAAGTTTTCTCTCTCTCTCATTTGTGCTTTGTAGATCCCCCCACTCCAGGAAGGTTCTTTCTCCTTCTACCTTGGTCTCCTGAGTGCTAGGATTAAAGGCATGTGCAGCCACACCTATGAGAGAGAGAGAGAGAGAATGAATACACCTGGGCCTCTTGTCCCTGCCACTTTGTGCATCTGGCTTTACATGGGTACTGGGAAATCAGACTCCAGTTGTTAGGTTTTGCAGACAAGTGCTTGAACTGCTGAGCCATCTCTCCGGCCCAGGTTTTTATAAATAACATAAAATCAGCCTGTCAGTGGCACACCCCTTTAATCCAAGCAGTTGAGGAGGCAGGGGTAGGAGGATCGCCATGAGCTCGAGGCCAGCCTGAGACAACATAGTGAATTCCAGGTCAGCCTGGGCTAGGGTGAGACCCTACCTCCAAAAACAAAAAACAAGGGCTGGAGAGATGGATTAGCAGTTAAGGCGCTTGCCTGCAAAGCCTAAGAACTCATGTTTGACTCTCTAGGTCCCATGTAAGCCAGACACACAAAGTGACTAAAGCACGCAAGATCACCCGTACACACAAGGTGGTCTATGCATCTGGAGTTCACTTGCAGTAGCTGGAGGCCCTGGTGCGCCAGTACTCTCTCCCTTTCATAAAGAAAAGCAAAACAAAACAATAAACAAAGGCCGGTCTGTTAGACTTGCCTCAAAAAAAAAAAAAAAAAAAAAGCCAAGTGTGGTGGCACACCCCTTTAATCTCAGCACTGGGGAAGCCAAAGTATGTAGATCACTGTGAGTTCAAGGCCACCCTGAGACTACATAGTGAAATCCAAGTGAGCCTGAGCCAGAGAGTGAGACCTTACTTTGAAAAAAGAAGTGGAACTGTCTAGGGATATGAAGGGAAATAATAGGAGGAAGGAGGGATGAGAAAGGAGAAGGGAGCAAGTATGGGAGACATGCAAATGCATGAACGCTTGTATGAAACATCCTTATAAAAACTCATAATATGCACATGACTACACGCCAATGAAAAGGCAAGTGCTCATTATTTTATTATTATTAATATTATATATTTTTTTGGTTTTCGAAGTAGGATTTCACTCTAGTCCAGGCTGACCTGGAATTCACTATGTAGTCTCAGGGTGGCCTCAAACTCATGGCGATCCTCCTACCTCTGCCTCCTGAGTGCTGGGATTAAAGGCGTGTGCCACCACGCCCAGCTTGAATACACCTTTATTTATTTATTTATTTATGGATTTTTGAGGTAGGGTCTCACTCTAGCCCAGGCTGACCTGGAATTCACTATGTAGTCTCAGGGTGGCCTCGAACTCTCGGCGATCCTCCTACCTCTGTCTCCTGAGTGCTGGGATTAAAGGCGTGCACCACCACACCTGGCTGCAAGTGCTCAGTATTTGTGGGGCATAGTGGCTCATGCCTGTGATCCTGACACTCAGGAATCTTAGGCAGGAGAATCAGTATGAGGTTGAGAGTGGCTGACTCTTGGGCCAGCCTGGGCTACACAGTGAGACTTTGTCTAAAGAACACACAGATAATGGGGCATGGTGGCACACGCCTTTAATCCCAGCACTCAGAAGGCAGAGGTAGGGGGATTGCCGAGAGTTCGAGGCCATCCTGAGACTACATAATGAATTCCAGGTCAGCCTGAGCTACAGTGAGACCCTACCTTGAAAAAACTAAAACTAAAACAACCAGAGATATCTCTATCGCACCCTCTAAGGCTCAGGGACCATTGTGGAAGAGATGGCTGAAAGAACGTAAGAGCCAAAGGAAGGGGAGGCGTGTTTTGCAATGTACTGTCTTTCAGGACACAAAGTGGCTGCTCATATAACCTCGGGGAGCGGGCATGGTGAAGTGCAATACTAGGAAGGTTGAGGTAGGAGCAATGTCGTGAGTTCAAGGCCAGCCTGGACTACAGAGTAAGTTCTAAGTCAGCCTGGGCTAGAGTGAGATCCTGCCTTGAAAACAAAACAAAATAAATAAATAAGTACCCATGGGAAGGGACCTTGTAAACCTTGCAACTTTCTAAGCCTTGGAAATTTCGTTAGCTTCTTCTAGAGTCTCATAAGCCACGCTCCTCCCTCCAGAAGGGAATGCTTTAACTCCAAAGGAGAGCTCTACGGCAGCCATGAAGCTATTTGAAGGAAGCCGGTTCTGGACAGGGCAGATGACGGTTACAAAGGCCCTGAGGTATGAGGGTGTAAGTGGAATGGGAAGAGAACGCCAAAATCCTGGAGCCAAGTCAGAGGAAGAGTGGCTGAAATGAAGGCAGGGACTGTGAGCTTGGCTGTTGACACCTAGCAAAGAATACATTCCACACATCCTTGGTGTAGAACAGAGGAGGGACACTTGGAGAGGCACTGCTCAGTGGTTAGAGCGCTTGCCTAGACTTCACAAAGCCCTGGGCTCCACCCCCCAGCCCCACATAAATCTGGTGTGGTGGTATACACCTGTAATCCCAGCACTTGGGAGGTAGAAGCAGGATGATTAGAAGTTCAAGGTCATCCCCTGCTAGGCAGCCTGAGTGACATGAAGCCCTGTCTAACAAAGAAGGGCTGGGCGTGATGGTGCACGCCTTTAATCCCAGCACTCGGGAGGCAGAGAGGTAGGAGAATTGCTGTGAGTTCAAGGCCAGCCTGGGCTACAGTGAGACCCTACCTCGCAAAGCCAAAAAAAAAAAAAAAAGAGAGAGAGAAAGGGAGGGAGGGGGAGGAAGGAAGGAAGGAGAGAGAAAGGGAGAGGAGAAAGAAGAAAAAAAAAAGCAAGGAAGGGGCTGGAGAGATAAGCCAAAGGATCCCGGTTCAACTCTCCAGGACCCACATAAGCCAGATGCACAAGGAGGCACATGCATCTGGAGTTCGTTTGCAGTGGCTGGAGGACTCTCTCTCTCAAATAAATAAAAGAATACATATATGTATATATGTATACACACACACACACACACACACACACACACACACATATATTTTATTTTTTTTTTTTTTGTTTTTTTTTTTTTGTTTTTTTTTTTTTTTTTTTTTGAGGTAGGGTCTCACTCTGGCTCAGGCTGACCTGGAATTCACTATGTAGTCTCAGGGTGGCCTTGAACTCTTGGCGATCCTCCTACCTCTGCCTCCCGAGTGCTGGGATTAAAGGCGTGCGCCACCACGCCCGGCTCACACATATATTTTAAAGCAAGGAGGATGGAAGGAAGGAAGGGGGAGAAAGAAAGAAGGAAAAGAGGCTGGACAGGGGCTATCCAGGCAGGTCTCTTGCCTGCAGAGGACTGTGATCGCATCATGGACCGTGATTGTGTCATGGGGGGGGCACTGAGCCCTACGTGGTGGGACACCGAGCGGAGCATCGGTGGGGAGGGGGGAGAGCCAGGGCCCGAGGAGACCTCCTCGAGGTGAGGACGGCGGCTGGAGGCAGGATGGAGGAAAGAGGGTGTTGTGCCCTTCCCGGGCTCCCCTGAGAGGTCTGGGAGGGCGTGCTGTACTGCAGGCTGTGTGCCAGCCTCTGGGCACTACAGAGAAGTGAGGACGCCCCATCCCTCCAGGGTGTGGGAAGGACTAAGGCCTCAGTGAAATTCCAGTGTCCCTCGTCAGTCCCTAGTACAGGAGCCTCATGGTGACAGGAAGCAGGAAAAGACCTGGGGGCTCCTTGAGGGGGAAATTGGCTGTGGCTTGGGGAGCAGCCCAGGGCCTCAAGCCTGTTAGTCAGGTAAGCACCCCACGTAGCCCTGAGCCAGATCCCAGGCCCCTAGAATGGGCCTCTAGTGGCCTTCGTGGGCTTGCTTGCCATAACAGCTCTCCCAGACAGCCATGAAGGAGAAGGGGCGCTGTGTGGAGACTCCCCGTGGACAGGGTCACACTACATGCGGAAAGCCAGCGGTAAGGTGACCGGAGGGAGGGGGCGTGGGAGAAAGGGTAGGCGTGCACAGGATGACTGGCTGGGCAGGAACAACCCGTCCTCTAAGGCACTTGGAAGGCCACTCTGAGCCACTCGTGTCCCTCCCCCGCCCCCTCCGGGCTGCTGCCGGGCACCGGACGCTAGTGCTTAGGACCTTGCCCAACACCGGGACTCGGGGATCATCCCGGGCCCAGCCTGGCATCTCCCTGGGCTCTGGATTTGTGGTTCCCTTGCCTAAGTCCCCTCCTCCCCTAGAAATACCCAGTGTGGGTCTGGAGAGATGGCGCAGCAGTCAAAGGCACTTGCGTGCAAAGCCTGATGGCCCAGGCTTGACTCCCTGGGACCCATGTAAAGCCAGATGCGCAAGGTGGGGCGTGTATCTGGAGTTCGTTCTGCAGTGGCTAGAGGCCCTGGTGCGCCTGTTTCTCTCTCTCTCTTTCTCTCTCTCTCTGTCTCTCAAAGAAAGAAAGAGGCCTGAGAGATGGCTTAGTGGTGAACACACTTGCCTGCAAAGCCTAAGGAACCTGGTTCGATTCCCCAGGACCCACATGAGCTAGCTCACAAAGTGGCACATGTGTCTAGAGCAGCAGGAAGCGCTGGTACATCCATCCTCTCTACCCGCCTCTGTCTCTGTTTCTCTCCCTCTCTCTCCAATAAATAAAATATTTTAGAAGGAAGAAAAAGAGAAAGTGAAGGAGGGAGGGGAAGACCCAGGGTGACTTGCTCCCCCAGTGGCAACTCTCCTGCCAGCCACTGCTGTCATTCCAGTCTGGGGCCTCCCTGTCTTGCCTGTTGGACTGCCACCTCTGGTGACCTTGAATCTTTCCCCGGTAGGAGGAGGGACACGAGCCTGGCACCAGCTTCTCTCAGAGCCTGCCAGCGCCAGCTGTGAAACTGGAGAGCTCGCACGCAGAAGAACTGGCCGTTTGCGTTGCTCGCTGATGTACTGGGGCCACCGACGTCACGGCTGGGCCTGGCACGCCCTTGCGGTCTGGCTTCCTGCCATCCCAGGCCCTTAGAGCCAGAGCGGACCCGGGAGGGCAGGCAGGCAGGCTTTCTGGCCAGTCGTCTCAGGCTGTGGTTGTGAACAGCGACACGCCTCAGATTAACGATAAAACGTAGGAGAACTTGAGCCGCACGGGACTCACGTCATATGGCAGCTAAACTGACAAGAAGGGTCCTGGGTGAAGTGACATTGTGGCGGGGCACCTGCGTCTGCTGGGACGTGGGAGGGGCGGGGGGGGCAACCTGCAGCTGGAAACCCTTCCAGAAGAAAGAATGAGCCAAAAGGGGGACTCTTTGGTACAGGGACAAAAAGTCTGTCTGTCTGTCTGTCTGTCTGTCTGGGAGAGGGAACAGTGGAATTAGGCCGGGCTTCATCCTCTCCCTGCACACCCAGCCAGGAACAATAGCTGTGGCCTCTGCCCACCATGAAAGCACCAGTCAACACCTCACCTCAAGGCTCCCCAAAGACCAGAGCACATGAGCAGGGGCTGAGGCCCCACTCCACAGGCTGCTGAGACCCCGTCGCGTGGGGAGCGTGGTGCTGGTATTGGGGACCAGCCATGGGACACACATCAGCGCCTAAGCCCTGAACCCTACTGATGGGTCAGAGGTAGTCCAACACCTTGGTGGAGGGAAGAAGAGAGACAAGGAGGGGGGATCCCCAGGCCAGGGGTGACCAGGAGGACGTTCTCTTAAGGATGAACATGGTCCGGCCTCTACTTACCACCTACATAGAACAGATAGATAGCTGGCCCTGGACCAACCCAGTGTACTCATCAACTATACTGTATTGGTCACAAAAAAAAAGAACAGGGCGAAGGCTGGAGAGATGGCTTAGTGATTGAGGCTCTTGCCTGCAAAACCCAAGGACCCAGGTTCAATTCCCCAGAACCCATATAAGTCAGAGGCACATGGTGGCACATGTGTCTGGAGTTCCCTTGCAGTGGGAGGAGGCTCTGATATACCCGTACTCTCTCTCTCCCTCTGGCTCTTTCTCTCTCCCTCTCTCTCAACAAATAAATAAATAAAAATAAAATAAAAGAACAGGATGATGCCAGGTGTGGTAGCGCACGCCTTTAATCCCAGCACTGGGGAGGCAGAGGTAGGAGAGTTGCTGTGAGTTCAAGGCCACCCTGAGATGACAGAGTGAATTCCAGGTCAGCCTGGACTAGTGTGAGACCCTACCTCGAAAAGCCAAAAAAAAAAAAAAAAAAAAAAATTTTGTTTAAAGTAAAATTAGAAACAAAAAGTGAAAAAGATTAGGGCCGGAGATTGTCATGGGAAAAACATCAGGCAAACTGAATGGGAGGACTGGGGCCCACGCGGACTATAGCACCAAGCTGTGCCTGGCACGGCAGGCTCCCGGATGACGCGGGCTGGGTCCTAGGACAAAGACCAAACTCAAGTGGAGGCATTGACTCAGGATGGTCCAGACCAGAGCCCCGGGGCCAGAGCAGAAAGGCCTCAAGCTTGGGTGGGCAATGCAAAAGTGGGGGATGACCAGAGATTCAGGAAGCAGCAGGCAGACCGCCTGGAGTTCCGTGAGGGTGGCCTTAGGGCTACAGCAGCAAGAAGGCGTCTCATCAGGTAATGTGCTTGCCTTCAGAGCCTAAGGACCCAAGTTTGATTCCCCAGTACCCATGTAAAGCCAGATGCACAAGGTGGCACATTTGTCTGGAATCCTTTGCAGTGGCAGGAGGTCCTGGCACACCCATTCTTTCTGTCTCTCTTCTATCTCTCTCTGCTTGCAAATAAATAATAATAATAATTTAAAAAAAAAAAAGCTGGGCGTGGTGGCGCCTACCCTTTAATCCCAGCACTCAGGGAGGCAGAGGTAGGAGGATCACCATGAGTTCGAGGCCACCCTGAGACTACAGAGTGAATTCCAGGTCAACCTAGGACAGAGTGAGAACCTACCTCAAAAAACAAAACAAAACAAAGAAACAAACATAAAAAACAGAGGTGGTGCTCCAAGGTCCCTAGATCTTGGATGGAGTTTTAGGGTATCTACCTTTGCTTGGGAAATTCTCATATGATCTTCCTGGGGGACCTCAGGCCAGTTCCTTAACTTCTCTGAACTTCATTTTCCTCTTGAAGCATGTGGGTAGTAGAGGTCACTTACTCCATAAGGCAGTAGTTACAGGAGTAAATAAGTGGAAATGTGTAAGCGGTAAAGCATGACTCAGTGAGGAAGCGGCCCTGTCCTGGGGTGCAGGCTAAGGACCACACCACTGAGTGCCCAGGGAGGAGGTGGGCCTCCCTGTTGACCCTCACAACCTATTTTTCTTCTTTTTTTTTTTTAGAATTTTTTTATGTTTATTTTTATTTATTTATTTGAGAGCGACAGACAGAGAGAGAAAGAGGCAGAGAGAGAGAGAGACAGAATGGGTGTGCCAGGTCCTCCAGCCACTGCAAACGAACTCCAGACACGTGCGCCCCCTTGTGCATCTGGCTAACGTGGGTCCTGGGGAATCGAGCCTCGAACCGGGGTCCTTAGGCTTCACAGGCAAGCGCTAAACCGCTAAGCCACCACTCCAGCCCACAACCTATTTTTAATACAGGAGTACTTCCTTACATATGTGAGCAGGGGCAGAGGCAGAAGAGATGCTGAGAGAGGAACCAAGTAAAAGCCTCTGGGCCTGTGTGGGAGGTGTCAGGCCAAGCTGCTTATGCCGAGAACCCAGCTTCAGCTAGGCGTGGTGGCACACACCTTCAATCCCAGCACTCAGGAGGCAGAAGTAGGAGGATTGCTATGAGTTCGAGGCCAGTCTGAGACTACAGAGTGAATTCCAGGTCAGCCTGGACTAAGAGGAGACCCTATCTCAAAAAAAAAAAAAAGCTTCTGAAACAATATTTGTGCCCTTTTGGGTACCTTCTCCTCCTCCTTCTTCTTTTTTTAAAAATTTATTTATTTATTTGAGAGAGAGAGAGAAAGAGAATGGGCATATCATGGCCTCCAGCCACTGCAAACACTGCAAATGCCTTAACCACTAAGCCATCTCTCCAGCCCCATGTTTTGTTTTGTTTTGTGTTTTTTTTTTTTGTTTTGTTTTGTTTTTCTTTTTTTTTTTTTTTGGTTTTTTGAGTTAGGGTCTCACTCTGGTCCAGGCTGACCTGGAATTAACTCTGTCATCTCAGGGTGGCCTTGAACTCACGGTGATCCTCCTACCTCTGCCTCCCTAGTGCTGGGATTAAAGGCGTGCGCCACCACTCCCGGCCCCCATGTTTTGTTTTTTGAGGTAGGGTCTCACTCTAGCTCAGGCTGACCTGGAATTCACTATATAATCTCAGGGTGGCCTCGAACTCACGGTGATCCTCCTACCCCTAGCTTCTTGATAGGGGTGTAGGGTGGGATGAGGGGTCTCTAAGAGGAGAAGGTCAGCCACCAGGAGGGTAGGACAGGATGCTACCAGCTCCTCCCACTGTGGGGAGAACTGGTCTCCAGGGCTCCAGAGTACTTCCTCTTTCTGTCTTCACTCAGAAGCCAGGGGCAGACCTGCTTAGCCCTCAAGAGAGATGGATGCCCAGTCCAGGCTATCGTAGCCCTGCTGTGTGCCCGGGCTAGGGAGTGCTGGCTGGTGCCTCTCTCCCTGCTTCTGGGGCAGCTGAGGACGGCCTCTCAGGCCCACGGGATGGAGCCGGCAGAGGAGGCGCAGGCAGCCTCCGTGTGCAACCTGGTGGCTGTGTTCGAGACCAGCAGGTACAGGCGTGCAGTGGGGTAGGAAGGGCGGGGGAGGGGCAGCTCTCTCTGGCAGTCCAGGCCTCCAGGCTGAGGAATGTGTCTCGTCCTGGATTTGGGTCTTGCCCTGAGCCCCTGCTGGGCAGCACCCACCTCCTCAGTCCTGGGAACACAGGAGGGTTCTGGGGGCACCCAGCTAGACAAGGGTGAGTGAGTGACATGGTTGAGGAGACTCCAACACAAGGGTTGGGGTTAGCAAGACAGGGTTATGCTGGCGTGGTGGCACACTTCTGTAATCCTGACGCTCCGGTACAGGCAGGAACTGGAGTTTATCCTTTCCTACACAGTAAGTTGTAGGCCTGCCTGGACTACATGAAACCCTGCCTCAAAAAAAAAAAAAAAAAAAAAAGCTGGGTGCAATAGTGCACGCCTTTAATCCCAGCCCTCGGAAAGCCGAGGTAGGAGGATCGCCGTGAGTTCGAGGCCACCCTGAGACGACATAGTGAATTCTAGGTCAGCCTGGCTTACAGCGGGACCCTATCTTGAAAAAACATAAATAAATAAAAATAAAATAATTAATAAACAAATAAAAAGACCACACAGAAGGAACTAATACTTCTCAAGCATTCATCCCTATGGGCTAACGGTGAGATTTGTCATCAAACCCGGACAGGGTTAGGTGAATGTCGTCAAAATGGAGAGGAACCCAAGACAACCCTGCTCATGACCTTCCTACCTCAGCTTCCCCAGGGCTGGGGTCATAGGAGAGAGCCACCACGCCCGGCTAGATCTATTTTTTCTGGGTATGAATGTTTAATTTTTTTTGGGGGGGGGTTGGGGTTTTTATTAACATTTTCCACGATTATAAAATGTATCCCATGGCAATACCCTCCCTCCCCCCGCCCCCCACAGCTAGATCTACTTGTCCGTTCTCACAGTTATTTTCAGAACAATCTAAACCCCAATCAGAAAGTCAAGGCTCCTGTCTGTCTCTCCACTTGTGAGCTCCATGCTGTCCGGTGGTCGTTTCAACATTGCAGGTGTCAGGTTGAAGTCCTTGATGCATCTGCTATTTTATTTTATTTTATTTTATTTTATTTTATTTTATTTTATTTTATTTTATTTTATTTTATTTTATTTTATATTTCATTTTATTTTTGAGGTAGGGTCTCACTCTAGCCTTCCGAGGGCTGGGATTAAAGGCGTGTGCTACCACACCAGGCTGCATCGGCTCTTTTGTACACAGTGACAGATGGGGATCTTGTTTTAGTCACAGGCTTCTGGATGTGTCTTTTTTTTTTTTTTTTTTTTTTTGAGGTAGGGTTCATTCTAGCCCACTAGCCCAGGCTGACCTGGAATTCACTATGTAGTCTCAGGGTGGTCTCCCAACTCATTGTGATTCTCCTACCTCTGCCTCCCAAGTGCTGGGATTAAAGATGTATGCTATCATGCCTGGCTCCGCATTGCTCTTTTGTTAAAAAATATTTTATTTATTTGCAAACACAGAGAGAGAGAGACAGAAGAAGAGAGAAAGAGAGATGGGGGGGAAGAATAGGTACCCCAGGGTCACCAACCTCTACAAATGAACTCCAGATGTGTGCTCCACTTTGTGCATCTGGCTTTCTGTGGGTATCAGATCAAACCAGCACCATTAGGCTTTGCAGGCAAGTGCCTTAACTACCAAGCCATCTCTCCAGCACCCCCCACCACCACATATTAAAAAAAAAAAATTTGGGCTGGAGAGATGGCTTAGCGGTTAAGCGCTTGCCTGTGAAGCCTAAGGACCCCGGTTCGAGGCTTGGTTCCCCAGGTCCCACGTTAGCCAGATGCACAAGGGGGTGCACGCGTCTGGAGTTCGTTTGCAGAGGCTGGAAGCCCTGGTGCGCCCATTCTCTCTCTTCCTCTATCTGTCTTTCTCTCTATGTCTGTCGCTCTCAAATAAATAAATAAAAATTAAAAAAAATATATTTAAAAAAAAAATTTATTTTTTGGTTTTGCAAGGTAGGGTCTCACGCTAGCTCAGGCTGACCTGGAATTCACTATGTAGTCTCAGGGTAGTCTAGAACTTGTGCTGATCCTTACCTCTGCCTCCCGAGTGTGGGGATTAAAGGCATGCGCCACCACGCCAGACTAATGATGTTTTAAAAAGTAAAACGGGACTGGGGCAGTGCCTAAGTGAAGCTGGGTCAAGGCAGGAGGACCGCAGTCATTCACGCAGAGATGACCACCTTCCTGTATTCCTGTCCTTATCTTACTTAAACATCATGATAGCCCTTGGAGTGAGCTCTTCTTTCAGATTTTATTTATTTACATGTGTGTATGTAGTGTGTGCATATGGGCATGCCAGGGTCTCTTCATGCCCAAGACTCATGTGCCACTTTTTGCATATGGCTTTATCTAGGAGCTGGGCGACTGAGCCCAGCCACTGACTCTGCAGGCATCTTTTTAGCCTCTGACCCATCTCCCCAGACCAGTGAGCTCTTATTCTACAACTATATTTTTTTTTATTTTTGGTTTTTCAAGGTTAGGGGCTCGCTTTAGCTCAGGCTGACCTGGAATTCACTAGGTAGTCTCAGGGTGGCCTTGAACTCACGGTGATCCTCCTACCTCTGCCTTCCGAGTGCTGGGATTAAAGTCATGCGCCACCACGCCCGGCTGCAGTTTCAAATCTACTGGAGCTGGGTGGCTGGATCCTGCCTTTCCCAGGCAGTTGGCAAGCTCATCCCTTCAGCACTGAGGACAGTTCTTTGATACACCCGCCCTGGCCCACCACCCTAACTGTGACCATAAGCACCATCTCACGCAGGGTGCCCTTCGATGGGTGGGCTCGTGTTGGTGGGTAGCCTCAGGGTCTTGGGCAGGTGGGGAGTCCATCACAGGAGGGGGCACAGCAGGCAAGATCTGGAGGAGGAGAGGCAGCACCTGCTGGAGCAAGAGAGGGTTGCCATGATGGCTTCTCCATGAGTGCCCCTGGGGGTGACTTCAGACTTCGGGCAGCAGAGGAAACCGCCGCAGGCCTGAGCACTTGCAAATGCAGAAGCTGAAACCAAATGTAGAACAGAAAACCTAAGACTCAGCACCCCTCCTACAGGGCTCAAGGCTCACGGGCTGAGGAACCTGGCTGGCTTTCCGTACCAGGGAGCAGGGCCTCCGTGTTCCCTCTGATTCTATTCCACTGTGTGACCTGGGCTATCACCCCGCCTCTCTGAGCCCAATTCTCCTTGAGTCACACAGGATAGGCAGCTAGTGTGGGGTTCAGACACCACTGTACCTGGTTTGAAACACTTTTGCCACTTCCAAGCAAGCACCTTCCACTGCTAAGCCTTCCTCCCAACCCAGTGCAGTTGCGCTTTATATAGGGAAGTATGGGGCTGGGGGGCTGGCTTAGCAGTTAAGGCGCTCGCCTGCAAAGCCGAAGGACCCAGATTCCCCAGGATCCACGTAAGTCAGATGCACAAGGAGGCACATGTGTCTGGAGGCCCCGGGGCACCCATTGTCTCTCTTTCTCTCTCTCAAGTAAATAAATGAAAATTAAAATTAAAACAGGGAAGTGTACAGTTCCCCAGAGAAGAAAGTAGAGTCCACACTGACTCATTTTGAAGGTCTTTGGAGTTCCCTCCAAGAAGGGCGTTGGGGCGGCGGGAGGCCTGCGGATGTGGCTCAGTTGTCAGACGGCTGGCCCGGCATGCACAGGGCCCTGCGTTCCATCCCTAGCATGGTGTGAAGAGGTGAACTCATGCACACTCCTCACCCTAGCACTTGGAAGAAGGCAGAGGGGGCAGAAGTTTAAGGTCACTCTCTGCTACAGAGCGAGTGGAAGGACAGCTTGGGAGATGTGACATCCTGTCTCAAAAAAAGTTGTGGGGAGCCGGGCGTGGTGGCGCACTCCTTTAATCCCAGCACTCAGGAGGCAGAGGTAGGAGGATTGCCGTGAGTTCAAGGCCACCCTGGGACTACAGAGTGAATTCCAGATCAGCCTGGGCTAGAGTAAGACCCTACTTTGAAAACAAGACAAAACAAAACAAAAAGGCGGGGGGGGGGGGCAGGAAGAAGGGAGGGAATTATCATGGTTTATTCTTCAGAATTAATGGAAGTTGTCAATTTTAAAAAGTTTTTTTTTTTTTTTTTTTTTTTAAAGGGGAGGAGGAGAGGCTGGAAAGATGGTTCAGCAGTTAAGGCACTTACCTGCAGAGCGTAATGACCCAGGTTCAATTCCCCAGTACCCATGTAAAGCCAGATGCACAAAGTGGCCCATGCATCTGGCGTTTGGAATGGCTGGAGGCCTAATGTGCCCATTCTCACACACTCTCTCTCTCCCTCACCCTTCTCCCTGTCTCTAATAAATAAATAAATCTTTTTTTTTAATTTAAATTTTATTTCTTTATTTATTTGAGAGAAAGATGCAGAGAGAGAGAAAGAGAGAGAATGGGCACACCAGGGCCTCCAGCCACAGCAAATGAACTCCAGACACATGTGCCCCCTTGTGCATCTGGCCTATGCGGGTCCTGGGGAATCGAACTGGGATCCTCTCAGCTTTGCAGACAAACGCCTTAACGGCTAAGCCATCCCTCCAGCCCAGTCTGTCTTTTTTTTTTTTTTTTTTAAAGTAGAATGCAGTGGCTAAGTCTATATTCCCCGCACTGAGGAGGTAAAGGAAGGAGAATCACCATGAGTTCAAGGCCAGTCTGGGCTACAGTATGAGTTCCAGGTCAGCATAGGATAGAGTGAGATCCTACCTTAAAAGAAAAAAAAATTTTTTTGCTTTGGCAGCACATATAACAAAATTGGACGATACAGAGAAGATTAGCATGGCCCCTGCGCAAGGATGACAAGTAAATTCACAAATTGTTCCATATTTAAAAAGAAAGACAGAAAAAAAAAAAAAAAGCTGGGTGTAGAGGCACACACCTTTAATCCGAGCACTCGGGAGGCAGAGGCGGGATGATCATCGTGAGTTCGAGGCCACCCTGGAACTCAAAGAATACATGGTGAATTCCAGGTCAGCTTGGGCTAGGGCGAGACCCTACCTCGAAAAAATAAATAAATGAAGGGGGTTGCAGTTACATTTGTATTGCTGGACAAGCATCTGACCACAAGCAGTTTGTGGGAGAAAAGGGTTCATTTCAGCCTTACAGAATCCAGGAGAAACAACAAGCAATGGCGGGAGAAGACGGATTGGTTCCATAGGTCATAGCGGAGAGACAACACCAATGGTCAACAAACCTAACGGCCAGAGCTCAGACTGCTCTGAACACACCTTGGGGCCGGACTGTGAAATGTACTCCTGGTGAAACCTCTTCCCCAGCTGCGCTCCACCTGCTGGAAACTTGATCTGCAAGCTCAATTTTTTTTTTAAGTTTTTAAATTTTTATTTATTTACTTGAGAGAGAAAGAATGAGAGAATGGGTGCACCAGGGCCTCCAGCCACTGCAAATGAACTCCAGACGCATGTGCTACCTTGTGAATCTAGCTTACGTGGGTCCTGGGGAATCAAACATGGGTTTTTTGGCTTTGTAGGCAAAAGCCTTAACAGCTAAGCCATCTTTCCATCCTCTGCAAGCTCAATCTTTTTTAAATTTAATTTAATTTATTTATTTGCAAGCAGAGAGAGATAGAGAAAAGAGAGAGAGAGAAAGAGAGAATGGGCATGTCAGGGCCTCTAGCCACTGCAAATGAATTCCAGAGGCATGTGCCCCTTGTATGTCTAGCTTACGTAGGTCTTGGGGAATCAGACCTGGGTCCTTTGGCTCAACAGGCAAATGCCTTAACCTCTAAGCCATCTCTCTAGCTCTGCAAGCTCAATCTTTATTATTATTATTATTATTATTATTATTATTATTATTATTATTTATGTACTATTATTTTTTTCTTTCGAGGTCGTATCTCCCTGTAGTCCAGGCTGACCTGGAATTCATTATATAGTCTCAGGGTGGCCTCAAACTCTCAGCGATCCTCCTACCTCTGCCTCCCAAGTGCTGGGATTAAAGGCATGTGCCACCATTCCCAGCTTGTGCAAGCTCAATCTTTTTTTTTTATTTTCAATTTTTATTAATTGTTTTTTTTTTTATTTACTTATTTGAGAGCGACAGTCACAGAGAGAAAGACAGATAGAGGGAGAGAGAGAGAATGGGCGCGCCAGGGCTTCCAGCCTCTGCAAACAAACTCCAGACGCGTGCGCCCCCTTGTGCATCTGGCTAACGTGGGACCTGGGGAACCAAGCCTCGAACCGGGGTCCTTAGGCTTCACAGGCAAGCGCTTAAACGCTAAGCCATCTCTCCAGCCCTCAAATTTTTTTTTTTTATTAACAAGTTCCGTGATTATAAAAAATATCCCATGATAATACCCTCCCTCTCCCCCTTTCCCTTTGAAACTCCATTCTCCATCATATCCCCTCCCCCTCTCAATCAGTCTCTCTTTTATTTTGATGTCATCATCTTTTCCTTATCTTATGATGGTCTTGTGTAGGTAGTGTCAGGCACTGTGAGGTCATGGATATCCAGGTCATTTTGTGTCTGGAGGAGCATGTTGTAAGGAGTCCTACCCTTCCTTTGGCGCTTACATTCTTTCCGACACCTCTTCCGCAATAGGCCCTGAGCCTTGGAAGGTGTGATAGAGATATTGCAGTACTGATTACTCCTGTCACTTCTTTCCAGCCTTCTGAGTCATCCCAAGGTCACTGCCATCTGAAAAGAGATTTTCTACCAAAAGTGAGAGCAGCATTAGTATAAGGGTATGAACATTAAGAGAAGTGCTTACTGGGCAGTTTGGTAAGCAGAGTATATTTAGCCTCAAACTCAATCTTAATCAAAACCATCTGAAGGCTGGAGAGATGGCTTAGTGGTTGGTTGAGGCACTTGCCTGTGAAGCCAAAAGACCCAGGTTCAACTTCCCAGAACCCATGTAAGCCAGATGCACAAGATGGCACAGGTGTCTGGAGTTTGCTTTCAATGGCTAGAGGCCCTGGTGCACCCATTCTTTCTCTCTCTCAAATAAATAAATATTTTTGAAAATCTGAGTCCTCTCTGTCTCTCTCATAATTAATAAGGGTTTTTTTTGTTTTTGTTTTTGTTTTTTTGGTCTTGTTTTGTCTTAAAGGGGAGGCTGGCCAGTCATGGTGGCACACACTTTAATTCCAGCACTTGGGAGGCAGAGGTAGGAGGAGTGCTGTAAGTTTGAGACCATTCTAAGACTACACAGAGAATTCCAGGTCAACTGGGCTACCTTGAAAAACAAAAGCCAAAAGGGGGGGGGGGAGCTGGATTGACGGTTCAATGTTTAAGGCTCTTGCCTGCAAAGCCTAAGGACCCAGGTTCAGTTCCCCAATACCCACATAGAGTCAGATGCCCAAGGTGGTACATGGGTCTGGAGCGCATTTGCAACTGCTAGAGGCCTTGCTTCTCATTCTCTCATAAATAAATAGCTTAATGAAATATATTTAAACAAACAAAGAAACAAAAACTCCGAGTCTATAGGACCATACATTCAAACCACCACAAAGGCCTAGGGTGTTGCCCTGGGGGAAGAAATGCATTTATTTGGCCGTTTCAGCAGCGTGTCACTGGTACTCAGGGGCCCCTGCACACCAGTAGCTCACAGCACTCACCTAAGTCTCTGCAGGGGCTTGCCACTCTTCTTGTCCTAACCAGGAGACCCTAAAGACTGCTCCGTTCTCCTCAGGACCCTAGGAGCAGTGCCCGGAGGCCATGAGCTGGAGAACGTGCACCCCAGTCCTGACCACAGACCACAACCGTCCTCAGGACCATGGGAGGTGCCCTGTGGTGGGGGGGCCCTGGGGTCTGGGCCCAGGACTGTCAGCGGGAGGTACCTGAGCTCTCTGAAGAATAAGCTCTCTAGTGGGGCCTGGAGGAAGTCCCACCAGCCTGATACCTGCCGGGAGCCTGGGATGCAGGTGCGGAGCTGCGACCTCTCTCTACGTCTCCTCTCCTCCCCACTGTCCCTTCCCCAGCCAGAGCCAGCAGTCCCCCCGAGATTGGCCAGAAGCCAGGTCACCCTCAGCCTTTGATTAACTGCCTGCTCCCCACCTGTTGCTATGTTTCCCAAAGCCTCATGGCAGGAGTCTTTTGAGGGAGACTGACTCATCCGGGCTCTGTCTCTAGGAGTCTCCGGGCCTGACCCCCCTCTTTTGTGTGGCCCCTCACTTGTGTGTGGTCTCAGAGAGCCCAGGGGAAGGCTGCTGGGCCTCCTGAGGTTTAGTTGCTGGGCCGACTCTCTCCCCGGGGCAGCCCAGATGTGCTATGGGAGGACGGGAATACCAGAAAGTGTTCTCCACTGGGTTGTCCTTGGACACTGGCCTCTGGGAAGTGCCAAACACCCTCTCTTCTCTTCTCCCCAAACCCTGCAGGAGCCAGAAGAGAAGAGAGTTGTTCGGGAGCTGCTGGAGACTGAGCAAGCCTATGTGGCACGTTTGCATCTGCTGGACCAGGTCAGTGGGGCCTCCGCGCATCCGCCCATCCCCAACACCTGCTTCTCTCCTGGGCTGCCACTGGCCCTGGGTTTGGCTCTAGTTCAGCCCCCTAACCTTGTTGGCAGAGATTGAGGTGGTCTCAGGATTTAATCCCTCAGCACCATACCCGTCCACTCTTGTGACTGGCTCACCTCCCATGTGGCAGTATTTCTTGCCACCCCTAACCCATGTCTGTCATCCTGCCGCTGGGAGACCCTCACCTTTTTTTTTTCAAGGTTTCAAGGTAGGGTCTCACTCCTAGCCCAGGCTTTCCTGGAACTCACAGCAATCCTCCTACCTCTGCCTCCCCAGTGCTGGGATTAAGTGTGTGCCACAGGCTCTGAGAGATGGCTTAGCAGTTAAGACACTTGCCTGTGAAGCCTAAGGACTCATGTTTGATTCTCCAGATCCCACCTAAGCCAGAAGCACAAAGGTGATGCAAGTGCAAGGTCACACATGCCCCCTAAGTGGCACAAGCGTCTGGAGTTTGATTGCAGTGGCTGAGGCCCTGGAGCGCCCATTCTCTCTCTCTCGTTCACTGTCTCTAAAAAATAAGTGTGTGCACCATGCCTGACTACGTTCACCTTTTTTTAAAAAAATATTTTTTGTTTATTTTTATTTATTTATTTGAGAGTGACAGACACAGAGAGAGAAAGAGACAGAGAGATAGAACGAATGGGCATGCGAGGGCCTCCAGCCACTGCAAACAAACTCCAGATGCATGTGCCTTCTTGTGCATCTGACTCACGTGGATCCTGGGAATTGAGCCTTGAACTGGGGTCCTTAGGCTTCAGAGGCAAGTGCTTAACTGCTAAACTATCTCTCCAGCCCTAAAAATACATATTTTAAACTGGGTGTGGTGATGCACACTTTTAATCCCAGCACTTGGAAGGCAGAGGTAAGAGGATCATCCTAGTTCGAGGCCACCCTGAGACTCCATAGTGAATTCCAGGTCAGCCTGGGCTAAAGTGAAACCCTACCAAAAATAAATAAATATATTTTGTTCATTTGTTTGCAAACGGGGGGGAGGGGAGAGAGAATGGGCACACCAGGGCCTCCAGCCACTACAAACGAACTCCAGATACATACGCCATTCTGTGCATCTGGCTTTACATGGATACCGGAGAATCAAACCCCTGCCATTAGGCTTTGTAGGAAAAGTGTCTTACCACTGAACCATCCCTCCAGCCCTGTCTTCACCTTTTCAAAAAAAAATATTTTAGGGCTGGAGAGATGGCTTAGCAGCAGACCTCAGTTCAATTCCCCAGGACCCACGTAAGCCAGATGCACGAGGGGGTTCATGTGTCTGGAGTTCGTTTGCAGTGGGCCCTGGTGTGCCCACCCTCTCTCTGCCTCGTTCTCTCTCTCTTTCTCAAATATATAAAGTTTTTTTTAAAGTTCCAAAATTATATTTTAACTTATTTGCAAGGAGAGAAAGAGAAACAAATAAAATAAAATAAAATAAAATAAAATAAAATAAAATAAAATAAATCGTTGCACTAAGTCCTCTTGCCACTGCTAATAACTCCAGATACATGCACTGCATTATGCATCAGACTTCATGTGGGTGCTGGGGAATTGAACCCAGACAGGCAGAGTTTACAATTAAGCGCTTTTACCTATTGAACCATCTCTCCAGGCCCTAGCCTGAGACCTGGGCAGACACTGATGGGTTATTTCCAATGCTCCACAACCAGCCTTTGGCCAAGTCCCTATGTCTCCAGGCCTTGGTTTGCCCATCTGTGAAGAGGCCAGAATCCATTCTGCCCTGGCTGTCTCTCCCCAGGGATGTTACCCAAACGCTTGTAAGTTAAGAAGGCCCCATTCCTCAGGGGATGTGCTGTCCCCAACCACTACCGTAGGGCAGGCAGAGTGGCTCCTTCTCCAGCAGCGTGTGACCTTGCTCTGGTGGCCTGGCCACAGGTGTTCTTCCAGGAGCTTCTGAGGGAGGCGGGCCGCAGCAAGGCCTTCCCTGAGGATGTTGTCAGACTCATCTTCTCCAATATCTCCTCCATCTACCGCTTCCACGCGGACTTCTTCCTCCCAGAGCTGCAGCGGCGTCTGGATGACTGGTGAGGTCACAAGTGTCCTGTGAGGCCCGTGCTCTTGGATGGTGGCCATGACCGGCTTCCTTGGGGCCCCATCCCTTGTATAGCAGAGGTGGCGCAAAGAGAGAGACCAAGACTTTGCTAGGCTATCACTTAGAGGCCATGGAAGTTTCTAGGGCTGACCGGGTCCCTGGTCTTGGACAGTTCTGCTGACTTAGCTGAGGACAGTCCTGGCATTCTCACACATGAAGGCCTCTTTGTTGTCACAGGGGCCTGCAGCACATTACGTGATAAAATTGCTTGTTTTATGTATTTATTTGATCCAAGAAGTCACATGACATCTGGGCATTGCAAACATTCTCTGGCAAACAGAAATGTTGGTAATTGAGCTGGGTGGAGTTTCTCATGCCTTCAATGCCAGCACTCAGGAGGCAGAGGTAGGAGGATTGCCGTGAGTTCGAGGCCACGTTGACACTACATAATGAATTCCAGGTCAGCCTGAGCTAGAGTGAAACCCTACCTCGAAAAAACAAACAAGTGAACAAAAAGGCTAGAGAGGCCAGGAGTGGTGGTGCGCACCTTTAATCCCAGCACTTGGGAGGCAGAGGTAGAAGGATTGCGTGAGTTCAAGGCCCTACCTTGAAAAGCAAAAACAAAAACAAACAAATTAAAAAAACTTTTTTTTAAATTTTGAAGTGGGTCTCACTCTAGCCCAGGTTGACCTGGAATTCAGTATGTAGTCTCAGGGTGGCCTCAAACTCATGGCAGGCTTCCTGTGTGCATTTAAAAGTGTTTTTTTTTTTTTGTTTTTTTTTTTTAACCTGGCGTGGTGGTGCACACCTTTAATCCCAGTACTTGGGAGGCAGAGGTACAAGGATCACCATAAATCTGAGGCCACCCTGAGATTCCATGGTGAATTCCAGGTCAGCCTGGGCTAGAGTAAGACTCTACCTCAGAACCCCCCAACCAAATAAATAAATAAATAAATAAACAAGTAAAAATTAATGCACATAGGGAATGGAGAGATGGCTCAGCTGTTTAAAGCTGCTTGCTTGTAAAACTTGGTTCAGTTCCCCAATACCCACATAAAGCCAGATGCACAAGAAGGAGCATGTATTTGGAGTTCATTTGCAGTAGCTAGAGGATGTAGTGTGCCCACCTTCTCTCTGTCTCTCTCTAATTCATTAATTAATTTTTAGCTGGGCGTGGTGGCACACGCCTTTAATCTCAGCACTCGGGAGGCAGAGGTAGGAGGATCACTGTGAGTTCGAGGCCACCCTGAGACTCCATAGTGAATTCCAGGTCAGTCTGGCTGGAGTGAGACCCTAACCTACCTTGCAAAGCCAAAAAAAAAAAAAAAAAAAAAAGAAAGAAAGAAAAAATAAATATTTTTATTTATTTAGTTTTAGAAAGAAAGAGGAAGAAGCAGAAAGATAGAAAGAAACAGAGAGAGAGAGAGAGAGAGAATGGGTGTGCCAGGACCTTCAGCCCCTGCGAATGAACTCCAGACGTGTGTGCTCCCTGTGCACATCCGCGCGCTTGCGTCACTGTGCATCTGGCTACGTGGGACCTGAATGAGTTTTTAGGCTTTGTAAGCAAATGCCTTAACTGCTAAGCCATCTCTCCAGCCCTAAATTTTTTTTTTTTTTTTTTTTTGAGGTCGGGTCTCACTCTAGCCCAGGCTGACCTGGAATTCACTATGTAGTCTCAGCGTGGCCTCAAAGTCACGGTGATCCTCCTGTCTCTGCCTCCCGAGTGCTGAGATTAAAGGCGTGACCACCAGACCCGGTCCAAATTTTTTTAAAAATAATTTTACTGGGATGGGCATGGTGGCTTTTTTATTTATTTATTTATTTTTATTTTTTTTATTTGAGAGCGACAGACACAGAGAGAAAGACAGATAGGGGGAGAGAGAGAGAGAATGGGCGCGCCAGGGCTTCCAGCCTCTGCAAACGAACTCCAGATGCGTGCGCCCCCTTGTGCATCTGGCCGACGTGGGACCTGGGGAACCGAGCCTCGAACCGGGGTCCTTAGGCTTCACAGGCAAGCGCTTAACCGCTAAGCCGTCTCTCCAGCCCCATGGTGGCTTTTAATTCACTACATAGTGAATTCCACATCCGCCTGGACTAGAATGAGACCCTACCTCAACTCCCCCCCTCCCGAAGAAAAAGAGAGAGAGAGAGAGACAGAAAGAGGACAACCTATGAGATATAAGATGACCCATTATAATCCCAATTTTCTGTTTAGGGTACAGAGAAGCTGGGTGGCTTCCCCAAAGCCATACAGTTTGGGTAATTTGGGGCTGAGACACATGGTGAATCTCAGAAGGTGCTCTCAGATCTCACAGAATCGGGCCCCATAGGGAGACCAAGCAGTGGTGGGGAACCTCCGGGTCTAAGGGGGAGTCAGACACTCAGGGTGCCCCTCGTGGCCCCTCCCATCCCACGTCTACCCCAAAGCTGCTGAAAAGACCGTTTCCCCAAGCTAAGGTATCCTGACCTCACCTGGCCCTGTCTGGAGCCCAGGGAGGAGGCGCCCGGGCTGAGCGCATCCCTGGCCCCGCAGGACAGCCACGCCCCGCATCGGGGACGTGATCCAGAAGCTGGCCCCGTTTCTGAAGATGTACAGCGAGTACGTGAAAAACTTCCAGCGAGCCACGGAGCTGCTGGCCGCCTGGACCGACAAGTCCGCGCCCTTCCAGGAGGTGATCGCGCGCATCCAGGTGAGGGGCGGAGCCTTTGAGGCCACCCCATGGGCTGCCTCAGTTTCTCCAGACGGTTTGGGTACCTCCGGGGCCACCCCGCTCTCACCCTCTCTGTGCACCCCTGCTCCCCAAGCGCAGCGAGGCCTCGGGCAGCCTGACCCTGCAGCACCACATGCTGGAGCCGGTGCAGCGGATCCCGCGCTACGAGCTGCTGCTCAAGGAATACGTCCAGAAGCTGCCCGCCCTGGCCCCAGACCGCGTTGATGCGCAGAGTGAGGGCGCTCCCAATCCCCGGGGTCCTGGGGCGCTGGGAGGGCTGGGCGGCTCCCCTATGTTTCCTGAGCACCTCCCAAGATGGTTAGCCTCACAGCCAATCTTTGCACCCACTGATGGCTCTTCACACCATGCCCACTTTTAAAAAAAAAAAAAAAAATATATATATATATATATGTATGTATAATATATATACTATATATTAAAAATTTTATATACATATATAATAATATAATATATATTAAAATTATATATATACATACATATATATATAAAATTTTAATCTGGGCATGGTGGTGCACACCTTTGATCCAAGCACTCTGGAGGCAGAGGTAGGAGGATCGCCTTGAGTTCGAGGCCCCCCTGAGACTACATAGTGAATTCCAGGTCAGCCTGGAATTGAACTCTGTTCAAAAACCAAAAAAAAAAAAAAAAAAAAGTTCATTTATTTGATTTTTTTTTTTTTTAATTAGAGAGAGGGGAAGAGAATGGGTGCACCAGGGCCTCCAGCCACTGCAAACAAACTGCAGACACATGTGCCACCTTGTGCATCTGGCTTTAGGTGGGCACTGGGGAATTGAACCTGAGTCATTTGGCTTTGCTGGCAAGCACCTGAACTGTTAAGCCATGTTGCCAGCCCACACCATGGCCACTTTTGACAGAATGGACATTAAAGCTCAGAGAGGTCAAGTGACTCGCTCAAGGTCACACAACGAGAAGGGAGTAGAGCTGTGATTTGAACCCATGCTTGTAGGGTGCACCCTCTCGGTCTTGCTTCACTGGGGTATCAGAGAGTCTCTGAAGTCATACATCTATCCAAGCTGCTTTTCACTGGCCTCCAGACTCCTCGCTCTGGGGTGGCCCCCACCATGGAGATAGTCCCCATGAGGCTGGGCGTGGGGGCACATGTCTTTAATCCCAGCACTTGGGAGGCAGAGGTGGGAGGATTGCTGTGAGTTCGAGGCCACCCTGAGACTCCATAGTGAATTCCAGGTCAGCCTGGGCTAGAGTGAGACCCAACCTTGAAAAACAAAACAAGCAACAACAAAAATAAATAAATAAAGAGATAGGGCTGGTGAAATGGCTTGGCGGTTAAGGTGTTTGCCTGCAAAGCCTAAGGACCCCCCAGTTCAATTCCCCAGGACCCACGTAAACCAGATGCACAAGGGGGCGCATGCGTCTGGAGTTTGTTTGCAGTGGCTAAAGACCCTGGTGCATCCATTCTTTCTCTCTGTCTGCCTCTCTCTCGTAAGTAAATATATATATCTTAAGAAAAAAAGAGATAGCCTCAGTGCCTGGCTGCATGGGCAGGACCGTCAGGGTGGCCCTTGTGGCAAGTCTGGAGGCCACTCTGTGAAGCCCCAGATGCAAATGTTCTGGGGGTAACTGGGGTTCTGCCTCCTTGTCAGAAGCACTGGACACCATCTTCTCGGCAGCTCAGCACTCCAACGCGGCCATTGCTGAGATGGTAAGAAGCCCGCCCTTGGTGTGGATCCAAGAGGCATCCCCTGATACACCCTGGCTGCCATCCACGCACCTGCTGATTCTTCCAAGGCTCCTGTCCTATACCCGCCCCCCACCTGCTTCCAGCCCAGTCCCCCCTCCTCACCAGGCACACGGTCACAAAGCAGGGGCCTGTCTGTCCTCAGCTGAGCATGCGCCCCGTCTCCAGGAGCGGCTGCAGGGCTTGTGGGAGGTGTACCAGCGCCTGGGCCTGGAGGATGACATTGTGGACCCCTCCAACAACCTGCTCCGCGAGGGGCCTGTCCTCAAGATCTCCTCCCGGCGCAGAGACCCCATGGAGCGCTACCTTTTCTTGGTAAGGGCCGCTGGGCTTCCCAGGCCCACCCGAGGAAAAAGAAAAGTCAGAGTTTGAGTGCCATCTGTCTGGCTCCAAAGCTTGTGCTGCTAACGTGTGTGTGTGTGTGTGTGTGTGTGTGTGTGTGTGTGTGTGTAAGGTAGCTGAGCCGGAGGGAATTAAGTTAGCTGCCAGGTTTGCCCTGAAAAAAAGCTCACAAGATTTGGCAAGATGGTCTTGTCTGGAGGCTTATACCTCCCGTCAGTCCTACATGCCCTCTGCCTTGCTTTGATCCCTTGGTGCCCACAGTAGGGGACTCTTCAGCACCTTGTGTCCTTCCCTGTCACCTGTGATGAGCTGTGAGCCAGCCCAGGAGCAGGCAGGGGTGGCGGCCAGCCCACTCCTTGGAGCCCACAAGCATTATCTTGGGCAGCGCCCACAGCTCTCTCCTCCATCCCCTGTAGTTCAACAACATGCTGCTCTACTGTGTGCCCAGGGTCCTCCAGGTGGGCGCCCACTTCCAGGTGCGGACCCGCATAGACGTGGCTGGCATGAAGGTGAGAGGCCTCTAACCCCAGGGGGCTTCACCCCAGTGGCATCGGGCTGGGTGATACGGCGGGGGGGTGGCGCAGAAGCGAGCTTCTGGTGGGAGAGCTGAAGCTCTGTCGGGGTCCCAAAGACAACAGCTGCGCTGTGACGTGGGGAAGTTGAGCTCTCCTACCTGGGCTCCTCCCCTGTCACCAGGGCTGGCCACGTGCACCCCACTGACCACCAGGGCTTTCTTAGCTCTACAGTTGCTCAAACTGTAACGTGCCCACCAGCTCCTTTATTGCTTATTTATATAGAGAGAGTTTTTGTTTGTCTAAGGCAGGGTCTCGCTCTAGCCTAAGCTGACCTGGAACTCACTCTAGCCTAGGCTGGTCTCAAACTCACAGTGATCCTCCTGCTTCTGCCTTCACGCCTGGCTTGTATTGCTTTTAAGCTGGGGAGGCTAAGGGAAGAAAATCCAAGTCAAGGTCAGCCTGGGCTACAGAGTGAGTTCAAGGCTAGTCTGGGCCGTACAGTGAGGTTGTTCAAGACTTGTGAAAGTGAAAAGAGGAGCCGGGCATGGTGGCGCACACCTTTAATCCCAGCACTCGGGAGGCAGAGGTAGGAGGATCGCCATGAGTTCAAGGCCACCCTGAGACTACATAGTGAATTCCAGGTCAGCCTGGGCCTGTGCCAGAGTGAGACCCTACCTTGAAAAATCAAAAAAAAAAAAAAAAAAAAGTGTAAAGAGGGCTGGGAGTGTAGCTCAGTGGTAGAGCATTTTCTTAGCCTGTACCGTGTCATAGGTTCAATCCCCACTACCAGAAAACAGAGACCTAAAGAATGAAGGGGCCAAGCCGGGCGTGGTGGCGCACGCCTTTAATCCCAGCACTCGGGAGGCAGAGGTAGGAGGATCACCGTGAGTTCAAGGCCACCCTGAGACTACAGAGTTTATTCCAGGTCAGCCTGGACCACAGTGAGACCCTACCTCAAAAAACCAAAAAAAATAAAAATAAAAAAGAATGAAGGGGCCAAGGGTATAGCTTGGTGGTAGAGTGCTTGTCTAGTGTGCATGGGGTTCAAACCCCAGTGCCAAAAAAAAAAAAAAAGAAAAGAAAAGAAAAGAAAGAAAGAAAGAAAGAAAATATGGAGAGAGAGAGAGGAATCAGAAGCTGAGGTGGGTGTTGAGGTCTCTGGCTCTCTATGAGCCTATTACGGAAGTCAGCAGCTGCACAGCGCCCTCTCCTGGATGGCACGGGTGTGACAGGTGCCCAGCTGTCCACAGCTGGACTTTTGTGTGGGAAGCGTTTTCTGAGTCAGGCTGGAAAGGCCCGAACCGACCTGGTGATGTCACTGGCCTGTGACCTGCTCTCCCAGTCTCCCTTGGCTGTCGGGGCCACCTCATTCTCAGGAGGTCATCGTCCCCATGGTCTGAGCTGGTCATGTTTTGCTGTCCTGCATGGGAATAGCCTGCAAAGAGTGGTGGACCCACTCCTCAGGGACACCCCCCCCCCCCCCCCCCCCCGTGCAGCCGTTCAGGGACGCCGAGGTGTCCCCTCCGGCCGGCTGTGTATGAATGGTGAGAACCGTCCGGTAGATGGCAGCCAAGCGTCTTGTTTCAACAAAATCTGGATCCTGTGCCAGTCTGCCAACACGTCTGTAGTGAGGAAGGGAGTCCTTGGACGACAGGCACACAGGCTAGAGTGGCGAGCAGAGCTCTGGGCTGGTGATGGTGGCGAATGAGATGCCCAGAGGCGCTCTGGAAGCTGCCCCCCCCCACCCCAGCCCTCACGGGGAGCCGGAAGTTCTGACCTTCAGGCCAAGAGGTTCCCCTCATTCCCATCAAAGCCTCACACCCCTTCCTGAATCACCCTCTTCTTACTCTGCTGTCGCCCCTTCTTTCCTGCCCCTCGCCCCCGACAAGGGGGTGATGGAGTCTTGCCGAGGTCTCCCAGGTGCTGTCTCTCCGCGGGGCTTCTCCCCTGTCTCCTCAGCTCCCCCACGCACGGAAGCGGGCTCTGCTGGTCCCAGCATGGTGGCTGTCCTGTCCTGGTTTACCCAGGTTCAACCCTTGGTCCCCTGTGCACTAGTGGCTCCCCGGCCCCCCCCATATCGCCTTCATTTGTAGCCCCCAGGCCCCCCATGGTTAGGAGCACTGGCTCCAAACCTCATCATGCCCTTCCAAAGGGCAAGCCTGGCTCTGCAGGGCCCTCGGCGAGGCCTGGCTGGTGAAGGCTCTGCTCCAGGTCAGAGTTGCCCAACCTGTCTGTGTCGGGCCGCGTGGAGGGCAGTCACGACAGGGCTGAGGTGGCAAAGGCTCAAGTGCGAACAGAGTTCCCAGGCAGAGCCTCGGACGCTTAGATCTGTCTTTGGTTCCCTGGGCAAGTTGTGCCCACTGCGCAGGGCAGGGCTGGGCTGGCAGGACTCTGGGGTGCAAACACACATTCTTCTAAGTTTACGCTTGAGGGCTGACACCCAGAGTTGAAATCCTTATTTTGTCCTTTATTTTTATTATATTATATTATATTATATTATATTATATTATATTATATTATATTATATTATATTATATATAGTGAATTCCAGGTCAGCCTGAGCTACAGTGAGTCCCTACCTTGAAAAACAAAATAATAATAACTACTTATTTTTATTTATTTGTGAGAGGCAGATAGAGAAAGACTGAGCATACCAGGGCCTTGAGCCACTGCAAATGAACTCCAGACATATGCGCCACCTTGTACATCTGGCTTATGTGGGTCCTGGGGAATTGAACCTGGCACCTTTGGCTTTTCAGGCAAGCACCTTAACCACTAAGCTACCCATCCAGCTCTTTAAAATACCTTTATTTGAGGCCGGGCATGGTGGCATACGCCTTTAATCCCAGCACTCGGGAGGCAGAGGTAGGATTGCTGTGAGTTCAAGGCTACCCTGGGACTACATAGTGAATTCCAAGTCAGCCTAGTCTAGAGCGAGACCTTACCTTGAAAAAATAATAATAATAGCCAGGCATGGTGGCACACGCCTTTCATCCCAGCACTTGGGAGGCAGAGGTAGGAGGATCGCTGTGAGTTCAAGGCCACCCCGAGACTCCATAGTGAATTCCAGGTCAGCCTGAGCTAGACTGAGACCCTACCTCAAAACACAAAAAGAAGAAAAAAATAATAATAATAAAACAAGCTTTCTTATTTGGAGACCCATATCCATTTCTGGTGCGCCCTGGTGGCCAGGAGCTGTCGCCTGCACTCCGCCCCAGGTCAGGCTCCGGGCCAGCCCAGCCCCCACGCCTTCCGTCCCATCCACGCAGAGCCGGGTCCCCTGCAGGCTCATCCCCCGGGCACCATACCCTTCCTCCACCCCCCACCCCCGGTGGGTGTGACAGATCTGACGGGCCTCCGTCCTCGGCTCGCAGGTGCGGGAGCTCACCGACTCGGAGTACCCGCACGCCTTCCTGGTGTCTGGGAGGCAGCGCACCCTGGAGCTGCAGGCGCGGTAGGCCTGGGCGGCCGGGGGGCTGGCGCGCAGGAGCGGGGCGTTTCCGGGCGCTTTCCTAGCACACCCACCCTCTTCCCTTCTGAGCAGGTCCCGGGAAGAGATGATTTCCTGGATGCAGGTATGGGCTGGTTCCAGGCCTCCTGGGGCTGCTGAATGGGTGCCTGCTTGGTCCAAGGGGGAGGGGTGTGTGTGTGTGTGTGTGTGTGTGTGTGTGTGTGTGTGCGCGCTCCCACACCTGGATATGCCCAGTTGGATACTTTTCCTCTTAAGGAGTTTTAAGATGGGCGTGGTGGTGCAGAGGTAGGAGGATCACAGTGAGGCCAGCCTGAGACGACGTGGTGAATTCCAGGTCAGCCTGGGCTAGAGCAAGACCCTACCTTATTAAAAAATATATATGTATGTATTTTGGGCTGCAGAGATGGCTTAGCGGTTAAGGCATTTGCTTGCAAAGCCAAAGGAACAGGCTCGATTCTCCAGGACTCACATAAACCAGATGCATAAGAGGGCGCATGCATCTGGAGTTCATTTACAGTGGATGGAGGTCCTGGCGTGCCCATTCTCTCCCTCTCCCCCTTTTTCTTTCTCTCAAATAAATAAAATGTATTTTTAAAAATACATATGTATTTTAAATATATATAAAATATAGATTATATACATCTATGTATATATATATATATATATATATATATATAGAGAGAGAGAGAGAGAGAGAGAGAGAGAGAGCACTTGAATTTAGCCTCGAGTTCAAATTTTGCTGCATCTTGCTGGGCAGCCTGGGGCAGTCATGTAACCTCTTTGAGCCTCAGTTTTCAACTCTGTAAACTGGGGCTACCAGCATCTCCTTCTTCAGGGAAAGAGGGAAGGTATGGTTAGAGTCTGAGGCCTACACTGAAGGCTTCCAGCGATGTGTGTTGGCATGATGGGGCACACGCACAAAAAGCTCACCTTTCCTCCACTTAGCACCCTTCCTCTCTCCCCTTAGGCCTGCCAGGCAGCCATTGACCAAATAGAAAAGAGAAATGAAACCTTCAAGGCTGCGGTCCAGGGGCCCGAGGGAGACACACAGGAGCCTGAGGTACCGTGACCTCCTGTGGGCCTCACTGGAGCTGCTGGGCACAGCGTTCTCCTCCTTTGCTCACCCAAGCCGGGTCACGGGGACAGGAAGCATTCCCCAACCGGGATTCACTTGAGGAGTCCAGGAAGCCCAATGTCACCCTAGCAATGACCCAGCGTCAGAGTTTCTCTGGAGCTGCGCATGGCGGCACACACCTCTGATTCCAGCACTTGGGAGGCAGAGGCCAAAGAGTCTGAAGGTCAAGGTCATTCTCGGCTATGTAGTGAGCTGCGGGCCAGCCTGGGCTACTTGAGACCCTCTCTCAAAATAAAAACAAAACATAAACAATAAGCACACGAGGCCGGGTGTGGTGGCGCACGCCTTTTATCCCAGCACTCGGGAAGCAGGGGTGGGAGGATCGCTGTGAGTTCGAGGCCATCCTGGGACTACATAGTGAATTCCTGGGAAGCCTGGGCTAGAGCAAGACCTTACTTTGAAAAACCAAAATAAATAAATATAATAATAATAAATAAGTAAAAATAAATAAGCATACAAAAATCCGCAAGGCTAGCCTGAGACTACATAGTGAATTCCAGGTCAGTCTGTGCTACAGTGAGATCCTACTTCAAAAACAACAAAAGAAGAAAAAAGGAATATTAATAACTCGCCTACCACAAGTGCTGGATTGGCGTGGAAGCCCAGCTTGCAGACTCCTTGGCACAAAGCGGGTAGACTGATGCTTCAGAGCCCCAGAGAGGGGCCACAAGTTATAAGTGCCACCCCACCAATCCCCGTCTCCCACAGCTACAGTCCGAGGAGCTGGGCCTCCGGGCACCTCAGTGGGTTCGCGACAAGATGGTGACCATGTGTATGCGCTGCCAGGAGCCCTTCAACGCCCTGACCCGACGGCGCCACCACTGCCGGGCGTGTGGCTTTGTGAGTACCCCCTCAAGGACGCTGCCTCTGCCACGCCCCCGCAGGCCACGGCCACCCAGCTCAAGGCCTGCCCCCCCTCGTCTCACTGGGATCTCCCCCCATGACAGGCGTGCCCTGCCTTGTTTGGCCCTCAAAGTGCGCATCTGTCCGACAAAGGGCCGTGCGTTCCCCACTTCAGAGACGGGAAGTGGGCTCAGAGGAAAGACCACTGGCTCAAGACCACCCCAACCATGCTGACCCTGCCCGTTCTCCTACCCTCTGCCCGTCTTGTCCTGAGGCTCCAGGCCTAGAGCTGGGAGAATGTCTCTGTCCCCAGGTGGAACGCTTCACCTACTCCTGTACCCCCTCCTGTTGCAAACACCCCCTTGCAGCCTTGGAGGGGCATAATCTCAGCATTTGGGAGGAGGAGGCAAAGGGACCACACAGACAGGGACTGGAGAGACGGCTTAGCGTTTAAGGTGTTTGCCTGCAAAGCCAAAGGATCCCGGTTCGATTGATCCTCCAGGACCCACGTAAGCCAGATGCAGAAGGGGCACAAGCACCTGGAGTTTGTTTGCAGTGGCTGGAGGCCCTGGCACACCCATTCTCTCTCTCTCTCTCTCTCTCTCTCCTCAAATAAATAAATAAATAAGTAAAATATAACAAACGGATCACACAGACAGTCTGAACTACATTATAAGACCTATCCAAAAAAAAAAAAAAAAAGGAAACCAGACATGGTAGCTCATGCCTATAACCCCAGCACTTGGGAGGCTGGGGGAGGAGAATTGTCGCGAGTTCCAGGTCAGCCTAGACTACTTGAGATCTCCGGACGGCCTTGTGCTGACTTCAGGGTTTCTCAGGCCCATGCACATCTTTTGCTTGCGCTCTGGTGAGTCATGCTTTCGGTGGCTCTGTGGCCAGTTTCTGTCTCCCCTGCCTGTGAGGGCGGGGCACACGGGTGACTCCCCGAGAGCAGCCACACCCGCGGGAGCGCACACGCCCCTCCCCCTGCCTCCCCAGCGCAGCCCACGGCACCCCAGTCTTCTCCCAGGCCACTTGTTGCTGCACTGGAGTTTCTGCGTGTGTGTTCCCACCCTTGGGACCTCACCCAGTCTCCTCAGCATATCCTCAGGTGCTTCTCTGGGGGTGGTGGGGCTCCCCACAGTGGCCCTAACAGGTTATTCCACTGCTGTTCTGCAGTAGGAAGCAGACTGTGGAGCTTCATTTTCTTTATTCATTTTTATTTTATTTATCTATTTATTTACAAGCAGAGAGCTACAGACAGAGAGAGAATGGGCACACCACGGCTTCTAGCCACTGCAAATGAGCTCCAGATGCATGGGCTATTTTGTGCATCTGGCTTTAAGTGGGTACTGGAGAATTGAACCTGGGGTGTTAGGCTTTGCAGGCAAGTGCATCTCTCCAGCCTGTATTTAAATTTTTTTTGAACATTTATTTATGGGCTGGAAAGATGGCTTAGCAGTGAAGGCATTTGCTGAGAAGCCTGAGGACCCAGGTTCAATTCCCCAGTACCCATGTAAACCAGATGCACAAGGTGGCACATGCATCTGGAGTTGGTTTGCAATGGCTGGAGAGCTTGGCATGCCCATTCTCTCTTTCTAGTAAATAAAAAAATTCTTTAAAAAATAAAAATTTAAATTTATTTACTTATGTGTTTGAAAGGAAAGGGGGAGAGAGTGTGTGTGTATGTGAGTGTATAATGTCAGGACCTCCTGCTACTGCACACAAACTCCAAGTTACATGCAGTGCTTTTTTGCATCAGGTTTTTTGTTTTGTTTTTTTGAGGTACGGTCTCACTCTAGCCCAGACTGACCTGGAATTCACTATGAAGTCTCAGGGTGGCCTTGAACTCCTTGAACTCATGGCAATCCTCCTACCTCTGCCTCCCAAGTGCTGGGATTAAAGATGTGCACCATCATGTCCAGCTCTGCACCAGGTTTTACATGGGTACTAGGGAATCAAACCCAAACCATCAGGCTTTGCAAGCAAGTGCCTTAAGTGCTGAACCATCTTTATAGCTCCATTTTTAAAATTTTTTAAATTAAAAAATATATTTTTATTTATTTTCAAGCAGAGTGAGAAAGAGAATGGGTGCTCCAGGGCCTCTGCAAACAAACTTCAGATGTATGTGCCACCAAGTGCATCTGGCTTACAAGGCTACTGGGGAATCGAACCTAGGGCCTTAGACTTCGGAGGCAAGTGCCTTAACCGCTAAACCATCTCTCCAGTCCATATCTTTGTTATTTTGTTTTTCGAGGTAGGATCTCACTGTAGCTCAGGCTGACCTGGAATTCACTATGTAGTCTCAGGGTGGCCTTGAACTCATGGTGATCCTTCTACCTCTGCCTCCCGAGCGCTGGGATTAAAGGCGTGCGCCACCATGCCCAGCTACCAGCCCATATTTTTCAGATACTTTTTTTTTTTAAATTTTTTATTTATTTATTTGAGAGCGACAGAGACAGAAAGAAAGACAGATAGAGGGAGAGAGAGAGAATGGGCGCGCCAGGGCTTCCAGCCTCTGCAAACGAACTCCAGACGCGTGCGCCCCCTTGTGCATCTGGCTAACGTGGGACCTGGGGAACCAAGCCTCGAACTGGGGTCCTTAGGCTTCACAGGCAAGCGCTTAACCGCTAAGCCATCTCTCCAGCCCTTTTTCAGGTACTTTATTTATTACTCTTTAGGTTTTTGCGACAGGGTCTCACGTAACCCAGGCTGGATGTGTTGCTAAGGATGACTTTGAACCCTTGATCCTCTTGCCTCCACCTCCAAAGCGCTGGGATTACAGGCGTGTGTCACCACACCCTGACGAGCTCTGGGACTCCCGGGTTTGCTTGTGGTGCTGGGGGTCGAACCCAGGACCTTGTGCATGCTAAGCAAGTACTCTGCCACCACTGAAAACCCCAGCCCTAAACTATGGCACTTTAGAGACACGATGTTTATGGAGAGCTTGAGCTGCCAGTTCATTTAGCGGCCTTGCCAAGTCACTGTCTGTCTGGGTCACTCTGCCCTTGAAGTCATGTCACAGAAGGAGCCTTATCCTGCTCACCAGTGGGGTATGGGGACAGTGAGTTTCTAGCCCTGCAGAAGGGGCCCTGGGAGAGATGGGTGGCTTCAAGGGCCTGGCCTCAGGGTCTTCTGGAGGGTCAGCAGTTGGGATCCGGAAGCAGGGCCGGGACTTGAGTCCCCCAACCCTCTACCTGCACTTCTGCTAATCTTCCTTCCTTTCTTTTTTTTTTTTTTTGGTTTTTCAAGGTAGGGCTTCACTCTAGTCCAGGCTGACCTGAAATTCATTCTGTAGTTGAACTCACAGCGATCCTCCGACCTCTGCCTCCTGAGCGCTGGGGTTAAAGGCGTGCGCCACCACGCCCGGCCCCCCCTCCCTCCCTCCCTCCCTTCCTTCCTTCCTTCCTTCCTTCCTTCCTTCCTTCCTTCCTTCCTTCCTTTTATTTTATTTTTATTTATTTGAGAGAGAGATATACAGAAATAGGCAGGTAGAGAGAGAGAGAGAGAGAAAGAGAGAATGGGCATGCCAGGCACTCCAGCCATTGCAAACAAAGTCCAGATGCATGTGCCACCTTGTGCATCTGGCTTATGTGGGTCCTGGGGAGTAGAAATCTGGGTCCTTTGGCTTTTCAGGCAAGCGCCTTAACATCTAAGCCATTTCTCCAGCCCCCTTCCTTCCTCTACCTTCCTTCCTTTCTGTTTGGTTTTTGTTTTTCAAGGTAGGGTCTTGCTATAGCCCAGGCTGACCTGAATTCACTATTCCAGGCTGGCCTCGAACTCATGGCGAACCTCCTACCTCTGCCTCCCAAGTTCTGGGATTAAAGGCGCGACACCGTGCTTGGCTCTGTTGTTGAGCTTTCTTCCCCTCTCCGGGCACAGTGGTCCCCTTCTCAGGCCCCACCTCTCCCGCCCCTGCCCTCAGGTGGTATGTGCCAGGTGCTCCGACTACCGTGCTGAGCTGAAGTATGACGGCAACAGGCCCAATCGAGTGTGCCTGGCCTGCTACGCGTCCCTCACCGGGAGCCTGCTCTCCGGCGACAAGAGGAGGGGCGTCCTGGAGGTGAGGGGCCCTCCTGGATGCTTGGTCCTTTTTACCTCCCATGGGCACTGGCTTAGGTGCTGGGAAACAGGCCACCGGGTACATGGACCCTCACCCCTTCCCAGGGTCAATAAGGTGGGGTCTGTCACTCACTGGAGTAGGTGGGGGCCGGGGGGTTGGGGGTGTGCAGAGTGCGGAGGCAGGCATGACGTCACTCTTCCGCCTTACTTCCCGAGACTTCTCCCTGAACATAGAGGTCTCTGTTTTCTGGTCAGATTAACTGACCAGGGAGACCCGGGGGTCCTCCTGTCTCCGCTCCTCTGCAGGACTGACATAGCCATGCCCAGCTTTTTTTGTGTGTGTGTGTGGGGGAGGGGAGTCGCTGGAGAGATGGCTTAGCGGTTAAGGCATTTGCCTGCAAAGCCAAAGGATCCTGGTTCAATTCTCCAGGACCCAGGTAAGCCTGATGCACAAGTTGGCTCACGTGTCTGGAGTTCGTTTGCAGTGGCTGGGGGCCCTAGCATGCCCATTCTCTGCCTCTCTCTTTCTTTCTCTGAAATAAATAAATAACTTATATTTTTAAATTTTTTATTTTATTTATTTGAGAGAGAAAGAAAGAAAGAGGCAGCTAGAGAGGGAGAATGGGCATACCAGAGCCTCCAGCTACTGCAAATGAACCTCAGACACGTGTGCCACCTTGTGTAGCTGGCTTACATGGGTCCTGGGGAATCCAACCTGGGTCTTTAGCTTTGCAGACAAGCACCTTAACCGCTGAGCCATCTCTCCAGGCCCATGCTCAGCTTTTTACACAGGCGCTGGGGATTGAACTCGGGCCCTTGCGCTCTCACAGCAAGCACTCTTACCTGCTGAGTCATCGCCCCGGTCCCTCTGTGTCCCCCGTGCAACACTAGCCCTGCCCCTCGCCTCGGGACAGTTCCCAGGAGGCGAGAGAACGTTCAGTGATCCCGCTGTACAGATGGGGACACTGAGGTTCGAGTCGCCATTGTCACGGGAGAGGGCCTCCAGTAACAGCTGCTCCTAGCTGACCCGGAGAGGCGGCCTGTGGGCTGCACTGAGGGCTCACGGGGCCACTCCGCGTCCCCTGGGCGCTCCCCGTCTCACGCAGTGCTGACTGCCCTGCCTCTCGCTCACAAAGGCCAGAGTGACATCGGCCATCCCTCAGAGAGGAGAGGAGTTCCCGGCTAATTCCAGCTGGGCTCCGTTCCCAGGAACCCCTTGGCTCCCTCACCGTGGACGTGGGGATCCCCCTTTCAAATCTGTGCGTCCCTCCACGCCCAGGCCCTGCCCACGAGCAGTGAAGTCTGCTCTTGCAGTCTCGCCCTTCACCAGGGCCCCCCTCTGTTCCCCGAGCAGCTCCCAGGGGAGAGGGGGCACGGACCCCCTCCTGTGCGTTTGCTGCTGCTGTCACGCAAGCCTTAAGTGCAGGTGGCCACCCTGCTTCCTGCCTGTGGTTAGTGGGGGCTAAGGGCACATGCTGGGGTGACTGAGACCCAGGGACAAATAGCGACTCCTTATACTGCCACAAATATTAAGAGATAGAGCGGGGAGGGAGCGAATTATCATGGGATATTGTTTACAGTTATGGAAGTTGTCAATTAAAAAAATTAAAAAAAAAAAGATTGGGGTGGGCCTGCAGAGATGGCTTAGCAGTTAAGGGTTTGCCTGCGAAGTGAAAGGATCTCAGTTCGACTCCCCAGCCAGATGCACAAGGGGGCGCACGCGTCTGGAGTTCGTCTGCAGCGGCTGGAGGCCCTGGCGCGCCCATTCTCTCCTTCTCTCTGCCTTTCTCTCTGTAAAATAAATAAAATATGGGCTGGAGAGATGGCTTAGCGGTTAAGTGCTTGCCTGTGAAGCCTAAGGACCCCGGTTCGAGGCTCGGTTCCCCAGGTCCCACGTTAGCCAGATGCACAAGGGGGCGCACGCGTCTGGAGTTCGTTTGCAGAGGCTGGAAGCCCTGGCGCGCCCATTCTCTCTCTCTCCCTCTATCTGACTTTCTCTCTGTCTATCGCTCTCAAATAAATAAATAAATAAATAAAATAAATATTAAAATAAATAAAATATATATTAAAAATATTAGCTGGGCGTGGTGACGCACGCCTTTAATCCCAGCACTCAGGAGGCAGAGGTAGGAGGATCGTCGTGAATTCAAGGCCACCCTGAGACTCCATAGTGAGTTCCAGGTCAGCCTAGGCTAGAGTGAGACTCTGCCTTGGGAAAAAAGAAAAAAGAAATTAAAAGATAGTGATTATTCCTGGTGTGATGTCCAGTCCTATAGTCCCAGGAGTTCAAGGTCCTCCTCAGCTGCCTAACCACTTCAAGGCCAGGCTGGACTACATGAGAACCCTCCCCCAACCAAAGGTAATAGCTGTGAAGCCCCTGGGCCGATGTGTGGCACCGCGCGGGTGCTCTGTCCCCTGACTGTCTTCTTCCTGCTTTCAGAAAGGCGCCTCGGCGGGGCCTGACCAGAGCCTCATGAGCAGCTTCCTGCAGCTCACTGGGGACAAGTGGGGCCGGTGCAGCCCCCGGGGCTGGTGTGTGATCCCCCAGGACGACCCCCTCGTGCTCTATGTCTATGCAGCCCCTCAGGTATGGCACCCCCACCCTGCCCAGCTCTTGCCATTCCCATAGTGCAGGGGAGCTTGGGGAGCTGTTGATCCCATATAGCAGATGAGGAAACTGAGGCCTGGTTTGGATGTGATTCGTGGGTTTCAGAGCTGCTTTGCCCACGGGCGAGGTTCATTCTTCCTTCCTCTTCCTCCTCTCAACAGAGTGGCTCCCTCAGGGGCTTGGGGGTGAGCAACAGTATGTGGGTGTATATTATGTGTCTGGGGGCCGGGAAAGGGTTTACCTCATAAACATTAGGGCCTGGTTCAGTCCTCAGATCTAACCACTGTGGCTAGAGCCTGTAACTCCAGTGCTAGAGACAGAGACGAGCTGACCTCAGGGCTGCCTGGCCAGCCAGTGCAGCCTCCCTAGGTGGTAAGAGCCACGCCAATGAGAGATCCTGTCACAAAGGAAGTGGCCTTTTATCCCAGCGCTTGGGAGGCAGAGGTAGGAGTTCGAGGCCACCCTGAGACAACATAGTGAATTCCAGGTCAGCCTTAGCTAGCAAGACCCTACCTTGAAAAACCAAAGCAAACAAACAAACAACAAAAAAAAAAAAACAGCACTTGGGAGACAAAGGTAGGAGGGTCCTCATGAGTTCTAGGTCACTCTGAGACTACATGGTGAATTCCAGGTCAGCCTGGGCTAGAGGGAGACCCTGCCTCAAAAAACAATAACAATGGCCAGGCGTGGTGGTGCACCCCTTTAATCCCAGCACTCGGGAGGCAGAGATAGGAGGATTGCCATGAGTTCGAGGCCACCCTGAGACTATAGAGTGATTTCCAGGTCAGCCTGAGCTAGAGTGAGACCCTGCCTCGAAAAAGAAAAAAAAAAGGAAGTGTATGGTGCTCCTAAGAATGACACCTGAGGTGGTTCTCTGGCCTCCACCTGCACACGTGTGACAGGCAGGCACCTGCACACACATGTACACACACGTGGAGAAACATGAGCTGTCGAGGGTAGAGGGGCTAAAGAAGGGGACTGTGACCCTCCACTTTCTCCTCCCACAGGACATGCGGGCTCACACCTCCATCCCCTTGCTGGGCTACCAGGTGACTGTGGGGCCTCAGGGGGACCCCCGAGTCTTCCAGCTGCGACAGTCAGGCCAGCTTTACAGCTTCAAGGCAGAGTCTGAGGGGCTGCAGCGCCGCTGGGTCAGAGCCATCGAGCGCGCCGCCAGCGGCCGGACCCCCGAGGGGCCCGGCGAAGGGGACCTCTCCGACTGACTCAGCCACGGCCGCTGCTCCCAGCCCACCCCTCCCGCAACAGCCAGACCCAGCCAAGGGTGACCCTGTGGCTGTCACCCCACCGTTCCCCTGATCCGTTCCCATTACCTGTGTCCTGACTCGGCATTTAACAGACCTTGTACCCTTTCCTCTGCGAAAGAGACAGCACAGCGTCCCCAGCTGCCCAAGGTCAAGAGGTCCCTCCCTGGGCCATGGGAACGACTCATAGTGATGCACACCTGTAATTCCAGCCCAGCACTCTGGAGGTGGGTGGGGGAGACAGTTCAAGGACAGCCTGGACTACTTGAGACTTTGTCTCAAAAATAAATAGTGTAGCACATGCATCTGGAGTTTATTTGCAGTGACAGGAGGCCCAGGAATGCCCATTCTCTCTCTCTCTCTCCTTGCAAAATGAATAACATAAAAAATATAATAAATAATCTGAGCATGGTGGCGCACACCTTTAACCCCAGAATTTGGGAGGCAGAGGTAGGAGGATTGCCATGAGTTCGAGGCCAGCCCAAGACTACATAGTGAATTCCAGGTCAGCCTAAGCTAGAGTGAGACCCTACCTCAAAAAGACAAAATATACACATATAAAATAAATGGAGCTAGAGAGATGGTTCAGTGGTTAAAGGTGCTTGCCTGCAAAGCCTGACAGTCCAGGTTCGATTCCCCAGTACCCACGTAAAGCCAGATGTACAAGGTAGTACATGTGTGTGGAGTTCAGTTGCAATGGCTAGAGGCCCTGGCGTGCCCATTCTCTGTCTCTCTCTCTTTTTGTGTGTCTCTCGCAAATAAATAATAAATTTAAAAATGAACTGAAAGCCGGGTGTGGTGGCGCATGCCTTAATCCCAGCACTCAAGAGGCAGAGGTAGGAGGATCACTAAGAGTTTAAGGTCACCCTGAGACTACCTAGTGAATTCCAGGTCATCCTGAGCTAGAGTTAGACACTACCTCCAAAATACAAAATAAATAACTAAATAAATAAAAAGATGAACTGGGACGTCCCCGGGGAACCTCCGGATCACCCAGGATAGTGGTCACACTAGCGTGGGTCTCCTGCAGTGGTTGGGGGCCCTGGTGCACCCAATCTCTCTCTCTCTCTCTGTCACTCTCAAATAAAAATAAAAATCAATTTAAACATACCAACACTGGTGTTTGTTAGCAAGGCCTTTTATTTATTTATCTGCTTGGCCTGGGAAGCGGCCAGCAAGGATGTCTGAGGGCGTGCCCATGGGAGCGGAGCGCACCTTCTACATGAACTAAGACGGCGCACACACAGCAAACGACTCCCGACGCCACGGTCACAGCGCACACGCTGGGGGGCCAGGCCAGGGGCGGACACTGGCTCGGAGATGTTTTGAGAGTAACTCAGGGTCATGCAACCGGAGTGTCCCAGAGCCAGGAATTAACCCAGGTAAGGCAGAGCTCTTCCCTTCAGAGGCAGAACACTGAGGCGAGTTGAGAGGGAAGGAGAATGGGAGAAGTCGAGGAAGGAGAAAGAGAGAAAAGGGGGAAGGCAGGTGGGAAAAGGGCAAAGTCCCCCACCCATTTTCTGGCCCTGGCAGATGCTTTTTTGTTTGACGTAGGGTCTCACTCTAGCCCAGGCTGACCTAGAATTCACTATGTGGTCTCAGGGTGGCCTTGAACTCATGGTGATCCTCCTACCTCTGCCTCCTGAGTGCTGGGGTTAAAGGTGTAAGCCATCATGCCTGGCATTTTTTTTTTTTTTTTTTGTGAGAGGCCAGCAGGGGGTGGCAATGGTCACCAGTGTCCTGATCTGGGCAAGGATACCCTCCCTAAGCTGCTTGGAGCCTGGTTTCCCAGCTCTGCCTGGAATACACACAAATGAACAAGGGCTAGGCCTTTAACCCTTCCCTGCCCAGTCCTCTGCCTATAGTCAGACTATGGGAGAATGAGTTTTTGTTGTTGTTTTGTTTTGATTTTTGAGGTGGGGTTTCGCTCTAACTCAAGCTGACCTGGAATTCACTATGCAGTCTCAGGATGGCCTTGAACTCACAGTGATCCTCCTACCCCTGCCTTCCAAGTGCTGGGATTAAAGATGTGTGCCCCCACGCCTGGCCGGTCAATGTATTTTCTATTGCTAAATATTGGGTTTCATTACATTTTTACCAGGTGTTAAATGAAGCTATGACCATAAGAAGGGAAGAAGAGATCTTAAGGGAGAGGGAAGAATGAAACAGGGTAGAATAGAATATGTGTGACTTGAAAGCAGAGTGGAAGTTGTTGGGGTGAGGAAGGTGACGGGTGGGGGTTATGTGGGGGAGGCAAATAAGAACAAAATGTTGGGCTGGAGAGATGGCTTAGCGGTTAAGCACTTGCCTGTGAAGCCTAAGGAACCTGGTTCGAGGCTCGATTCCCCAGGTCCCACGTTAGCCAGATGCACAAGGGGGCGCACGCGTCTGGAGTTCGTTTGCAGAGGCTGGAAGCCCTGGCGCGCCCATTCTCTCTCTCTCCCTCTATCTGTCTTGCTCTCTGTGTCTGTCGCTCTCAAATAAATAAAAAAAAAAAAGAACAAAATGTTAAGAAAATATCATAATGACACCTACTGTCTGTATGCTTACTTAAAACAACTAATAAGGAAACTGGGCGTGGTGGCGCATGCCTTTAACCCCAGCACTCAGGAGGCAGAGGTAGGAGAGTCATCATGAGTTCAAGGCCAGTCTGGGTTACAGACTGAGTTCCAGGTCTGTTTAGGCTAGAGTAAGACCTGACCTCAAAAAAATTAAACAAATAAACAAAAGCCCTAGCAAGTGAGGGGAAGCTGGAAAGATGGCTCGACAGTTAAAGGCACTCTACTGCAAAGCCTGACACCTGGGTTCAGTTCCCCAGTATCCACATAAAGCCAGATGCACAAAGTGGTGCGTGTATCTGGACTTCATTTGGAGTTTGTGGTACTGGGAAACAGACCCCAGGATGTCAGACATTGCAAGCAAGTGTCTTTAATCGCTGAGCCAGCTCTCCAGCCTGAATTCTCTAGTTTTCATTACCAAATGGCCTTCCTTGTGATGGATTGGAGGGTCCCCAGCAGTCTGGCCTCTGAGGCCCATGTGCCCTGCCCTAGAATGGGAACTTACAGAGGTGACAGTGACCATATATCAGGGCCCGGGGGACCTTGAGCTAGTCTGGAGAGAAGCTTATCTCTTTTGACCCCTTTCCTCAGTCCAACTCACTGGCTCCAGAGGCTCCAGGGCCCTTCCCTATGTCTGTCAGTCTGACTGTGTGTTTGCTGTTCATTGAGCACACGGCATTTTCTGGCCTCTCGAATCAGCCTGAGCGACACACCAGCCCCAGAGTCACCTTGATGGCAGCAGTTCCAGTATCTCAGAAATAACTGAGGTCCGGAAGGCCAAGCAAGGTGGGATGGTTTACCAAAGGTCACCCAGCTGTCAGACTCCAGCCGACGCTAGGGGGCACTGTCTCCCTGGGTTAGTGGCCAGGCCACCTCACAACCCTGCCAATTTCTCGCTGTTTCCTCTTGGGGAAGACACAATCACTCGGCACTGAGTTTCCTCATTATAGTACTGCCTCCTGGGGAACTCAAGGAGAATGGTTATTTTATTTTATTTCATTTTTGTTTTTTTGAGGTAGGGTCTCATTCTAGCTCGGGCTGACCTGGAATTGAATAGGTAGTCTCAGGGTGACCTTGAACTCACGCCAATCTACCTACCTCTGCCTCCCAAGTGCTGGGATTAAAGGCGTGTGCCACCATGCCCAGAAACAATGTTTTTTTTTTTTGTTTTTAAGAGCAGAGAGGCAGAGAGAGAATGGGTATGCCAGGACCTCTTGCCACTGCAAATAAACTTCAGATGCATGTGACACTTTGTGCATCTGGCTTTACATGGGTACTAGGGAATTGAACCCAGGTGGATCTCACAAGAAAGCACCTTTATCCACTGAGCTGTCTCCCCAGCACTACCCCCCCCCCGATCTTTTTGAGATAAGTTCTCCCTCTCTTCACTCTGTAGCTCAGTCTGACCTTGAACTTGTGTCATTGTCCTGCCTTTGGCTCTTGAATACTGGGATTGGAAGCATGTAACAACATGTCTGGTTTGGTTTCTCTTTTTTAACCAAATTTTATTTTATGTATTAGTTATTTGTTTATTTATTTGGGAGACAAGGTCTTGCTATGCAGCCATTCTCAAACTCCATATTCCTCAGTGCGAAGTGTTGATAACCTTTAAGATGTTTATGGATATTGGGCTGGACAGATGGCTCAGCGGTTAAGGCGTTTGCCTGTGAAGTCTAAGGACCCAGGTTTGATTCCCCAGTACCCATGTAAGCCATGTGCACAAAGTGGCACATGTACCTGGAGTTTTTGTAGTGGCTGGTAGCTCTGGCATGCCCATTCTCTCTCTCTCTCTCTCTGTCTCTCTCAAATAAATAAATGTTATTATTTATAATTAATTATATTTTATAAACATTATAAATTATATTATATAATTATAATTTATAACTTAGCTATAATTTATGAATTATATAATTAATTACAAATGTGGAGCGAGACATGGTGGCGCATGCCTTTAATCCCAGAACCCGCCCCCTGGTGGTCACTCTCCACCTCCGGCCTTTTCATTCTGAAACCCCTTCAGTGGCCTGCTCCCATATCCAGATGCATCAGGGTGAGAAGTCCACCAGGTGTCCTGCCCTTCGTGGTCCACCAGGCCATTTTGGATCCAGCCAGCCGCTGGTCGCCTCTCATAGGTCATCCTTCTCCATGTACCCCCGCTGCCTACCTCACATACTGCTGCCTCAGGACCTTTGTCCCTGCCATTTCCTCCCCCAGCAGTCTGCAGGACTCTCCCTCTCACTTCACTGAGGCCTCGGCCTCAATGGCCCTCCTCAGAGAGGCTGAGAAATTCAAGGTCATGCAGACATAGCTACATAGCGTTCCAGGACAGCCTGGGATACATGTGAGCCTAACATAAAGAGAAAAAAGAGTAGTGGGTAGGGAAGGAAGGAAGAAAAGAAAGAAAGAAAGAGAGACTCAAAGACAGAAAAAGCTCTAGCAAGTCCATGCTTGGCTCCTGGCCAGGCATTGACAAGAATGGGGTGACAGGCCAGGGTCAGGGCAGGAGCAGAGGTGGAGGGTGTCCTCACCCTACCTTGGCCTTCAACCTGCAGAGGTTCACTGTTGCCAAAACTCACACCCAGCTGGCCGCCGGCCCAGACCTGAGCCGGGACAGGCAAGGAGGAGAGGGCTGGGGAAGGCTCCCTTGCCACCTAAGGGGCTGGCAGCGCACAGGGACGAGGCTGTGTGACCTGAGGCTGCTGCCAGCCCTGCCGTCCCCGTGGCACCAGGCTCCCTGGTCCTGCGTGCCCTGGTAACAGTCTGCACAGCCAGCACTTTGATGGGGTGAGGGGTCAGAGGGGCTCGTTTGCCAATGACCATGTGTGCCAGTTTCCATGGTGTAATTACTCCCACAGTGACCAGTTTCAAAAGGAGCGGGTACTGGAGTTCAGCCCTGGGGCTGGGCGGCTGAGAGGGGAGGACAAACGGGTGGGGTCGCGGGCAGAGTGGGGGGCTGTGTCCTGCTGCCCCAGAGTGCCCAGCATGTAATCCCAGAGTTTTCATAATAAGATGGGGGGGTGGGCATAGAATAATACCCCAGAAGCCCACGGACCAGCCAGCCTGGTAGTGATCAACCTTGCCTCAAACAAAGTGCGTAACAAGGACCCACGCCTGAAGTTGTTCTGATTTCTACACACATGTGGTGGAGAGAGAGAGAGAGAGAGAGAGAGAGGGAGGGAGGGAGGGAGGGAGGGAGGGAGGGAGGGAGGGAGGGAGAGGGGTTCATCTGACTGTAGGTGCCCCATGGCCTTTCAGGAAACAGCCACATTATCAGAGTGAGGAATTTGAGTCCCAGCTCTGTCTCCTCCTGTGACTTAATTTCCTGAGTCTCAGTTCCCTTCCTCATTCATAAAAAAATGGCTCTTCCAACACGTGCCATCCATGTATAGGGTCACTTGGAAGGGTCACATGGTACCATGGATGCAAAAGGACTTTGAAAATAGGAACACGCCCAACAAACGAGAGGCTCAAAAACGTGGTCCTGGCTTCCATTTTTGTTGTTGTTCTTCAGTTTTGCTTTTCGAGGTCGGGTCTCGCTCTAGCTCAGGCTGGCCTGGAATTCACTCTGTAGTCTCAGGGTGGCCTCGAGCTCACGGTGATCCTCCCACCTCTGCCTCCCGAGAGCTGGGATTGGCTTCCAGTGTTTAGGCTTGGTGTCCCCTAGCCGCAGGGTCCCCACGGGCCACAGTCTGCACTGGGCCCAGCATTCCGGTGCTGAAGGCTCTCCTGCTTTCCCTCCACCCTGCCAGCCTGAACCTGGGCTTCCTCCTCCTCCTCCTCCTCCCACCTCTAGCCCAGGCTGGCAGAGCAGGAGGCTCGCTCTCACATCGCTGTCATCCAGGAGCAGATGGGTCCTGCCACTCTCTGGGGGCATGAACAGATAAACCTTAGACACGACCACACAGTGAAATGGAAATTAGCCTAAAAACCAACTTGAGAAAAAATTTTCAAAGCCCATAATATTTTTGTGGGTCAAGACACTGTATCCTGGTCTGTGTTTATGTTTATGTTTGGTTTTCTTGGGGCAGGGTTTCACGCTACCCAGGCTGACCTAGAATTCACTATGTAGTCTCAGGCTGGCCTTGAACTCACAGCGATCCTCCTCCTACTTCTGCCTACTGAGTGCTGAGATTAAAGGGGTGCATCACCGGGCCCAGCCAAAAAAAAATTTATTTTATTTTTTTTTTTTGTTTTTTTTGAGGTAGGGTCTCACTATAGCCCAGGCTGACCTGGAATTCACTCGGTAGTCTCAGGGTGGCCTTGAACTCACAGTGATCCTCCTACCTCCCTAAATGCTGGGATTAAAGGCATGCACCACTACGCCCAGCCAATTTTTTTAAACTATTATTTGAGAGAGAGAAAATGGGTGTGCTAGGGCCGTCAGCCGCTACATATGAACTCCAGACACATGTGCCCCTTGTGTGTATGAGCGCCATTACACGCTTGTGTCACTGCGTCTGGCTGCAACCTGGAAATTCAAACATGAAGTCTTGGGCTTTGTAGGCAAGTGCCTAAACTGCTAAGCCATCTCTCCAGCCTGAAAAACTTTTTTTTTCTGTTTGTGAGTTAGCCATGGTGGTTCATACCTGTACTTCCGGTACTTTGGAGGCTATGGCAGGTGAATTGCCATGAATTCAAGGCCAGTAAATTCAGGACAGCCTGGGTTACAGAGTGAGACCCTGTCTCAAAAAGAAAAAAAAAAAAGCCTGGCTTGGTGGTGCACGCCTTTGATCTCAGCACTCTGGAGGCAGAGGTAGAAGGATCCCTGTGAGTTCGAGACCACCCTGAGACTACATAATGAATTCCAGGTCAGCCTGGGCTAGAGTGAAACCCTGCCTCAAAAAAAAATGTTTTTAAAAATAAAAGAGATGGGCTAGAGATGGCTTAGCAATTAAGGCTCTTGCCTTCAAAGCCTAAGGACCCAGGTCAATTCCCCAGAAGCCACATAAGACAGATGCACAAGGTGGTACATGAGGCTGGAGTTCATTTGCAGTGGCTAAAGGCCCTGGCACGCCCATTCTCTCCTGATCTCTTTCTCTCTCTTAAATAAATAGCCGGGCATGGTGGTGCACGTCTTTAATCTCAGCACTCGGGAGGCAGAGATAGGAGAATCACCATGAGTTCGAGGCCACCCTGAGACTATATAGCGAATTCCAGGTCAGCCTGAGCTAAAGTGAAACCCTACCTCCATAAAAATAAACAAATAGAAAAAAAGAAAACAAATCCAAACCCACGCCCTCCCCGGCAATATTATTTATTCTGGGAAAGAAAAGAGAGTCTGAGAGTGGGGAAGGAGGGGCCTTTCTGGTTGCCCTCTGTCCTTTTACACTCTCCTGTCCTGTAAGTGCGCTGCCTGTTCAAAAAACAGATCAATTGTGCGGGGCCAGGATTGATTCGGGCGGGACCAGGAGCCCTCCAGGGCCTAGAACTGCTGGAGCCTCCACAGCTGTGCGTGGACACATGGGGCAGTCACCCAGCCTACACCTATCGCTAGTTGACTTCTAAAACAGGCTGTCCTTTAAAATTCTTTTTCTTTTTTTGTTTTTGTTTATTGAGGTATGGTCTCTCTGTAGGCAAGGCTGACCCAGGAACTCAATAAGTGGTCTCAGAGGGCTGGAGAGATGGCTTAGCAGTTAAGGTGCTTACCTGCAAAACCTAAGGACCCAAGTTCAGTTCCCCATTTCTCCAGATACACAAGGTGGCACTTATTTCTAGAGTTTGTTTTCAGTGGCTGGAGGCCCTGGCATGCTCATTCTCTCTGCCTCTGTGTGTGTGTCTCAAATAAATAAAGTAATGTTTAAAAAAAAAAAATAGGCAGGCGTGGTGGCACACACCTTTAATCCCAGCTCTTGGGAGGCAGAGGTAGGAGGATCACTGTGAGTTCTAGGCCACCCTGAGACTACATAGTGAATTCTAGGCCAGCCTGGACCAGAGTGAGACCCTACCTCAGAAAAAAAAAGAAAGAAAGAAAAAAATGTACTTACAGTATTTGGGAGGCCGAGGCAGGAGGATTACCATGAGTTCAAGGCCAGTCTTAGCTACATAGTAGATTCTAGACCAGCCTAGACTATGGAATGAGAAGACCTCATCTCAAAAACACCGCCACTACAAGAATGTGCTTACAGGGATGTTTTGCTATTAACAAAATATTGGAAATCCCCTACGGCAGATCCTGTTTTCTAAAAACGGAAGCAGCAAGGTTCCCATTCATTCACCATGCTCTTCTTGTGCTGGAATAATGGGGAGCCGACAACCCCCCAGCAAGAGAGGAAGGGACTCATTTCCTTCACTTGAACCTGGACAGACTTTTGTCCCTACCAGAATCCATAGAAAACCATGGAAGTGAAGGTGTGTGTGTCTCAAATAAACAAATAATGTTAAAAAAAAAAAAAAAAGGGTAGGTAGGCGTGTGGCGCACGCCTTTAATCCCAGCACTCAGGAGGCAGAGGTGGGAGGATCACCGTGAGTTCGAGGCCACAATCAGGATATTTAAAAAAAAAAAAAAAAATCACAGGTTCTTCCTTGGGCTCAGAGCTGGCACAATGCAAAGAGCCCTGTGGCTGTGGAGAAGGCTTGATGGGCAAAGGGCTTGATGGGCAGCCTGGGTACCTGAGTTCAGATCCCCTAGAACCTGTGTAAAATCTGGCTGTTGAGCTGGATGTTGAATCCCAGCACTCAGGAGGCTGAGGGAGGAGGATCGCTGTGTGTTGGAGGCCAGTCTGGGACTCCATAGTGAATTCCAGGTTCACCTCGGCTACAGTGAGACCCTACCTCACACACACACACACACACACACACACACACACACACACACACGCTGTCTTTTGTTCAACATCTGTACTCCAAGTGGGCTTCTGGCAAGAAGGGAGGTGGAAGGTGCTTGCAAAGCCAAGGGAACTAGGTGGTGGAGGGCGCTTGCAAAGCCAACGGAACTAGGTTCAATTCCCCAGGACCCACATAAGCCAGATGCACTAGGTGGTACATGCCCCCGGAGTTTGTTGGCAGTGACTGAAGGCCCTGGAGCACCCATTCTCTTTCTCTTTCTCTCTGCCTCTCCCTATCTGCTTCTCTCTCTCTCTCTCTCTCTCTCTCTCAAATAAATAAATAAATAAAATATTTTAAAAAATATTTTGGGCTGGAGAGATGGCTTAGCGGTTAAGCGCTTGCCTGTGAAGCCTAAGGACCCCGGTTCGAGGCTTGATTCCCCAGGTCCCACGTTAGCCAGATGCACAAGGGGGCGCACGCGTCTGGAGTTCGGTTGCAGTGGCTGGAAGCCCTGGCGCGCCCATTCTCTCTCTCTCCCTCTACCTGTCTTTCTCTCTCTGTCTGTCGCTCTCAAACAAATAAATAAATAAAAATATTTTAAAAAAAAAATTTAAGCTGGGTGTGGTGGCTCACGCCTTTAATCCCAGCACTCAGGAGTCAGAAGATCATAATGAGTTCAAGGCCATCCTGAGACTACATAGTGAGTGAATCGTAGGTCAGCCTGGGCTAGAGTGAGACCTTACTTGAAAAACCAAAACAAAAAAAAAAATTATTAAAAAATTAGATCTTATTTATTCACTTATTTTAGAGACAAAGAGGCTGGAAGAGAGAGCGTGTATGCATGCGAGAGGGATTTCTGCTGCTGCAAACAAAACTCTACATGCATGGGCTACTTTGTGCATCTGGGGAATTGAACCCAGGCAGTTAGGCTTTGTAAGCAGGTGCCTTGAACCACTGAGTCATCTCTCCAGCCCTTGTTTTCTTTTTCTTTTTCTTTTTTTTGTTTTTTTGTTGGGGGTATGTGTTTGAAGTAAGGTCTTCTAGCCCAAGCTGACCTAGAATTCACTATGTAGTATCAGGGTGGCCTTGAACTCATGGTAATCCACAGTGATCCTCCTACCTTTGCCTTCCGAGTGCGGGGATTAAAGGTATGCACCACCATGCCTGACTTTAAAATATATCCTTAAAAATATACACATGCTTACTTATAGAAAAAATGTATGCACTTTTACTTGTGGTTTGTATGTATGTGTGTGTAAAAGAGTGCAAAACATTGGTAACAGTGACTGTGTCTGGGGAGAGGAGTTGAATGAACTGTGAACAGAGGTGTGACAATGTCTTTCAAATTCTGAACTCTGGGCTGGAGAAATGGAGGAGCGGTTCAGGCACTTGTCTGCAAACCCTAAGGACCCAGGTTCAATTCTCCAGGTCCCATGTAAGCCAGATGCATAACGTGGCTCATGCATCTGGAGTTTGTTTGCAGTGGCTAGAAGCCCTGGTATGCCCATTCTCTTTTTCTATCTGCCTCTTTCTCTCTCTAAAATAAATAAATAAATAAATTACATTAAAAAAAAAATTCTGAACTCAGTTGGGCGTGGTGGCGTACACGTTTAATCCCAGCATTTAGGAGGTAGAGGTAGGAGGATCACCATGAGTTTGAGGCTACCCTGAGACAACATAGTGAATTCCCAGTCAGCTTGAACTAGAGTGAGACCCTACCTTGAAAAACAAAACAAAACAAAAAAATTCTGAACTCTCAGGCTGACCTTTGCCACTATTATTTACTAAAAATTCTGAACTTAGTCAAAGACAAAGTTGCAGGGAAGGGAAGACAGAGGAGTTAGCTCAGTGGGTAAGAGTGCTTGCCACACGGCTTGAGGATGTGAGTTTGGTTCCCAGCACCCATAAAAAAAAAAATTGGGTATGGGGGGCTGGAGGATGGTTTAGTAGTTAAGGCGTTTGCCTACAAAGCCAAAGGAACTTAGTTCGATTCCCCAGGATCCACATTAGCCAAATGCACAAGGGAGTGCATACATCTGGAGTTTGTCTGCAGTGGCTGGAGGCCCTGGCATGACTATTCTCTCTCTCTCTCTCTCTCTCTCTCTCTCTCTCTCTTTCTTTTATATTCTAAACATTTTTAAAAAAGAAACTGGGGGGTTGGAGAGATGGCTTAGTGGTTAAGCACTTGCCCGTGAAGCCTAAGGGCCCCAGTTTGAGGCTCGATTCCCCAGGACCCATGTTAGCCAGATGCACAAGGGGGCGCACGCATCTGGAGTTCGTTTGCAGTGGCTGGAGGCCCTGGTGCGCCCATTCTCTCTCTCTCTCTATCTGCCTCTTTCTCTCTCTGTCACTTTCAAACAAATAAATAAAAATTAAAAAAAAAAAAAAGAAAGAAAGAAACTGAGTATAGCTGTGCACACTGTGAACCCCAGGACTGAGCGGGAAAGGAGATAGGGATCATTGAGCTCACTAATGATATGCCAATCTAACTGAAAAATGGGAGCTCCAGGTCCAGGGAGAGACTCTGTCTCAGAGAAAGAAGGCAGGAGACCAATGGAGAACATCGGATCTCCTCATCTGACCTCCGTGTGAGCACAGGGGGTGGAGGCAGAAGCAACCCGAGTTTGAGGGACCCATAGTGAGATCCCATCTCAATAAAAGTATAAATAAATAAGCTGAGGAAGAAAGGAGGAAAGGGCCAGGTGTGGTGATGCACGCCTTTTTTAAAATTAAATTTAATTTTTATTTATTTATTTATTTTATTTTAGTAATTTATTTGAGAGAGAGAGAGAGAGAGAGAGAGAGAATAAAGAAATAGGTAGGTGAGAGAAAGAGAGAGAATGGGCACGCCAGGGCCTCTAGCCACTGCAAATGAACTCCAGATGTGTGCGCCCCCCTGTGCATCTGGTTTACATTGGCCTGGGGGGGGTCAAACCTGGGTACTTTGGCTTTGTAAGCAAGTGCCTTAACTGCTACGCCATCTCTCCAGCCCTAACTTTATTTTTTATGTGCATGCCTTTAATCCTAGCACTGGGGAGGCAGAGGTAGGAGGATCACCATGAGTTCTAAGTCACCCTGAGACTACATAGTAAATTCCAGGTCAACCTAGACTAGAGTGAAACTCTGCCTTGAAAAACCAAAAAAAAAAGAAAGAAAGAAAGAGAGTAAGTAAGAAAGAAAGAAAGTTAAGATGTGTTAAATAGTGCTTTCTCTTCAACTGGGAATTTCCATTTCTAGGAATTTATTCTTAGTAAATAATAGTGACAAAGGCCAGCCTGAGACTACATAGTAAATTCCAGGTCAGCCTGGGCTAGAGCGAGACCCCACCTCAAAAAATAAAATAAAATAAAATAAAATAAAATAAAATAAAATAAAATAAAATAAAATAAAATAAAATAAAATAAAATAAAATAAAATAAAATAAAATAAAATAAAAAATAGTGGCAAACTTTTTTTTTCTTTATGTGTGAAGGCTCTGTCCCGGGCTAAGGCTGAGCTCTTGAGACGCGAGGAGGGCAGGGCATGGTGGCACATTTTAATCCCAGCACTCAGGAGGCAGAGGCAGGAGGATCGCTGTAAATTGGAGGCTAGCCTGGGTCAACCTAGTGAATTACAGGTCAGCCTTGTTAGAGGCTCTACCTCAAAATACCAAAAAAAAAAAAAAAAAAAAAAAAAATCAAGGAGAGCCCCAGAAGTCTAACCCATCATCATCCTGCTGAGATTCTAGGGGAAGTTGCTCTTTGTCCCATGGGCTAAGAATATGCAGGGGTTGCTTGATTAAAAACCAGGGTGTCAGCTAACTGAATTCCAGATAGGCAAGGAATAAACTTTTCTATCATACGATGTCCCAGAGGTTACTGTTTATCTGAAATTCAGATTGAACTGGGCATCCTGCGTGTGTATTTCCTGAAAGTCATCCTGTGAGTTTCCCCCTGGGTCAGCTCCTCCCTCCCCCGCCCCCCGCAGCTGCGTGTTTTGCCACCTCAACAGTTGACTGTGAGTCACACAGCTGTGGACGCTCAGGCAAATATTTTTGAACGGAACACCATCATGGTTCAGAGGGGAGTCCCCCACTGTCCCCAAAACGTATGTGTTGGCACAGCAGAAACCCTAAAATAATGTCATGGGAGGAAAACAGAAAAGGTGACAGGCATTCAAAGCGCCTTGGGGAAGGCCCTTAAAATGTTTGTAAAGATGGTCCTTAAGCTGGGCTTGGTGACACATGCCTTTAATCCCAGCACTCGGGAGGCCCAGGGTAGGAGGATCGCAGTGAGTTCGAGGCCACCCTGAGACTACATAGTGAATTCCAGGTCAGCCTGGACTAGAGTGAGACCCTACCTCGAAAAAAAAAAAAAAGATGGCCCTTAAAATGTTTGTAAAGATGGTCTCAGCTCTTTCCCCACAGCCAGCAGCTAGGAGATGGGACAGCAGAGACCAGGCCTTCCCAGGCAGCTCCTGGGGGGATAGAGAGAACCTTTGCCTGCTTTTCTGGGAAGACATTTCTAGGAAGGATGGGGCTCCTGAGCAGGTGGATTGACTGTGGAGATAACAGGAGGAAATTCATGCAAAATGCTTGGCAAGGGCCCTGGCACCCAGCGCTGGCAGTCAATGGTGGCCTTTGTTCTGAGAAGTCCCCCAGCGGGGTGCCTTAAGAAGATGACGAGCTGCTTAGGCTTCCAAGAGCAGGCATGTTCAGGATGGCTTGACCATAGACAAGATGGCATGCCTCAAGTTCTCTGGGTGGCTATGGTTTGAAGTTCTTACCAGGCCAGGATCTCCAGGCAGATCTTGTTACCTTATCACTTCTTTATATATACTTCTATATATATATATATATATATATATTGTTTATTTATTTGAGAGTGACAGAGAAAGGAAGAGGGAGAGAGGGAGAGAATGGGCGCGCCAGGGCCTCCAGCCACTGCAAAAGAACTCCAGATGTGCACACCCCTTTGTGCATCTGGCTAACATGGGTCCTGGGGAATCGAGCCTCGACCCGGGGTCCTTAGGCTTCACAGGCAAGTGCTTAACCACTAAGCCATCTCTCCAGCCCACTTTACCAGTTCTTTTTGTGTGTCTGCTTGCAGGCGTGTGAGCCCTCAAGCCTGGCTCCTGTCACTTCTCTGCGGGATGAGCTTTTCCATCAGCCAAGCCCCGAGGAAGAAGTTTGGCTTTCAGAGTATTAGAAACCAATTTTCTGCTCCCCCAGCGAGGGCAAGCTACAGGAGAAGTGTGCAGTGTGCAGGTGGTGGGCCAGGAAGGGTAGAGGAAGGACCCCTTCTGGAATGTTCACCAGGGGCCCCAGCAAATGAGCTTCCCTTGGAACCGGGGTGGGAAAACCCCTGCCATGGAATTTCTCTTCCTTAAACACTTGGCTCTGCCAAGGGCCTCTGATGGGGACACTTCACTTCTTAGAAAGAAACTGAAAGCCCTCAGGAGAAACCATCCCACTTCCCCTCCCTTCCTCCCTAAGAGGAACCTGGACTTGCCCTGACAGGAAAGTCTCCGCAGGGCTTCTCGGAAACCACCCCCACTTCCCTGCTGGGGAAAACCGCAAGCCTGGGGGGGGGGGGCAGGAGGCCCGGGTTGTGTGGGTGGGGGTGGTGTTTTGGGGTGAGGGTAGGGACAGCCATTGATAGTCACAGCCTTCCCTGTGGATGGAACTGGGAAGCTGCCCACGTCTGCCCGACAGCCGCCTCCTCCGTGGGGTCTTCACACTGCTCCCCAGCACTCCCACCCTGTGACCCCCCAGCAGCCCTCTGGCCAAGCTCCTGTCAGGGTGCTAATTTCCCATCTCTATCAGCCACCCACTCTCCCTTGGGTGTTCAGCTGTCCGGAGACTGTCTCTCAGAGGACTGAGGTTCCCAGATCACATCCCTCAGCCTGCGGTCTCTGGGGCGACAAGACACTGGAGGCCCCGGGCACATGTCCATAATCAGTGACAAAATACATGAATAGACGCAAGAATTGAGTGCCGTCCACCAGGCCCTGCGGCCACGAGCCCATGTGCCCACGGGCCCAGACACCCACGTGTGAACATGTACGCCCGCCGCCCGGGAGACGCGGGCACGCCTGCCTTGCTTTCTTTGCATTTGACCCTGAGCCTCGCCACTGATGCTCTCTGGCCAGCAGGTGGCACTGCACCCCGCTTCTGCGGGGTTTGTCCAGCCATAAGGTCAGGTCACTCTGGCTGTTATGACTCAAGAGGCCTGGACAGTCACACAGAAACCCCCAGGCGACTGGGGTCCCTGGGGCTCCTAGGGAGTCATTGTGTTGCCACTTAGGGTTCTGACGCCACTGGAGGCTGAGCACGTTGGCACACACCTTTACTTCCAGCTCTGGAGAAGTAGAGGGAGGAGAATAGCCGTGAGTTCAAGGCCACCCTCAGACTACACGTTGAATTCCAGGTCAGCCTGGGCTAGAATGAGATGGTTTCGTGATTGAGGTGATTGTCTGGAAAGGCTAAGGAACCATGTTCAACTTTCCAGGTCCCATATAAGCCAGTTGCACAAAACGATGCAAGTGTGCAAGCTTGCACATGCGTACAGGGTGGGATGTCTGTTCCATTACAGTGACTAGAGGCCCTGGCGTGCCAACTCTCTCGTTCTCTCATTTAAAGAAAAAGGGGGGGGGGCTGGAGGGATGGTCTAGTGGTTAAAGCATTTGCCTACAAAACCAAAGGACCGAGGTTCAATTCTCCAGGACCCACGTTAGCCAGATGCAGTGGCTGGAGGCCATGGTGCACCCATTTTCTCTGTGTCTCTTTCTCTCTCCCTCTTTCTCTGTCAAATAAATAAATAATAAAAAATAAATAAACTCATTTTGGAGCCGGGCGTGGCAACGCATGCCTTTAATCCCAGCACTCGGGAGGCAGAGGTAGGAGGACCGTTGTGAGTTTGAAAGCACCCTGAGACTACATAGTGACTTCCAGGTCAGCCTGAGCCAGAGTGAAATACTACCTTGAAAAAAAAAAATTACAAAGAATTCATTTGGTTGGTTTCCTAGCCGCGCATCCCAGTCACTTACATCAGGGTGGGGAAGCCCACATGGCTATACATCAGACAGACAGCAGGCCTCCCTTGAGACCAAGATGGGGCCTGAGAACAAGCCGGGCACCCCCGCCCCGCCCCGCCCCCAGGCCACTGAGACCCTCGCAGGGAGGAGGCACGGTCCACACACACAAGGGAGGAGCAAGGAGAAGACCACATGGCATGGAGTTTCCCCTCCCCTCTCTGGTCACATCTGTCAGCATGGCCTGCCCAGCCCCCTCAGCAGTGCCTGTAGGCCCTGCCCAGAGGAGGTGGGCCCAGGCTCCGGCTGGCCCTGGCGCTGGCACTGGCGCTGGCCGCTGGCACCCGGCCTCTGGGATCCACGTGGCTGAAGCCTTTCACTGGAAGGGGCAGAATGCGTCAGTTCTCACTCCTGGCTTGGCCTCCTCTGTGCCTCGGCTTCTGGGAACTCACATTTCCTTTCTCCTTCTATTCTCTCTCTCTTTCTCTTTCAATCTCTTTCTTTTTGGATTTGCAAGATAAGGTCTCACTGTAGCCCAGGCTGACCTGGACCTCACTCTGTAGTCCCAGGTTGGCCTCAAACTAGAGCGATCCCTCTACCTCCTAAGTGTTGGGACTAAAGGTGTGTGCCCACCACGCCTGACCTCCTTAAAAAAAATATTTTATTAGCCGGGCGTGGTGGCACACGCCTTTAATCCCAGCACTCAGGACGAAGAAGTAGGAGGATCACCATGAGTTCAAGGCCACTCTGAGACTACACAGTGAATTCCAGGTCAGCCTGGACAAGAGTGAAACCCTACCTCAAAACATACACACACACACAAATTATTTGAGAAAGAAAGAGGTCGATAGCTAAAGAAAGAGAATGGGGGTGCCAGGGCTCCCTGTCACTGCAAACAAACTCCAGACGCATGCACCACTTTGTGTATCTATCTTTATGTGTGTACTGGGGAATTGAACCCAAGCCATCAGGCTTTGCAAGAAAATGCTAAGCCATCTCTCTAGTACTCTTTTCTATTTTTAATATTATATTTAAAGCAGATTATTAAAGTAATACAAGGCCATCTTAGAAATCCAATATAGGGCTGGAGAGATGACTTAGAGGTTAAGGCACTTGCCTGCAAAGCTTAATGACTGGGGTTCGATTCCCCAGGACCAATGTCAACCAGATAGATGCACAAGGTGGCACATGTGTCTAGAGTTCATTTGCAGTGGGCAGAGGCCCTAGTGTGCCCATTCTCTCTCTCCCTATCTCAAATAAATAAATAATTTTTTTATAAAAAGGAGGGGCTGGAGAGATGGCTTAGTGGTTAAGGTGTTTGCCTATGAAGCCAAAGGACCCAGGTTCAATTCCCCAGGATCCACATAAGCCAGATGCACAAGGGGCACATGCATCTGGAGTTCGTTTGCAGTGGCTGGAGGCCCTGATGTGCCTATCCTCTCTCTTTCTGTCTGTCTTCTCTCTCTGCTTGCAAATAAATAAATTAAATTAAAAATAAAACTTAAAAAAAAAAAGAATGCCAACATAGCACAGAGGAAAATGACAGATAATCATAGTCTATTTCTGGGCTGGGGTGGCAGCTTGGTGGGGACATCTTGCCTGGCATGCGCTCCACACAGAGGTTTTGCTTTGTTAATTGTTTGTGTGTGCTTCTATGTGAGTGTTGGTGTGTGGATGCCAGGTGGAGGTCAGAGGACAGCTTTCAGATTGTTTCTTGCTTGCCACCTTATTTGAGACATGGTTTCTTCTTCTCCTTCTTCTTGAATATTCTTTTTTAAAAATTTTTTTATTGTTTATTTATTTATTTGAGAGCAACAGACAGACAGAGAGAGAGAGAGAATGGGTGCACCAGCACCTCCAGCCACTGCAAACGAACTCCAGACACGTGCGCCCCCTTGTGCATCTGGCTAACGTGGGACCTGGGGAATTGAACCTCGAACCGGATCCTTAGGCTTCACAGGCAAGTGCTTAACTGCTAAGCCATCTCTCCAGCCCTTGAATATTTTTTCTTTCTTTCTTTCTTTTTTTTTTTGGTTTTTCGAGGTAGGGTCTCACTCTGACTCAGGCTGACCTGGAATTCACTATGTAGTCTCAGGGTGGTCTCGAACTCACAGTGATCCTCCTACCTCTGCTTCCCGAGTGCTGGGATTTAAGGCATGCACCACTGCGCCCGGCTTGAATATTCTTTTTAAATTTTATTTTGAGAGAGAGAGAGGCAGAAAGAGAGAGAGAGTGGGCACGCCAGGGCCTCCAGCCACTGCAAATGAACTCCAGGTGCATGTATCACCTTGTGCATCTGGCTTACATGGGTCCTGGGGAATCTAACCTGGGTCTTCTGGCTTCATAGGCAAGTGCCTTAACTGCTAAGCCTGTTTTTATTTGTTGTTGTTTTGAGATAGGATCTCACTCTAGCCCAAGCTGACCTGAAACTCACCCTGTATACAGTCCCAGACTGGCCTTGACTGCACAGCAATCCTCCTCCCTCTGCTCGCTGCCTACCAAGTGCCAGGATTAAAGGCATGCGTCACTGTGCCCCATGCCCAGCATCAGCAAGTTTTGTTTTTTGAATCATGGTTTCACTCTAGCCTAGGCCAACCTGGAACTCATTCTGTATCCCACGCTGGCCTCAAATTCATGATCCTCCTACCTCAGCCTGCCCAGTACTGGTATCAAAGGCGTGCACCACGATGCCTTTTACTTTTTATTTATTTTTGAGATAAGAACTCACTGTGTAACCCTGGCTGGCCTGTAACTTGCTACGTAGGCAAGGTTGGATTCGAATGTGCAGTGGTCCCTTGCCTTGCCTTAGCCTCCTGAGGGCTGAGATTGCTGTCATGGCAATCTTACGAGGACTAATCTTGCTTTTCCTTGAGCATGCGTCTTCTGGACCACCTGACAGCTTATCCACCTGCCACTGAGGGGGAAGCCAGCTCCCCAGCCCTGAATGCTCATAGGCAGGGTGTGAGTTTCCGGCCATCCCAGCAATCCATGCAAAGTAAGTGCAGCTGCTTGTTTATTTATTCAGCTCTAAACAACCCCCTCCCTGATGAAGGGCTGGTGCCTTCCACGCTGCCCACATCTCAGAAGACATGCCCTGAGGAACTTCCTAGAAATGGACTCACTGGGTCAAAGAGTATGAGAGGCTTTTGTTTTTATTTTTGTTTTTCAAGGCAGGGTCTCTCTCTAGCCCAGGGTGACCTGGGATGCACTATGTGGTCTCAGGCTGACCTCGAACTCATGAACTCACGGCGATCCTCCTACCTCTGCCTCCTGAGCGCTGGGATCAAAGGCGTGTGCCACCATGCCCCGCGAGCATGAGACTTTTAATACTCAATGCTTAGGGATATAAACTGCTTTCCAGAAAGGTTGTGTAGTTCATGGTCGCGTGAGGGGCAGCGGCAGCCTTCTGGGTTCAAGTGCCATCAAGCCCTGCTCAGAGCAGTGTATGACATGTGAGATGAGGTGAGGAGCCCCCCAGTACTGGCCAGTCAGAGGCACCCTGGACCACACCCTGCTGTCCTCCTGCTAAGGAAGCCAAGATAACTCTGAAATGTCACTCTCTTGCCCCATGTCCAGTCTGCCTACCAGGCTACCTTCAACGTGTACCCTGGGGTGCCAGAGAGAAGAGTCTGGGAAAAGTGAGCATGGCTCAGACAAAAGGACAAGAGTTTGGGTCCCCAGAGCACATGTGAAGCTGAGCTTGGGGGCGGGACCCCACAATCCAGGCGCTGGGAAGTGGAGCCGGGAGCATCCAGGAGAGCGAGCTTCAGTGAGAAAACCCATCTTAAAAATAGGTGGAGGAGGGCTGGAGAGATGGCTTAGCGGTTAAGCACTCGCCTGTGAAGCCTATGGACCCCGGTTCGAGGCTCGGTTCCCCAGGTCCCACGTTAGCCAGATGCACAAGGGGGCGCACGCGTCTGGAGTTCATTTGCAGAGGCTAGAAGCCCTGGCGCGCCCATTCTCTCTCTCTCCCTCTATCTGTCTTTCTCTCTGTGTCTGTCGCTCTCAAATAAATAAATTTAAAAAATTTTTAAAAATAGGTGGAGGGGGCTGGAGAAATGGCTTAGCGGCTAAGCGCTTACCTGTGAAGCCTAAGAACCTCGGTTCGAGGCCCGGTTCCCCAGGTCCCACGTTAGCCAGATGCACAAGGGGGCGCACGCATCTGGAGTTCATTTGCAGAGGCTGGAGGCCCTGGCGCGCCCATTCTCTCTCTCCCTCTATCTGTCTTTCTCTCTGTGTCTGTCGCTCTCAAATAAATAAATAAAAAATAAAAAATAAAAATAGGTGGAGGAGGGCTGGAGAGATGGCTTAGCGGTTAAGCGCTTGCCTGTGAAGCCTAAGGACCCTGGTTCAAGGCTCGATTCTCCAGGACCCACGTTAGCCAGAGGCACAAGGGGGCGCACGCGTCTGGAGTTTGTGTACAGTGGCTGGAATCACTGGCGCACCCATTTTCTCTCTCTCTCCTTCTCTCTCTCTCTCTTGCTCAAACCCCCTCCCTCCCAATAAAGGTAGAGGGCCGGAGAGAGATGGCTCAGTGGTTAAAGGTGCTTGCTTGCAAAGCCTAAAGGCCTGGATTTGATTCCCAAGTGCCCATGTGTCTGGAATTTTGTTTGCAGTGGCTCTGGCATGCCCATTCTTTTTGTTTTTGGTTTTTCGAGGTAGGGTCTCACTGTAGCTCAGGCTAACCTGGAATTCAGTATGTGTCCTCAGGGTGGCCTTGAACTCACCGAACTCACCGTGATCCTCCTACCTCTGCCTCCTGAGTGTTGGGATCAAAGGCGTGCACCACCACGCCCAGCTCTGGCATGCCTATTCGTATTTTCTCTGTCTTCAAATTTACAAATAAATAAATTGAGAAAAGACACTTAAAGCCCCCTCATGAACACTTGTCCATACACATGTGAACATGCATACGTACATACACACAAATATACATGCAAAAATGCACCCACAGGATGGTGGGAAGGGACTATGAATATATGGTCTATATTTATAAAAGTGCCAATGGGCTGGAGAGATGGTTTAGTAGTTAAGGCACTTGCCTGCAAAGCCTAAGGACCCAGGTTCAATTCCCCATAACCCAAGAAAGCCAAATGCACATGGTGGTGCATGTGTCTGGAGTTTGTTTGCAGTGACTAGAGGCCCTGATGTACCCATTCTATCTCTCTCATAAATAAATTAAATATAAAATATAAAAATGTGCTGGGCATGGGGCCATACACCTTTAATTCCAGCACTCGGGAGGCAGAGGTCTGAAGTAGAGTGAATTCCAGGTCAACCTGAGCTAAAGTGAGACTCCACCTCAAAAAAAAAAGGGGGGGAGCCAGGCTTGGTGGCGTACACCTTTAATCCTCACACTTGGGAGGCAGAGGTAGGAGGATCGCCGTGAGTTCGAGGCTACCCTGAGACTACATAGTGAATTTCAGGTCGGCCTGGGCTAGAGTGAAATCCTACCTCGAAAAACCAATAAATAAATAAACAAAAAAGGGGGCTGGAGAGATGGCTTAGCAGTTAAGGCATTTGCCTGCAAAGCCAAAGGATCCCAGTTCAATTCTCCAGGACCCATGTAAGCCAGATGCAGAAGGGGGTGCACACATCTGGAGTTGGTTTGCTGTGGCTAAAGGCCCTGGCATGCCCATTCTCTCCCGCCCCCACTCTGCCTCTTTCTCTCAAATAAATAATTAGCTAAAATATAGATATTAAAAAAAAAAAAAAAAAAGGCTGGAGAGAAGGCTTAGAGGTTAAGGTGCTCGCTGGGAAGCCTGTCTCTCCAGGTCCATGTAATCCAGACACACAAGTTGATGCAAGCTCGCAAGGTCACATATGCACACAAGGGGGCGCACCCGTCTGGAGTTTAATTACAGTAGCTGGGGGGCCCTGGTGCACCAATTCTCTCTCTCACACGTTACAAAAAAAAAAAATGGCCAGTCTGTTGAGCTTGCCTCATAAAGAGAGAGGAAAGGGAAAGAAAAGCACAGGCAGATACAGTCTGTTCTGGAAAGAGCTTCCCCAGCCTCAGCCTCTGCATCTAAAATACCACCCCTGCCATTTCTCCTTCCTCCCTCACTGTACTTTCATGGTTCGGAAGAGCCTATTTACTGATTAGAGCTTGCCCTGCCTTCCCATTGTACCAATGCCTAGGTGGGCACAGGACGTGGCTGGCTTGGCTCCTTGCTAGAACCCCAATATTTTGCGTACTGCCCGGCGACAGTAAGTGTGCCGGAGAGCACCTCGTTGACTGGTCGCTTTTGCTCTCTGGTGGTTTGTGTGTGATCTCACCTCCGGGTTCACGGTCCAGCTCGTGCTGAGGCAAGCAGGCAGAGCAGGCTGTCTGGGTGATCACTCGCAATTGTGAGGCCTTGGGCAAATCGTGTGACCTCTTTGGGCCCTGGTTTTGTCATCCATAAAATGGGTATGACTGTACCTGTCCTGCTGGTCCCCCACTGGGCTGCTGGGGGAGTAAGGGACATATGTGGGTCAGGAAAGCACACACCTGTCTAACTGTGCTAGAGAGGGGCCCTCCCCATCTGAGCATCCCCATTTGGAGCTATGCGTGCACCTGTGGGCCCTCTGGGGCACCCGGAGTCACCAAGATACGTGTAATGGAGCAAACCCCAGTGGGTGGAGAGTTTAGACTTCAGAGCCAGACTGCTTAGGTCCTGGGGTCGCAGGACCTCAAGCCCCTCACCTGAGGAGAAGGAGGTGAGGGGCCAGATCCATCTGGCTGGTCTCCTCCCCACATCGGCCACATCTTCTGAGTTATGGGGTGGAGGCCGGCTGCATTCCACGCTGCATACCCATGATCTCATCCCACAGGACAAGAGGCCTTGCCCCACACTGCAGATGGGGACGTGACGCCCTGCCCCGTGTGGTCATGGGGCCTAGGCTTTAGGCAGAACCTCTGATTCCCCCCTGCCCCCCGCCCCCAGCACCGGTACCAACAGGGCAGGAGCACTGGCTGCGGAGGCCACCACCCTCCATCCAGTTGGACTTTCCATTGGCTGAACCGATCCTAGCTGTTCCTGCGATCAGCAAGGGCTGACCGAGCTTCTAGCGGGCTGTCTGAGGGTCTACCGGGCTCTGCTGTCATCTCTCTGCCACCTTAGGGACCAGACAGGGATACCTGACGAACAGGCTCCACCCAGGAGGGGCACAGGATGGGCCAAGCGAAACTCCTTTTAGGAAGGTAATTTCAGAGCCAAGGTTGAGAAACCCAGCGGGGTGGAGAAGCCAGGTGAGCCAACTCAGAGCTCAGGAATGGGTGGGGTCTGATGGAAGGCGGACACTTCCTCCACCCCTGCCCAGGGTCCTGCTGGCTCCTTAGTGAGGAGTTTTCCTGGCGACAGGCAGTGACCTGCCGGGGGCCCGCCTGTGTGGGAAGCTGCTTGGCGTGGGCCCTCGCCTTCTCATTAGCAGTGATTCACCCAGAGCTCACCTGGCTGTTGGGGACCTGTCCTACTGCCACTGGAACCAGCTTGGCAGGCGCCATGGGCAGGCAGACAGCTCCTTCCTGCAGGCCTCCTTGCTCCTCCCCAGTGCCCAGGGAACAGCCCGCCAGTCCCACAGTCAGCCAACAAGCATTCTGAACATCTCCTGCTTTTTCAGGCCCCGCACTTGCTCCTGAGGTTATGCAAAGAGCAGAGAGAGCTCCGACCCGCCTTCCTGGAATCGCATTCTCAAAGGGAAAGTCAGACAGAAAACAAATAGTTCTCTGAGGAGGTGATGTGTGTCTGCAGTCCAGGCTCCTCCTGCGAAGGCCAAGGCAGGAAGGTCATGTAGACCCAGGAGTTGGAGGCCCCAGGCAGGAGGGTCATTCAGACCTAGCAACTGGAGGCCTGAGGCATGGAGGGTCACGTAGACCTAGGAGTCAGAGGCCAGTCAGGACAACATGGCTCGAAGTAAACAAATAAGGGCTGGAGAGATGGCTCAGTGGTTAAGGCACTTGCCTACAAAGCCTGACGACCCAGGTTCAATCCCCCAGTACCCATGTAAAGCCAGATGCACAAAGTGGCATATGCATCAGTTTGCGGCAGCTGGAGGCCCTGGCATGGCCATGCTCTCTGTCTCCCTCTGGGTCTCTCTCTCTCTATCTCCTCTCTACCTCTCTCTGTTTGCAAAAAAAAAAAAAAAAGAAATATTTTAAAATAGGGGTCTGGCCGGGCATGGCGAGGCACGCCTTTAATCCCAGCACTCGGGAGGCAGAAGTAGGAGGATCACCATGAGTTCAAGGCCACCCTGAGACTGCGTAGTGAATTCCAGGTCAGCCAGAGCTACAGCAAGACTCTACCTCAAAAAATAAAAATAACATAAAAATAAAACATAAATAAAAAAATAAATAAGATATTAGTAATGAAGCTGGGTATGGTGACACACACCTTTAATCCCAGCACTCAGAAGGCTAAAAGTAAGAGGTTCACTGTGAGTTCAAGGCCAGCCTGAGACGACATAGTGAATTCCAGGTCAGCCTGGGCCAGAGTGAGACCATACCTCAAAAAACAAAAACAATGGGCTGGAGAGATGGCTTAGCGGTTAAGCGCTTGCCTGTGAAGCCTAAGGACCCCGGTTCGAGGCTCGGTTCCCCAGGTCCCACGTTAGCCAGATGCACAAGGGGGCGCACGCGTCTGGAGTTCGTTTGCAGTGGCTGGAGGCCCTGGCGCGCCCATTTTCTCTCTCTCCCTCTATCTATCTTTCTCTCTGTGTCTGTTGCTCTCAAATAAATAAATTAAAAAAAAATGAAAAAAAAAACAAACAAAAACAAACAAACAATATATATATATATATGTATATATATATATATATATATGATAATGAATAAAATAATAATAATGAAGTAAACCCAGAGACGTAGAAGATAGTAAGGGCTGATAGTGATAGTTATTGTTATAACCTCTATCACTTGTTTTCTGGGGTATTGTTCATCACACAACGTGATGACGGCCCCATTGGAATAAGAGACAAATAAACAGGCTGTAGTGGGATATGCCTAAACATCCCATCCCTAGGGAGGTAGAGGCAGGAGGATCAGGAGTTCAAAGTCATATCTGATTACACAGTGAATATAAGAATAGCTGGAACTGGGCTGGAGGAATGGGTTAGTGGTTAAGGCGTTTGCCTGCAACTCCAAAGCACACAGGTTCAATTCCCCAGGACCCATGTTAGCCAGATGTACAAGGGGGCGCATGCATCTGGAGTTCATTTGCAGCGGCTGGAGGCTCTGATGTGCTTATTCTCTCTGCCTCTCTCTCTTTCTCTTTCTGTCAAATATGAATAAATAAATAAATATTTTTTAAAAAGAATAGCTAGAACTATGTGAGATCCTGTCTATAAATTAATTAATTAATTAATTAAAAAAAAAAACAGAAAAGAAGAGGTAGGGGGATCTCCATGAGTTCCAGGTCAGCCTGTGCTAGAGTGAGACCCTACCTTGAAAACAAGGAGGGGGCTGGAGAGATGGCTCAGCAGTTAAGGCGCTTGCCTGCAAAGCCAAAGGACCCAGGTTTGATTCCCCAGGACCTAGATACACAAGGTGGTGCATGCATCTGGAGTTCATTTGCAGTGGCTGGAGGTCCTGATGCACCTATTCTCTCTGCCCCCACCCAAATAAATAAAAATCAGATATTAGGGCTGGAGGAATGGCTTAGTAGTTAAGGCATTTGCCTGCAAAGCCAAAAGACCCAGGTTCAATTCCCCAGGACCCACGTAAGCCAGATGCACAAGGTGGCACGTGCATCTCGAGTTCATTTGCAGTGGCTGGAGGCCCTGGAGTGTACATTCTGTCTCTAATAAATAAATAAATAAATAAAATATATTTTAAAACATAAAATAAAACATAAAGAGAGAATAAGAGACAAATATAATTGAGAGCTAAGAGTGGAAAGAGCTGTAGGGGCTGGAGAGATGGCTTAGCGGTTAAGCGCTTGCCTGTGAAGCCTGAGGACCCCGGTTCAAGGCTCGATTCCCCGGTGTCAGGTAAGCCAGGTGCACAAGGGGGCTCCTGCAACTGGAGTTCGTTTGCAGTGGCTAGAGGCCCTGGTGCACCCATTCTCTCTCTCTCGCTTTCTCTCTCAAATAAATAAAAAATAAATAAGAAAAAAGAGAAAGAGCTGTAGATATTTATCTACTTATCAATTAAACAGAAGGCTGGAGAGACAGCCCTGGTTCGATTCCCCAGTACCCACGTGGAGCCAGATGCATCCAGAGTTCATTTTCAATGGCAGGAGGCCTTAGCCCACCCATGCTCAACTTTTTTTTTTTTTTCTTCATTTCAAATGTCACATTTAATGTTTTCACCACTGTACTTCAAATCTACATTGTACAAAGTGTGCCATGGTAAATGAACAACCTCTGAGGTTGTACCTTTCACACCAGTGTCTTCTTGGGCTCTTTTGATATTAAACACGCTTCTCATTCAAGTGAATTGAAATGCTTCAGTTGGGTAGATTCTCAGGAGCCTCATTAAAAAAAAAAAAAAAAAAAAAAAAAGATATTGCACGATCTTTGTTTAGTAATTCAATGTTTGTTTCTTTCACAGCAAATAATTACTTCATTGAAGTTAAAACTTCCAAACATAACTTATTAGTAGTCTTCAAATTCACATGCTCAACTTTTTTGCCTGCCTCTTTCTCTCTGTCTCACATTAATTAATTAATTAAAATTAATCAATTAATTAAATTGATATGAAAGTAATTTTTTTATTAATCTGCCCCCCCTACACACACACACACTCCAAATACCCGATGCTTGATGCTTCCTTTCAGGAGCCCCTAGAATTTTGCCAAAGTTCCAAAGAAAACTTCGAAAAATTCCTCCTTTACAACACAGCCCAGACCTCCTGGCTCGCTGACCAGCAGGGGGAAGCAGGGCACGTCCCTGGATGACTTTGGGGGTGTTCCCTGTGTCCTTGTGAATGTCCCTGAGTCACCATTACTCACTGCCCACAATCAGGGCTCTGATACCTCCCAGCCAGGAGTGATCAAGGGGCCTGTCCTCAACAAAACTGTGATTAGAGAGTGTCTCCCAAGCGTCCCCAGCTCGGCTCCAGAGAGCAGGGTGACCCTCACCAGCCTCATATTTTTGGCCTCCCAACGTTGCGTTCCTGCCTACTGACTTGGCAAGTCCTGGGCGGCTCGCCTTGTTTTCCCTCCTCACTTAAATACATGTCTGGAAAAAGCCTCCACCCCCACAGACCCTGCTGTGTATGGAGCTGGTGGTGGTGGTGGAGGCCCAGGAGCCGCCCTCTGGTTATGGGAGAAGAGCTGGCCCGGTGGCAGGGGTGAGGGACACTGCCCAGGCAGCCTTGTGGCACCTCAGCCTCAGCCTAGCTCCTATTTCTCCTGCTTTTCTACTTTTCTTTCCTTCTTTCTTTCTTTAATTAATTTATTTATTAGAGAGAGAGAGAGAGAACTGGCGCTCCAGGGCCTCCAGCCACTGCAAACTTAGCTCTAGATGCCTGCGCCACGTTGTGCGTCTGGCTCACACGGATCTTGAGAAGTTGAACCTGGGTCCTTTGGCTCTGCAGGCAAGCACCTTAACCACTAAGCCACCTCTTCAGCCTTCTACTTTTCGTCTAGTTTATTTTTGGTGGATTTGTTTGTTTGTTTGTCGAACCATGCTGACCAGGAACTCACTGTGTATAGTTCCAGGCTGACCTTGAACTCACAGCAATCATCGTACCTCAGCCTCCTGCATGGCGTGCTGGGATTAGAGTGTGTCACCACACCTGGCTTTTCCTGCTTGCTTGCTTTCTCTCTCTCTCTCTCTCTCTCTTTCTTTCTTTTGGTTTTTCGAGGTAAGGTCTCACTCTAGCCCAGGACCTGGAATTCACTATGTAGTCTCAGGCTGGCCTCAGACTCTTAGCGATCCTCCTACCTCTGCCTCCCAAGTGCTGGGATTAAAGTCATGCCCCATCACACCCAACTTTCTTCCTGCTTTTATTTTTATTGATTGATTTATTTTAAGACACTGTCTTATATAGTCCAGGCTAGCCTCTAACTTTCTTTCTTTTCTTTTCTTTTATTTTCAACCTTCTAGCTGGAGAGATGGCTTAGTGGTTAAGGTGCAAAGCCTAAGGACTCAGGTTTAATTCCCCACTACCCACCTAAATCCAGATGCACAAAGTGGTGCATACTTGTGAAGTTCATTTGCAGTGGCTAGAGGCCCTAGTGTGCCCTTTTTTTTTTTTCTCTCTCTCCTTGCAATAAATAAAAATTTAAAAATAAAACCAGGCGTGGTGGCTCTCGCCTTTAATCCCAGCCCTCAGGAGGCAGAGGTAGGAGGATCGCTGAGAGTTCGAGGCCACCCTGAGACTCCATAGTGAATTCCAGGTCAGCCTGGGCTAGAGTGAGACCCTACCTCGAAAAACAAAACAAAACAAAAATAATAATAATAATAATTAAAAATAAATAAATAGGCTATATGGCTGGTGTGGTCACGTACACTTTTAATCCCAGCACTTGGGAGGCAGAGGTAGGAGAATTGCCTTGAGTTCGAGGCCACCCTGAAAGTACATAGTGAATTCCAGGTCAGCCTGAACTAGAATGAGACCCTGCCTTGGAAAAAAAAAAAAAAATCTCTATATATAACAGAAAATGCATAGGGTCCAAGTACCTGCTTGTACCACACATACTATACCACACCATACATGCTATATATACATAGGTGTGCGCACACACACACACAAAGTCAAAGAAGAAAATTTGGCCTAGGAGAGGCTTGATAAGGTCATCCTTGGCTACACAGCAAGTTCTAGGCAAGCCTGGACTACAGGAACGCCTGTGCAAAACAAAACAAAAGGTTTGATAACTCGCTAAAGCCACCCAGGAAGACATGAGAGTCAGGTCAGCTTTGAACCTGATTCTTATTTTATTTTTATTTATTTATGAGAGAGAGAGAGAATAGGTGAGTCAGGGCCTCTAACCACTACAAACTCCAGACACATGTGTCACCTTGTGCGTCTGGCTTATGTGAGTTCTGGAGAATCGAACCTGGGTCCTTAAGATTCGCAGGCAAGTACGTTAGCCACGAAGCCATCTCTCCAGCCCATGAACTTGATGCTTTTCTGAGCACACACCAGGCTGTGCCTGCTGAACACCCTGCTTCTTCGTAGGAAGCAACTCTGGGGTGGTGCACTGCACCCCCGATAATCTTCTGGTGCTCTCTCTGGAGGGCACTGTGTCTGGAATTTTCTTTTATGCATCTCTTTCTCCAAAGTATAACACTTAAGCATTAGGTGGGGTTTTTTCACTTGGATGCTGCTAGAGGTGAGTGCCCCTCCCCCGGCCCAGGTCCCTTCAGGACTTTGGATTGCTCGGACCTTGTGCGTCCCCACCCTTCACAGAAGATAACCTTGGGAAAGAGGGAGATGGCATGGGCATGAGGCCAGCCAGGAGAACAGGGGCTGCCCTCACTGTCAATACCATAGCGACCTTGGCCGGCCTGACAGCATATAGGTCTACCTCTCTGGCCACAGGCGCAGGGGTGGGAGGAAGCACCAGCCTCCCAGCCTGGCCTGCATCACAGGAACATGCTCCATGACTAAACACTGGCTCAGACCCATCTGCACGCTCATTAAAAGCATTGCTGGAGGGCTGGAGAGAGATGGCTCAGCAGTGAAGGCACTTGCCTGCAAAGCCTAAGGACCCAGGTTCAAAGCCAGATGCACTAGGTGGTGCATGCATCTGGAGTTTGTTTGCAGTGGCTAGAAGTCCTTGGGCACCCATTCTCTCTTTCTTTCTTTCTTTTTCTTTTCTTTTCTTTTTTCTTTTTTCTTTTTCTTTTTTTTTTTTTTTGAGATAGGGTCTCACTTTAGCTCAGGCTGACCCGGAATTCACTATGTAGTCCCAGGGTGGCCTTGAGCTCACAGCGATCCTCCTACCCCTGTTTCCTGAGTGCTGGGATTAAAGGCGTGCTCTGCCACTCCCAACTAGTTTTTTTAAATTTTTATTTACAAGCAGAGAGAGAGAGAGACAGAGAATGGGCTGGGTGGGCCAAGGCCTTCAGCCATGGCCTTCAGCCATGGCAAATGATCTCCAGATACATGTGCCACTTTGTGCATCTGGCTTTACATGGGTACTGGGGGATAGAACTTGGATCCTTAGGCTTTATAGGCAAGTGCCTTAACCACTGAGCCATCTCTCCAGCCCACCCAGCTAGTTTTTTGTTTTGTTTTGCAGGCAAATGCCTTAACCGCTAAGCCATCCCTCCAGCCCTGTTTTGTTTTATTTTGTTTTGTTTCTTTTTCCAAGTAGGGTCTTACTCTAGCCCAGGCTGACCTGGAATTCACTATGTAGTCTCAGACTTAATGGAGCCAGGTGGTGGTGAATTCCAGGTCAGCCTGACCTAGAGTGAAACCCCTACCTCAAAAAAGTAAAAAAAAAAAAAAAAAAAAATTATAGTTTGAGACAGGATTTCATGTAGGGCAGGCTGGCCTTGAAAACAGTATGTGACCTTGAACTTTTGATTCTCCTTCCCCTAACTCCCCAGTGCTGGGATCATGAGCTTGCACAATCATGAGTGCTGGCCATCGATCACACCCAGGCGTGGTACATGCTAAACAGGCCCATCTGAGCTACGTCCACAGCCCCCCTCCGCAGGCACTTTCAGAGGCTTCGGTTGCTGGTCTGCTCCTCATGCAGCCCCAGGATAGCAGAGATCATTATCATCTGTCCTACTGAGGAGGAGAAGGAGGACCGTGGCACTCAGAGGGCGCAGCGTCACACAGTGACACATGACCAGAGCCAGGACGCCAGGTGTCTCAAGACACTGTTGTGATGCATTTACAATTTGCAAGTGACCTTGTTCGGTTAGGGCTGGGGAGCTGGAAAGCGTGGCTGGTTCAGGAGCCTGTGCCTACCTAACATTAAGCACCATCCCAAAGCCGAATACATAGGGGTGGGTACCAAAGGCAAGGGGCACCATCTGCAGATGGCAGCGTCAGCCCCGAGCATCCAGCCAGGTGCTGTGTGCCAACCATAGGATAGGGCTGGTCTGAAGGGTCAGGCTGAAGTCCAGCTAAGCAAAGGGACCTGGCAGACACAGATAGGGTCAGGCAGGGGACATCAGGCTATGATGTCTCTGAGAGCCCACTGGGTCAGTTGTCTGAGGGGTCGGAGACGTTGCCAGAGAGGAGAGAACAGACGGGGTGAGGCCCAAGTCCGCTGCTCACTGCCTTCTCTCCAATCGTGGGCCAAGTCTGGGCAGACGGGATCCAAGGATTCTGGCCCAGGGTGACAGTGGTCACGACCATCAGCCTGCCAAAGGGGGACAGCTGGATGGCCACCCAGTGGCCAACCACATCTGGCTGGTCCTTTCATTATGACATTTTTCTCCCTTGATCACAAAAGTAGCTTGTTTTCATAATAGAAAATTTGAGCATTACCAAAACCCTCGCATTTGCACAAAATAAAAATCCCCCAGAGCACTGTCTTTTTTTTTTTCAACTATATAAAGTACAAAAGTTACCAAATGAATATCCACATATCCTCCCGACCCACTTCCTCCCCACTCCCACCACTTCACAGAGGTCACTGGTGTTGGCAGACAATTCTGGAAGGCTCTATCTCTTCCCTTGTGAGAGGAGACAGGAGCTAGTTCTCCCCAGAAGAGAAACAAAAGCTAAAAAAAAAAAAAAAAAAAAAAGTCACAGTATGAATTGACATAAATGATGATAATAATAATAATAATAATAATAAAAGTCTACTTCAGGCCTAGGGAGAAAGTTCAGCAGTTCAAGGTGCTTACTTGCCAGCCCTGGGATCAATTCACCAACCACCCACGTGGAGCTGGACATGCATTCCATTGCAGAGGCAAACAACCTGGTACTGTACCCATGCATATATATACACAGACATGCATAAATGATAATAATAATAAAATGCCTATTTCACTTAAAGAAAATTGGGGAGGGGTTCAAGGTAGGGTTTCATTCTAGCCCAGCTGACCTGAATTCACTATGTAGTTTCAGGGTGGCCTCAAATTCATGGCGATCCTCCTACCTCAGCAACCAGAGTACTGGAAATAAAGGCATGTGCCAACTCACCCGGTGATTTCATTCTTTTTCGTTTGTTTTGTTTTTTAAATATATTTATTTTATTTATTTGAGAGAGGGAGAGCTAGAGAGAGTGGGAAAGAGGTGGATACAGAGAGAATGGGCACACCAGGGCTTTCTAGGTACTCCAAAAAACTCCAGATGCATGTGCCACCTTCCTTGTGCATCTGGCTTATGTGGGTACTGGGGAATTGAACCTGGGTCCTTTGGCTTTCCCAGCAAGCACTCTAACTGCTGAGCCTTCTCTCCAGCCCTGTTTTTTTTTTTTTAAATTATTTATTTATTTATTTGAGAGCGACAGACACAGAGAGAAAGACAGATAGAGGGAGAGAGAGAGAATGGGCACGCCAGGGCTTCCAGCCTCTGCAAATGAACTCCAGACGCGTGCGCCCCCTTGTGCATCTGGCTAATGTGGGACCTGGGGAACTGAGCCTTGAACCGGGGTCCTTAGGCTTCACAGGCAAGCGCTTAACCGCTAAGCCATCTCTCCAGCCCAATATTCTCTTTCTTTATTTATTTGAGAGGAGAAAGAAATAGGCAGGGAGTGAGAGAGTAAGAGAGGCAGAGAGAGAATGGGCATACCAGGGTCTCCTGCCACTGCAAACAAACTCCAGATGCATGCACCACTTCTCCAGACCCCCTGTCTTGGTTTTTGAGACAGAGTCTCCCTCTACCTCAGCGTGACCTGGAATTCACTCTATAGCCCCAGGCGTGAAAACACCTTGATGTACACACAACACCCTCTGACATCATGCCAAATATGGATTTTTTTGTTTGTTTGTTTTTTGAGGTAGGGTCTCACTCTAGCCCAGGCTGACCTGGAATTCACTATGTAGTCTCAGGGTGGCCTCGAACTCACGGCGATCCTCCTACCTCTGCCTCCTGAGTGCTGGGATTAAAGGCGTGTGCCACCACATCAGGCCATTATATGGCTTTTGAGCCTATGATTTTAAAGCGTCCATGCCCAGGGTCATAGAGATGTGCCAGGTACAGGTACCCAGCCCTTCCCCCAGCCCACAGAAGCTGGTCTGCCCTGGCCTCACTGTGCAGCGGGTGGGGACGCTGCTCCCCAGACAGGCTCACCGTGGGCTAGGGACTCCCACAGCAGCAGCAGGGTCTGGCTGCCAAGGGGAGTGAGGGGGGAGGCGCGGAGCGAATGAGTGTGAACCACAGGGCTAGCGACTGGCCCTCACAGAGAGGGCAGGATGCAAGAGACAGCAGACAGGCACCGTGCGCGGGCCACACTGGCTGCAATAGCTCCATTCTTCCTCTACAAAAAGAGCTCCAAGCCAGGCGTGGTGGCGCATGCATTTAATCCCAGCACTCAGGAGGCAGAGGTAGGATTGTAGTGAGTTCAATGCCGCCCTGAGACTAATTCCAGGTCAGCCTGGGCTAGAGTGAAACCCTACCTTGAAAAAACCCCCCAAAAGGCAAGGAAAAACAAAAAGAGAAAAGGAGCTCTGGGGAGGTGATCAGTGGTTAAGGCACTTGTCTGCAAAGCTTAATGACTGGAGTTCAATTCCCTAGTTCCCATGTAAAGCCATGTGCACAAAGTGGTACATGCATCTGGAGTTTGTTTGCAGAGGCTGTAGGCCCTGGCACACCCATTTTCTCTCTGTGCTTGCAAATAAATAAATAAAAATATTTAAGAAAAAGAGAGAGAGAGAAGCTGGGCTTGATGGCGCTTGCCTTTAATCCCAGCACTCGGGAGGCCAAAGTAGGAGGTTGCTGTGAGTTTGAGGCTACCCTGAGACTACATAGTGAAGTCCAGGTCAGCCTAGGCTAGAGTTAGATTCTATCTTTTAAAAAAATATTTAAATAAATATATATATATATACCTATTTATTTATTTATTTACTTGCTTACTTAAGAGAGGAAGAGGAAGAGGCAGAGAGAAAGAGAGAATGGGCACTCCAGCTACTGCAAACAAATTCTAGACGCGTGCGCCACCTTGTGCATCTGGCTAACGTGGGTCCTGGGGAATCAAACAGGGGTTCTTAGGCTTTGCAGGAAAACACCTTAACCGCTAAGCCATTTCCTCAGCCCTGAGACCCTGTCTTGAAAACTAACTAAATAAATAAATCAAATAAAGAAACGTCAGGGGCTGGGGGTTGGCTCGGGGGACAAAGCCTCTCAAGCTGGAGTTCCCAAATTCAATCCCAGGCTGAGAGGCTCCTGACATCCCTGCACTGCTAACGACAAGATGGGAGGCCAAGACAGGAGAAATTCTGCCTCAGCAGATCACTGTGAGGGCTCGAGAGATGGCTTAGAGGTTAAGTCGTTTGCCTGTGAAGTCTAAAGACCCAGGTTCAATGCCCCAGGACCCACATAAACCAGATACACAAGGTGGGGCATGCATCTGGAGTTTGCAGTGGCTAGAGACCCTGGCATGCTCATTCAAATATTTAAAAAAAAAAAAGATCACTGTGAGTTTGAGACCAGCCTGAAGCTACAAAGTGAACCCTACCTTGAAAAACAACAACAACAACACAACAACAAAATATGGCCAGGTGTGGTGGCGCTGTTCTTTAATCCCAGCAATTGGGAGGCAGAGGTAGGAGGATCGCTGTGAGTTTGAGACTACATAGTGAATTCCAGGTCAGCCTGAGTTGGAGTGTGACCCTACCTCGAAAAACCAAAAAAAAAAACAAACCCACAAAACAAAACAAAACCAAAAAACATAAAACAAACAATAACAACAAAAAAAAAAACAGGCAATACCTCACCCAAAATGCTATCCACTGACCTCCACCTATGTGCCATTGCACACTCATGCCCACACACACATGAACGTGTGCTCCCACACAAACAAATAGCAGAATTAGAAATAGCCCACATTCTGCAATGGTGGGACAGTGGGTGCTGCAATTTTCCGAGGTGAGCTGCTCCCGCCACCCCCACAGATGTCGCCTTATGCCGCTGGGCATAGGAACCACGCCCTGGCCACCAAGCCTAAGCCCAGGTTTGGCTGGCTACAAAGACAACCATTTACAGGCTGCCTATGTGGGAGCCCAGGGTTAAACTTTGCCATAGGCCCTTTGGTATTGGACAGTGACTTCCCGAGCTCCTTAGACTTTCCCTCCCAGGGACACTTAGAAGCCAGAGGGACACAGCAGACGGGAAGAGAGGGTATCTAAGGACAGGATCTTGGGCAGGAGCCATGAGGAGGAAGCCAGGAGATAGCAGGAGACATTAGACAGAAAAAGTCAATAGCTGGGGCTGGAGGGATGGCTTAGCGGTTAAGGAGTTTGCTTGCAAAGCCCAAGGACCCAGGTTCAATTCCCCAGGACCCACGTAAGCCAGATACACAAGGGGGGGGCATGTGTCTGGAGTTCGTTTGCAGTGGCTGGAGGCCCTGGTGTGCCCATTCTTTCTGTCTACTTACCTCTCTCTCTCTCTCTCTCTCTCACTCTCTTAACTAAATAAAAACTTTAAAAAGAGAGAGAGAAAGAAAGAAAGAAAAAGTCAATAGTTATCATTGACCATGGGTTCCCAGCCCAGCTTTCCAGCCTTTGGTCACGGCAGCCCGCATAGGTCTATTCCCTGCAGTCTCTAGGACCCTCCTCACCTGATGATACAAGTCACCTGGTGGGTTAGGGAGCAGGAACTCAGCTCCAGGCTTGCTGACCTCACAGCCTGGCTGCGTCACCACACGTGGCGGCCTCCTCCACCCTTCCCGATGAGGTACTCTCTGAGCTATGGGATTGCTGTCACTAGCCTTCTCTGTTTGAGGGACCTGGCCCCTCCTGTTGGCTGCGGGTGTTTCGGCTTGTCTGCTCTGCACTGTAATTTGTTTGTTTGTCTGAGGCAGGCACTCCTTCTGCAGCCTGAACTGGCTTGCTGGCCTCGCATTGGCAGCCATCCTCTGGCTTTAGCCTCTAAAGTTCTGGGGTTACAGATAAGAGCCACAGGACTTTTTTTTTTCAGAGAGAGTGAAAGAAGGAACGAGGCACTTAGAAAGAGAGAGAATGAGCGCACCCGGGCCACTAGCTACTGCAAACAAACTCCAGACGCATGAACCACCTTGTGCATCTGGCTTTACATGGGTACTGGGAAATCGAACTCAGGTCCTTGGGCTTTGCAGGCAAGTGCCTTAACTGCTGAGCCATCTCTCCAGACCACCTTTTTTTTTTTTTTTTTTGGCAGAGGGACAGCGAGCGAGCAAGCGAGAGAGAGAGAGAGAGAGAGAGAGAGAGAGAGAGAGAGAGACCTCTTATCACTGCAAACAATCACCAGTCACATGCACCACTTTGTGTATCTGGCTTCATGTGGGTACTGGGGAATCAAACCTAGACCATTAAGCTTTGCAAGCAAGCACCTTAATCACTGAGCCATCCATCTCTCTTGTCCAGGACCAGTGTGTACAGAACTGGGGCTCGAACCCAGGGCTTCCTGCATACGAGACAAGCGCTTGACCAACTAAGTTACTTTCCCAGCCCTGTTCCTGAAATTGAACGCAACAAACATTTTCCATGAGCTGGGTGTGGTGTGCACACCTTTGATCCCAGCACTCAGGAGGCAGAGGTAGGGGGATTGCCATAAGTTCAAGGCCACCCTGAAACTACATAGTGAATTCCAGGTGAGCCTGGGCTAGAGTGAGACCCTACCTCGAAAAAGAGATTGGGGCTGGAGAGATGGCTTAGTGGTTAAGCAGTTGCCTATGAAGCCTAAGGACCGCCGGTTCGAGGCTCGATTCCCCAGGACCCACGTTAGCCAGATGCACAAAAGGGCACATGCATCTGGAATCGTTTGCCCTGGCATGCTTATTCTCTCTCTATTTATCTGCCTCTTTCTCTCTGTGTTACTCTCAAGTAAATAAATAAAAATGAACAAAATTTTTTTAAAAGAAGAAAAAATATGTTTTTTTCAATGAAAGGTCAGCAGTGAGAGATATGAGACTGATCTCACATTCAGGTCTGCAGACAATGGTGTTTATAATCAAACTTAAGGGGAAAACACTCCAGTCTGCTCTTTAGATTTTTGGCGGGATTTCAGAATGGCACAGAGAGAATATAAACTTGGAATACAGAGAAGGAAGGGCATCCTCTGGTGGTACTGGGGTAGGGGGCTAAAATATTGTTGCGGGGGGGGGGGGAGGAGCAGAAACCTAACCTATTTTTTGCCCACAGGACAAGTCCACACTTGGAAGGACAAGGCAGCCTTGGGGCAGGAGGAAGTCATCAAGGTTCAGGGGCTGTGGAGGGACGCGACCTCATCAAAGGCAGAGGGCAACAGATTTGTCAGGTTTGCCAACAGGCAGGAAACAGACATCCTGGTGTTTCCCCTCCCCCCAAACCCTACTCCAATTCCCTTGCCTGCCCCCACCCCAGGGATGATATCCTCATGCCCACTGGGCGTGATGGCACACTCCTTTAGTCCCAGCACTCGGGAGGCAGAGGTAGGAGGATCACCGCAAGTTCGAGGTCACTCTGAGACTACAGAGTGAATTGCAGGTCAGCCTGGGCCAGAGGGAGAAGAAGATCCTAATATCCTGTCAGATCATCAAGGGTGACCCACAGAATCCTGTCTAATTCAAGGGTAGGTACTGGCAGAATGACGTGAAGAAAACCGATCACTGGAGCGCGGTGAGAGACGCCATAAGCACGTACCCTTTGGTAGCTCTTTGCTTTGGTTTTGGGTTTTAGTTTTGTTGAGATAGTGTCTCATGCAGCTGGTGACCTTAAATACACTATGTAGCCCAGGATGGCTCTGCACTCCTAATCCTCCTGCCTCTACCACCTGAAATTATAGGTGTGCACTACCACACCTGGCTGGGAAAGGTTGTTCTATTTCATCATGAAGGAACGTTTGTTTTTTGTTTTTATGAGGTAGGGTCTCACTCTAGCCCAGGCTGACCTCCTAAATTCTGGGATTAATGGTGTGATCCACTATGCCTAACTAATCCTCCTTTTTTTGAGGTAGAGTTTCACTTTAGCCCAGACTGACCTGGAATTCAACTATGTAGTCTCAGGGTGGCTAATCCTCCTTTTAAAAAAATTTTTTTTTTTATTTATTTCAGAGAAAGCGAGAGAGAGAGAGAAAGGCAGATAGAGAGAGAATGGGCACGTCGAGGCCTTCAGCCACTGCAAGTGAACTCCAGATGCATGTGGTGCCTTGTGCATCTGGCTTTACATGGGTCCTGGGGAATCGAACTTGAGTCCTTAGGCTGCAGGCAAGTGCCTTAACCCCTGCGCTCTCTCTCCTTCCCTCCTTATCATTTTGCTGTTGTTGTTTGTTTGTTTCGAGGTAGGGTCTCACTTGAGCCCAGGCTGTCCTCGAACTCCAGTGATCCTCCTACCTCTGCCTCTCAAGTGCTGGAATGGAAGGCGTGCGCCACCACGCCCAGCACCCCTCCCATCTGCTTAACGGGAGCATCTAGTTTGCTAAAAGTTAATATGATTATGAACATATACTTCTGAGATTCAGTGTACTCTGCTTTTCATCATTTACCTTTTTCCTCACCTTTTTTTTTTTTTTTTTTTAGTGGCCGGTTGTGGTGGCTCAAGCCGGTAGGAAATTAATATATAGTATGTATGGCTGTGTATGGTGCATGTGCTGTAAGCTCTTCTCTCCATTAGCAGGGATGTTTTTATGACTGTCGATTTGACCCTGCCCTCCATATATTGAGAACCGAATGTTTGTATGTGATTATGTAAATGTGCGTCTGCATACAAAGCTTTGTAATAGTCGGGCATGATGGCGCACACCTTTAATTCCAGCATTTGGGAGGCCAAGGTAGGAGGATCGATCGCCATGAGCTCAAGGCCACCCTGAGAGTATATAGTGAATTCCAGGTCAGCCTGGGCTAGAGTGAGACCCTACTTTGAAAAAAACCAAAACAAAACAAAAAAAAAGAATGATATAGTTCCAGGACACAAGTGGTCTGTAGCCATCCTGGGTGGACAGCCCAGCCCCAGCTGGACAAGTGGGAGGCTGTTGGGAAACTCAGTCACTGTGGGGGGAGGGGACAGCTGTAATGACCCATGTGTCAGGGAACTGGGGAAGGTTGTCCAACACAGTGTGAGCCTCTAGCCCTGCAGGGGAAGAGGAGCCTGCCTGGAGGCTAGGGGCCTGTCTTCCAGGAGACAGGTGTGTCCCCCTGGAGAATGGGACAGTGACTCACCAGGCTGCCACAGCTTGCTATAAACATCCCCCAAGGACACCTACGTCCCTCAGGCCCTGATTCTATATTAGCACAGGCGTGCTCCACAGTTCCATAATTAATTAGGTTTCCTAGGTACCTCGAGACCAGAAGAGGGTGTCCCAACCTGTGGGCACAAATCTTACTAACTCCGTGAGAGCTCCCACAGACACTATGAATAGAAAAGTCAGCGTTCTCACTCGCTCATCTATTTATTTATGAACAAGTTATGAAAGGTGGGAGGCAGACTAATGGCCCTATTTGAATTAATTCTAGAATGTAAGGCTGAGGTAGGACTCAAGACGAGAATGCTAACCCAGCATTCATGAGCTCCTGGGCTTGATTTCCAGAACTGCAGAAGGAAGACATAAAGAAGTGTGGATATCTCCCCGTGAGTTTGTTAGTGGTCATGGAGACCCCCAGGGTTCCCCCCAAATGATATAGGCTACTGCCAAGGCTCTTGGGTGCCCACCAGAACTAGATGGGAAGATGCAGCTAGAAAGCAAGTTTGAGGACATTCTGGGTTACATGGGACCTTGTCTCAAAAAAAAAACCAAAAAAAAAAAAACGGGCTTGGCGGCACACTCCTTTAATCCCAGCACTCAGGAGGCAGAAGTAGGAGGACTGCTATGAGTTCGAGGCCACCCTGAGACTACATAGGGAATTCCAGGTCAGCCTGGGCCACAGAGAGACCCTACCTTGAAAAGCCAAAATAAATAAGCAAATAAAAATGAGTTTGTGGGTTGCATTGTGGGTTTCAAGCTCGCAGGAGCCACATCTGGCTTTCGGCTCCCGCATTGGCTCAGGTTTAAAGGACCAAGTTCATGTTTGAAAAGCAGTGACCTAACAGACTAGGTATGAGCGGCATTTCTTGTCACCGTTGAAGCCTGGCCTAGAACTGAGCTAGATGTGGTCGAATTTCTTTTTGTTTGTTCTTGTCGTAGTAGCTTAATTTAAAAAAATTTGGCAGTGGGGGGGCAGTTTGAGATAGGGTCTCACTCTAGCCCAGGCTGACCTGGAATTCACTATGGATTCTCAGGGTGGCCTTGAATTCATGGTGATCCTCCTACCTTTGCCTCACAAGTGCTGGGGTTAAAGGCGTGTCTGGCTCCATTTTTTTTTTTTAATAGTTTTAATTTAAGAGGGGTGGGGGATGGGTCCATCTGGACCTCATGTCACTGCAGATGAACTCCAGCCCTGTTTATTTGTTTGTTTGTTTGGTTGGTTGGTTGGTTTTGTTTTTTTGGTTTTTCTTTTTCTTTTTGGTTTTTTGAGGTAGGCTCTAGCTCTAGCTCACGCTAGGAAGGGGGGACTTAGTAGGATGGTATTGTATGTATGTAAGTAGAAGAACAGATTAATGGGCGTGATTGAGTAAAGGAAAGGTGGAGGGAGGGCTAATCAAAATCTAAGAGGATTTAAATAAGTCATATGGAAACCTACGTTTTTGGGCAATGGAACATACAGGAGCCAAAGATTGTTACTAGAAAGTTTTCAGTGCCAAGGATGGGATACCTTCTAGTGAGTTGTTGGCCAGGAAGATCCCTGATGCCCCCCAAAGCATTACAGGCCATTGCTGAGGCCCTTGGTTTCCCACCAGGAATAGATGGTCAGATTCTATTGCTGAAGACTCCACATACTTGGGCTGCAAGGCCACTGAGAAACTCTGCTGGAACTGAGCTGAAAACCTCCTCCATGTAGAACAGCTGACAGAAACCTGGAAAAAGCCACACTGCATGTAGTTCAATGGGAGAGAGAGAATCACCAGTAAAGATACTCAACAGTGGACACTGCACGCCTTATATTTGGCCAGCTAGGCCAAATGAGCCAATGGGTACAATAGTGGCACATCTGTTATGGGGAAACCAATTGCCCAGTCCATGGGAAGGAATACATCCCTGATACTGAAAACCTACAAAAGGGGTAGTCATGTGCCCTAGGGGTGTAACGTCTGCTGCTGTCTGGCTAAATGTATATACAATGCTCACCAATCTGCCCAGTAAGCACTTCTCTTAATATTAGTACTCATATATTAATGCTATTCTCACTTTTGATTAGAGAACTTTCTCTTTTCAGATGGCAGTGACCTTGGGATGACTCAGAAGGCATCATGGTGCTGAGAAGAAGTGACAGGCGTGCTCAGCACTGCAATATCTCTATCACACCTTCCAAGGCTCCGGGTCTATTGTGGAAGAGGTGGCAGAAAGAATGTAAGAGCCAAAGGAAGGGTAGGACTCCTTACAACGTGCTCCCCCCAGACACGAAATGGCCTGGATATCCATGACCTCACAGTGCCTGACACTACCTACACAAGACCATCATAAGAGGAGGAAAAGATCATGACATCAAAATAAAAGAGAGACTGATTGAGAGAGGGAGGGGATATGATGGAGAGTGGAGTTTCAAAGGGGAAAGTGTGGAGGGGGGAATTACCATGGGATATTACTTACAGTCATGGAAGTTGTTAATAAAATTTTTAAAAAATTTAAAAAGTCAGGTGCACGAAGTGGCACATGTACCCAGAGTCTGCAGCCACAAGATGCCCTGGCACTCCTATACTCTATACTCTCTCCCTTCCTCCAGGTCTCTCTCTGATCACAAATAAATAATATTTGTTAAAAAGAAAAAGAAAGCCAGGCTTCGTGGCTCATGCCTTTCACTCCAGCACTCGGGAGGCAAAGGTAGAAGGACTGCTGTGAGTTCGAGGCCAGTCTGGGACTACACAGTGAGTTCCAGGCCAGCCAGTATTAGAGTGAGACCCCACCTGGGGAAAGAAACAAGTGAGCAGATTTGGTTGCGGTGGGTTGAAGTCAGCCTGGATTAGATGAGACTGTGTTGCAGTCAGGTTCGCATTGCTGGCAGAAAATCACCCGACCAGCTTGGCGGGGGGTGGGGGGTGGGGGGGTGGGGGGGGTGGGGGGGTGGGGGGGGTGGGGGGTGAGGGGGGGTGAGGGGGGGGGTGAGGGGGGGTGAGGGGGGGTTCATTTTGGCTTACAGGCTCCAGGGGAAGCTCCACGATGGCAGGGGAAACAATGGCACAAGTAGAGGGTGGACATCACTCCCTGGCCAACATCAGGTGGACAATAGCAACAGGAGAGTGTGCCAAACACTGGCAAGGGGAAACTGGCTATAACACCCATAAACCAGCCCCTAACAATACACGGCCTCCAGGAGGTGTTAATTCCCAAATCTCCATCAGCTGGGAACCTGGCATTCAGAACACCTAAGTTTATGGGGGACCCCTGACTCAAAGCACCACAGGGCTTGTCTCAAGCAAACAAGACAGGTTAGAGATTCTCATCCTATAGGTGAAGGACCAATCCCTGTTTCCACTGCAGTCGCTCAGCTTCTACCATAACGGTTGACACCCAGGAGGTCTTGTGTGTCTTCTTCGGGAGGCCCTGGCTGGTGAGGTGTGACGCCCACTCCAGCTTGTTACAGTGGGCAGGAGCAAGGCGGTGGGAGATGGTAAGAGCTGAGAGCAGAGAGGCCAGATTGAGACGTAGGGGTGTGTGTGTGCGTGTGTGTGTGTGCGTGCGTGTGTGGCGGGTTCCTACAAACGACCTGGTGCCTTCTAGGAGGGATCCTCTTCAAGTCTAAGGCTCAGAGGAAGGGCTGGGGCTGAGCCAAGGCATTCTGGCATTTCATTGGCTGCTCGGTGACTTTGATCTCTGGCCAACTTCTGGGAGGATGTTGGGAGCATCTGCTGCCGCCTCCGGGCTAGAACTGGCAGGCCGCTAAACCCGAGCTTCTCCGGCCGGCGCAGACAAATAAGGACACCCCCAGGCTACAGCGGGGGATGCGCACGTGGCCCGGGGGCGGGGGGGGGGGGCTTCCAACACACCTGCTAGCAGTTCCCTCCCGCGGCCACAAGCTGGACCATCCCCATCTCAGTCTTTGCAAGTTGTTCCCCAGGATCCAAGCCTAGGCTTTCTTGGGGGCCAGAACACCTGCTTCTCCCTCTCCCCCCACTGTCCCTTCAGCTGCTGGGCACTGGGTTGTGTGTGTCGGGAGGGGGGGGGGCGGGGGGGGGGTGGGCACAGTTAGGGTTCCTGAGCCAGCCAGTGAGGGCACAATCCCACCGCACCGAGGGGGTCAGGGCCAGCCAGGCCAGAGCCACTCTCCGGAGCCCCAGATGTCTGGGGAGCCTGGAGGGAGCTCGGCCGCGGCCCTGTCCTGATGCGCTCCTTCCCCTTTGCTGCCCGCAGTGCACGTTGTCTCGCCGCGGCCAGATGTGCCGGCTTTGGTGCCGGCGGCCTCTAATAAGGTCCAGATGTGCGGCCTGGCCTGGGCCTCCGGCGGCTGCTACCAAAGAGGCCCTGGGAAGGAACCCGGCGGGCTGCAGCTGGAGGAGGAATGCTCTGGGCAGGATTCCCGCTGGAGCTCGAGCTAGGGATGTCTCTTCCTACATCAGGGCCTGGCTGGGAGCTGGGACTCCTCCGGCCGCAGCACTCCAGAGATGTTGTCAGATGTTCCCCAGCTTTTGCCTAAGTACAGGGGTGGGGGGGGTGGGGGTGGTATTGTTTTCCATTTTTACTAACGTATAAAAGTTATGAATAGTGATGACAAGCAAGTTAGAAAATCCAAACAAAACGAGCCTTGGTGGAACTTGCTTGGAATCTCGGCTTTTGGGGAGACCGAGGCAGGAGAATCCCAAATTAATTGAAGCCTGAGCAATTTAGAGAAACTTTGGCTCAGCAGTTAAGGCGCTTGCTTGCAAAGGCCGACGGTCTAGGTTCAATTCCCCAGTACCCACACACAGCTAGGTGCACAAAGTGACACCTGCAAATGGAGTCTGCAGGGACTAGAGGCCCTGGCGCCCCTTTCTCTTTCTCCCTGTCTCCTTGCAAATAAATACAAACATTAGGGAGGCACGGTAGCATATGCCTTCAATCCCAACACTGAAGCAGGAGAGCCAGGGTGAGTTCAAGTCCGGCCTGAGTCTGCATAGTGAATTCCCAGTCAGCCGGGGCCAGAATGAGACCCTACCTCAAAAAAACAAAAATAAAATTAAAAAAAGAGAAAGAAATAGGTGTAATGAGCTGGGTGTGGTGGTGCACGCCTTTAATCCCAGCACTTGAGAGGCAGAGATAGGAGGATCATCACCATGAGTTCAAGGCCACCCTGAGAATACATGCTAGAGTAAGACCCTTCCTCCAAAACCAAAAACAAAAAGAAAGAAAGAAGGAAAGAAAGAAAGAAAACAAAAAAAAAAAGAAAAGAAAAAAGAAATAGCTGTAATGGGCCTAGTGTGGTGGTGCACACCTTTAATCCCAGCATTCAGGAGGCAGAGGTAGGAGGATGGCTGTGAGTTCAAGGCCACTCTGAAACTACATAGTGAATTCCAGGTCAGCCTGGGCTAGAGTAAAATCCTAAATGAAAAAAAAAAAAAAGTCTGTAATGAATATCTGTAAACACCAATTATTTTCCACAGAACCAGTATAAACAAAAGAGAAAAGCCCCATGGGTTGCTGGGTCACTTTTGAGGGCACGGAGTTCTCTGGCCTCCCACGTCTAGCAGGTGCTCTGAAGCGCACACCCTCTCAGGTGTCACATAAGGAGTGAATGGAGGGCTGGAGAGACGGCTTAGTGGTTAAGGCACTTGTCTGCAAAGCCTAAGAACCCAGATTTGATTCCCCCAGCACCCATGTAAGCCAGATACACAAGGTGGCACATGTGTCTGGAGTTCATTTGCAGTGGCTAGAGACCATTGCATGCCCATTCTCTCTATCTGCTTCTCTGTCTCTCTCTCTCTCTCTCTAATAAGTTATATATATATATATATATGTTTTGTTTTTCGAGGTAGGGTCTTGCTTTAGCCCAGGCTGACCTGGAATTCACTATGTAGTCTCAGGCTGGCCTCGAACTCACAATGACCCTCCTACCTCTGCCTCCCGAGTGCTGGGATTAAAGGTGAGTGCCTCCAAGCCCAGCTTTTTTATTTTTATTTATTTATTTATTTTTGGTCTCACTCTAGCCTAGGCTGACCTAGAACTCACTCTTTAAGACCCAGGTTGGCCTAAAACTCACAGTAATCCTCCAACCCCTGCCTCCTGAGTGCTGGGATCAAAGGCATGTGCCACCATACCCAGAAGAAAAAGTTCATTTTGACAGAGAAGAAAGTAGAGGCTGGGGAACAGGACTCTAGAGTCTAGAGTCGCACAACTCAGTGGTGGGAAAGAACTAGACCCCAAACAAACCACTCCGTGCCTCTGATTGATGTTTTTCACTTTAAAGAGCTGCACCCTACTGTCAGCAAAAGCCACCTTGCTTTTTACCCCCCACAGGACATCTGAACATGGGACTTAGGACCAGGCTTTGGGATGGGGCAGGGTGGAAGGTAAGGCACAAAGGTCTGGAGGCTACATGTTAAATGCCAGTGCCTTGAGGCCACTCCCTGCACCCCCAGTGTTGTCCTTGTTGGAAGTATGGAGGACAAGAAAGAAATGACCAGGGCTGGAGAGATGCCTTAGCAGTTAAGGCACACGCCTGTGAAGCCTAAGGACCCAGGTTCGATTCTCCAGGTCCCACGTAAGCCAGATGCACATGGTGGTGCATGTGTCTGGAGCTCATTTGCAGAGGATAGAGGTCCTGGTGCACCCATTCTCTCTGTGTGTCTCTAATAAAATAATAATAATAATAAATCTTTTCAAAAAAAGAAAGAAAGAAAGAGGGTTGGAGAGATGGCTTAGGGGTTAAGGTGTTTGCCTGCAATACCAAAGGGACCCAGGTTCAATTCCCCAGGACCCATGTAAGCCAGATGCACAAGGTAGCGCATGCATCTGGAGTTCGTGTACAGCGGCTGGAGGCCATGACATGCCCATTCTCCCACTCTCCCTCTCTCTCAAATAAATGATAAATAAATAAATAAAATTTTTAAAAAGAAATAAATGACCACAGAGCTCATCAGAAAGGAGCCACAGGGTGGATTAGTGTTTAAAAGTGCTTGCATGCAGAGTCTGAAGGCTCAGGTTCAATTCCTTAGTACCCACATAAACCCAGATGCACAAAGCGGCACATGCACCTGGAATTCATTTGCAGTGGCAGGAAGCCCTGGCATACCCATACTCACTCTCTCTGTGTCTGCCTCTTTCTCTCTCAAATAAATAAATTAAGAAATGAATTAAAAAATGTAAAAAAGAGGGCTGGAGAGATGGCTTAGCGGTTAAGCGCTTGCCTGTGAAGCCTAAGGACCCCGGTTTGAGGCTCGGTTCCCCAGGTCCCACGTTAGCCAGATGCACAAGGGGGCGCACGCGTCTGGAGTTCGTTTGCAGAGGCTGGAAGCCCTGGCGCGCCCATTCTCTCCCTCTCCCTCTATCTGTCTTTCTCTCTGTGTCTGTCGCTCTCAAATAAATAAATAAATAATGTAAAAAAAATTTAAAAAAAAATGTAAAAAAGAGACTGGTGTGGTGGTGAACACCTTTAGTCCCAGCACTTGGGAGGCATAGAGGTAGGAGGATCACCTTCAGTGCAAGGCCACCCTGAGACTACAGAGGGAATTCTAAGTCAGCCTGTGCTACAGTGAGACCTCACCTCAAAAAAAAAAAAGCTGGGTATGGTGGCGCACGCCTTTCATCCCAGCACTCAGGAGGCAGAGGTAGGAGGTTGGATCACCATGAGTTCAAGGCCACCCTGAGACTACACAGTGAACTCCAGGTCAGCCTGAGCTATAATGAAACTCCCCCCCAAAAAAAAATTTTAAAAAGGAAGAAAGGGAGGAAGAAGTCACAGACAGGGAGAGCTGGCAGGAAGTGGGTTTCCATCTTTGCACCAAGAGAGCCAGGCACACGGTACATGCTCCAAGGCAGTCCACTCGGACTCTACCCTGTAGGGACCTGCAAGCTTTCTCTTCTTGGCTCCCCTTGCCCTCACTCTGACTTCTCTGTGTAGCCTCGGGGGTGGCCTCGAACCCATGGCGATCCTCCTACCTCTGCCTCTCTAGCGCTGAGATGAAAGGCGTGTGCCACCACGGCAGCTTTCACTCTGAATTCTCTTGCTCCGTTCTTCCCCATGTCTTCGACCTCTGGTTTCTTCTTGTCCCCCACCCCCACCATCACCGAACCAGCCTCATCAGACTGGCCTCCAAAGTCACTGCGAAGCCCAGGCTTGCTTTGAACTTCTTTCTGGTTTTCCTGCTTCAGCCTCAAGAGTGCTGGGATTATAGGTGTGCACCACCCATAGCTGGCCCTTTCATTCTTTTTTTTTTTTTTTTTTTTTTTTTGGTTTTCTGAGATAGGGTCTCACTCTAACTCAGGCTGACTCGGAATCCACTCTGTATTCTCAGGGTGGCCTTGAACTCATGGAGATCCTCCTACCTCTGCCTCTCAGGTGCTGAGATTATAGGCTTTTGTTGCTGTTTTGTTTTGTTTTTCTTTTATGGTTCTGGGAACGGAACCCAGGGCATACAAACCTTCAAGGCCAGCAAGGGCTTGCCCACAGTCAGGTTTCTTTTGCAAATTTTTTTTTTCTTTTTTTCTTTCCAAGCAGAGAGAGATAGACAGAAGAGAGAATGGGAGTGCCAGAACCTGCAGCCACTGCAAATGAGCTCCAGACACATGTATCTTTCTGTGCATCTGGCTCTACGTGGGTCCTGGAGGATTGAACTCAGGTTGTTAGGCTTTGCAGGCAAGTACCTTAACCCCTGAGCCATCTCTCCAGCCCCTAAGCAAAGACAGATTCCAGAAAAAGGCCCAAATGAATGTACACAAATGCAAAGAGGTGCCTACAGGGAAAATCCTCTGATAGCCACAGTCAGTGGACTCCGCTCAGCCCATACTCGGGGCGTGGAAGGAGGGGCTGGTTTCTGGAAGCTTCCATGTGCCAGGCAAAGGACTCAGTAACATTTGTCTCCCATGGAGCCAGAGACTTGACCGGAACTAACAAGTCCACTATCCTTTATTCTCAATTACAAAATCCCCAAGCCTCTAAAAGCCACAGGCTAGATAAAGCACTGTGTTATCGCGGCGTGTTCAGCTAGGAAACTTGACCTGCTGTGAACTCGGCAAGAAAATGGACCTCAACTGAGGTGAAGCTATTTACAGCCATTATTTACACCACTTAATGTGTTAATATTCATAGACTTTGCTGAGAAATATTTATGTGTTTTCTCAGTGCTGTTCGAGAACCTGCCTGGGCTTTTTACAATAGACAGTGCAGTCACCATGAGCGACTCGGGATCCTGAACCCTACCTGCCCCCAGTGGTTTCAGGGAAAGGATTGTGGATTCATATTTATAACATGTCTCCTTAAAAAAAATAGACAAGCTGGAGGGATGGCTTAGCAGTTAAGACGCTTGCCAGCAAAGCCCATGGACCCAGAACCCACATAAAGCCATATGCACAAAGTGGCACACGCATCGAGAGTCTATTTGCAGTGACTGGAAGCCCCGGTGCGTCCATTCTCTCTATTTGCCTCTTTCTCTCTCAAATAAATAAATGAATTTTTTTAAAAATGCGCAGAGTAAGCCGAGCATGGTGACGCACACCTTTAATCCCAGCACTGTGAGGCAGAGGTAGAAGGATCATGGTGAGTTCAAAACCACCCTGAGACTACAGAGTGAATTCCAGGTCAGCCTGGGCTAGAGTGAGACCCTACCTCCAAAAACCAACAAAACAAAACAAAACAAAACAAAAAAAAAAAAACAAGAAGCAGCAGCAGCAGCTGAGGGAAGAGGATCCCAAGTTCAAGGGCAGATACAGAATTAACAAGCATATGTGGTATATATACAATATGATCCATATATATATAAAGTTTAAGAACAGGAAAAACTAACCGATGGTGGTGCAAGTCAGAATGGCTATTACCTCTGCGTGGAGGAAAACTGACCTAAAGGGGCTGGAAAGATAGAGGCTGGAGAGATGGCTTAGCAGTTAAGCGCTCGCCTGTGAAGCCTAAGGACCCCAGTTCGAGGCTTGATTCCCCAGGACCCACATAAACCACATGCACAAGATGGTGCATGCATCTGGAGTTCATTTGCAGTGGCTGGAGGCCCTGACATGCCCATTCTCTCTCTCTCTCTGCTTCTTTCTCTCTCTGTTGTTCTCAAATAAATAAAAATAATTTTAAAAACTGAATTAAAAAAAAAAAAACTGACCTAGAGAGACGGGAGGGAAATTTAGAGTGCTTTGGAAATGTTCCATTGCCTGTTGGGCTACAGGTTTCAATACATATGAAAAACTTCACCAATTCTGGGTTGAGAAGATGGCTCAGCAGTTAAAGGTACTTGCTGACAAAGCTTGCTGACCGTGAGTTAGTTTTCCCAGCACTCAAGGCTCGATGCAAAGTGGCCCATGCATCTGAGACCCCCCAACACCCCTGTAGCAATGGGAAGTAGAGCCAAAAGAACCCAGAAGCTCATGGGTCAGCTACCTTGTGTCAGAGAAGATGGAAGGAGAGGTTGTACACCTTTTTTTTTTTTTTTAAGTTTCTTGATTTTTCAAGGTAGGGTCTCGCTCTCGGTTGTACATCTTTAAGTTTCACTCTGACCTCTACTGACAGGCCATGCATGCACGCACCCATACAAATACACACAAGTTAAAAAAACAAGCCGGGAGTGGTGGCGCACGTCTTTAATCCCAGCACTCGGGAGGCAGAGGTAGGAGGATCACCATGAGTTCAAGGCCACCCTGAGACTACATAGTGAATTCCAGGTCAGCCTGGACCAGGGTGAGACCCTACCTCGAAAAACCAAAAAAAAAAACAAAACAAAAACTGGCAAGGGCTAGAGAGATGGCTTAGTGGCCAAGGCACTTGTCTGCAAAGCTTAAGGACCCAAGCCTGATTCCCCAGGACCCACATAAGCCAGATGCACAAGGTGGCGCATGTGCGTGGGGTTCATTTGAAGTGGCTGGAGGTCCTGGAGTGCTTATTTTCTCTCTTTCAAATGAGTAAAAACAAAATATATATATATATATTTTAATTGGTAAGCTTTGCTTTAAAGATACGTTGCTTATCAATTTGTTATTCCTCAAAATAAAGGGATGGAGAGGCACTTGCCTGCAAAGCCAAAGGACCCAGGTTTGATTCCCTAACCCTAACCCACATAAGCCAGATGCACATGGTGGCACATTCAACTGGAGTTCATTTGCAGTGGCTAGAGGCCCTAATATGCCTATTGTCTCTCTCTCTCAGTCTCTCTCTGTCAAATAAATAAATAAGATTTTTTAAAAATACACTGGGTGTGGTGGCACATGCCTTTAATCCCAGCACTCAGGAAGCAGAGGTAGGAGGATCGCCATGAAACTTGAAACTACTTAGTGAAGTCCAGGTTAGCCTGGGCTACAGTTAGATCCTACCTCCAAACAAATAAACAAATATATATATATATTGAGTGTGTTGGTGCACGCCTTTAATCCCAGCCCTAGAGAGGCAGAGGTAGGAGCATCACAGTGAGTTCAAAGCCACCCTGAGACTACATAATAAATTCCAGGGCAATCTGGACTAGAGTGAGACCCTACATCAAAAATCAAAAAAAAAAAAAAAAAATGGGGCTGGAGAGATGGCTTAGCAGTTAAGTGCTTGCCTGTGAAGCCTAAGGACCCCGGTTCAAGGCTCGATTCCCCAGGACCCACGTGAGCCAGATGCACAAGGGGGCGCACGCATCTGGAGTTTGTTTGCAGTGGCTGGAGGCCCTGATGTGCCCATTCTCTCTCCCTCTCTCTCGCTGCCTCTTTCTCTGTCTGTCACTCTCAAATAAAATAAAAATAAAAACAAACAAAAAATAATAATAAAGTAAAAGTTATGGGAATATATTTTTCCAAATGAAGCAATAGCTTGGCACTCTGACCACCACCCTGTGATAGCTTCAGACTTCCCAACAAAACTCAACTTAAAGCCCTGGCTGGACTTGGTGGTGCGTACCTTTAATGCCAGCACTGGGGATGCTGAGGTAGAAGAGTTGGAGACCAGCCTGAGGCTAATAATTCCAGGGCAGTCTGGGCTGGAGTTAGACCTCGTCTGGAAAAAGACAAAAACTGCTCATACGTCTATACTTAGAGCAGAATTTTTTTTTATGGTTTTTTGAGGTAGGGTCTCACTCTAGCCCAGGCTGACCTGGAATTAACTCTGTAGTCTCAGGGTGGCCTCGAACTCACGGCGATCCTCCTACCTCTGCCTCCCAAGTGCTGGGATTAAAGGCGTGCACCCACGCCCGGCTAAAGGAGCAGAATTTTACGAGTTGTTGCTGTTGGGGGGGGGGGGCGGGTGGAGACAAGGTCTCCTGGCCCAAGCTGGCCTCTAACTCTCTATGACTTCCTGAGTGCTGAAGATTACAAGCGTTGTCAGGTTCCGATCTTTGCTTCGAAGGCCACTGGAATCTGGTAGAAGTCGTACCCCTCCCTATAGACACTTCCGGTCCCTGCCACATTCAGTGTGTGCCTCACAGCCCTCTGGCTTGAGGGCGTGCATGGATCTGGGCCTGGCACCTGCTCATGATGCTGCCAGCTAGCACGTGCGCCCGGCCAACGGTGTCCTGGGGTTGCAGCTGGGATTTGGAATTCTTATCTGAGAAGAGAAGGGCACAAGAGATTCCTTATGAAACGGGTCAGATGACATCATATTACTTAGGGGACCAGGAAAATCTCTTTCCTGGCCTTCTCGCTCATCACCTGATTGCAGGCAGCCAGGTCCTCTGACACGCCAATGTCCCCACCCCCTTTCTTCCTCCCCCGCCTTTTTTTTCAAATTAGGGCCTCGCTCTAGCCCAGGCTGACCTGGAGTTCACAATGTAGTCTCAGGGTGGCCTTGAACTCATGATGCTCCTCCTACCTCTGCCTCCCGAGTGCTGGGATTAAAGGTGTGTGCCTCCACACTGGGCTTTTTTTAATTTGTTTTTCAAACTAAGGTCTTGCTTTAGCCCAGGATGACCTGGAAGTCACCATTCTGTACTCTCAGGGTAGCCTCAAACTTTTTAAAAAATATATTTTATTTATTTATTTGAGAGAGAGAGATTCTGAATGGGTGCACCAGGGCTTCTAACCACTGTAATCAAATTCCAGATGTGTGCACCACCTTGTGCATCTGGTTTACGTGGGTCCTGGGGAGTCGAACCTGGGTCCTTTGGCTTTGCAGGCAAATGACTTAACCGCTAAGCCATCCCTCCAGCCCCTGGCCTCAAACTTTTGTGATCTTCCTGCTCTGCCTTCCAAGTGCTGGGTTCAAAGGCATCAGCCACCATCCACCACGCCTGGCTCCTCCCCCATTTTTAAAATCTGGGCCTCGGAGTTCTTCACACTGGGCCTCACTTCCCCAGCTCCACCCCTGACCCAGTTCAGCCCAAATCCAACCTTCCCCTGTCTTCAGGCTGAGGGCACTGGCCCAGTAACCGCCTTGGGTTGTCCTCAGCTGCCTCTGATCCTTTGAAGCACACTCGGGTATAAACAAACAAGCCACTTGGGGATTTTTTTCTTCATCTTTCCAGACCCACAGCACGTGGTGATGGAAACATCTGTGCCTGCCTCATACTACAGGCCGGCCATAGGCTGCAGGTGCCTGAGGAGATCTGTGATGTTAAATCAAATAACTGACTTTTATGGATTGTGTTTGTTTGTTTGTTTGTTTGTTTTTGAAGCAGGGTCTCACTCTAGTCCAGGCTGACCTGGAATTCACTATGGAGTCTCAGGGTGGCGTCAAACTCACAGCGATCCTCTTACCTCTGCCTCCCGAGTGCTGGGATTAAAGGCCTGTGCCACTGGCTGGGTTTTTGTTGTTGTTTTTAAGAAATATTTTTATTTTTTTTTATTTATTTGAGAAGGAGAGGGAGAGAAAAAACGGGCACATCAGGGCCTCCAGCGGCAGCAAACAAGCTCCAGATGCAGACACATGTGTCACCTTGTACAACTGGTTTACGTGGGTCCGGGGGAGTCAAACCTGGGTCCTTAGGCTTTGCAGGCAAGTGCATTAACCACTCAGCCATCTCTCCAGCCCTGTTGTTGTTTTGAGGTCATATCTCATTCTAGCCCTGGCTGAACTGGAGCTCACACTCTGTCCCCAGGGATCCTCCGAACTCATCCTCCCCAGCGCTGGGACTGACGGCATGAACCACCACATAAAATTAAAGTTTTAATTGAATTAATTAGTTATTTTATTTGTTTTGGTCTTTGAGATAGGTCTTGCTCTAGCCCAGGCTGACCTGGAATTCACAGTGTGGTCTCAGGGTGTCCTTGAATTCATGATGATCCTTCTACCTCTACCACCCAAGTGCTGGGATTAAAGTCAAGTACCACCATGTATGGCTAGCCAGTCTTTTTTTTTTAATTTTTTTTTATTTTCAAGGTAGAGTCACCTGGAATTTACTATGTAACCTTAGGGTGGCCTCAAACTCACAGCGATCCTCCTACCTCTGCCTCCCGAGTGCTGGGATTAAAGGTGTGCGCCACCACGCCCGGCTAGCCAGCCTTTAAAAAAAGACATTTTTTAAAAATTTACTTGTGGGCTGGAGAGATGGCTTAGCAGTTAAGCGCTTGCCTGTGAAGCCTAAGGACCCCGGTTCAAGGCTCAGTTCCCCAGGTCCCACGTTAGCCAGATGCACAAGGGGGCGCACGCGTCTGGAGTTCGTTTGCAGAGGCTGGAAGCCCTGGCGCGCCCATTCTCTCTCTCTCCCTCTATCTGTCTTTCTCTCTGTGTCTGTCGCTCTCAAATAAATAAATAAAAAATGACAAAAAAATTTAAAAAATTTACTTGTGAGAAGAGAAAGTGTAAGAGTAAGGGCGTGCCAGAGCCTCTTGCTGTTACAAATGAACTCCAGAGCATGCACTATCTTGTGCATCTGGCTTTACATGGGTTCTGGGGAATCAAACCTGGGTCATTAGGCTTTGCAGGCAAGTGCCTTAACTGCTGAGCCATCTCTCCAACACCTATATTATTTACCTATTTGCGAGGAAAGAGGGAGAGAGGGAGAAAGAGAGAGAATGGGTATTCTAGTGCCTCCAGCCTCTGCAAAAGAACTCCAGGCACACGTGACACTTTGTCATTTGGCTTTACATGGATACTGGGGAATTGAACCTGTGTTATTAGGCTTTGCAGGCAAGCACCTTAACCACTGAGCCATCTCTCCAGCCCTGTCTCACCTCTTGATGACAAGCTCACTATGAGTGGATGACCAGAAGCCATGGACATGCACATAATTGGCTGGCTCCAGAGCTCCTGCACCCCCAGGAGCTATTCAGTTTCACCAGCACACTGAGGCTTGAGCTCAACCAATGACTCAGCACCTATGTGCCACCCCAGGTCCTCAGCTCCGGGCTCTTTCCACATGCCAGCCCGCTCTGCTGCCCCTCTGACCAGTCGAGCCTGCTCTCCAGTTCAGCACTTCTCAGAAGCCCACCAGCCTTTGACCTTCCTCCCTGCTGAAGTCCACGCCAAAGCGTAGTGGTTAAGGCACTTGCCTGAGAAGTCTAAGGACCCAGGTTCGATTCCCCAGTACCCACATAAGACAGATGCACAAGGTAACGCAGGTGGCTGGGGTTAGTTGGCAGTGCTTAGAGGCCCTGGCACGCCCATTCTCACTCTATATGTATCTATCTAGCTGTCTCTCTCTCTCAAATAAATAAATAATTAAATAAATATTTTAAATTCATGCCAAAAAATCTGGGCATAGTAACCCCAGAACTTAGAGATGGATCAGTTGTTCAAAGGCTAGCCTCAATTATATAGTGATATCAAGGCCAACCTGGGATATATGAGATCCTATCTCAAAAAAAACAAAAACAAACAAACAAACAAACAAACAAAAAAAAACAACATTGGGGCTGGAGAGATAGCTGTGCCCTTGCAAAGCCTGACAGCCTGGGTTTGGCACCTCCAAAACCCAGGTAAAGCCAGATGCATAAAGTGGCTCATGTGTCTAGAGTTCATTTGCAGTGGCAAGAGGCCCGGGTGAACCCAACCCATTCTCTCTCTTCTCTCTCTCTCTTTCTGCTTGCAAATATATATATATATATATACCACACCCAGCTAAAATATTTTTTAATAGTTTGTCTAGTTTTTTATTTTAATTTTTATGTATTTATTTGCAAGCAGAACGAGAGGGAGAGGAAGAATGGGTGCCAGGGCCTCTCTGCTGCAAATGAACTCCAGACGTATGTATGTGGCTTGACATAGGTCCTGAGGACCCAGGTTTGACTCCCCCAGACCCACGTAAACCAGATGTACAAGGTGACACATGTGTCTGTCAGGCTGTCAGGCTTTGCAAGGGTTGTGGTCAGTTTCCACGTTGCTGAGAGAGCATCCAAACCAGACACATCTTGGGGAAGGATTTATAAAATATTTTTTTAAAATTAAGCCAAATGTGGTGGCACACGCCTTTAATCCCAGCACTTGAGAGGCAGAGGTAGGAGGATCACTGTGAGTTTGAGACCAGCCTGGGACTACAGAGTGAGTTCCAGGTTAGCCTGGGCTAGAGGGAGACCCTACCTTAAAAATCACTAAAACCAGCTGGGCATGGGTGGCGCACACCTTTAATCTCAGTACTTGAGTGAGACCCTGCCATGAAAAAACACCAAAACAAATTTATTTATTTGTGTGTGTGTGTGTGTGTGTGTGTGTGTGTGTGTGTGCGTGTGCGCGTGCGCGCACCCCAGGGACTCTTGTCTCAGCCTCCTGGAGATTACCTATTTAACATGGAATTAGACTGAGAGTAAGACATCATTTGGGAGGCTTGGGCCCTGTTCACACCCTTCTCTCCACCCTCCCAGGCCTTCCCAGGGCGCGTCTATCACACCCTGCCCTCCTGACAGCAGCCTGGATTTGGACTGGGAGGTGCTAGAGCTCCGAAAGCCTGTGGGTGAGGCTCCTGGGATTGGCAGGAGTCAGGAGACAGGAGGTCAGGTGAAACGGTGGGACCCTGACTCAGCAAGCCGCTCCTCCCAGCTGCCAGGGCTAGGACCACTGCCTCAACTGTTTTCTCTGAGGCCCAGGCTGGCTGGCCCCAGCCTTCACCCATAGCAGATGGGACAAAAGGACACCCCCAGAGGTCCAGGGGGTTTCTGGGGCAATGTTTGCATTCACGGGTAGCCAGTTTAGGCTTCCCAACCACAGAGCGCCTTGCCTGCTGTAGCAGATTTCCCATCGTCTCATGACCACAAAATATGTCAGGCACGTGGAGGACTAAGCCATGAGTAAGGCAACGGAGATTTATTGAGAAAAACATGGAAAAGCCCCAAAGTGTCAGGGCATGCTTAGGATTTCAGCCGGCATCTGAAGAAGAGAAAGAAAAAAAAGGCACCCCAGTAAGGGTCTGTGGAGCAACTGCAGAAGAGGGGATTGGGGGTGGCACGTAATTTTATCAAGGGATAACTCATTCTCTCTCCCTCCTCCTAAGCCTGTAGGTAAGGATGGTGCCTGGACCAGGTGAGCGTTTGACGGGCTCCCCCCCCCCTCCTCCCTTTCAAACCTGGGAGCCTGGAGGTGGGGCTCCCCCCTCCAGATGACCTCCAGACCTGCCTACCTACAGCTCTACCAGTGGCCCGCTGCCATCCCGGAGAAACTCAAGCTGTACCAAACGGTCAGGAAGCAAAGCCAGACAGCGTTTGGCACAGTCTCTCCGCTGGTGTGAAAGGGGGTGACCTGGGATCCAGTTGTGGTTAGACCACCTGCTCCAGGCACACGGCTGACAGCCTCACCTGCCCAGGTACGCCGTGACCTGTGAACCTGGAAGTCAGGCTCCTGAACCCCAAACACCCGCACCGCACCCCCTGCCCCAGGGAACGAGGCAGTTTTCCAGGCCACACACGTGGGTTTCCCTGATTAAGCATTTTTCGGTCTGACAAAACTCTGGCTCTTGGTCACCGCCAAAGAGAAACAGGGGCGTGTGCCTTCCAGCTGGGAACCAGCGGGGCTTGTGCCCTCAGGGTGGCTGGAGCAAGCCCAGGCCCAAAGGGACCACCCCTCCCCTCCCCCTACAGGTCCCCACCGCACGGGTGACCGGGCCTGAAACTACAAGCCTGCATGATAGTGTTCATTCTTTCCTTTAGCAAGCTCCCACCCACAGGAGTGGTGATACATTAAGCCTAGTTATCAGTCATCTACACCTTAATGTGAATTAGCCCATGGGTCCTGGAATGTTACACCTGCCTTGGTGTAGTCCATCCCACCTTGTTTTTGTACAAGCCCAGCGTGGAAGGTAACTGGTTCAAGGTCTCGCAACTAGGTGCCCACTGACTCAAGGGCAGGAAGGTCAGTACAGTCAAAGAGGGGAAGAGAGGAGAGCCACACCTGGAAACTTTCACTTTTCTCCTCCTTAGTAGAGCCTGCTCCCAGCCAGCCCCACCCCGGAGCATAAAATGTCTGAAATCTGTTTTATCTTTCAAGTTCATTCAAATGCTACATTTTGCTCCAGCATACACACTGGTTTGTTTTCACATCAAAGGAATCATGAGATGTATTCGGTGAGAGTGTTTTCCAAGTGTGCCTAGTGGTGCATGCCAGTAACCTCAGCATTCAGGAGGTCAAAGGAGGGCTATCAGTTCAAGGTCATCCTGGCTTACATAGTGAGTTTGAGGCCAACCTGGGATATGTGAGACTCTGAAGGAGAAAAAAAAAAAAAAGAACTAGAGGACAGAGAGAAAGAGAGCATACTTTCTCATTTATCAGACAGTCAGATTTTCGAGTTCAAGTTCGTCCGTCTTTCTGGGGAGGAGACCTGGGTGGCTGGGAGGGACAGCGATGTGGCAATGTCTCAAGTGTTTCACGATAAGATCTTTCCTGCCCTCCTGAATGTTGTGCCATCTATAAATATTACCAAGTCAAAACATTAATAAGAGCCTGAGGAGGTGAGTCAGAGGACAAGGCATTTGCCCTGCAAGCACAGGTAACCTGAGTTTGAATTGCCAGAACCCGAGTAACGCCGGGCACTGTAGAGGGCACCTGTCATCCCAGCGTGCCTTGGGTCAAAGGGCGGCAGAGAATAGACTTGAAGCTCAAAGGCCAGCGAGTCTGATGAGCAAAGTGGTGAATGAGACGCCCTGCCTAAAGTGAGGGCGAAGTTAAGGTCCGATACCGAAAAGGTTTTTTGTTGTTGTTTTTGTTTTTCGAGGTAGGGTCTCACTCTGGTCCAGGCTGACCTGGAATTAATTCACTATGGAGTCTCAGGGTGGCCTCGACTCACGGCGATCCTCCTACCTCTGCCTCCCGAGTGCTGGGATTAAAGGCGTGCGCCACCATGTCCGGCTTGGAAAGTTGCACTTGACTTCTGAGGGAACACAGTGGCAAGAGTGCACTTGCAAAAATAAATAAATAAATAAAGACCTTTAAAAAAAAAAATGACTGCCAGGCATGGTGGCACACACCTTTAATCCTAGCACAGAGGTAGGAGGATCGCCGTGAGTTCGAGGCCACCCTGAGATTACATAGTGAATTCCAGGTCAGCTTGAGCTTGAGAGACTCTACCTCAAAACAAACAACAACAACAAAAGAGTAAGGAGCTGGGCATGGTGGCGCACGCCTTTAATCCCAGCACTCAGAGGCAGAGGTAGGAGGATCGCAGTGAGTTCGAGGCCATCCTGCGACTACATAGTGAATTCCAGGTCAGCCTGGACCAGAGTGAGACCCTACCTCGAAAAACCAAAATAAATAAATAAATAAATAAATAAATAAAATGAGTAAAGGCTGGAAAAATGGCCTAGCGGTAAAGGCACTTGCGCGCAAAACCATAGGACCCAGATTTGATTCCCCAGTACCCATGTAAAGCCAGATGCACAAAGTGGCATATGTGTTTGGAGTTCATTTGCAATAGCTAGAGACTCTGGTATGCCTATTCTCTCTCTCTCTATCTGCGGGCCCCCTCAAATAAATAAGTAAAATATTTTAAAAAACAAATAAGATTTAAGCTGGGCTGGAGAGATGACTCAGTCATTAAGGCACTTGCCTGTGAAGGCTAAGGACCCAGTTTTTTTGTTTTTTTAATGGATGCACGAGGGACTCTTGCAACCTCAAACAAATTCCAGACACATGTACCACTTTGTGCATCTGGCTCTACATGGGTACTGGAGAATGAAACCTGGTCCATCAGACTTTGCAACAGGCACCTTTAACCCCTGAGCCATTTCTCCAGCCCATGGACTCAGGTTCGATTCCCCAGTACCCACATAAGCCAGATGCACAAGGTGGCACATGCATCTGGAGTTCTTTTGCAGTGGTTAGAGGCTCTGGTATGCCCATTCTCATAAATAAATAAATAAATAAAATATTTTTACAAGATTTAAACCGGAGTAGAGAAATAGTTCAGTGGTTGAAGGCACTTGCTTGTAAAGCCCATGGCCTGGGTGTGATTCCGTACTACCCCCTTAAATCTAGATGCACAATGTGGCACATGCATCTGGAGTTCATTTGCAGTGCAAGAGGCCCTGGTGTCTCTCTACTTACTCTCTCTTTTTTTTTTTTTTTTTTTTGAGGTAGGGTCTCACTCTAGCCCAGGCTGACCTGGAATTAACTCTGTAGTCTCAGGGTGGCCTTGAACTCACGGCGATCCTCCTACCTCTGCCTCCCGAGTGCTGGGATTAAAGGTGTACACCACCATGACCAGCTTCTTTCTTTCTTTCTTTTCTTCCTTCCTTCTTTCTTTTCTTTCCTTTTCTCTCTTCCTTCCTTTCTTTTCTTTCTTCTTTTCTTTTCTCAATTTCTTTCTTCTTTTCAAGGTAGGGTCTCGCTCTAGCCCAGGCTGACCTGGAATTCACTATGTAGTAGTCTCAGGTGGCCTTGAACTCAAGGCGATCCTCCTACCTCTGCCTCCCAAGTGCTGGGATAAAGGTGTGTGTCATCATGTCTGGCTTCTTTTTGTTTTGAAGCAGAGTCTCACTCTAGCCCAGACTGGTCTGGAACTCACTCTATTACCCAGACTGGCCTTTAAACTCCTACCTCAGCCTCTTGAGTGCTGGGATTACAGACATTGAGCTGCCTTGCTTGGCCTCTAGCCACTGCAAATGAACTCTAGGGCCCCCTTGTGCATCTGGCTTTACCTGGGTACTGGGGAATTGAACCCAGGTCTTTTGGCTTTGTAGGCAAGCGGCTTAATTGCAAGATAGATAGATAGATAGATAGATAGATAGATAGATAGATAGACAGACACATGCATATATATATATATAAACATTTATATTTATTTATTTGAGTGTATGTGAGAGAGAGAGAGAGAACCTCTTGCCACTGCATTCTCTTAATTTTCTTTCCTTTTTTTTTTTTTTTTTTTTGAGATAGGGTCTTGCTCTAGTCCAGCCTCAGGCTGGTCTCAAACTCATAGTGATCCTCCTACCTCAGCCTCCCCAGAGCTGGGATTAAACGCATGAGTTCCCATGCCTTGCACTTTTTTTTTTTTTTTTTTTTTGAGAGAGAGAGAAATAAACAGTTCAGGCTGACCTTGAACTATGTCACTGAGCATGAGCTTGAACGCCTTATTTTCCTGCCTCCATCTCCCAAATGCTCAAATGCTGGCATTATAGACAATGGGCTACCACACTTGGTTGATGTGGTGCCAGGGATCGAAACCAGGGTTTACATGCACAGTAGGCAAGGACTTTACCCACTTACCACCTCCCTAGCCCCTCACACCCCTTCTTGAAGAACGGCTCAGCATGAAATGTAAACTGGTAACTGGCATGTAACCTACACCAAACTAACCCCTTCATTCCCACAGTAGCCTTGTGAATTAGCTCTGAGGACCATCACTCATGGGTGAAGACACTAGTCCGAATCTTGCCCAAGGTCACACGTGCTAACCTGGGCCCAGGCATGGCACAACCCTGCCTCCCTCACACTGTGTGTACCCCAGTCGAGCAGAAGACAAGGGACCAGAGCTAGTTGGTAGGGTACTGGCCCAGCATTCAGGAGGCCCTGGGTTGAGTTCCTGACACCTTATTTACTGGATGTGGTGGTGCGTGCCTCTAATCCCAGTATTCACTGGTGAGGTAGAAGAAAGAGGATTAGAAATTCAAGGTCAGGTCAGGTTTGGTGGCACATGTGTTTAATCCCAGCACTTGGGAGGCAGAGGTAGGAGGACTGTCTTGAGTTTAAGGCCACACCGTGACATTACATAGTGAATTCCAGGTCAGCCTGCGCTAGAGCGAGACAGTACCTCAAAAAAACAAAAAAGAGCTGGAGAGATGGCTTAGTGGTTGAGGCATTTGCCTGCCAAGCCAAAGGACCCAGGTTAGTTCCCCAGGACCCATGTAAAGCCAGATGCACAAGGTGGCACATGCATCTAGAGTTCATTTACAGTCGCTGAAGGCCCTGGTGGGCCCATTCTTTCTCTCTGAAATAAAATAAATTAAAAAAGAAAAAAGAAAAGGAAAAGGAATTCAATGTCTCAGGGCTACAGAGATAGCTTAGTGGTTAAGGTGCTTACCTGCAAAGTCTAAGCACCTGGGTTCAATTCCCCAATACCCTCATAAAGCCAGATGCCCAAGGTGGCACATGTATCTGGAGTTTGTTTGCAGTGGATAGAGGCCCTAGCGTGCCCATTCTCTCTCTATCTGCCTTTTTTCTGTGTCTCTCTCAAATAAATAAAATATTTGAAAAATTTTTTGAAGCTGGGCAGGGTGGCACACACCTTTAATCCCAGCACTCTAGAGGCAGAGGTAGGAGGGGCGTTGTGAGTTCGAGGCCACCCTGAGACTACATACTGAATTCCAGATCAGCCTGAGCTAGAGTGAGACCCTACCTTGAAAAACCAAAAAGAAAAAGAAAAAAACAAGGAAAGAACTAGAAAACACCACCTCCACCCTCAACAGTGTGACACTACGCGTAAGCACCATAGCAACTCTCATCATCTCATCTGCTCTCCTTGACAATCATGCCAACTGGGTTTTTGAATCTCAGCTCTGGGATGAGGAAATCCAGCTCCACAAGTCCCAAAGGGTAATCCCCCAAGATCATCCAGCCAACCAGGACCTGGGACTTGACCTCAGGTCCCATGACACCCCGGGCCAAAAGGATATGACACACTGTCTTGACAGCCCAGCTCCGTGGCTTCCAACTGGCCCCGGCACGAAAACACCTTATCTTTGGAAACTGTCAGAGACAATGGGGAAAATTCACAGTGATGAAAAACAAAACAATCAACAAGGGGGCTGATTTGGGCGTGGTGGCGCACACCTTTAATCCCAGCATTTGGGAAGCAGAGGTAGGGGATTTGGGAGTTCAAGGCCAGCCTAAGACTACATAGTGAATTCCAGGTCAACCTGGGCTACAGTGAGACCCTACCTCAATAAAACAAAAATAGGGCTGGAGACACGGCTTATGCACAAAGTGTTGCAAGTGTCTGGAATTCACTTGCAGTAGCTAGAGGCCTTGGGGCGCGCATTCTCTCTCTGTCTTTCTCCCCCTCTGTCTCAACAAAATAAAAACAAACCTGGAGAGATGGCTTAGCAGTTAAGGCACTTGCCTGTGAAGCCTAAGAACCTGGGTTCGATTCCCCAGTACCCACGTAAGCCAGATGCACAAGGTGCCACATGCATCTGGAGTTTGTTTGCAGTGGCTAGAGGCCCTGGTGCACCCATTCTCTTTTTCTCTTCCTATCTATCTGCCTCCTTCTCAAATAAATAAATAAAACATTTAAAAAAATAAACTAAAATGGCCGGGCGTGGTGGCGCATGCCTTTAATCCCAGCACTCGGGAGGCAGAGGTAGGAGGATCGCCGTGAGTTCAAGGCCACCCTGAGACTACAGAGTTAATTCCAGGTCAGCCTGGACCAGAGGGAGACCCTACCTCAAAAAAACAAAAAATAAATAAATAAATAAAAATAAAAAGAGCCAAGCGTGGTGGCGCACAGCTTTAATACCAGCACTTGGGTGGGGGGCAGAGGTAGAAGGGTCGCCATGAGTTTAAGGCCACCCTGGGACTACACAGTAAATTCCAGGTCAGTCTGGGCTACAATGAGACCCTTCCTCGAAAAAAAAAAAAAAAGTAGGGCTGGGGAGATGGGTCAGCGGTTAAGGCACTTGCCTAACAATCTCGGTTGAGTTCCTCACTACCCATATAAAGCCAGAAGCAATGGGGCAGGCATCTGGAATTTGTTTGCAGTGGCTGGAAGCCCTGTCACACCCTTTTTCTCTCTGACTCTTCTCTTTATCTCTTTCTGCTTGCAAATAAATAAACAAATACATTTTAAAAAGTTTGGGCATGGTGGCACACACCTTTAATTCCAGCACTTGGGAGGCAGAGGTAGGAGGGTCGCCATGAGTTCAAGGCCACCCTGAGACTACACAGTGAATTCCAGGCCAGCCTGAGCTAAAGCCAAACAAACAAACAAAAACAGAAAAAGCCAACAAGCAATATGATTCCCATCTCCTGTAGACAAAATCCCACTGCCCGGAAAGATATGCAAATGAGTATCTGCCAAAACCCGTGTGAACCGTGGTCCCCATCCCTGTGGACTGACTGTGCGCTAGGCAGTAGGTGACAAGACGGGCCTGTGAAAACTCACTGCAGAGCCAGGCAGTGGAACGTGCCAGCCCAGGGACAGTCAGTGCCAATGCCCCCGGGAGTCCAGAGCTGGGAGAGGGCAGAACAATAGGGCATGAGTCACCGTGTGCGCGTCGTTCCCTTGCTCAAGGTAAAATGGGATTGTTAGGCAACAGTAAGAACCACGTCACAAGGCTCGATGAGCCAAGCGCATGCCCGAAAGGCGGGCACGGCCAGTGCAGCGGGCTCAGAGGATGGAGCCCTGGGAGGAAAGCTCTGTATTGCTGGCCAGGGCGGGCTTCTGAGAGTGTGGGACCAGAGTCCAAGCTCACCCTACTTAGAAGTCCAGGGCTCATAGCTGGCTTTGACCTTCCCTACACCAGGGACAATTGCATGCCTGGATTTCTGAGGACTTTTATTTATTTATTTAAGAGAGAGAAAGAAGGAGGCTGTGGCGGGGGGTGGGGGGGAAGGTGGGCATGCCAGGGCCTCCAGTCACTGCAAAGGAACTCCAGACGCATGCGCCCCCTTGTGCATCTGGCTAACGTGGGTCCTGGAGAGTTGGACCGGGATCCTTTGGCTTGGCAGGCAAACGCCTTAATAGCAAAGTCATCTCTCCAGCACCCCCCCCCTTTTTTTTGAAGCCCTTATTTTATTTTATTTTATTATTATTTGTTTTGTTTTTGTTTTGATTTTCAAGGCAGGGTCTCGCTCTAGCCCAGGCTGACCTGAAATTCACTATGTAGTCTCAGGGTGGCCTTGAACTCATAGCAATCCTTCTACCTCTGCCTCCTGAGGGCTGGAATTAAAGGTGTGCACCATGTCCAGCTTAAGCCCTGATTTTTTTTTAATTTAATTAATTAATTTGTTTGAGAGTGATACAGAGAGAAAGAGGCGGGTGTGGGGGGGGAAGAGAATGGGCGCGCCAGGGCTTCCAGGCACTGCAAACGAACTCCAGACGCGTTCGCCCCCTTGTGCATCTGGCTAACGTGGGTCCTGGGGAATCGAGCCTCAAACTGGGGTCATTAGGCTTCACATGCAAATGCTTAACTGCTAAGCCATCTCTCGAGCCCAAGCCCTGATTTTTTAAGAAGTATTTTACTTATTTATTTGCAAGCGGAGAGTCGGGTCCTCCAGCCACTACAAACAAACTCCAGATGCATGCACCATTTTGTGTACCTGGCTTTATGTGGATACTGAGGAATCAAACTCTGGTCATTAGGTTTGCAGGGAAGTGCCTTAACTGCTGAGTCATCTCTCCAGCCCCTCTAAGGACTTTTTTTTTTTTTTTTTCATTTTTCCAAGTAGGGTCTCACTCTAACCCAGGCTGACCTGGAGTTTACTATGTAGTCTCAGGGTGTCCTGGAACTCCACAGCGATCCTCCTACCTCTGCCTCCCCAGTGCAGGGATTAAAGGTATGTGCCACCACTGCAGGCCAATATTTTTATTATTTATCTGTGAGCAGAGAGATAGAAAGAAGAGAGGCAGAGAATGGGCACATCGGGGCCTTTAGCCACTGCAAGGGAGCTCTTCATTGTGCACCTGGATTTACATGGTATTGGGGAATCAAATCTGGCTTGTTAGGCTTGCAGGCACCTTAACCACTGGGCATCTTTCCAGCCTTGTATTTTGTTTTGAACTTTTGTTTGAGGTTTGATTTTCTCAAGGTAGGGTTTCATTCTAGCCCAGGCTGGTCTTGAACCCACAGTGATCCTCTTACTTCTGCCTCCTGAGTGCTGGAATTAAAGGTGTGCACCACCACACCTGGTATCTTTGTGTTTTTGTTTTTGTTTTTTCTTGTAGACAGAGTCTCACTATGTAGTCCAGGCTGGCCTTGAACTTCTGATCCTCCCGTCTTAAGCTCCCAAGTGCTGGGATCACAGGCGTGCACCACCACAATTCACAAACAAGACCCAGACTACCAGGAAGTCTCTTCTCAGCAAAGCCATCATTGCAGCTCTCTGGATACAGACTACACAACTCAGGCTGAGAATGTAGCTCGGTGGCAGAGTGCTTGACGACGGTGTGCAGGTCCTGAGCTCGATCCCCAATGCCACAAGAAAACCACGTCGTGTGTGGTAGCGCATGCGTGTAATCCCAGCACTCAAAGGGATCGTCATGGTTTGAGGCCAGCCTGGGTTAGCTACAAAATGAGTTTGAGTCTTTCCTGGGCTACAGGATGAGACTGTCTCTCTCCTACTCTACTTTCCCAAAAAAAAGATACCAAAAAACTCCTTTTTGAAAAAGTTTTTTTTTTTTTTTTTCATTTATTTATTTTGAAAGAAGGAAAGAGGCAAAGAGAGAGAAAGAAAGAATGGATGCACCAGGGCTTCCAGCTCCTGCAAAGGAACTCCAGACGCATGCGCCCCCTTGTATATCTGGTTTACATGGGTCCTGGGGAATGGAACCTGGGTCCTTTGGCTTCTCAGGCAAATGCCTTAAACACTAAGCTATCTCTCCAGTCCCAAGCTCCTTTAAAAAAAATATATTATTTATTTATTTGAGAGAGAGAAAGAGGCAGAGTGTGTGTGTGTGTGAGAGAGAGAGAATGGCTGCACCAGGGCTTCCAGTCTCTGCAAACAAACCCAGATGCATGCGCCTCCTTGTGCATCTGGCTTACGTGGGGAATTGGACGAAAGTCCTTTGGCTTTGCAGACAAGAGCCTTAACCACCGAGCCATCTATCCATTCCCAAAACAAACTTTTTTTTTTTTTTGAGAGACAGAATGAGAAAGAGAAAGAGAGAGTTGGCACACGAGGGCCTCCAGCCGCTGTATTGAAGTCCAGACACGTGTGCCACCGTGTGGGCACGTGCGACCCTGTGCACCTGTGTCGCCAGACCTTGTGCGTCTGGCTCACTTGGGACGTGGAGAGTTGAACATGGGTCCTTAGGCTTCGCAGGCAAGCGCCTTAACCGCTAAGCCATCTCTCCAGCCCATGCTGACCTGGAATTCACTACGTGGTGTAAGGCTGGACTTGAACGCTCAGGGAGCCTCCTACCTTGGCCTCCGGAGTGCTGAGATTAAAGGCGCGTGTCACTATGCCCGGCTTTTGGTTTTGAGGTAGGGTCTCAATCTAGCCCAGGTTGGCCCTGGAACTCACTATGTAGTCTCAGGGTGGTCTCAAACTCATGACAGTTCTCTTACCTCTGCCTCCCAAGTGCTGAGATTAAAGGCGTGCGCCATCACACCCAGTCCAAATAAGTTCTTGTCAACCTGCCCCTTCCCAACAATGGTGTCATTTTCTTCTCGATCTGAAGGCATGATGCTCCCCCGAGCTCTCTCCCCAAGGTGCCTGCCCCTCGGGCGCTCCTTCCTACGTCAGAGTGTCATGTGCTGCCTCTGGGTGTGGAACCTGAGTCCCATGCCTACACCTCAGTTTCCAGGGTGTCTGGGGTAATCAGTGTCTGGCCTTTTACTCTGAGGAAGTGAGATTTAGGACATGGGGAAAAAAAAACCCACAGCAGGAAAGTTGATCAAAAGATGTTGACAATCATAAGACACACTGGCTTGGCTTTTGTCCCCTATGACTATGGCATGACACTAATTTAATCACTGTGCCTGGCACGCGGTGGGGGAGACCAAACACAAAACGAAGGAGAGTTCAGGGGCCGATGGAGAGACACTGAAGTCTGCAGTTCCCACAGGCCAGGTCTTCTTGTGTTTGAAGGGACGCCCCCTTCCGTCCTGGGAGCACAGACCTGTCCTCTTGCCACACCACATATGTGTTCACGCGTGTGCTCATCAGCACCTCCGCCTCTGGCATGCGCTTTCAGAACCAGCCAAAGTGCCCAGGGTCCCGTGAGTCACTTTCTCTGGAGTTTACCTGCCGGCTTACTGTCACTCAGTCTCCGGTAGAGTTGTTTATTTTGGTTTTCCGAGGTAGGGTCTCGCTCTAACTCAGACTGACGTGGAATTCACTATGTAGCTCCAGGCTGGCCTCAAACTCATGATGATCCTCCTACCTCTGCCTCCAGAGTGCTGGCATTAAAGGCGTGCGCCACCAGCCCCTGCTGACTTGGAACTCACTCTGTAGTCCCAGGCTGGTCCCAAACTCACAGCCAGCCTCCTATCTCAGCATCCTGAGTTGAGTGTTAGGATTCTCCATGTCTCACGTAAGCCAGATGCACAGGGTAGCACATGCATCTGAAGTTTGTTTGCAGTGGCTAAAAGCCCTGGAATGCCCAATCTCACTCTCTCTTCCTCTCCCTGTGTCTCAAATGAAAATAAATAAAAAATCAGTCTTGCTACACAGTGAATTCCAGGTCACCCTGAGCTAGAGTGAGATCCTACCTAGAAAAACAAAAATAAAAAAAAAAAAACAACAACCCACAATCAGAGTCTTGTTCTTTCTGGGCAAGATGGGCGATCAACACTTACAAGATAGGTCCTACCTTTCAGAAGTGTAGGGTAACTGGGTGTGGTGGCACACGCCTTTAATCCCAGCACTCAGAAGGTAGAGGTAGGAGGATTGCCGTTGAGTTCCAGGCCACCCTAAAATTACATAGTGAATTCCAGGTCAGTGTGGGCTAGAGCAAGACCCAACTTCAAAAACTCAAAAACAAAACAAAGCTGTATATATAAATTTGACGGGGGAGGGACGGAATTACCATGGGATGTTGTTTATAATTATGGAAGTTGTCAATTTAAAAAAAATTTTGTTTTTAACTTTGAGAAAGGGGAAAGGGAGGGAATGGGTGTTCCTCCTGCCACTGCAAACTCCAGATGCAAGTTCCACATTGCTGTCTGGCTTTACATGTGGACTGGGGAATCAAACACAGGCTGTGCTGGGCGCGGAGACACACACCTTTAATCCCAGCACTTAGGAGGCAGAGGTAGGAGGATCACCATGAGTTCAAGGCCACTCTGAGACTACATAGTGAATTTCAGGCCAGCCTGGGCTATAGTGAAACCTTAACTCAAAAAACCTAAAAAACTAAAAAAAAAAAAAAAAGAAGCCCACAGACTGTCAAGCTTTAACCACTGAGCCATCTCTCAGTCCCTTTGGTCACCATCTTGAGCCAGGCGAGACTTGCCATTTAGTTTCCCTAAGGCAGGTCAGTGTCTGGGTTATTTTGGGCCTCTGTCCCTAATGAACTATATACGAAACAAGGCTACCTTGCTCCTAATCTCTATCAACTCAGTGGAAGAGCATTTGCCTAGCAAGTGCAAGGCGCGTTCAACCCCCAATATGAAAGGAAAAAGAATGCATACTTCAGATTAATTGGCAAACAAGATATATAATTTATGTCTGGAGCCAGGCGTGGTGGCGCACACTTTTCATCCCAGCACTTGCGAGGCTGAGGTAGGAGGATAGCTGTGATTTCGAGGTCAGCCTGAGATTCCATAGTGAATTGCAGGCCAGCCAGGGCTGGAGGGACACCCTATCTTGAAAAACCAAAAACAGGGCTGGAGAGATGGCCTAGCTGGTTAGGGCCCTTGCCTGCAAAGCCAAACAACCCAGGTTCCATTCCCCAGGGCCCATGTAAACCAGATGCACAAGGTAGCCCATACATCTGGAGTTTGTTTGTAGTGGCTGGAAGCCCTGGTGTGCTCATTCTCTCTCTCTCTCTCTCTCTTTCCTCTTTCTCTCTCACTCTGCCTCTTTCCCTCTTTCAAATAAATAAATAAGAAAAAAAAAAAAAGAAAAACTAAAAATAAAGTTTTGGGCTGGGTATGGTGGCACATGCCTTTAATCCCAGCACTCTGGAGGCAGAGGTAGTAGGATGATTCATTGTGAGTTCAAAACCAGCCTGGGACTACAAAGTGAGTTCCAGTCCCAGATCAGCAAAAGAGCTAGCTCCTTAAAAGTCTAATGGCCCAAGTTTAATTCAAAAAGTGGTGCATATCTCTGGCATTCCTTTTCAGCAGCAAGAAAGAGACCCTGACACTTGAAATTAATTTTTTTTCCAAGGTAGGGTCTCACTGTAGCCAAGGCTGACCTGAAATTCACCATGTAGTCTCAGAGTGGCCTTGAACTCGTGGCAACCTCCTACTTCTGCCTCCCTAGTGCTGGGATTAAACACATGCACCACCACGCCCGGCTTGAAATTCATTTTATTAATGTATTTTTATTTATTTGACAGAGAGAAAGGGACAGAGTGAGAGAAAGTGAGAGAGAAAAAGAGTGAGCAAGCCAGGGCCTCCAGCAGCTGCAAACAAAACTCCAGTCGCATGCACCACCTTGCGCATTTAGCTTATGTGGGTCGTCGGGAATCGAACCTGCATCCTTTGGCTTTGTAGGCAAGCGCCTAAACTGCTAAGCCATCCCTCCAGCCCATAAATAATTGTGTTTTTAAATTTGTTTTGTACCAATAAGTTAATTTATTTGTTATTTATTGGGATTTGGTATATTAGGCATTGCTTCGGGACCCAAAACAATCTTGCGCCTTCCTGAGACCCTCCAACCACTTCAGAGGATGCAGCATCCTAACTGGGCCTCTATCCTCTAGGTGGCTTGCACTGTGCTCTGAACCGAGGGACACCAGGCCAGGGCCAGACTGCAGGGCGGAGAGGCCGAGACCCATCACAAAGACCCGTCTGCGGCTGGCTTCTGGCTGCTCCCCAGGGAAGGGCAGCTGATGGGTTTCTGGAGTGATGCAATCCAATTAGGACCCGGGTCTCCAGGAGCCAGGACCGAGCGGCCACGCCCACATCCCCCACCCCACCCCGCCAGGTGGAGACGGGGTGGGGAGCAGGAGGAGGAGCAGGAGCAGGAGGAGCAGGAGGAGGAGGAGGAGGAGGGAGCCTGGAGCTCCGAACCTCCTGACCCGGCGCCTCGCCGCTACTATGACAGCCCGGGTTTCCAGGCGACAGTTCAGGGGAATGGTCTGTTTTGGCAACCGGAGGGCCTCTGGGCGAGGGGACCCGCAGGCCGGGCCATTTGCATAGCAACCTCCTCCCTCCGCGAGCGTCGCTGTGGCTCTGCGACCGGCGACAGCCGGAGCGCCAGCCACCGCCTGTCCTCCGGGAGCCGAGGCTGCAGGCCCAGCTAGGGTATTTCCGGAGAGTTTGGTGCCCCCGGGGGACGTGGGGAAGTGATGCTGGGGGACGAAACACAAGTGGGGGAGGGGGAATGCAATGTAATCTTTTTCAAACCAGAGTCAACGTACAGTAGTCTCAAAAAGCATTGTTCTCTGTCTCTCTCTGTCCGCTTGCAAATAAAAATAAATGTATTTTTTTTTAATAAAAGAGGAACTGGAGAGCTGCAGAGATGGCTTAGCAGTTAAGGCTGCAATGCTAAAGGACCCCTGTTCTATTCCCCAGAACCCATGTAAGCCAGATGCACAAGAGGTCGCATGTGCCTGCAGTTCCCTTGTAGGGGCTCAAGGCCCTGGTGTGCCCATTCTCTCTCTCTCTTTCTCTCTCTCTCTCTCTCTCTCTCAAATAAGTAAATTTTAAGCCGGGCGTGGTGGCACACGCCTTTTTTTGCTGGTTTTTTTTTTTTTTTTTTTTTTTGGTTTTTCAAGGTAGGGTCTCACTCTGGTCCAGGCTGACCTGGAATTAACTATGTAGTCTCAGGGTGGCCTTGAACTCATGGCGATCCTCCTACCTCTGCCTCCCGAGTGCTGGGATTAAAGGCATGCGCCACCACGCCCGGCTTCACACGCCTTTAATCCCAGCACTCGGGAGGCAGAGGTAGGAGGATCGCAGTGAGTTCAAGGCCACCCTGAGTTTCCATAGTGAATTCCAGGTCAGCCTGGGCCAGGGTGAGACCCTATCTCGAAAAACAAAATAAACAAAATAAATAAATTTAAAAAAAGAAAAGGTACTGGAGAGCCGGGTGTGGTGGCACACGCCTTTTAATACCAGCACTCCGGAGGCAGAGGTAGGAGGATCGCTGTGAGTTTGAGGCCACCCCAAGGCTACAGTGAATTCCAGTCATTTTGGGCTACCTTGGAAAAAGAAAAAGGAGGGGGGAAGTGGAGAGATACCTCAAGCCTAACAACCTGGGTTCAACTCCCCAGTACCCACATAAAGCCAGACATAAAATTGCGCACACATCTGGAGTTCCCTTTGCGGCTGCTAGAGGCCCTGGTGCACCCATTTTCTCTCTCTTTCTCTGACTCTTCTCTTTGTCTCTCTCTCTCTCTCTATTTGCAAATAAAATAAGTAATTTTTTTTGAAAAAAAAGCATCGTTGAGATTGCTTAGTGGTTAAGGCACTTGCCAGCAAAGCCAAAGGACCCAGGTTCAATTCCCTAGGACCTACATAAGCCAGATGCACAAGGGGGCACATGCATCTGAGTTTGTTTGCAGTAGCTGGAGGCCCTGGTGTGCTCATTTGCTCTCTCTCAAATAAATAAAATTTTTTTAAAAAGTTTTTTGTTTATCATTTTTATTTATTTATTTGAGAGTGACAGACAGAGGGAGAAAGAGGCAGAGAGAGAGAGAGAGAGAGAGAGAGAGAGAATGGGCACGCCAGTGCCTCCAGCCACACTGCAAACTCCAGATGCGTGCGCCCCCTCGTGCATCTGGTTAATGAGGGTCCTGGGGAATGGAGCCTTGAACCAGGGTCCTTAGGCTTCACAGGCAAGCGCTTAACTGCTAAGCCATCTCTCCAGCCCTCAAATAAAAATTTTTAAAAAGCATTATTTGCCAGGCATGGTGACACACATGCTTTTAATACCAGCACTGGGAAGGCAGAGGTAGGAGGATCACGCAGAGTTCATGGCCAACTGAAACTACAGTGAATTCCAGGTAGAGTGAGATTCTACCTCAAGAAAACAAAAAAATGCATTGTGCATAAGGGAGCTGGCTCACAAAATGTTTAGGTAAACCCACAGCTAAGCCCTGCTGGGAGAAACTTGGAAAATGTCTTTTGGTCTCAGTTTGCAAGTGCAGTATGGGTGTTACTTTGGAAACCAGTGGGCCTTGGAAAGGAGGGGTGTGTTTCTTACCTAGAAATATCTGTCAGCGATGTTCTTAGGAAATATTGTCAGATATTTGCAGGGGAAGACTTGGTAGCGCAATATTATCTGAATGTTGGAAGAAACAGAAAGAGAAAATATAACTCCTGGAGCCCTTGGCTCCTAACTGAACATGCCCTCCTGCCCCACCCCAACCTCACACACCCACATGAGCCGGGTGATGCCAACTGACGTGCCAGGCCGGACATTCAGACGACAAGGACCTGGACCGCCCAAGAGCCTTTGCCCAGAGCAGGAACCCCACAGGGGGTTGGGCAGGGGCAGGTCACCCCAGCTGAGAGATCACATTTCGCTGGCAGCTGTCCAAAGGGGCAGCTCCCAGCTGCACCTGTTTGTGGGATGATTGCTTTTATCAGTATCGACACAACAGCATGGCTGGGGAATAGCATCGTAATAAATAAATGAGAGAGGGTGTGGGGGAGAGACCAGAGCCACTGAGGCGAGGCAAAAATGCTGAGGCCTTGTTTTTTTTTTTTTGCTTGTATGTCAGCATGTTCTATCCAGTTTCCCCAACCCTGGAATCTCTGAGGATCAGGCAGCAGCCATGAGTCTTAAAGAGAGAGAATTGCAAACTGAAGATGCACCTTACAACTTACAATTCTTTTGTTGTTGGTTTGTTTGTTTTCAAGGTAGGGTCTCGCTCTAGCCCAGGATGACCTGGAATTCACCATGTCGTCTCAGGCTGGCCTTGAACTCACAGCGATCCTCCTACTTCAGCCTCCCTTTTATACATGATATCCCTAATCATAACGTCACAAGGTGACTTGATACCTTTACCTGCCACATATAGTTTATCAGGAATGTCAGCAGGAAGTTCCTGACTATCTCTGCCAAGTTTAGCATCAGGGAGGCAGTGTGATTAAAGGGCACAGTTTTGGAGTCAGTCAAATGAAATCCTGGCTGTGTCTAGCTATGTGATTTGGGATGTATTCGCTTACTCTCCTGAGCCTCAATTTGAGAACTTGGAAGAAAATAGAAAACAAGCTGGGCGTGGTGGCGCATACCTTTAATCCCAGCACTCGGGAGGCAGAGGTAGGAGGATCGCTGTGAGTTCGAAGCCACCCTGATACTACGTAGGGAATTCTAGGTCAGCCTGGGCCAAAGAGAGAGACCCTGTCTCGAAAAAACCAAAAACGTGTGTGTGTGTGTGTGTGTGTGTGTGTGTGTTGTGTGTAAAACCTGGGGAATCCCATCTATTGTGAAAATGGGAGAAGGGGCTCAAGAACCTGACAGACACTGACTCTTAGGTAGGGCCGGTGTGGTCCACTGGTGTCTGCAGGTCTGCTCCAATCTTGGGGTTTGGGGTTCCGCATGTCCAGGTGACTCTCACCTCTGTTCGTGTATAGCCAGGTTCAGTAAGATGTAAACAAACCTGTTCGTCAGAAGCCAGCTGACCAAGCCCAGAGATAAACTCCATTTGTAAAAATTACTAGCAGTGAGTCACTCACATGTTTCAGACGGGCAGGCAGATCTCCAAAGGACAGGCTGGTGCCAGCTGCCAGGCCACTGGGCTGAAACCTTGGCCCTGATACCCACCAGTCCTGTGCCTGTGGCAGGCTATTTTACCCCCAGGAGCCTTGCTGTCCTTATCTGTAAGGCAGGGAAGCCACACCCATGAACTTGCTGTGAATGTCCAGTGTGGGGAGTCTCTAATGTGGAGATGGTGGGCTACCTCGTGGCACTTAGGGTCATTATGGTTGGAAAAGTTAAGATGGGGCTGTCCTATGCATCTTCCTATCCCCAGACCTATACCTAAAGCTGGCACTTGGCACTTTGGTGTACTGACTAGTGAAAGAATGAATGGTGGGCCGGAGAGATGACACAGAAATTAAGGTGTTTGCCTGCAGAGCCTAAGGACCTGGGTTTGATTCCCCAGTACCCACGTAAAGCCAGATGCACAAAGTGGCGCACGCATCTGGAGTTTGTTTGCATAAGCAGGGAGCCCTGGTGCACCCATTCTCTGGGACTCAAATAAATACTTTTTTTTTTTTTTTTTTGTACTTTTCGAGGTAGGGTCTCACTCTAGCCCAGGCTGACCTGGAATTCACTATGTTGTCTCAGGGTGGCCTCGAACTCCTGAGTGCTGGGACTCAAGGCGTGCACCACCGCGCCTGGCTTGCAGAGACTATATTATTGCTGGAACAGGCAAGCTTCGGTGTTAGTGAAAGACTGTCTCAAGGAAACATTCAGATGGAGAGGGGACACCCCATATTCCCTGGCCTCCACACTAGGTGTGCACATATGCATACACCTGCGTACACTGCACAGACTACACACACACACACACACACACACATGCAAAAGCAAAACAAATAGACCAGTAACTGAAGCTGAGTGCAGTGGCGCACATCCTCAATCCCAGCACTTGGGAGGCAGAGGCGTGAGGGTCGCCGTAAGTTCAAGGCCACCCTGAGAACACAGAGTGAATTCCTGATCAGCCTGGGCTAGAGTGAGACAGAGGCTGAACTTGACGGCTCACGCCTTTAATCCCATGATTTGGGAGGCAGAGGGAGGAGGATCTTTGGGAGTTTGAGGCCAGCCTGGTGCCTTCGAGTGAGTTCCAGGTACTGGACACGGGAGCCATGACCTGGGGGTCCAGGGCAGGGCCAGGTCTGTCAACACAGAGAGAGGGGTTGTAAAGCAGGGAACATCCGGGGACTATTTAGAGCGGAGTCACCATACTGTGGTCCACAGAGGAGCTTCTTTATGGAACACCTGTTTGGTTGTGTTTTGTTTTTCTTTTTTTCCTTTCTTTCTTTTTACTAACTACAGACATAGTATGGATACATCGTGTGTCAGTTCCATCCTCTCCCTAGTCCCCGCCCCCATTCTGCTGAGAGCCCAGCTCAGTGGGCTTGCAGGCTTTCCCCATGGAGTTGTGGACCACGACTCTCTCTCTGCATTAGCCAAGAAGCTATTTATGCACCCCTCACAAGCCCCAGCATTTCAAAGGAAGGAGGTTGATTTCCTGACAAAATGTGACCCATAGGACCATGGTCCTCCCAACCATTTAAACACACACACACACACACACACACACACACACACACGCACGCACGCACACATGGGGCAATCAGCTATCAGGGTTACTTCCTGTTTTCCTCTCTTGAGAGCATCCTGGACAGATGAAACTGAGCGATCAAAGGGACCTCTCTGCCTCTTGGGGACCAGGGACAACAGAATGGCTTTTAACCCTCTGCAGTCTCCCACGTGTGAGTGGCAGACAACCAGATATATAAATATATCATAATAGGAGGAAAAGAGCATGACATCAAAATAAAAGAGAGACTGATTGAGAGGGGGAGGGGACATGATGGATATACATATATACATACATATATATATACATACATACAATGTTATAATGTTCTTTTTTTGATTTATTTTATTTTTTTAAATTTTTTGTTTATTTATTTTTATTTATTTGAGAACAACAGAGAGAGAGAGAGCGAAAGAGGCAGAGAGTGAGAGAATAGGCGCACTAGGGCCTCCAGCCACTGCAAACGAACTCCAGACGCATGCACCCCCTTGTGCATCTGGCTAACGTGGGTCCTGGGGAATCGAGCCTCAAACTGGGGTCCTTAGGCTTCACAGGCAATCGCTTAACCACTAAACCATCTCTCTAGCCCTTTTATTTTATTAACAATTTCCATGATTGTAAACAATGACCCATAGTAATGCCCTCCCTCCCCCCACTTTCCCCTTTGAAATTCCACTCTCCATCATGTCCCCTCCCCCTCTCAATCAGTCTCTCTTTTATTTTGATGTCATGATCTTTTCCTCCTCTTATGATGGTCTTGTGTAGGTAGTGTCAGGCACTGTGAGGTCATGGATATCCAGGCCATTTTGTGTCTGGAAGACCACGTTGTAAGGAGTCCTACCATTCCTTTGGCTCTTACATTCTTTCCACCATCTCTTCTGCAATGGACCCTGAGCCTTGGAAAGTGACAGAGATTTGCAGTGCTGAGCACTCCTGTCACTTCTTCCCAGCATCATGATGCCTTCTGAGTTGTCCCAAGGTCACTGCCATCTGAAAAGAGAAGGTTCTCTACCAAAAGTGAGAGTAGCATTAATATAAGTGTATGAACATTAGGAGAAGTGCTTACTGGGCAGTTTGATGAGCATAATATATATACATTTAGCCAGACAGCAGGAGACGTTACACTCCTAGAGCTCATGACTACCCTGTGGTAGGTTTTCAGTATCAGGGACGTATTCCCTCCCACGGAGCAGGCCTCCAGTCCAATTAGAGGGCAGTTGGTTTGATAGATGTGCCACTATTGCACCCCTTGGCTCATTTGGCCTGGCTGGCCAAATATAAGGCTTGCAGTGTCCACTGTGGAGTATCTTCACTGGTGATTTCTCTCTCTCCCATTGAACTGCATGCAGAATGGCTTCTTCCAGCTTTCTCTCAGCTGTCTACATGGAGGAGGTTATCAGCTCAGTTCCAGCAGGATTTCTCAGCGGCCTTGCAGCCCAAGTCTTACCATCAATGCAGCAATAGGGTCTATTCCTGGTGGTCCCAGATATATTTTAACTTGTTTAAAACTTAAGTTTTATTTTATTTTGTTTTTTTGAGGTAGGGTCTCACTGTAGCTCAGGCTGGCCTGGAATTCACTCTGTAATCTCCGGGTGGCCTTGAACTCATGGCAATCCTCCTACCTCTGCCTCCCAAGTGCTGGGATTAAAGGCACCATGCCCAGCTTTTTATTTTTATTTTTAATATTTATTTATTTGCAAGCAGAACAAAATAGAAAGAAGAGATACAAACTGAGAGAATGAGCACTCCAGGGCCTCCAGCTGCTGCAAACAAATTCCAGGTGCACATATCAGATGCCACACTAGAGAGTTGAACATAGGTTCTTAGGCTCCACAGGTAAGTGCCTTAACCAGCAAGCCATCTCTCCAGCCCCAAAATAAAATATTGTTTAAAAAAAAAAACAAAAAAAAAACCTCATAAAGTTCCAAATTGGGATAAGCTTATAATACCATAACTCCAGAGGCCGAGGCTGAGGCAGGAGAAATGTGAGTTTAAGAATACTCTGGCCTTCATAGAAAGACCCTGACTCAAAAAGAGAAAAATGTAGCCACGTGTGGTGGTGCACACCTTTAATCCCAGCACTCCGGAGGCAGAGGAAGGAGGATCACTGTGAGTTCCAGGCCACCCTGAGATGATACAGTGAATTCCAGGTCAGTCTGGGCCAGTGTGAGACCCTATCTGGGGGGAAAAAAGAAATGTATCCAGAATGTGTCACTGTTGTCCTTCAGCAAATCCCTTTGGGGTTATCAAGAAGACAGTGGAACCATTATCTAATCTACCTTCCTGTTATAAATGAGGAAATTGAGGTGCACGCTAGGTTGTTGCAAGGTGTGCTCAGATATGGAGAGGCCCGAACGGATGTTGGAATTCTCAGGCCAAGAGGCACCCTTTGACCTTTCAACCCTCCCCTACATGTGGCAGGCGGCCCCAAACCGGCCTGGGACTGCCCATGGAATTTGCCCCTTGCCCTGCACCGCCTTTGCAATCCCAGGCCTCTTTTTCATGCTGTTGATATAGGTGAGCACAGGATCGGGAACAAACTTGACGTGTCTTCACCAGTGAACTTCACCCTCACCCAGCCTGTGTCTTTCTTGTACAAAAGGCCCAGTGGGCTGTGGGCTGACAGTTTTTTTTTGGGGGGAAGGGGGTGAGCCTGGGCTGAAACCCAGGGTCTCACGCCCAGAGGCAAGCAAGCTCTGTGCAGCTGAGCGCCGTCCCCAGTTGACTTCTCAAAGGTCTTCCTGAGCCTGCAGAGGCTCACTGAGGTCTTTTGTCTGCTTTTGTTTTCTCCAAATAGGGTCTCGCTCCAGCCCAGGCTGACCCGGAATTCACTGTGTAGTCTCAGTCTGGCCTCAAACTCACAGCGATCCTCCTGCCTCTGCCTCCCGAGTGAGTGCTGGGATTAAAGGTGTGGGCCCCGCCCCTCCTGTTTTCCCTCCTGTTTACACTTAGCTCTTTCAGCATTCACTTTCAGAGGTGGAAATGGAAACTCACACACTTCAGCAACGATTTCCAGTAACACAGAACTGAAAGTAAGGGAGAGTGGGGCGTGGTGGCACTTGCCCAGAATCCTACACATGGGAGGCAGAGGCAGGAGGAGTTAAAGGAGTCCCAAGTATCCTTACACTACACCCAAGATCTAGGCTATTCTAGGCTACATGACACCTTTGTCTCCATAAACAAAATCAAGTAAATAAGCAAATTACGGTGCTGGAGAGATGGCTTAGTGGTTAAGGCACTTGCCTGCAAAGCCCAAGGACCCAGGTTCAATTCCCCAATACCCATGTAAGCCATTTTCACAAAAATGGCACATGCATCTGGATTTCGTTTGCAGTGGCTACAGGCCCTTGTGTGCCCATTCTCTCTGCGCCTCTCATAAATAAATAAATATATAATCCGTGCATGGTGGTGCATACCTTTAATCCCAGCACTCGGGAAGCACAGGTAAGGAGGATTGCCGTGAGTTCAAGGCCACCCTGAGAGTACATAGCTGGGGCTAGAGTGAGACCCTACCTCGAAAATAAGTAAATAATTATAAAACAAAATGAATGAGGCCATGATGGTGTGGAGATGAAATCCCAGCACTTGGGGGCCATGAGGGAGGCAGAGGCAGACCCCTCACAAGCATGAGCGCCGACTGGGCTCCAGAGTGAGTTCCAGGCCAGACAGGAATGTGTTTAGACCTTATGTCAAGCCAACAAGCAAAGGCAAATAAACAGGTTACTGTCCCAACTCCTTAGCCAACAGAGGCCTTGCCTCAGGTCAGTCACTGGGCCTCCTATCTCACCGTCCTCATTTGAAATGAGGGAGCCAGATTTCAGTTTCTATTGCTTTCTCCCCTTCCTCTCATCCATTTTTATTTTTCTCCCCCCCTGCCCCCATGATAGGATCTCATTCTAGCCCAGGTTGACCTGGAATTCACCATGGAGTCTCAAGGAGGCCTCGAATTCACGGTGATCCTCCAGTCTCAGCCTTCCGAGTGCTGGGATTCAAGGCGTGTGCCACCAAGCCAGGTTCTTCCTTTCATTATTTGAGGCAGGGTCTCATTTCTAGCTCTGGCTGATTTAGTTAGACAACATAACACACGCCTTTAATCCCAACAATCTGGAGGCAGACGCAGGAGGATCCCTGTGAGTTCGAGGCCAGCCTGAGACTACAGAGTGAACTCCAGGTCAGCCTGGGCTGGATTGAGACCCTATCCTGAAAACAACAAAACAAACACAAAACATAAACAGGAGCTGTGGTGGAGATGGGTCAGTTGATTAAACAGTTGTTGCACAAGGACCTGCGTTTCAGATCTCCAGCACAGGATTAAGAGCTCAGTGGTCCCGAGGAAGAGACTGGGGGCCCCAGGGACAAGTTGGCTAGATGGTGCAGTGGGGGGCGGGGGGCAGGTGCTGGGCTCAAGTGCGAGACCCCCGGCAGCAAGTACAGAGCTGAGGAAGAAAACACCACGCAGCACGTCAACCTCGGGCCTCCACCCCTCCTCACAATATGCACTTGTGCGTGCACCACACACGTGTATAAACACATGCACCACACACACACACACACACACACACACACACACACACACAAGAGCCAGGCGTAGTGGCTCATGCTTTTAATCCCAGCACTCAGGAGGCAGAGGTAAGAAGATTGCTGTGAGTTCGAGGCCAGCCGGGGACTACATAATGAGTTCCAGGTCAACCTGGGCCGGAATGAGTCACTACCTCCAAACAAAAGTCTCCTCGGGATGTGGCTGAGTAGAAAGCCCCTCCCCCCGCACATTCTAGGCCCTTTTCCCTCCTCAGCATCACACTTGCATGCAAGGTTTTATTGGCTCATTTTACTATTTTCATTTTTTTTTTTCTCTTTTTTGTTTTTGTTGAGGTAGGGTCTCACTCTAGCCCAGGCTGACTTGGAATTCACTATGGAGTCTCAGGGTGGCCTCGAACTCACGCCGATCCTCCTACCTCTGCCTCCCAAGTGTTGGGATTACAGGCATGCAAGGCATGCGCCACCACGCCAGGCTCATTTTTTTGATTAGGAGACAGAGCAAAGAGACCTTTAGGCAACCCCCCCCCCCTCAACCCGATCCTACAGCAGGGACTCCAGGTGCCAGGGAGGATGGCCTGTCCCCTCACCTGACCACTTGTCTGAGAGCCAGAGGGCTGGCTGCCTTTGGTGGCCGCTGGTTACTGTGGACTGCCTCCCTGACACCTGGGCGGTCCGCTCTGGTCAGGAGACCTGGACTGTACTTTCAGTTCAAATGCTTATTAGCCATGTGACCTGAGCCAGGTCACATGCCTGACAGCCTCTGTTTTTGGCTGCAAAATGGTGATAATAAATCCTACTCCACCTACCTCAGGGCTGTGTGAGGATTCTGGGAAATCACCAGCATCTCCAATGCTTAGAAACAGCAGCAAAGGGTGACAGGAACTAGTGGCAGAGTATGTGACCTTGACGCCAGCCCCTCTCCTCTGCAAACTGTCTTCAAAGTGCTGAGTGTCACAGGTCACAATCTGGACCTCTGGTGGCATTTGCCTTTTGTATTTATTACTTGTTTACTTTATTTTAAAGATTTTTTTTTGTTTATTTTTATTTATTTGAGAACAAAAGACAGAGAGAGAAAGAGGCAGGGAGAGAGAGAGAGAGAATGGGCGCGCCAGGGCCTCCAGCCTCTGCAAACGAACTCCAGATGCGTGCGCCCCCTTGTGCATCTGGCTAATGTGGGTCCTGGGGAATCGAGCCTTGAACTGGGGTCCTTAGGCTTCACAGGCAAGCGCTTAACCGCTAAGCCATCTCTCCAGCCCTCTTTATTTGATTTTATATGGGGTCTCCTGTAGCTCAAGCTGCCTTTGAACTACTGATCTGTCTGCCTCCATCTCCCAAGACGCAGGATCACAGGTGTGCATCACCCACCACGCCCATCTTCAGTACCGTTTTGATGCCCAGGGAGAAGAGACGCGTGGATGTCTGTACTGGCTTGGGTAGTCTCCAAGCAAACATATTAGTGCATTGGCTTCAAGGCAAGGCTATAACCCCCAGAATTCAGCCGGGGCCTTTGGTCCTGTTTGTCATAAAACAAACAGGCTTTCAGCTACGTGGGCAGGAGTGAACTAGAGATCAGCCCAGTAGATAACTGGATCGCTAGGTCAACAAGCTCCCAGGGGAATAATTTGTACCGGAGAGCAGTTTATAATTTTATATTTTTGAAGCCACAGCCAGGGAGTTATCTTTGTAGTGACTGGGGACATCCTCCCCCAAGTTCCACACCCACTCTTGTCCCGGCCTGAGATAAAGGATAAAAAGAACTAACAATGAGGAGAGGGTCATGCTATCACAGGCACATACGTGAATGGCTTCTCTCTATATATGACTATAAAACTTGAAGGGCAGAACTTGTTTTTGGAGGTAGGGTTTCACTCTAGCTCAGGCTGACCTGGAATTCACAATGGAGTCTCAGGGTGGCCTCGAATTCATGGCAATCCTCCTACCTCTTCACATTAATCCTTCTCATTAATGATATGTCTCTCCCAAGTCCTCGCCTCCTGGGCTACTCAGCCACATGGACGGAGCACAGTGGAGGCACCGACTCTGTCTCTGTGATCTCCTGCAAGCCCAGCACTTGGTGAATCACGGGATGTCTCTTCATGGGAGAAGGTTCCCAACACGCTCTGCTTTCCCTCCTGCAGCCTGAGGATAAGGTGCCCATGCGCCTATCTAGGGCGGACATCCTCCTTGGGTCTGCGGTCCATCCCTCACGCCTCACGCCAGCAGTTCCCCCTCCTGTGGTCTGCATTTGGCTCTCCATCAGTGCTGACTCATTCTCATCCGCACACGCTTAAATACACTGCAGAGTCACGCAGCTTCAACAAATAAGTAAATAAACTCCCTGGGTGTGGCAAACACTTGGGAGGCAGAGGTAGGAGGATCACCGCAAATTCAAGACCATCCTGACAGTGAATTCCAGACTGGACTAGGGTGAGAACCTACCTCGAAAAACCAGAAAGATCCTGCTGGAGCTGAGCTGATAGCCTCCTCCATGTAGACCAGCTGACAGAAAGCTGGAAGAAGCCATTCTGCATGCAGGTTAATGGGAGAAAGAGAAATCACCAGTGAAGATACTCAACAGTGGACACTGTAATCCTTAAATTTGGCCAGCCAGGCCAAATGAGCCAACGGGTGCAATAGTGGCACGTCTGTCATGGTGGAAACCAACTGCCCTACAATTGGACTGGAGGCCCGCTCCATGGGGGGGAATTCATCCCTGATACTGAAAAACCCTACAACGGGGTATTCATGAGACCTAGGGGTGTAATGTCTGCTGCTGTCTGACTAAATGTATATACTTAGCTTACCAAACTGCCCAGTAAGCACTTCTTTTAATGTTCATACCCTTATATTAATGCTACTCTCATTTTTGGTAGAGAATCTTCTCTTTTCAGATGGCAGTGACCTTGGGACAACTCAGAAGGTATCATGGTGCTGGGAAGAAGTGACCGCAGTGCTCAGTACTGCAATATCTGTATCACACCTTCCAAGGCTCAGGGTCTAATGCGGAAGAGGTGGAGGAAAGAATGTAAGAGCCAAAGAAAGGGTAGGACTCCTTGCAATGTGCTCCCCACAGACACAAAATGGCCTGGATATCCATAACCTCACAGTGCCTGACACTACCTATCCAAGACCATCACAAGAAGAGGAAAAGATCATGACATCGAAAATAAAGAGAGACTGATTGAGAAGGGGAGGGGATATGATGGAGAGTGGAGTTTCAAAGGGGAAAGTGGGGGGAGGGAGGGTATTACCATGGGATATTGTTTATAATCATGGAAGTTGTTAACAAAAATTTGAATAAATAAATAAATAAAATTCTCAAAAAAAGAAAAGCCAGAAAGAAAAAAGAAAAAAATGTCTCAACCCTACCTGCTTCACTCTTACTTCCCTACTCCACAGGAAAACTTTAAAACAACTGTTCTACTTGTTTCTTTGTTTATTTGTGGTTTTTCAAGATAGGGTCTCACTCTAGTCTAGGCTGACCTGGAATTCACTATGTAGTCTCAGGGTGACCTTGAGCTAACCGTGATCCTCTTACCTCTGCCTCCCAAGTGCTGGGATTAAAGGTGTGCACCACCACACAAGGCTTTTTTTTTTTTTTTTTAACTTAGACTATAAAGAGGAGAGGAGGGCTGGAGGGATTGGCACTTGTCTACAAAGCCTAATGACCTGAGTTCAATTTCCGAGCGCCCACATAAAGCCAGATGCACAAAATGTTGTGTGTATCTGGAGTTCATTGGCAATGGCTGGAGGCCCTGGCAAATCCATTTTCTCTAAGAGATAGAGAAGGAAAGGGGCGAGATTATGAAAAGCTGCCTATGAGAAGGCAGGAGGATTTAAAATACCCTGAAATAACTTTTTTTCTTGGTCCCAGGCTGGCCTCAGATTCCTACCTCTGCTTTGCGAATGCTGGGATTAAAGGCATGTACCACCATGCCCATCAAATTTTATTTATTTACTTATTTGCAAGGAGAGAGAGAGGACAGAATAGGCACACCAGAGCCTCTTGCCACTGCAAACATACACTAAATGTGTGCGCCACTTTGTGCATCTGGAATAATGTGGGTACTGTGGAATTGAACCCAGGCCTTCAGGCTTTGCAAGCAAGTGCCTTTAACTGCTGAGTCATCTCTCCAGCCCTAAAATATTTCTATTTATTTATTTTTTGTGGGGGAGAAGGTTTTGAGGTAGGGTCTCACTTTAGCCCAGGCTGACCTGGAATTCCCTATGTAGTTTCAGGGTGGCCTTGAACTCATGGCGATCCTCCTTCTGCCTCTCGAGTGCTGGATTAAAGGCGCACACCACCATGCCCAGCTTTATTTATTTATTATTATTTGGGGGGGGGTCTTTTCAAGGTAGGGTCTTACTCTAGCCTAAACTGACCTGGAATTCACTCTGTATTTTCAGGGGGGCCCCAAACTCTTGGTGATCTTCCTACCTCTGCTTCCCAAATGCTGGGATTAAAGGCATGCACCACCACAGCTGGCCTATATTTATTTATTTATTTACTTATTTTTTTTTATTGACAACTTCCATAATTGTAAACAATATCCCAAGGTAATTCCTTCCTCCCCCCACTTTCCCCTTTGAAATTCCACTCTCCCACATATCCCCTCCCTCTCTCAATTAGTCTCTCTTTTATTTTGATGACATGATCTTTTCTTCCTATTGTGATGGTCTTGTGTAGGTAGTGTCAGGCACTGTGAGGTCATGGATATCCAGGCCATTTTGTGTCTGGAGGAGCACGTTGTAAGGAATCCTACCCTTCCTTTGGCTCTTATATTCTTTCCACCACCTCTTCCGCAATGGACCCTGAGCCTTGGAAGGTGTGATAGAGATGTCTCAGTGCTGAGCACTCCTCTGTCACTTCTTCCCAGCACCATGGTGCCTTCTGAGTCATCCCCAGGTCACTGCCAAATGAAAAGAGAAGCTTCTCGACCAAAAGCGAGAGCAGCAAACAGACAATAGGTACTCTTGCCACTGCAAATGAAGGAACACCAGACACGTGTGACACTTTTTGTAGGTTCTGGGGAATCAAAATCAAGACAGCATGAGGCAGTTTCGGGTGACTGGACCCCAAAAGTAAAAAGCAGGAATGTCCTTAGTCTATCCTTGCAATCTCCACTTTGCTAGTGATCAGAGAAGGATCTCTCCTCTCATGTCTCTCTTTTCTCTTCCTCCAGGTAGGGTCTCACTCTAGCCCAGGCTGACCTGTAATTTACTACGTAGTCTCAGGGTGGCCTCGAACTACTGACAATTCACCTATCTCTGCCTGCAGAGTGCTGGAATGAAAGGCATGTGCCACCTTGCCTGGTGCCTCTCCTTATCTCTTCTAACCCTTATCTAACCATAAAAGAGTTCCCTAGATCTATTTTCTCCGCCCTGGGAAGGAGTTCCCCTTTCCTAGAATTAAGGTTTACATCCGGTCCTGCCATTGTGGTTGGTTAAACTCAGCCCCCCAACCTCCAGTCAGAATCTAGAAGTGACTCCAACCTGAGTCACATGGTGGGTTCTCTACCCACTTCAGCCACCCACACGAGCTCTCTGCACTTCCTTCTCTTAACCTAATAGTCTCTTGGGTTTATGGATTTCATTTTTTTCTTTTTTCAAGATAGGATCTCTAGTCCAGGCTGACCTGGAATTCACTATATAGTCTCAGGGTGGCCTTGAACTCACAGTGATCCTCCTACCTCTGCTTCCCAAATGCTGGGATTAAAGGTATGTGCCACCACGCCCGGCTTAGGTTTCAATTCTTTAAATTTAGAAGAATCCGGGGATACCCTAACAATAACCATGTGTTGGTGTATTGGTGGGGAACCCCAAGGTTCCTGATCAAGCAGTCTTTACAAGCAAGCACATTTAACCACTGGGCCATCTCCCCAGCCCTCCTTTTCTTTCTCTCTTGGTTTTTCAAGGTCTGGAATTCTTGACGGTAGTCTCAGGATAGCCTCGAACTCACAAGACTCCTAACCCTACCTCCATTGTTCTGGGCTTAAGGGCCAGACTTTCTCTCCAGCTTCCTTCTTTTGGGGGCGTGTGGACCCCTCTCCAAACAGCAGCAAGGCTGTAGAAAGTTGGGGAAAGTGCAGGGAGGAGCTGCTTACTGCTCCCTCTAATGTGGCCCCTGGGCACCTAGGGGGATGCTCGTGAGGGCAGAGGTTTTGGGGGGGGGACTTCCAGTGTGAACTAGGGTAGGGACAGGTTGAGGGGAAGAGTGGAGCTGCTGCGTCCCCAGACCTCGCTCCCACACCCCCTCTCTGCTTCCCACAAGACTCAAGATTCCCAGCAGTCACACTGTCTGAATGATGAATCCTGCCAGGCCTGGGGGTTCCATTCAAGCCCTTCACACCCTCCTCCTGGAGGAGCTGGGTGGTCTCGCAGCCTGGGCCCGGGCTGCTCGCCCTGCCTTCCACTTAGCATTCCCCCAGGAGTCCTGGGCTTCCCCAGAGCCAGACATTTGCTTCCCAAACAAAATCCAGATATGGCCAGGCAGGCAGTCCCCCCACTCCCCAGCCCAAACCCCTGTCAGGGCCAGTCCATCAAACAAAGCCGCGTGGGCCTGGCACCCCTGGGAAGGACCCTTTGTCTGCATTGGAAAGGATGAAAGGGGTCTCCACGCTGACCCCGTCACCTCTGGTTATCTCGGACCCACTCCCCTTAGACTCAGGAGGCCCACGGTAGCTTTTTCCCATGGTCGCCGGGGTTAATGACGTCTGGGCATCTCGGGCAGGAAGGCATGCGAGGAATGTACCTGCCTGAGGGGCGATTATTCTCATCCAGAGCAGGCCGAAGTGGATAATGAGGTCAAAACCAAACGCCATCTCTTTCTCAAAGGCCTCTAAAGAGAGGCTATTAGATAGAGTTCATTAGTTGGGGGTGGGGACAGGGGGATTTTTTTTTTTTTTTTTTTTAAAGACCGCTGCTTGAAGAGAAGCCAAGGCATCTTGCCAGGTTTAGCTTCTTCTCCAGGTCAGTAGGGGGCTGCGTTAGAAGCTAACTCCAGCTACCACTCCCAGGCTGTAAACAAAAGACTGGCCAGCCGGGCAAGGGGGCTCAAGCCTGGAATCCCAGGCTGAGACGAGAAGATTGTAGGGGGTTCGAGGCCAGCCTCAGCTCAACTTCCAACTAGGAGATCCTGTCTCAAAAGCAGGGCGTGGGCTGCAGAGATGGCCTAGCAAGTAAGACGCTTGCCTACAGAGCCAAAGGGCCCAGGTTCTATTCCCCAGCACTACCCAGGGAAGGCCAGCTGCACAAAGTGGTGCACACATCTGGAGTTTGTTTGTGGTAGCAGCGCACCCATTCTCTTGCTCTAATAAACAAATAACATTTTCTTTTTTAATTAATTAATTTATTTATTTGAAAGAGAGAAGGAGGGAATGCGCACACCAGGGCTTCCAGCCACTGCAAACGAACTCTAGACGCGTGCGCCCCCTTGAGCATCTGGCTAATGTGGGTACTGGGGAATCAAACCTGGGTCCTTTGGCTTTGCAGGCAAATGCCTTAATCACTAAGCCATCCCTCCAGCCCCATTTTCGTTTTATTAAAGCCCGACATGGTGGTGCAGGCCTTTAATCCCAGCACTTGGAAGGCAGAGTTAGGAGAATCTGTAAGGTTCTAGGCCAACCTGAATTCCAGGTCAGCCTGCGCTAGAGGGAGGCCCTACCTTGAAATGGGCATACCAGTTGCTCTTAGCTGGGTGTGGTGGTGCACATCTTGAGTCCCAGCATTCTGGAGGTAAGGGTAGGGAGATCACTGCCGAGTTCAAGGCCACCCTGAGACTACATAGTGAATATTCCAGGTCAGCCTGGACTAGAGTGGAAAAAAAAAAAAAGCTGGCTGGAGAGATGGCTTAGTGGTTAAGCGCTTGCCTGTGAAGCCTAAGGACCCCGGTTCGAGGCTCAATTCCCCAGGACCCAAGTTAGCCAGATGCACAAGGGGGCGCACGCATCTGGAGTTCGTTTGCAGTGGCTGGAGGCCCTGGTGTGCCCATTCTCTCTCTGTCTAACTGCCTCTTTCTCTGTGTCACTTGCAAATAAATAAATAAACTTTTTTTTTTAAAAGCTGCCGGTGTGGGGCCGCACGCTTTTAATCCCAGCACTCAGGAGGCAGAGTTAGGAGGATTGGCATGAGTTCGAGTCCACCCTGAGACTGTGTAGTTAATTCCAGGTCAGCCTGGGCCAGTGTGAGACCCTACCTCGAAAAACCAAAAAAAAAAAAAAAAAAAAAGCTATTCTTTTTTTTTTTTTTAATTGTTAATTTTTATTTATTTATTTAAGAGAGAGAGATAGAGAGGGAGAGAATGGGCACACCAGGGCCTCCAGCCACTGCAAATGAACTCCAGATGCATGCGCCACCTCGTGCATCTGGCTTACGTGGGTTTTGGGGAATGGAGCCTCGAACCAGGGTCCTTAGGCTTCACAGGCAAGCGCTTAACCGCTAAGCCATCTCTCCAACCCAAAAAAAGCTATTCTTGAGTGCATTTCCCTTTCAGTGCTGGGGATAGAACCCAGGGCTTGGCCAAGTTAGGCCCACATTCTACCACTATGCCATATCCTCAGCCCAGATAAAGTTGTTCTTTACGCAAAGATAAGCCTGCTCCAGGGAGAACGTGCTGAACTCGTCCCGGATCAGCCTCTGCTCCTCTGGCCTTTGTACCTTTGCTCCAGCTCCTCTGGGGCTGGAATGTGCTCTCTCCCCCACCTCTTATCTCTAGACTCAGTACAAAGGACACCTTCCCAGCACCTCTCTTCCAGTCCAACACAACGACCTCAGCTCTGGGCAGCAGCCTCACCTTGCTAAACAATGACTTGCTTCTATAGGGGTCTCTAAATTTTTTGTTTAAAAAAAAAAAAAGTTTTTTGCTGGGCGTTGGTACTTTGGCGGGCATGCCTTTAATGTCGGTACTTGGGAGCATCGTCTTGAGTTCGAGGTCACCCTGAGACTACAGAGTGAATTTCAGGTCAGCCCCAGCTACAGTGAAACCCTACCTTGAAGGAAAAAAAAAAATTTAAGCCAGGCATGCTGACGCACATCTTTAATCCCAGCACTGGGGAGGTAGAGGTAGGAGGATCTCTTTGAGTTCAAGGCCAGTTTGGGACTATTGAGTGAGTTCCAGGTTATCTTGGGCTACAGTGAATCCCTATCTTGCGGTGGGGAGGGGGAGTTTCTGGTTTGGGGGCGGTTTTTATTTTTGGATTCCCCCCCCCCAAGGTAGGGTCTCACTCTAGCCCAATCTGACCTGGAATTCATTACATACTCTCAGGGTGGCCTTAAACTCAGTTGATCCTCCTACCTTATCTGGGATTAAAGGCATGTGCCACTATGCCTGGTCTATTTTTGGATTTTAAAAAAGAGCTGAAGAGATGGCTCAAAACCTGTTGCTTTTTTTTTTTTTAATTTATTTGAGAGAGCAAGAATATGGGCATGCCAAGGCCTCTGCCACTGCCAATTCCAGATGTATGTACCACTTTGTGCATACCTGGCTTTACATAAGTACTGATGAATTGAACCAAGGCCAATAGGTTTTGCAAGCAAATGCCTTTAAATACTGAACCATCTCCCAGCCTCTTATTTTTTTAAATTATTATTTATTTATTTATTTGAGAGCAACAGACACAGAAAGAAAGACAGATAGAGGGAGAGAGAGAGAATGGGCGCGCCAGGGCTTCCAGCCTCTGCAAACGAACTCCAGACGCGTGTGCCCCCTTGTGCATCTGGCTAATGTGGGACCTGGGGAACCGAGCCTCGAACCGGGGTCCTTAGGCTTCACAGGCAAGTGCTTAACCGCTAAGCCATCTCTCCAGCCCTTATTTTTGTTTTTGTTTGTTTGTTTGTTTTAGGTAAGATTTCACTCTAGCCCAGGCTAGCCTGGAATTCACTATGTAGTCTCAGGGTGGCCTCAAACTCATGGCAATCCCCCTACCTCTGCCTCCAGACTGCTGGTATTAAAGGTATGGGCCACTAAACCCAGTTTAGGATTTTTTTTTTTTTTTTGGAAGTAGTATCTCACTCCAGCCCAGATTGACCTGGAACTCACTCTGTAGGTCACACTGGCCTTGAACTCATGACAATCCTCCCACCTCAGCTTCCCGAGTGCTGGGATTAAAGGCGTGCACTTTTATGCCTGACTCTGGAATTGTTTAGCCCAGACTGGCCTTGAATTTATGATCCTCCTGCTGCCTCACCTCCTGAATGCTGGGATTGCATCCACTGGCCTCTAACCACTGTCGGACACAGTCCCAGAGCTAACCTGGTCATAGAGGTGCTCTGTAAAGGTTTGTGTAAATCCCTGGAAAAGGAAGCGGCTTGTGGCCATGGATGTGGTAGTCCAGGCCTGTGATCCCAGCATTTGGGAGATGAAAGCAAAATGGTGAGTTCAAGATCAACCTTGGCTTTGTAGTAAGTGAGAGCTCAGCTTGGACTAGATAAGACCCTGTCTCAAAAGACCAAAAACCATAAAAAACCAATAATAAATAGCATGTGTTTTTAAAGGTCCCCAGGTGGCCATTTACCAAGTTCTACCCGCCCGGCCTCTGGACTCTCGGGCCCTGGGTAGCACCTGTTTTAGAAGAATCACCATTCCTGGCAGCTCCCTGGATGCTAAAGATGGTGTGGTACTATTATGGCATTTTCAGCTGCCGTCTCCCCTCCACCTTGTGTCACCTGCTGGCCAGCTGGAGATGCCACCCGGAGCATGCTTCAGGGTAGTCAAAAGATATTTTAGTACCCAAACTTCAGAACTGAGCTCGTCACGGGACAGAGTCCAGACTGTCACTCTAGGAAATGCCAAAGCTTGGTGAGGATACAGAAGTCTCTTTAGCTGTCAGGAAATGCAAGGGAGCACAGTGAAAAAGGGTCGCTGTGATGTTTCGTTTGTTTGTTTCCAGGTAGGGTCTCGCTGTAGCCCAGGCTGACCTGGAACTCACTATGTAGTCTCAGGGTGGCCTCGAACTCACAGTGATCCTCCTACCTCTGCCTCCTCAGTGCTGGGATTAGAGGCATGCGCCACCACGCCCACGGTAGGGTTTCACTGTAGCTGAGGCTGACCTGGAATTCACTCAGTAGTCTCAGGGTGGCCTAGAACTCGAGATGATCCTCCTACCTCTTTCTCCTGAGTGCTGGGATTAAAGGTATGTGCCACTAAACCCAGCATAAAGACTTTTTATTATTATTATTATTATTATTTTGGTTTTTTAAAGATAGAGTCTTGCTCTAGCCAAGGCTGAGCTGGAATTCACTATGTATTCTCAAGGTGGCCTCCAAGTCATGGCAATCCTCCTAACTCTGCCTCTGAGTGCTAGGATTAAAGACATGCACCACCACACCTGGCTTCAGACATAAAATATTTTATTTTATTTTTTGTTTATTTATTTATTTATTTATTTGAGAGTGACAGACAGAGAGAGAAAGACAGATAGAGGGAGAGAGAGAGAATGGGCACACCAGGGCTTCTAGCCACTGCAAACGAACTCCAGACGCGTGTGCCCCCTTGTGCATCTGGCTAACGTGGGACCTGGGGAACCGAGCCTCGAACCGGGGTCCTTAGGCTTCACAGGCAAGCGCTTAACCGCTAAACCATCTCTCCAGCCCCAGACATAAAATATTTTTAAGTGTGAGGCCCAGGCTGGGCTTGAACTCCTGATTCTCCTGTCTCCGCCTCTTCAGCAATTTCTTACTGGCAGGAGCCACCACAGCCAGCAATAAAGTTGTTTTTTGGTTTTTCAAGGTAGGGTCCAAGCTGACCTGGAATTAGCTATGTAGTCTCAGGGTGGCCTCGAACTCTTGGTGATCCTCCTACCTCTGCCTCCCGAGTGCTGGGATTAAAGGTGTGCACCACCATGCCCGGGCCCAGTAAAATATTTTTTAAAAAATTGGGGGGGGGGGGCTGGAGAGATGGCTTAGCAGTTAAGCACTTGCCTGTGAAGCCTAAGGGCCCCGGTTTGAGGCTCGATTCCCCAGGACCCATGTTAGCCAGATGCACAAAGGGGCGCACATGACAGGAGTTCTTTTGCAGTGGCTGGAAGCCCTGGCACACTCTCCCTCTCTCTCTCTCTCTCTCTCTCTCTCTCTCTCTCTGTCTGTCTCTCTCTGCCTTTTTTTTTTCTCTCTCTCTCTGTCTCTCTCAAATAAATAAATAAAAATGAACAAAAATAATTTAAGAAAAAAAAATTTTAAGTGAACAGTCTGGGCCTTTAACCACAGAGGTAAGAGGATTGCTGTGAGTTTGAGGCCAGTCTGGGATACAGAGTGTTCCAGGTCAGCCTGGGCTAGAATGGACTCTACCTTGAAAAACCAAAAAGTAAAAAATAAAAATAGACCAGGCATGGTGACACATGCCTTTAATCACAGCACTCAAGAGGCTGAAGTAGGAGGATAGTTGTGAGTTCGAGGCCACCCTGAGACTACATAGTGAATTCCAGGTCAGCCTGAGTTAGAGTGAGACCCTACCTCGAAAAACCTTTATATATACGTGTGTGTGTGTGTGTGTGTGTGTGTGTGTGTGTGTGTTATTTATTTATTTATTTATTTGAGAGCGAGAATGGGCGTGGTAGGACTTCCAGCCACTGCAAATGAACTCCAGACGCATGCGCCCTTGTGCATCTGGCTTACTGGGGTCCTTGGGTTTCATAGGCAAATACCCTAAGTGATAAGTCATTTCCTCAGCCCCCTAAATATTTTTACTTCCTTATTTGCAAGCACATAGAGACAGATTGAGGACAGACAGACAGAGATCATGGGTGCACCAGGGCCTGTAGCCACTGCAAAGGAACCCCAGATGCGTGCATCTCTTTGTGCATCCGGCTTTAAGCGGGTGCTGGGGCAATGAACCTCCCGCTTCCCCCCCCCCCCCCACTGCTGGTGACGCTTTGCAGACAAGTGCCTCAACCAGTCCCCTCATTTACTTCTAAACAAAATGCTAAATCTCACCAGAGGTTAAGGACCAGAAGGGAGGGAGCAGTTGCGCAAGGGAAACTGCTGGAGGAAGCCCTTGACTCCAGGGCAAGCAGAGAGACCAGCCCATGCCTGCAGGCCTGCCAGGGGCTTGGCAGCTCATGAGGATAACTGAGGCCAGAGACAGCACCTTACATGGCCATCCCGGAGCCTCCGGAATCCCTGGGATTACACAGCCTCCTGGAGGACTTGGAGCCAGCTCAGGTCACCTGCTGCCGCCACAAGTGTGCCCAGGCTCCTGCAGCCTCCTCTGTCTTGTGACTGAGGAATTTTGAAATGGAAGCTCTGAGCTCACACAGAAGAAAATGTCTCTCTGATACCACACAGTTGCTGCCAATTCATCAGCGGTAGCTGAAGGTCAGGGAGGGGAAGCCAACGCCCAGGGGTCCCGCTGCCTGTGCCTCGGGCTAAGCTGGGCTTCCCCCCCTCCAGCGGGCTGCGTGCCAGACGCCCAGGCCAGCCTGGAGATGGAGGAGTTTCCTGGGCACGCACGGGGCCGGGGGGGGGGGGGGGGGGGGGGGGGGGTGTCTCAGGCCTTTCCCTCTGCAGATGTGAACCGGCTCATCCTCCTAGCCCTTGGCGACCTGGGAATTTGAGGTGCTTGTCCCTGTCCCCAACCCTTCCCTGGGGTCACTTCAGGTTTGCACGCAAAGGCCCTTCCCAAGTGTTAATGAGTAAAGACAGTGGTGTCATTCCCTGCAGTCACAGCCTGGTTCTGCCACAGCAGAGGAGTGTGACATTGGCATGTCTTGGCACCTTTCTGAATGTGCACCTGACTACAGAAGTGAGGGAGGCAAGAGAACACTGGGTAGGAGTGGGCCAGGGACTGAGGGGGGAGACAGGATTCCTGCCTGGCTTCCCGAGAGAGATCACGAGTCCAAACAAGGTCCACAGGGTTCGTGGAAAGAACTGGAGCACGGGGAGCCTGCGTGGTAGTGCGTGTTCCGCATCCGCTCGGGACTGGAGGCGGTGGTGGGGGTGCGCCCTTGCAATTCCAGCAAGGCCTGAGGTGGGGGCAGGAAGATCAGGGGTTCCAGACCATCCTCAGCTCTGTGGGGAGCTCAAGGCCAGCCTGAGCTACAGGAAACACTGAAAAGGCGGGGGAGGGGGAGGTAGAAAGACGGCTCTAGAGACACTGGTGCACACGCGTGCGCGCACACACACACACACACAAATAAAATTTTAAGAAAAAAGGGGAAAAAAAGGCAGCCGTTGTGGTGGCGCATTCCTTTAATGCCAGCACTCAGGAGGCAGAGGTACGAGGATCGCCGTGCGTTCGAGGCCACCCTGAGACTACATAGTGAATTCCAGGTCAGCCTGGGCTAGAGTGAGACCGTACCTCGAAAAAGAAAACAAAAAAGGCTGAATAGATGGTTCAGCAGTGAAAGGCAATTGCTTGTTTGCCAAGCCTGCCAGCCCAGGGGTTGATTCCCTAGTACCTACATACAGTAGATACAAAGTGGCAAAGGTGTCTGAATTTCGCATGCGGTGGCAAGAGGCCCTGGAGCGCCCATTCTTTCCCTTTCTGTTTCCCTGCAAAGAAATAAAGCACACCTTTATTTATTGTTGTTTATTTGAAACAGGAGAGAGAGAGAGAATGTGCGTACCGGGGCTTCTTACCACTGCAAACAAACTGAAGATGCCTGTGCCACTTTGTGCATCTGGCTTATGTGGGTCCTGGGGAATTGAACCTGGGTCCCTAGACTTCACAGGCAAACACCGTAGCCACTAAAGACATTTCTTCAGCCCGCTTTCTTTCTTTCTTTTCTTTTAAGGTAGGATTTCTCTCTATCCCAGGCTGACCTGGAATCTAGTATGTAGTCTCAGGGTGGCCTCAAACTCACCTTGATCCTCCGGCAATTTTTTTAATCTAGAGATTTGACATAAATAGACCAAATTCTTGTAGTCGTTTGCCCAGCCCCTACCTGATTTGCAGGCACTAAACTCTGCCCTATCACTTTCCGTCAAGAACCTTATTCCTACCCCTCAAACACCAGCTTTCCGGGCGTGGGGAAGGGGGGGGAGTACATAGGTCTCCTCGCCCTGTGCTCCATAAGTCCAGTCCATGACCACGTGTTGTGAGTTTCCCTGTGCTCCTAATGCATGTCTTTTCCTTGTCATCTCCCCTGGGTGCTTTCCACAATTCCTCCTCTGTTATGCGGACCACTCAGGAGCCTGGTCAGGAGCCCCAGCCTCTGGCCATTCCTCCCTCTATGCCCTTGGTCAGCCTCATTAGCCTCAAGGCTCCGGTTAGGGGCTGGGAGATGGCTCTGTGGAAGGAGCTCTGAATGTGGATCATCCCCAGCACCCACGTAAAAGCCGAATTCTCCTTTTATTTATTTATTTATTTATTTATTTATTTATTTATTTATTTATTTTGCAAGGTAGGTTCTCACTGTAGCCCAGGCTGACTTGGATCATACTCTGTAGTCCCAGGCTGACTTCAAACTCATAGAAATCCTATTTCTGCCTCCCTGAGTACTGGGATTAAAGGCATGTGTCACCACACCTGACTTTTTTTTTTTAGAAAAAACTTTTAAGATTTATTATTATTATTTTTATGTATTTATTAGAGACAGAGAGAGGGGGAGAGAGTGAGAATGGCCTCGCCAGGGCCTCTAGCCACTGCAGATGAACTTCAGATGCATGTGCCACCTTGTGTATGTGGCTTACATGAGACCTGGAGAACCAAACCTAAGTCCTTAGGCTTCACAGGCAAGTGCCTTAAACACTAAGCTATCTCTCTAGCCCTCTTTTTTTTTGGGGGGGGGGCTTACGAGGTAGGGTCTCACTCTAGCCCAGGCTGACCTGGAATTCACTATGGAGTCTCAGGGTGGCCTCGAATTCACGGCAATCCTCCTACCTCTGCCTCCCCAGTATTGGGATTAAAGGTGTGCGCCACCACACCCGGCTAGCCCTCTTTTTATGTATTTATTTTTGGTTTCTCGAAGTAGAGTTTCACTCTAGCTCAGGCTGATCTGGAAGTCACTATGTAGTCCCAGGGTGGCCTTGAAGTCACAGCAATCCTCCTACCGCTGCCTCCTGAGTGCTAGGATTAAAGGCATGCACTACCACACCTGGTTTTTTTTTAAATATATTTTTATTTGAGAGAGACACAGAGAGAAAGAGGCACAGAGAGAAAGAGTGAGTAGGGTTGTGCCAGGGCCTCCTGCCACTGCTAATGAACTCCAGACGCATGCACCACTTTGTGCGTCTGGCTTTACATGGGTGCTGGGGAATCAAACCCTGATCTTTAACCACTGAGCCAACTCTCCAGCCCCTAAAGGATTAATTCTGTGGCAGGCAGAGACAGAATTTCTTGGAAGCTCACGGGCCAGCTAACCTGATGAGCAGAATGGAGAATTCCAAAACAAGGCGGAAGATGAGGGCTGTCGTCTGACGATGAACTCTGACGTCTGCCTGCTCCTTGCGACACATATGTGCTCTAACACACATGAACACAGTCATATGAAAGTATACACACATACACACAAGCACACATCCATTTATATACACATAAAAAAAGAAAAGAGATGGGGCTGGAGAGATGGCTTAGTGGTTAAGCGCTTGCCTGTGAAGCCTAAGGACCCCGGTTCGAGGCTCGGTTCCCCAGGTCCCATGTTAGCCAGATGCACAAGGGGGCGCACGCGTCTGGAGTTCGTTTGCAGAGGCTGGAAGCCCTGGCGTGCCCATTCTCTCTCTCTCCCTCTATCTGTCTTTCTCTCTGTGTCTGTCGCTCTCAAATAAATAAATAAAAATTTAAAAAAAAAAAAAAAAAGAGAAAGCCGGGCGTGGTGGCGCACGCCTTTAATTCCAGCACTCGGGAGGCAGAGGTAGGAGGATCGCCAAGAGTTCGAGGCCACCCTGAGACTACATAGTGAATTCCAGGTCAGCCTGAGCCAGAGTGAGACCCTACCTTGAAAAACCAAAAAAAAAAAAAAAAAAAAAAAAAAAGGAAAGAGAAGAAGAAAGCCCCTTTGCAGCATGGTGACAAACACCTTTAACCCCAGCAGAGGTAGGAGGATCGCTGTGAGTTCAAGGCCAGCTTGAGACTACATAGTGAATTCCAGGTCAGCCTGGGCTAGTGAGATCGTTCGTCAATAAATAAATAAATAAAAACATCCCTTTTATGCCTGCTCAAACCAACCCCTTCAGTAGCCCCCCATTACATTTGAGGTCCCCCATAATCCTGCCCAAGCCCTGTGGAGTAGGATGTGCCTCATTCTTGACAGGGCTTCAGCCAGGGTCCCAAGTGCCAGTCTGCTGGGAGGGGCGTGTACGCAGGAGCCTGGTGCAGCGTCGCTGGGGCGAAAATCTGAATCATAGACAAGGAGGGCAGCCAAATCCCTAGCTGGGAAATCAGGGCAGTCTGCAGGGTGAGGCCGAGCTGCACGCAGAATGAGTAATGAGGTCCGGAGCTGGTGGGGACCTGGAGCTTGTCTAGATGCCGTTCAGGGAAACGGAAATGCTACGAGACAGAGGCTATGGGCTGAATGGGAAAAAAAGGCACTGGGGAGCCGGGCTTGGTGGCGCACGCCTTTAATCCCAGCACTCTGGAGGCAGAGGTAGGAGGATCGCTGTCAGCTCCAGGCCAGCCTGGGATGGCATAGTGAATTCCAGGTCAGCCTGAGCCAGAGCAAGACCCTATCTGGGGAAAAAACAACAACAACAACAACAAAACCCAAAAGGTATTGGAGACTTGTTAGACAACGGGGGAAGGAGGCAGGGTGCAAAGGGAATCTCCCTCTCCTGGGGCTCCCTAAAACCCAGCACATCAGTCACTCTTGGGTCTTTCATGCCTGTGCGAAGGCAGTCTCTCGTGTCACCTATGGGTTCCTACCCCTTCCCTGCCCCCTGGCACTGCTGAGCAAACAGCTGAATCTCCCCGCCTAATAGGGGTGCGCTAGGGAAGCAGGCTGACGCTCTCAAGCCTAGGTTGACAAATGACACCACATCTCAGGTTCCTCATCTGTAAAGGGAGGTTAATAACAAGCCTGATTCGTAATAGCGTTATATAATAATACCAGTCTGAGGATTAGCCCAGCAAATATTTGTAAAGTGCTTAGAACACTGGTTGGCTCACAGAAAAATGCTGTATAAGTGTTAGGTAAATAAAAATAAGGTGCCCAGCTGGGGAGCAGGTCCAGGACACAAAGCCAGTTCTAATTTTATCATGTACGTGAGTCTCCAGGCTCTCCACCACTAAGGTCAACAGCAGGCTGCTATGAACAAAGCTGACTACAGGACTTTCAAAAATTCATTTTCATTTCAACTAAGAATAGAAAAACACTGTGTTGATTTATTTCACTTAGGCATGTAGAACACTGCACTCCAGCACTTAATCTCACCTGTTCTCTGGAAACCACTCAGAAATCCAGAAGTACCAGTTCAAATACAGATCCTATCCCAAATACAATAAGGACGCATAAAAAAAGATGAAAAGTCGAGCTAAAGAGATGACTCGGTGTCTAAGGCGCTTGCCTGCAAAACTAAGGATCTGGATTGGATTCCTGAGGACCCACGTAAAGCCAGATGCACAAAGTGGTGCATGTATCTGGTGTTCCTTTGCTAGAAGCCGTGGCTGGCCCATTCTCATTCTCTCTCCTTCAAAAGTATATATATAGATAGACAGATAAAGAGAGAAAGAGAGAGAGATGGAGAGATAGCTTAGTGGTTAAGGCATTTGCCTACAAAGCCAAAGGATTCTGGTTCGATTCTGCAGGACTCATGTAAGCCAGATGCACAAGGTTGGCATATGTGTCTGGAGTTCATTTGCAGTAGCTGGAGGTCCTAGTATGCCCATTCTCTCTCTCTCTCAAATAAAAATATAATTAAATATATATGAAAAGTCGCTAGGAATGGTGGCACATGCTTCTAATCCCAGAACTCAGTACACAGAGGTAGAAGAATCTCCACGAGTTCGAGACCAGCCTGAGAGTGACATCTAGGTGTCCCTGGGCTAGAGTCAGACCTTACCATGAAAAACCAAAATAAGGGGGCTGGCCATAGTGGCACACACCTCAGGAGGGAGAGGTAGGAGGCCATGAGTTCAAGGCCACCATATAATGAATTCCTGGTCAGCCTGAGATAGAGTGAGACCCTATTTCGATAAAAGAAATATACATATGGGCTGGAAAGATGACTCAGTGGTTAGAGCATGCAAAGCCTAACAACCTGAGTTTGATTCCCCAGGACGCACATAAAGCCAGATGCACAAAGTGGCACATGGATCTGAAGTTTATTTGCAGTGGCAGGAGACCCTAGAGCGCCCATTCTGTTTGTCTTTCTTGTTTCTATCCCCCTCTGCTTACAAATAAATAAATAATATTTTTAAAAAAGAAAGACAGAAAAGAGTCGGGTATAGTGGTGCACGCCTTTAGTCCCAGCACATGGGAGGCAGAGGTAGGAGGATTGCCATGAGTTAGAGGCCAACCTGAGACTAAATAGTGAATTCCAGGTCAGCCTGGGCTAGAGTGAGACCTTAACCTCCAAAAAAACAATAATAATAATAATAAATAAAGGTTCTATTTGCAAAAGGGTTCAACGCCCCAGTACCTACGTAAAGCCAAAGTGGCACATGCATATGGAGTTTGTTTGCAGCAGTTAGAGAACCTGGCATGCCCTGACTCTCATGGTCTCCCTCTCCTTTATTTTTTTATTTTTTTATTTTTTGAGATAGGGCCTCACTCTGGCCCAGGCTGACCTGGAATTCACTATGTAGTTCAGGGTGGCCTCGAACTCATGGCGATCCTCCTACCTCTGCCTCCCAAGTGCTGGGACTAAAGGGGTGCATCACCATATACTCTAGCATTCTCTTTCTCACTCAAGTAAATAAATTAATTAAAAATTTTAAATATTTTATTCTTCTTATTATTTTTAGGTTTTTCAAGGTAGGGTCTCACTCTAGTCCAGGCTGACATGGAATTCACTATGCAGTCTCAGGGTGGCCTCCCAGCTCCCCAGGCTTATTTTTATTCATTTGAAAGAGAGGTGGAGAGAGAGAGAATGGGTGCACTGCAAACGAACTCCAGACACACGCACCACCTTGTGCATCTGGTTTATGTGGGTCCTGCTGAATCGAACCTAGGTCCTTTGGCTTTGCAGGAAAGTGTCTTAACAACTAAGCCATCTCTCTAGCCCCTTGAAAATATTTTTTCAAGGGCAGGTATGGTGGTGCACACCTTTAAAATAAATAAGCAAATATGTGTGTGTGTGTGTGTGTGTGTGTGTGTGTGTGTGTTGCAAAAATACCAGCCAGGCTCAAGGACATACATCACATCATTGGGGGAGGAAAAAGTAGAATAGACAATGCAAAGAAGAAATACATACATATTTCTTGTGTGTGTGTGGTGTTTTCAAACCTATAAGAAGCAACACTGTTTGGAAAAGGAGGAAGGAGGAGAAGGCACAGGTGAGTGTGTGATTTGCAATAATGAAGAATGAATCAATGAACTGTAATAACTCCGCAGCAATTCAAAGAGAGTGGAAAGTCTGTTTACTCTAGCAATCTATCAACCAAAAATCTTTATTAACTGAACCTCTTGTGTGACTATGAGATGGCACTAATAGATGTTTGAAAATGATGACCCTGAGACACTGCAAAATTCTAAACAGACTTCTGAAGCAGGAGAAAGAAAAAAGATGAAATGAGGCTCAGGGTGGTTGGTGACAAGCATATTTATTATTCTTAAATTTTTTTAATGAGAAATATTTTTTGTCATGTGTAGGATATGATGATTTATAGACAACCTAACTCTGTTCTACTCATCATAGTATTAAAATAATACATTGCACAGTAATGGTTGGAATGAGGGCTTAATAAATATTACTTTCTGTTGAGCTCAAATTGGTGGCTCATGCTTGTAATCTCAATACTTGGGAAATGGAAGCAGGAGGATCAAGAGTTCAAGACCAGCCTGGGCTACATTAGACCCTATCTCAAAAAAAAAAAAAAAAAAAAGAAAGAAAGGAAAGGAGGGAAGGAAGGAAGGCAGGCTGGGCATGGTAGTCCATGCCTTTAATCCCAGCTCTTGGGAGACTGAAGTAGGAGGATCACCAAGAATTTGAGGCGAGCCTGAGAGAGTGAACTACAGAGTGAGTTGGAGGTCAGCCTGAGGTAGAGAAAGACCTTGCCCAAAAACAAGAGGGGCTGGGCCAGGTGCAGGGGCACACACCTTTAATCACAGCACTTGAGGGATGGGGTATGGCTTAGTGGTCAAGGCATTTTGTTTGTTTGTTTTTTATTTATTTGAGAGCGACAGACAGAAAGAGAGAGAGAGAGAGAATAGGCATGCCAGGGCCTCCAGCCACTGAAAACAAACTCCAGATGCATGCACCCCCTTGTGCATCTGGCTAACGTGGGTCCTGGGGAATTGAGCCTCAAACCAGGGTCCTTAGGCTTCACAGGCAAGCGCTTAACCATTAAGCCATCTCTCCAGCCCCAGTCATCCCTATAATGAGACAAGGTACTATGTCCCCCTGAAGCGGCTGCTCAAGGAGCCTCACTGGGGAGCCTGCCTACTTCTCTGCTCCCTAAATTGGAAAGCCTAGCTCTCTCTTCTTCAGATTCTAGCCGAAATCTTAAACATGCTTGGCACTTTGGAACTTTCCACCTTTTTCTTAATAAATCTCTCCTCATCATCCATGTACCTTTTTCTAGGGTTGCACTCTGGTTCAGACTGACCCGGAATTCACTATGTAGTCTCAGGGTGGTTTCGAACTCATGGCGATTCTCCTACCTCTGCCTCCCGAGTGCTGGGATTAAAGGCATGCGCCTCCACAGCCTGGCTTGACTAGGTTTTCAGTGCCGGGTACGTCTTGCCTACCTGGCTGGTTGGTTGTGTAGCTCCCAGGAAGTAAGACTACTAATGACTTTTCTCTCTCAGACTTTTATTTATTTGTTTGTTTGTTTATTTATTTATTTACAAGTAGAGAAAGACAAGAGAGAACAGGCATACCAGGAACTCCAGCTGCTGCAAACAAACTCCAGATGCACATGCGAGTTTGTGCACCTGACTTTACATGGGTACTGGGGAATTGAACCCAAGTCACTAGGCTTTTGCTGAGCTACCTCTCCAGTTCTTTCTTTGGTTTTTCAAGTTGGGTCTTGCTGTAGCCCAGACTGATCTGGAGTACATTATGCAGTCTCAGGGTGGTCTCAAACTCATGTGATCCTCCTACCTCTGCCACCCGAGTAGTGTGCACCACTATGCCTGGCTCTTTTGTTTTGTTTTGCTTTGCTTTGCTTTGTTTTTATAGATAGTGTCTCTCTGTAGCTGAGGCCTTCCTCAAACTTGCAATGTAGGGCTGGAGGAATGGCTTAGCAGTTACAGCCTTTGTCTGCAAAGCCAGAGGACCCAGGATCCATTCCCCAGGACCCACGTTAGCCAGATGCACAAGGGGGGCATGACGGCTCAATCCTTTAATCACAGCACTCAGGAGGCTGAGGTATAGAAATGCAGTGAATTGGAGGCCAGTTCAGGCCAAAGGGAGACTCTGCCTCAAAAAGAAAAAGAAGCTGAGCATGTGGGCAGGGCACACGACTTTCATCCCAGCATTTGGGAGGAAGAGGTAACAGGATCGCGGTGAGTTCAAGGCCAGCCTGAGACTACATAGTGAATTGAATGCCAGGGCAGCCTGAGCTAGACTGAAACCTGACCTCGAAAAACCAAAACAGGGCCGGGCGTGGTGGCGCGCGCCTTTAATCCCAGCACTCGGGAGGCAGAGGTAGGAGGATTGCCATGAGTTCAAGGCCACCCTGAGATGACAGAGTTAATTCCAGGTCAGCCTGGACCAGAGTGAGACCCTACCTCGAAAAAACAAAAAAAAAGAAAAGAAAAACCAAAACATGAAAGAAAGAAAGAAAGAAAGAAAGAAAGAAAGAAAGAAAGAAAGAAAGAAAGAAAGAAAGAAAGAGAGAAAGAGGAAGGAAGGAAGGCAGGAAGGAAGGAAGGGGAAAAGGGGCATGTGTTTAAAATACAAACATTTTGGCCAGGTGTGGTGGCCCACACCTTTAATCCCAGCCCTCGGGAGGCAGAGGTAGGAGGATTGCCTTGAGTTCGAGGCCACTCTGAGACTCCACAGTGAATTGCAGGTCAGCCTGGACTTGAGTGAAACCCTACCTTGAAAACTCCAAAAAAAAAAAAAAAATCAACAATAGCAAAACAAAACAAAACAAAACCACAACACATCTTGGAGGATTCCCTTAGGAGAGCCATCTGGGGACTAGTAGTGAGCGGTGAGTAGCACGTGGCTCAAGTAGAACCCCGGACAGAACCTCCCAGGCACAAAGCGGGGGGCCCCACCCCCGATCCCCCGCCCTCCCTCCACCACCTCCCCGCGCCCGCAGCTCCCGCCCTGCGCCCCGGCGTGCGCGCCGCGCATACCACCCGGGTCAGACGCAAATAAAACCCATACGTGGTCTCCCGTCTCCGGTCACAGACGATGGTTAACCGCTGGGACCCCGGAGGAGGAGGAGGAGAGGGGGGATCCCTGCAGCCTCCACCTCCCCACCGCACCCCACCCCACCGGGACGGCTTTGCTTGCAAACACCCATCACTTAGCGAAGCTTCCTCGCTCCGCTAAGTGATGGGTATTTGCAAGCAATACTCGGGCCGATTATTCATCACCGACTGAGCTAAAAGCAACTCCATCTTCACCGGGCTCCCCTCGGCAGAGAGGAAATTCCATTGCTCTGATGTCAGGCCCGGCGCTCTGGTCTTTCTCCCTCTTCCCCAGCTTTAGTTCACTAACTGGGTTTCCCGGGGTTGGGGAGGGGAAAGCGGGGTGAGAGGCGGGGGTGGACGGGTGGGGGGGGGGCTTTGCTCTCAGAGGGCCTTCCCTGCCCCCTTCTCCTACACCCGCCCCTCCCCGATTCTTTTCTCTCCTTATTTTACACACTGTAACCCGAGAGGCTGGAAATACAGCTTTCATCTTTCATTTCCCACATCCTGAAAGTTAGGAGACTAGGAGCCCACCCAGATCAAGGAATGCCAAGTATGTGCGGCCCCCCTCCTCCACCAGGCCCCATTCACAAAGCAGATTAGCAATGGCCCGTGCTCCAGCGAGGCCCCCCCCCCCCACTTCAACCTCCCAAAGCGCTGACTGCATACCCTCCCTCCTCGCCCGCCCCGAAGCCCTGGTCCACAGGGTCAGAACCAAAAAAATTAACTTTTCCCTGGACTCTGACCCTAAGAAAAGCTTTCAAACCTCACCCCGACCGGCACTGCGTCAGCAAGGAGATCTGAAGGCCATTCATCTGTCTCCTTTAGCGCTTCTAGATAAAAGGGTTCAGGGAAAATGTTTCTTTGGATCAGGGGGATAAGATATAATTGTCACAAGTGACATGTCATGGAGACTTCGTCCTGTCCTTCGGAAAAGATCACAGTGTTGCGACGCTGGGACACTTCTGTGATTGCTCCTGGCCCAAAATAAGAAGAGGTGGTTTGTTTGACCAGATAGACAGACGAACCCCAGGTGTGTAAGGAGGTTTGGGGTCTTGTTCTTTTGCGGGTTGGGGCTGGAACACAGGGGCCCGGCACACGCTAGGCCAAGTATTCCACCATTTGACGCTGCTGTCATCCCTGCTGTGATTTTTTAAAAATTCTTATTTATTTATTTTATTGACAACCTCCATGATTGTAAACAATATCCCATGCTAGTGCCTTTCCTCCCCACACTTTCCCCTTTGAAACTCCACTCTACGTCATATCCCCTCCCCATCTCAATCAGACTCTCTTTTATTTCGATGTCATGGTCTTTTCCTCCTCTTATGATGGTCTTGTGTAGGTAGTGTCAGGCACTGTGGGGTCATGGATATCCAGGCTATTTTGTGTCTGGAGGAGCACGTTGTAAGGAGCCCTACCCTTCCTTTGGCTCTTACATTCTTTCTGCCACCTCTTCCGCAATGGACCCTGAGCCTTGGAAGGTGTGATAGAGATATTGCAGTGCTGATCACTCCTCTGTCACTTCTTCTCAGCACCATAATGCCTTTTGAGTCATTCCAAGGTCACTGCCATCTGAAAAGAGAAGATTCTCCAACCAAAAGTGAGAGAAGCATTAATATATAGCTATGAATATTAAGAGAAGTGCTAACTGGGCAGTTTGGTGAGCATAGCATATTCATTTAGCCAGACACCAGCAGATGTTACACCCCTAGGACTCATGTCTACCCCTGTTGCAGGTTTTCAGTATCAGGGATGTATTCCCTCCCACGGAATGGGCCTCCAGTCCAATTAGAGAGTGGTTGGTTGACACCGTAACAGACATGCCACTATTGCACCTGTTGGCTCATTTGGCCAGGCTGGCCAAATTTAAGGCTTGCAGGGTCCACTGTTGAGTATCTTCATGGTGATTTCTCTCTCTCTCCTATTAAACTGCATGCAGCATAGTTTTTTCCAGCTTTCTATCAGCTGGTTTACATGGAGGAGGTTTTCAGTTCAGCTACCCTGCTGTAATTTTTGTTGTTTTTAAGAAGTTTATTGAGCCAAGTGTGGTGGCACACACCTTTAATCCCAGTGTGGAGGCAGAGGTAGGAGGATCGCTGTGAGTTCGAGGCCACCCTGAGACTCCATAGTGAATTCCAGGTCAGCCTGAGCTAGAGTGCGACCCTACCTTGAAAAACCAAAAGTAAAAAATTTTTAAAAAGAGTAGTTTATTACTGGGGCTGGAGAGATGGTTCAGTGGTTAAAGTCCTTGCTTGCAAAGCCTGGCAGCCTGGGTTCAGTTCCCCAGTATCCATGTAAAGCCAGATATACAAAGTGATGCATGTGTCTGGAGTTTATTTGCAGCAACAAGAGGTACTGGCATGCCCATCCATTCTCTCTATGTTTGCAAATAAATATGTATATATACATACTTATATATATGCATATATATAAGTATATTTAAAAAGTTTATTGAAAGCCACGCATGGTGGATCACCCTTTTAGTCTCAGCACTTGGGAGGCAGAGGCAGGAGGATCCCCAAGAGTTCAAGGACAGCCTGAGACCACCTTGAACCCCATATATATACATTTTTATTTATTTATTTATATATAGGTAATCCTACTACCTAAGCCTCCAGAGTGCTGGGACTAAAGGGATGATCCACCATGCATGGCTTTTAAGAAACTTTTTTTTTTTTTTTTTTTTGTTTTTGAGGTAGGGTTTCACTCTAGCTCAGACTGACCTGGAATTCACTATGTAGTCTCAGGGCAGCCTTGAACTCACAGCAATCCTCCTACCTCTGCCTCCCAAATGCTGGGATTAAAGGTGTGTGCCACCATGTCCGACTCAATAAACTTAAAAATATATTTTAGGGGGTGTGGCACATGCTTTTAGTCCCAGCATTTGGGAGGCAGAGGCAGAAGGGTCCTCAAGAGTTCAAGGACAGCCTGGGGCTGCAGAGTGAATTCCAGGCCAGGAGTTTCTTGAGTTTTCAGCTACCTGCATATTGGTGATTACATTGGTGATTACAAAACATGCCCAGAAGCCCTTTCTTTGGTCCCTTTGGAATTCGGTTACCCCCAGGCAAACAGAAGGTTGACCATCTCTAACCTCCACCCTAAGAAGGTTAGGAAGTACTGGGCTCTAGCAGGGGATTAACTACCTGAGCCATCCTTAGAGAAGAGGGAGAAAGCTGTTTTCATGGTTCATCAGCTCTTCTGCTTTAGTGTGAAACAGGATTTCCTGCAGCAAGGAATGCTCCCTCTCCCCCTGTCCTGAATGTAGCTGGCATATTTTTGTTTTATTTTGAGGGTCTCACTCTAGCCTAGGCTGACCTGGAACTCACTCTGGAGCCCAGGCTGGTCTCGAACTCACAGTGATCCTCCTACCTCTGCCTCCTGGGTGCTAGGATTAAAAGCATGCACCACCATGCAGATGTAGCTAGCATATTTAATAGCACACACACATACATATTTTTTTCTTTCTTTTTTTTTTTTTTTTTTGAGGTAGGGTCTCACTCTAGCCCAGGCTGACCTGGAATTCACTATGTAGTCTCAGGGTGGCCTCAAACTCATGGCGACCCTCCTCCCTCTGCCTCCCGAGTGCTGGCATTAAAGGCGTGCGCCACCACGCCCGGCCCCACATACATATTTGTTTCTTTTTTTTTTCAAGGTAGGGTCTAGCTTCAGCCCAGGCTAACCTGGAACTCACTATGTAGTCTAGAGTAGCCTGGAACTCATAGTGATCTAGTGATCCTCCTACCTCTGCCTCCAGAGTGCTGGGATTAAAGGCATGTGCCACCATGCCCAATGTATATACACATGTATACATATATGGGCATATACATATGTATGTATATTTGCACAACTGAATCGTTAGCTACGTTGCTCAACACAGGACATGTTAAGGTCGGGTGCCGTAGGAGTGCATAAGGTCATGAATTCAGTATGCCTAATTATTGTCTAAGAAGTCTGGAATTTGAAGAAGTCAAGAGGCCAGACCTGGAAAATGCCACAACAATGATAAGAAATGACAGGCGGTGGCAGGAGACCCACACAGTGACTCCTCAAATTTTCCAGGGTTCTGGGGCTGGCGAGATAGCTCAGAGGTTAAGGTGCTTGCCTGCTAGACCTAACAACCTGGGTTCGAGTCCCTCATACCCACATAAAGCCAAATGCACAAGATGGCACATGCATATGGTGTTCCTTCACAGTAGCTGGAGGCCTTGGAGTGCCCATTTTCTTTCTCTTGCTCTCTCATTTAAAATAAAGGAATAGCTGGGCATGGTGGCGTATGCCTTTAATCCCAGCACTCCGGAGGCAGAGGTAGGAGGATTGCCGTGAGTTAGAAGCCACCCCGAGACTACATAGCTAATTCCAGGTCAGCCTGAGCCAGAGCGAGACCCTACCTCAAAATAAATAAATAAATAAATTTTACAGGGTGCTGAGGCATCTAACAGTAACAGGCTCTTTCAAAGGCATTATTAACCCAAAACAATAGAGCCAATGCCTACAACAGAGAAAGTTTGAATCTGTCTATGCCTCAGTTTCCTTATCTGTGACGTGCTGAGGTTGGGTTGGAGAGATGGCTCAGGGGTTAAGTGTGCTAACTGCACACATAAAGGCCTGAGACAGACTGGTTCAAATGTCCAGATTCCAACACAAAACAGCTGGGTGTGGTCACTCACACCCTTAGGAAAGGAAATTTTCAGGGCACCCTGAGCTGTGAAAGAGAGAGAGAGAGCCGGCGTGGTGCCTCACGCCTTTAATCCCAGCACTCTGGAGGCAGAGGTAGGATCTCCGTAAGTTCGAGGCCATCCTGAGACTACATAGTGAATTCCAGGTCAGCCTGGGCTAGAGTGAGACCCTACCAAAAAGAGAGAGAGAGAGAGAGAGAGAGAGTGTCAAGGTAGGTGGATCACAGTGAGTTCGAGGCCACCCTGAGAATACATAGCAAGTTCCAGGTTAGCCTGGGCTAGAGAGAGATCCTACCTTGAAAAACAAAAACAAAACAAAACAAAAAAACTCCAAGACCAGGCATTGTATGCTCCCTGTCCACACAGATGACCAAGACATCAGGTCCAGCTGTCCTACGTCTCCAGCCACAACAAGAGACAACAGCAGAGCTGGAACGCGGGCAGTCTGGCCTGAGTCCAGGGGGCCCATGCAGGTCACGGGGAACCCAGCATGAGCACACTTTCAGAGCCCACTCAGCCCACACAGCCAACCGAGCCCCCAGTGTGAGGAAGAGGGGCAGCCCCACTCCGGCCACTGAACCTCAGCCCAGTCCATCCTCCAAGAAGGCTCCGGCGGCGAAGAAGCAAGGCTGCCTCGTCGCGAGCTTGCCAGTGCGGCGGGCGAAGGCGTCCTTCCCTGCATGCTGCAGTGGGAGACAGCAGCCAGGCAGGAGCAGAGCCGGGCCTGTGCACTGAGGTTCGAACTTGTCGCATTGGACCTGGGGGACCCAGGCCGCACCTGTCACAGATGTAGCCCCGCAGGAGAAGGGAGCAAGTCCAGCACCCCGGGGTCATCATCAGATCCCTTCACAAATGAGCTCTGTGCACCGCGTGGCCCAGGGATCGCTCCCCACACTGCTGAAACTCAAGATTTGTGCAGTGTTGAGAAGGAAAAGGTTAATAAAGTGTGAAAATGAAGCAAAAAACACCACCACCAACAACAATGAAAAAGACAAGACCAGGCAGAAGAAGAGTGATAAAGGGAAATTCCACCTTTTACTTGGTTTTTCAAGATAGGGTCTCACTCTGGCCCAAGCTGACCTGGAATTCACTATGGAGTCTCAGGGTGGCCTCGAACTCACGGCGATCCTCCTACCTCTGCCTCCCGAGTGCTGGGATGGAAGGTGTGTGCCATCGCACCTTGCTTCCACGCTATCTCAAATAAATTAATTAATAAAACATTTTTAGAGCTGGAGAGATGTCTTAGTGCTTGAGGTGCTTGCCTGTGAAGCCTTAGGACCCAGGTTCGATTCCCCAGTACCCACACAAACCAGCTGCACAAGAAGGTGCATGCGTCTACTGTTCATTTGCAGTAGCTAGAGGCCCCGGCATGTCATCCTCTCCCTCCATCTGCCTCCTTCTCTCTCTCTCTATATATATATATATTTTTTAAATTTTTATTTATTTATTTGAGAACGACAGACACAGAGAGAAAGACAGATAGAGGGAGAGAGAGAGAATGGGCGCGCCAGGGCTTCCAGCCTCTGCAAACGAACTCCAGACGCGTGCGCCCCCTTGTGCATCTGGCTAACGTGGGACCTGGGGAACGGAGCCTCGAACCGGGGTCCTTAGGCTTCACAGGCAAGCGCTTAACCGCTAAGCCATCTCTCCAGCCCCTCTCTATATATCTCAAATAAGTAGCTAATATATATATTAGCTTTTTTTGGTTTTTTCGAGGTAGGGTCTCACTCTGGTCCAGGCTGACCTGGAATTAACTCTGTCATCTCAGGGTGGCCTTGAACTCATGGCAATCCTCCTACCTCTGCCTCCCGAGTGCTGGGATTAAAGGCATGCGCCACCACACCCGGCTAGCTAAAATATTTTTTAAAAAATTTTAGCTGGGCATGGTGGTGCATGTTTTTAATCCTAGCACTTGGGCAGCAGAGGTAGGAGGATCACCCTGAGTTCGAGGCTACCCAGAGACTACCTAGTGAATTCCAGGTCAGCATGGGCTAGCATTGGACACTACCTAGGGGAAAAAAATTATAAAAAAAAAAGGGCCAGCCTGAGGCTACATAGTGAATTCCAGGTCAGACCAGGGCTACCTCAAACAAAACAAACAAACAAATAAAGCAAAACACGGCAACCACAGAATTCTTGCCCATGCACAGCTGATTTTGCCAAGAGGACACTGGCATCACAAAGACCCACTCGTGCCCTTCCTACCTACCTACCTGCTAAAGATCTTGGACTAAATATCAGTGTTCACATGGGCATGCTAAAAAAAAAAAAAAAAGGAGGGAGAGAGGGAGGGAGGACAAGCAAGCCAGGGAAGCCAAGAAAAGAACTGTGCTGTCCCGAAACTGAGCACAAGCACCAGGGGATAGAGCGATAATTAGGCCTCATTATCATGCAAGGCAGCCCTGGTGAAATTGGAATGGAGCCGCCAGAGAGAAGAAAGGCGGCATGGAGAGCTGGCTGTGCTGGAGACGGCCTTTGATGTCTAAGGCAAGGTTGTGTTCCATTCACGCATCCACACCAACCCAGGCAACCCTTCAAAATGCAGCGTGGGGTGGGCTGAGGCTCTGAGCAAGAGCAAGCTGGGACCTGGGGAATCTCTAACTGCTTTTCCATGCTTGGCCCCAGTCCCTTGGGTCCATCAGAAGACCAGAGAAGAGAGGCAAATGCGGCACGTGTGTGCCAACTATAGAGCTGCCAACCTTGATTTATCAGGGTCAATGTCAGCTCGGACTCTGGCCTTGTACCTGCTGCAGGGGCAGAGAGGAAGTCATAAAGAGGTAGCTGGGCGTGGTGGCGCACACCTTTAATCCCAGCACTCTGGAGGCAGAGGTAGGAGAATCGCCATTAAATTCAAGGCCACCCTGAGACTACGTAGTGAATTCCAGGTCAGCCTGGGCTAGAGTGAGACCCTACGTCAAAAAACCGAACAAAGAGAAAAAGAAAAAGAGGAAGAAGAAACAAAAGGCCCAGGACTGAGGTGACAGCTGCTGATGGAGTCCTTTGAGACTGCCAGCGCTGACACCCACTGAGGTAGGAAGGAAAAGATGAGCCAGGAAAATAGGTTAATCACCCAGAGAAACACAAAGTAGGTGACAGGTAGCGGTTTTTACACCTTTCGATCTTTAATTGCATCAGACCCAGAGCTGTGAAGCACAGAATTCCTCTTGTGTCCTCACCTCACCTCTTGCCTTCTTGTCGATCCTTCCTTCATTCTTCCCTCCCTCTCTCCCTTCTGCCCTTCCTTCTTTCTTTTTACTCTTTCCTGTATTTTATTAACAGGGCTTTATATAGTATAGGTTGGACCTGAACTCCTGATCCCGCCTCCGCTAGGACAATAGGTCTGCACTAATGCATCTAGCTCTTTTTATTTATTTGCAAGCAGAGAGACAGAGAGAGAGAGAGAGAGAAAATGGATGCATCGGGATCTCCAGCCACTATAAATGAACTCCAGACACATGTGCCACCTTGTATATATGGCTTTACAAAGGCTACTGGGGAATTAAATCAGGGTTGTTAGGCTTTGCAGGCAAGCGCTTTAACCACTGAGCAATCTCTCCAGCCCAGGATATTATTATTACTATTATTGTTATTATTATTTTGTGTGTGTGTTTTTTTTCAAGGTAGGGTCTCACTCTAGCCCAGACTGACCTAGAATTCACTATGTAGACTCAGGGTAGCCTGGAACTCAAGGCAATCCTCCTACCTCTGCCTCCCCAGTGCTGGGATTAAAGGCTTGCCACTACACCTGGCTGCTGTTTTTTGTTTCTTTTCCAGGCAGGGTCTCACTCTAGCTCAGGGTGACCTGGAATTTACTCTGTAGTCTCAGGGTAGCCTCAAACTCACAGTAATTCTCCTACCTCTGCCTCCCGAGTGCTGGTATTAAAGGCGTGTGCCACCATGTTCAACTTCCCATTATTCGTCTGATTTTACATGGGTATTGAGGAATTGAACCTAGGCCTTCAGACTATGTAAGCGAGTCCTTATGGCCACTGAGCAAACTCTCAAGCCCTTCTCTCTCTCTTTTTACTTTTTGGTTTTTCGAGGTAGGGTCTCACTCTGGCCCAGACTGACCTGGAATTAATTTTGTAGTCTCAGGGTGGCCTTGAACTCAAGGCAACCAATCCTACTACCTCTGCCTCCAGAGTGCTGAGATGCAAGGCATGCGCCACCATGCCCCAGCATCTCTTTTTTAAAAAATATTTTATTTAAAGGCAGGCGTGGTGGCGCATGCCTTGCATCTCAGCACCCAGGAGGCAGAGGTAGGAGGATCTCTTTGAGTTTGAGGCCACCATGAGACTACATAGTAAATTCCAGGTCAGCCTGGACTCTAGTGAGACCCTACCTTGAAAAAAATTATTTCATTTATTTACTAAAGAGAGAATAAGTGTGCATTGCAAACAAACTCCAGATGTTTGTGCCTCCTTGAGCATCTGGCTTTATTTTATTTTTTGTTTTTTGAAGTAGGGTCTCACTCTGGTCCAGGCTGACCCGGAATTAAGTGTGTATTCTCAGGGTGGCCTCGAACTCACAGTGATCCTCCTACCTCTGCCTCCTGAATGCTGGGATTAAAGGTGTGCGCCACCATGCCCGGCATGAGCATCTGGCTTTAAGTGGGTACTGGGGAATCAAACCCTGGTCGTTGGACTTTGCAGGCAAGCTTTTTATCTATTAAGGTAGCTTCTCAGCCCTCTACTTTTATTTATTTATTTTTATATTTGTTATATACTTGAGAGAAGGAGAGAAAGAGAATGGGAGCTCTGGTACCTCCAGCCATTGCAAACGAACTCCAGATGCATGCGCCACTTTGTTCATCTGGCTTATGTGGGTCCTGGGGAATTGAACCTGAGTCCTTTGGCTTTGCAGGCAAATCCCTTAATCGCTAAGCCATCTCTCCAGCCCTTGAATTCCATCATTTTAAGATAAAAAATATATATGTATTGGGCTGGAGAGATGGCTTATTCATTAAGGCACTTGCCTGCAAAGCCTAAGGACACAGTTAAGTTCCCTAGTACCCACATAAAGCCAGATACATAAAGTGGTGCATGCATCTGGAGTAGTCTAGAGGCCCTGGCACACCCATTCTCATTCTCTCTCTCCCTTTTTGAAAATAAATTTAAAAAGAAAGAAGCCAGATATTTTGGCACACGTCTTTAATCCTAGCACTTGGGAGGCTGAGGTAGGAGGATAGCTGTAAATTCAAGGCCACCCTGAGACTACATAGAGAATTCCAGGTCAGCCTGAGCTAGAGAAAGACCTTACCTCAAAAAACCAAAATAAAAAAATAAATGAAGGATGGAATTCAGGGCTTGGGGATTCATGCCTACAATTCCAACACTGAGCCAATGAGGTCGATCAGGAGTTTAGGGCCATCCTCAGTAGAGTAAGGTCAGCCTGGGCTACTTGAAACTCTATCTCAAAAACAGAAGGGCCTGGCCAAATGGCCCTATGAGTGCAACAGTGGAATGTCTGTTAAGGGGAAAACCAACCACTCTCTAATTGGACTGGAGACCCACTCCACAGGAGGTAATACATGCCTGGTAGTGAAACCTAGCCAAAAGCCTATAACAGGGGAGTCATGAGCCCTAGGATGTAACATCTGCTGCTGTCTGGCTAAACATATTTACTATGCTCACCAAACCGCCTGATAAGCACTTCTCTTAATGTTCATACCCATATATTAATGCTACTCTTGCTTTTGGTTAGAGAACCTTCTCTTTTCAAATGGCAGAGATCTTGGGATGACTCAGAAGGCATCATGATGCTGAGAAGAAGAAACAGAGGAGTGCTCAGCACTGAAATATCTCTATTACACCTCCCAAGGCTCAGGGTCCATTGCAGAAAAGGTGGCAGAAAGAATGTAAGAGCCAAAGGAAGAGTAGGATTCCTTATAATGTGCTCCTCCAGACACAAAATGGCCTGGATATCCATGACCTCACAGTGCCTGACACTACCTACACAAGACCATCATAATAGGAGGAAAACATGACATCAAAATAAAAGACTAATTGAGAGGGGGAGGGGATATGATGGAGAGTGGATTTGTGAGGGGGAGGAGAGGGAATTATTATGGTTTATAATTATGGAAGTTGTCAATAACAAAAGTTTAAGGGGCTGGAGAGATGGCTCAGTGGTTAAGCCTAAACACCCAGGTTCAAGGGTTGACTCCCAAGACCCATATAAACCAGATGCACAAGGGAGTGCACGCGTCTGGAGTTCGTTTGCAGTGGCTGGAGTCCCTGGCGTGCCCATTCTCTCTCTCTCTGTCTGCCTCTTTCTCTGTCTGTTATTCTTAAATAAATAAATAAATAAAAATAAACAACAACAACAAAAGTTTAAGCCAGGCTTGGTGGCACACACTTTTGATCCCAGCACTCAGGAGGCAGAGGTGAAAGCATCACTGTGAGTTCAAGACCATCCTGAGACGACACAGTGAATCCCAGGTCAGCCTGGGCTAGAGTGAGACCCTACCTCAAAAAAAGGAAACAAACAAACAAAAACAGGGGCTAGAGAGATGGTGTTGGAGTGAGGTTCGCATTGCTGGTAGAAATCATCCAACCAAGAGCAGTTTGTGGAGAAAAAGAGGTTTATTTTGGCTTATAGGCTCGAGGGGAAGCTTCACGATGGCAGGGGAAAACGATGGCATAAGCAGAGGGTGGACATCACCCCCTAGCCCACATAAGGTAGACAACAGGAACAGGAGAGTGTGCCAAACACTGGCAAGGGGAAACTGGCTATATCACCCATAAGCCCGCCCCCAACAATACACTGCCTCCAGGAGGCATTAATTCCCAAATCTCCATCAGCTGAGAACCTAGCATTCAGAACAACTAAGTTTATGGGGGACACCTGAATTAAAGCGCCACAGGTGGCTTAGTGGTTAAGGCAGTTACCTACAAAGCCAAAAGACCCAGGTTCGATTCCTCAGGGCCCACAATGTGGCACATGTGTCTGTAGTTAGTTTGCAGTGGCTGGAGGCCCTGGTGTGCCCATTCTCTCTCTCTTTCTTTCCCTGCCTCTTTCAAATAAATAAATATTAGATATTTTCAAAAAGCCGGGCATGGTGGCGCACACCTTTAATCCCAGTACTTGGGAGGCAGAGGTAGGAGGATCGCCGTGAGTGCAAGGCCACCCTGAGACTACAGAGTGATTCCGGGTCAGCCTGAGCTAGAGTGAGACCCTACCTCAAGAAAAAAAAAAAAAAGGAGGGGGTATGGGAAGAATGCTCAGGGGTTAAAGGAGCTTGCTTCCAAGGCCTGCTGACCTGAGCTCAATTACCCACACCCACATAAAGATAAACACAAAAAGTGGGATGTGCATCTGGGCTTTGTTTGCAGGAGCAAGAGACCCTGGTGTGCCCACACATTTTTTAAAAATTTTGTTTATTTTTATTTATCTGAGAGCAACAGACAGACAGAGAAAGAAGCAGAGAGAGAGAGAGAGTGAGAGAGAGAGAGAGAATGGGCATGTCAGGGCCTCAAGCCACTGCAAAGGAACTCCAGATGCGTGAGCCATCTTGTGCATCTGGCTTATGTGCATACTGGGGAATCGAGCCTCCAACAGGGGTCCTTAGGCTTCATTCATCCTTAGGCAAGCATTTAACCACTAAGCCCAATATCTTTTTTAAAAATCTTTTAGCATGCATCCCCTTGTGCATCTGGCTTACATGGGTCCTGGAGAGTCGAACCTGGATCCTCTGGCTTTGCAGGCAAATGCCTTAACTGCTAAGCCATCTCTCCAGCCCCATAAATTTTTTTTTTATTTATTAGCAAGCAGAGAGAGAGATAGAAGAGAGACAGACAGGTAGAGTGGGCGTGCCAAGGCCTTCAGCCACTACAAAGGGACTCCCAGATACATGAGCCACTTTCTGCATCTGGCTTTATGCAGGAACTAAGGAATCGACTTTAGGTTGTTAGGCTCTGCAGGCAACCACATGAACTGCTAAGCCATCTCTTCAGGCCCCAAAAAATAATTTTTCCACAAAAGCTAGTAGTGTAGCCAGGCATGGTGGTGCATGCCTTTAATCCCAGAACTCAGAACTCAAGAGGCAGAGGCAGGATGATTGCTGTGAGTTCAAGGCCAGCCTTGGACTACATAGTGACTTCTAGGTCAGCCTAAGCTAAAGTGAGAAAAGGGGAAAAAAAAGGGGGAAAAAATAATAAAAGTTGAAACTAGTGGTTCATGCCTTTACTCAGAGCACTCAGGAGGCTGAGGTAGGATGATCACTGTGAACCTGAGGCCAGCCTAGGGGTACAGAGTGAGTTCCAGGTCAGCCTGACCAGTACTGAGACCCTACCTGGGGGAGGGAGAGAAAAGAGCTGAGGAAATTGCTCACTGGTTAAAGTCGCTTGCTTGCAAAGCCTAATGGATCAGCTTGATTCTCCAGCACCTTATTAAGGCCATATGCATGAAGTGGAACGTGTATCTGGGGTTTGTTTGCAGTGGCTAGAAGTCCTGGGGCACCCGTTCTCTCTCAAACAAAGAAAAATACTTTTCAAGGTCGGGCCTGTGGGTGCATGCCTTTAATCCCAGCACTAGACAGAAGCAGAGGAGGATCACTGTGAGTTCAAGTTCAGCCTAGGACTACAGAGTGAGTTCCAGGTCAGCCTGGGCTACAGCAAGACCCTACCTCGAAAAACCAAAGTAAATAAATAAATAAACAAATGTAAGCCCCTCAGAGCCTGGGCCAGTGAAGAGTGTATGGTCCCGTTTCCCAATGTCACTTGATTTAGAAAAAAGGATTATTAATCTTTCACACAAAAATTCCCTGAAATCACTCTCATAGTTTGCAACGGGAATTTAGGGTAACTGCATTGTGCAAGACTGAAACTACCCTTCCAGAAATTCTCATTTTGTAGACTCTTTAAAAATGAGATGTGGAGAATTTTTTTTTTTTTTTGTAATATCTTATTTAAGACAGGCATGGTGGTGCACATCTTTAATCCCAGCATTCAGGAGGCAGAGGTAGGAGGATTGCCATGAGTTCAAAGCCAACCTGAGACTGCATAGTGCATTCCAGGTCACCCAGGGCTAGAGTGAGACCCTAACTCGAAAAAAAAAAAAAAATAATAACATACATAAATATCTTATTTATTTAAGAGAGGAAGAGGCAGATACAGAGAGAAGGAATGGGTGCACCAGGACCTCCAGCCACTGCAAACAAACTCCAGATGCAGGTGCCCCTGTGCATCTGGTTCATGTGGGATCTGGACAATCGAACTTAGGACCCTAGGCTTCACAGGCCTTAACTGCTAAGCCATCTCTCCAGCCACCCTCACTCCTTTATTTATTTATTTTCATATATGGTCTCACTCTGCAGCTCAGGCTATCTTGGAATTAGTGGCAATCCTCCTGCCTCTGTTTCTCAAATTCTGGGATTATAGCTCTGAGCTACCATGCTAGCTATGGAGTTTTGTTTTTACTCAATTTCAGAAGGAAAAAATAAAAAAGGGATCGGGAAGAGCTTTACTATGTTTTTTAATGTTGTTGTTGTTTTTAGGTAGGGTCTCACTCTGGTCCAGGCTGACCTGGAAGTCACTGTGTAGTCTCAGGATGGCCTCGAACTCAAGGTGATTCTCCTACTTCTGCCTCCCAAGTGTTGGGATTAAAGGCGTGCGCCACCACGCCTGGCTAGCTATGTATTTTTTTTTGTTTTAATAATAAAAGAGCATTCCCCAGAAGTTCCCGTAAAACCCATAAGATTGAAGGAGTTCATTCCCAAAGTATGTGTGGGATGTTGGGAGCTCCCGGGCTTTTCCAGGCAACCCCACCCCCCCTAAAAAAAAAAAAAGACTCCCCAGGAAAAAAAAAAAAAAAACAGATGGGTTGCATCTGAACAACTCAAACTCCCCAGGGGCCCAGGCTCTGCGCTCTGAAGGCTAGCCGAGTGAGTAATCAGAAACCTGCATTTGGTAAATTATTTATCTTATCTCTGGAACTCAGCAAAGCATGGAAGACAGCGACTTCTGAGGTCAAGAACTGCAGCTGGAATTTGTACTTTTACTAGAAAAGGGAAAAGTTCAGAGACCAGTGGGGCTCATGAAGCAATCATTTTTTTTTTTTTTTAATGACCAAAAGCAAAGCCAAAGACAACTGACTTCACAATTCCACAGAACAGGTCTGGCTCGTGTTTTGTCTGAGAGCCGCGTGTTCCACCCGTATTAGGATGATATCAAGGCTCGCCATCCAATGGAGATAGATTCCTGAAGAGGCTCTCTGGGCTCCACCCTTTCTTGCTAAGGACAGTCCCAAGGAACTTCTGACAGTGATTCCGGGACGCAAAGTCAGGGTCACTCTTACTGTTAACCCTCCCAACGCCAGGCCTGTGGGCTGAATTATAAATAGGGTCCCTCTGCAGTCTGGTCTGGTTTCTGTGACTCCAGCCACCACCGTCCTCTGGAAAGTGTGTGGAGTCTAGAGGGGGAAAGGGCTTTGACTAGGGTAATGAACCTTGTCACTTTCACCTACCTTACAAACCGGTAACTCAGTGAGCCAATCCATTCACTATTACCATATACCAGCTTTCATTCCTGCTGTGCCCATCCCATCATAGATTTTTTCTTTTTGGAAGTAGGGCCTCACTCTAGCCCAGGCTGACCTGGAATTCACTATGTAGTCCCAAGGTGGCTTCGAACTTAAGGTGATCCTTCTACCTCTGCTTCCTTCCTGAGTGCTGGCATTAAAGGTGTGTGCCACCATACATGGCCGATGAAGAATAGGCATCCCTGTGTGGGCCTGAACCACCAACCTTCTGGTTAACAGCCGAATGTACCAACTGATTGTGCCACAGAAACACTTCTTTTGTTTTTGAGGTAGGGTCTCGCTCTAGCCCAGGCTGACCTGGAACTCACTCTGCAGTCACAGGTTAGGATTGAACTAACAGTGATCCTCCTACCTCAGCCTCCTGAGTGCTGGGATCAGAGGTGTGTGCCACCACACCCAACAACAGTATGATTTGCCCATGTAACTGCTTTTGGTAGCAGCAGAGGCATGACTGAAAAACAGCATTTTTTTTTTTCCAGGTAGGGTCTTAATCTATTCCAGGCACACCTGAAACTCACTCTGTTAGGCCCAGGCTGGAATTGAACTCACAGAGATCCTCCTACCTCTGCCTCCCATGTGCTCTAACATTAATATATATGTATATATGGCTGGAGACATGGCTCAGTGGTTAAAGGCACTTACTCGTGAGAAAATATCTATTTATTTATTAAGAGAGAGAGAAAGACAGAGAGAAAAAAATGGGCCTGCAAACAAACTCCAGATGCATGTGCTACCTTGTGTATCTGGCTTTATGTGGGCACTGGGGAATTGAAACTGGGTGCATTGGCTTTGCCAGCAAATATCTTAACTGCTAAGCCATCTCTCCAGCCCTTTAAAAAAAATTATTTATTTGCAAGCAGAGAGAGAGAGAGACAGACAGACAGAATGGATGGGCCAGGGCCTCTAATTGCAAACGAACTCCTGATGCATGTGCCATCTTGTGCATCTGGCTTTATGTGGGTACTGGGTAATCAAACCCAAGTCCTTGGGCTTTGCAGGCTAGAGCCTTAACCACAGAGCCATCTCCCCAGGCCCATTTTAAAAACATAATCACACCAGTCATGGTGGTGCAGGCTTTTAATCCCAGCACTTGGGAGGCCGGGAGGCAGAGGTAGGAGGATCGTCGTGAGTTTGAGTCCACCCGGAGACGACATAGTGAATTCCAGGTCATCCTGGGCTACAGCAAAACCCTAGTTTGAAAAACAAAAACAAAGCCAAAATAATAATAATAATAATAATCACCATAATGCCAATTTTCCCTCTGTTTTATACTTATCAAAGATTTGGATTCTGCTGGGCATGGTGGTGCACGCCTTTAATCCCAGCACTCGGGAGGCAGAGGTAGGAGGATTGTCATGAGTTCGAGGCCACCCTGGGACTACATAGTGAATTCTAGGTCAGCCTGAGCTAGAGTGAAACCCTACCTTGAAAAACCAAAAAAAAAAAAAAGAGAGATTTGGATCCTACCTACCACGGTGATGAGCCCATCCATGCAAATTAATACCTCTGGGTGTTTTTTATTGCTGAAGTGTGAGTTTACTCACTCATCCTCCATTGTCTGAGCCCTCTTCCTTTTTGTGTCTCAAGATGCCCAAGAGATGCTGCCAGCTCCCCTCCAGTGATTGGTCAGGGTGAAGAAAACAGAGTTCCTTGTTCTAACTCTAATTACCCTGGAATAAGGGTTTGACACACGTATATGGTATGAGGCACGTTCCTGAGATGTTTATGAAAGACCGAGTCAGGGTGCAAAGACACGGATAAGCCAGTAGAAATGGGAAAATGCAGCTCTCACTTCAGGGACAGCAAATTATAGCCTGCCCTGGTCCTCCACACAGTTATGATCGGAGGACCGGGCCTTTGTTTCCCCAGGTTTGGAACTGGGGTGATGGCAGTGGCCGCCTCATGCGTGGGTTGGGAGCAAACATTACAAGTCCTTCCACCATTCCTGACACATGGAAGGAGTTGTGTAAATGCCAACCACTGTCTGACATCTGTACTAGTTACTTTTCCTTATCACTGTGACCCAAACACCTGACAAACATGACTTAAGGGAAGGAAGGGTTTATTTTGGCTCGCAGTTAGAGGACACACAGTCCATCATGATGGGGGTTTGCAGTCAGCTCCAGGTTGCTGAGATGAACTTCCAAACAGACAGTTTATGGGAAGGATGGGATTTATTTCAGCTTACAGATTCAAGGGGAAGTTCCACCAATGGTGGAGGAAGCCAGCTCCCATTTGTAAATCCAAGCAGAGAGAGATATCACCAAGCAGCCAACACCACAAGGAAGAGCAAATGGACAGCAAAACAGGGAACCACCAGCCAGCAGCAGGGACCCAGACAGAGCTCCGAGGACTCTGCATGTCCTTAGGCCGGAAATCAGATCCAGATCCGCCACCCAAACACCCTAGGGCTGGACCCCAGGATCCACCCCCCCTTCACCCCAGTGACACTACCTCCGCCAGGGGGCTGGAAACCCAAGTTTCAACCTTAATAAAAAAACTTGACTGGGCTGGAGAGATGGCTTAGCGGTTAAGCGATTGCCTGTGAAGCTTAAGGATCCCGGTTCGAGGCTCCATTCCCCAGGATCCACATTAGCCAGATGCACAAGGGGGTGCGCGCGTCTGGAGTTCATGTACAGTGGCTGGAGGCCCTAGTGGGCCCATTCTGTCTCTCTTTCTCTCAATCTGCCTCTTTCTCTGTCTGTTGCAAATAAATAAATAAAAAATAAACAACCAAGAGCGGCTTCTGGGAAAAAGAGGTTTATTTTGGCTTACAGGCTCGAGGGGAAGCTCCATGATAGCAGACGGTGGACATCACCCCCTGGCCAACATAAAAGGTGGACAATAGCAACAGGAGAGTGGGCCACACACTGACAAGGGGAAGCTGGCTATAATACCCATAAGCCCGCCCCCAACAATAGCTCCTCCAGGAGGCTTTAACTTCCAATTACCATCAGCTGGGAACTTAGCATTCAGAACAACTAAGTTTATGGGGGACACCTGAGTCAAATCCCCACAGCGGCACGTGTGTCTGAAGTTAATTTGCAGTGGCTGGAGGCCCTGGGCACCCATTTGCTCTGTCTGCCTCTCTCTCTCAAATAAATAAAAATAAAATAAATTATTTCTTTATTTACAAGCAGAGAGAGACAGAGAGGAGAGAGACAGGGGTATTGGGTACTCCAGGGCCTCCAGACACTGCAAACGCACTCCAGATACATGCACCGCTTTGTTCATCTGGCTTTATGTGGGTAGTAGGGAATCAAACAGGGGTTGTTAGGCTCTGCAGCCAAGTGAGCCATCCCTCCAGCCCTCATTCCATGCTTTTATGACTGATTAAGGTGATGGTCCACAGGTACTATAGCAAGTAATTGGGATCAAATCTAGTGCCCAACCTTAGACCCAAGATATCTAGATTCATGCGCCACTTTATGTGTCTCGCTTGATATGGGCCCTGGGAAATTAAACCTAGGTCAGTAGGTTTTGCAAGCAAGAGCCTTTGACCACTGAACCATCTTCCTTGGTCAGCTCCAAGATCTCTGCAAGATATAGGTAGTATTTTGGGGCTTTGTGTGTTAGCAATGAATCTACCAATGGACAAATGAGCAGCAATGAGACTTTCTAGGCCTGAGGCCTCCGGAATGTGGGGAAGGAGCGTGTATGGGACCTCGCTCTGTATGTAAGATCCTCATGGACAGATGGCTGAATTTTCCAGAGGGTATAAGCATAGTCAAATAAAGGGATGACACAGGGAAACAAATTTAAATATAGGTAGACAGACAGACAGACAGATAGATAGATGGCTGGAGGGATGTTTTAGTGGTTAAGACACTTGCCAGCAGTCAAAGGACCCAGGTTCAATTCCCCAGGACCCACATAAGCCAGATGCACAAGGTGGCACATGTGTCTGGAGTTCATTTGCAGTGGCTGGAGGCCCAAACAAATAAATAAAAATATTGAAAAAAGTATTTTATTTATTTGAGAGAGAGAGAGAGAGAGGAGGCAGGTAGGGAGAGAATGGGTGTGCCAGGGCCTCCAGCCACTGCAAATGATCTCCAGATGCATGTGCCACCTTGGGAAACAGATTTATTATTATTATTATTATTATTATTATTATTATTATTATTATTATTATTATTTTTCTGAGGTATGGTCTCACTCTAGTTCAGGCTGACCTAGAATTCACTATGTATTCTCAGGCTGGCCTCAAACTCTTGGCGATCCTCGTACCTGTGCCTCCCAAGTGCTGGGATTAAAGATGTGTTCCACCACGCCTGGCTGTTTTTCTTCAAGATAGTGTCTCACTCCAGCCCAGGCTGACCTTGAATCCGTGGTGATCCTCCTAAGTGTGACTCCTGAGAGCTGGAATTCAGGACCTGCACCAACAACGCCAACTTGGAATTCATTTTGCAACAAACTTACAAGGCGTTTCTGATTTCAACTGAATGTCTTGTTCTTGTGTTTGGTAGAGGGTGACCTTGTGTCTAAGCCCAAGGGAGGCATGCTTTCTGTGTTGTGTGGAGTCCAGAATGAGTGCCCTTTATTTGAAGTGATACACATGGTGCAGTTTCTGCTTCCAAGACGGTTAAGAAATACAGGTCAGTTTCCTCTGGCATCCCCGGGGGTGCCGAAGACCGATGACGACGTGCGGAGAAGATGCCAGGTCATGTGGGCTAGGCAGCTGTCTACGTGGTGTAATTCGAGGGGTTTGAGGAAATCCCCCTGCTTAAAATATCTTCCCCCGGGCTCCAGCTCTTGCTCCTCTGGGTAAGGTGTTGCTGAAATGTCATTGTTACCAACAGTAGTAAGCATTAGCATCTCCTTCCGCTCCAGAGTCATCCAGCAGACTGGCTGGCTGAGCAGAGGCCCGAAGATAAGCTGGCACAAGAGGACACTGATCCTTAAGGGCCACTCAGGTGAGCTACTGTGAAGCGGCTAGGAGCAGTCCCCAGCAGGGCAGCTGGGAGGATCTGGTCACAGGCCCCACAGGAAGATGGGGGAAGTGTGCCAGAAGTGTTCCCAAGATCATTCCAGGTCTCTTGCTTTGAACAGTATTACAGTGAAGCGGGTTTTTTTCCCCCCTGTTTTTCTTGAAGTTTATATATATATAATTTTTATTTATTTATTTGAGAGAGGGAAAGAGGCAGAGCGAGAGAGAGAGAGAAAGAGAGAATGGGCACGCCAGGGCTTCCAGCCATGTGCAAAGGAACTCCAGACACATGTTCCATCTTGTGCATCTGGCTTATGTGGGTCCTGGGGAATCGAACCAAGGTCCTTTAGCTTTGCAGGCAAGCACCTTAACATGTTCCAGCCTCCCCCCACCCCCTTTTTTTTGAGTATACATAATCAGGCATGGTGGTGCAGTCCTTTAATCCCAGCACTCAGAGGCAGATATAGGAGGATCACTGTGAATTTGAGGCCAGCCTGGGACTACAGAGTGAATTCTAGGTTAGACTTGGCTATAGTGAAACCCTACCCCCAAAACAAACAAAGTCACCAGCCAGATGTGGTGGCACACACTTGTAATCCCAGTCCCCAAAAGGCAGAGATTGGAGGATTACTGCAAGTTTGAGGCCAGTTTGTCTACATAGTCATATCCATGCCAGTTTGCATAGTGTAGTCCTGTCTCAAATAAAATAAAACAGAAAGGGCTGGAGAGATGGCTTAGCCGCTAAGGCATTTGCCTGCAAAGTCAAAGGTCTGGGGTTCGATTCCCCAGAACCCACATAAGCCAGATGCACAAGATGGTGCATGCGTCTGGAGTTCATTTGCAGTGTCTGGAGGCCCTGGTGTGCCATTCTCTCTGTCTGTCCATCTGTCTGTCTGTCACTCTCATTCTCTCTCTCTCTCTCTCTCAAATAAATAAGTAAAACTTAAAACATTAAAAAAAAATAAAATGAAATATAAAGTAAATTTAAGGGCCAGGCATGGTGGTGCATGCCTTTAATCCCAGCATTTGGGAGACAGAGGTAGGAGGATCACCATGAGTTCAAGGCCACCCTGAGAATAGAGAGTGAATTCTAGGTCAGCCTGGGCTAGAGTGAGACCCTACCTCTAAAAATCAAATAATAATAAATAAATAAATTTAAGGGCTGTAGTCTCTTGCCCATGAAGCCTAAGGACCCAGGTTTGATTTCCTAGTACCCATATAAAGCAGATGCATAAGGTGGCACATGCGTCTGGAGTTTGTTTGCAAACTAGAGGCAGGCCCTGGTGTGCCCATCCCCCCCATCTGCTTCCCTGTCTCTCTCCAAATAAACAAATGAATAAAATATTTAAGCAGGGTATGATGGCGCAAGCCTTTAATCCCAGCACTCGGGGAGGCAGAGGTAGAGGATTGCCATGAGTTTGAGGCCACCCTGAGACTACAGAGTGAATTCTAGGTTAGTCTGGGTTACAGCAAGACCCTACCTCAAAAAAAACAAAGAAAAAATTTTTAAATAAATTTAAAAGTCCTCTAAGTGGCATACACTTATTGAGCAGATATAAATATTACAGGAAACTTACTAACAGAGCCGATATGAATAGCTGTGTTAATTATCATTTTTAAGTCACCATGTCCTCACTGCCTGTGAGACACCTGGCAATTATTGAATTATGTCTAGGAGGGAGCTATTATTAGCCTCAAATTACAGATGAGGAAACTGAGTCTTCAGAGGTTAGGATTGCATAACTCCTCAGTGGCTGAGTCAGGCTTCAGCCCCACCTCTGTCTGACTCTGAATGTTATGTATGAAAGGCTGATTTCCTAAACATGTCACAAGTAAGCAGTGAAAGACTTCCTCAGTCATCTAGAAATAAAATTGTCTTGTCAGTGGAGTGCTCAGCACATCTCTATCGCACCTTCCAAGGCTCAGGCACTGCTGCTGAAGAAGTGGCAGAAAGAATGTAAGAGCCAAAGGAAGGGAGGGAGCTGTCTTCCAGACACAAAGTGGCCTTTATGTACAATCTCATAGTGGCTGAAGCTACCCACACATGACCTGCAGAGTGAGAGAGAGGGGGGAAAAATGATGACACCCAAACACAAGAGAAGCGAGCTGCAGGGATGGCTTAGTGGTTAAGGCGTTTGCCTGCAAAGCCAAAGGACCCAGGTTTGATTCCCTGGACCCACAAAAGCCAGATGCACAAGGGGGCGCATGCCTCTGGAGTTCGATGGCAGCTGCTGGAAGCCCTGGTGCACCCCTTCTCTCTCTCTCTCTGTGTGTTCCTCTTTCTCTGTCAAATAAATAAATAAATAAAATATTTAATAAAAAAAATACAAGAGAAGCTAGGTGTAGTGGCAGCATGTCTTTAATTTTAATCCCAGTACTTGGGAGGCAGAAGGAGAAGGATCCCTACGAGGTAGGTCAGCCTGGGCTAGAGTGAAATCCTACTTAAAAAACAAAAAACAAAAATAAATAAATAAATAAATAAATAACCAAAACAGAAGAGAGAGACTAGTTTAAAAAAAGGGGGGGGGGTGGCTGGAAGGAGGGATGGCTTAGTGGTTAAAGTGTTTGCCTGCAAAGCCAAAGGACCTAGGTTTGATTCCCCAGGACCCAACATTAGCCACACGCATCTGGGGTTGGTTTACAGTGGCTAGAGGGGCTGGTGTGCCCCTTCTCTTTCTCTCTCTCTCTCTCCCTCTGTCAAATCAATAAATAAATATTAAAAAGAAGGGGGAATGGCTTAGCAGTTAAGGCACTTGCCTATGAAACCTAAGGACCCAGGTCTGATTCCCCAGTACCCATGTAAATCACATGTACAAGGTGGCACATGTGTCTGGAGTTTGTTTGCAGTGGCTGGAGACCCTGGTGGACACATTCATATTCTCTGTCTCTGCCGCTCTCTCAAATAAATGAAAAAAAAAAAAAAGTTAAAGAAGGGATTCAACGGAGGGAGAGTGGGAGGGGGAAGAGGCTAGTGAGAGGGGATTGTGAGGGCGCACTGTGAGTATTTATAGAAGTTGTCAGAGTTCCAGGTTAACCTGGTGTAGATGAGACCCTGTGCCAAAAAATCAATATAAACCAGGCGTTGGGGCACACGCCCTTGATCCCAGCACTTGGGAGGCAGAGGTAGGAGGATCACTGTGAGTTCAAGGCCACCCTGAGACTCCATAGAGAATTCCAGGTCAGCCTGGGCTAGAGCGAGACCCTACCTTGAAATTAAAAAAAAAACAGTATAGAGCTAGAGTGATGGATTATTGGTTGGGGTGCTTGCCTGTGAAGCCCAAGTTCTCAGGTTTGATTCCCCAAGTACCCGCATATGCGAGATGCACAGGGTGGTGCATATGTCTGGATTTCATTTGCAGTGGCTGGAAGCCCTGGCACACCCATTCTTTTTTTTTTTTTTTTAATTTTATTTATTTATTTGAGAGCGAGAGACACAGAGAGAAAGACAGATAGAGGGAGAGAGAGAGAATGGGTGTGCCAGGGCTTCCAGCCTCTGCAAACGAACTCCAGATGTGTGCGCCCCCTTGTGCATCTGGCTAACGTGGGACCTGGGGAACCGAGCCTCGAACCGGGGTCCTTAGGCTTCACAGGCAAACGCTTAACCGCTAAGCCATCTCTCCAGCCCGCACACCCATTCTTATCTTCCTCTCTCTCTCTCTTAAATTTTTAAAAAAAGGTTTTTTTTAATCAATATAGCCAGGCGTGGTAATGCACACCTTTAATCCCAGCACTTGGGAGGCAGAGGTAGGTGGATCACCATGAATTCGAGGCCACCCTGAGACTAGATAGTGAATTCCAGGTCAGCCTGGACTAGAGTGAAAACCTACCTCCAAACCCAAATTAAATAAATAAATAAAAATCAATATAAAGCCAGGCATGGTGACACACGCCTTTAATCCCAGCTCTGGGAAGGCAAAGGTACAAGGATCACCATGAGTTTGAGGCCACACTGAGACTGCATAGTAAATTGTAGATCAGCCTGGACTAGAGCGAGACCTTACTTTGAAAACAACAACAACAACAAATCAATATATATAAAGCTGTAGAGATGGCTAAGTGATTAAGGGGCTTGCCTGGGAAGCCCTACAGAGCCAGGTTCAATTCCCCAGGACCCATGTAAGCCAGATGCACAAGGTGACACATGCAAGTGTCTGGATTTATTTATTTATTTATTTATTTATTTATTTATTTATTTTTTCCAAGGTAGGGTCTCACTCTAGCCCAGGCTGGCCTGGAATTCACTATGGAGTCTCAGGGTGGCCTTGAACTCACGGTGATCCTCCTATCTCTGCCTCCCAAGTGCTGGGATTAAAGGCCTGTGCCTCCACGCCCGGCTAACCCATTCTTTCTCTCTGTGTGTTTGCCTCTTTCTCTCTCTTAAATAAATAAGTAAAAATATTGAAAAATAAAATTATTAAAAAAAAATCAATACATGGCAGGGCACACATGCCTTTAATCCCAGTACTCAGGAGGCAGAGGTAGGAGGATCGCTGTGAGTTCGAAGCCAGCCTGAGACTCCATAGTGAATTCCAGATTCGCTTGGGGTAAAGTGAGACTATACTTGGAAAAGCCAACCTCCCTTCAAATAATGCAAATGAACACAAACAAAGGTTGCTGGGACTCATGCTAAGAATTTCTGACTCTGTCTGGAGTGGCCCAAGAATTTACTTTATTTTTTGTTTGTCCCCAAGGTAGGGTCTCACTCTAGCCAGGGCTAACCTGGATTCACCGTAGTCTCAGGGTGGCCTCGAACTCATGACGAGCCCCCTGCCTCCCGAGTGCTGGAATCAGAGGCATGGGGGGAGGGGCGGAAAGGCATGGGCCGCCACACCTGGCAAGATTTTGCATTTCTTGAGGGGGGGCAGGGAATTACCATGGTTTGTTGTCTATAATTACGGAAGCTGTCAATAAAAAAAAGAATTTGCATTTTTAATAAGTTTCCGTGTGCTGCTGCTTGAGAGACCAGACACTTTCAGATCTAGAAACCCCGCCACATGTGTGAGCGGGTGACACAGGTGTACCGAGTGAGAACAGGGCTTTTTTTTTTTCTTTCTTTTTTTGTATTCACTATAGAGCAGCTGAGGAGACAACTGGAAAGTCCCTGTGCACCTGAAAATTCCCCAGAAACTTTTAGTGAGCGTTTAGACCTTGGACTTGGTAAACAGATTACCAGGAGAATGCATTGCCTGTAAGATGAATTTGCCAACTTAGCTAATGCTACCTTTCATTACTAACGTCTCATTCATATATATATATATATATATATATATATATATTTTTTTTTTTTTTTTTTTTTTTTTTAAGGAGAGAGAGAGAATGAGCACACCAGAGCCTCAAGCACTGCAGATGAACTCCAGATGCGTGTGCCACTTTGTGCATCTGGCTTTACATGAGTACTGGGTGGTTAGGATTTGCAGCCAAGTGCCTTAACCTCTGTGCCATCTCTCCAGCCCTCATTACTAATATTTTTCTTTTCCTTTGTTTTTCAAGGTAGGGTCTCGCTCTAGCACAGGCTGACCTGGAATTCATTATGTAGTCTCAGGGTGGCCTCGAACTCATGGTGATCCTCCTACCTTTGCCTCCTGAGTGCTGGGATTAAAGGTGTGTGCCACCATACCTGGCCATTACTAATATCTTTATAAGAGAATTAAAAAAAACCTAGGGGGCTGGAGAGATGGCATAGTGGTTAAGCGCTTGCCTGTGAAGCCTAAGGACCCCGGTTCGAGGCTCGGTTCCCCAGGTCCCACATTAGCCAGATGCACAAGGGGGCGCACGCGTCTGGAGTTCGTTTGCAGAGGCTGGAAGCCCTGGCGCGCCCATTCTCTCTCTCTCCCTCTATCTGTCTTTCTCTCTGTGTCTGTCGCTCTCAAATAAATAAATAAATAAATAAATAAACCTAGGATGTGCTGGGGAGGGGAGACATTTTCTTCAGTCTAGTAGTCTGGTAAACTGTCCATGCTATGGTAAGTAACTCCTCTCCCATGCTCATGCAAGCAACTCTAATTAAGCTCAGTGGGTCACACTTAAAAAATACAAATGTGGGCTGGAGAGATGGCATAGTGGTTAAGCACTTGCCTGTGAAGCCTAAGGACCCCGGTTCGAGGCTCAGTTCTCCAGGACCCACGTTAGCCAGATGCACAAGGGGGTGCACGCATCTGGAGTTCGTTTTGCAGTGGCTGGAGGCCCTGGTGCACCCAGTCTCTCTCTCTCTCTCTCCCTCTTTCTTTCTCTGTCACTCTCAAATAAATAAATAAAAATAAACAAACAAAAAAAAAAAGAATACAATAGTGGTGGTGCACACATTTGTTCTCAGCACGCCTTTGCTTCCAGCATTCGAAGGCAGAGGTAGGAGGACCCCTGTGAATTTAAGGCCAGCCTGGGGCTACAGAGTGACTTACAGATGAGCCTAGGCTAGAATGAGACCCTACCTCAAAAGACCAACATACACTCACAAAAATGGCAGCAAAACCCAGGCATGGTGGCACACACCTTTCATTCCAGTATTGGGAAGGCAGAGCTAAAAGGAACTCTGTGAGTTCAAGGCCACCCTGAGACTACATAGTGAATTTCAGGTCAGCCTGAGCTAGAGTGAAACCCTACCTCAAAACCTACCCCCTCCAAAAAAAATAAATAAATAAAAATCAGAGGCGAGCCCTGATGTAGTGGTGCATGCCTTCAACTCCAGCACTTGGGAGGCACAGCCTGGAGGACTGCTTTGAGTTCCAGGCTAGCCTCAGACTACATAGTGAATTCCAGGTCAGCCTCCACTGAAGTGAGAGCCTGCCTTGAGTAAAACAAGAAGCCAGAAGCTTCTGGGAGCTGCTGGCAGCAAGGTGAGAGGCAGGGGCAGGAGAGCGTCCCAGGAGTTTGAGAACCAGCTGCCCAGAGGACAGAGCAGGGATGACCAAGGAGAGTGGGAACAGAAGCCCTGCCTCAGAGGAGGGACGAGAGATCCACCTCTGACCTTCAAATGTGCACCACGGTGAGCACGCCCACGCTCGTCTTTCTCTCCTACACACACACACACACACACACACACACACACACACACACACAAATACGTTATGTCAATAAAATCAATTCCAATTACTTTTGTTTTTTGGTTTTTCGAGGTAGGGGCTCACTCCAGCCCAGGCTGACCTGGAATTCACTATGGAGTCTCAGGGCGGCCTCAAACTCACAGCAATCCTCCCACCTCTGCCTCCCGAGTGCTGGGATTAAAGGGGTGCACTATCATTCTATAGATCATATACGTATTATGTGTACATGTGTATACGCACACTCTCAGAATCGTCGTTTGATGGTCTGCTCCCGACGCAGTCCCTTGATAACAGAGATTATTATCATCTGTTCTATGGAGGAAGCGTGAGGAGGACTGTGACGCTCAGGGGACAGGTACAACGTCACATAACATGACCAGAGGCATGACTCCAGGTGTCTCAAGACACTGTTCTGATGTATTTACAATTTGCAAATGACCTTGTTAGGTTAGGGCTGGGGAGCTGGGAAGCATGGCTGGGTCAGGAGCCTGTGTCCACCTAACATTAAGCACCATCCCAAAGCCAAATACACAGGGGTGGGTACCGAAGGCAAGGGGCACCATCTGCAGATGGCAGCGTCAGCCCAGAGCATCCAGCCAGGTGCTGTGTGCCAACCATAGGATAGGGCTGGTCTGAAGGGTCAGGCCTCTTTCTCTGCCTCTCTCGCTCTCAAATAAATAAATAAATAAAATATTAAAAATTGTGAGGAGGGCTAGAGAGATGGCTTAGTGGTTAAGGGCTTGCCTATGAAGCCTAAGGACCCAGGTTCAAGGCTCAGTTCCCCAGGGCCCACGTAAGCCAGATGCAAAAGATGGCGCATGTATCTGGAGTTCATTTTCAGTAGGTAGAGGCCCTGGTACACACATTCTCCCTATCAATCTTTTTCTTTCTGTCGCTCTTAAATAAATAAACGACAACAACAAAAACTGTAAGGAGAGAAACAACAGAGAGAGAAAGAGACAGGAAATGTACATAGCTAAACAAATCCCATACATGAGCCATTTTGTGCATCTAGCTTTATGTGGCTACTAGGGAATGGAACCCAGACCATCAGGCTTTGCAAGCAAGTACCTTTAAGTGCTGAGCCATCTCTCCAGCCTCTTTAAACATGTTATTATTTAGCTCAGGCTGGCCTCAAACTCAAGATTCTCCAGCCTCCTGAATTCTGGGATTGTAAAACTATAGACCTCCAAACCTAGTTCATTAAAAAAACTTTGTTTGGAAGTAGGGTTTCATTCTAGTCCAGGCTGACCTGGAACTCACTATGTAGTCTCAGGGTGGCCTTGAACTCACGGTTTTCCTCTCACCTCTACCTCCAGAGTACTGGGATTAAAGGCATGTATGCACCACCACACCCTGCTTTAAAAATTTTTTTTAAATTTTTTTTGAGCTAGGATCTAGCTCTAGGCTAGGGTGATCTGGAATGTGCTATGTCATCTTACAGTGGCTTTGAACTCATAGAAATCCTTTTACCTCTGCCTCCTAAATGCTGGGATTAAAGGTGTGTTCTGCCACACCACATTTGAGATTGAATTTAAGGCCTACCAAATGTCAGGCACGTAGTTTTACCACTAAATCATATCCCTAGACCTAGTTTTTTTTGTTGTTGTCGTTTTTTGAGGTAGGGTTCCACTCTAGCCCAAGTTCACCTGGAATTCACTCTGTATTCTCAGGGTGGTCTTCCCATGGCGATCCTCCTACCTCTGCCTCCCGAGTGCTGGGATTAAAGGTGTGCACCACCATGCCTGGCCCCAGGCCTAGTTTTATTATTTTTTTTTTTTGGTTTTTCGAGGCAGGGTCTCACTCTGGCTCAGGCTGACCTGGAATTCACTATGTAGTCTCAGGGTGGCCTAGAACTCACGGTGATCCTCCTACCTCTGCCTCCCGAGTGCTGGGATTAAAGGCGTGCGCCACCACACCCGGCTTCAGGCCTAGTTTTAATGGATTGCTTGATTGACTGAGACATGGAGTTGGAAGGGGGATTGAACCCAGGGCTTCATGCATGCTAGACAAATGCTATCCCTGAGTTAGGGTATCTTAAATGCTCGCTGTCTTTAAAGATGAGTGCAGTGAACCAGGTGTGGTTGCACATGCCTTTAATCCCAGCATTGGGAGGCAGAAGTAGGAGGATAGGTATAAATTTGAGACCAGTCTGGGGCAACAGAGTTCAGTTAGCCTGGTCAGCCTGGGCTAGAGTGAGACCCTACTTCAAACACACGCACGCACGCACGCACGCACACACACACGATGAAACTAAATATAGGGATTGCCCAGATTATAGTACAATTACAGTACAGATAATTTCTGAGTTATTTGTTTGATTTTTCATTTTTTTGAGGTAGGGTCTCGCTCCAGCCCAGGCTGACCTGGAACTCATCTTATAGCTCAAGACTGGCCTTGAACTTACAGAAACCTGCTACCTCTGCCGCCTGAGTGCTGGGATTAAAAGCATGTGCCGCCATGCCTGGCCCTGCTGTGAGTTTCTAGGCAATTGGCTGAAGGGGTCAGGGAAAGCTGCAGGAAGGTCAAGATAGCCTTGAGTGCCTTTAAAAAGGACCCACTGAACTTGGGGATATGTAAGCAATTCTGATGAAGACTGGGATGAGCTCTCTATCACACAGAACTGGCTGTTTGCCACCATAACTCCCATTCATAAGTATGACTTCAGATACACCTCTAGAGACTACCAATGTAAGGGTGACATTTTCAATTGAGTGGGTGTCCTTGCGGTGTTTTTTTTTTTTTTTTTTTTTTTTGGCTTTTCAAGGTAGGATCTCACTCTAGCCCAGGCTGACCTAGAATTCACTATATAGTTTCAGGGTGGCCTCAAACTTACAGCAATCCTCCTATATCACTCTCTCTCTCTCTATCTATAATTTTTATTAAATATTAAATTTATTTATTTATTTGAGAGGAAGAGAAATAGGCAGGGGGAGAAAGAGAGAAAAAGAGAGAATGGGTGTACCAGGGCCTCTAGCCACTGCAACCAAACTCCAGATGCATGCGCCACTTTGTGCATCTGACTTTATGTGGGTACTAGGTGATCAAACCCAGGCTGTCAGGTTTTGCAGGCAAGTGCCTTGACCGCCGAGCCATCTCTCCACAGCCCTTATTATTTTTTTTAATGGGATAGGGTTTCACTATGTAGCTCAGGCTACCCTAGAATCCCAGGTTTGCCTGTCTCAACTTCCTGAGTGCTAGGGTTACAGACATGTATCCACCAAACCTTGCTCAGCTGTCTCCTTAAGAGATTACTGTCACTGAGCGGAAAGAAATTGCCACTTATGCAAGGAAAAGTCTCACCATTTCTATACAGCGACAGCGCAGTTGACTAATCTTGAGATGTTCAGGGAGTCTTGCACGTGTGGGCACTTGGTACGTGCTGCCTGCCAGTGCCTGGGTTCCAGGAAACTCAGGAGGCAGAGGAAGTGGATTTCTTGAGCCCAGGGGTTTGAGATCCCATTCCATAAGCACCACAGAGCCTGGGCTACAGTATGAAGTCCTCGCCCAATAGCAACAACAAAAATTGATGGTTGGCAGGCCGGAGAGATGGCTCAGTGGTCGAGGCACTTGCCTGCAAAGACAAAGGACCCAGGTTTGATTCCCCAGTACCCACATAAGCCATGCATCTGGAGTATGGTTGCAGTGGCTGAAGGCCCTGGCACATCCATTTTCTCTCTGTCTCTCTCTCCCAAATAAACAAAATTAAATTAAATTGAAGGTGGGTATGGTGGCTCCTGCCTGCAATCTCAGCACTGGGGAGGTTGACAGAACAATATAAACATTAAAGAGATAAACAATAAACTAGAGAGAGAGAAAAAAAAAAACTAGACAAAGGGGTGGTACAAACCTGTAACCTAAGAGCCAGGTGTGGTAGCACATGCCTTTAATCTCAGCACTTGGGGGTCAGAGGTAGGAAAACTGCTGCGAGTTCAAGTCCAGCCTGAGACTACATAGTGAATTCCAGGTCAGTCTGGGCTAGATTGGAACCCTACCTAAGGAAAATACACACACACACAACAAAACAAACATATGTATGTATATATTGGGCCGGAGAGACGGTTTAGTGGAAAAAGGCACTTGCCAACTAAGCCAAAGGACCCAGATGAAATTCCCCAGTACCCATGTAAAGCCAGATGCACAAGGTAGCACATGAGTTTGGAGTTCCTTTGTAGTGGCAGGAGGCCCTAACACACCCATTCTCTGTCTCTCTCTGCCTGCCTCTTTCTCAGATAATTAACAAAATAAAATATTAATAATATATATATATATATATATATATATATATATTTTTTTTTTTTTTAAAAAGAGGATTACAAAGTCAAAGTTAGCCTCTGTCTCAAAACACCAAAACCAGCAGGCATGGTGGCATATGCCTTTAATCCCAGCACTCTGGAGGTAGAGTTCAAGGCTAGCCTGAGAACTACATAGTGAATTCCAAGTCATTCAGGCCAGAGGGAGAGAGAGAGACCCTACAAAAAACAAAAAAACAAAAAACCACCACCAAAACCACAGCTACCAATTTTTCTGGAACAACTTCTTCGTCACAGAAAGCTTTTCTTTAGTTTCATTTCCAATAAAACTGTGGTTGTTAGCCTTTCAAAAAAAAAAAAAAAAAGTCAGGCATGGTGACGCATACCTTTAATCCCAGCACTCTGGAGGCAGAGGTAGGAGGATCACTGTGAGTTCGAGGCAACCCTGAGACTCCATAGTGAATTCCAGGTCGGCCTGGGCTGGAGGGAGACTCTATCACTGGGGAGAGAAGGCTGGATAACGTAGTAGACAGTAGAGTGTTTGCATAGCCTGCTGGAGGCCCTAGGCTTATTAATTAATTCTCCAATATGATAAAAAAATTAAAAAAAAAAGCCAACAACAACAAAAACAATCCAACGCTGGAGAGATGGCTTAGGCACTTGCCTGGGAAGCCTAAAGACCCAGGTTCAATTCTCCACTACCCGTGTAAATCAGATGCACAAGATTCTCCACTACCCATGTAAATCAGATGCACAAGGTGGCGCATATTTCTGGCTTTCCTTTGCAGCTGCTAGAAGCCCTGGCATACCCATTCTCCCTCCCTCCCTCCCTCTCTCTCTCTCTCTCTCTCTCTCTCTCTGCCTCTCATAAATAAATAAAGTAAATAATTTTTTTTTTTTTAGAAAGCCAACATAACTTCTGTATTTAGTCTCATCAATTGTCAACTTTATCTTGTCTCAGGAAGAATTTTTCTTTTTTTGAGGTAAGATCTTGCTCTAGTCCAGGCTGACCTGGAATTCACTCGTAGTCTCAGGGTGGCCTTGAACTCATGACAATCCACCTACCGCTGCCTCCTAAATGCTGAGATTAAAGGCGTGAGCCACCACGCCCAGCACAGGAAGAAATATTGAGTTCTTAAAAACAAAACAAAACAACAAAAAGTCCACTACCACCACCACCAACAACAAAAACAAAACAAGCCACTTCAAAGAGTCTTTGACAATACTTTGCATGCAATGTCATTTAAAAAAATGTCTACTTCTCTGTTGTGGGGAGTTATCCACGTTGTTTTTAATAGCTTGCCACCTAAAAAGAAAACTACAACACAGTAGGAAAACAGGAAGTATATGTTGAAAAAAAAGTTTCTCCAAATTACTCAGTGATTAATGCATGTCTTTGTGGTCACAGGGACGCCCTGCTTGTTAACCAGCATTCCCAAACTGTAAGTTGCCAAAGATCATTTATTTTATTATTTATTTATTTTTGCTTTTTCTATGTAGGGTCTCACTCTAGTCCAGGCTGACCTAGGATTCACTACGTAGTTTCAGGGTGGCCTGGAAAGAAAGAGGAAGAGATAGTATATAGGTGAACCAGGGCTTCCAGCCGCTATAGATGCATGTTCCATCTTGTGCATTGGCTTACGTGAGTCTCAGGGAATTGAACTTGGGTCCTTTGGCTTTATAGGCAAGCTCCTTAACCACTAAGCCATCTCTCTAGCCTGCCATCATCATCATCATCATCATCATTATTTTATTATTATTATTATTTTTTTTTTTTTTGGTTTTTGAGGTAGGGTCTCACTGTAGCCCAGGCTGACCTGGAATTCACTCTGTCGTCTCAGGGTGGCCTCGAACTCACAATCCTCCCACTTCTGCCTCCCGAGTGCTGGGATTAAAGGTGTGTGCCACCACGCCCGGCTAAACCCATTTTTTTTTAAAGTCAAGGGAGGCCAGGTATGGTGGAGCACACCTCTAATCCCAGCACTCGGGAGGCAGAAGTAGGAGGATTACCATGAGTTCAAGGCCACTCTGAGACGACAGAGTGAATTCCAGCTCAGCCTGGACCAGAGTGAGACCCTACCTTAAAAATAAAAATAATAATAATAAAGTTCAAAAAGTAAAGACAGTGTTTCATGCATCCTAGCCAACCTCAAATGTTTATTTTTGTTGTTTTTTTCAAGGCAGGCCTTGGCTGACCTAGAACTCCACTGTAGCCCCAGGCTGACCTTGAACTCATGATCCTCCTACCACAGCCTTAGCGGGGACTAAAGGATTGCAACACCAACACCACCTGGCTTACATAGTACTGGAGACTGAACTCAGAACTTCACGTACGCTAGGGAAGCACTCTACCAACTGAGTTACATTCCCCAGCCCAGGGAAGATTTTTTTTAATCACCCACATGATTGTCATATGGGAGGAACAGGCAGGACAGTGAATGAATGTTTGGAGTTTGATCAGCAAAAATGTTGTGGAATTACAACTGTCTCCAGAAGGGTGAAAGGCTTTGAGTTACAACAGAGGAGCTCGGGTACAGTTTAATGTGGTAGGGGACACACTTCATGCCTGGGTCTCTTCCCTAGGAAGGGGGGGGGGTGCGCGCGCGCGCGCGCGCGCGCGCGCGCACACACACACACACACACACACACACACACACACACACACACACAGTTGGAGGAGAGGAGAAGGCTGTCTCAGGACAGGCTGGCTGGTCCTTCAAAGGTACAAAGTCTGGAGAGAGGTAGGTGACCCAGTACAAGTGAGAACACCCCTGTGTGGACTAAGGAAGGGCAGGATAGAGCCCCAGTTGTTTTTAGAGCCCCCCCCCCCATTAAAGGGAAAGCTTTGAACACTCAGGAGCTGAATTTGGGTCATTTCCTTCTCCTCCCTTAGCTGTTGTGTGACCCCGTGCCATTCTATGTACATTTCATTTTCCCCATCTGCAAAAAAAGGAGGAAATAATTCTTGTTTCCCTGGGTTTTCTCATCTCATCAGCAAAAAATGCATCAGGCCACAGAACACAAACACGTAATACTTTAGAAGAGAAATCCATAAAAGTTATGGAATATCTGGCGTCTTTTATAAAAACAAGCATTATGGGGCTGGAGGGATGGCTTAGCGGTTAAGGCAGTTGCTTGCAAAGGCAAAGGACCCAGGTTCGATTCCCCAGGATCCACGTAAGCCAGATGCACAAGGGGGCAAACGCGCCTGGAGCTGTTTGCAGTGCCTGGGAGACCCTGGCGCACCTATTCTCTCTCCCTCCCTCCCTCTTTCTCTGTCAAATAAATACATAAAAATTAAAAGAAAAAAACCCACAAGCATGAACACTTGTAAGGGAAACATTTAAATGATTTCACGAGTACAGCTATAATGGCTCCTCATTTTCCTTTAAATGGCAGGAACTTGAAGAGAAAAAAAAATTAAATGGGATATAGTTAGCTTTCAATTACTCAGGCCACCGACGATTCAATTTATGGATTACATAGAACGTGAATTTACTCGTTTCACACGTCGTTATCAACTCTCCATGAAGTTTAAAAGGACAAAGGATGCCAGGAGCATCGGTCAGCATTCGGGTCATTTCCATGTGTGCGGTGGGGGCGAAGGGGGAGGGTGAACTTTCCTTTTAGACAAGGCTGAGATTGGCCAATAATCGCTGGTAGTGCTTGACTGCTAATCACAGGCTCATAAGGTGACTACCACGAGTAAGCTCTGATGAAGCCCTCCCACCCAGGCTGGGGAAGAGGAATTTTCCTCCTTCTCCCGCCCGGCCTCCCACAAGAGGCCGAGGCCAGCATCTGGCATCACAATACTAACAAAATGTTTCACGACTTCGTCTTTCCCTGGGACTTGAACATCCTTTCATAGAACCCATTGGTACCTTGATGCATTTCTTAAAAAAAAAGGATCAAAGCGTGGGCACGTGGTCACAGCAGCTTCTCCCAGCCCAGATCTGCTCCCATGTAACTGCTCTCCCCCAAACCCAGTTTTTTTTTTCTTTTTTCTTTCTTTTTTTTTTTATTGCAAGCCTGTGACTCCTCCACTCCCTCCGTGAAGAAGTCGCCGTGACTCACACACACATCGAGCACAGCCTGCGCCCCCCCAACCATCCCACAGCCCCTTCCAAGGATGCAGTCCGCCCCGGCAGACCTGGAGGTCTCGGGTGAGTCACACTGGAAGACCACCCTCGTCGGCGTCGCCCCCCTCCCCGCCCGCCGCACCCACACATCATCATCACATCACATCACAGTCCCTCTTCACGCGCCTGACACACCGACGCCCGTCATCCCCGTGCAACTTGTGACGACGCTCTAGCGTCGATCCCTTGACACCCCCCCACGCGGCACCCCCCCCACCAAAAAAAAAAAAAAAAGAAAAACCAAGGAAAAAAAAAAGAAAGAAAAAAAAAAAAACCCTCCGTCCACCGAGAAACCCAGAAGCTCCCCGAGCCCGCCTCGGGGCGGCCCTTTTGATGGCTTTGTTATTGTTTGGGTTTGAATCGATACGCCCCTCCCCATCCTTCCTCCCACGGCGGCCCCGACACCCAAGCTTCCCCGCCTCCCTCCCTCCCTCCCTCCCCCCCATCACGCCCCGCGCCCCTCCCCCTCCATTTTGGCGCCTTTTCCTTCCCGCCACGTCGTGGCGGCGTAAGAGACCATTCTGACCGCCGGAGCCCGGGCGGGGGCGGGGGCGTGGCCAACCACCGCCTTTTTTTTATGCAGATCAGTCCGCTTCTGATTGGCTGAGAGACGGGCCGGCGGGGGGCGGGGCCGGGGCGCGGCGACCTCGAGCGCGGGGCGGGGAGGGGCGGGGGGAGGGGGAGGAAGGCTTGAAGGGAGATTGGGGGGGGCCGCCCAGAGGGTGGAAGCCGGTCCCCCGCCCTCCCCTAACTCTCTCCCGCCAACACCCACCCGCCCGCCCCCCACCGCAGCCCGCGCCGCAGCCCGAGCTCTCGGCCTCGGCTTCCCCGGAGAGGCCCCGCCCCGTCCCCCCTCCCGCCGGCGCGTGGCTCCGCCCCCTTTACTCCCGGGCGGCGGGGCGAAGCCGGGCGTCTGCTGCAGCGGCCGCGGTGGCGGAGGCGGAGGCGGAGGCGGAGGAGGAGGAGGAGGAGGCGGCTGGAGGGGAGTCGGCGGCGCCGGCGGCGGGAGCGCCAGTGTGTCTTCGGCAGCAGCCTGAGCAGCAGCAGCGGCGGCGGCGGCGGCAGCAGCGGTAGTAGTCGGCAGCCCGGAGCCTTCGGTGCGGCGGAAAAGCTTTTGAGCTTTATTTTTTTTCTTTTTTTCCATTCCACCGAGCCGCGCTCACCCCGCCGCCGGCCTAGACCTTAACGCCGTGGCCTGATCCGCTCTCTTCCCTCCCCTCCGTGCGAGAGCTCCGGCAGCGCCCTCGCTGGTCCTCGCCCTCGGCCTTCCGCGCCAGCCACCGCCACCACCACCACCACCACCATCATCAGCCCGCCAGCTGTAGATCCCGCCGCCGCCGCTCCTCCCGGAGGGCACGGTCCCCACGCCGACACCCTGGAGGTTGGAATGCTCTTATCCAAAATCAACTCGCTGGCCCACCTGCGCGCCGCGCCCTGCAACGACCTGCACGCCACCAAGCTGGCGCCCGGTGGTGAGTGTCCGTCGCTCCCTCCATCATCCATCATCCCACCCCCCCCCCGGGATGGATGGGGACGGTGGGGGTGGGGGAGAAGAAGGAAGCAGCGAGACCCGGGGCTCCGCGTGGGGGAACCGGGAGTGAAGTGATGACTGTGTGTCGGAGGGGAGGAGGGGGGACGAATAGCCTGGTCCTGAATGTGCCCCCCCCATCCCGTGCATTCCCTAGGCAAAGAGAAGGAGCCCCTGGAGTCGCAGTACCAGGTGGGCCCGCTGTTGGGCAGCGGTGGCTTCGGCTCGGTCTACTCGGGCATCCGTGTCGCCGACAACTTGCCGGTAAGTGGGGGGGAGTGGGAGTTGTCGTCCCCCTCCCCCCCATCCTGCGCCGTGGTGTCGGCGCGCCAGGTGTGTGTGTGGGGGGAGCACGAGCTTGTGCAGGGAAGGGGAAATCTGATGGACACTTTTTTTTTCTTCTCTAGGTGGCCATCAAACACGTGGAGAAGGACCGGATTTCCGACTGGGGAGAACTGGTGAGTACCCTGGAGCGAGCGAACCCCCGACCCCCACCCCAGGATGGATGAGTGGGCGAGAGGGGTTTATCCCGGTTTCCCGCCCTTCACCGGGACTTCCCCGTCTCTTCTGCCAGCCCAATGGTACCCGCGTGCCCATGGAAGTGGTCTTGCTGAAGAAGGTGAGCTCCGGCTTCTCCGGAGTCATCCGACTCCTGGACTGGTTCGAGAGACCCGACAGTTTCGTCCTGATCTTGGAGAGACCCGACCCGGTGCAGGATCTCTTCGACTTCATCACCGAGAGGGGCGCCTTGCAAGAGGACCTGGCGCGGAGCTTCTTCTGTCAGGTGCTGGAGGCCGTGAGGCATTGCCACAACTGCGGGGTGCTCCACCGGGACATCAAAGACGAGAACATCCTCATCGACCTCAACCGCGGAGAGCTCAAGCTCATCGACTTCGGCTCGGGGGCGTTGCTCAAGGACACGGTCTACACGGACTTCGATGGTGAGCCCCCGCGGGGGAGGGAGGGACATGATTGGGGTCTTAGCTGGCGGAGCCTTGGAGACCTCGTCCTGCTGGCGGTCCCGGAGTGTTGGGGGGGGGGGCTTTGCAAAGGTCATCGGGACGCCTCACTTACAGGCTAGCCGGGGTGGGACACGGCGGAGCTCCCTAGCAGCATAGTGAAAAAACAAACAAACAAAACCCGGGGATTTCAAGCCAGTTGAACCTGTAACGTCACTGGCATGATTGCACTTTTGAACCGGTCCCCCCCACCCCCCAGAAATATATCGTCTTCCAAGCTTAAATGAGAGGTTGTGGGCAACCCCGCTGTATGTAGCCCAGATTCCCCAAGTCTGACCCTGTCCCGTCCCGTCCCCCCTTGCCCGGAAAAAGTCTTGGGGTAGGGGTCAGGCTGCAGGAGGGAGATTGAAACTGATGCCCGCTTTGTAAATTTTGGTTTGGTTTTGTTTCGTAAAGGGACTTTCCTGTTAGTTTTTGGAGGCGCGGTTTTGTGTTTTAGTATGTTTTCTCCTCCCCTCCGTTCATATAGTTGTACTGATTTTTTTATTTTGGGGGGGAAGGGTGGCTGTTGTGGGTGAGGGAGTCAGGAATGAATGTTGTGAAATAAGATCTCTCGCTGGTTTGAAAATTAGTTGGGTGTCTCCGCCCCGGTGGTTGGAAGCCTGTCTAGGGAGGGGCTTTGGGCGGCTTCTTTCAGAAAAGGAATGGAGATCCGGGAAGATCAAAGCTAGGGAGGGTGGGTCGCCATCTGAGTGGCTCATCCTAACGAACGACAGCCTTTCAAAACTAGTGACTCTGGGCGTGTGGTTTGTGTTTATTTGCCCTCGGAGGACGCTGCGATGGGCTGGGCTGCATTTTTTTTTTTTTTTTGTATTTAACAGTTAATGGCTGGCTGGGTCCTCTTGTGTTTTTTCCCCCCAACAAGTCTTTGCTGCCCCCTGGTGATGATATAGCACATTTTTTTTCTACTACCCAAAGTTTGTAAACAGGAATCACGTGGTCTTAAACCAGCTCTGCAACTCTTTCCTGTCTAGGGAGGAAAGAGCGTGGGTGCCTGCCCCTGCTGCTCAGGGGTGGGGAGGAAGGCTTCCCAAAGGGCACCCTGGACTGGGGCATTGGGCAAGAATCTTTGCCTGAATAGTATATAGATGATAATCTCATCTGGCGGGAGCCTGCGCAGACACCTGCCGGGAAACCCACCTTGATTGTTCCACCTTCCATCCCTTTGCGGGTGGTCCTGCCGCCCAGGGCCTCAGACTCTGGGTCTACATTCCAGCCCTGCTTGTCTCTTGGAGCAGTTAACAAGAAATTTCAATATTAGGCTTTGGGTTGGACATATGCCACAAGCCACAACTCCACTCTCCTTTTGGCTCATGGGGCCAAAAAAAAAAAAAAAAAAGGGAGTGGTCTCACCTGAGGAGAAGGGAAAGAGCTTTTGTTTTGTTTTGAGAGGTAGATACAGAAAGAATCGGCATGCTAGGGCCTCTAGACATTACGATAACTCCAGATGCATGTACCACTTTGTGCATTTAGCTTTGCAGGCAAGCACCTCAGCTGCTTAGCCATCTCTCCAGCCCTGTTTTTTTTTTTTTTTTTTTTTTAATTATTTTCAAGCAGAGATAGAGGAGACAGAGAAAGGATGGGCAAACCAGGGCCTCATATAGCCACTGGAAACGAACTCCAGACCAATGTGCCCCTTTGTGCACCTGGCTTACGTGGGTCCTGGTAAATCGAACCTGGGTCCTTTGGCTTCACAGGCAAGAGCCTTAACTGCTAAGCCATCCCTCCAGCCCCTGTTTTTGGTGTCTCCCCCCTCTTCCCCCAGGTGAGGTTGCACTGTGGCCCAGGCTCACCTGGCACTCTGTACATGGACCTGCCTCCTGAGTGCTGGCATTAAAAGGAGTGGGCCACCACACCCTGGCATTATTTATTATATAGTTGCTTTGTTTATTTTCGCTCACCGGTTGGGTTTTCTCTTTCTTCCCTCCTGCTCACAGGGACGCGGGTGTACAGTCCTCCAGAGTGGATCCGTTACCATCGCTACCACGGCAGGTCGGCAGCCGTGTGGTCCCTGGGGATCCTGCTCTACGACATGGTGTGCGGAGATATTCCTTTTGAGCGGGACGAGGAGATCGTCAAGGGGCAGGTTTTCTTCAGGCAGCGGGTCTCTTCAGGTAACTTCTGGGAAGTGAAGCCCTTTTCCACAGAAAGATTTTGGTTTTGGAGCATGCTGAAGTTGGAACACAGTACCATTGATCTACGTGCCCCCTCCCCCCCAGGCTTGAAAAGTTTAAATAACTCCATTCATGGCTGGAAGGGAGGAAAACCTGCAAGGGCTCTTTAAGCCATCTCCCTTAAGGCAATGGCTTCCTAAATGTTGTGGTCCCGGTGACCTCATTCTGGGCGGTGTTGGGTGTTTGTAATCTGGGTAGGTAAATTGAATCACCTCACCATGTTGTCTCATCAGAGTCCCTTGTCATCATCCATCCTATTTCTGGTGAGTGGGTGTCGTGGGAAAGGCCCGAGCTATTGAAGTTTGAAACCACAGGTTTAAGAGGGGAGCCACTTTTTAGGTGAAGGCAGACTGTCGGCCTGCAGATGTTGTTGTTGGTTCATTTCTTTCTCAGTGAAGAGTAAAGCAGCCAATTGTCCAAAGTGCACGCTTTGTGAGCCTTGGGAAGCAAATTGGTGTGATGTTTTTGCAATGCAAAAACAAGTTGAGTCATTCACAACCTCCCTCTCTTCTTTCCAGAGTGTCAGCATCTCATTAGATGGTGCTTGGCCCTGAGACCATCAGATCGGCCGTCTTTCGAAGAAATCCAGAACCATCCGTGGATGCAAGACGTCCTTTTGCCCCAGGAAACGGCAGAGATTCATCTCCACAGCCTGTCTCCGGCACCCAGCAAATAGCAGCCTTTCAAAGTCTGGTCCTTCCTCCCTGGCTGGCAGACCCTTGGGGAGAGCAAGCTTGTCTCCAGCTTCCAGGTTACCGGGGACAAGACACTTCTTGCCCAGCAGGACAGTGCTTGATGGAGGAATCACAGCTCATTCCAGACTCTAGGTCCCTGGAGGCAGCCCCTTGGAGGTGGGGGAGGGGGAGAGACTCCACTCCAGGTGTCCTGGGCCTCAACTTACTCCATAGTCACCCTCTACTTCTCAAAGTGTCCAGCAGTGCTCCTGGGCTCTGCAGAACCCCAGGGTGGGGTGGGGCGGGGGTGGGTGGGTGGGTGATCACCCTGCCGTACAATGAACTGTTGTGCCCATTGCTGAGATGGGTCAGGCAGGGGAAACAGGCTGGGGCGGGAAAGTCCCTGTCAACCTCTTCCGACTCCTCTGAGTGCCTTCTGTGGGGACTCCGGCTGTGCTGGGAGAAATACTTGAACTTGCCTCTTTCTACCTGCTGCTTCTCCAGAAATCTGCCTGGGTGTGGTTCCCTGTTTTTCTCTCCCGGCTCCCCGATCCCCCTTCATAGAAAGGTGCCACGGAGGAGGACGTCCCGCCTCCTCTAGTAAACCTTAGTGAACTGGTCTTCCTTTTTTTGGGTTTCTACTTTCAAAGCCAAGACCTCACACACAATGCACAAACAATGCAAACCAACAGAAATGTAAATGTGTGTACAGTTGGCATGGTGATAAACAAAAAGATTGTAGTTGATTAATTTTTTTTTAAAAAAAAATTTGCTTTTTAAGTTATTTTACCTGTTGGATTTTTTTGTTTGTTTTCTGGTTTTTCTTTCATTATTTTTTTTTTTTTGAAAGATGCGCACTCTAGCCTGGAGGTCAATGTGTTAATGTATTTATTTATTTATTTATTTGGTTCCCTTCCTGCTCCAAGCTTCCACTGGCCGCTGCCTTATTTTATTTTATTCTATTTTTCTTTCCTCCTCTGACTTGGGGACCTTCTTGGGGAGGGCTTCGAAACTTGCTCTGTCTGTGGGTGACGGGATTCAGGCGTGACAGCTGCTGTGGCTTCCCGACATCCGTGGGGCCCTTGGCCGGCTTGACTCGTGCTGGGCCGGGGCTGCTTGCGGTGGGGCAAGGGCCCCGCCGACGTGTACATAGGGCAAGATGTATGAGAAGCAGTTCTGGATGGTGTGCCTTCCGGATCGTTCTGGCTGTGTTTGAGCAGCATGTAGCCTGCTGGTTTTATCTGCGTGAAATACTGTACAGGGGAATAAAAGAGATCTTATTTTTTTTTTTTATACTTGGCATTTTTTTAATAAAAGTCTTTTGTCTTAATGTGTTCTCCTGTGGTCATGGACTTTTGAGCACTTGCTAAGTTCCAGTCCTATGGGTAAACATGGAACTTTTCAAACCCTACACCTCTGGGTTGGTCATCTTGCCAAGCGTGGGCAGGATTGGGCTTGAGGGGTTCTCCTCCCACTTAGGGTGTTGCTTCATGTTCCTGGGGTTGGACCTGAACTGATCCTCTATATACCTGGTGAAGTACAATTTTTGTTTTGGTCATACCCTCTCCCCCACCAGACCAGGCTGACCAAGGCTCTAGACCAGGCTGACCAAGAACTCACCCTGTGGTTCAGATGGGCCTGGGTGTTGGGATTAAAGGTGAGCACCCCATGCCCAAGTTTTTTTTTTCTTGGTTTTTCATGGTAGGGTCTCACTCTAGCTCAGGCTGACCTGGAATTCAGTAGGTAGTCTCAGGGTGCCCTTGAATTCATGGTGATCCTCCTACTTCTGCTTCCCAAATGCTAGGATTAAAGCATGTGCCATCACACCCGTCCTTTTATTTTTACATTTTTTGAGACAGTCTCACTAGTCCAGGTTAGAACAGCGCATGGTAATCAATACTGCCTCAGTTCAGCTCAGCTGGGAGTGTGGGTTGAAGCCACCATGCTTAGCTTTCTTCTTTGCTTGCGACACAAGGTCCTCCAACTCAGCCTTTTGAGTGTTGGGACTAAAGGTATACAAGAACGTCATGCCTGGCTTTCAAAAGCCTTTTACAGGATGGGTCAGTTGTGGCGTACACCTTTAATCCCAGCATTTGGGAAGCAGAGGTAGGAGGATCGCTGAGTTCCAGGTCAGCCTGGGCTAGAGTGAGACGCTACCTGGGGAAAAATAAAAAGGCTTCATTTGTTAATTGGGTAATAGCTATGTTATTGCCAGGTGAGCTGGGGGCCAACAGAACTTCCTGCCGTGATAGAAATGTTCCAAGGCAGGCAGAGCTGCAAGTAGCAAGCGAGCACGTGGGGTTGTGTAGCCCATAAAATGTTAAGTCAAAAACAAGCTAGGTGTGTTGCTATCCATGTAATAAAGAGGATCCACAATTCAAGGTCATCCTCAGGCTACATGGTGATGGTGACATGTGCCCGTAAATCCTAGCTACTCTAGACTGAGGCAGGAGGATCACTTGAGCCCAGGAGTTCCAGATCAGCATGAGCCACATAGATCCTGTCTCTTAAGACTGAAGACGGGTGTGGTGGCGCATGCTCCCAGCACTTGGAGGCCGACGTGGGAGGATCACCATGAGTTCCAGGCTGCCTTGAGACTACATAGTGAATTCCAGGTCGGCCTGGGCTAGAATGAGACTCTTGAAAAGGAAAAAAACAAGGGCTGGAGAGACGGCTTAGCAGCTAAGGCACTTGCCTAAGGACCCATGTTCAGGTCCCGGGTAAGCCAGAGGTCGCACAAGGTGGCGCACAGGCCTGGAGTTTGATTGCAGTGGCTGGTGTGCCAATTCTCACACTTTTGCATAAGAGAAAAAAAAAAAAAAAAAGCCAGTCTGTTGAGTTTGCCTCGAATACCAAAAATAGACTGAGTGTCCATCCTGTCTAGAAAGCAATCACTTTGGAGCTGTAGGTAGGAGGATCAGGTGTTCGAGCCAGTCTTGGTTACATAATGACGTCAAGGCCAGCCTGGACCACATGGGACCCTTGTCCCAACCAAAACAAAAAGAGCATGCCGGGTATGTGAAGTGTGCTTTCCCTGCAAAAGCTATACTTGTGTTACCCCGAGGTCCCATTCATTAGGAACGCACACCAGCCTGGAACACATGCCTGTCTCCCCTCGGCCTCTCCAGGGCTGGAATTAACCAGTGTCCAGCATGGTCCACACTAGGCTTTCCTCAAACAAAGCTTTTTTCTTGTGTTTTTGTTTTTTTTTTAAAGAAAATTATTTGAAAGTTAAGTGTGGACACTGCAGAGAAACTCCAGACACATGCACCACCTTGTGTATCTGGCATGGGTGCTGGGGAATTGAACTCAGGCCAGCTGGCACTGCAAGCAACTACTTTTAGCTGCTGAGCCATCTTCCCTCATTCTGGATTCAGCTTCCCTTCACCCTAGTGTGAGGTTTGGTCATTAACAGTCGTGCTTGGGTGGAATGCTTGGACAGACTTGGGGTTTCCCCATTGCAAGGTTTTGCCATTGCAAGGTGGGGCGGGGGAGCTCCCTCCAGCCCAGGCTGACCTGGAATTCACTATGTAGTCCTAAGGCTGGCCTCAAACCCAGGATGATCTTCCTACCCGTGCCTCCCGAGTGCTGGGATTAAAGGCGTGTGTCATCCTGTCCCATATGAATACATCTTGACACGTGAAAATAGCTTAGACACGGTCAATGTATTAAATACTAGTAAATGTTGGGTCAGACATGATGGCACACACCTTTAGTCCCAGCAGTCAGGAGGCGGAGGTAGAACTCCTGTGAGTTCGAGACCAACCTAGGACTATAGAGTGAGTTCCAAGTCAGCCTGGGCTACAGTGATATGCTATCTTGAAAACACCAAAATATACATAGTTAGTAAATGTTGCTTGCTTGCTTGCTTGCTTTTTTCTGATGTAGGTTTTCACTCTAGCCCAAGTTGACCTGGAATTCACTATGTAGTGTCAGGGTGTCCCCGAACTCATGGAGATCCTCCTACCTCTGCCTCCCAAGTGCTGGGATTAAAGGCGTGCGCCACCATATGTGGCTCCTGGCTGTTGTTTTTTGGTGACCTTGAATTGCTGATCCTTCTGCCTCCTCCTCCTCAGTGCTGAAATTACAACCACCCAGTTTATGTAGAGCTGGGGATCAAACTTGGTCTTGTGTATGCAAGGCAAGCATTCTACCCACAGCACAACACCCCTTGTCCCTCACTTTGCTTTAAATAAGTCACCATCAATTTTGTTGTCTGGTTTTAAAATTTATTTTTCATTTCTATTTATTTGGCAGAGAAGGAGGGGGAGAATGAGAGAGAGGGCACGCCAGGGCCTCCAGTCACTGCAAATGAACTCCAGACGCGTGTGCCCCCTTGTGCATCTGGCTAACGTGGGTCCTTGGGAATTGAACCTGGGTCCTTTGGCTTTGCAGGCAAACACCTTAACCACTAAGCCATCCCTCCAGCCCGTGTTGTCTGATTTTTCAAGGTAAGGTCTCACTTTAGCCCAGGCTTACCTAGAACTCACAACAAAACAAAACAAAACAAAACAAAAAGGCAGCTCAGGCTTGTAATCCCAGCATTTGGGCAATGGAAGCAAGGAAGGTCAGGAATTCAAGATCAACCTTCCGCACACAGTGAGTTCAAGGCCAGCCTAGGGTACGCAAAACTCTGACTCAATTCCTTCTCTCCCCAGGCCCCTCCCTCAAAAAGTCACATACTAACTGGCCAGGTGAGAATTTGGATCCAAGTAATCTATACTCAATGCTCTGTTATAGCAATATATATATATTTTTCTTTTCAGTAGTCCTGATGGGACCCAGGGCCTCGTGCTTGCTGCTACACTGACAAGTATCTGGATGGTCAGACCATCTCAAGACCCCTTGGGGGTTCAGCATCTGGAGGTCAGAGCAGAGTATTCTGTAGAAATATCCAGGGCCCCCCACCCCGTCCCGCCTCCTGCACGCTGTCCTTCCCTGTGGCCTGAGAGAGGAGGGAAAATTGGTGGCCGAGAGGTGGGGAGAGAGGGGCTGAGGGGGTGCGAGGCGGGGCGGGCCACATTTCTTGTAAATGTTGCTCAGCCCCTTTAACCGCTCCTTCTGTTTCTTGGAAACTCTCACCACAAGGACCTATCAAGAACACTGTTGGAACAGATATGGCCTCATCCCCCCCAGTTCATTTCCGGCTCAGCCTTGCGCTATTAACCCTGTTTGCCAAGAGCAAGGTTAGAGTGACCCCCTTGGCATTGTTGTGGGAGGAAGTACCAAAATAAACGGAACTAGGGTTAAGCTGAGAGGACTTTTTTTTTAAATTTGATTTAAAAATTTTTTTTGAATAAGAGAGAGAGAATGAGCATGCCGTGCCACTGCCTCCAGCCACTGCAAATAAACTATAGCTGCATGTGATTGTGAGTTTAGCTTTTATTTTAATTTTTAATTTTTTTTTACTTTCTCAGTTTTTTGAGGTGAGGTTCACCTAGAATTCACTGTGTAGTCTCAGGGCGGTCTCAAACTCACTCCCAAGTGCTGGGATTAGAGGTGTGTGCTACCACACCTGGCTAAATTTATTTATTTTTATCTATTTCAGAGAGAGAGAAAAAAGTAGATAGTGAGAGAAAATGGGCATTCCCGGCCTTCAGCCTCTGCAAACAAACTCCAGACGTATGTACCACCTCGTGCATCTGGCTTACATGGGTCCTGGGGAATTGAACCTAGGTCCTTTGGCTTTGCAGCCCCAAGTTGAGTTTTATTTTGGTTTTCCAAGGTATAGTCTCCTTCTATCTCATGCTGACCTGGAATTCACTATGGAGTCTCAGGATGGCCTTGAACTCATGGTGATCCTCCTACCTCCACCTCCCAAGTGCTGGGATTAAAGGCGTACGCTACCACACCCGGCTCATTTTATTATTATTATTATTTTTTTTTATTTTGGTTTTTCAAAGGTAGGGTCTCATCCTAGCTCAGGCTGACCTGGAATTCACTATGTAGTCCTTGAACTCATGGCAATCCTCTTACCTCTGCCTCCCAACTGCTGGGATTAAAGGCGTGCGCCACCACGCCAGGCTTTCTTTCTTTCTTTCTTTCTTCCTTTCTTTTTTTTTTTTTTTTTTTGGTTTTTCAAGGTAGGGTCTCACTCTAGCCCAGGCTGACCTGGAATTCACTATGTAGTTTCAGGGTGGCCTCGAACTCACAGCGATCCTCCTACCTCTACCTCCCGAGTGCTGGGATTAAAGGCGTGCGCCACCATGCCCAGCTAAATTTTATTTTCTTTTTGAGAGAGAGAGAGACAGAGAGGGAGAAAGAAGCAGAGAGGGGGAATGGACTTCCGGGGCCTTCCAGCAGCTGTGAAGGAAGTCCAGACGTGTGTGTTCCCCTGAGTTCATGAGCGACACTGCACGCTCGCATCGCTTTTGAGTCTGGCTGTGTGTGGGACCTGCAGGTTTGAATAAGCATTCTTAGGCTTCACAGGCCAGTGCCTTAACTGCTAAGCTATCTCTCCAGCCCCCAAATTTCATTCATTCATTCATTTTTATTTATTTATTTTTGTCTTTTTTTCCGAGGTCGGGTCTCACTCTAGCCTAGGCTGACCTGGAATTCACTAGGTTGTCTCAGAGTGGCCTTGAACTCATGTCGCTCCTCATACCTCTGCGTCCCGAGTGCCACGGAGGTTTATTTCTATTCATTGTGTCAGGTCATTGGACATGACTGGGCAGAAGTGGGTTGATCATGACCCTTGGTTCATAGGTTATGTTTTAATCACTGGTCTAAGCACAGCTGACACCAGATTTTATCCTATTGGCTAGTGAATCACCACCCAGCTGGAGAAAGTGGATGTCAACAATGCCGGCCTGAATGAGATGGCTTAGCGGTAAAGGCGTTTGCTTGCAAAGCCAAAGGACCCAGGTTCGATTCCCCAGGACCCACGTAAGTCAGCTGCACAAGGTGGTGCATACGTCTAGAGTTTGTTTGCAGTGGATAGAGGCCCTGGTGTGGCCATTCTCTCCTTCTCTATCTATCTGCCTCTCCCTCAAATAGATAAATGATAATAATAAAAAAAAAATCTTTACCAATGCCATCCATGTTTCTGTACCATAAACCCTTTTCTAAATCCATGCCTCTGCTCCCAGGTGTTACCTCCATGCCTCACTGCCCCCAACGTAACCTCTGCTCTGAATGTTATATGTAGTTCTCTTTTTTTCCTTTTTCTTTTTGAGGTAGGGTCTTGCTGTAGCCCAGGCTGACCTGGAATTCACTGTGCAATCTCAGGGTGGCCTTGAACTCATGGCGATCCTCCTACCTCTGCCTCCCGAGTGCTGGCATTAAAGGTGTGTGGTACCACATCTGGCTCAGCCCCTATTTTTTTTTTAAATACACAGCTGCCATCTGACAGCTCAGCTGTGATTTTTTTTTCTACTTTAAAAAAAAATTTTATTTATTTATTTATTTATTTGAGAGCGACAGACACAGAGAGAAAGACAGATAGAGGGAGAGAGAGAGAATGGGCACGCCAGGGCTTCCAGCCTCTGTAAACGAACTCCAGACGCGTGCACCCCCTTGTGCATCTGGCTAACGTGGGACCTGGGGAACCGAGCCTCGAACCGGGGTCCTTAGGCTTCACAGGCAAGCGCTTAACCGCTAAGCCATCTCTCCAGCCCCATCAGCCCCTATTTTTTAAAATTATTTTTATTTTGTTTTTTTCCAGGTAAGGTCTCAATCTTACTTATTTCTTTGAGAGACAGAGAGAGAATGGGCACTCCAGGGCCTCTAGCCACTGCAAATGAACTCCAGAGGCATGTGCCACCTAGCGCATCTGGCTTATGTGGGTACCGGGAAATTGAGCCTGGATCCTTAGGCTTCACAGGCAAGTGCTTTAATCGCTAAGCCATCACTTCAACCCTGGGGGTGGATCTTGATGGATTACTAGCCCCTAGCTTACCAGTGTGTAGTGGTTTAATTCAGGTGTCCCCCACAAACTTGGGTGTTCTGGATGTTAGGTTCCCCAGCTGATGACAATTGGAAATTAACACCGGCTGGAGGCAGTGTATTGTTGGGGGCGGGCTTATGGATGTTCCAGCCAGTTTCCCCTTGCCAGTGTTTGGCACACTCTCCTGTTGCTATGGTCTACCTTGTGTTGGCCAGGGGTTGATGTCCACCCTCAGCTCATGCCATCGTTTCTCCCCTCGACTCTGTAAGACAAAATAAACCTCTTTTTCCCACAAGCTGCTCTTGGTTAGGTGATTTCTACCAACAATGCCAACTGGACTGCAACACAGTGTTAGTTGGCACATTCTCCTGCCACTGTTTGCCACCTGCAGCAGCAGAAGCGACGTCCAGCCTCTCTGCTCATGTCATACTTTCCCCTGCTATCATGGGACTTCCCCTAGAGACCGTGAGCCAAAATAACCCTTTCCCTCCCATAACGTGCTTCTGGTCGGGCTTTTGTCCCAGTAACGATGACCCTGAGTTTATCCATCTTCCCGCCCCCACCTTCTGAGGGTACGAATCACAAGCGTGTGATGCTACACCTCGCCATCATTTGCAAGAAACGTTTTATGTTTCGCTAGAAAAAATACTTTTTCCCTTTTAAGATTGCGATTTTTTTTTAAATGTGTGGTATCTAAGTATACTTTCACATATCACAGTCCCAGTATCTGCCCCCGCCACCCCCTTATGACAAATCTCTCCATTTTTATACTACCGTCGGTTTGAAAGTGAGATTGGATATTAAGCCAATTCTCGTTTATTTATATATTAGTTCGTGGGGGGGGGAGTACACAGTAATATGAATAATCTAACAGGAAAGATAACTTTAAATGTGCATTTGGCTCCAGGATATGTTCCTGAACGCAACTGACTTTCATTGACGGAGAAAGGAAAGGAATGAAAAAAAAATTCTAAGCCAATTTTATCTAGGGGAAATTAGCGTACATTAACCAGCGCTCATTTTGAGCGCACACTTGGATGTGTTTGACAAGCGTGTAAGCACTGCCACACTCAGGATGGAGAACGTCTCCACCCCCTACCAAGTTCCCTGGGCCCTTTGGAATCCATCTTCTCATCCCACCCTGCTGGCTCCTGGGGCCTCACCTCCGCTGCTTCTGGGGACGATGGATTCGTTTTGCCTGTCCTAAAATTTCCTTTAAAGGGTGTCATGCAGCATGTGCTCATTTATGAGGATGATCATTTATTGGTTGCCTAGAGTGTGACAAAGAAGTTACAGACAGGGCCGGAGAGATGGCTTAACGGTTAAGGCGCTTGCCTGCGAAGCCTAAGGACCCAAGTTCGACTCTTCAGATCTCACGTAAGCCACATGCACAAGGTGTTGCGTCCACAAGGTCGCACATGTGCATAAGGTGGCGCATGCTGTCTAGAGTTTGATTATAGTGGCTGGAGGCCCTGGCATGCCAATCCCCTTTCTCTCTCTCTCTTGGTCTCTCATTAAAAAAGAATTGACAAATTTGTGATAATTTCTCTTTTACAAATGAGAAAACCAATACCCAGAAACACATTTCACTAGGTCACGTGACCTGCAAATGACCAGCTAGAATTCAACTAAACCTGTATCTAGAAGGTGCGCATGTCTATCTACAGTTTGTTTGAAGAGGCAGGAGGCCCTGGCGCATCCATTCTCTCTCTTGTGTGTATGTCTTCCTCTTTCTCTCTCTCAAATAAATACACGAATTAAAAAAGAAAGAAAGAAAGAAAGAAAGAAAGAAAGAAAGAAAGAAAGAAAGAAAGAAAGAAATTAAAAAAAAAACTGGGATGGGGAAGTAGCTTAGAGTACTTGCCTAGCAAGCCAAGACCCTGGAGTCAAGTCAGAGGTAAGAAGGTCATTGGCTAGTACACCCAGGGAGGAATCAATCAGACACATTCTCCAGGTAGAACAGAAGGAAGGAGGAACACTGAGGGGCTGGGCCTGGAGCTCAGTTGGTAAGAGTGCTTGCCTAGGGCTGGAGAGATGGCTTAGCGGTTAAGCGCTTGCCTGTGAAGCCTAAGGACCCCGGTTCGAGGCTTGGTTCCCCAGGTCCCACGTTAGACAGATGCACAAGGGGGCACATGCGTCTGGAGTTCGTTTGCAGAGGCTGGAAGCCCTGGTGCGCCCATTCTCTCTCTCTCCCTCTATCTGTCTGTCGCTCTCAAATAAAAAAAAAAAAAAAAAAAAAAGAGTGCTTGCCTAGCGTACAAGAAGCCCTGGGTTCAATCCCCAACAGGGCATGTATAGCCCTGTAAGCCCGGCACCCAGTAGGTAGGGACAGGAGGATCAGAAATCCAAGATCATTCTCAGCTACATACTCTGAGGCCGGTTTGGGCTACATGACTGTCTTAAAAAAAAAAAAAAAATAGCATAGGTCAGGAAGGCCACTGGTGACTTCAAGGACTTTAAGGACACATAAAAAGACACACAGTTCCCTAGCTAGTAAAGCGTCATGTTTCCAAAGTTTGTTGGTGTGTCATTTGTTTGAAATTCAACACAGCTTCCCCTAGAAACCGCATTACAAAAGGAGGTCGGCCTCTTGCATGGGCCCTCAAATGCTGAGCTAACACACGAGGTGGTGGAAATACTATACAACCCTATGAAAACAATACCTGACCAAGCTTGGACACAGCAGCGGCTCGTGGCCACACAGACATTTGCGTCCCCTGGGGGCTGTCGCCGTCCCCATCCCACTCCCACATCTCGGCACATCTTAGCATGTGATCCTCCCTCCTCCCGTAGTACAGAAATCAAAACGGAAAATTCTTCCCTGCGGCTGGAGAGACTTAGTCGTTAGAGCGGCTTAGCAGTCAAGGTATTTGCTTGCAAAGGCAAAGGGACCTAGGTTAGATTCCCCAGGACCCACGTAAACCAGATGCACAAGGGGCTGCGCGCATCTGGAGTTCATTTGCAGAGGCTGGAGGCCCTAACGTGCCCATTCTCTCTCTCTGCCTCTCCTCCCCCCATCTCTCACACACAAATAAATAAAATATATTTTAAAAACAAAAAAGAAAGAAAGAGGATTCTTCCTTGTCTGAATCTGTGTCTTCCTGGGTCCTAGATCTAATCTCCAACTCTGTGTGAGTCTTCAGATAGTCAGGGACTGTAATGTTCTTTTTTTTCTTTTTCAGAATATCTATTTGCAAGCACAGAGACCAATAGAGAAAATGGTCCAGCTACTGTGCACCAACTCCAGATGCATGTGCCACTCTGTGCATCTGGCTTTATGTGGGTACCGGGGAATTGAACCCAGGCCACCAGGCTTTGCAGGCAAGCACCTTAACTGTTGAGCCATCTCTCCAGCCCAGTGACTTCTGTCTTCTACTTTCAGAAATGTCTTCACTCCCACCCTCCTCAGGGAGGCGCGTAGTTCTAAGCTATTTGGTAGATGGCCTGGTTTCTGGATCTCTGCACCCAGTGGCGGGCTGGGATCCGTCATCGCAGCTCAGAACACAACAGGAAACACTTGGGGGTTGTAGGAGCCAACTGACCTGCAGCCATGACGGGAACGCCACTCGTCACATGGAAATCAGAAGCTGCTGCACGCCATGGCTTTTCCCTCTGTCTCTGTGGACGCCTGTCACTAAACGCTTGCAGGCACACCGCCTATACCACCCTGGCCGCCATCAGATGTGTGCTAATTTGTCTGGTTGTTAACTTTTAGACATGATGAACGGGCTGTTGTGAGGAACCCTACCCCTTTCCCTCATAGCTGCTTCTGTTGAGTTAAAAATCTTCCATTTTAGGCCAGGCATGGTGGCACACGTCTTTAATCCCAGCACTGGGGAGGCACAGGTAGGAGGATCTCCATGAGTTCGAGGCCACCCTGAGACTACATAGTGAATTCCAGGTCAGCCTGAGCTAGAGTGAGACCATATTTTGGAAAAACAAAAACAAAAAACAAAAAAAATCTTCCGTCTTTGTGGTGACTTATCAATCTGTCAAGTTTTTTGTTGTTGTTGTTGTTGTTTGAGGTAGGTTTTCATACTAACCCGGGCTGACCTGGAATTCACTATGTAGCCTCAGGGTGGCCTCGAACTCACGGCGATTCTCCTGGTGCTCACTTTGTAGCCCAGGCTGTCCTTGAAGTTATCAGCCTCCTGTCTATGTCTCCAAAGTACTGGTATTGATCATATATTTCCTGTCTTGTTTTTTTAACTTTAAATGTGTGTGTGTGTGTGTGTGTGTGTGTGTGTGTGTAAGCACCTTAACCACTAAGCCATCTCTCCAGCCCATCTGCTTTTTTTTTTTTTTTTTTTTTGAGGTAGGGTCTCACTTTAGTCCAGGCTGACCTGGAATTCACTGTGCAGTCTCAGGGTGGCCTGGAACTCATGGCAATCCTCCTATCTCTGCCTCCCATGTGCTGGGATTAAAGGTGTGAGCCACCACACCCGACATTTTTTTTTTTAATTTTTATTTATTTATTTGAGAGCGACAGACACAGAGAGAAAGACAGATAGAGGGAGAGAGAGCGAATGGGCGCGCCAGGGCTTCCAGCCTCTGTAAACGAACTCCAGACGTGTGCGCCCCCTTGTGCATCTGGCTAACGTGGGACCTGGGGAACCGAGCCTCGAACCGGGGTCCTTAGGCTTCATAGGCAAGCGCTTAACCGCCAAGCCATCTCTCCAGCCCCCGACATTTTTTTTTAAAAGACCAGGTTCCATGTATCTCAGGGTGACCTTGAAATCACTCTGTAGCATAGAATGACCTTGAATGATCCTCCTGCCTTGGCCACCTGAGTGCTGGGACTACAGGCGTGCACCACCACACTGGTTTATGTTGTGCTGGGGACCAAATCCAGAGCCTCATGCAGGACTCCTTTGATTTATCTGTCACCTTACGATGCTCCAGGCTTGTCAGGTATAATCTTTGCTCAGCCCTAGAAGCAAGCACTTCTCCAAGGAACCTTTTATTTTGTTTGTTTGTTTTTTTCTAGGTAGGGTCTCACTGTAGTCCAGGCTGACCTGGAATTCACTATGTATTCCCAGGCTGGCCTCAAACTCACTGCGATCCTCATACCTCTGCCTCCCAAATGCTAGGATTAAAGGCGTGCGCCACCACGCCTGGCATTAAAACAACAACAACAAATTATTTAGGCTGAAGAGATCTCTCAGTGGCTTCTCTTTGCTCACAAATAAATAAATATGCACACATATATTATTAAAAAAAAAAACAAAACGTCGGAGCTGGATGCGGTGGTGCACGCCTTTGATCCCAGCGCCAGGGAGGCAGAGGTAGGAGGAGCACCGTGAGTTCGAGGCCACCCTGAGAATAGAGAGTGAATTTCCAGTCCACCTGGGCTAGAGTGAGAGCATACCTCAAAAAACCAAAATAAATAATAATAATTAATAATCCTATATATATGTAGAGAGAGAGAAGGAGGGAGATAGACAGAGAGTGATATCCAGGTCAGGTCGCACTACACTAAAACACTACCTCCAAAAAAAAAGAAAGAAAGGCAAAGGACTGTTTCACCTCTGGGAGAAGGAGGTGCTGTCAAGGTGGCCGTCCTGGCTCCTGGCATCCGCAGTGGGGAAGCAAAAAGGAGCATCAAGGGAGAAACATGACGCCTCGTGGTCACTGTCACCATCTGGATTCTTCCCCAGGGAGTGCGAGAGGAAGGGCAGGCTGGAGAGCAGCAAGGGTCTTGTTCCCAGAGGGCACGGTGGCACAGGCCCGGCCTCCAAGAGCCCACAGCCGACCAAGGCAGGAGGAGCTTGAGTGTCAGTCTGGCGGGGGCCACCGAGCACTTTCCAGGCCAGCCTGGCCTGGGCTGCCAGCCTGCGTGTCACAGAACAAGCCCGAGAGCCTGCCACTCACCAGCCCTTCCTGTCCTTTGGGAAATCAGGAGGGACCGGCGCCTCGTGCAGCCGAGGGCTGTGCGTGCTCACTCCGCAAATATTTATGGAGCACCTGCGACGTGCGGGCCGGTGTTCCAGGCGCGGGGACAAGCAGCCGTGAAGTAAATATGGCATTCCCGTGTCCTGGAGAGAGGGCGGGGTGCTGACTATATATAGCCAGTCAGGTGATAATGTATGCTAAGAAAAAAAGTTAGCCCAGGAGAATGGGAGGCAGCACTTGCCTGGCATGCACACAGCTCTGGGTTTGATCCCTAGCACCTCAAATATTCACGGAGCACCCCAAGGGAAGGGGGATAGGCAGGGATGGGGAAGGGTCCACAGAGCTGATCCACACCAATTGGTAGGAAGACATCTGTGCTAACTGCTAACATGACTTTGTGTGTGTGTGTGTGTGTGTGTGTGTGTTTCTAGATAGGTGTCACTCTAGCCCATGTTGCCCTGGAATTCACCCACATAAGCCAGATGCACATTGTGGCGCATGTGTCTGGAGTTCGTTTGCAGTGGCTAGAGGCCCTGGTGCGCCCATTCACACACACACACACACACTGTCTCCCTTTCTCTGTCTCTGATAAATAAATAAAATAGATAAATAAAATGTTTTTTTTTTAAAAAAAAAAAGAAAAAAATGTTTATTGAGCTGGAGAAATGGCTTAGCGATTAAGGTGCTTGCCTGCAAAGCCAAAGGACCTAGTTTTGATTCCCCGGGACCCATGTAAACCAGATGCACAAGGTGACATGTGCATCTGAGAAGTTCATTTGCAATGGCTGGAGGCCTTGGCATGCCCATTCATTCTCAATTCCCTCTTTCTCCCTCAAATAAATAAATAAAAATAAAATATTTATTTGTGAAGGGCGTGGTGGTGCACGCCTTTCATCCCAGCACTTTGGAGGCAGAGGTGGAGTTGCCATCAGTTTGAGACCACCCTGAGACTACATAGTGAGTTCAAGGTCAGCCTGGGCTACCTTGAAAAACCAAAAAAAAAAAAAATTACATATATGTGTGTGTGTGTGTGTGTGTGTGTGTGTGTGCACGCGCACATCAGTGTCTCCTGCTGTTACAAACTAATGCCAATCACATGAGCCAGCTGAGTCTGGCTTTGTGTGGGCGCAGGACTGCAGCTTTCTGAGCAAGGGCCTTTAACTACTCCCCCAGTGCTAAGATGACTTTTGAGCAAATGTCTGAAGGAGGCAGAGAAAGGAAGGCAGCGCCTGTCTGGGGTAAGAGCGCCCAAGGCAGAAGGTGCTGGGGCTGCAGGGCCCACAGGCAGGCGCGGCCAGAGAGGGAGGGAGGAGGACAAAGTGATCAGAAAGAGGGACATCAGATAGGGAGGGTGGCCACTTCAGCACCAGACACGATGTGAGAAGGACTTGGAGTGCTTATTTATTTATTATCTGTGTGGTATGTGTGCATGTGCACATGTGTGTCCACGTGGGTAGAGGCCAGAGGTCAACAACGTCAGGTGCTTAGTCCGTCTCTCTCCACCTCCTTTTTTATTCACTTGCAAGCAGCGTGAGAGAGAACAGAGACACGGATAGAGAATGGGCGCGCCAGGGCCTCCAGCCACTGCAAACGAAAATCCAGATGCATGCGCCACCTTACGCATCTGGCTTACTTGGGTCCTGGGGAATCGAAGTTGGGTCCTTTGGCTTTGCAGGCAAGCGCCTTGACGGCTAAGCCATCTCTCCAGCCCTAAAACAAAATTTCATTAGAGCTCCAGTGACACAATCAGTTAGCGGGTAGCATTTACAAAAACCTTTATTTGTGGGCTGGAGAGGTGGCTTAGTGGTGAAGGTGCTTGCCTGTGAAGCCTAAGAACTCATGTTCAAATCTCCAGGCCCCACATAGCTGGATACACAATGATATGACCATGAAATGTCGCGTGTGTTCACAAGGACTGCACGCATCTGGAGTTCATTTGCAGCAGGCTGAAGGTCTTTCTGTGTGCTCATTCTCTCTCTCTGCCTTTTTTGTCTCTCTCTCAAAAATAAAAATAATAGCTGGGCATGGTGGCGCATGCCTTTAATCCCAGCACTAAGGAGGCAGAGGTAGGAGGATTGTCATAAGTTCGAGGCCACCCTGAGACTACATAGTGAATACCAGGTCAGCCTAAGCTAGAGTGAGACCCTACCTCGAAAAACCAAAATTAAATAAATAAAATGAAAATAATAGGGCTGGAGAGATGGCTTAGCAGGTAAGGCACTTGCCTGAGAAGCCTAAGGACCCAGGTTTGATTCCCCAGGACCCATGTAAAGCCAGATGCACATGGTGGTACCTACATTTGGGGTTTCTTTGCAATGGCTGGAGGCCCTGGTGTGCCCATTTTCTATCTGCCTTTTTCTTTCTCTCTCAAATAAATAAGTAAAAATAAAATAAAATAATAAAAATTTTTAAAGTTGTGTGAGTGTGCACGTGCCATGGTGTGGGTGTATGTGTGTGTGCGCGCCCACGCACATAGGTCAGAGGTCAACTTTGAGGTGTCTGCATTCCACTTTCTTTGAGACAGAGTTTACTACCATTGCAAGTGATCTACCAGACCGCAGATGCATGTTCATGAAAGACTAATTGGCCTTTTTGCATCCAGCCTCATGTGGGTACTAGGAAATTGAACCTAGGCCAGCAGGCTTTGGAATGAGGTGTCTTTAACTACTGAGCCATCTCCCCAGCCCCAGAACTGTTGTTTTTTTATAGGACTGGGGTACTCTCAAGGCGGTTTTGAACTCACAGAGATCCTCCTAACTCTGCCTCCCAAGTGCTGGGATTAAAGGCATGCACCACTATGCCCGGTTAAAAAGTATTTAATTAATTAATTTATTTATTTATTTATGGTTTTTTGAGGTAGGGTCTCACGCTAGTCCAGGCTGACCTGGAATTTACTATGGAGTCTCAGGGTGGACTTGAACTCATGGTGATCCTCCTACCTCTGCCTCCTGAGTGCTGGAATTAAAGGTGTGCGCCACCATGCCTGGCTTTATTTTTATTTTATTTTTAAAAATTTTTGTTTTTTATTTATTTATTTGAGAGCGACAGGCAGAGAGAGAAAGAGGCAGATAGATAGATAGAGAATGGGCATGCCAGGGCCTCTAGCCACTGCAAAGGAACTCCAGATGTGTGTGTCCCTTGTGCATCTGGCTAACGTGGGTCCTGGGGAACCGAGCCTTGAGCTGGGGTCCTTAAGCTTGACAGGCAAATGCTTAACCGCTAAGCCATCTCTCCAGCCCAGCCTGGCTTTATTTTTATTTATTTGAGAGAGAAAGAGAGAGAATAGGCAGGTATGCCTCAGCCTCCCGAGTATTAGGATTGTAGGTGTGTCCACCACACCCAGTTGGAGATTTTTTCATATGTGTGTGTGTGTGTGTGTGTGTGTGTGTGTGTATTTATTTATTTAGTTATTGAGGTAAGGCCTCACTCTGGCCCAGGCTGACCTAGAATTCACTATGTTGTCTCAGGGTGGCCTTGAATTCATGAAGATCCTCCTACCTCTGCCTCCCAAGTGCTGGGATTAAGGGCATGAGCCACCATGCCCAGCTTTCTTCAGTGTTTAATGGATATATTATTTCTCCACATTGCCCAAGGTGGCCTGTTTTGCCCATAGCACCACATACCAGTCACTCAACAGTGAGTTGTACAAAAGTTTGTTCATGAGACACCCAGCTGTGGAGATAAGAGGGAGTGGCTCTCTTCTTCTCTTTGGGGCTTTAGAAAAAAATGAAAGCATATTTAAAAAATGGCAGCTTTAAGGCTGGCGAGATGGCTTAGGTATTAAGGTCCTTGCCTGTAAAGCCAAAGGACCCAAGTTTAGTTCCCCAGGACCTATGTAAGCCAGATGCACAGGTTGGAGCATGTGTCTGGAGTCCCTTTGCAGCGGCTGGATGCCCTGGCACGCCTACTCTTTCTCTTTCTCTCTCTCTCTCTGCCTCTTTCTCTAGCAAATAAATAAATAAATAGAGCCAGGCGCACGCCTTCAATCCCAACACTCAGGAGGCAGAGGTAGGAGGATCACCGTGAGTTTGAGGTCACCCTGAGACTACACAGTTAATTCCAGGTAAGCCTGGGCCACAGTGAGACCCTACCTTGAAAAAAACAACAACAAAATAATAATAATAATACATAAAAACTAAGTAAATAAATATTTTTTATGGCAGCTTTAGGGCTGAAGAAATGGCTCTGCAGTTAAGGCACCTTACCTGCAAAACCTCACAACCTGGGTTCAATTCCCTAGTACCCACAAAAACCCAGATGCACAAAGTGGTTCCTGCATCTGAAGTCCATTTGCCGTGCCCGGAGGCCTTGGCACACCCATTCTTATCTGCTTGCAAAGAAATAGAATAAACGGCAGCTTTAACATGACCTGAGTGGAGTTTTGGCTATCTGAAGACCAAAGGTCATCCTCAGGACACTCGCACAGACCCAAGTCAGGGGTCAAGGGTTTCAGCCTGTCTGAGTGACCTCCAAGTTCCTGAAAAACAACTTAGGCAACCATCAGTCAGCGTCGTGGCCACAGGTCAGAGGAGGTGTCTGGGCAGAATGGGTGGCAGCATCTTTGCTCAGCGGAGTGTCCTCCGCACTGTGGAGGGGAGCAAGCACCTGGCAGCAAGTGACCAGGAAGGAGGCCCCACTGGATTCCTCTCAGCTGCTGCCTCTGGTGTGGAGAAATGAACCCAGCGCTTAGCAGTGAAGACCATGCACGCCTGTGGGCTGGGATGTGGCTCATTTGGTAGAGTGCTTGCCTAACATGCAGGAGGCCCTGGGTTCCACCCCCAGCACTGCATAAAACGATCCCAGTACTACGTGGGAGGTGGTGCAGGAGTCATTCTTTCCTACATCGCCAGTGGGTTATGTGAGATCTAGCTTAAAAAAAAAAAAAAAGGAAGGAAGGAGGGGGGAAGAAAGAAAGGAAAAGAAAGGGCCGGCCATGGTGGTTCACGCCTTTAATCCCAGCACTCGGGAGACAGAGACTGAGACTCCATAGTGAATTCCAGGTCAGCCTGGGCTAGAGTGAGACCCTACCTCAGAAAAAACAAACAAACAAAAGAAACCAGAAACCACAAACAAGACCATGTGCACTGGGGAGACAGCTCAGTCAGTAAAGCGCTTGACAATGCAAGCATGAGGACCTGAGTTCAAATCACTAGCGTCCATGTAAAATCATGGTGCTGGAAGGATGACCTTAGAGGTTAAGGCATTTGCCTGCAAAGCCAAAGGACCCAGGTTCAATTCCCCAGGACCCAAGTAAGCCAGATGCACAAGGGGCGCACATGTTTGGAGTTTGCTTGCAGTGGCTGGAGGCCCTGGTGCACCCATTCTCTCTCTCCCTCCTTCTTTCTCTGTCAAATAAATAAATACATAAAAATAAAATATTTAAAATGCTGGGCATGGTCACCAATTCCAGGGCTGAAGAGGCGGAGATAGGAGCCTACCTGAGGATAGTTGGCTAGCTAGTGTATCTGAATCAACGAAAAGACCTTGTGTCAAAAATGTAAGGTGGGACTGGGGAGACGAGGCTTGATTGCAAAGCCTGCAGGAGCTGGTTCAATTCCCCAGAACTCATGTTCCGCATCTGCTTGCAAGTAAATAACTACAAATACTATATGTATGTATGTATATATATTTACATATATATATATGAAAAACTGAAATTAATTTATATATATAAATTAATTAATTTTGTTTTTTCAAGGTAGGGTCTCACTCTAGCCCAGGCTGACCTGGAATTCACTATGTAGTCTAGGGTGGCCTTGAACTCACATTGATCCTCCTACCTCTGCCTCCCCAGTGCTGGGATTAAAGGCATGTGCCGCCATGCCTGGCTTAGCCTGACTTCTTTTTTAATTTTTTTATTTTTATTTATTTATTTGAGAGCAACAGACAGAGAAAGAGACAAATAGAGAGAGAGAGAATGATGTACCAGGGCCTCCAGCCACTGCAAACAAACTCCAGACACATGCGCCCACTTGTGCATCTGGCTAATGTGGGTCCTGGGGAATCCAACCTCGAACCGGGGTCCTTGGGCTTCATAGGCAAGCGCTTAACCGCTAAGCCATCTCTTCAGCCCTAGCCTGACTTCTTTAAAAAATAGTTTATTATTTATTTATTTGAAAGGGGTGGGCAGAGAGAGAGAGGGAGAGGGAGAGAGAATGAGCGCACCCGGGCCTCTGGCAACTGCAAACCAACTCCATATGCATGTGCCACCTTGTGCAATTAGCTTATGTGGGTTCTGGGGAGTCAAAACTAGGTCCTTAGGCTTCACAATGCAGAGCCTTAACCATTAACCCACCTCTCCAACCCCCACCTTTTTATTTTGAGGCAGTCTCTCACTAAGTTGTTTTGGATAGCCTCGAAGTCACTGTGGAGCCCAGGCAGGCCTTGAATGCGCAATCTTCCTACCTCAGCCTCTGGTCTGTGCCACCAGGACCGGCTCAAGTATCTGGCAGTTGAGCTGATTTTTGGAAGTTTCCCCATTTCCAGCCTCCTGGGTTAGGCTGGCTAAGAGGAGCAGTACTAACCGGAAGCTTATCGCCGACTGCCATCTTGCGGCCATGTCAAGAACTGCCCTGAGTCCAAGTTTATTTCTCATTAAATGAAGGGAGGAGTGGAGAGTCTCAATTGTTAGAATGGTTTCTATTGAGCCCATTAAAAAGCCCAGTGAAGTGCACACGCCTTTAATCTCACTACTTGAAAGGATGAGGTAGAAGGGATTGCCATCAGTTCAAGGCCAGCCTGATTTACAGAATGAGTTCTAGGTCAGCTTGGGCTAGAGAGAGACCCTGCCTTAAATAAAACAAACAAATGCATTAATAATGGCTCTTAAGTGGGGGAAATTTTGCCATCATCTGGAGATACTTTAGACTGTCATAACAAGAATGTGAGAGGGGGCTGGAGAAATTGCTTAGTGGTTAGGATGCTTGCCAGCAAAATCGAAGGACTCAGTTTGATTCCCCAGAACACATGTAAAGCCAGCTGCACAAGGGGGCACGTGCGTCCGAAGTTTGTTTGCAATGCCTAAAGTCCCTGGCGCACCCACTCTATTCTCCTCCACCCCCCACCCGCCTATTTCTTTCTTTCTTTCTCTCAATTAAGTAAATAAATAATTTTTTTTTTTTTTTGGTTTCTCGAAATAATCCTCCCACCTCTGCCTCCTGAGTGCTGGGATTAAAGGTGTGTGCCACTACGCCACACTGAGAGAATCCTTTTCAAGAAAGCAAGTGTGGGGCTGGAGAGATGGCTTAGCGGTTAAGCGCTTGCCTGTGAAGCCTAAGGACCTCGGTTTGAGGCTCGATTCCCCAGGACCCACGTTAGCCAGATGCACAAGGGGGCGCATGCATCTGGAATTCGTCTGCAGTGGCTGGAAGCCCTGGCGCGCCCATTCTTTCTCTCTCTCTCTCTCTACCTCTTTCTCTGTCTGTCACTTTCAAATAAATAAATAAAAATAAACCAAAAAAATTTTAAAAAATTAAAAAAAAAAAAAGAAAGCAAGTGTGGGCTGGGGAGATGGCTTAGTGTTTAAGGTGCTTGCCTGCAAAGCCTCATGACCAGGGATCAATTCTCTAGTACCCACATAAAGCCAGATGCAGTGGCGTATGCATCTGGAATTTGTTTACAGTGGCTGGAGGCCCTGGCATGCCCATTCTCTCTCTGCTTCCATATAAAAAATAAAACTTAATAAAAGAAAATGTTTAAACAATAAAGGAAGGACACCTGCCATTCTCCTCTGTCACACACACACACACACACACACACACGCACACGCACGCACACACACACACACACAAGGGCACATGCCTCTGGATACTCATGTGCACACACAAACACCAACACACACACACAGCACCACACACTGCGAATACACACATAACCAAAAAAAAATGGTCTTTAAAAATAAAGAAAAAACATATATATATACTAATGAGATGCTAAGGCAATAAGTACAGGATGGGCAGCTAACATGCCGAGCCTTCCACCGCGCATAAGTCTCCGAGGCCCCAGGAGACAAGCAGCACCATGCGATGCAGGCCAGGACGGGACGGTTCCGTTTACCTGCGGTATATCATCCCCATCCTCCCCGGTTGCCATGAGTCCATTGTCGAGATGGAGGCCCGCCTATGGCGGGCTGTCTTGCTTATGCTTTTGGGGGTCTTGTAGAGGTGGTACCCGTGCTTTAAGACGTAGGGCAGAGAGCTGAAGTGGAGGAGCATGCGCGACACCTGCATGAGCAGGTATATGCGAGTCAGGTCCTTGAACTGCTCTTTGATGGCCCCGTGCATGATCACGACCAGGGAGAAGTGGACGAGCTCGTAGGCCGCGATCCACAGGGCGTACGTCAGCAGCCCCAGGAAGATGCTCTTGTAGATGCAGAACAGGAGGAAGCTGCTGACCAGCAGGGTGGTGACGGACAGGCATATGTTCATTTTCTGTCTGTTGTCCAGGACCCAGGTGACCGTTTCTGAGCCCATCGTCACGTAGATGCTGTACTTGTCCTCGAAGCCCACGTACCTAGGCTGCTTCAGCTCAAAGATGAAGAACTGGATGGTGTTAAGGACAGAGAAGATGCCCACCACGGTGGAGACGGTCTTGGCGTTCATGGTATGCTTGCTTTGCCAGAGTGCCTCCTGATCTAGGAAAGCGATGGGGTGGCGGGAGGAGATGGCAGAGCTAGCCCAGGACAGGCACCCCAAGCAGCAGAGACACGGTGTGTGGCAGGCAAGGGATCTGGGATCCAGCCCCTGCTCTGACCTAATTAGCTAGTGGGAACCACATCATGGGATGTGGAGACACCGTTGGCCTGGGATTTTATTATCTGATCATATTTTTTTTTTTGAGGTGGAGTCTCACTGTAGCCCAGGCTGACCTGGAACTCATTCTGTAGTCCTAGGCTAGCCTCAAACTCACAGTGATCCTCCTACCTCTGCCTCCTGGGTGCTGGGATTCAAGGCGTGCGCCACCGCGCCTGCCTAATAATAATATTTTTTAAAAATTGAGTTGGGGCGCGGTGGCGCACGCCTTGAATCCCAGCGCCTGCCTAATAATAATATTTTTTAAAAATTGAGTTGGGGCGCGGTGGCGCACGCCTTGAATCCCAGCGCTCACTCAGGAGGCAGAGATAGAAGGATTGCTGTGAGTTCAAGCCCAGCCTGAGACTATATAGTGAATTGGTCAGCCTGGGGTAGAGCAAGACACTACCTCACAAAATAAACAAAATAACCAAAAACCAACGGGACAAATGCATAAAACACACAAGACTCACAGAACTGACCACACTGATCTTCCAGGTAGGAGGACAAAGGAGTCACCTCATGAGCAGCTTTCGGGCGCAGCACAGGGCAGGAAAATCCAGAAACAAAACAAGCTCTGAGCTGAAGAGAGGGAATAAAGTCTGAGGAGACCAAGGGGGCCACAGCTCCTAGGACAGAGAGAACAAGAAGTCAGGGGAGCATGCTGGAAAGTGCAGAGAGAGCCCGTGTGTGCGCTCGGCTGAACGCTGCTATCCCCGGCGTGTGAGAAAACTCCTCCAAAGCACCCAAGGGCTGGGTGACACAGGATGGAGAACGGCGCTTTTCCTGGGTGCTCAGAACCATCGCCTTTAGCGAGGAAACTGCACTGGCTCCTGCAGTCCACTGCCTAGCAAATTCAAACTCAAGGCCAGCCGGGGATACATGAGACCCTGTTTTCAGAACCAGAAAAAAAGGTGTTTTTTTTTTTTTTGTTTTTGTTTTTTTTAAGCAAGCCTGGGCCAGAGCATAGTGAGGCACGCCTTTAATCCCAGCACACTGGAGGCAGAGGTAGAAGGATCGCCAGGAGTTCGAGACCACCCTGAGACTACAGAGTGAATTACAGGTCAGCCTGAGCTTAAGTCAGATCCTACCTCGAAAAATAATAATAGCTGGGTGTGGCGGCGCATGCCTAATTTAATCCCAGCACTCGCGAGGCAGAGGTAGGAGGATTGCAGTGAGTTCGAGGCCAGCCTGAGACTCCATAGTGAATTCCAGGTGAGCCTGGGCTACAGCAAGACCCTACCTCAAAAAAAAAAAAAAAAAAAAAACCAAGAAAAAAATGCGGGTGGGTTGGGGGAGGCTGGCGAGTTGGCTTAGCTGTTAAGGCACTTGCCTGTGAAGCCAAAAGACCCAGGTTTGGTTCCTCAGGACCCACGAAAGCCAGATGCACAAGGTGGCCCACGCGCCTGGAGTGGGTTTACAGTGGCTGAAGGCCCTGGGGTGCCTTTCTTTCTTTCTCTCTTTCTCTGCCTCTCTCTCTGTCTCTCACGCAATGAAAGAATAAAATAAAGTAAGAAAGCAAGACCTGGGTCCAGGACGGGTGTGGGGGGGATCTGGGAACGTGCTGGCAGAGGCTGCGGGTTCCAAACCGTTGCTGCTGGCTCTCGGGATCCAGGCTGAGGTCGGGTCCTGCTGGGTTGGGGTCCCGGTGGGTTGGGTCGGGCCTGGGGGGGGGGTCCCCTACACACGCCGCTAGAAAGGGAGGCTCCGGGGGAGGGTTGGGGGAGCCGTGGATCTGATACTTGTTGGCACTGCAGCGAGGAAAGCGCGCATCACCCGGCTTTGCCCGTCCATGCTGGCAAGGGAGAGTGGCCAAACTGCTGAGCCGGTCAGTCCTCCAGAAGGGAGGCGGCTGTGTCCTTCATCCCCGGGCCCCTGCCACAGCCTCCCCAAGCCGGGGAAGTTCCTTAAGCAAGCAACCTTGCCAGACTTTGAATTTCTGATCTTAAACAATAACGATTTAAAAAAATATATTTATTTACTATTTATTTATGCTCCACCTTGTGCATCTGGTTTACATGGGTCCTAGGGAATAGAACCTGGGTCCTTTGGCTTTCTCAGCAAGTGCCTTAACTGCTAAGCCATGTCTCCAGCCCTGGATAAGGATTTTCTAAAAAAGTATTTTATTTTTATTTCTTCATTTGAGAGAGACAGAGAAAAGGGTAAAGAGAGAGAATGGGTGAACCTCTAGCCACTGCAAAGGAACTCCAGACACATGCCTCACCTTGCACATCTGGCTTATGTGGGTCCTGGGGAGTCAAACCTGGGTGCTTAGGCTTAGCAGGCAAATGTCCTAACTGCTAAACCATCTCTCCAGCCCATGGATAAGGACTTTTTTGCCCCAAGCTTTCAAAGTGAATTTTAGGGCTGGAGGGATGGCTTAGCAGCTAAGGCGTTTGCCTGCAAAGCCAAAGGATCCTGGCTCAATTCTCCACGATCCACATAAGCCAGATGTACAAGGGGGGACATGCATCTGGAGCTCGTTTGAAGTGGCTGAAGGCCCTGGCACTCCCATTCTCTCTCTGTCTCTCAAATAAATAAATAAAATATATTTAAAAAAATAAAAATAAATTATATAGGGCAGAAGGAATGTCTTAGTGGTTAAGGTGTTTGCCTGCAGAGCCAAAGGACCCAGGTTCAATTCCCCAGGACCAATATAAGCCAGATGCACAAGGGGACTCACACATCTGGAGTTCATTTTCAGTGGCTGGAGGCCCTAGTGTGCCCATTCTCCCTCTGTGTATCTCTCTCTTTCCCTCCACTGTCAAATAAATAAAATATTTTTTTTTAAATAAAATAAAATAGCCAGGCATGGTGGCACACGCCTTTAATACCAGCACTCTGGAGGCAGAGGTAGAAGGATCGCCGTGAATTCAGGGCCACCCTGAGACTACATAGTGAATCCGAGGTCAGCCTAGGCCAGAGTGAGACCCTACCTTGAAAAACAGGATAAAAATAAAATAAATTTTATAGGAGAGAGAGAGAAAGTTGGCTCCAGGGCCTCCAGCCACAGCAGTTGAACGCCAGACGCATTGCGCCCCCTTGTGCACATGTGTGACCTTGCGTGCTTGCATCACTGTGTCTGGCTTACATGGGACTTGGAGAGTCGACGTGAGTCCTTAGGCTTCACGGGCAAGCACCTTAACTGCTAAGCCGTCTTTCCAGCCCTGGATAAAGATTGTTGTAGGGATCAAAACACATTTCAAAACCAGGCTGACCTGGAATTCACTCTGTGGTTTCAGGGTAGCCGCAAACTCACAGTGATCCTTTTACCTCTGCCTCCTAAGTGTGGGATTAAAGGCATGTGCCACCATGCCTGGATAAAGTGACTTTGTTTGTTTGTTGTTTGTTTGTTTCGAGGTAGGGTCTCACTCCAGCTCAGGCTGACCTGGAATTCACTATGTAGCCTCAGGGTGGCCTCGAACTCATGATGATCCTCCTACCTCTGCCTTCATAGTGCTGGGAACAAAGGCGTGCGCCACCACGCACAGCTAAAGTGACTTGTTTGTGGCCCCGGGAATTAAAACTAGGGTCTTGTGGTAATTGGAATGTATGTCCCCCAAAGACTCAGGTGTTACTAAAATTGAAGCTGCAGGGCTAGAGTGGCGGCTCAGTGGTTAGAGCACTTATCTGCAATGCCTAAGGACCTGAGTTCACTTTCCCCAGTACTCATGTAAAGCCAAATACACAAGGTGGCTCATGTATCTTGAGTTTATTTTAAAAAAAATAATTGAAGCTGGGTGTAGTGGCACATGCCTTTAATCCCCGCACTGGGGAGGTAGAGGTGGGAGGATCACCATGAGTTAAAGGCCACCCTGAGACTATAAAGTGAATTCCAGGTCAGCCTGGGCTAGAGTGAGACCCTGCCTCAAAAAAAAAAAAAAAAAAAAAAAAAAATTGAGAGACTTTCCCATGGAGCTGACAGCCGTGGTGCAGTGAGCTCCAGAGATGTGGCCTCCATTGTCACCTAGGCCTTTGAGTGGAAGCAGCTATGGGGGGGGGGTGGGAGGGTTCGTCCTCCAGAATGGGAGAGGCCCTGTCCTGGTGAGGCTGCGTGTGAGTCATCCGTTCTCCTGTAAGCAAGCCCTCACCCTGCTTTGTAAGTAACCCCAATAAACTCATTCGGTTACCAAAAAAAAAAAAAAAAAAAAAAAATTGAGGGCTGGGGGATGGCTTAGCAGTTAAGACACTTGCCTGCAAAGCTGAAGGACCCAGGTTTGATTCCCTAGTACCCACGTAAGCCAGATGCACAAGCTAGCGCATGCATCTGGAGTTCATTTGCAGTGGCTGGAGGCCTTGCTGTACCCATTCTCTCTCTGCCTCTTTCTCTCAAATAAATAAAAGTAAATTATTTTTTAAAGGGGGGATGGAGAGATGGCTTAGCAGTTAAGGTGTTTGCTTGCGAAGCATAAGGACCCAGGTTCAATTACCTAGTACACAAGTAAGCTGGATGCCCAAGGTGGCACATGCATCTGGAGTTTGTCTGCATTGGCTGGAGGCCCTAGTGCACCCATTCTCCCTCTCTCTCTCTCTCTCTCTCTGCCTCTTTCTGTCTCAAAGAAAACAAATTTTTTTTTTCTTTTTTTTTTTGGTTTTTTGAGGTAGGGTCTCACTCTGGCTCAGGCTGACCTGGAATTCACTATGGAGTCTCAGGGTGGCCTCGAACTCTCAGAGATCCTCCTACCTCTGCCTCCCGAGTGCTGGGATTAAAGGCGTGCGCCACCACACCCAGCAAGAAAACAAATTTTTTAAAATTTTTTGTTTATTTTCATTAATTGAGAGCGACAGACACAGAGAGAGAAAGAGACAGAAAGAAAGAGAGAGAATGGGTGCACCAGGGCCTCCAGCCATTGCAAATGAACTCCAGACGCATGCGCCCCCTTGTGCATCTGGCTAACGTGGGTCCTGGGGAATCAAGCCTCGGACCGAGGTCCTTAGGCTTCACAGGCAAGTGCTTAAACAATAAGCCAACTCTCCAGCCCAAGAAAAAAAAATATTTTAAAATATATATTTTTAAAGGCCTGGCGTGGTGGCACACACCTTTAATCCCAGCACCCATACTCAGGAGGCAGAGGTAGGAGGATCCCCATGAGTTCAAGGTCACCCTGAGACTATGTAGTGAATTCTACATCAGCCTGGGCTAGAGCAAGACCCTACCTTAAAAAAACCATGGACTTTGCAGCTTCTGCCCCTGGCAGGCAGACTCCTGCTACAGGGCGTTGTGTCCCTGGGGGTGGATCTGAATTCCAGCCCAAGGTCTGCAGAGAAGGGCGAGTTCTGGAAAGGGGTCCCTCTTGGAATGGGTTGGAGCTTGCTTACATGTGGTGCTGGCTTTTTGGTTGTGTCTCTGCATGGATCTGTGAGAGGAAGCCAGCCTCTCCCTCCATCAATGGAACGTTCCCTGGATCTGTAGGCCTGAAATAAATCCTGTTCCTCCCGTGCGGTCACCCCAGCAGCGTGAAGCTGGCTCCAGCACACCTTGTGTACGCTAGGCGTGAGCTCTGCCGCCTGTGACCCACGTGCACCACCCTCTCTTTTCATTTTAAAAAATATGTTATTTCTCCCTCCAGACATAAAATGGCTCGATATCCATGACCCCACAGTGCCTGACACTACCTACCCAAGACCATCATAAGAGGAGGGAAAAATCACCACATCAAAATAAAAGAGAGACTGATTGAGATGGGGAGGGGATATGATGGAGAGTGGAGTTTCAAAGGGGAAAGTGGGGGAAGGGAGGGTATTACCATGGGATATTTTTTATAATCATGGAAAATGTTTTAAAAACTTGAGAAAAAATAAGATAAAAAATATTTTATTTATTTATTTATTTATGAGAGGGAGAGAGAGAGAGAGAATGGGCACACCAGGGCCTCTAGCCACTGCTAACTCCAGATGCATGCGGCCCCCTTGTGCATCTGGCTTATGTGGGTCCTGGAGAGTCCAATGGGGATCCTTTGGTTTTGCAGGCAACCACTTCAGCCGCTAAGCCAACTCCTCAGCCCCTCATTTTTTAATTTTATTTATTGTGATTTTTCGAGGTAGGGTCTCACTCTAGCCCAGACTGACTTGGAATTCACTGTGTAGCTTCAGGGTGGCCTCAAACTCAAGGGCGATCCTTTTACCTCAGCTTCCTAAATGCTTGGATTAAAGGTGTGCACCAGGGCTGGAGAGATTTATTTACTTATTTATTTATTTGAGAGGAGGCACCCATTCTCTTTCCCTATCTGCCTCTCTCTCTCAAAAATAAAGATAAAAATATTTTTATATATTTATTTTAAGAGAGAGAGAGAGATTGAGAAAGAAGCAGATAGATAGAATAGGCACACCAGAGCCTCTAGCCACTGCAAAAAAAACTCCAGACGCATGTGCCACTTTGGCTTATGTGGGTATTGGAGAATTGAACCTGGGTCCTTTGGTTTCACAGGCAAGCACCTTAATCACTAAGCCATCTCTCCAGCCCCAATAAGATATTTAAAAAAATTTATCCATGTGTCATACCAAAGCAGAGATCCAGAGGCTTCTAAGCGCTCATCACTGAAGTAGACTTAAAACACACCCACCATGGCAAAGGCAATTTTGTAGAAGAGAAGGAAGATTGTCAGAGCCACAGGCTGGGCTGTCATGCCCAGAGGCATTGCTCCCCCCCTCCCAATATTTGACTGCTGGTCTCACAATACATAACCCACAACCCCATGGGGAAAACCAGCAGCCCCACTCTTCAGGGTCCCCAGTGGAATGGGAGTAGGGACGAGGGAAAGGATGGTACCAACACAGGATGCGTCCATACGAAGTATGTCCGTAATAGAAAAAAAAAAACTGGCCGGTCGTGGTGGCGCATGCCTTTAATCCTGGCACTCGGGAGGCAGAGGTAGGAGGATCGCCGTGAGTTCGAGGCCACCCTGAGACTCCATAGTGAATTCTAGGTCAGTCTGGATTAGAGTGAAACCCTACCTCAAAAAAACAAACAAGGGCTGGAGAGATGGCGTAGCAGTTAAGCGCTTGCCTGTGAAGCCTAAGGACCCTGATTCGAGGCTCGGTTCCCCAGGTCCCACGTTAGCCAGATGCACAAGGGGGCGCACGCATCTGGAGTTTGTTTGCAGTGGCTGGAAGCCCTGGCGCGCCCATTCTCTCTCTCTCTCCCTCTATCTGTCTTTCTCTCTGTCTCTGTCGCTCTCAAATAAATAAATAAAAATTAAAAAAAAAACCAAACAACAACAACAAAAAATTGTCTCATGTGTGTATAGGCACACGTACCCCAGCACATAAGTGCAGATGTGGAGGTCAAAGGACAACTTTCAGGTGACTGTGCTCCACGTTCCTTCTTTTCTTTCTTTTCTTTTTTTGAAGTAGGGTCTCACTCTAGCCCAGGCTGGCCTGGATCCACTAGTCTCAGGGTGGCCTCGAACTCATGACAATCCTCCTGCCTCAGTCTCCTGAGTGCTAGGATTAAAGGTGTGTCATACTGGGCTTTCCACTTTAAGACAAGGTCTCTTGTCATAAAAATGAACTGTCAGGACTGATTGAGATGGGGAAGGGATATGATGGAGAAAGGAATTTCAAAGGGGAGAGTCGGTGGGGGAGGGTATTACCATGGGATATTGTTTATCATCATGGAAAATGTTAATAAAAATTGAGAAAAAAAATGAACTGTTAGGCTGCCCCTGGCTTTTTTTTCTTCTTCAAATTAGGGTCTTGCTCTAGCTCAGGCTGATCTGGAAGTTGCTATGTATCTCAAGCTGGTCTCAAACTCGCAGTGGTCCTCCTGCCTCAGTCTTCGGAGTGCTAAGATTAAAGGAATGCGCTACCACACATGGTTGGTACACCTTATTTATTTATTTATTTACTTACTTATTCATTTCTAAGCAGAGAAGGATAGAAGAGATTCAGATAGAGAGTGTGGACGCGCCAAGGCTTTCAACCTCTGTAAACGAACTCCAGACATATGCGCCACTTTGGGCATCTGGCCTTGTGTGGGCACTGGGAATCAAACTCAGGTTGTTAGGCTTTGCAAACAAGTGCCTTAACTGCTGAGCCATCTCTCCTACCTCAGCCTCCAGAGTGCTGGGATTAAAGGTTTGCACCACCACACCTGACCTACTAACCTTTTTTCTTTCTTTTTTTTTCTGGTCTTTGGATGTAGGGTCTCAGTCTAGTCCAGGCTGACCTGGAATTCACTCTGTAATCTCAAGGCGGTCTCAAACTCATGGTGATCCTTCTTCTACTTCTGCTTCCTCAGTCCTGGGATTCAAGGTATGCCCACATGGGGCTCTACTATACCTTTTTATTTTTTTGGAGGTTGGGTCTCACTCTAGCTCAGCCTGACCTAGAATTCACTACGTAGCCTCAGGGTGGCCTCAAACTCACGGTGATCCTCCTACCTCTGCCTCCGGAGTGCTGCGATTAACGGTTCTACTATACCTTGTGATTAACCAAGTCTTTGGCAATTGTTGGCAAAGGAGGAGGGAAAACTCAATAGAGGAACCGGAGATGGTTTTTTCTTTTTTTTTTATTGGTTTACTATCCAGAACATAATGGAAGGCATCACTGTGCGTTGAAGGCTAAGGAAGAAGACGTAAGGAGTGGCAGGGAACCAAAGCTAAGACTAATTCTGAGAACCTAGGGGAAAGGAAAGGGCGACACTAATCCCAGTGGTGGTGGACGAAGTTCAGAATTCTCGATTTCCGTCGTGGAGCATCCGAGCTCCCTGTAGAAGCCCGCCGGTTGTAGGCAAGTATGTTGCCCTGCTTCTGGCTTTTGTAGATGACGTAGGCATAGGGGACAACGTACAGCATCCAGAAGCAGTGCATGACCGAGCGGGACACCCAGCCAAACCAGCTCATGATTCTCACCTCCTCCATGCACAAGTCATTCTTGGAGATCTCCACCACGAAGTTGGTGAGCTCATAGCAAAAGATCCAGACGGCGTAGACGATGAGGCCCCTGTAGATCTGGGCGTACACGGAATAGAGGAGGAGAAAGCTGGCCAGCATGGTGATGAGAGACTGGAAGAGGACGATCCTAAAACTCCAGCAGATAAAGAACTTGAACATGGTGTCGTTAGGTTTTTGCAGGTTGGTGCAGTTAGCATGGCTCAGATGCTTGTGCTCAAACATGAGGTACATGTGGCTCGAGACGATGGAGAACACCCCTGACAAGGTGGTGCCCATCCTGGCCGTCATCTTGCACCAGCGCTCCTGCTTCATGTGGGCACCTGCAGAGACAAGAAGCCCCCGCAGGAGTTCACTTCCTGCACACGCCGGACGTACCAGGCTTGCCCTGACCCGCCTCAGAAATCACTGGTGGGAGCTGAAAAGATGGCTCAGCAGTTAAGGCTCTTGCCTGCAAAGCCTAGTGGCCTGGGTTCAATTCCCAGCGCCCACTTAAAGCCGGACGCACAATATGGCACATGCGCCTGGAGCTTGTTCTCAGTGGCTAGAGGTCCTGGCACGCCTATTTTCTCTCTCCGTCAGCTTGCAAATAAGTAAAATAGTTAACAACAACAACAACAACAAAAGAAATCACAGAGGGTACGAAAAAGCAGGAAACAGAGCCGGGCATGGTGGCACACCCCTTTAATCTCAGCACTTGGGAGATAGAGGTAAGAGGATCACTGTAAATTTAAGACCAGCCCAAGACTACATAGTGAATTCAGGTCATTCTGAGCTACAGCAAGACCCTACCTTAAAAAAAAAAAAAAAAAAAAAAGTAGCCAGGCGTGGTGGCACATGCCTTTATCCCAGCACTCGGGAGGCAGAGATAGGAGAATAACCGTGAATTCAAGGCCACCCTGAGACCCCATAGTGAATTCCAGGTCAGCCGGGGCTAGAGTGAGACCCTATGTTGAAAAGCCAAGAAAAAAAGGCAAACAAACAAACAAAAAGAAGTGGTCAACAGAGCTGACAGGAGGTTGTTTAAAATTGCCTGGAGCTGGATGTGGTGGCGCACGCCTTTAATCTCAGCCTTTATGAGGCAGAGGTAGGATCACTGTGAGTTCGAGGCCACCCTGCGACTACATAATGAATTCCAGGTCAGCCTGGACTAGAATGAGACCCTACCTCAAAAAAATAAAAATAACTAACTAAATAAAATTGCCTGGAGGAGGGAGCTCCTGGCCTGGAGCTGGTAGCAACGAGCTGGTCCCTCTTCTCCACCCTGTCCTCTTACCAGAACTGCCAGAAGTACCACGCCCTGCCCGGCTTTCTACACTCTCTAGGTGAGACCGTAAGGTGGTTTGAATCAAAAATTTGTGTGTTGGGCTGGAGAGATGGCTTAGCGGTTAAGCGCTTGCCTATGAAGCCTAAGAGCCCCGGTTCGAGGCTGGATTCCCCAGGACCCACGTTAGCCAGATGCACAAGGGGGCGCACGCGTCTAGAGTTCGTTTGCAGTGGCTGGAGGCCCTGTCGCACCCATTCTCTCTCTCTCTCTGCCTCTTTCTTTTTCTCTCCGTCACTCTCAAATAAATAAATAAAAATAAATAAAAAATATTCGTGTGTCTTGAATGCTTGGTCCCACTTAGGCTGCGAAAATCATCCAGATGGGAAGAGATGAAATTGACGAGCACACTGCTGTGAACATCATCTCCATTTTTATGGCTGCAAGTATTTCATTTTATTTTTATTCACTTATTTATTTTTTGTTGTTTTTTTCAGGTAGGGTTTCACTCTTGCCCAGGCTGACCTGGAATTCACTATGGAGTCTCAGGGTGGCCTTGAACTCATGGTAATCCTTCTACCTCTGCCTCCTATGTGCTGGGATTAAAGGCATGCACCACCATGCCCAGTTTATTTTTATTTTTATTTGAGAGCAACAGACAGGTAAAGAGGGAGAGAGAGTGAGAGAATGGGCACGCAAGGGCCTCCAGCCACTGCAAACAAAATCCAGACATATGCGCCCCTTGTGCATCTGGCTTATATGGGTCCTGGGGAATCGAACCTGGGTCCTTTGGCTTTGCAGGTAAATGCCTTAACCACTAAGGCTACAAGTATTTATTTTATTTTATTTTATTTTATTTTTTTGAGGCAAGCCCAACAGACTGGCCTTTTTTGTTGTTGTTGTTCAACGTAGGGTCTCACTCTGGTCCAGGCTGACCTGGAATTAACTATGTAGTCTCAGGCTGGCCTCAAACTCACAGAGATACTCCTACCCTGGCCTTCTAAGCATTAGGATTAAAGATATGTACTAGCATGCCCGGCAATAAAAATGTTTTGAGGGCTGGTGAAATGGCTTAGCGGTTAAGGCATTTGCCTGCAAAGCCTAAGGACGCCAGTTCAATTCCCCAGGACCCATGTAAGCCAGATGCACAAGGGGGAGCACGGGTCTGGAGTTCTTTCTCTCTATCTGCCTCCTTCTCTCAAATAAATAAATAGATAAAATATTTTGGGGGAGGATAGAGAGATGGCTTAGCAGTCAAGCAGTAGCCTGTGAAGCCTAAGGACCCCAGTTCGAGGCTCGGTTCCCCAAGACCCATGTTAGCCAGATGCACAAGGGGGTGCATGCGTCTGGAGTTCATTTGCAGTGGCTGGGACCTGGCGTGCCCATTCTCTCTCTCTATCTGCATCTTTCTTTCTCTCTCTGTTGCTCTCAAATAAATAAATAAATAAATAAATAAATAAATAAATAAATAAATAAATATTTTTAAATGCTCTGAAAAGATAATTAAAAGCAAGTTTCCTTATTAATTTATTTATTGTTTTGGTTTTTCAAGGTAGGGTCTCACTTTAGCTCAAGCTGACCTGAAATTCACTATGACGTCTCAGAGTGGCCTCAAACTCATGGCACTCCTCCTACCCCTGCCTCCCAAATTCTGGGATTAAAGGCGTGTACCCCACTTCTTAACCTAGCTTCTGAGTTGTGTGACACACTGCACTCTAGAAGCCAGTCACACATGCTGTCCCACTTTTTTTGTTGTTTTCTTCGAGGTAGGGTATCATTCTAGTCCAGGCTGACCTAGAACTCACTCTGTAGTCCCAGAGGGGCCTCAAACTCAGGCGATCCTCCTACCTCTGCCTCCCAAGTGCTGGGATTAAAGGTGTGTGCCACCACGCCTGGCTTTCTGTCCCATGTTTGAAGGGTGAGAATTCCAGTCGCTCCTATGTGAGAAGTGTTTGCTAAGGTGTATGAATGTTCATAATCCAACTCCCCACTCAGGCCAGATTGCCCAAGGAAACATAAGTCCACATAACAAGGAAATATTCACCAGTGAACAGAAACCCCCCGCCGTTCCCCCCTACCTCCCCCTTGCTCAGACGGTGGGCCCCGTGTGTACCAGGCCCCGTCATGTCAAAGTCATAAGAATGGTCAGGGGCTGGAGAGATGGCTTAGCGGTTAAGCGCTTGCCAGTGAAGCCTAAGGACCCTGGATTGAGGCTGGATTCCCTGTTACCCACATAAACCAGATGCACAAGGTGGCACATGCATCTGAAGTTCGTTTACAGTGGGTGGAGGGCCTGAATGTCTGACCTCCACACAGGAGCCTACACATACACACCTTTGGCACCTGGGGAACCAAACCCAGGCAATCAGGCTTTACAAATAAATAAATATATACAAGGGGGCTGGAGAGATGGCTTATAGTTAAGGCAGTTGCCTGTTTAACCTAAGGACACAGGTTTGATTCTCCAGTACCCACAAAAACCAGAGGCACAAGATGGCACATGTGGGCTGGAGAGATGGCTTAGCAGTTAAATGCTTGCCTGTGAAGCTTGAGGACCCCGGTTCGAGGCTCGATTCCCCAGGACCCACGTTAGGCAGATGCACAAGGGTGCGCATGCGTCTGGAGTTCGTTTGCAGTGGCTGGAGGCCCTGGCGCGCCCATTCTCTCTCTCTATCTGCCTCTTCCTTTGTCTGTTGCTCTCAAATAAATAAATAAAAATAAACAAAATAAATAAATAAAAATAAGATGGTACATGCATCTGAAGTTCATTTGCAGTGGCTAGAGGCCCTGGTGCCTCCATTCTCCTTCTCTCTCTCTCTCTACCTCTTTCTTTCATATAAATAAATAAAATAAAATAAAATAAATAAGCAGGGGGCTGGAGAGATGGCTTAGCGGTTAAGCGCTTGCCTGTGAAGCCTAAGGACCCCAGTTCGAGTCTCGGTTCCCCAGGTCCCACGTTAGCCAGGTGCACAAGGGGGCGCACGCGTCTGGAGTTCGTTTGCAGAGGCTGGAAGCCCTGGCGCGCCCAATTTCTCTCTCTCCCTCTATCTGTCTTTCTCTCTGTGTCTGTCACTCTCAAATAAATAAATTAAAAAAAAAAAAAAAGAAGCAGGGCATGGTGGTGCACTCCTTTAATCCTAGCACTCTGGAGGCAGAGGGAGGAGGTCTACTGTGAATTTGAGGCCATCCTGAGACTCCATAGTGAATTCCAGGTCAGCCTGAGCTAGAGTGAGACCCTACCTCAAAAAAAAAAAAAAAAGGAATAAAATTGCTGTGAAGATTACTGTCAACACCGCAGTGGTTAGGTGCTGCTATTCTTACTTTATTTATTCTGCAAATTAAAATACTATTTGTTAGGTTCTGTTGAAGGAGCCCTCAGCAGCTTCCCTTTCCCTACTACCTATTTCCTCTGCTTTCCTAATAAAGTCTGCTTTTGTTCAGGATGGCAATAAACCCTGATCTGGGCAAAATATTTGCTTTTCCAGATATTGACTTATATCAAGGATGTCCGTGAGAGACGGTTCCAGCCAGTGAGACAGAGTGGAGACGGCGCTGGGCCACGGCTCAGCAGTTACAGGCCCTTCCTCACAGCGCCTGTCGCCCTGGTGAGCTCCCTGGCACCCACGCCAAGCCGCATGCACAAAGTGGCACACGTGTCTGGAGTTCTTTTGCAATGGAAAGAGGCCCTGGAGTGCCCACTCTCTTCCTCTACTTAAGTAAATTTTTAAAAAACATTTAAAAATTTTTTTTGTTTTATTTTTTATTTATTTGAGAGTGACAGAGAGAGAGAAGGAGACAGAGAGAGAGAGAGAGAGAGAATGGGCATGCCGGGGCCTCCAGCCACTGCAAATGAACTCCAGATGCGTGCGCCCCCTTGTGCACCTGGCTAACGTGGGTCCTGGGGAATCGAGCCTCGAACTGGGTCCTTAGGCTTCACAGGCAAGTGCTTAACTGCCAAGCCATCTCTCCAGCCCCTAAAAAAACATTTTTAAGTGGGGACTGGCAGGGCTGGTTGGCCCAGGCCTTTCATCCCAGGACTCACTGGGGGTGGGAGGTAGAAGACTAGGGGACTGGAACCCTGGCCTGCAGGCAGCACCATCAACTGCTGACCCTTTCCCCATGCACAATTCCATGTGTGCTGGGATTACAGGCAAGTGCTGCAACATTGGCTCATAAATATATCTGGTTTTTCAAGGTCTTACTGGCCTGGAATTCACTATGTAGTCTCGGGGCAGCCTCGAACTCCTCTGCCTCCAGAGTGCGTCACCACGCCTGGATCATATTTTATTTTAAGATAGGGGCTGGGAAGGTGGTTAAATGTGCTTGCATGCAAAGCCTGAGGGCCCAGGTTCAATTCCCAAGCCACCCACGTAAGCTCGACACAAAAAGTGGCACAGGGGGCTGGAGAGGTGGCTTAGTGGTTAAGGCGTTTGCCTGCAAAGCCAAAGGATCCCAGTTTGATTCCCCAGGACCCACGTAAGCCAGATGCACAAGGGGGCGCATGTGTCCGGAGTTCCTTTACAGTGGCTAGAGGCCCTGGTGCACCCATTCTGTCTCTCTCTCTTCCTTGCTTGCTTGCTCTGCCTCTTTCTCTCAAATAAATAAATAAATAAATAAATAAATAAATAAATAAATAAATAAAAAGTGGCACAAACATCTGGTGTTTCTCTGCAGCAGCCCTGGTGCATGTTAGGTTCAGATAGACAGACGGAGACGTGGCCTCCCTGGGTGCAGGTTCCTGGTTCGGTGCCAGGAAGAGAAGTGGCAGGTGGGCGGGGGAGCGCCGGGCTCCTGTGCAGAGCTTGGAAAGGAAGGGGCAGAGGACAGGAGCCAGAAAGGCAGCGGGCTGCTGTGTCCCTCCCACCGCCCCCCCACCAAGCCAACCCCACTGGCCTAGCAGTTCGAGGCGGCCCAGGCAGACCCCAAGAAATCTCCACAGACCAGCTGGGGAGAGCCGAAGGGGCTCTGAACTGTGGACAAACGGAGAGTTAAGAGGGAACAACAGAACAGGAGAGAGAAAGAAAGAGGGAAAAAGTGCATGCAGCAGGAAGACAGAGAGCGAACAGGCATGCACCTTGGGTCAGGAAGAAGCCAAGGAACAGATAGGAGCACCCGAGGAAGGCCTCACAGAAGCCCCTTTGTGGGGAGGGGGGCTAGGGAGCAGAAGGCAGGCCTTTGAAGTCTCAACTATGAAGTTGGGAACTCTGAGATTCTTACAGTGCGCCCAAATACACACAAACACACACACGTATAAGTAATAACTAGGTTTTCAGGGCTGGAGAGATGGCTTAGCGGTTAAGCGCTTGCCTGTGAAGCCTAAGGACCCCGGTTCGAGGCTTGATTCCCCAGGACCCACGTGAGCCAGATGCACAAGGGGGCGCATGTGTCTGGAGTTCATTTGCAGCGGCTGGAGGCCCTGGCGTGCCCATTCTCTCTGTCTGTTGCTCTTAAATAAGTAAATAAACAAAACATTTTGAAAGATCACTAGATTTTCAGGTGTGGTGGCCCATGCATTTAATCCCAGCTCTTGGGAGGCAGGAGAGCAATCCCATTTGCTGAGGAGCCAGAACCCTGCCTCTCCCTTAGCACCTCCAGTCGGCTCACTCATAGCTAGAGCTGTTTCCAAAGCAAAGGCCCCTTAACCCCACAGAAGCCGGGAATGAGAGGTAATTCTGACTATAAACCACACGCCTGTTGACAAAGTCCTCAGGTCCCACAGCTGTCCCAGAGCCTCCTCCCTCCTCCCGGGGGTAATCCTGTTTCCTCAAGTGTCTTCTCTTCTCCAGGTGGTTCTTCCCTCAAGGCCACCCTGACCCTCACCAACAGGTCACAGTGCCTCGCTGCCGGCCACCCGAGTCCCAGGAGTACCAGGCAGCTCTCCTTCACGTTTGTCTCTGGCCACTGCAAATGAATTCCAGGCACATGTGCCACCTTGTGCATCTGGCTTACATGGGTGCTACAGAATTGAACCTGGGCCCTGAGGCTTCGCACGCAAGTGCCTTAACTGCGCTGTCACATGTGCAGAGGTCAGAGGACAACCTGGAGATTCCTGTCTTTGCCTGCCACCTTCTCCGAGACAGTGTCTTGTTTTGATTTTGGCCCTGCAAACACCAGCCCAGCTGACTCGGGCAGCTTCAGGATTCCCTTGGCGCTGCAGGTGTGTTGGGGGTACAAATGCACACGCTGCTTGCGTCTGCTTTTACCTGGGGTCTGGGGACCCAAACTCCAGTCATCAGGCTTGTGCAGCAAGTAATTTTAGTCTCTAGCCATCTCCCCAGCCCCCCTTTCTTTTGAGACAGGGTCTCATATAGCCTAGTGTGGCTTTGAACTTGCTGTGACCTTGAACTGCTGATTCTCCTGCCCCCCCTAGCTCTCGGGGTTCAGGTGCCCACCTCTGACTCGCTTTATGCTACCATTTGCTGAGAAATGACTGACAGAGTTGGGAGCCAAAGCATCCGTGTGGTGTTGAGGATAAAAGTCCCGGCCTCCCTTGTCCTCAACCTAGTGTCTCAAATGTGGGTGTGACAAGGAGCCATCTCAGGCCAAGTGGAACAGCCTGGACCTTCGAGTTTTATGTGATGGAACGGCAGAGAGAAGGAACACAGCGCTCACACCAGAGAAGACAAGGTTCAGTGATTCTTCCTGTCCTGCTCAAAGCGGCTTCCTCCAGTCCTCTGCCTGCGACGCAGTTTCTTTGACCTGCATGCATGTGTTTTTTTTTTTTTTTTTTTGGTTTTTCCAGGTAGGGTCTCACTCTAGCTCAAGCTAGCTGACCTGGAATTCACTATGGAGTCTCAGGGTGGCCTTGAACTCACGGCGATCCTCCTACCTCTACCTCCCGAGTGCTGGGATTAAAGGCGTGCGCCACCACGGCCGGCTTGTTGTTGTTTCGAGGTAGTCTCCCTCTATCCTCGTCTGACCTGGAATTCACTATGTAGTCTCAGGGTGGCCTCAAACTCACAATGACCTTTGTCTCCCAAGAGCTGGGGTTAAAGGCACCACACCCTTACATTTTGAAAAATATTTTTATTTTTATTTATTTATTTGAGAGAGAGAGAGAGAGAGATACAGAAATAGGCAGTTGGAGAGAAAGAGAATGGGTGCACCAGGGCCTCCAGCCCTGTAAACGAACTCCAGATGCACGTGCCCCCTTGTGCATCTGGCTTACGTGGGTTCTGGGATATCGAATGGAGGTCCTTTGGCTTTGTAGGCAAGCACCTTAACCCCTCAGTCTATTTTTTTTCTTAATTTGAGAGAAAGAGAGGGGGTAGGGATCATGACAGAGCCTCTTGCCACTGCAGAGGGACTCCAGACACACACCACATTGCACAACGCACATCTGGGAAATCAAGTCCTCTCTGTAAGGCTTTGCAAGCGAGTGCCTCTAACTGCCGCGCCTCTTCCCAGTCCTGACCTGCCCCTCCACGTCAGAGTCAAGGCAGGAGACCCGAGCAGAGGTGCAGCGCACAGACTTTCGGAAGCGCTGACGGCGCACGTGCACCCGCTATCTGCTGCCACCCGTGCCACCTGGACGGTCACAAGCCGCTGACCATGCGAGCGTCTCCGTTCTCGTTCTCCTGGGGCGCTGGGCTCCCGCAGGGCTGGGCGGATCACGGGGGGTTCTGGAGAGTCTGCGGTCCGCTGTTTATGGTGGGGCTCATTCATGCGCCCGGGCTCAGCGGGCCCCTGGCTGAGCCAGCACCGCCCCAGCTGGGACAGCTCAGCGCGCCTGGCCCGGTTCCCCTCTCCACGCGCAGCCTGGACGTGCTCTCGTGGCCGAGGGCGGCAGACAGCAAGCCCAGCTACAAAAACCTCTGTTTGCGTAATGTTTTCTGAACGCCCATCGATAGAAGCCACTCAGGACCCATCGTGGAGCCAGAACGGGAGTCCTGAACACAAGAGCTGAGGCCACTGATGAACCAGGCAAGGAGGCCGTGTTCAGAAGAAGTGTTCCTTTTCACTCTAGCTCAGGCTGACCTGGAATTCACTATGGAGTTTTTATATTTTTTAATTTGAGAGAGAGAGAGAGAGAGAGAGAGAGAATGGGCACTCCAGGGCCATTAGCCACTGCAAACAAACTCCAGATGCATGTGCCACCTTGTGCAGCTGGCTTGTGTGGGACCTGGAGAATAGAACCTGGGTCCTTAGGCAAGTGCCTTAACTGCTGAGCCATCTCTCCAGCCCCTCTGCCTCCTCTTCTGTAACAAAGCCTAACAACCAGGGTTTGATTCCCCAGTGCTCATGTAAAGCCAGATGTGGCACAGTGCTGCATGCGTCTAGAATGTGTTTGAAGAGGCTGGAGGCCCTACTGCATTCATTTTCTTTCTTTCTCTCTTTGCTTGCAAATATACATTTTGTGTTTTTTCAAGGTAGGTCTTAGGCTGTCCTCAAACTCACAGCAATCCTCAGGCCTCTGTTTCCTGAGTGCTGGGATTAAAGGTGTGTGCCACCAGGCCTGTCTAGATAATTATTTTTGTTGTTTGTTCAAGGTAGGCTCTCACTCTAGCTCAGGCTGACCTGGAATTCACTGTGTAGTCTCAGGGTGGCCTCGAACTCATGGCGATCCTCCTACTTCTGCCTCCCGAGCGCTAGGATTAAAGGTGCATGCCACCACGCCTGGCAACTAGATACAATATTAAAAAAAGAAAGAAAAGAAGGGGGCTGGAGAGATGGCCTAGTGATTACAGCACTTGCCTCTGCAAAGCCTAAGGACACAAGTTTGATTCCCCAGGACCCACGTAAATGGAGGTGCGTGCATCTGCAGTTCATTTGCAGTGGCTGAAGGCCCTGGCATGCCCATTCTCTCCCTACCCCCCTCTCTCTTAAATAAATAAAATTTTTTTTATAATTTTTTTAAATTTTTTATTTATTTATTTGAGAGTGACAGACAGAGAGAGAAAGACAGATAGATGGAGAGGGAGAGAATGGGCGCGCCAGGGCTTCCAGCCTCTGCAAACGAACTCCAGACGCGTGCGCCCCCTTGTGCATCTGGCTAACGTGGGACCTGGGGAACCGAGCCTCGAACCGTGGTCCTTAGGCTTCACAGGCAAGCGCTTAACCGCTAAGCCATCTCTCCAGCCCAATAAAATTTAAAAATAAAAAAAGAAGAGGGGGCAGAAAGAATCTAAGAGCCAGAGGATGGGAAGGAGGGCTGTGGAACAACGTTCAGGATATCAAGTGGCCTTTGCTTTCATCCCTTCACAGTGGCTGTCGTTACCTGCCCAAGACCTTTACAATACAGCACTCCATCATGGATGATGGAGGAGGGCAAAGGTAAAATAACTACCTACCTACCTACCTAACTAACTAACTAACTATGACATCAGAGGCTGGGCTTGGTGGCGCATGCCTTTAATCCCAGCACTAGGAAGGCAGGGGTAGGAGGATCACCATGAGTTCGAGGCCACCCTGAGACTCCATAGTGAATTCCAGGTTGGCCTGGGCTAGAGTGAGACTCTACTTTGAAATGGGGTCTCAGGGTGGCCTCGAACTCATGGTGATCCTCCTACCCTTGCCTTCCTAGTACTGGGATTAAAGGCATGTGCCACCATGCCTGGCAAACAAATAATTTAAAAAAAAAAAAAAGTAATTGGAAATGAGAACGAAGGCATATTCACATCACAGAGCAATACATTGCCATTAAGACAAATAGACTAGAACTCCACGTATTAACAGAATGTGGAGGGGAAGCAGGCAGCTGCTGGGGCATATGTGCAGTGTAGTGCTATTTATAAAGTTTCACAACATGACTAGCATGCTGTTTATGCACACACATATGTAGTAAATCTGCAGCATGAGTGAGAATACTGAACCTGGAACTCAGGGATGAAGGTTTCCCATGGAGAAAGGAAAGAGAATGAACTCGGAGCTCAGGAGACTTTAATTGTAAACTAATTTTTTTCTTTAAATATTTTGTTTTTATTTCTATTTATTTGAGACAGAGAAAGAGGGAGAGAGGATGAGTGTGCCAGGGCCGTCAGTCACTGCAAACGTACTCAGACGCATGCGCCCCCTTGTGCATCTGGCTTACGTGGGTCCTGGGGAATTGAACTTGGGTCCTTTGGCTTTGCAGGCAAGCGCCTTCACTGCTAAGCCATTTCTCCAGCCCCCTAATCATTTTCTTATATGCTACAGGTTTTTAAATACTGCCTGGGTTGGCCAAACATCAACTGTGGGCCAAATCTGGTGTGTTCTTTTTGTATAGCCTATGAGAAAAAATACCTTGTAAGGCAGGGAGTGATGGCACACGCCTTTAATCCAGCACTACTCAGGAGGCAGGGGGAGGAGGATTGCCTGTGCTTTCGAGGCCGCCCTGAGACTACATAGTGAATTTTCAGTCAGCCAGAGCTAGAATGAGACATTACCTTGAAAAACAAAAAACAAACCAACAAAAAAGCTTTTTACATCCCCCCGACCCAAGGGTTTCACTGTAGTCCCAGGTTGGCCTCATAGCAATCCTACCTCTGATTCCTGGGTGCTGGGATTTAAGGCGTGTGCCCAGTTCTTTTAATTTTTTTTGTTTTTTGAGTTAGGATCTCACTCTAGCCCAGGCTGACCTGGAATTTTCTATGTAGTCTCCGGGTGGCCTCGAACTCACAACAATCCTTCTACCTCTGCCTCCCAATTGCTGGGATTAAAGGTGTGCACCACCACACCCGGCTCTCTTCACTTTTTGTTTGTTTGCTTGTTTTTGAGGTAGGGTCTCATTCTAGCTCAGGCTAACCTGGAATTCACTATATAGTCCAGGCTGGTCTTGAACTCACATGATCTTCCTACCTCTGCCTCCCAAGTGCTGGGAATAAACATGTGTGCCATCATGCTAGGCTTTTTTTTTTTTTTTTAACATCTATTTTTATTTCATTTATTTATTTATTTTTGGTGTTTCAAGGTAGGGTCTTGTTCTAGTCCAGGCTGACCTGGAATTCACTTGGTAGTCTCAGGGTGGTATTGAACTCATGGCGATTCTCCTACCTCTGCCTCCTACGTGCTGGGATTAAAGGTGTGAGCCACCACACCTGGCTTTATTTTTATTTATTTTTTAATTTCTTGTTTTTCTGAGGTAGGGTCTTACTCTGGTCCCGGCTGACCTGGAATCAACTATGTAGTCTCAGGATGGCCTTGAACTCACAGTGATCCACCTACCTCTGCCTCCCAAGTGCTGGGATTAAAGGCATGTGCCACCATACCAGGCTTTATTTTTATTTTTCAGAGAGAGACAGAGAGAGGAAGAAAGAGGAGGAGGAGGAGGAGAGAGAGAGAGAGAGAGAGAGAATGGGCACTCCAGGGCTTTCAGCAGTGTGAATGAACTCCAGACGCATGCGCCCCCTTGTGTGCATGTGAGACATTGCACACTTGCATTACTTTTTGCGTCTGGCTATCTGTGGGACCCGGAGATTCAAACAAGCGTTCTTAGGCTTAATAGGCAAGCGGCTGTTAAGCCATCTCTCCTGTCCTCTTTTTGCATTTTTTAAGGATTGAGAAATTGAGAGTCCATCTTGTGACATGTGAAATGAGGGCTGGTTTGCAGAGCTTTGCTGGACCACGGCCACGCTGCTCACCTGTCTGAGGTCTCGGCTGCTTCACGCCACAGAGGCAAAGCTTGAACAATTACAATCTGGCCCTTATAGAAAACATGGCTAACCCCTGGCTCACTGGATGAATTGTGTGTGTGTGTGTGTGTGTGCATGTAAGAAGTATGGTATGTATACAGTACATGTGCCATGGTGTGCATGTGGGGGTCTGAAGACAAACTTGGGGCGCTGTCTTCATCTTTCAATCTTTCAACTTGTTTTAGACAGGGCATCATTTTTATTTTTCTTTTATGGTTTAGACACTTTATTAGATTAAGAGAAGGAAAAAGAAAATGCAGAGAGCTCCTGCCACGTGGAGAGTAGAGAGCCCATGTTGGAGTGTCTCCTCCCGTCTTGGCCCAACAAGGGAAATTCACCAGCGCCTCAAAGTTCATGAGCCAGCCAAGAGACAGCCTGTCCCCTGGTATGCATCTATTTATAACTTCTCACTTCTTTTCTCTGTTACAAATGCCAGATAGCTGAACCCCATATTGATGGCAGTCTCCTAACTCCGCCTCCCGCTGCCATGGGCATGTTGGGATCACAGATTTGCCAGATACTTGCATCCAGCTTTATGTGGGTTTGGGGATCTGACAACAAGCAACAAGCACTTTAACCACTGAGCCATCTCCCCAGCTCAATATATTTTATAATATTGAAAAGCATAGTAGGGCTGGAGAGATGGCTTAGTGGTGAAGGCACTTGCCTACAAAGCCTAAGGACCCCGGTTCAACTCCCCAGAACCCATGTAAGCCATATGCACATGATGGTTCATGTGTCTGGAGTTCATTTGCAATGGCTCTCTCATAAATAAAAATACAATAAAATAAATAAAGAGACTAATGGCTTCTATTTAATTTAAAAATCAAATAGAAAATAAAATCACATATTTTTTTGAGCTGGGCGTGGTGGTGGTGGCACACACTTTTAATCTCAGCACTTTAGAGACAGAGGTAGGAGGATCGCCATGAGTTTGAGGCCACCCTGAGACTATACAGTGTATTCCAGGTCAGCCTGGGCTACAATGAGACCCTATTTTGTAAAAACAAACAAACAAACAAACAAGTCTTGTTTATATTTGAGAGAGAGAGAGAGAGAGAGGGAGAGAGAGAGAGCGCAAATGGGTAGGGCCAGGGCTTTCAGCTATTGCAAACGAACTCCAGACGCATTTGCCACCTTGCACATCTGGCTTACATGGGTCCTGGGGAATCAAACCTGGGTCCTTAGGCTTTGCAGGCAAGAGCCTTAACCACTAAGCCATCTCTCCAGCCCTGCTTTAACTTTTTTTATTGACAATTTTCATAAATATTGTTGGAAGATCCTAGGTCCCTCATTTTCTGCATGGGTCTCACTTGGGTTAGTAATTCCTTACACGCCTTCACTTTTTGGTAGAAAAGTATATTGTGTGGTATTTCACCTCTTTTTTCCCCCAGGTTTCTTTGGTGAGGCTCCCTATTTCACCATCTTAACCAGAAGTCCTTAATTTTAAATATCTAATAGCTTTAAGAGCAGGCAGGACATGCCAAAGCCCTGGAGACAATTCTTATCAACAAATGAGACACAGTACCTGGAAGTGGTTTCACTAAAAAGCCACTAAAGCAAAATAGAGTCCTGGCATCTGTTAGGACATCATGAGAAGCGTCCCTAAAGTTAATTTGGTAGCCCTGGGAATTAAGTGAGTTTCTATCTGAAGCTTTTCTTTCTTTCTTTTTTTTTTTTTTAAACAATGTGCTGTGTTTGTGTGTATGCTTGTGTGAATATGTGTGGTATGTGTGGGGGTGTATGCTTGCTATTGTGTGGGTGCGTGGAGGATCACCTCGGAGTGCTTAGTCTCTCTGCCTACCTTGCTTGAGACAAGGACTCTCTTGTGTCCCACACTCTTCCGCTTACCGCTGTGCCTGCTGGCTTCAGGATTCTCCCAGCTCCATTTCCCATTGACACAGGCTCCTTGGAATTACAGACTCACGTACCACTTTGCATGCCACTTTATGTGGGTGGCTTGCAAACTTGAACCCAGGCCAGCAGGCTTTGCAAGCAAGTGTCTTTAACTTCAGTGCCATCTCCTAACCGCGCCCCCCCCCCCCCGTGCTTTTCTTCAAAAGAAATTCTTGGATGCCTGGCATGGTGGCACACGCCTTTAATCCCAGCATTTGGGAGGCAGAAGTAGGGGGATCACCATGAGTTCGAGGCCACCCTGAGACTACAGAGTGAATTCCAGGTCAGCCTGGGCTAGAGTGAGACCCTACCTTGAAAAACTCCCCATTAAAAAGAAAGAAAGAAAAATAAATCATTCTTGGGCTAGAGAGATGGCTTACCAGTCAAGGCACTTGCCTGTGAAGCCTAAGGAACCAGGTTCAATTCCCCAGAACCCTCATAAGCCAGCTGCACATGGTGGTGGATGTATCTGGAGTATGTTTGCAGTGGCTAGAGGCTCTGGTGTGCTTATTCTCCCCCCGCCTTTTTTTTTTCTCTGTCTTCTCCCTCTCTTTCACTCAAATGAATAAATAAACAACAGTCTTTAAAAACAAAATAAATTATTGGAGGCTGGAGAGATAACACAATGGTTAAGGTGATTGCTGGCAAAGCCATAGGACCCAGGTTCAATAGCCCAGTACCCACGGAAAGCCGGATGCACTAGGTGGTGGATAGGTCTGGAGTTATTTGCAGTGGCTGAAAGCTCTGGTGCATCTATTCTCTCTCCCTCTATCTGCCTCTTTTTCTCTCAAATAAGTCAATAATAATAATAATTATTATTATTAATATTATTAGTTTCTCAAGGTATGGCTTCACTCTAGCTCAGGCTGACCTGGAATTTACTCTGTAGTCTTAGGGTAGCCTCATACTCATGGTGATCCTCCTACCTCTGCCTCCCTAGTGCTGAGATTAAAGGTGTGTGCCACCACATCTGGCTATAAATATATTTCTAATATATGTATTTGAGAGAGAGAGAGAGACAAAAGGAGAGAGAGAGAGAGAGAGAATGGGCATGCCAGGGCCTTCAGTCACTGCAAACAAACTCCAGATGCACACGCCTCCTTGTGCATCTGGCTTACATGGGACCTGGGGAATTGAACCTGGGTCCTTTGGCTTTGTAGGCAAGTGCCTTAACTGCTAAATATCTTCTCCATCCCTAAATATTTTTTAAAAAAATATTCTTGGTGCTGGAAAGATAGGTTACTGGTTAAAGCACATGCCTGCAAAACCTAAGGACCTAGGTTCAATTCCCTAGGTCCCACGTAAGCCAGATGCACAAGGAGGAGCATGCATCTGGAGTTTGTTTGCAGTGACTGGGAGGCCCTGGCATGCCCATTCTCTCTCTCTCTCTCTCTCTCTCTCTCTCCCTCTCTAATAAATAAATTTTAAAAAATAAATCTTAAAAAAAAATTCTTGCTGAGAGTGCTGGTGCATGCCTTTAATCCCAGCAATCGGGAGGCAGAGGTAGGAGGATTGCCATGAGTTCGAGGCCACCCTGAGACTACATACTGAATTCCAGGTGAACCTGGGCTACAGCAAGACCCTACCTAGAAAAAACAAAAAAGAAATTCTTGGATGGGGCAAGGGAGATGACTCAGTAAGTAAAGCAAGCTTGAGGGTCTGAGTGCGGATCCCAGATCTTACATAAGTGCTGGGTGGTATGTGGTGACCTGCCTGTTGGGAGGCAGAGACAGGCAATCTCTGGACAAGCTGGCTAAGCAGACTAGCAGAACTGGCGAGCTCTGGGTTCCAGTGAAAGACCCTGTCTCAATAAACGGGAGCTACGGAGGAAGAAATCTGACATCAACCCCTGGAGTCCACATGCATGTGCACATATGTGCTCCTGCACACACGAGTCCCCCATACACAAACGTGCACAGGAACACACACACACACACACACACATTTTTGGCTGGAAAACTGGTTTAAATGTACAAAATGAAGAACAGGAATAACAGGGCTTCTCTGAATTGAATGTATCAAACACATGTCCCTTGTGAATCAGTGTTATTTAACATTTTATAATGATTTTTTTTAAAAAGGATACTTCGAGACATTTCTAGGTACACAAATTATACTTTCCTTTCTAGATAGTAAATGTCAAGTCAATGGGGACCGTCTCAGCCCGCTGTGGCGGTGCTCACCTATAATCCCCGCAGTTTGTGGATAGCAGGAGGATACCTAGGTAAAGCCAGATACATTAAGTGCTGCATGCATCTGAAGGTCATTTGCAGTGAGAAGAGACCCTGGCACACCCATTCTCTCTCTTCCTCTCTCAAATCAATCAATAACATCTAGCTGGGAGTGGCGGTGCACAACTTTAATCCCAGAACTCTGGAGGCAGAGGCAAGAGGATCACCGTGAGTTGGAGATCACCCTGAGACTACATAGAGAAATCCAAATCAGCCTGGGCTAGGACTAAAAATATTTTTATTTATTTATTTGCAAGCAGAGAGAGAGAGAGAGAGAGAGAGAGAGAGAGAGAAAGGGAGGGAGGGAGGGAGGAAAGAGCAAGATTCATGCACCTCTTTGTATATCTGGCTTTACATGGGTACTGGGGAACTGAACCCAGGTGGTTAGGCTTTGCAAGCTGCCTTAACCTTTCAGCCATCTCTCCAGCCTCAGTATTTTTTTTGTAATTTTTTTTTTTATGAGAGAGAGAGAATTGGCGTGCCAGAGCCTCTAGCCACTGCAATTGAATTCCAGACACATGTGCCAGTTTGCACACTTGTGCAACTGTATGCTTGTGCCACCTTGTGCATCTAGTTTGTGTGGGATCTGGAGAGTCCAAACATAGGTCCTTAGGCTTCGCAGGCAAGCACCTTAACTGCTAAGCCATCTCTCCAGCCCCCAGTAATTTTCTTAAAGATCATTTATTTATTTTAAGAGAGAGAAAGAGGCAGACAGAGAGAGGAAAAGAGAAAGAGGGAGAGACTGAGAGAGAGAATGGATGCACCAGGACCTCTAGCCACTGCAAAGAAGTCCAGCCATATGCACCCATTGCATATCTGGCTTATGTGGGTCCTGCAGAATTGAACCTGGGTCCTTTGGCTTTGCCAACAAGCGCCTTAATCCCTAAGCCATCTCTCCAGCTCCCCAGTATCTTTTTGTTTTGTTTTTGAAGTAAAGTCTCGCTCCAGCCAGGCTGACCTGGAATTCACTATGTACTCTTAGGGTGGCCTCGAACTTACAGTGCTCCTCCTACCTCTGCCTCCCAAGTGCAGTGCTGGAATTAAAGGTGTGCACCACTATGTCTGGCCAATATTATTTTTTTATAAAGGCATGCATCTTTTTTTTTTTTTTTTTAACAGAAGTGCTTTGAGAGCGACAGAGAGAGAAAGAAAGAGGCAGATAGATAAGAGAGAGAATGGGCATGCCATGGCCTCCAGCCACTGCAAATGAACTCCAGATGCATGTGCCACCTTGTGCATCTGGCTTACATGGAGCCTGGGCAATCAAGCCTCGAACTGGGGTCCTTAGGCTTCACAGGCAAGCACTCAACTACTAAGCCATCTCTCCAGCCCAGTATTATTATTATTATTATTATTTTTATTTTTAAAGGAGAATTGCTGTGAGTTTGAGGCCAGCCTGAGACTACATAGTGAATTCCAGGTCAATCTGGGCTAGAGTAAGACCCTACCTCGAAAAACCAAAAAATAAAAATAAAAATAAAATAAAATAAAATAAAACCAAAAGATTTCTCCAGTATGTGGAAGGTCGGTGGAGGGTGGGGGGGGGGGCGATAACGGCATGGATTATGGGGCAACAAGCCCACATTCACAGTCCTTTGTCGGGGACAAAACCTGCTCTTAACTAGTGAATATTTTCTGCCATCCCCCAAGTCATCCCTACAATACAACCACAGAAGCTCAGGAAAGAATCATTGCTCGCTAAGTCAGCATTGTCCACTCATCATCAGAAAGCAAGAGTAAGGACAGGGATTACATCACTTGAATTTCACCCACAGCACAAATCCTTTTATAATGCTAACGGAAGAGAGGGAGGTTCTGATAAGCCAACTGTTATGTCTCTAACTGCTACCAACCCTGGGCAGTGCCATATGAACCTTCTTCTTTTTTTTTTTTTTTTTGAGGTAGGGTTTTCACCCTAGCCCAGGCTGACCTGGGATTCACTATGTAGTCTCAGGGTGTCCTTGAACTCACAGCGATCCTCCTACCTCTGCTGGGATTAAAGGCGTGCGCCACCACTCCAGGCCGGGAATTTAAAAAAAAAAAAAAATTAGGATATAAACGGATAAGGGAAGGGGAGACCCATACATACAGCATGCCATTTAGCTGGGAAGTATTAAAAATGGTTCACAACCATCACAGAGGCCCTTCAGGTCAGAGACGTTTGTATATAAATATGCTAGGGTCTATCCTTCACACCCCCTCCCAAAAGAAAACATTACACTCAGGAACCTCATCTCCCTCCAAAAACAGTCTCCTTTCCTTCTTCCCGAGGGATCTCCTTTTTTACCTTTTTTTCCTCCTTTTCCCCACTCCGGTAGGTAGGAACTTTCGGCCCCGCCTCCTCGATCTCCCAGGCTCCGCCTCCCCGGCCCACCTGTGCGCCCAGCTCCTGACGTCGCCGTCGGGCTTCAGCCGCCCGCAGGATGCCGGCCTCTGATTGGTCCGCCCGTCCCCGGCCCGCGCAGCGCACCAATGGCAACGGCGCTGGGCGGAGGGACGTGCCCACATCCAAGATGGCGCCCCCGGGAGCTGGGAGCGGGTGACCGGCGGCGGGGAAGCGGCCTGGCTTGGCCCTCAGATTGCGGGGGTCCTGGGGGAGGGGGGGAGGCCTCCCACGGGGGGCACCCCAGTGTCCCGCCTGCCGGGCTTTCCGCGTCCCCTCCCCGGGCCAGAGCCATGGCCGCCGACAACAGCAAGCAGTTTTGGAAGAGGAGCGCCAAGCTGCCGGGGAGGTGAGCCCGGGACGCCGAGAGTGGAGGGGGGAAGCGGGGAGAAGGGGGGGGGGTGGGATCGGACCCAACCCTTCCAGATCCGAACCCCCTGGCCTCCCGCGGGCCTCTCCTCCCTACCCCCCACCCCGGGACGACCCCTCGAGGCCAGGAGGCTGGTTTGAAGGAAGCCGGGCTGGGGAGCTGTCAAGGGGGTCGGCGAGCTGTGGGGCCGGCTGGATGTTGGGGTGCGTGTGTATGTGTGTGTGTAGACTGTAGTCTGGGGGTGTAGAGCTCCGGGGAGAGGGCGACCCCAGCTTGGGAAGATGATGGTCGCAGACCCTTCTGTGAGGGGCAGTGGGTACCATGTCAGTCCTGGGCCAACCTTAGGAACTGCCTCCCCACTTGACACAGAACTCCCCCGGGGTGTATACGGGGGGGGGTGTCTTCTGCAGGAGGGTGACCCCTGGGGCCTTTGGTCCTCCCAGCTCCTGCGCCCCCAAAGGGTCCTGATGGGAGAGCCTGGGCCCGCCTGCTGGATGGTGGGCAGAAAAAGGGGGGGAAGATCCCCAGCCTGACCTCATGGTCTTCAGGTGACTCTTTCTCATTAGGATTTATGACCATGGAAATCGAGGTTATATCGTCCCTTTGGCCTTGCCTAAGGGGTTATCCAACCCCAAGTAAGCCCTGCCCGCTGCTTATGTAGTGATGTTCATTTTGTGCAAATAACACTGAATTCTTTGGGTTTTGTTGCGGAGCTGACTTTGCTGGCAACTTTTTCTTTCCTGTGGAAACAGTTGGTTGCTGGTTTACCGGTTCAGTTTGTTTTGGGTACTGTGGAAGGAGTGTGTGTTTCACTCCTAAGTTTAAAACTTCTGTGGGGGGGGTGGAGGGCTGTGGAGATGGCTTAGCGGTTAAGGTGTTTGTCTACGAAGCCAAAGGATCCTAGTTCGACTCTCCAGGACCCATGTAAGCCAGATGCACAAGGGGGTGCATGCATCTGGAGTTCATTTGCAGCAGCTGGCAGCCCTGGAGCACCCATTCCCCCCCTTCTCTCTGTGTGCCTTCTTCTCTCAAATAAATGAATAAAATATATTTTAAAAAAAGACTTCTGCCTGGCATGGTGACGTTCGCCTTTTAATCCCAGCACTGGGAGGGTAGAGGTAGGAGGATCGCTGTGAATTTGAGGCCACCCTGGGACTACATAGTGAATTCCCGGTCAGCCTGGGCTAGAGTGAGACCCTACCTCAAAAAAAAAAAAAAAGACTTCTGCCAGCCAGGTATCATGTTTTGATATCCTAAGATTCTAATCAGTGGGAAAACTTAGTGATAGGATTCATATTTGGGTGTGCCTCATTGTCTCCTGACCTGATTCATTTAGGTCTTTTTCTTTTAGGGTAAGTCTTTGAACTTTGTGGCTTTTCCCCCATCTTTAAGGGAAAGACCGAGAGTCAGTAGTGGCCTTAAGGAGACTAGGCTGGGATGATACGATGGAAGCCAGGCAGCTAAAGATGAAAAAAGCGCTGTGGGATTATTGTCAACATGGTGTTAACGACGATTTGAGTTTGTAGATAAACACCACTTCCTGACATCTGATTTCTTTTCCTTCCTGGCCTAGTGAGCTAGCTCTCTCCAGTTGTGCCAACTCCTGTTCTGTGGGGGTTTTCCATGAAGAGATCATTCCATTTTGATACCCTGAGATTGTAACCAGCGGGAAAACTGTTGGGTAATAGGAGGTGGTATGGTCTTTGTGACTTTGAACTGCCAGATGTGATATGTTAAAAGTCTTTTTTTTTTTTTTTTTTTTTTTTTTGAGGTAGAGTCTTGTTCTAGCCGAGGCTGACCTAGAATTCTCTATGTGGTCTCAGGGTGGCCTCCAACTGACAGCGATCCTCTTACCTCTGTCTCCCCGAGTGCTGGGATTAAAGGTGTGTGCCACCATGACCAGCAAAAGTCTTGTTTTCCATATTTCTTCTGCTGTACTATAGGAACAGTCATCAATCAACTTTTTTTTTTTTTTTAAAGCAAGATCTTACTCTAGCCCAGGCTGACTTGGAACTCAGTTTAGTTCAGGCTGGCTTCAAACTCCAGGTACTGGGATTAAAAATGTGAGTTACCACATCTGGTTCAGTCCACTTCTTTTAGTTTTTTCAAGGTAGGGTCTCACTCTAGCTCAAGTTGACCTGGAATTCACTATGTAGTCTCAGGGTGGCCTCGAACTCATGGTGATCCTCCTACCTCTGCCTCCCGAGTGCTGGGATTAAAGGCATGCGCCACCACGCCTGGCTTCAGTCTAATTATTAAAAAAATTATTTATTTATTTGAGAGAGAGAGAGAGAGGAAGAAAGAGAATGAATAAGTATGGGCATGCCAGGGCCTCCTGCCACTTCAAACTTCAGATGCATGCACCGCTTTGTGCATCTGACTTTATGTGTGTACTTGGGAATCTGACCTGAGCTGTCAGGCTTTACAGGTATGTACGTTTAACCACAGAGTCATCTTCCCAGCCCTCAGTCCATTAAAAAAAAAAAAAAATTATTTATTAGCCAGGTTTGGTGGTGCACGCCTTTAGTCCCAGCACTCGGGAGGCAGAGGTAGGAGGATTGCTGTGAGTTCAAGGCCACCCTCAGAATACAGAGTGAATCCCAGGTCAGCCTGTGCAAAAGTGAGACCCTACGTCGAACCCCCCTGCCCCGCCAAAAAAAATTATTTGCAAGTACAGAGTGGTAGAGATAAAGAGAATGTGCGCACTAGGGCTCCTAGCCACTGCACACAAACTCCAGATGCATGAGCCACTTTGTGCACCTGGCTTTACTTGGGTCCTGGAGAATTGAACCTAGGTTGTTAGGCCTTGCAGGCAAGTGCCTTAACCACTAAGCCATATCTCCAGCCCTCAGTCCACATTTTTTTCCCTGAGTTAGGGTCTCACTCTGGTCCAGGCTGACCTGGAATTAACTATGTAGTCTCAGGGTGGCCTCAAACTCACGGCCATCCTCCTACCTCTGCCTCCCAAGTGCTGGGATTAAAGATGTGTGCCACCACGCCCAGCTTCAGTCCACTTAAAAAAAAAAATTATTTGTTTATTTGAAAGAGAGAGCAAGAGGCAAATAGAGAGAATGAGCATGTCAGGGCCTTTAGTCACTGCAAACAAACTCCAGATGTATGTGCCTCTCTACATCTGGTTTACGTGGGTCCTGGAGAATTGAACCTGGGGTCTTAGACTTCACAGGAAAGCATCTTAAGCACCAAGCAGTCTTTCCAGCCCCCTCACTCTAGCCCAGGCTGACCTGGAATTCACTGTGTAGTCACAGGCTGGTCTCGAACTCATAGTGATCTTTCTACCTCTGCCTCCAGAGTGCTGGGATTAAAAGTGTGTGCCACCACACCCAGCCTTTTTTTTTTTTTTTTTCTCAAGGTAGGGTCTAGCCCATACTGACCTCCAACTCACTCTATAGTTTCAAGTTGGCCTCGAACTCACAGCTATCCTCCTACTTCTGCCTCTTAAGTGCTAAGGATTAAATATGAGCTCCACCATGCCTGGCCCGTGGCTTTTTCATTTTGAAAAATTTAGAGGGGCAGAGTAGACAACATTTTTTAAAAAAATTTGTTTATTTTTATTTATTTGAGAGCGACAGACAGAGAAAGAGGCAGATAGAGAGAGAATGGGCATGCCAGGGCCTCCAGCCACTGCATACAAACCCCAGACGCATGACCCCCCTTGTGCATCTGGCTAATGTGGGTCCTGGGGAATTGAGACTCGAACCAGGGTCCTTAGGCTTCACAGGCAAGCGCTTAACCACTAAGTCATCTCTTCAGCCCCACTTTTTTTTTTTTTGAGGTAGGGTCTCACTCTAGTCGAGGCTGACCTTCAACTCACAGTGATCCTACTGAAGGCGGGTAGAGTTAGGGCGACTAGACCCCTGAAGATAAAAAAGACATGAAAGTTTTTCTTATCTCTTGCCTAGTTCCAAAGAACTGTTTTTCCACTGTCAGGACCCCTCCTGGGAGGGAGGTCTTTCATAGGGTTTAACCATTGTGGTTGGTCTCGTTCAGCCTCTCATCTCCTAGTCTCTTCCTAAAACAGTCCACCACCCTAAGACCTTTGCAAGGGAGGGCAGGTGATCTGCCTGATCAGTTGGGAACTTCCAGTCATGGGTGAGTTGTGAGTTTTTCCCGCGTCTGGGCCTGGGCTAGGAGGATCTAGGCTGAGCCCCTCCTAGCTGGGCCTGAGCGGAGGAAGCCCAACCTCTCACCCTTATTCGCCACATGGGTTCTTTATCCCCTTCAGCTCCCCAAATGGCAGGAGCTCCCTGAACTTCTTTTTCTCTCTTTTTTTTTTTTTCATGCTTTTTCCCCCAGATCTGTCTGGTCACATGGACTTATGCACTACACATGGCCCACATGGGCTTTTGGGCTCCATGTGATGTACTCTTCTCCCGACTTTATTTCCCCAAACCCCTCACCCTTCCCCTTTCTGCACTCCTTTGTAAAATCTAAATAAAATGTGACTTTTTTTTTTTTTTTTGGTTTTTCGAAGTAGGGTTTCACTGTAGCTCAGGCTGACCTGGAATCCACTGTGTAGTCTCAGGGTGGCCTCGAACTCACAGCGATCCTCCTACCTCTGCCTCCCGAGTGCTGGGATTAAAGGCATGCGCTAGCACGCCCAGCTAAAATGTGGCATTTAAAAAATCATTCTCTTAAATCTGGAATTGCCAAATCTTTGATTTATAGATATGAATTCAGGGCTTGGGGTTCCAGGAAACACCCCAGAACCCCAATTTCCCCATTATACTACCTCAGCCTCCCAAGTGCTGGGATTAAAGGCATGTACCACCATACCCAGCAGAGACAACTTAAAAAAAAAATATATATATATGTATATATATATATATATATATATATATATATATATATATACACACACACACACACACACACATATACATAACACACACACATATATATGTATATATATTTTGGGGGGGCAGGGAGGAGAGAGAGAGATGAGTGTGCCTGAGGGAGACAGAGTGGGTGCAACAGAACCTCCTGCCACTGCAAGTGAACTTCAGAAACATGTGCCACTTTGTGCATATGGCTGTATGTGGGGAATTTAACCAGGGTGTGGTGGTTTGATTCAGGTGTTCCCTATAAATTTAGGTATTCTGAATGCTAGGTTCCCAGCTGATGGATATTTGGGAATTAACACCTCCTGGAGAGAGCGTATTGTTGGGGGCAGGCTTGTGGGTGTTATAGCCAGTGTCCCCTTGCCAGTGTTGGGCATACCCTCCTGTTGCTATTGTCCACCTTATGTGGGCCAGGGGGTGATGTCCACCCTCTGCTCATGCCATCATTTTCCCCTGGTATCGTGGAGCTTCCCCTTAAGCCTGTAAGCGAAAATAAGCCTTTTTCCCAGAAGCTGCTCTTGGTTGGGTGATTTCTACCAGCAGCGTAAACCTGCGTGCACCACTGGGCTATCAGGCTTTTCAAATATGCGCCTTTAACTGTTGAACCATCTGTCCAGCCCTGGAAAGAACTTTTTAAAATATTTTTATTTTTATTTATTTATTTATTTTTAAATATTTTTATTTATTTATTTGAGAGTGACAGAGAGAGAAAGAGGCAGATAGAGAGAGAGAGAGAGAAAGGGCGCGCCAGGGCCTCCAGCCACTGCAAACGAACTCCAGACGCGTGCGCCCCCTTGTGCATTTGGCTAACATGGGTCCTGGGGAATTGAGCCTTGAACCGGGGTCCGTAGGCTTCTCAGGCAAGCGCTTAACCGCTAAGCCATCTCTCCAGCCCAAAATATTTTTATTTTTATTTGAGAGAGACAGAGAAAGAGGGCACTATGGCCTCTAGCCACTGCATATAAACTCCAGACACATGCGCCACCTTGTACATCTGGCTTACATAGGTACTGGGGAATTGAACCTGGGTCCTTAGGCTTTGCAGGCAAGTGCCTTAACTGTTAAGCCATTTCTCTAGCCTCTGGAAAGAACTTTTGAGTTCAGAAAGAGTTGAATCATTATTTGGGCTCTCTCTTTTTTGTTTTTTGTTTTTTTTTTTCAGAGGTAGGGTGTCGCTTTAGCTTGGGCTGGCCTGGAATTCACTATGTAGTCTCAGGTTGGCCTCAAACTCACAGCGATCCTTCTACCAAGATATGCGCCACCATGCCTAGCTCAGTGCAAACTGTTGACCAACTCTCTAGTCCTTTGCTTTCTTAGATATAAAGTGAAGAATAGAAATACTTTCCTTGGGCTGGAGATATGGCTCAGTGATTAATGGGCTTTCCAAAGTGGTACATGTGTCTGGAGTTCCTTTGTAGTAGCTAGAGGCCCTGGTTGTGAGTACTAACAACCTCTGCTTTCTCTGTGCTTGCAAATAAATAAGTAAAATACTTGCTGGGCATGGTGGTCCACGCCTCTAAAAATCCCATCACTCTGGAGGCAGTGGTAGGATCTCCATGAGTTCGAGGCCACCCTGAGACTACTACTACATAGTGAATTCCAGGTCAGCCTGTGCTAGAGTGAGACCCTACCTCAAAAACCAAAATAAATAAATAAATAAAGAGAAATAAAAAATAAATAAATTACTTGCCTCAGGGTTACTTGAAGGCTAAACGAAATAATACCCTGTGTGTAAAGAACCTAGGACAGTATTTATTTAGCACATAATAGTGGCTTCATAAGTAGTAATTACTAATATGACTGTTATTATTAAAACAAATAAACTTTCTTTAGAAGAAAGTTTTCCAGATCCTAACCCCAATGGTAATTTGTCTTGTCTGTTATTAAGAATGTTGCCACCCTTCATAGTAGTTTCTAGTGCCTTGCTTGTTGAGGAGACATACTGTTCATCTGAGCTTGTAGCAGGGAAGCCCCGGGAGCCCCAAGTTATGGGAGAAATCAGGTTCTTGTAGCTAGGAAGTGCTTTGACTCAGAAATAAAGCTTTTCCATCTGGACTCTTTGAGTCGCGGAAAAAGGAAAACTTAGTCCTGAGCAGCTCAGGGACACAAAGAGGCACAGAGGAGGATGTACCAAGCTCATGGCAAGCTAGAAGTGAAACTAGCTTACTCTTTGAAATTGAAAGGTAAGAAAAAGCTAGGTGATGGCGGTTACTTTCCCTTTCTTTGATCTTGGTCAAGCAACCACTGACAACAAACAGAGGTTATAGTGAACCAGAATACCTCAAGTTCAAAATTAACAAAGCATTCTTTTTTTATTTTATTTTATCTTTTTTGGTTTTTCGAGGTAGGGTCTCACTCTCGCTCAGGCTGACCTGGAATTCACTATGGAGTCTCAGGGTGGCCTCGAACTCTTGGTGATCCTCCTACCTCTGCCTCCCGAGTGCTGGGATTAAAGGCGTGCGCCAGCACACCTGGCTCTGCATTCTTTTTTTAGAAAAAGTATTTTTAAATATTTTTTATTGGCAACTTCCATAATAGTAAACAATATCCCATGGTAATTCCCTCCCTCCCCACACTTTCCCCTTTGAAACTCCACTCTCCATCATATCCCTTCCCCCTCTGAGTCTCTCTTTTATTTTGATGTCATGATCTTTTCCTCCTATTATGATGGTCTTGTGTAGGTAGTGTCAGGCACTGTGAGGTCATGGATATCTAGGCAATTTTGTGTCTGTGGGGAGCACGTTGTAAGGAGTCCTACCCTTCCTTTGGCTCTTACATTCTTTCTACCACCTCTTCTGCAATAGGCCCTGAGCCTTAGAAGGTGTGATAGAGAGATTTCAGAGCTGAGCACTCCTCTGTCACTTCTTCTTAGCACCATGGTGCCTTCTGAGTCATCCCAAGGTCACTGCCATCTGAAAAGAGAAGCTCTTTAACCAAAAGTGAGAGTGGCATTAATATGTGGGTATGGACCCTGGAGCTGAGTTCTTGACAGCTGCTGCTGATTTAGGGTTGTGCTTTGGGAACCTTTGAAAACATTAGAATCACATTGAGGGAGCCTGAGGCCTGGACTTTCACCGTAGGGGTCTTGAACACTGGGCACCTGTCTGCGCTGGGGCCCTGTCAGGCATTTCACACCGTGTCCACACAGCTCCAGCTTCCATCTGCCCACCTCCGCAGTGCTGCCCTGCCCGTCTCCCTCACTGCTCCCACCATTCGCCCAGTTCCTTAGGCCCCACATCCCAGTGTCCGTCGCTCACTCTGTTCTGCCACGTGTGGTGCATTGAGTCCTTTTGTCAGCAGAGTGGATCGTGGCTGGGGAGGTGGCTCAGCTAGTAAACTGCTCGCCTCGCAAGTATGAGAGCCTGGGTTCCACCCCTAGAATCCATGTAGAAATGCCAGACCTGGTGGTCTGTAGACAGAAGGATCCCTGGGGCTCATTGGCCAGCCACTCTAGCCTAACTGGTAAGCTTCAGGCAACTGAGAGACCCTGCCTCAAAAATAATAAAATAAAGCCGGGCGTGGTGGCGCACGCCTTTAATCCCAGCACTTGGGAGGCAGAGGTAGGATTGCCGTGAGTTCGAGGCCACCCTGAGACTCCATAGTGAATTCCAGGTCAGTCTGGGCTGGAATAAGACCCTACCTCGAAAAAAACAAAAATAATAATAATAAAATAAAAATGACTGAGTGTGGTGGCACACACCTTTAATCCTGCACTTGGGAGGAGGCAGAGGTAGGAGGAGCGTCCTGAGTTTGAGACTACCGTGAGACTTCATAATGAAGTCCAGGTCAGCCGGACTCGAGTGAGACCCTCCCAGCCTGGTGAGCACTTGCATCATGCCCTCTTCCGGGCTTGGCCATGTCGCACTGATCAAGCGGGTGGTGGGAGGACGCGGAGTTACCTCTGAAACGGCGAAGCTCCCGGCTCGGGAGACTTCCACAGAGTACACGTGTGAGCCAGGTGCCAGCGTGTCTGGCACTTCCACTCAACAGCTCGGTCCCCACGTCTGCGTCAGCTCCGTCGTCAGCCCCAGACACCTGTTGACTTTTCCTACCAGCTTTTCCCACTGCTGCAAATGGGAAAAACGCCTGCGGTAAAAGACCCTGTGGGTCCGTGGTGGTGGCTGTCTGAGAGACGGGCTGCTTTCTGTCCCTGTCACAGGCAGCCCGGCTGCAACGCGGAGTGTGGTGTGGCTCTCTGAGGCTCTAGTTCGCAGGTCTCTCTAGGGTCCGCTGAGGCAGAGCCAGGGTTGTTGAGTTCTGATCTCCTAAGTGCTGCTGCTGTGTGGCACTGTGCGAAGGCAGCCGGGGAACCACAGGACACGCTTTCGAGAAGCTGAAAATGTGCCTGGCACCCGAGCTTCTGCTGCTGACTATGATTTGAAGGATCCACTTTCCAGTTTTTCCACTAAGCATATGTTCTTGTGCAATCAGAAAAGCTCAGCGGTGGAGTTTGGTGAAAGCAAACAGTTAAGCGAGAAAATCCCACGGGGCTGGGGCGGCAGCTCGGGGGTAGAGCTCGTGCTTTGACCCTGAGCACCACAAGCAACAAGGAAACGATGAAGCCGGGCGTGGGGGCGCACGCCTTTAATCCCAGCACTCGGGAGGCAGAGGTAGGAGGATCGCCGTGAGTTCGAGGCCACCCTGAGACTCCATAGTGAATTCCAGGTCAGCCTGGGCCAGAGTGAGACCCTAGAATAAGAATATGATAGGCCAGACGTGGTGGCGCACGCCTTTAATCCCAGCACTCGGGAGGCAGAGGTAGGAGGATCGCCGTGAGTTCGAGGCCACCCTGAGACTCCATAGTGAATTCCAGGTCAGCCTGGGCCAGAGTGAGACCCTACCTCAAAAAACCCAAAGGAAAAGAAAGAAAAAAGAAAAAATATATAAAAAGAATGGAAATCAGTAAAGGGGTATGTGGAGGAAGCTGGAGATGGCTCAGCGCTTGTCAGGCAAATCCCCGCATTGAAAGGCGTAAACAACCACTGCAGCTTTATCAAAAGCAGCTGGGTCACCTCGCAAGGGACGGTGTGGGGAGAGTCATGAGACCCGCATCTGAGGTTTAGGCGCCCCCACCCCTGCCAGCTGTATGCAGTCAAGCCCAAGATCTCGCGACCTCACGGGGGAGATAGGGATAAAGAGAAGAAACGACGTAGGAACAAAGCGCCCCATGTCGTGCTCTGCTCATCCTCCTCCCGGGCTGAGGGAGGCGCGTTCCCAGGGCTAATCCTGGAATAGGGAGTCCCACTGAGGGCTGTGGTCTCGAACTCCTGGACAGGGACAAGGAGCGTCTGAAGTGGCCACAGGGAAGTGGTCATTCAGGGTGGAGTGAGACTTCTCTGTGCTGCGGCTGCCCTGGGTCCCGATGCTCTGTGAGTCAGCCCTCATCGCGAGGCTGAGGGACGAGCGTCCAAGGAGTAGTCTTGACACGGGACTGTGCATCAAGGTGATGCTTTGGGGGACCTCCCAATAAACTCATTGGTTCACCAAACTGGTATTGAGCCCTATTTGCGGTGAAGACATGTGTCTGTGTCTCTTCCCAGGGGAAAAGTTTCCCACAACAGCAGCTAAAGGTGTTTGCTTGCAAAGCCTGATGGCTCAGGTTTGGTTCTCTAGTTCTTATGTAAAGCCAGATGCACAAAGTGGTTCATGTGTCTGGAGTTTGTTTGCAGTGGTAAAAGGCTGTGGTGCATCCAAACTTACTGTCACTGTTAAACACACACACATATATATAAATTTTTAGTACTTTTGAGATAGGTCTAGCTCTAGCCCAGGCTGACCTGGAATTTACTATGTAGTCTCAGGGTGGCCTTGAACTCACAGCTGGAGTTTATTAGGGTTGGAGAGTTTAGAGGTTAAGTCGATAATTTATATTTACAAGCTGGGCGTGATGGCACACGTCTTTTTTAACCCCAGCACCAGAGGTAGGAGGATCACCATGACCTTGAGGCCACCCTGAGACTACATAGTGAACTCTAGGTCAGCCTGGGGTAGAGTGAGACCCTACCTTGAAAAATCCAAAAAACTAAAAATGGGCTGGGCGTGGTGGCGCATTCCTTTAATCCCAGCACTTGGGAGGCAGAGGTAGGAGAATCATGAGTTTGAGGCCAGACTGAGACTATATAGTGAATTCCAGGTCAGCCTGGACTCGAGCGAGACCGTACCTGGAAAAACAAAACAATAAAAAACTTAGGTCTGGGCTGGAGAGATGATTTAGCGGTTAAGCGCTTGCCTATGAAGCCTAGGGACCCCGGTTCGAGGCTCGGTTCCCCAGGTCCCACGTTAGCCAGATGCACAAGGGGGCGCACGCGTCTGGAGTTTGTTTGCAGAGGCTGGAAGCCCTGGCGCGCCCATTCTCTCTCTCCCCCTCTATCTGTCTTTCTCTCTGTGTCTGTCGCTCTCAAATAAATAAAATAAAATAAAAATTAAAAAAAATTAGGCCTGGAGAGATGGCTTAGTGGTTAAGCGCTTGCCTGTGAAGCCTAAGGACCTCAGTTCTAGGCTCGATTTCCCAGGACCCATATAAGCCAGTTTGCAGTGGCTGGAGGCCGTTGCCTGCCTGTTCTCTCTCTTTCTACTGCCCTCAAATAATTTTAAAAAATTAGTAAGGAGGAAGGGTAAAAGTAGATTAACTAGATTCCACTTCAGATGGTGAAGGGGTGGGAACGAGGCAGCTGCAGGGGGACATAAGTGGTCTCCCGAGAAAGTCAGGTGTCCTTCCCCGTCACTCCACTTTGTTTCTCACTGAACCCGGAGTGGGGCTGCTGTTTTGGTCCGACTGGCTGAGGTGGTTTGTAAATGTTTGAATACTTCATCTCTAGCTGGTGAGCTGGTGGAGCTTGCTGGAGGAAGAGTGTCACCTGGGATGTGCCTTGGGGTGTCACAGCCCATCCCCACCTGCTGTCCTCCTTCCCACCATCCTTCCTCGCTGCTGATTGGATGCTGTCCTTTGTGACAAGGGACCCCCATGCCCGAACTGCACACCGAAATAACGCCACTCCTCTAAGCTGCCCTTGTCAGGTGCTTTGTCCCAGCCACCAGCAGTTCACCTGTGTACACTCCCACAGCTCTGGCACACCTGCCTCTTTACGTGGGCACTGGAGAATCAACTCAGGCACATTAGGCCCTCATGCTTGCGCGTCAAGCGTTCTTACCTGCTGAGCCATCTCCCCAGTCCCCACGCTTCCCTGGTCTTAAGGAAATATGTGGAGTTAGTTGCTGCTTTTTAGGTGTTTGTTATATCCTTGCCCTTTGTGCTTTAATATGTCTGAAAAATGCTTTTATAAAGGTATTTTTACTTACGAGAGAGAGAGGGAGAGAGAATGGTAGCGCCAGGGCTTCCAGCCACTGCAAACAAACTCCAGATACATGGGCCACCTTGTGCATCTGTCTTACGTGCATACTGGGAAATCAAACTGAGGTCCTTTGGCTTTATAGGCAAGCACCTTAACCACTAAACCATCTCTCCAGCTCCTGCAAAATGCTTTTATACCCAGAGCAAATGTCTCTTCAAAGGTGGAGTGGATGCTAGGCTCAGTGGCTCATACCTACAATCCCGGCTCTTGGGAGGCTGAGGTAGGAGGATTGTTGTGAGGCCAGCTTGGGCTACAGTGAGTTCCAGGTCATCCTGGGCTAGAGTAAGACTGCCTCAAAAATCCAAAAGGAAGCAAAAATAAAACAAAAAACAGAGGTTGAGCTGGGAGGAGTCTTTGTTCAGGTGCAGCAAGCTGGTTTGTTACACAAGTGTTACAGGTTCAGATATATAACATGGTGAGGTCTCTGGACGCCAGTGCTTTTGCTGACAAAGCTGTCATATTTTAGCCTTTCTGGCTGGGCAGGCACACTGCGTGGAAATCTTGGCAATCTCCTGTGAGTGTAAGGTTGTTCTCCTCAGGTAATTGATGGCCTCTGGCCCTTGAGCTGACACAGTTAGCCTTGCTTCTTCCCTGCATGGGTTACTGACAGATGGTAACACTCTAAAGATCCTCTTGTTTTTTTTATCCAGTCAACTAACCTAACTGGCCTGGTGAGATCTTTCTGCAGTTTATATGTTGTACTAAGAAAAGAGTTCAAATGTACTGCCCTAGAGTATCTGTAGATGTCAGTCAGTGGCCCTTGTGGAAACGTTTCTTTGGTTATAGTAATTTTTTTTTTTTTTTTTTTTTGAGGTAGGGTTTTGCTCTAGCCCAGGATGACCTGGAATTCACTATGTAGTCTCACACTGGCTTCAAACTCATATTAGTCTGCCTGCCTTGCTTCCCTAGTGCAGGGATTAAAGGTGTGCACCACCACACCCAACTTCCATTCCTTTTCAAACTTTTTATTGACGACCTACATACATAAACGTAGTGTACCGTGATCATGATTCCCTCCAACTACCCTTCCTTCCTCCCTCCTGTGTCCTCCACTGACAGTAGTCCATGGTCTATTGTGATGTTGTCATTTTCCTTCCTGTTATGCAGGTCTTGTGTAGTTAGCATCAGCCACTGTGAGGCCATGAGGACCCATGGCCATTTTGCATCTGGAAGACAGTATTGCAAAGCACTCCTCCCCTTCTCTGGCCCTTATATTTTTTTCTTCATCTCTTTCACAGTGGTTCCTGAGCTTTGGAGGATGAGATAGAGAGGTTTCAGAGCTGAACACTCCATTGCCACTTCTTCTCAGTACTTTGATGAGTTTTGAGTCTCCCCAGTGGTCACCAGCATCTGAAAAGAGAAGCTTCTTATAGCTTTAGGTTGGAATTCTTTTACCTTGAATTTTTTTTTGGTTTTCTGAGGTAGGGTCTCACTGTAGCTCAGGCTGACCTGGAATTCATTATGTAGTCTTAGGGTGGCCTCGAACTCACGGCAATCCTCCTACCTCTGCCGCCTGAGTGCTGGGATTAAAGGCATGTGCCACCATGCCCGGCCCTTGAATTATTTTTTTTTTTTTAAGTTTTTTTTTTTTAAATTTATTTATTTGAGAGCGACAGACACAGAGAGAAAGACAGATAGAAGGAGAGAGAGAGAATGGGCGCGCCAGGGCTTCCAGCCTCTGCAAACGAGCTCCAGACGCGTGCGCCCCCTTGTGCATCTGGCTAACGTGGGTCCTGGGGAACCGAGCCTCGAACCGGGGTTCTTAGGCTTCACAGGCAAGCACTTAACCACTAAGCCATCTCTCCAGCCCTGAATTATTTTTTTTAATACTAAATACTAATTATTTATTTGCAAGCAGAGAGAGAGGGAGAGAGGGAGAAAGGAAGAGAGAAGTGAAAAGAATGAGTATGCCAGGGCCTCCAGTCACTGCAAACGAACTCCAGATGAATGCACCACTTTGTGCATTTGGCTTTATGTAGGTACTGGGGAATTGAACTCAAGTCATTAGGCTTTGCAGGCAAGCACCTTAACCTGAACCATCTCTCCAGCCTCTTCCTTGTTCTTAGTGTGATCTCTTCATTGTATCCTGAATGTCTTGAAATTCCCACTCTTTCTCTTTGTTGGATTGTTCTAAATCTTCCATCTTCACGTCAGATATTCTCCTCCTTCCTTGATCTATTATGTTGGTGACACTGTCTACAGTTTTTTTTTTAATTTTTTTTTATTTATTAATTTGAGAATGACAGACAGAGAGAGAAAGAGGCAGATAGAGAGAGAGAGAGAATGGGTGCACCAGGGCCTCCAGCCTCTGCAAACGAACTCCAGACGCGTGCGCCCCCTTGTGCATCTGGCTAACGTGGGACCTGGAGAACCGAGCCTCGAACCGGGGTCCCTAGGCTTCACAGGCAAGCGCTTAACCGCTAAGCCATCTCTCCAGCCCTGTCTACAGTTTTTTGTTCTTTTTTTTTCTGAGGTAGGCTCTTACTCTCGTCCACACTGACCTGGAATTCACTCTAGTCTCATAGCGATGCCTCCCGAGTGCTGGGATTAAAGGTGTGCACCACTACGCCCGGCTTGTCTACAGTTTTTTATTTGAGTTACTGACTTTTTCATTTCCAGTATTTTGGGTAAGTATCTCTTCAGTGTTTCTCTATCCTTATGTATTATGATGCAGGATTTTGGGGTCTAAGAAGGGATTCTATAAAGATGCAGAACATTCTAGAATATTCATGGACCCCAGCTTTTGAATTCTTATCCTGATTAGCAATGAATTGAAAAGTTGGACTCTGAGAAGGGTAAATTATGAATTATGAGGTTTACTTTAGGGAGAATTAGGGTCCAGGAGAAAGGCTAGCTAAAAGACCCAAGAATTCCCCCGTTGCCTGGCTGGAAGGGGCGGGGAGATGGAGAGGGTCTCCTTCACTGAGAAGCTTCCCAGGAGAAACCCCTAGGGAAGGTACATACATGCGGGAAGCAAAGCATATGAGGCCTTCGCCCGCACACAGAAGACCACAGATCGGGAGAGGGAGGGGCTCAGGGCCCAAAGATCGCATCCTCTACGAACGAACGAGGTGGGCAAGCACATGGGCACACAAATTCCAGCCAGGGGAGAGCTTACCGAAGCCAGGAGCAGGAGCTCGGGCACAGGAGACAAGGACCAAGAGAGACTTACTGCACATGCCAGGTCCACTTGTGGATTAAACATCCAATTAGCCGGGCGGGCGTGGTGGTGCACACTTTTAATCCCAGCACTCCGGAGGCAGAGGTAGGAGGATCATTGTGAGTTTGAGGCCAGCCTGAGACTACATAGTGAATTCCAGGTCAGCGTGGGCTGGGCTAGCCAGAGTGAGACCTGACCTTGAACCCCTCCTCCCCTGAAAAAAAAAAAATCCACTTAGAATGACCCTGGTCATCAGAGCCAGGTGTGTAAGGGAGAGAGACCTGATTTGCCAGCCCATCCAGGAGCACCAGTCTGAGCAAGAAGCTGGAAGCTGCTGCTGGGGGGGGGTTGTGTGGGCAGCCATCTTGGATGAGAATGGATGTGATGATGGTTCTAGACCTGCCAGCGCAGGCAAGGTGGTGCCCATGTCCTCCCTGGGCCTTTGACCCTGGCTGACTGCCTATAAAAAGTGGTCTTTCTCCAGTTCCTCCTCCAGTGCCTGTGTCCACCTCCCTCTGGCTCTACGTTGATTTCCAGTGTTTTCCTTCAGGAGTTTGTTTTTCTTTGATTCCTTAGGCTCCATCTTTGGTTTCTTTGAGCGTATTTAAAATCATTTGTATTCTCTGAATGGCACTTCATCTTTGGTTTCTTTTGTTTGTTTATTTTTATTTATTTGAGAGTGACAGACACAGAGAGAAAGACAGATAGAGGGAGAGAGAGAGAATGGGCGCACCAGGGCTTCCAGCCACTGCAAACGAACTCCAGACGCGTGCGCCCCCTTGTGCGTCTGGCTAACGTGGGTCCTGGGGAACCGAGCCTCGAACCGGGGTCCTTAGGCTTCACAGGCGAGCGCTTAACCGCTAAGCCATCTCTCCAGCCCAACAAGTGTTTCTTTTGACCTCAACGACTACGCTGAGTTCTAAAGCCGGTTCTCTTTGGTGCGCTGTGGGCTTGGCTCAGCTGGTGAGGTGCGTCAGCTCCCAGATCAGCTAGTGAGAGGGTGGGTTGGCTACAATCCCTTGGTTTCCTGAGACCCCAGTGGTGGTCCTGGTTCTGGCCTATGGGAAGGGGAGGTTGAGGAGAGCTGTCTGGTGCTGCTCAGCCGGGCCCTGGGTCCCCTTCAGGTTCTTTTGGTTTTGCAGGGTGTGTGAGTGGGAGACGCCTCCCTTCAGGTAGCTGTGCCTTCTCTTGCTGGTTCAAGTGGGGCAGGGAGAGCAGAAGCCACTGCTGGGAAGTGCTCCTGGTCACCCTAGCACCTTTGGGATCGCTTCTGTGGTGTGAAGCAGTGCACCTGGCACGCTTGTTCCGTTTTCCGAGCGCCGGGTAAGGAAGAAAGCTGGGGTTTCTTGGCAGTCAGCGTGTGCTGGGCAGTGGGCTCATGTTTGCAGCCCCCCCGTCACCCCAAACTGAACTAAGGGCTGTGAGCACAGCATCCCATGGAAACCTCCCAGCCCTCTTGAGCTTGCTTCGTTGACTTCTTGCCGAGGTAAAGCTTGGGCATAGTAAATCCGAAAAGCATGGCTGGTTTTGCAGGGAAAACTGCGTCTCCTTGGTGCCCTCGCCTCCTGCCACCAGCTCCTCTTTCACACTGCTGCTCGCGATGCCCGGTCTGCACCCAGGGAAACGTCAGCCCTTCAGTGTTAGGGTCAGGTAGAGGGGCCGAGACACAGGCGTCTTGGGGTAGAGGTTTATTTGAGCTGTTCAGAGTGGGGTGGTTTTAGAGGTGGGCAGGGGAGGGGATACTGGCCCTGTATCACATAGTGGTGGCCCGGGGCAGGTGTAAGGACACTCAGAAATCCTGGGGTGGAAGGGGCCTGGGAATACCGAATTGGATTCTGAACTAAGAGGTAGAGAAAGGGTATGAAAGGGAAGGAACAGGAGAGAAAGAAAGAAAGGTGTGTGCAACAGAGAGAGAAAAAGAGAAGCAGGGCAGAGAGAGATGGCCCAAGAAGATGAGAGAGCTAGAGGGGGTGAGGAAGGCCTTATGTGCCCCCGGGGGGTGGGCGGGGCACAGGCTACTCCTTGAGATTCTGCGCGGGCAGATTCCATCCAATACCGAATTGGATTCTGAATTAAGAGGTAGAGAAAGGGTATGAAAGGGAAGGAACAGGAGAGAAAGAAAGAAAGATGTGTGCAACAGAGAGAGAAAAAGAGAAGCAGGGCAGAGAGAGATGGCCCAAGAAGATGAGAGAGCTAGAGGGGGTGAGGAAGGCCTTATGTGCCCCCGGGGGGGTGGGCGGGGCACAGGCTACTCCTTGAGATTCTGGCGGGCAGATTCCATCCATCTGGGCCTTGCCAGGCTGGTCCACCCGTGGAGCACCTGTGGGGAATGAGACCTTTGAGGGCTCAGCTTCTGTAGCAGGTAGCCCCAGCGCTCCAGGGCTGGCTCTGCCCGGCGGTAGGGGAGGGAGGGAGATGGGCACAGGGCGAGAAGGCTCTGACAGACATCTGCATACACATCTGAAGCCCACGACCTCTCCACAGTGCCTTCCTCAGAGCCAGGAGTGCGCGGCACTGGACACTGAGCCTGCGCCAGGGAAAAAGGCCGCTACGGAGGGCTTTCCACAGAGGCCCCGTGCCCGTGGCTCGGTCGTTCTTGGACTGGACCTCCTGCTAAATCCTGTCCGGTGTTGTGACACTGCTGGTCCTCAGCCGCGCATTCAGCTCCTGGACTCAGCTTCCTCCCTTCTCTCTCGCTTTCAGCATCCAGCCTGTGTATGGCGCGCAGCACCCTCCCCTGGACCCTCGGCTCACCAAAAAGTAAGTCCTTTCCTTTCGTGCATTGGCTTCTTCCAGCACCTCTGCCTCTGGTCTGCTGAAGTGGCCATTTCCACAGCGGCCTTGCCCAGCTCCCCTGCCCCATTTTAGATGGAAGCTGAGCAATGTGGGAAATTAATTCACCTGACAGGTTTTGTTTTTTTTTTTCTTATACCAGGAGACAATACCCACAGGGCTTGCTGTTGGATTCTGTGTTACTTTTGTTTATTTATTTACTTAAGAAAGAGATTGAGAATGGACATGCCCGGGCCTCCTGCCACAGCAAGATGCATGAACTGTTTTGCGGGTCTAGCTTTACGTGAGAACTGGGGAATTGAATCCAGGCTGAGCCTGCTTCCAGCCCTTTTATTTATTTATTTATTTATTTATTTATTTATTTATTTATTTTTCTTGAGACAGGGTCTCACTCTTGCCCATACTGACCTGGAACTTACTGTAGTCCAGGCTGGCCTCGAACTCCTGCCTCAGTTTCCAGAGGGCAGAGATTAAAGGCATATGCCACCATACCTGGCAGATTCTATATTCCATTTATTTATTTATTTATTTATTTATTTATTATTTTTGGTTTTTCAAGGTAGGGTCTCTCTCTAGCCCAGGCTGACCTGGAATTCACTATGTAGTCTCAGGATGGCCTTGAACTCATAGCAATCCTCCTACCTGCTCCCTGTATGCTGGGATTAAAGGCGTGCGCCACTATCCCTGGCTCCTTTTATTTATTTTTAATATTTTGTTTAGTTTATTTTTTTGTTTTTGTGAGGTAGGGTCTCTCTCTGGTCGAGGCTGAACTGGAATTCACTATGTAGTCTCAGGGTGGCTTTGAACCCACGGTGATCCTTCTACCTCTGCCTCCTGAGTGCTGGGGTTAAAGGTGTGCACCACCACGCCCAGCTTGTTTAATTTTTGAGAGAGAGTATGTGGGGGGGTGTATGCCAGGGTCTCTTGCCACTGCAAATGAATTCCAAACACATGTACCACTTTGCTCATCTGGCTTTACATGGGTACTGGGGAATTGAGCCCAAGCCAGAAAGCCTGCAAGCTAGCGCTCTTCCACACTGAGCCATCTCCCCAACCCCTCCGTATTCATATTCACACACACGTATGTATTTATATTTTTTATTTATTTTTCTCTTTCCTAAGGTTGGCTCTTGCTCTAGCCCAGGCTGACCCAGAATTCACTGTTTTCTCAGGCTGGCCTCGAACTCATGGTGATCCTCCTACCTCTGCCTCCCACGTGCTGGGCTTAAAGACGTGTGCTATTCCTGCCTGGTTTCTTTTTCTTTTTCTTTTTTTTTGGTTTTTCGAGGTAGGGTCTCACTCTGGTCCAGGCCTGCCTGGTTTCTTTTAAATTTTTTTTTTTTTTTATTTATTTGAGAACAATAGACAGAGAGAAAGAGACAGATATATATAGAGAGAGAATGGGAGTGCCAGGGCCTCCAGCCACTGCAAACGAACTCCAGATGCATGCGCCCCCTTGTGCATCTGGCTAATGTGGGACCTGGGGAACCGAGCCTCGAACCAGGGTCCTTAGGCTTCACAGGCAAGCGCTTAACCGCTAAGCCATCTCTCCAGCCCCTACCTGGTTTCTTTTAAATGGTCTTTTTTGATGAAATATTTCTCTAGCACTGGTTGTTTGATGACCCCTCAGCATTCTTTGGATTTGGGGGCTCATTGCTCGTGTGCAGAACTAGCTGCCGTTGTTCAGGTCCTCATTGTCTGATGTTTAAGGAATCCCCTACAGTAGAGTATAAACTCCTCGGAAGCTATTTCTCTAAATTCTAAGCAAAATATTTTCAGGCACAATGAAGATTGTTAAATTCAAGATGTGTAGTCAACCTCTCAGTTCCACCTTTCATCTCATGGTGTCTCTCAGCCATGTTGAGTTGGAATGAGGTGGGTCCATTACCTTGCATTCCTGACTTTGGCAATGTGTGATCTTAGAGACTTGTTTCTGGGAATGCTATAGTTCCATTCAGGATGGACCTTGGTGCCCCTTGCTCCACGTGTGTCCATGGATCTCTCCGTAGTTATGATGTCCCGGCCGTGGCTGTGTCCCGGATCTCTGGTGGTGGTGGTGTCCCGGCGTGGGTGTGTCCCGGATCTCTGGTGGTGGTGATGTCCCGGCGTGGCTGTGTCCCCGGATCTCTGGTGGTGGTGGTGTCCCGGCGTGGCTGTGTCCCGGATCTCTGGTGGTGGTGGTGTCCCGGCGTGGGTGTGTCCCGGATCTCTGGTGGTGGTGGTGTCCCGGCGTGGGTGTGTCCCGGATCTCTGGTGGTGGTGATGTCCCGGCGTGGCTGTGTCCCGGATCTCTGGTGGTGGTGGTGTCCCGGCGTGGCTGTGTCCCGGATCTCTGGTGGTGGTGATGTCCCGGCGTGGGTGTGTCCCGGATCTCTGGTGGTGGTGATGTCCCGGCGTGGCTGTGTCCCGGATCTCTGGTGGTGGTGGTGTCCCGGCGTGGCTGTGTCCCGGATCTCTGGTGGTGGTGATGTCCCGGCCGTGGGTGTGTCCCGGATCTCTGGTGGTGGTGGTGTCCCGGCCGTGGGTGTGTCCCGGATCTCTGGTGGTGGTGATGTCCCGGCGTGGCTGTGTCCCGGATCTCTGGTGGTGGTGATGTCCCGGCCGTGGCTGTGTCCCGGATCTCTGGTGGTGGTGGTGTCCCGGCGTGGCTGTGTCCCGGATCTCTGGTGGTGGTGATGTCCCGGCGTGGGTGTGTCCCGGATCTCTGGTGGTGGTGATGTCCCGGCGTGGGTGTGTCCCGGATCTCTGGTGGTGGTGATGTCCCGGCGTGGGTGTATCCCCGGATCTCTGGTGGTGGTGGTGTCCCGGCGTGGGTGTGTCCCGGATCTCTGGTGGTGGTGATGTCCCGGCCGTGGGTGTGTCCCGGATCTCTGGTGGTGGTGGTGTCCCGGCGTGGCTGTGTCCCGGATCTCTGGTGGTGGTGATGTCCCGGCCGTGGGTGTGTCCCGGATCTCTGGTGGTGGTGATGTCCCGGCGTGGCTGTGTCCCGGATCTCTGGTGGTGGTGATGTCCCGGCCGTGGCTGTGTCCCGGATCTCTGGTGGTGGTGGTGTCCCGGCGTGGCTGTGTCCCGGATCTCTGGTGGTGGTGATGTCCCGGCGTGGGTGTGTCCCGGATCTCTGGTGGTGGTGATGTCCCGGCGTGGGTGTGTCCCGGATCTCTGGTGGTGGTGATGTCCCGGCGTGGGTGTATCCCCGGATCTCTGGTGGTGGTGGTGTCCCGGCGTGGGTGTGTCCCGGATCTCTGGTGGTGGTGATGTCCCGGTGTGGGTGTGTCCCGGATCTCTGGTGGTGGTGGTGTCCCGGCGTGGGTGTGTCCCGGATCTCTGGTGGTGGTGATGTCCCGGCGTGGCTGTGTCCCGGATCTCTGGTGGTGGTGGTGTCCCGGCCGTGGCTGTGTCCCCGGATCTCTGGTGGTGGTGATGTCCCGGCGTGGCTGTGTCCCGGATCTCTGGTGGTGGTGGTGTCCCGGCGTGGCTGTGTCCCGGATCTCTGGTGGTGGTGGTGTCCCGGCGTGGCTGTGTCCCGGATCTCTGGTGGTGGTGGTGTCCCGGCGTGGGTGTGTCCCGGATCTCTGGTGGTGGTGATGTCCCGGCGTGGCTGTGTCCCGGATCTCTGGTGGTGGTGGTGTCCCGGCGTGGCTGTGTCCCGGATCTCTGGTGGTGGTGGTGTCCCGGCCGTGGGTGTGTCCCGGATCTCTGGTGGTGGTGATGTCCCGGCGTGGGTGTGTCCCGGATCTCTGGTGGTGGTGGTGTCCTGGCCGTGGGTGTGTCCCGGATCTCTGGTGGTGGTGATGTCCCGGCCGTGGGTGTGTCCCGGATCTCTGGTGGTGGTGGTGTCCCGGCGTGGGTGTGTCCCGGATCTCTGGTGGTGGTGATGTCCCGGCGTGGCTGTGTCCCGGATCTCTGGTGGTGGTGATGTCCCGGCGTGGGTGTGTCCCGGATCTCTGGTGGTGGTGGTGTCCCGGCCGTGGGTGTGTCCCGGATCTCTGGTGGTGGTGATGTCCCGGCGTGGGTGTGTCCCGGATCTCTGGTGGTGGTGGTGTCCCGGCGTGGCTGTGTCCCGGATCTCTGGTGGTGGTGGTGTCCCGGCGTGGGTGTGTCCCGGATCTCTGGTGGTGGTGGTGTCCCGGCGTGGGTGTGTCCCGGATCTCTGGTGGTGGTGGTGTCCCGGCCGTGGGTGTGTCCCGGATCTCTGGTGGTGGTGGTGTCCCGGCGTGGGTGTGTCCCGGATCTCTGGTGGTGGTGGTGTCCCGGCGTGGGTGTGTCCCTGATCTCTGGTGGTGGTGGTGTCCCGGCGTGGGTGTGTCCCTGATCTCTGGTGGTGGTGGTGTCCCGGCGTGGGTGTGTCCCGGATCTCTGGTGGTGGTGGTGTCCCGGCGTGGGTGTGTCCACAGATCTCTGGTAGTGGTGGTGACCCGGCGTGGGTGTGTCCACTGATGGCTCAGAGTTGCCGGCCTGCTTTCAGTAGACTTTGCTTTGCAGTTTGTGAGAATTGAGTGGTTTCTGTCCTGTGGCTTCTCTTCCTCACATACGTGCTGACTTGGTATCCATGCTCTACATGGGACACAGTTCTGCCCCAGTCTGCTCCACCATTCCAGATCAGTGTTGTAAAACATTTATCACCTTTATTTTAGTGCCTTTGTTGCGGCATTTTTATTGCTTTCTCTGCTGCATGATCATCTTTCCACTTCAAACTGTCACTAATTACCCCACCTCAACACCTGTTTTCTGTGGTCTTTAATTATCTAAATTGCAGGAGCATTCTCTGTCATCCCCTGTCCACATATAAGGGCTTCAATTTGCTAAATCATGTCTATTAGTGGTAATATTGCCTGCAATAAATTTTATAGTGCAAATTAAACTGGTCTCATTGCCGAGCAGCCCCATTGGCCACTTGATGGTATGCAAGCATCTAGATGCATTGTTTCCTGAATGGAAACTCAAGCAGGGTAGTTCCTGCTCCAAGTCATAGCACTGGTACGTCTGCAGCCACACTAGGAACTGAGGTGACTGGGCTGATTTGAATGCTTGTGCGTTTTCCTCCTGGCTGTACATCATTTCATAACCATTGGCAGATGATCTAAAAATTCTGTTGTGTCCTCCTAAATATGCACTAATGTGTCAGTCAACACGTTCTGCAGGAAGAGCAAGTTGCCAATAAAACAGTGTACCTGTTCAGAGTACGGACCCACTGCTTCGCTGTGCTCCTGCCCAGCATAACCTCGGCCACCTTTCCAAGCGCCCGTCATCCGCGGCCACAGCACCCAGAATGTGCTCTGTCTCATCTGATCAGAGTGCCATCACCAGTGTGCCATCCATTTATCATGTATTTTAGTGTTACCTGGGCTTCTTGACTGTCCCCCTTCTCACCACTTAACTAGTTCCATGACCTTTGAAGATTACTGAACCTCCTTAAAATTTAGTTTCTTCATCCACAAAATAGCTGTGAGGATCGCATGAGCCGCTTGAAGGTGCTTCAAAGCTGTTTGGCAGGAAGTGCCAGGAGCCCAGTGCGAGGCCTATCAGTGGCCAGTGTGCTCATAACTGATACGGTTCATCAACTCACCTTCATTAAACTTTAAGCTACACTGGCATTTTGTACTTTGCCTTAGGTATAAATTAACTGGCACCATGTTAAAATGAGCCAGTCTCTAAACTGAAGGTCCCCCCCCCCCCGCCCTAGAATTACCTTTTCTTGTTTTCGAGGCAGCAACTCACTATAGTCCAGGCTGACCTAGAATTCACTGTGTAGTTTCAGGGTGGCCTTGAACTCACAGGGTTCCACCTACCTCTGCCTCCCGAAAGCTGTGATTAAAGGAGGGAGCCACACACCCGGCCATTCACACTCTTTATACAGATTTTCCTCACAGAGGTAGCTTAGTTCACATGCTGCCTCAGGCTCAGGGACTTGAGCCCAGACTTCACTGTCTCTGTCCTCAGCCAACCTTGCTTCCCTCCCCGGAAGTGGGAAAGACGAGCGCTCAGCGCCCAGGTGGTGGGTGAGGAAGTGGGGACATGTAGCAGAGAAGCCAGCACCGGAGCAGCATTAAATCCCCCGGTTACTTACGTGCACACGAGTGAGCGGACCTCTGCTGGGGAGAGCAGCGCTGGTGGAAAGCCATCCTCGTCCCCGGTCCCTGCTCTTCCCTGCGCTCTCCCCGTGCAGCTTCGGCTCCTGCGGGTGGTTCTCACCCACCCTGTTGCCCAATCCTACCCTTTGCCAGTTGATTCCAGCCCCTTTCTAGAAGCTTTTTGCCTCAGGACAGAGCTAACTTTTAAAAATATTTTATTTATTTGATGGGGGGGTGGATATGAGTGGGTGCACCATGGTCTCTAGCCACTGAAAACTAACTCCAGACACATGTACCACCTTGTGCATCTGGCCTTATGTGGATACTAGGGAATCAAACTTGGGTTCTTAGGCTTTGCAGGCCTTAGCTGCTGAGCCCTCTCTCCAGCCCTGACTTTTTTTTTTCGAGGTAGGGTCTCACTCTGGCCCAGACTGACCTGGAATTAACTATGTAGTCTCAAGGTGGCCTCAACCTCACGGCAATCCTCCTACCTCTTGCCTCCCGAGTGCTGGGATTAAAGGTGTGTGCCACGGCGCCCGGCTCCAGCCCTGACTTTTTACCCAGGCAAAGAGAGGACCTACCACCTGGAACCTGACACCTTGCGTAAACACCATGGCAGAGGAGAGGCCATGAAGTATCTGTTCTTTTATATTTTGGCCTGGGAAAAGTATAAATTCCTCTCTCAGCCCCTTGGCCCAAACTGGTCATTCGGTCTTGCCTAAGTACAAGGTGCTGGGGGCTACGGAGGAGCATGTGGGAATCTAGTGCCCTGGCTGTCTCTGCCCCATGTGTCTTGTGGGCACCGAGGTGGGCAGTGGGTGTGGCAGGTTTGTTGGGAAAAGGTCGACTGTCTGTACATATGAAAGAGTATTTTACTTTTACTGTCACACACGCAAGCACGGGAGGGTGAGTAGGTGGGTCATGCCCTGCTTGGTAATGCCATCTTCCTTTCTTGAAGCTTCATCAAAGAGCGGTCAAAGGTCAACTCAGTTCCTCTGAAGAATAAAAAGGCCTCCAGTTTTCATGAGTTTGCCCGGAATACCAGCGATGCTTGGGACATTGGCGATGATGAGGAAGAGGACTTTTCCTCACCTTCTTTCCAAACCCTGAACTCAAAAGTTGCTTTGGCAACTGCAGCCCAAGTCCTGGAAAACCACAGCAAGCTGAGGGTGAAACCAGAACGGTCCCAGTCCACGACATCTGACGTTCCCGCCAGCTACAAGGTTATAAAGTCCAGCAGTGACGCCCAGCTATCCAGAAACTCCAGTAAGTCCATCCTAACCCTCCACGGCCTGGCCCTCTCAGCAGAGTGCATTTAAATGAAAATGGCTTTTCCTTAGGGCGCCACTCAGCTCTCTTCTAAGAGATGGTCAAAAGCAAATGCAAGCCTGAGGTGTGACATCAGCAAGCCTGATGGTCACAGGCTACCCCTGTCCCTCCTGCTGAGATGTGACGTCAGTGGGCCTGATGGTCACAGGCTGTCCCTGTCCCTCTCGCTGTGGTGGCTGCTTAGCCTTGTGACCTTCAAGTGTTGCCTGCCAGTCCTATTCTTCTCTGTGGTGACATCTATAACTTCTGTGGGTTGATGGCTTCACGTTGTCTGAGATCTGCTCAGGTGTACAGATAAGGCTGGACCTCACAAGTGGTTGGCACCACTGCCTGACTTCCTCAGCCCCAGGGACAGCCCCCAGCCTAAGGTGGCCTTTTTCCTGTCTCTGCGATTCCTGTCTCTGCTTGCCTGCCATCAGGTTGGGTGGGTTGGGACAGGAGGCCTGTCCTGTTTCTTTTCAGGAAACTGGTCTCAGTAACTGATGGGAGCAATGGCTGTTTTCAATGTTTGGTGACTTTCTAAGTACATTTTTATGTGCCCATTGGTATGCTTAATGTTGCCCTAAAGGGTCTTGTGGAAGTTGGTTACACCCAGCTGGACAGGGACACGCCCTCATCCTTATCCTAGTGAAAGGTAAAATGGCTCACTGGGAATGGAAGAAAAGGAAAGATGTCAGTGCCCCGGAGTGTGTCCTGACTCACACTGGGAGAGAACTTTGGTGACAACTTCAGCTGTGCATGAAGCATGCAGTCAGCCTTCAGGGCCTCCACAGGCCTTCCTCCGTCACTTGTCAGTGCTGGTTGATCAGGCGGCTGTAGATACAGCTGAGGTTCCTGGCCACGGGAAGATCCTGGCCATGACCCGTGTAAGCGGCCCTTGTGTAGCTTGGATCCCCAGTACACTCCTGTATGGGGGTTCCTCCTGTGTGCATCTGCCTGGAACTAGTGGCTGCAGAGATTCTGGTATGTCTCAGCCTTGCCACGCACTGTCTGCGTTTCCCAGGCCCAGCTGTCACAGCAGGCATCCTGTCTCAGCCTTGTGGCATTTGTAACCTTCTAAAAGTTCTCGTTGACTACTGTTTAACATTTGTTGTGACTAGTGCTTCTTAAGGTCCAGATACGTTGAGCATGGAAGCAGCCATGAAGGGCACAGTCATTAGAAATGGAGTTTTCTTGGTTGCAATGAAATAATTTTTGGATTTTGGAGTCAGACTGAGATATCATTTCAGCCTCCACAGTTACTTCTCCAGGCTCAGTTTCCTGCTCTGTAAGTTAGTTCCAGACTCTTACCACACAGGACAGGGATCAAGTGAGCGACCACATATGCGTGACTGGCGTGCCACTTCGTACATGGTGAGCTCTGAACACGAGTTCAGCGTCCACGTGCCTGTTCTTTCTCTTCTCCCGCCGGGTTAGAAGTGCCTCGAGCCAAGGTAGAGTCCACTTGGCGCCTGCTCTGTTTCTTTGTATGGCAGACTTCCAAGGCGGCTCGCTTTGGTGATGCAGAGCACAGAGGACCTGCAGCCACCCAGCGTGGGCTCACTGCCCCCGAGCTGCTCAGGGCCCATGGTGGGCCAAAAGCAGGTGCCGAGGCAAGGTCCAGGTCGAGGGAGAAAGCATCCTTCTTCCATGGCATTGCCACACAAGCTCTCAGAAGTCACTGCAGCATCTGGAGTCTTATTGGCACACAAGGTGCCACCCTCTGTCGGTACCCACACCCGTTCCTCTGGCATGTCTCCCCCTTCACTGCCCTCAGCTGGTACCACAGGTGTGGCTCTCCTGGAGGAGGCACCATACTACCAGGGCAGGGTTGAGGCTTTTCACAGCCCATGCCCTTCACATGCCGTCCTCTCTCTCTCTGTCTCTCAAATCACCTCAGGTGATACATGCCTGCGGAACCCACTCCACAAGCAACAGTCACTCCCTCTCCGACCCATCATCCCCCTCGTGGCCCGGATCTCAGACCAGAACGCCTCCGGGGCACCTCCGATGACAGTCCGAGAGAAAACCCGCCTAGAAAAGTTCCGGCAGCTTCTTTCCAGCCACAACACTGACTTAGGTGAGTTCCCATGGGCCCTGGGCAAAGCAGGAGCCCTTGGTGACTGGGAATCTCCGAGACCCGGAAGCTGTTGCTCTTTATTCTTCCTTCTCTAGCATCTTGCGAGCTCCACCATGGCCGGGACGCGCAGGTATTAAGGCAGAGAACATGGCGAGAGATTAGGGAGCAGACTGGGGGGCTGGTCCCGGGCCTGTGCACAGACCTTGAGGCGGCTCTTCGGCTCTGTTCTCTGCTACCTCGGGCTTCTCGTTGAAGCCCATACCCGTTATTTCTGTAGCACCCCTCATTTCTGAGCCAACTGCTGGCTGCTGCAGGGCCGTGATTTGGGGCCGTTCCTGTATTTGGTGGGACCAGGTGCTGGTGGTGGTGTCTTACTTGGTGGTAGGAGCCTCTGGCAGACAGTTGTTTGGGGCCTGTGAGGGGAAGGCCTGATCCAGCGAGGCTGTCTTCTGTTTGCAGATGAGCTGAGGAAGTGTAGCTGGCCAGGGGTTCCCAGGGAGGTTCGACCTGTAACCTGGAGACTCCTGTCGGTGAGTTCTACCCACTGTGTAGAGAAGCGTGACCTTCCACAGCCCTTCTTACCTGCTGAGGCTAGTCCGGACACATTGGGTGTTACTCCACTGACGCCTCTCGTCCCACTGGCCGTGGCAAAGCTGTGGGGCCCAAAGAGCCATTCTTGGGAGCGCGCTTGCACACTTGCAGACGGGTGTGCTCCTGTTCTCACACATGACCAGACCAGGAGCTGGCTCCTGGGGCCACCGGGTCTGTCACTTTCTTAACAGTGCAGAGGAAGACTGCAGCAAGACGGGATCCCTTCCCTGGTTCTGACATGCACAGACACGACATAAACGCCTGCGAGAGGAAGGGTCCCTCCTCCCCGTCCCCCTCCTGTATCATCACCTCTGCCACTTGTCATGTTTGTCTGTCATTCAAAGTGGGCTTGGAGAGTGGAAGGGGACTGGGAGATACAAGAATGAAAGTGGGGGGCTGGAGAGATGGCGTAGAGGTTAAGGCACTTGCCTGTAAAGTCTAAGGTCCATGTTCAGTTCCCTTGAACCCACATAAGCCAGATGCACATGGTGGCACATGCATCTGGAGTTCATTTGCAGTGATAGAAGCATTGGCATGCCCATTTTCTCTCCCTCACAAGTAAATAAATTATAAATATAGGTTTTTCAAGGTAGGGTCTCACTCTAGCCTAGGCTGACCTGGAATTCACAGTGTAGTCTCAGACTGGACTCAAACTCATGGTGATCCTCCTACCTCTGCCTCCAAGTCTCAGTATTAAAGACCTGAACCACCCCACCCAGCAATAATATTTTTTAAGAAAGAATGAAAGTGGGATCTGGACCAGGGATAAGAATGAAAGTTGGCCTGGAGCTTTGGCTCAGAGTGGACGCTGCCAGAAGTCCCGTCTGGCATTGTAACTGCTGTGTCATGAATTCCCTTTTGCTCCCTAAGTTGGTGGCTTTGCATGTCACACTGGAAAAGAATGTAATCACTACCAAGTTACATAGCACACCACCACGTGGGGGTTGCCAGATTCTTGTGATTAGCAGAAGCAAGGCCTACATGCTGTAGCCCTTCGAGGCTGTTCCCGGGGCCAGTCCCCTCCTACTGACCTACCTTCACTGCTCACCAGCGTCAGCTCCGGAGCTTGGGGTCACCCCAGCAGAGTAGGTTCCCAGTGTAGGGCAGGGCTGGAAGGGCAACTGCGCCAAGAAGTCAGCTTCGCTTCGCCTGTCCGTGCAGCGTCACACTGAGCGAGAAGGGGGCAAGCCCTGGGTGGCCACTACCAGAAGGGACCTACGCTGTCCTCGCGCACTTCCCCTTCTGTCCTTTGATAGTTTATGAGCTGCTGCTCAGGCCGGTGAGGTAACAACAAAGGTGCCTGCCAGCGCCCCTCTCCTCCGGCCCCTCTGACGGGCACGTTGTCTCTAGGGCTACCTCCCAGCAAACACCGAGCGGCGGAAGTCAACCCTGCAGCGGAAACGGGAGGAATACTTTGGCTTCATTGAGCAGTATTATGACTCTCGAAATGAGGAGCATCACCAGGACACCTACAGACAGGTAGGCCCCACCCGCAGCCTCCGCTTGCAGTTCTGTTCTCACGCTGGCTCTCCAGGACTGCTCTCGGAGCTGCCTGGGCAAGGTCACTGTGTCGCCGGGCTCTGGTGCCAGCTAGGCATCGCGTCTGCTCCGGAAGACCCCCCCCCCCCCGTCACTCAACCCCTCAAACCTTGGTCACTGTAAATAGATAGGATTTCGGTCTTTTGTGTATTTTGTTTTTGTTTTTTTGAGGTAGGGTCTCACTCTGTCCTAGGCTGACCTGAGATTCACTGTATAGTCTCAGGATGGCCTCGAACTCACGGTGATCCTCCTACCTCTGCCTCCCGAGTGTTGGGATTAAAGGTGTGCACCACCATGCCTGGCGGTTATTGTTATTTTAAATAATTAACTTATTTTCGAGGTAGGGTCTCACTCTAGCCCAGGCTGGTCTGGAATTCACTATGTAGTCCCAGGTTGGCCTCAAACTCACAGCAATCCTCCTACTTCTGCCTCCCGAGTGCTGGGATTAAAAGCAGGTGCCACCATGCCCAGCATTTTTTTTTTTTTTAAAGACATGGTCTGCCTTTGTAACTGGCCTGGAACTTGGAGAGATCCCCTACGTCAGCCTGCCAAGTATTGGAATTACAGGCATGAGTCACTACCCCTGGCTCTTAGGATTCTTAGTAAGATTCTGAAAGGGGGGTGCACACTTTGATTAGACCTGGGGGAGAAAGGGCCAGTCCAGGGTGACGCAGACTCCAGAGAAGGGAGAAAGCAGCTGCCTCAGGTTGTGGAGATTGTTGCCCAGGCTGACTTGGAACTACTCTGTAGTCTTAGGGTGGCCTCGAACTCACGGTGCTCCTCCTACCTCTGCCTCCCAAGTGCTGGGATTAAAGGCGTGTGCCACCATGCCCAGCTTGATTCTAATTATCTTTCTTTTTTTGTTTTTTGGTTTTTCGAGGTAGGGTTTTGCTCTAGCTCAGGCTGATCTGGAATTCACTATGTAGTCTCAGGGTGGCCTCGAACTTATGGCAATCCTCCTACTTATGCCTCCGAAGTGCTGGGATTAAATGTGTGTGTCACCGCGCCCAGCTATTCTGTTTTCTTAAGAACACACTGACATCTTTGTTTTGGGTATGGCTTCTCTTTTTCAGATTCACATCGACATTCCAAGGACAAATCCACTCATTCCATTGTTCCAGCAGCCATTGGTACAGGAGGTGAGGGAATGACTTGATGTTCTTTTTCCTCCGCCATGCCCACAGCCTGGTGGCACCTCTGCACGGGTCTGCAGCTAGTCCTGGTACCTCGAGTTCACGCGTAGCGCTCTGGGGCAGAACGCTTCCTCAAGCTTCTCATTCGTTCTTCATAACCAGCCCGTGAGCCATGGAGCACTTTGAGAGGCAAGGTGTTTGCCCAGAGGCTTAGGGTGCCTGGTGACAGTGAGGACTCTGTATCTCAGAATTCCTCTTCTAGGGCTACTCTGCCTTGTCAAGCTGGAAGCCGTGGTAGGATACACATGGCATAAAACCCTCCCCCTTTTTATATTTTAATTTCTTTTTACATTTTATTTATTTAATTTTGGGAGGGCGGGGTTTCCGAGGTAGGGTTTCATTCTGGCTCAGGCTGACCTGGAATTCAGTAAGTCGTCTCAGGGTGGCCTCAAACTCAGCAATCCCACCTTTGCCTCCCGAGTGGTGTCATTGAAGGCATGCGCCACCATGCCCGGCTTTAATTTTTTTTTTTTCCAAGGTAGGTTTTCACTGTAGCTCAGGCTGACCTATAATTCACAATGTAGTCTCAGGATAGCCTCAAATTCACAGTGGTCCTCCTACCTCTGCCTCCCGTGCTGGGATTAAAGGTGCGCCCACCAGGCCCGGCTCATTCTACTTTTTGTCTCTACTCTAGGTGCCTCAGATAAATGGAATTATGTAATACTTTCTCTTTGTGACTGGCTGGATTGACTTAGTGTAATGTTTCAGTGTCCATTTCATGTAGCTTGTATCAAAAGTCCCTTCATTTTTTATGGTCTAATAACACTCCACCACACGACTGTAACACACAGTGTCGATCCACTTCTGTAGACGGACACACGGGTTGCTTCTTTCTTTCGCCTTGTTGTGAATGAAGGAGTGATGAACATGGTGTGCACATATCTGCTTTAGTCCCTGTTTTAAATTCTTTCGGGATTAAGTCTGGAAGTGAAATTGGTAGTTACAGCTTCAGACCTCAAGTTAATGAAGCACTTGGAGGGTCTCAGTGGGACTCCTAGCCTTTGACCCACCCAGAAAGAGTGGGTGCCTTGAGATCAAAGATTTCCTCGGCATCTCCTCAGCAGTCAGGACACTGTTACCTCTGTGTAAGCATTCCGTTTTCTCCATGGTAGAGAGGGATGGTGGGGAAAATACCCCAGAAACTTGTTTGGTTTTGGACGATATCCTTGGTTTCATCTAAATGTAGACGTCTCTCCTTCTGGGATCCCTCATGACCTCCAGCACATGAGGAAGATGCTGAGGGCAGCATGATTACCTCACCTGTAAGATTCAGCTGAAAGGGAGTTGAAAATGCGTCCTTGTCATTCTGTGCCCTGCTTTCTCCTCACGTCACGTCTTGCCTGTGCTGCCAGCTCTCAGCTTGGAGATGCGGATGGCATTTACCAGTTCCTCCTCCTAGTGGACGCAAACATAGCTCACACCTTCTTCTGTCCAGTTCTGCTGAATCACCTCTTTGTGTGTAGGCTGTCATCATCATAAGCCAACCGAAGCACAAAGAATGAACTACTGAGCTCTGCAGGCCTGACTGATGCTGGCGCGTGGTCTCTTGTGCGTCAGAAGTGCCCTCAACGTTCATTTTCTGTCCCCGTCAGGATTTTCCAGACTCCCTGTAGTGAGGACCCACGTGCTCCCCACAGGCAGGCTCGTGGTCTTTAGCTTGCATTTCTGGTGTAAGATTTAAGAGACTGGCACAGGTTCCACTGAGTGAAGCTCAGATGGATTCCTTGACTGAGAAGGCCACCTAACTGTTGTCGCCATCCTTCAGTGTAGTTCAGAGATTGAGGCAGCACAGTCAAAGCCATTCTTGAGAAAGCGTCAGGCCCAGGAGTCATGGTCATCAGGACAAAGCCAGGCAAGTGGACATGTAGCATCAGGTTGAGAGAAGATGGAGGGAAAGCTCAGAGGGACTAGTGACAGTAAGTAATAGGGCTTAGTTGAGGGGACAGGGCAGGACTCTTAAGGGACCGTAACAATCTGTTCATTGTCTCTAAGGAGACCTCTTCTTTCATAATATACTTAACCCCAGAGGCTCTCCCATGGGGACCCTGACAGTCTTTCTTACAGCCCCACTGTGGGGTTCGGAGGATGGAAGTCCTTTGACTTCAGATCCCCACAGATGTCTGGGCTGCATCTTGATACACAGAACAACTTTCCGCATGCATGTGGTGTCACTGGTCCTCCTCAGGCTGGGCAGAGCTCCAGGTAGACTACTCTCCTTCTCAGCAGGAAGAAGTAAGGCGGTCCAGAAAGGATTTCCTCCCAAAATCCTGGGATGCTGTAGTACCTAGCTCTTGGAAGTGGAGAAACCACATCCACATGTGGTGGCTGGAGTCTGTCATCCACGCAACCCTCCTCTTTCTTTCATGGTCAGCAGATAATAAAGTGCCAGAAGTATTGAGAAAGCAACTACAGTGTTGGAAACTCTTCATGTTGATATTCTTCCTTTGTCCAACACTGCTGCAAATTTTTCCTAAAAAATTGTACCATCCTTGGGCTGGAGAGATGGCTTAGCGGTTAAGTGCTTGCCTGTGAAGCCTAAGGACCCCGGTTCGAGGCTCGGTTCCCCAGGTCCCACATTAGCCAGATGCACAAGGGGGCGCACGCGTCTGGAGTTCGTTTGCAGTGGCTGGTAGCCCTGGCACACCCATTCTCTCTCTCTCTCTCTCTCTCTGCCTCGTTCTCTGTCTGTTGCTCTCAAATAAATAAATAAAAATAAACCAAAAAAAATTAAAAAAAAAATTGTACCATCCTTGAGATAGTCAGCAAGTAGAGGGTGTCCCATGATCTAACACTCACGTCTTCTCTCTCCTTTTCCTAGATCTTTGAAAGAATCCTCTTCATTTGGGCCATTCGACACCCTGCCAGTGGGTATGTCCAGGGGATCAACGACCTGGTCACTCCATTCTTTGTCGTCTTCCTCTCAGAACACGTGGGTAAGAAACGGGCACAAGCGGAACCTGTGGAGGAGCTCTTTCTTACCCGCCATCTGTTTGTTTTCCCAAGTGTGGGGGCTGGGGTGGGGTTTCCCAGCTAGGGTCATTTGCCAAAGCAGCCTGGGTTTATCTTTACACACTCACAGATCTCTCCTGCAAAGACTGCCTTGTCACAGAATGGCCAAGTTGGTGCTTTTATGTTCTGCTATGAGTAGTTGGTTTGAGATCATTTGGCCTCTTTGAGCCTATCTCAGACCCATGAACATTGGTATTTCTGGTTGCGCATGGGTGCCTGTGCTGGATTCCAGGAGCAGGGTGTGGGCGCACTGAGGGTAAGAGGTGTGTTGGAAGGGATGGGTGCACCGGAGAGCTCTGGGGCTGTCATATGTACCCATCCCTCCTTGGCCTCAGCCCCGCCAGGCCCTCCACCCTGTGGAGAATGCTTCATGGTGAAGCGGCCTTTAGGCTCCACCAGCCAGGCTTAGCTGGATGGTAAAGGAGCTGAGGAGCCGCTTCTCCTGCATTCAAGGGCTCACCAGAAACCCTTCCTGAGATCTGATGCTGTTCTGTGTCAGGCGAGCAAAAACAATAAGAGCTGGGAAGGAACAAGATGTGGCACATGCCTCTCTAATCCCTGTCTTTGGGAGCTTGAGGCAGGAGGGCCAGGAGCTCAAGGCCAGTTTTGAAGCCACCTGAGACTCTCAGCCAAAGCAAAACTAAACAGATTCCATCAGGACTTCATTCCCTCTCTGGCAAGGATTGACAAAGTTTCTAGTTCAGTTGGGTTGCCGGTTGTTTCTACACTACTTCTGAACGGCTGCTGTAGTCCTTTGCAGCCACATTGAGGAGTTAGTGCCCGATCGTGCTTCATGCTTGCCTGTGTAGCCGCTGCCCATGGGAAATCCAGCAGTTGCTTCTGAGTGGCAGAGTGGTCTGTACCCAGCCCGGTCCTCCAAGCTGCTGCTCTGTGAGCTGAGCCAGCCGCTTTTGTCAAGTGGGTTCGCTGTACAAGCCAGCGCTGTCCACAGTCCTGGAGGGCCACCCCTGAGATTCAGGTCTGTGACCCCTGAGATTATGGCGTGCCTCTAGAGCAGTGTTTTCTTTCTTTAAAAAATATTTTTGTTGGGCTGGAGAGATGGCTTAGTGGTTAAGGAGCTTGCCTGTAAAGTTTAAGGACCCAGGTCCAGTTCCCCAGTACCCTCATGAGCCAGATGCACATGGGCAGCGCCTGTGTCTGGAGTTCATTTGCAGTACCTGGAGGCCCAGGTGCACCCATTCTCTCTCTCATAAATAAATAAATATTTTTATTTGTGCACATGTGTGTGTATGCACACGCGCATGTGTGTATGCCAGAGTCTCTTACTAACAGATGCTTGTGTGGGTGTTGGGGAATTCAGCCCTGGATGGCAGGCTTGGTAAGCAAGCACTTTCCCCTGATGAACCATCTTACATAGTATTATCTATCTTTCTTTCTTTCTCTCTCTCTCTCTTTCTCAGGATGGCCTCAAACTCATGGCTATCCTCCTACCTCTGCTTCCCAAGTGCTGGTCTGTCTTTCTTTCTTTCTTTTAAAGAATTAATGTGCCAGGCGTGGTGGCGCACGCCTTTAATCCCAACACTCGGGATTAAGCATTGAGTGCCTGACCTCTCCTCCTTATCTAGCTGCGCTTGGCTTCCAGTGGCAGAAACTCCTGTCACTCAAGTCAGAAATGCTAAGAATTGTTCATAATCTTCCTTTCCCAGTTTTTCATGTCCAGGCAGTTACAAAGCTCTGATGATTTTCTGTCTGAAATAAACTGCTCCCTGCCCTCTGACTGAACCCAGGGCACTCTACATGCTAAGCAGGCACACTGCCCCTGAGCCACACCCCTGCCCTCTGTTTCTTGGACCTGCTGCTGCCCTCTCGTTCCTATAATGACTGTCAGGTGAGGCTGACAAACGGCCAAGCTGGTTTTCCCATCTCTCTTCACCATGTCTTCATTCCAACTGCTCACACATAAGCATGGCCTGCAGCGGCTCTGCTCAGAGCCCGTCCTTAGCACCTATGGGCTAAAGCGCCCAGCTGCTCTCATTTGGTGGATGAAGTTTTATCTGCTTCTTGCCACACCCCTTAAACTCAGCCATCCAAAATTGACACTTTATTTATTTTTATTTTTTATTTATTTGGGAGGGGGCAGAGGCAGATAGAGGGAATGGGCATGCCATGGCCTCTAGGCACTGCAAATGAACTCCAGTCATATGTGCCACCTTGTGCATCTGGCTCATGTGCGTAACTAGAAAATAGAACTTGGGTCCTTAGGCCTCTCAGGCAAGCACCTTATCCACTAATCCATCTCTCCAGTTCCAAAACTGACATTTTAAAACCCAAAGCCAGATGGGCATGGTGGCACACACTTGTTAATCCCAGCGCTTGGGAGGCTGAGGTAGGAGAATTTCCATGAGTTCGAGGCCACCCTGAGACTACACAGTGAATTCCAGCTCAGCCTGGGCTCCAGCGACACCCGCCTTGAAAAACCAAAACAACAACAAAAGGCCTTGCCATGTCCTGTTTCCTTACCTTCTGGGAGATGCCTTCCTGAGAAGCCTTCCGTCAGAGCCCTCCTGGTGTCCCTGTCCACCCTATCATGCCCTCCTCAAACCCAGCAGCACCCTACAGCTGAGCACGTTCCTTCCGTTGACTCCTCACCACACCATCTGTGTTTGCCTCTGCCCCTCGGCCACCACATTCTCGTGAGTGCTAGACATCATTTCAAATAGCCTGTGATCCCTGTAGAGGGCAGGAAAAGGCAGAAGGTTCAGTTCAAGGCCAGCTTGGGCTACGTGAGACCCTCTCAAAAACAGAGGAGAGGCTGGAGAAATGGCTTAGAGGCACCTGAATCTGGATGCCCAGCGCTCACATACAAGCTGGGTGTGTGGACCCAGACCAACAGTCCCAGGACTAGGAAGGCAGAGACAGGAGGATTCTTGCTGGCCAGTCTAGCTGGAGCAGTGAGTCTTGGTTCAGTGAGACCCCGTCCTGAAAAAATAAAGTGGACACCTGAAGTTAACTTCTGCCATCTTTACATGTGAATGTATGTTCATGTGCACAGGCACACATGTGCTCACACATATGCCAACATGCCTACACAGATGCACACATGATATACGCAAAATTAACTTTTTTGTTGTTGTTTTTTCTAGGTACCTTCCTTTTGGTGTCCAAAATAAGTTTGTTTGTTTTTTTTTTTCAAGGTAGGGTCTCCCTCTAGCCCAGGCTGACCTGGAATTCACTATGTAGTCTCAGGATGGCCTTGAACTCACGGCAGTCCTCCTACCTCTGCCACCTGAGTGCTGGGATTAAAGGCATGCGCCACCACCCCTGACCCAAAATAAGTTTGTTTTTTTTTTTTGGTGTTTCAAGTTAGGGTCTCACTCTAGCCCAGGCTGACCTGGAATTCACTATGTAGTCTCAGGGTGGCCTCGAACTCATAGTAATCCTCCTACATCTGCCTCCTGAGTGCTGGGATTAAAGGCGTGCACCATCATGCCCAGCTCCAAAATAAGTTTTAAACACACACCTAGATGCATGCAATAACTTTGTAACAGACGCTGACCTGGGGAGGTGCTTTGCCAGGCTTGGCCACTGGAGGGCGGCAGATCTCACTGGTCCAGTGCAGCCCGTTGTGTGAGCAGCCCGTCCCTCCTAAGCAGTGGCGGTGGAGTGAGTGCCGCCCCTCAGTTCAGATGCGTGTTTGTGACCCATACTGTCCCAGCCACTGCTATAGACTCTGGGGCCGTGGCCATCAACAAGTATACAGAACATCCTGCCTTCAGTTACTACCCTCAAAGACAAGTACAAAAATATTCACTGCTTTATTCACGCAAGCAAAAAATAGAATTAATGCTGCGATACAACTTTGTGAATGTAAAAGCAGAAAAAAATACCTGTTCCATTTATTTATTTTGTTCATTTTTATTTATTTCCTTGAGAGTGACACAAGAGAAAGAGGCAAAGAGAGAGAGAGATAATGGGCGCGCCAGGGCCTCCAGCCACTGCAAACAAACTCCAGACTTGTGTGCCCCCTTGTGCATCTGGCTAACGTGGGTCCTTAGGCTTCACAGGCGAGCACTTAACCACTAAGCCGTCTCTCCAGCCCACCTGTTCCATTTATATGGAGTCCAAAAGTGCGCAAAGCTGGTTAATGTGTGGTGCTGGAGATTAGAGCACATGCCTCCTTTGATGGGAGTCGGACTGAACATAGGTGTGAGGAAACTTCCCTGGGCTGATAGAAAGAGCTGTTTGTTGCTTTTACTTATTTATTTTTTTTGGTGGTGGTGTGTGTGGGGGTTATCACAAAACTGTTTATGTCTTTTTTTTTTTTCCTCCAAAAACCTCTTCTGAAGCCGGGTGTGGTGGCACACGCCTTTAATCCCAGCACTCAGGAGGCAGAGGTAGGAGGATCACTGTGAGTTCGAGGCCACCCTGAGACTACATAGAGAATTCCAGGTCAGCCTGAGCTAAACTGAGACCCTACCTTGAAAAAAAAAAAAAAAAAAAGAACTTCTGTGCTGGAGAGATGGCTTAGTGGTGAAAGTGCTTGCCTGCAAAGCCTAAGGACCCAGGTTCGAAAGATTCCCCAGGACCCACATCACATGCATCTGGACTTGGTTTGTAGTGACTGGAGGCCCTGTCGTGCCCATTCTCTCTCTCAATCTCTCTCTCTGCCTGTTGCAAAGAAAAAACAAAACCTCTTCCTTGTGAAGCTTAAAATTCTGGTTGGTAGAAACAGACAATCAGTTGAAAAAGTCAAGTAGTAGGTGGGGGTAAGTGATGTCTTCATCTGCCCTGTGTTGCTCTTGCAGAATACCTACAGCTGGGTACTTCGTAAGTAAACAAGTTGATTTTGCTCTTGATTCTGGTGGCTGGTGGGTCCAAACGGCGTAACACCAGTCTCAGCGAAGACCTGCCTTGCCACAGCACACCATGGTGGTGGAACAGAAAGGGACACGTTGGGACGCCCACTGGCAGACCTTCTTGTTGATGGCTGGGTGGGGGGAGGGAATGCTTGCCAGTGGACGATTGACCTGTCATCTGTGGACTGAGACGCAGCAGAAGATAAGTGGGAAATTGCCTCAGAAGGAGGAGGAATCGCTTACATTTTCAAAATGCTTGAGCATGGACAGGAGCCTCTGTGGGCAGCGGACACTGGCATCAGGGTTCTTGCCCCTCACCTCCACTCCAGAGCCTGTTCCCACCCTTGGTTCTTGGTAATACCTCTTAGAAGGCTCCATGTCTCTGGGTCCTTGCTTTTTTTTTCTGCCCCCTTACCCTGCATCGCGTCGTTTGGGCTCATGTGATCCGGGATCCTATAGCTGGTGCCAGAGGTGTTTGCCAAACAGAAGACAAGCAATAGGCAAGCCTGAGGGAAGTGGGGAATGTGGGGCAGTGTTGGGGGGGTTTGTTTTAAGATAGGGTCTCACTCTAGCCCAAGTTGGCTTTGATCTCTTAGTGGTCCTCCTACCTCAGACTCCTGAGTGCTGGGATTAAAGGTAAGGGCTACCACACCCAGCTGATTTTTATTTTTTTATTTTTATTTATTTTATTTTATTTTATTTTTTTTGGTTTTTCGAGGTAGGGTCTCACTCTAGCCCAGGCTGACCTGGAATTCACTATAGAGTCTCGGGTGGCCTCGAACTCATGGCGATCCTCCTACCTCTGCCTCCCAAGTGCTGGGATTAAAGGCGTGCGCCACCACGCCCGGCTTTCCAGCTGATTTTTAAAAAATATTTTATACATTTATTTGAGAGAGGGAGAAACAAGCAGATAGATAGAGAGAGGCCTCCAGCCTTGCAAATGAATTCCTAATGCATGTGCCACCTTGTACAGCTAGCTTTCATGGGTCCTGGGGAATTGAACCTGGGTCCTTTGGCTTTGCAGGCAAACACTTTAATTGCTAAGCCATCTCTCCAGCCCCAGCTGATTTTTAAAATTAATTTTAGGCTTGGTGTGGTGGTCCCAGCACATGGAAGGCTGAAGTAGGAGGCTCGCCATGAGTTCATTTCTAGCCTGAGACTACATAGTGAATTCCAGGTCAGCCTGGGCCAGAGTGAGACCCTACCTCAAAATATATATATATTTTTTTAACCAGGGCATTTATTTTTTCCCTCAGTGTGGTAGTTTGAATGGATGTTCCCCAGAAGACTGAGGAGTTTTATTAAAGCTTTTAACTTGGTGTCACTGTGGATGGATCCCAGCGACCAGCCCTAAGATGCTCCTGGTGGCAGAACGCAGCCTCCCTGCTGTTCGGCTGTGGGGTTTTGTTCTTGCCTTCGGTGGTGGCTTTTCTCTCTTCCGTCATTACGGAACATCCCCCTGGATCGGTAAACCTGAAATAAATCCCACTTCTCCTATAAACTGTGACTGGTTTGCAGGCTGATCCTAGCAACGTGAAGCTGCGATACTGAGTTTGGTTTTGTAATCAGACAGTGTTATGTAAGGTAGTTCTGGTTTTGTCTTTTTCAAGGTAGGATCTCACTCTAAAACAGGCTGACATGAAACTCACTCTGTAGTCCCAGTCTGGCCTTGAACTCACAACAGTCCTCCTACCTCAGCCTCCCAAGTGCTGAGATTAAAGGTGTGCGCCACCATGTCTGGCCTAGGCATTCTTTTAAAAAAAATTTTTTTTTGTTTGTTTATTTGAATGAGAAGAAAGAGAAACAATATGAGTGTACCAGGGCCTTGCCTCAGCAGACAAGCTGCAGAATTCCAGATACATGCACTACTTTGTGCACTGGCCTTATGTGGGTACTAAGGATTCAAACCTGGGCCGGCTAGCTTTGCAAACAAGCACCTTGAACCACTGAGCCATCTTTCCAGTCCCAAGGTATTCGTTGTTTTTTTAAATTTTATTTTATTATTTGTTTTGAAGAGAGAGAGAATGGGCGCACCAGGGCCTCTAGCCACTGCAGATGAACGCCAGACACATGCCACCACCATATACCTCTGGCTCATGTGGGTACCGGGGAATCAAACCTGGGACCTTAGGCTTCACAGGCAAGTGCCTTAACTGCTAAGCCATCTCTTCCGCCCCACAAAGCATCTGTAAGAGTCCAGTTTTGAAAAGCAAAATGAAGAGCTGGGTCTGGTGGTGCATGCCTTTAAGCCCAGCACTTGGGAAGCCAAGGTAGGATCGAGTGAGCTCCAGGCCAGCCTGAGATAACATAGTAAGTTCCGGTCCAGCCTGGGCTAGAGTGAGACCCTGCCTTGAAAAACAAAGCAAATGAAGACACCAGTCAGATACATGCGAGCCTAGGTGTGCCTGGGAGCCTCGGGTACTGCCAGGCAAGTGCACCATCCTGGCCCAGCAGATCATAGAACTGGGATGGGCCCAGGCCACAGGTGAGTCCTGGGAACTCTTGGGGCAGTGAGTGGACAAGTTGCTCTTGTCAGTTTAGGCAAAACTAATTCTTCCCAAAGCTGCCAGTCTGTCTGTGAGGCACAGATTAAGCTGGTTTCAGGCCCAGCGCCCGAGCCCTGAGGAAAATCAGCCATTGACAAGCTTCCATCCCAGCATGTTTTACCAGTTAATAAACAGCCATGCTCTCATCAAGCCCAGAGAGGCAGTTTGGTTTTCATAAAGAGCGTTTGGGTTTCCTCCTTCCAGACACGTTGCCTCGTAAAACATCCCTTGAACTCTCCCTCCCTGCTGCCAGACGCCCGAACTGACAAGCAGAGATGCAGCCCTCACATGGGATTGCACGGTTGGCATGCACTCCTCTGCCAGCCTCAGTTATGTACCCAGTGTCTTCAAGTGGACACTTGACAATCCTGCTGAACAGATTGTTGACGCTGACCAAAGCCAGTACAGAGCCCTCACTCTCCCTTTCCTGCTGCAATGAATAGATGAAGCTACAAATAATGGGGATCAGATGTCAGTGGTTTAGCCAAGGTAGAATTATGTTTGCTCCCCCTTAACAACAGTATAACACTGCCAGCTGACACTCCACTGGGTAGCATCTGCCACCCAGCACCATTGTCAGCCTGGCTCACATTTAATTATAATCCCGATAATTCTGACACTGGTGCTGATGTTACCACGTGCATTAAAAGCTGAGGAACTGAGGGTACAAGGTGACTTGCCCAAGGGCCCAGAGCTCGTGAGTGACACAGCCAGGCTTGCGTGTGGCAGTGTGGCTCTGGAGGCGGCCCTGGACCAAGTGCTGTTCTAATAGGAAAGCACAATTCGGCCGGGCCTGTGGCTCATGCCTTTTAGTTCCAGCACTCAGGAGGCAGAGGTAGGCTCAAGGTGAGTTTGAGGCCAGCCTTGGCACCAGGTTAGCCTGGTCTAGAATGAGACCCTGCCTCAGTTATTTAAAAAAAAGGAAAAGAAAAAGCAAAACTGAGATGACCAGGACTGATGGTGCTCCCCGAGTCCTCGGGGCCCAGGCTCCTCTCCCGAGCCGATGGTGCTCCCCGAGTCCTGGGGGCCCAGGCTCCTCTCCCGAGCCGATGGTGCTCCCCGAGTCCTCGGGGCCCAGGCTCCTCTCCCGAGCCGATGGTGCTCCCCGAGTCCTCGGGGCCCAGGCACCTCTCCCGAGCCGATGGTGCTCCCCGAGTCCTCGGGGCCCAGGCTCCTCTCCCGAGCTGATGGTGCTCCCTGAGTCCTCGGGGCCCAGGCACCTCTCCCGAGCCGATGGTGCTCCCCGAGTCCTGGGGGCCCAGGCTCCTCTCCCGAGCCGATGGTGCTCCCCGAGTCCTCGGGGCCCAGGCTCCTCTCCCGAGCCGATGGTGCTCCCCGAGTCCTCGGGGCCCAGGCACCTCTCCCGAGCCGATGGTGCTCCCCGAGTCCTGGGGGCCCAGGCTCCTCTCCCGAGCCGATGGTGCTCCCCGAGTCCTCGGGGCCCAGGCTCCTCTCCCGAGCCGATGGTGCTCCCCGAGTCCTCGGGGCCCAGGCTCCTCTCCCGAGCCCCGCCCTGTGGTTTCCTCCTCCCATCTCCCCGGCGGGGCTAGCATGCTGAAGCACCAGGCTGAAGAGACCCCTCGAGTTACTGGGGTGCAGGCTGCGGCAGTGGCTCCATGATTAAGGTACTTGCTTTCAAAGCTTGCTGTCGCAGTCGGGTTCGCATTGCTGGCAGAAGACACCCGGCCAGGAGTAGCTTGTGGGGAAAACGGTTTATTTTGGCTTACAGACTTGAGGGGAAGCTCTACGATGGCGGGGGAAGACGACAGCATGAGCAGAGGGTGGACATCACCCCTTGGCCAACATCAGGTGGACCACAGTAATAGTATGCCGGAAACTGGCTGTAACACCCCTAAGCCCACTCCCAACACTACACCGCCTCAAGGAGGTGTTAATTCCCAAATCTCCATCAGCTGGGAACCCAGCATTCAGGACGCCTAAGTTTATGGCGGGGGAGGCGTCACCTGAATCAAACCACCACACCTGTCAGCCTGGGTTTGATTACCCAGTACCCAGGTAAAGCCAAAGCCAGACACACAAAGTGGCTCATCTATGTGGAATCTTTGCGCAAGAGGCCCTGGCGTGCCCATATTCATTCATTGATTCTCCTCAGAAATGAACTTATTGTGGGAGGGGGTTTGTGGAGGTGGCTGAGAGAAAAGGGCTTGGTGCGCAAGCACGAGTGTCTGAGTTCGGACCCCCGGAACCTGTGTGGAAAGCCACGTGCTGTAGTGGCCTCTGTAATCCCAGCACCCCATGGGGAGGAAGGGGAGACAGGGGAGTCTGTTGGAAGCTTGTGGGCTAGCTAGCCTGGCAAATGAGGCGGTGAGCAAGCGATCCTGCCTTAAACCAGGGAGCAGGTGAGGGCCGGAGCCCCATTGTCTCGACCTCCGCACAGACCATGGCATGCAGATATTCACACACCCAAAAAGTTATGATGGAGCCTAGGTATGGTGGCCACACACCTGTAATCAGAGCATTCGGGAAGCAGAGGCTAGAGGATTACAAGTGAATCTGGAGTGGTGGCGCACGCCTTCAATCCCAGCACTCAGGAGGCTGGGGTAGGAGGATTGCCGAGAGTCCGAGGCCACCCTGAGACCACATAGTGAATTCCAGGTCCTCCTGGGCTACAGTGAGCCCCTACCTTAAAACAACCGAATTAAAAAGTTAACAGTGACTGTGCAGCTTTGGGTCTTGGTTGGGGGGATTGCGTGCGTGGAGTGGGAACAGGTTTTCCTGCGCTCACCACCCAACCTCATGCTGAGGCAGCGGCTGCGGATGGATGGGTGAGCGGTGCCCACTGCTGAGGAAAGGGCCGGCAGGACATTCACTGGCCCCTGGGAAGGTCTGCCCAGGCCTGGGACCAGAGCAGTGCCCTTGGATGTGAACATTGTGGATGTGACAGTGTGGGAGGCAACCTGGGTGTCCACCCCGGAAGGGTCGGGTAGGTAGAGTGTGGTGGGGGCCACTGCGCCGAGCCTAGAAAGACCCAAGGAAATGTAAAAGGTGCAGAAAGGTTCTCAGCTGGGCCTTATGGCCTAGTATAATTTAATTGTATCACCACCCAAAAAACACTGCCTAGTAATGCTTAAATTAGGATGAGAAGGGAAGCGTTGTTTGGGGGAAGTTTTGTTTTGTATTTGTTTAGGTGTGTTGTCTGCAAGCTTCATCGCTGCTAGCTTGGTGGTGGTTCACAAAATCTTTATTCCTTCCAGTGATAGAAGACGCTGCCCTCAGTCGTGGCCCTTTCTCTCCTTAAAGCAATGTGCATGGGGGCAGGACTGTAAAATTATGCTTATTGTAGGAATTTTGAAAAGCCCAGTAATGCTAAAAATAATTAAATCCTGTACTACTTTTTTAAAATGTTATTTTTATTTTTCTGAGAAAGTGAGAGAAAAAAGCAGCGGCGGGGGGGGGGAGGGGGGTGAGGTCAGAGAGAATAGGCACACCAGGGCCTCTAGCCACTGCAAACAAACTCCAGAGGCATGTGCCACCTTGTGCATCTGGCTTACGTGGGTCCTGGGGAATCAAACATGGGTCCTTTGGCTTTATAGGCAAGCGCCTTAACTGCTAAGCCATCTCTCCAGCCCCCTGATTATTATTTTTAATAACCCTTGATACTTTTGAACACCAGTTCTTCAATCCAGGAATTGTTCCATGTTGTGAGGTCATTCACATCTACGTCTTAGTAATTAATAACTCACAGATGAAAGCCCTGGGTTGTGAACTTATCTGGTCAGGTGCACTTGTCTTTTTGGTACAAGGAACCGCAGTGAATCCTTCTGTTTTCAAAACAGGACTTGTGGGTCTAAGAAGAGTTGCCTTTTGTGCAGAACTGAAGGACCAGGGGGCTTTTCCATGTGGCCTCTTGACAGGCGTATGGTGGCCTGGTTTATGGGACAAGGAGAGCCTTTTTTACTACCTCACCTCTCTGTGACTGGAAAGAAGAATTGAACAAGGGCCAAGAAGGGAACATCCCATGGCCGCCTACATGGAGTTTTTGTTGTTGTTACTGGTTTTTGTTTTTGTTTTGTTTTGTTTTTCAAGGTAGGGTTTCACTGTAGCTCAGGCGGACCTGGAATTCACTATGCAGTCTCAGAGCCTTGAACTCACAGGGCTCCTCCTACCTCTGCCTCCCGAGTGCTGGGATTAAAAGCATGCACCACCACACCTGGCATCATCGAGTTTCTTATGGTCCCCTCAGCTTAGATCTCAGGGCAAACGGCTGTTTGCTCTTGTGAAAATTCTTGTGGAATTCCCAGGAGCAGTTAGGATAGGTTCTCCTGACTCAAAAAGACACCATCAGGCTGGAGAGATGGCTTCATGGTTAAGGCATTTGCCTGCGAAGCCAAAGGACCCAAGCTTGATTCCCCAGGTCCCATGTAAGCCAGATGCACAAGGTGGTGCATGTGTCTGGAGTTCATTTGCAGTGGCTGGAGGTCCTGGCACCTTCTCTTTCTCTGTCTCTCAAATAATAAATAAAAATCAAATAAAGAGGAATCATGCATGACTGAGCTGGGGAGGCGCTGGGTAAACAGCAGTAAGCAGGTACACTCATTGGAGAATTTCTTGTAATTTTTTTGGGTGGTCTGATCTTGCTGAGTCTCCAGGATCGTGATATAAAGGCAGTGAATGTCTCATGACAATTGGCTACAGAATCTGTTTTCTCTCTTGAATATCCTGTGGGAGTGGAAAATACCAACTTGGTGCAGTTAAATCCTGGAAGCACCCACAGGCTTGGTTCATCTTCCTTCACACACACACCTCCATGTCGGACTTGTCAACATCCGGGGAGCCCACAGCTGTGTGACCCCAGCTGTCCCAGGAGTATGCTCAGCTCACTGAACACCTGAAAGCAAAGAAGTGTTCCAGACTGTGTCCAGCGAGCTAAGCATAGCTTGTTGAAAGTGAGGCTTGAATGATCAGTTCCTAAAAGCAGATGAGCAAATGCACAGGAAGTGGAAGGTGTATTGGATTGTGTGGAAAATGGCCATTCAGTATTGTGATGAGATCCCCAGGAACAATACCCTGGGGCTCTTGTGTCCACCTGGGGGACACAAGAGGGGGAGCCCTTGATCTCACTTTTCTCAGCTCCCCCAGGCCTGAAGAGCCCTGTGGAAGACACTAGACTCTATCTTTCTCTCTCCATTTTTAGATAAGACCTCTGGACTTTCTTCACCTTTTGTTTTACAGAAGAGGATGTGGAGAACTTTGACGTGACCAACTTGTCTCAGGACATGCTGCGGAGCATCGAGGCCGACAGCTTTTGGTGCATGAGCAAACTGCTAGATGGGATCCAGGTGAGTGGGCTCCACGCTGGAGTCACCGTGGAGACTGGGCTGGCCTCGAACTCACAGTGCTCCTCTGACATCTGCCTCCTGAGTGCTGGGATTAATGGTGTGCGCCACCGCGCCTGGCTTGCCTGCCAGCCTTTCTGTATACAAGGCCACCTGCCCACCATGTCTGCTCTACCTCTTCATGAGCTTCACAGTGGTCTCATGGCCACTGGAGTCTGAGGAGGTCTCCATGCTGCGCTGGTTTTGTCATCCAAGCAGACCCCTGCGGGTTTGCCTCCACAATACAGGGCGCTCCCGGCCCTTCCCCACAGGCCGCTGTCAGGTGCACACCTGTGTTCCCTACACACTGGCACCAGCTGCTAGCTCCGGTGTCCTTTTAATGTGTTCCAGTGAGCTTGAAGTGTGGTATCCAACTTGTGTGGGCTCCCTGTTCAACCTGGCTCTGTGTCCCTTGCAGGATAACTACACGTTTGCCCAACCCGGGATCCAGAAGAAGGTCAAGGCACTGGAAGAGCTCGTGAGCCGGATCGATGGTAGGTTGACGGACGGGCCTTCTCCAGCCCAGTGTGTTTCTGACCCAAGCCATGACCTCGTCCATCCCCCTTCCCCTCCCCCCAGCTCCCTTCCCAGCCAGTCCCTTGCCACAGGCAGCAGCAGCATCCCCACATCTCTGTGGGCAGGTGTTGCAGTCAGGTTCACGTTGCTGGCTGAAGTCACCCGACCAAGAGCAGCTTTTGGGGAAAAAATGCTTTATTTTGGCCTATAGACTCACGGGGAGGCTCCTTGATGGCAGGGGAAAATGATGGCATGAGCAGAAGGTGGACATCACCCCTTGGCCAACATAAGGTGGACCATAGCAACAGGAGAGTGTGCCAGACACTGGCAAGAGACAGTGGCTATAGCACCCATAAGCCCTCCCCCAACAATACACGGCCTCCAGGAGGCTTTAATTCCCAAGTCTCCGTCAGCTGGGAACCTAGCATTCAGAACACCTGAGTTTATGGGGGATACCTGAATCAAACCACCACACTGGGTGAGGTGGGAGCTCGGCTCTTACCTCAGTTACCTCCTCCATCGTGTCCTGTCGCCAGGTTCTCAGTTGTCCTTCAGTGGCTCTGCTCTGGTCCCTCGTCCTTAGATTCTGCAGCCCCTTCCTGGAAGGACTGGCCTCCTCCATGCCTGTTCCTCTTCCAGACCATGTAGCATATAACATAACTGCATTTTCCCAGAGCAGTGTTCGGAGGCCTCTCTTTGGCCCCGGAGCCTCCTGTGGTGCCCCTGCCCTCTGCATCTGGCCTGTGGGCTGCCCTGGTGCTTCACATGACTCAGCTCAGGTCCTGGGCTTGGTGCAGGTCCTCAAGTCCGGATGGCACCCCAGCAGGGCCTCCCACAGCCCCTTGGGACTTGGGTGGACAGGGAACCAACCATGGTGTAGCTCTGTCTGAAGCCGATGTCTGTGAGGAGCTTGCCAGAATGGAGTTTCCTGGCTCTGGCCTGAGGCTATGGAGTGACAGATCTGAAGGGCAACTGAGGAAGGCAGCCCTGGTGTTTTCAGGGCACAATGGCCAGTCAGGAGAGATGTCAGAATTGAGCTTTCTGAGACCGAGTAGAACCCAGTAGTGAGGTGGATCCCTGGGAACTGGGATCCCTGGTTCCACTGAAGTGGTAGCAGCGTCTTGAAGACCCAGCAACCACGCTGCTTGTCATCCCCCACCTTTCCTGCTCTCAGGAGTGCGCTCCACTTAGCCCAACCTTCCCTTTCCGCCTCCACAGAAGTTGCGTATCTTTCCTGCTCCTGTCCTAAGTTGTCTTTTCATGAAAACATTCCTTGACTGGTTCTGCTCATTCCAACTAGGATTTAGAATTTAAATTGTCATTTGCTTGTTCACAGGTGTGTCCTATGTTATTTATTTATATATTTGAGAGCAGGAAAAAGAGACAGTGTGGGCGCACTACAGCCTCTGGCTGCTGCAGACAGACTCCAGATGTCTGCACCACGTTGTGCATCTGGCTTTACTGCGGAATTGCACTTGGACCAGCAGGCTTTGCAAAACCAAAGCACCTGTAACCGCTAAGCACCTCCCAAGCCCCAGACATGAGATGGTTTGTTTCTTATTGCCCTGACTCAGCTGTTAGCTTCCATGATAAGTGCCAGGACTCTGCACTCTCTCCACTGCACCCCGCTTCACTCGAGCCTTACAGGGGATACATGCTGCCCCGTCTGGGGCTGTCAGGAGCTGATCATGTTGGGTTCCAGGGAGCAGGGAGGCAGGGGTCTCTGCTGCTGTCTCTTCTAGTTTTGTTTTCTCTACCCTTACAAATTCCTGTAAATACACAGATCTTAAGGATTTGTTAAATGTACATATCTGTCTTGTCTCTTGTGCACTTTCTCATTATAAAAACTTTAAGGGCTAGAGAGATGGCTTAGGAGTTAAGCACTTGCCTGTGAAGCCTAAGGACCCTGTTTGAGGCTCAGTTCCCCAGGACACCCATGATAGCCAGATGCACAAGGGGGCGCATGTGTCTGCAGTTTGTTTGCAGTGGCTGGAGGCCCTGGGACACCCATTCTCTCTCTCTCTCTCTCTCTCTCTCTCTCTCTGCCTCTTTATTGTTCTCAAACAAATAATAAAAATAAAAAAATTATTTAAAAAATGTAGCAGGGGGCTGGAGAGATGGCTTGGTGGTTAAGTTCTTGCCTGTGAAGCCTAAGGACCCTGGTTCGAGGCTTGATTCCCCAGAACCCATGATAGGCAGATGCACAAGGGGGTACACGCATCTGGAGTTCGTTTGCAGTGGCTGGAAGCCCTGCCATGGTCATTCTCTCTTTCTCTCTCTCTGCCTCTTTCTCTTTCTCTTTCTCTTTCTGTCTGTCTCTCTCAAATAAATAAATAAACAAAAATAATAATAAAAATGTAGCAGGGTGTGGTGGCACACACCTTTAATCCTAACAATCAGGAGGCAGAGATAGGAGGATCACTGAGAGTTCAAGACCATCCTGAGACTACATAGTGAATTCCAAGTCAGCCTGGGCTAGATCAAGACCCTACCTCGAAATGCCGGAAAAAAAAAAAAAAAACCTGGCATGATGCCACACGCCTTTAATCCCAGCACTGCACTAGGGAGGCAGAAGTAGAAAGATCACAGTGAGTTCAAGGTCAGTTTGAGACTACATAGTGAATTCCAGGTCAGCCTGGGCTAGAACAAGACCCTACCTCAAAAAAAAAAAAAACAAAAGAGAAGAAAAGAAAAGAAAAAAGAAAGTCAGGTGTGGTGGTGCGTGCCTTTAATCCCAGCCCTTGCGAGGCAGAAGGAGGATCGCCAAGAGTTCGAGGCCACCCTGAGGCTATATAGGGAATTCCAGGTCAGTCTGAGCTAGACCCTACCTCGAAGAGAAAAAAAAAGTGAAAAGGTCTCCCCTGATACTTCGGGCAGTTTAACTGTGAGCCCCGTAAGAGTCTACTGTGGGGGTGTCTTACACTCAGACCGCCACAGCTGGCGGCCATGCTGGGTGCTGGCTGCGGGGACGGGATAAGAGGCCAGCTTGGCCAGGGGCTGGTATGAAATGGCATCTGCCCCCAGGTGGTGTCCCTTGGGCCCATGACACTTCCCGTTTCAGAGCAGGTCCATAATCACTTCCGGAGGTACGAGGTGGAGTACCTGCAGTTCGCCTTCCGCTGGATGAACAACCTGCTCATGCGGGAGCTGCCCCTGCGCTGCACCATCCGCCTGTGGGACACGTACCAGGTATGCACGGCCCTGCCTCTCCACGCTGCCCCTTGGGGTGCCCAACTTCCTGCCCTGGCACAGGGTGGTGGCTCAGAGTATGAGGGCCTGGAAATTCTCTGCACCTCCTTGCTCCCGAGCCCGCCTTGGCATCATGAAAGTCTTGGCTGAATTGTCACTGCTCGCCATTCACCATGCCATCAGAAGGTGTCGCCAAGGCTTGAGGCCGAGGGCCCGCAGCAGGCCCCCTCTGGGACTCGGGGGCCTCACTCCTCTTTTTGCCTCCCCAGTCTGAACCTGAAGGGTTCTCGCACTTCCATCTCTACGTGTGTGCGGCCTTCCTGATCAAGTGGAGGAAGGAGATCTTAGACGAGGAAGATTTTCAGGTCAGTTCCCAGGAGCTTGGCCAGCCTGGGAAGGGCATCAGCTTGGGAGGGAGTCCTTGGCGGGCTGTGTGAACAGAAGGCGCCCCCACAGGTGCCTGCTGGCAGTGGAAGGGGAAACGCTGCTCAGGGGAGGTGGCCTCTCTCAGTTGGCAGAACATCACTGGGGCTCAAAGTGACTTTCTGATGAGATGAGTCTTTGTACTGAAAGCTTCTAGAGTGGCTGCCCAGGCCTATGAGAGCTTCCTTCCTTCCTTCAGTCATTGACAGTGTTCACTGTGGGCCTGGCCTGTGTGAGACGCTGTGGAGGCCGAGGGCATTCTGGAAGTGAAGCTGGCAGAGGCCAGGTTCTCATAGCCATACAGCAGCTGTAAATAAAAGCATAGTGAGGGCTGGAGAGATAGCAACTAAGACACTTCCCTGTAAAGCTCAAGGACCTAGGTTTGATTCTCTAGGACCCATGTAAGCCAGATGCACAGGATGGTGGTGCATGCGTCTGGAGTTCATTTGCAGTGGCTAGAGGCCCTGGCGCTCCCATTCTCTCATTCTCTCTCTCTCTCTCTGCTTCTTTCTCTCAAAGAAATAAAATATTTTAAACAATAAAAAAAGCATAGTGAGTTTAAAGAATGCCAGTTCAACTTGGGAGGCAGAGTTTGAGGCCACCCTGAGACTACATGGTGAATTCCAGGTCAGCCTGGGCTAGAGGGAGACACTACCTGAAAAAGCCAAAAAAAAAAAAGAAGCCATTCACCCATCCTATGGGACGTCCTCTGCCATGTTCTCCCTCCCCTAGGTCTAATGGGAATGCCTAAGAGAAGCTGTTGCGCCAGGTAGGCCACAACCTTCAGGAGGCAGAAGCTCCTCTAGGGGGGAGTGCCCACATGGTATCATGCAAGGCTGTGTGCCGCTGGCATGGCCTTTGCAGACAGTCAGCTTGAGTTGCCCTGCTGAGGGCTGACCTCATAAGTCACCACACAGGGGCACCATAAGTGACTCCATTCGGGTGTCTCCAACAGCCACTTCTAGGGGTGAAAGCTGCAGTAAGTGACCCAAAGCAAAGCCTGCTGAAGCAACTGTAATAGGAACAGTGAGAGCTCTGGCAGTGTGAGCAGATGAGCCAGGGTGTGGCCGGCCAGAGGAGGGACTTCGGGGGGGGGGGAGCAGTCACCGCCCAGCAAAGTTGGATATGCAGACCAGGACAGTGGAGCTGCGCTGCCTGAGACCACATTCCATTTGCGCCGCTTGTCCAGGCACACAGCCGTAAGCAGTAACTGGGAAATGCCTTGATTTTCCTTGCTGAGAATGGGCTTAGATGAAGATGAAACCATTGGCACATGTGAAACAGGAAGGCGCACTGAGCGTACAGCTCTCAAAGCAGTGAGCTTATCGTCCCTGTTCTGTGTCTCTGAGTTGGAAGCAGGGAAGACTTCAAGCCTCAGGTTTCTTTTCTTTTTTAGTTGAGACAGAGGGAGAGAATGGGTGCGCCAGGGCCTCCAGCCACTGCAAACAAACTCTCCAGACACATGCACTACCATGTATATCTGGCTTATGTGGGTTCTGGGGAATCTAACCTGGGTCTTTAGGCTTCTCAGGCAAGCACCTTAACCACTAAGACATCTTTCCATTGCTACCCCCCCTTTTTTTTTTTTTTTTTTTGGTTTTTCGAGATAGGGTCTCACTAGCCCAGGCTGACTTGGAATTCACTATGTAGTTTCAAGCTGGCCTTGAGCTCACAGCAATCCCCCTACCTATGCTTCCCAAGTGCTGGGATCAAAAGCATGTGCCACCATATCCAGCTTTAAAAAAAAAAAAAAAAAACACACACATTTACTTATTTATTTGAGAGAGAGAGAGGGAGAGAATGAGTGCGCCAGGGCCTCCAGCCACTGCAAATGAACTCCAGATGCATGTGCTCCCTTGTGCATCTGGCTTACATGGATCCTGGAGACTCGAACTGGGATCCTTTGGCTTTGCAGGCAAATGCCTTAACGGCTACAGCTTCTTTTCTTTAACTTTTTAAATTTATTTGCAAGCAGAGAAGCACCTCAGGACCCCTTGCCACTGCAGGTGAACTCCAAATGCATACACCACTTTATGCATTGTTGCAGTCAGGTTCACATTGCTGGCAGAAATCACCCAACCAAGAGCTGCTTTGGAGGAAATAAAGGGTTTATGTTGGCTTACAGACTTGAGGGGGAGCTCCATGATGGCAGGAGAAAATGATGGCATGAGCAGAGGGTGGACATCACCCCTTGGCCAACATAAGGTGGACAATAGCAACAGGAGAGTGTGCCAAACACTGGCATGGGAAAACTGACTATAACACCCATAAACCCACCCCCAACAATACACTGCCTCCAGGAGGTGTTAATTCCCAAATCTCCATCAGCTGGAAACCTAGCATTCAGAACACCTGAGTTTATGGGGGACACCTGAATCAAACTACCACATGCATCTAATTTTATGTGGATACTGGGGAATTGAACCTAGGCTGGCAGGCTTCACAAGCAAGTGCTTTTTGTTCTATTTTGTTTTGGTTTGGTTTTTCAAAGTTGGGTCTCACTCTAGCCCCAGCTGACCTGGAACTCACTATGTAGTCTCTCAGGGTGGCCTTGAACTCATGGCAATCCTCCTGCCTCTGCCTCCCAAGTGCTGGGATTAAAGATGTGCAATACCATGCCCAGCTATTTTTTTTAATTATTCCATTTATAATTTACTAGCTGTTCCAGTGTGTCAGAGAGATACAGGGTTGCATGTGTGGGACAGAAGGTAGACTCAGAACACAGTGCATAAATATCTTCATTGCATCAGTCTACTGGTAACTGCCATCTGTCTCCATCCAGCCATGTTACATATGCCTCATGGGTGGGGAAACTGGAAGCTGGGGAGGAACAAGCCCATGCATGTGCTGGTTACAGTATCTCATATTGGTTATTTGTTATGGCACCACAGATTCCGTTAGCTGAAAGCCAGCAACTCCAGAGGAAATTCTGGCAGCACCTCCCATTTCTGACTCTGGCTGACTGTCCTCGCCTTTATAAAACAACCTTCGCTGTTTACTTTCTCTGTGTCTCTCTGTAGAGAATCACCCTCATTCACAGCAACTCTTTGGAAATCCTGTTTCTGAGTAATAGTTCTTATCCTTCCAGTCTCTAGTTGGTGACTCCCAGCAATGCAGCAGGCTTTGATCTTGTTGACTGCTTTCATTCTCTCATCTCCAGTAGAGTCGTACTGCTTCAAAGCATTTTCATAATTACGATTAAAGCTGTTCTTAAACTCATGTCTGAAAACAAATCCTACAGTGGCAGCAACTAGTTCAATCAAAAAAAAAAAAAAAAAAAAAGACTGCCTGGCTGGAGAGATGGCTTAGCGGTTAAGATATGTGCCTGCAAAGCCAAAGGACCTAGGTTCAGTTCCCCAGGACCCACGTAAGCCAGGTGCACAAGGTGGCACATGTGTCTGGAGTTTGTTTACAACAGCTAAAGGCCCTGGTGTGCCCATTCTTTACCTACCTACCTCTTTCTCTCTCTCAAATAAATAAAATAAATAAATTAAAGAGTGTCAAGCTGGACATGGTGGCACGCGCCTTTAACCCTAGCACTCGGGAGTAGGAGGATCACCATGAGTTTGAGGCCACCCTGAGACTACATAGTGAATTCCAGGTAAACATGGACTAGAATGAGACCTAACCCAGTTGCCCAGTTGTGGTGGGGCACACCTTTTATCCCAGCACTTGGGAGGCAAAGGTAGGAGGATCACCATGAGCTCAAAGCCAGCCTGAGCTAGAGCAAGATCCTACCCCCCACCAAAAAAAAAAATGAGTGTCAGAAACATTGCATTCAGTTCTAGTTTCCGTGCAAAAGCTCGACAGGTGTGAAACAAGCAAAGGAACCCAAAAGAATAGTGACAGTGCCTGTGCCAGAGAGCACAAAAGGGACACTGGAGGCCATCTCACTTAAGAGGAAGAAAGATAGTTTTCCAGGCTTACCTTGCCCCAAATACCAACAGTAAGGAAGATAACTCCAGTGATCCAAAAGTGAGCGTGTAGTTCAATGCTCTCGGGGCTGAAGATGGCTTAGTGGTTAAGGCTCTTGCCTGCAAAGCCTAAGGACCCGGGTTTGATTCCCCAGTACTCATGCAAGCCAGATGCATATGGTGGCGCATGCGTTTGATGTTTGTTTGCAGTGGCTGGGGGCCCTGGTGCACCCATTCTCTGTCTCTGTCTCTCTCTCATTCATAAATAAGTTTTTTTTTTTAAGATGGTAAACCAAACTAAAAACTTTCCTTCCACTAGCTGCTTTTGGTCAGGTGCTTTAGCCCAGCAATAAGAAGGTACCTACAAAAGGCCATTTCTAGCCAGGCGTGGTGGAGCACGCCTTTAATCCCAGTACTTGGGAGGCAGAGGTACAAGGGTCGCCATGAGTTTGAGGTCAGCCTGGACTAGAGTGAGACCCTACCTCAAAGAAGAAAAAAAAATATCCATTTCTATGGGACTGGATGGGTGGCTTAGCAGTCATGGCACTTGCCTGCAAAGCCTAAGGACCTGGGTTTGATTCCCCAGCACCTGCTTAAATCCAGATGCATAAGGCGGCACATGCATCCATTTGCAGTGGTTAGAGGCCTTGGCTGCACCAATTCTCTCTCAAGTAAATAGTTTTTTTGTTAAAAGCCATTTCTAGCTTTTTTTCCTCTGGAAGGCATTTGCCCCTCCCTAACTGGAAACTTGCCTTCTAATGCTGGCTGTACATGCTGGATTCTCCCGATGTCTCCTGTGACATTTCACCAGGGCCCAGCTCTGTAAAAAACCTTTCATTGTTCCCTGCCTGGCACTGGCTCCTATCTATCCCAAGCCAAGAGCTTCTGTTATGATTGGCACCTTGGTACCCTGGCTGTGGTTACTCAGCTTCTCTGTGGTCTTCCGCTGCACAGGATAAGCAGCGTGGGAGTGGGGAGCCGTGGAGGCCAGGGCTGCGAGGTTGCATCTCTAAGGCATTGCCACCAGAAAGCAGAGGGATTCCCTTTAGGGGACCTGGGAGGTCAATTTGTCCAGGTATATAATTCAGAAGCTTCTGGAAGCTTTTACTAAGGCTAGAAGAATTAGAAGTATAGGTAGCTCTCTCCCCAGAGAAGTATATTTTGAGCTCTTGTTGGTTTTGTTGGTTATGAATTATACAAATGTATGTAATCATTACAGAAACATTAGAAATTCCAGTAAGGTAGCTGGGCATGGTGGCACACACCTTTAATCCCAGCACTCAGAGGCAGAGATAGGAGGATCATGTGAGTTTGAGGCCAGTCTGAAACTACATAGTGAATTCCAGTTCAGCCTGGCCTAGAGCAAGACTACCTCAAAAAAAAAAATCCAGTAAGGAAAAAAAAGACACCTGAAATTCTGAAATTTTACCATACATACAGAGGTAAATACTTCACATTTGTTTTGCTTTGCCCTTTTTCTTTCTTTCTTTCTTTCTTTCTTTTTTGACTGTCTCATGGTGTTTGTGTGGGGTTTGTTTTGAAAAAAGGTCTCACTAGGGATCCCTGGCTGGCCTGGAGCTAGCTTGCTGGGGAGACAGACATGGCTGGGCTGGAACTTGCAGTTGTCCTCCTTCTCCCTGAAAGTTGGGGATTATAGGCATGCACCACCATACCCAGCTCATAAATTTCCTTTTTTCTTTTCTTTATTTTTTTCTTTTTTTTTTTTTGAGGTAGGGTCTTGCTCTAGCTCTAGCTCAGGCTGACCTGAAATTCAGTATGTAGTCCCAGGGTGGCCTGCCTCCCAAGTGCTGGGGTTAAAGGCCTGCACTCCACATCTGGCCTAACCTTTGTGAAAGTTAGTGTTTTTGTTTGGAGACAGGATATCTACAGCCCAGCCTGGCCAAGCTGGACTGGCCTGGAACTCTCAGTAGTCCTCCTGCTTCAGGCTTCAAGTTCTGGGGTTACAGAACCATCACCACACACAATGGAGACAACAGTGGCTTAAAAGAGTGATTAGAGCACCTGGCTATCATGTATGAAGCCCTGCCAAGTCCCAGCCCTGCCAAAGAGAGTGCTTCATGTATGGAGTGACAGTTGTGATCAGACGTCAGGTGCACACCTGTCATCCCGGCACTCAGGAGGGTTGGTAGTTCAAGGCCAGCCATGGCTACATGAGGCCCTGTCTCAAGAAACTGAAATACATACACTTAAGGACAAAGGGGGGAAATGATGGCCTCAGAGGTAAGAGTGGTATGGCTGGACTATGAGCAATTACTTTCTTTCAATTCTACTGTTGTCCAAGGGCCATGTGCTCTTTGTGAAGTGGAAGGCTGAGCCTTGGGGACAGTAGTCAAGGAGGAAGTCCCCCCATCCCAGGTCTTTCAGGGAAGGGTGTGCTGGTCCATGGCCATGGCCTGGAAAGGGAGAAAACACCCCTCTTGCCTTACAGGGCCTCCTCATGCTGCTGCAGAACCTGCCCACAATACATTGGGGCAACGAAGAGATCGGGCTACTGCTGGCCGAGGCATACAGACTCAAGTACATGTTTGCCGATGCCCCCAACCACTACCGCCGATAGGTGCTGTCTACCCCCCAGGGAGCCAGACTGCCCCCATCCCTGATGGCAATCTGATCACTGTGGCCACTGTGCGAGCCGTGGACCCCAGCCAGAAGCACTCCTGCTGTACAGAGCTCACCCTCACAGCCCAGGTCTGAACTTTGGACATCCACCACTCCACGTCTCCGGATCTGTCTCTTGGACCACTGTCAGTATTCCGTGCCATGTGGATGGGCCCAGCTCTGGGAAAGGACATAAAAGGAGGTACAGGGTTGTCTGCCCCTTTAAAAGACACTGGACAAAAGAAGGGGAGGCTCAGGGTCTCAATGCTCACTGTCCCTACATGCACTGGCTGGCTCTGGCCTCCAGGACCCTACTGATAACTGTTGGTTTTTTCTTTTCTTTTTAAAAAAAAAAAAAAACCAGAAAAACACAATTTATTACATGCCTACGGCATGGGAGTATTAGCTTCTGATACCGTAGCTTTCTGTGGCTCAGTTAATTTGATCTCGGGTCAGAGATGCCTTATGTTTTCAGAGTCCTGTCCCTACCCCCTCCCACCATCCCCACCCCGCCCCCAGCTGCCGAACCCCTCTTTTCCTGCCCTGTCTGAGCCAGCGGGGGGCTGCTTGAGACCTTTGTTCTCAGGTGGTGGAGGCACCACGCTTAAACTCGGGAGAGGCCCATACCCAAGGGCTGGAAACTTTATTTTTTCTTTCCTCACCAGGAATCTGGATATGTGCGTGTGTGCGTGCGTGTGGTGTGTATACAAGCCCATCAGCATTTTGTTACACGTCTGAATTTTTGCGTCCAGACTAGCCCATCTAAACCACTTGGGAAGAAGGGCCCCAGGGACCAAGGGTACATGTGTCCCTTGAGAAGCATCAGGGCAGGGGAGGGAAAAGGGATGCTTAACCCCCAAACCTTTTTCCATGATGACCCCTCCAAGATATTATGTGTAAATTGTGTTATTATGTATATGGGCGAAGATGTACAAATATACGTCCTCTTTGTAGCAGATATGATTTTATATTTATAACGTGCATCAACATGTGACAGCAGTCGAGGTTCCTAGCACAGATGAAGTTCTTAGGCAGGTAGGTGGGTGGCTTAAGGGAGAGCCCTGAGGTCAGGGCTGGCGGGTGGCTCTGCAGTTGGAACTGCCCAGCATCAGTGTCTGTTTTTCCTCCCCTCCCCTTCCTTCCCACCTCTCTTGGGCCTTTTTGCCCTGCCCTCCCTCCTCCTCTGAGGCAGAGCTCCCTTCTCCCCTCCCCTCGCAGCTGCCCGGGAGGAAGGGCACAGGCAGATGCCTGTGGGCAGGTTCGCAGCACCTGCCCTCCTCCAGCTTCGGAGCGGGACTAAGTCAGCGTTACATTCAGATGGGAGCTGGCAGACAAGTCAGTGCCAAGAGAAGGGGGTTCCTGTGTGTCTCCGGGGTTTGGGGTTCGTCCCAGAGAATGGCATTAGGTATCCCTGCGATCACCATCACACCCCACACAGCTCATGAGATGTGAGACCCACGTTCAAGTCTTGTATTCGGTAGTACAGATGTGGGTGACGGGGGCAGGCAGCTGTTGCCCGGGACTCGGTGGCACGCTTATGTGTGCCTGAGCCGCCCTGCCACAGACCACACCTTGCTGCTGTGACTCAGTGTCTCACCTGGAGCTCCTCTCAGGTGTGCCCCCCCATCCGTGTGCCTCAGTAGTCTCCTGTGCAGAGCCAGGGCACATGACCCTCTCTCAGCAGGCTAATTAAAGAAAGACACTTGTGTTCCCAACTGGTGGTTTTATTTTTTTAGTCTTTATGTTTGTGTGGGCAATTGTGGATAAAGTGACTGGATTGTAAATAAATAGTGTATTTCCTCCACCACCACCTGCTGACTTTTATCCCATGGACCTGTGTGATCTGGAACCAAAAGCATCTCCTTGTCTTTTTTTTTTTTTTCTTTTTCCCTGATAGAAGTATGGGGCCAAGCCTTGGGCAGGACAAGCAGGGGAGCAATGAAGCCCAAGTGCGCTTTCAGAGGGTGACAGCAGACACTGAGCCCTTCCTCTCTCTGTGAAGGGTACCGTGTGAGCTACCTGCTTCCCAGTAGCTAACATTTGCCAGAGCGCCCTACCACGGGCCCAGTTCTGTGACAAGAGCTTGCCAGAGATTTCTTGTGTCCAAAGGAAGTTAAAAAATGGACCAGAGCTGGGCGTGGTGGCGCATGCCTTTAATCCCAGCACTCGGGAGACTGATGTAGGAGGACTGCCATGAGTTCAAGGCCTGCCTGGGACTACACAGTGAGTTCCAGGTGAGTGTGGACTAGCGTGATACTCTACCTCAAAAAACTCTAAGCATCCAGGTGTGGTGACGCACACCTTTAATCCCAGCACTTGGGAGGCAGAGGTAGGTAAGAGGATCACCATGAGTTCAAGGCCACCCTGAGACCACATAGTGAATTCCAGGTCAGCCTGAGCTATAGTGAGACCCTACCTTAAAAAAAAAATACCCCCAAATTATCAATAAGGTGGAGCGAAGCTTAAGAAGATACTTGACATCCATCTCAGGCCTCCACACGCATGCACACATGTGCACAAGTACCTGCATACACGTGTCCCTCACACACACATGCAAGAAAAAACAACTCAGTTTCTTCCATGTTCTCACATTCCACACAAATCATATTTTCCCTCCACACCAAGTAAGCAAGCAGTTTGGCCGTGGGAACAAAGCTCAGTGTCCTCTTACTGAATTCTGACACTGTCTACTTGGAGATGGCATCAGATGCCTGTTGGAGAGCAAGAAAGCACGAGTTGCCTGCAAATAGAAACGGGCTGGGCTTCTGCTGGCTGAGTAGCAGCAGCAGCAGTGTTCATGGCTCTGCTTCCTGACCAGGCGTGCAGTGTGGCCAGTGGCTTCGTGCTCCCACCGCCACGCCTCCCCCACCTTGATGGGCTACAACCTGGAACCAGAAGTTGAAGTAACCCCTTCCTCCCATAAGCTGATTTTTGTCAGGTACCTGTAAATTACCTGCTTATTTATTTTTTCAGAGTTCTTGGGTGGTTGTATTTTGCCTAGGACTTTTCTTTAACTTATTTTATTGACAACTTCCATAATTATAGACAATAAACCATGATAATTCCCTCCCCTCCCCCACTTTCACCTTCACAAATCCACTTAAAACTTGTTTCTTTTTCTTTTTTTTTTTTTTTGGTTTTTCGAGGTAGGGTCTCACTCTGGCTCAGGCTGACCTGGAATTTACTATGTAATCTCAGGGTGGCCTCGAACTCTTGGCGATCCTCCTACCTCTGCCTCCTGAGTGCTGGGATTAAAGGCGTGCGCCACCATGCCCGGCTATTTTTATTTTTTGATTTTTCAGGTAGGGTCTCTCTCTAGTCTAGGCTGACCTCAAATTCATTATGCAGTCACAGGGTGGAACTCATGGCAATCTTCCTACCTCTGTCTCCCGAGTGCTGGGATTAAAGATGTATATCATCAGGGCTGGAGAGATGGCTTAGCGGTTAAGCGCTTGCCTGTGAAGCCTATGGACCCTGGTTCGAGGCTCGATTCTCCGGGACCCACGTTAGCCAGATGCACAAGGGGGCACACGCGTCTGGAGCTCATTTGCAGTGGCTGGAAGCCCTGGCGTGCCCATTCTCTCTCTCTCTATCTGCCTCTTTCTCTCTCTGTCACTCTCAAATAAATAAATAAAAATTTTTTAAAAAGATGTATATCATCATGTGTATCCTAAATTTTTATTTTTATTTTTATTTATTTATTTGAAAGAGAGAGACAGAGGCAGACACGGAGTGTGTGTGAGTACGGGTGCACCAGGACCTCCTGCCACTGCAAATGAACTCCAGACCCATGTGCCACTTTGTGCATCTGGCTTCACATGGGAACTAGGGAATTGAATCCCAGGCCATCAGGATTTTCAAACACGTATCTTTAACCACTAAGCCATCTCTTCAGCCCTGTGTAAAATTTTTAGTTTTAATTGGCAGAGAGGGGCTACAGGGAGCTTACAGTCCCTACAAGCCTCGGGCGCCCGCTCTCCTCCCACCCTAGCCCAGGATAGCTAAATGTAGGCATGTGCGGAAAAGCTGCCCTGTGGGAGCTTAGCCCGCGGCTTGAGCTACCTCATGACTCCTTTCTAAACACTTTTCAAGACAGAAACACGGCTCTTCAACTCACTGGAGCAGCACCCACCGTGGATCAGCACTTGATCACAGAGGAAATTGTCTGGTTTGAGCTTTTCAAAGACCCATCTAGCTTAAACCCGGGTTATTTTTTTAACATTATATTTATGTATTTGAGAGAGAGACAGCGAGTGGGTTATTTTTTTTTAATTTTTTTAATTTTTATTTATTTGAGAGCGACAGACACAGAGAGGACAGAGAGAGGGAGAGAGAGAGAATGGGTGCGCCAGGGCTTCCAGCCTCTGCAAACGAACTCCAGACGCGTGCGCCCCCTTGTGCATCTGGCTAACGTGGGACCTGGGGAACCGAGCCTCGAACCGGGGTCCTTAGGCTTCACAGGCAAGCGCTTAACCGCTAAACCATCTCTCCAGCCCGAGTGGGTTATTTTTTAAGCCCAAAACTGGAGGGAGGGCTGGAGCGCTGGCTTAGCATTTAAGGCACTTGCCTATTGGTGCAGGCACGCTTGCATTGCTGGCAGAAATCACCCAACCAAGAGCAGCTTATGGGGGAAAAAAAAAAAAGGAAAATAAAAGGGTTTATTTGGGGTTAGGGGAAGCTCCATGATGGCAGGGGAAAATGATGACACAAGCAGAGGATGGGCATCACCCTCTGGTCAACAGCAATAGGAGAGTGTGCCAATCACGGGCAAGGGGAAACTGGCTATAACATCCACAAGCTCTCCCCCAACAATACCCTGCCTCCAGGAGGCGTTAATCCCCCGACTCTCCAGGTCCCACGTAACCCAGACCTACAAGATGATGCAAGTACAAGGTTACACATGAACACAAGGTGGCACACACATCTGGAGTTTGATTGCAGTGGCTGGAGGCCCTGGCATGCCAATTCTCTCTCTCACTAAAAAAATATGGGGTGCTGAAGAGATGGCTTAGCGGTTAAGCACTTGCCTGTGAAGAAGCCTAAGGACCCCGGTTTGAGGCTCGACTCCCTAGGACCTATGTTAGCCAGATGCACATGGGGGCGCATGTATCAGGAATTCATTTGCAGTGGCTGGAGGCCCTGGTGCACCCATTCTCTCTCTCTCCCTCTGTCTGTCTCTCTCAAATAAATAAAAATAAATGAAAAAATATTTTTAAAGCCAGTCTGTTGAGTTTGCCTCAAAAAAAAACTGAAGGAATGTCTATAACTTTACTAATTTAAAGAGGAAAACACCTTATTTTTATGTGTCTCAGATAGGACATAGAAATTCCAGAGGAAGAGCTGGAGAGATGACTTAGTGGTTGAGGCACTTTCCTAAGACGTTTAAGGACCCCAGGTTCGATTATCCAGATTCCACATAAGCCAGATGCACAAGGTGGCACATATGTTATAGTGGCTAGAGACTCTGGTGTGCCTATTCTCTCTCTCCCTCTCTCAAATAAATAAAAAAAAATTTTTTTTTTTTAATTTAATTCCACAGAAAAGCCAGGTGTGGTGGCACATGCCTTAATCACTTAATCACTGTGAGTTCGAGGACAGCTTGGGCTAAAATGAGATCCTACCTCAGGGAGAAAAAAAAATTCTACAGGCCATCGGCAAGGGCTGGAGTGAGGCTCAGAACAAATGACTTACCCAACTTGCATGGGGCTCTGAGTCCATCCTCAGCACCAATAAAATAATTGAAGATATAGCATAGGGGACTCGAGGTGGCTTTTACAGATGCTCACACTTCCTTCTAACACACAAGCATTGTGTGTTGATTGTTTCCCAGGCACATCCATATTACAAGGCTTGGCCTTTGAAACGATCCTGGAGAGGGCAGGGAAATGGCTCAGTTGGCAAAGCTCTCGCTTTGCAAGTGTGAGTACCTGAGTTTAGATTGCCAGCACCCACCTGCAGTCCTCATGAGGTGGTGCTTGCCTGCAGTGCCAGCACTGGGGAGGCAGAGGCCAGTGGAACCCAGGGGCCCTCTGGCTAGCTAGTGTAGCTGAATCAGTAAACTCCAGGTTCAGCAAGAGACTCTGTTAAATAAGCTGAGGGCTAGGCATGGTGGCACACGCCTTTAATCCCAACAACTCGGGTGGCAGAGGTAGGAGGATCACTGTGAGTTTGAGGCCGCCACCCTGAGACTACATAGTGAATTCCAGGTCAGCCTGGACTAGAGCGAGACCCTACCTGGAAAAACAAAAAACAACAACAAAAAAAGGTGAGGGCTGGAGAGATGGCCCAGCGTTAATAGGCACTTGCTTGCCATTCCTGAAAACCTGATGACCTGAGTTCGATTGCTGAGTACCCACAAAAAGCCAGATGTGCAAAATGGCACATGTGTCTGAAGTTTCACTTGCAGTGGCACGAGGACTTGGAATGCCCATCCTCATTCTCTTTTTGTTTGCCTCTTTTTATTCCTCTTTCAAATAAATAAAATAAAATAAATATTTAAATACAATAATGCCAAGCATGTTGATGCATGCCTTTAATCCCAGCACTCGGGAGGCAGAGATAGGAGGATCGCTGAGTTTGAAGCCAGCCTGAGACTTTGTGCTTTTGGCTTTACTGGGGAATCGAACCTCGGTCAGCAGCCTTTGCCTTTAACTTTGGTGGCCTGTAACTCACCAGATAGAAGTAGACTAGACTGGCCAAAAAGCCTCAGGGATCCTGTTGTCTCCATCTCTCCAGTGCTGGTTTACAAAGGCCTGCTACTACACCCCACATTTTTATATGGGTTCTGGGGGGCTCCAACACAGGTGCACATCATTAAAAATTTTTTCCTGACATTTTTTTTTTGGGGGGGTCCTTGAGATAGGATCTCACTCTAACCCAGGTGGACCTGGAATTCACCATGTAGTCTCAGAGTGGCCTTGAACTCATGGCAATCCCCCTACCTTAGCCTCCTGATTGCTGGAATTAAAGGCATGCACCACCATGCCTGGTTAAATATAAATATATATATATATATATATATATGTATGTATGTATGTATGTATATTTTTTTGTGTGTGTGTGTGTGTGTGTGTGAAAGAGGCAAATAGAATGGATGCGCCAGGACCTCCAGCCATTCCAAACAAACTCCAGATGCATGCGCCACCTTGTGCATCTGGCTTACATGGGTCCTGGGGAATCGAATCTGGGTCCTTTGGCTTTGCAGGCAAACGCCTTAACCACGAAGCCAGCCCTCCAGCTCTTATTCATTTATTTTGAAAGAGTGTGTACGTGCCAGGGCTTCCTGCAGCTGCACACATTCCAGATGCATGCACCACTTTGTGCATCTGGTTTTATGTGAATACTAGGAAATCGAACCTCGGTAAGTAAGCCCTTGTAACCCTTTAGCTATCTCTCCAGCCCCCGGGGCTCACTTTTGCAAGACAATCACCTTACTATCTCTCCACAGTCCAAAATCTTTCATTTTTTTAATCCCCCTGCCCCCCCCCCACACACACACACACTGTGTCTCTCAGTGCAAATGAACGCCAGATGCTTGCACCGCTTTTTGCAACTCGTTTACGTGAACCCAAGCCCAGGAGGCTTTGCAAAACACTCTCTTTTAACCGCTGAGCCCCGTTGCCCAGCCGCCGAAGCAGCTTAAACGGGGAAAAGCAAGCGGTTCCAGGACAGCCCCGGGAACGCCGGTTCTGGAGGGCGGAGGGGGCGGGCGCGGCTCCGCTCTCCACACCTGCGCCTTCCGCGCCCGGGGCTGCGCACGCGCGCCGGGCAGGTCCGGAGGCCGAGGGCGGGCCGGTCACGTGGCCCTGGCGGAAGTGTTCTCCCAGCTGGCCAATCGGCGGCGGCCGCTGCTGTCTGTTGTTTAGCTATGGTGCGGGCCAGCGGGAGCCCTGGAAGCTGCGGGAGCCGAGCCGGGAGTTTCGCTCCTCGCTGACCCGGCTCCCCCACCGAGGGCCGAGCGGGGTCATGGGGGAGCCCGGCCCTGTGGTCCCCGGGGCCCAGGCTGGGGGCCGCAGCTGGTGCCTGCGGCGGCTGGGGATGAACACGGAATGGCTGCTGCTGGAGGACGGGCGTGAGGTGAGGGGGCCGCCGAGGCCGCGGGGATGCGCGGGGGCGGCGGGGAGAAGGGGGGCGCGGGCGGGCGCAGGGTGCGGGTCGTTGAGGGGGTCCCCGAGGCGGAGGCGCTGCGGGCGCGGGGACCGGCGAGGGAGACGCGGCTCCGCCGGCTCCCGATGGGCGGCTGCGCGGGGGCCCGGGATGCGGGGAGGGACCTGGGGGGTAGCCGCGGGGGGAAGCTGGGCCCCTCCCAGGAGAGGACCCGGCGTGGGGCCTGTCGGGGTGTCCTCTGGAAGAGGTGGGGCCGGCATTTGCGGCCGTGCCTGTTTGGGTCTCCCCGGATTCCTTGGGGGTTCCAGGCTGGGAAACTGAGGCAGAGCAACCCTCCACCTACCCGGGAACCACGGAGGGGCTAAAGCAGATTTCCGGAATGGCTGCTGAGGGCTAACTTTCTGGAGTCTCAGGTGATTGCCTTTTAAGGCCATTAATTAAGAGATTGCAAAAGCCCCCCCCCTTTTTTTTAATCTCAGACAAATCGGCGCCACATTTGCCCTGAGAGTCTGGGTGTCACCTAGTGGAAGCCCTAAGGTGGGTCAGAAATAGAAATTTAGGCTAGCACCTCAACCGCTGAGCCATCTCTCCAGCCCCAGAAATAGAGATTTAGTACTCTTCCCCCAGAGTTGCCAACATTAATTGGTAATAGTCATGAATGCAGCTTTTTAAAATGACTACAGAGACCCTGGAAGCCTGGGAGTCAGCTAGATTGGCACATATGCAATGGTTAAGAAACAAGCCGGGCCAGGCGTGGTGGCATACGCCTTTAATCCCAGTACTTGGGAGACAGAGATAGGATTGCCATGAGTTCGAGGCCATCCTGAAGCTACACAGTGAATTCTAGGTCAGCCTGAGGTAGAGTAAGACCCTGCCTTCAAAACAAAACAAAACAAAACAAAAAAGCCGGGTGTGGTAGTGCACGCCTTTAACCACTGCACTTGGGAGGCAAAGGTAGGAGGATCGCAGTGAGTTCGAGGCCATCCTGAGACTACATAGTGAATTCCAGGTCAGCCTGGGCTAGTGCAAGTCCCTTACCTGAGGAAGGGGTGGGGGAGCCTGATGGGTGGAGAGGTGAGTTAGCTGTTAAGACGCTTACATGCAAAGCCTGAGGACCCAGGTTCCATTCCCCAGTACCCACATAAGTCTGATGAGCAAGGTGGTACATGTATCTGGAGTTTGTTTGCAGTGACTAGAAGCCCTGGTGCACTCATTCTTTTTCTCATCTGCCCCCTCCCCCTCTCTCTAATAAATAAAATATCTTAAAAAAAAAAAACCCGGACATTGTCTTATAAAGAAGCCAAAGGACTAGGGCAGTGCCTCAGCAGCTAAGGACACTTGCTTGTAAAACCTCCTGACCTGGGTTCGATTCACCCAGTACTCACTTAAAGCCAGAGATGCAAAAAGCGGAGCACATCTCCACTTCTCAAGTTCATTTACTGTGGCAGGAGGTCCTGGCACTTCTTCTCCCCCTTAAACACCTGCATACACAGGGGAGAGGCTGTAGGAGTCAGCTCTAGAAAAGCTGAGGGCAGGTGTTGCACGTTCACTTGGTGGTGATCCTGAGTGGTTGGTGGTCATATAAATTAAATTATTGGGATTATTAGGTATTTTTAGGTTAGATTTTTCTTATGAGCATGTGGAGATTTGAATGTGAAATGCCCAACATATCCGGGTGTGGTGGCGCACACCTTTAATCCCATCACCTGGGGAGGCAGAGGTAGGATTGCTGTGAGTTCGAAGCCACCTTGAGACTACAAAGTGAATTCCAGGTCAGCCTGGTCTAGAGTGAGACCCTACCTTGAAAAAAAAACAAAACAGAAAGGAAATGCCCCTTAGCTTCATGTGTTTGTGATTTAAGCCTCATACTTAACTCCTAGCTGGCGCAGGCTTTGGGAGGTGGACCCTTGCTGGAGGAGGTGTGTCACTGGGGTTCAGTAGTCAACCTCCACTGGGTATTAAAGCTAGCTCACTCCTCACTGCTGATGTGTGGAGATGTGAGGCGGAGCTCTCTGTTCTCACCATCCCCCCCCCCCCCCCATGAGGAAACTTCCCTTTCTAAACTGTAGACCTAAATAGTTTCCGCCTCTGGTCGGGTGTTTTGTCCCAGCAGGGTGAGGGTAGCTGCTACTACAAGCGATAAAGTCTCCTTTCAGTCTCCCAGGTGAGTGAGTACATAGAGGGACAAGCAATAGCTTCTGCTTTCAGAGTTCACAGCTTGAACCAGAAGGACAGTTTATTTATACAGTGGAGTGGCAGGGCCAGTAATTGTGGAAGACTTAAAAATAATGAAGGAGGGCTGGAGACACGGTTTTGTGTTTAAAACGCTTGCCTGCACAACCTGTGGACCCAGGTTTGGTCTCTTTCTCTCAAATAAATTAAATATTTAACTTTTTTTTAAAAAGTAGGGGCTTGGGGCTGGAGAGATGGCTTAGCGGTTAAGCGCTTGCCTGAGAAGCCTAAGGACCCCGGTTCGAGGCCCAATTCCCCAGGACCCACGTCAGCCAGATGCACAAGGGGGTGCACGCATCTGCAGTTCGTTTGCAGTGGCTGGAGGCCCTGGCGCGCCCAGTCTCTGTCTGTCTCTCTCTCTCTCTCTCTCTCTGTGTCACTCTCAAATAAATAAATAAAAAGTAGGGGCTTGGAGAGATTAAGGTGCTTGCCTGGGAAGTCTCAGGACCCATGTTTGATTTCCCACATAAGCCAGATTCACAAGGTGGTGCGTGTGTCTGGAGTTCATTTGCAGTGGCTAGAGGCCCTGGTGCACCCCATTCTCTATCTGCCTCCCTCTCAAATAAATATTTTTTTAAAATACTGTGGCATGGATTATTTAGTCATATTTCAGAGCTGGTCTAGCCTTAAATGTTGTTAAATGGGGAGGCCGTGGGGACTATCATTTACTCTGATCCCTACAGTAAGTACTACACTCCTAACTAGGTAGAGGAACTGAGAAATCAAGTGTAAACCTTTTTTTTTTTTTTTTTTCCTGGCTGTCCTTTCTTTTGTTTTTTCGAGGAAGGGTCTCTCTGTAGTCTCAGGCTGGCCTTGGACTCAAAATGATCCTCCTACTGTTGCCTCCCAGAGATAAAGGCTTTGGCCACCACACCTGGCTATTCTGGCTTTCTCCCCCCCCCCCCCATAGGGTCTCACTGTAGCCCAGGTTGACCTGAATTTACTATGTAGTCTCAGGGTGGCCTTGAACTCATGATGATCCTCCTACCTATGCCTAGGATTAAAGGAGAGCGCCACCATGCCCGGCCTATTCTGGCTTTTTGAGGCAGGGTCTCAATCTAGCCCAGGCCAATCTAGAAGTCACTCTGTATAGCTCAGGCTGTCCTCATACTCAGAGTTCATTCTACCTCAGCCTCCTGAATGCCAGGATTAAAGGTGTGTTACTGCCGTGGCTGGTTTAAGTTCTTCTGAGTAGCTTGCTAGCCCTGGAGGGTTTCTGGTGAGGGAGATTGAGGAGAGGTAATTCGAGCGTGCCGATAGCGGGCGCAGGAGGACTGTGATGCTCTTCCCAATGTGTTCTGCATTATCTGGTAGATCAGTGTTGGGCCACACCATGGTGGAGAGACCCATACAGCCCACGTGAATTGTGGTGGCGGACGGGGAAAATTGTGGCTGACCTGGAGCCCGTGTGGAGGGAAAACCTGCCAGGCCTGGCTTTGTCTGCAAGGTCAGTGGTCAGGCAGTGTCTGGAGCATGCCACGCAGTGTGTGTCCAAGCCAGGTGTTCACTCTCCCTTGTAATGGTTTTCCGATCCCAGCACACATTGGTTTGTACAGGCTGGGGGAGGTGTTACTGCCAGTTATAGCAACAAAGATAAGCCAGTTCTTGGCCTTTCCAGTTCCTTTCAAAGTTTCAGGGTTTTTTTTTTTGTTTGTTTGTTTTTGTGTTTGTTTGTTTGTTTTTTCCCCAGAGAAAATAAGTAACACTACATGTGTAAGTTACCTGTCTGAATGGATGTCTTTAAGTTTCCTTTTTCTATTTTTTTTTTTAGTTAGGCTAGATGTGGTGGCGCACACTTAGGAGGATCAGTGTTAGTTTGAGTCCAGCCTGAAACTACTGAGTCTGGGCTAGAGCCACACCCTGCCTCAAAAAACCAAACCAAATAAATAAATACATAGTTTCACTGGAGAGAGAAGAAAAGAGAGCAGGGGTGCCCAGACCTTGTGCTCCGTATTGTTCATCTGCCCGTCATCTGGGAAACAGTAGCGGAGGGGAGGAGGAGCAGCATTTGTGAAGACAGACAGTAAGAACTTCCGAGAAGAGGTGGCTCAGAGGTTAAGGCATTTGCCTGCAAAGCCTGACGACCCAGGTTTGGTTCCCCAGTACCCATGTAAAGCCAGATGCTTCGTGCCTGACTTTTTTTTTAAAATTATTTATTTATTTGAGAAAGAGGCAGAGAGAGAGAGAATGGGCATGCCAGGGCCTCCAGTCACTGCAAATGAACTCCAGACACATGCATCACCTGTGCATCTGGCTGTGTGTGTCCTGGAGAATCGAACCTGGGTCCTTTGACTTTGCAAGCAAATGCCGTAACTGCTAAGCCATCTCTCCACCCCCTATTCTCAATTCTGTCTGTCTACTCTCTCTGCTTGCAAATAGATAAATAAAAAAAAAAAATTAAGTTTTTAAGGGCTGGAGGGATGGCATAGTAGTTAAGACATTTGCCTGCAAGGCCAAAGCACTCAGGTTCGATTTCCCCAGGACCCACGTTAGCCAGCTACCCAAGTGGGCATACGCATCTGGAATTCGTTTGCAGTGGCTGGAGGCCCTGGCATGCCCATTCTTTCACTCTTGCTTCCTCTTTCTCTGTCAAATAAAAATAATTTTTTTTTTAAAGTTTTTAAGCCAGGTGTGGTGGTGCACACCTTTAATCTCAGCTCTTGGGAAGCAGAGGTAGGAGGATGACAGGTAGTTCAAGACCAGCCTGAGACTACATAGTGAATTCCAGGTCAGCCTGGGCTAGAGTGAGACCCTACCTCGTGGGGGGAAAAAAAAGTTTAAAAAAAATCTAGATCACTGATGCAGAACTGTTACGAATAGAGCCATTCCCGATGCCTGGGTTTGCACTAGTTGGCAATTTCTTGGGAAATTTTTTGTATTATCAGGGGTGCTAAAATTTCCAGGTAAGCACGTTGCACTCTTCTACCGTACTCTGGTGAAATATCAGCGGTACCAAAATGGGTTCCAAAAGCAGATAGTGAAGGGAAGGGTGAAAGGGGGAGTGCTTCCGTTTTCGGGATCCAAACTTGGGGGCAGTTTTGATCAGTGTACTCTTTACCTCTTCTGTGCTTGCTTGCTTTGGTTTTTTAAGGTAGGGTCTCACTCTATCTCAGGCTGACCTGGAATTCACTATGTAGTCTCAGGGTGGCCTCGAACTCACGGCGATCCTCTTACCTCTGCCTCCCGAGTGCTGGGATTGAAGGCGTGCGCCACCACGACCGGCTCAGTAGCTGCATTTTTTTTTTTTTTCCTTTTGTTTTGTTTTTTCAAGGTAGGGTCTCACTCTGGTCCAGGCTGACCTGGAATTCACTATGTGGTCTCAGGGTTGTGGTTTTTTTTTTTTTCAAAATTTTTTTTATTAACAACTTCCATGATTATAAACAATATCCCATGGTAATGCCCTCCCTCCCCCACTTTCCCCTTTGAAACTCCATTTGCCATCATATCCCCTCCCCCTCAATTGGTCTCTCTTTTATTTTGATGTCGTCATCTTTTCCTCCTATTATGATGGTCTTGCGTAGGGAGTGTCAGGCGCTGTGAGGTCATGGATATCCAGGCCATTTTGTGTCTGGAAGAACACATTGTAAGGAGTCCTACCCTTCCTTTGGCTCTTACATTCTTTCTGCTACCTCTTTTGCATTAGACCCTGATCCTTGGAAAGTCTGATAGAGATACTGCAGTACTGAGTACTGTGGTCCCTTCTTTCCAGCACCATGATACCTTCTGAGTCATCCCAAGGTCACTGCCATCTGAAAAGAGAAGATTTTTTTTTACCAAAACTGAGAGTAGCATTAATATTAGGGTATGAACATCAATAGAAGTACTTACTGGGCAGTTTGATAAATATAGTATAGACATTTAGCTGGACAATAATTTTTTTTTTCTTTTAGTACCTGCTTTCTTAATGATGATGTGGCATTTTCCCTCTCAGGTATTAAAATTTTGAACAGAATACTTTCAGAGCAAAAGCTTCTACCTACCAAGATGGAAATTCTTAGTGGAGATGGATGACACAATCCTTAACTATCCCCCCACCATTGAGCTAATCCCCACATCAAAACATTCTAGTTTTAAAAGATGAAGTTATTAATTCAGATAAACTTCTATAATAATGGAATTTCAGACAGCAAAACTTCAGATTCGGGCTGGAGGGATGGTTTAGCAGTTAAGGTGTTTGCAAAGCCAAAGGACCCAAGTTCAATTCCCCAGGACCCACATAAGCCAGATGCACAAGGGGGTGCACGTGTCTGGAGTTTGTTTGCAGTGGCTGGAGGCCTTGGTGCGCCCATTCTCTTTCTATCAAATAAGTAAATAAAATATTTTAAAAGAAAACCTCAGACTCAAGTCTCTTGGTGGAAGTGGTTACCCCAGCATTTTAAAGGAAGATTATATTTTCCAGCAGTAATAATGCAGGTTCTAAGTTCTGACATTAAACACTAAAAAATACCAGACAAAACAAAACAAACCCGCAACCCATTCTAGACTAGAGACCTGTTGGAAGATCTTCCTTTCTTTTTTTTTTTTTTTTCCAGTTTTTTTTGAGGTAGGGTCTCATTCTAGCCCAGGCTGACTTGGAATTCACTATGTTGTCTCAAGGTGGCCTCGAACTCATGGCAATCTTCCTACCTCTGCCTCCCACGTGCTGGGCATGTCAAAGGAACCAAAAAGGTCTGCCCCAGTGTGGTGGCACACACCTTTTATCCCAGCACTCAGATGGGGAGGATTGCCGTGAGTTCAAGGCCAGCCTGAGACTACATAATGAACTCTAGGTTAGCCTGGGCTACAGCAAGACCCTAGACCTTCCCTGGGGGAAGGGGGTGGGGGAACTAGATAGCTGAGATCAAACTAAAGAAGGAGGAGAAAGTAGGCCTTCTGGGTTTTTACAAGCCATTGCCAAAGTTTGGAACCCCACGTGTTGGCACACACCTGTAGTGCCAATCCTTGGGGCATGAGGATTGGAAACTTAAGGCTGTTCTTCGCTGTACAGTGAGTTTGAGGGTAGCTTGAGCTGCTGTTGCAGTTACATTTTCATTGGGTTACAAACATCTGACCAGAAGCAGCTTATGGGAGCAGAGGGTAGGCTTCAGGCTTACAGATCCCAGGGGAAGCATCATCATGGCCAAAGAGCTGGCTCACTCCAGCAAGCACTAAGAGCCAGAGCTCAAAGTGGCTGTGTACACACCTTAGGGCTGGACTTAAGATCTGCCCCCAGTGACACATCTCTTCCAGCAGGATGCTAGAGACTTGAGTAGAAAGCTTAATCTAAAATACCCAAGTCAGCGGGGCATGGTTGAGCACCCATTTAATACCCACACTTGGGAAGGCAGAGGCAGGAGGATCGCCATGAGTTCAAGGCCACCCTGAGACTACATAGTGAATTCCAGGTCAGCCTGGGCTAGAGTGAAACCCTACCTTGAGAAAAACAAAAATAAAAAATAAAAAAAATGGGCTGGAGGATGGCTTAGTGGTTAAGGCTCTTGTCTGCAAAACCAGAGGACCCAGGTACGATTCCCCAGGACCCACGTTAGCCAGATGCACATGGAGTCACATGCATCTGGAGTTCATTTGCAGTGGCTGGAAGCCCTGGTGCACCCATTATCATTCCCCCCCCACCCCACTCAAAAAGAAAAAAATTGTTACTTACAAGGAGAGAGTGAGAATGTGGTTGAATGGGCGCACCAGGGCCTCTTACCAATGCTGAAGAGCTCTAGACATGTGCCCCTTTGTTCATCTTGTTTTACATGGTTTCTGGGGAATCAGACCTGAGCTGTCGAACTCTGCAAGCAGTATCATTAACTGCTGACCCATCTCTCCAGGCCTTCTTTTCCTTACCTTTTTCTTTTCTGAGGTAGGGTCTCTCTCTAGCCCAGGCTGACCTGGAAATCACTATGTATTCTCAGGGTAGCTTCGAACTCGTCATGATCTTCCTACCTCTGCCTCCCGAGTGCTGGCATTAAAGGCATGCACCACCACACCTGGCTCTCCAGGCCTCCTTGCCTTTTACTGTTTCTTGGCTCCTATAGCAGTTGAAGTGAAGACAGCTGATGAACAGTTTAGATTCCACAGGAGGTTTAAGGAGATGGCTCATCAGTGCAGTGCTTGCTTCGTGGGCATGTGTGCCTGTTCCCCAGTATTCGTCAAAAAATGATAGGGCTGGAGAGATGTTTTAGCAGTTAAGGTACTTGCCTGCAAAGCCAGTGAATTCAGGTTCGATTTCCCAGGACTCATGTAAAGCCAGATGCACAAGGTAGGGCATGTATCTGGGATTCATTTGCAATGGCTGTATGCCCTGGTGCGCCCATTCTCTCTCCTCCCCCTTCTTTCAAATAAATAAATAAAAATAAAATATTAACAAAAACAATTTTTTAAGCCAGGTGTGATGGCACCTGTCTGTAATCCCAGCATTGGGGAATCAGACACAGGAGCATCCCCAGGGCTGGCTAGCCTAATTGTCGAATTTTAGGCCCATGAGAGAGACTGCCTTGGACAAAGATGGCCAGTGTTCATGAGGACCAGTGCGCTCACAAACCAGGGCCTTTGTATACCACTGACAAGGTTGTCAAGGGCCTCTGTCACCATAGTGATTGATTGTCTCTTCCTTGTTGTCTCCCAGGTGACAATAGGTCGAGGATTTGGCGTCACATACCAGCTGGTATCAAAAATCTGCCCTCTGATGATTTCTCGAAACCACTGTGTTTTGAAGCAGAATCCAGAAGGACAGTGGACAATTATGGACAATGAGGTACAGAAAGTCACAGAAGCAGAGGGATTTTATGTCTTTAAATTACTTGTTTCTGCACAGATAATTTATCATCGCCTGGTACCCCCCACCCCATTCTCTGTCCCAGATGCAACTATTTCTGTTCTCTGCTGGAGGGTCGATTATGCCAAGATAATTCCTAATGACTTGAGTTGAAGTTTGTTGTCCTGAAGTGAACATCTAAAACTAGATGAGTTTTTTGGGAACTTGGCCCTTCTGCAAAGTGAAGGTTCAGAGGTGTGGGGGTCTGATGAAGCTTCTGGAGGGCTGTGGCTCAAGGTGCAGGGAGAGAGAGCAAGCTGTCTGTACTCCGCTTCTTCTCTGCCTCACATTTCCACCAGAACAACCCTTTCCTTTTTTTTTTTTTTTTTTTTTTAATCCCAAGGCAGTGTCTCTCTCTAACTCAGAATGATTTGGAATCAGTTTGGAGCCTGAGCTGGTCTTGAATTCATGGCAGGCCTCCTGCCTTAGCTTCCCAGGTGCTGGGATTGGAAAGGCAGGTACCAGCCATCATGCCTTTACTTATTTATTTTGAAGCAAGCCCAACAGACTGCTTTTTTCTTCTTTTCTTTTCTTTTTTTTTTTTTTTAATGAGGGAGGGAGAATTGACACACTGCAGTCAAACTCCAGACGCGTGTGCCGCCTTGTGTATCTGGCTTACGTGGGACCTGGAGAGTAGAACCTGGGTCCTTAGGTTTCACAGGCAAGCGCCTTAACCCCTGAATCATCTCTCCAGCCCCCTCTTCAATCCCCTCCCCCCATTTTCTTTTTGGTTTTTCAAGGTAGGGTCTCTCTTTCTCTAGGCCAAGCTGACCTAGCATTTACTATGTAGTCTCAGGGTAGCCTCAGAGTCTTGGTGATGCTCCTACCTCTGCCTCCAGAGTGCTGGGATTAAAGCCGTGTGCCCCCCTGCCTGGCTCTGAGGTTTATTTTGAATAAAGGATTTTTCTTCTTTAACCGAATTTGAAAACCACTAACAAAGTGAAAATGTGCTAAGAGAAATGAAATACACAAAGCTCAGCAATGAGGAAGTACCTAATGTGCAGAGACACAGGCTCCCAGAAAATGTGGTGGAAGTAGACTGTGAAGTGAGACATCCTGACACGGGCAGGGTTTTGTTGGTTTTTCGAGGTAGAATCTCTCTCTATCTCAGGCCAACCTGGAATTCACTATGTCGTCTCAGGGTGGCCTCGAACTCACAGTGATCCTCCACCTCTCCTCTCAGGGATTAAAGGCGTGTGCGACCACGCCTAGTGAATTTTCCATTTTATTTTTATTTACCAGAGAGAGACTGGCTCGCCATGGCCTCTAGCCACTGCAAATGAACTCCAGAAGCGTGCGCCACTGTGTGTGTTTGTGTTATGTGGGTTCTGGGGAATCAAATCTGGCAACCCGCCATCTCTCCAGCCCTCTGATGGGCTTTTAAAGGTACCTGTTTGAAGGAAGGCCTTCCACACATCCGCGCTGAAGCTCCGTTGGCACGCATACAGTGAGCGAGACAAGCTGATGGAGACAGTGCCTTGTGCTCCAAGGTTCACTTTGCACTGTGTTGAAGGAGACGGTGTGAATCAGACGTGTCCAACCTGTGCCCACAGGTCCACATCCAGCTTAGCTGTGAGTGTGGCTTAACATACTTATACATGACAGAGTCTGGTCAAAAGGTTGGGCACCCCTGGTATAAAATGGTAAGTAAATTGGTTCAGCACTATTTTCTTGACAGACAATAGACTGGAAATTGGTACTCAGGCTTTCTGGTTATGTGGGCATGGATGAATCTTGTGGCTCAGAGAGAGAAACTGTTTTGCCCCAAACCTTCACTTAATTGGTGAGTGAATGAGCCAGGATTAGGATTCAGCACTCAAGTAAATTTCTCTACTATGCCCTCTTATGAAACAACGGTGGAGAGCATACCCAATTTGCCATACTAGGTCATGATTAAATTCTTTTTAAAATTACACACATTCATCTGGGCACAGGAGAGCGTGCCTGCAGTCCCAGCCCTGAGGAGGCCAAGTGAGGTACAAGGATTGCTGTGAGATGGAGGCCAGCCTGGGGCTACCCAGTGAGACACAGCCTCAGATTAAGACATAAATAAAAAAGAATTACGCATACTTAAGCTTTTAAAACCCAGTTACTGATACCAGAACACCTTAGGAAGGGGCGCTCTCCTCGTCAGAGCTGGCTGGCTGAGAAATGGCAGTGTGCGCGGTAGAGGTGCGTTCTTTGTCCCTGTCGCCCCTGATCTCGAGCAGTATGGATGGGATCCGTCTGTGTGACTGACGGTGGCGCTCCACTTTGCGTGTCACCCAGGGCACCTCTGAAGAAGCCTGCCTCAGCGTCTGTGCTGTGGGGCTGCCCTCCAGTGTTGGCTTTGTACCCTCCGAGGGCTGTCGTGACTCTTGCTCAGGCCTCAGGTAACCTAGACGGGAAGATGAGTTTCTGATTCTCCCAAATCCTTTCTGTACAGTTAGCCTAAATCTCCTAGCTGGACTCTGTTGGTGAGGCAGCTGGTTTTTGGAGAAGCAACAATAGTGGCGTTTTGACGGAGCAGTTCTGATAAGCAGCCCCCCTCCCAACTCTCCACAGTCCTTTTTTCTTTCTTTTTTTTTTTTGCTTAACAGATGCTCCCTTTCTTCCTGGCACGGTGCCATGGCAGCTTTTTTCTGATGAGCGATGTAAATTTCAGCGAAAGGGTATTACTGTTTTGTTTTCGTTTGAAGAAGTCATTCGCAAAGTCTCTCTGAAGAGTTAGCGAGTTTTCTGTTTTGAGACAGGGTCTTGTGTACCCCAAGCTGCCGTCTAACTCGCTGTGCGTCTCAGGATGACTTTAAACTTCTGTTCAGACCAGAGCCAGACCAAACCCCAGCAGGGCAAACACTAAATCTTATGACACCATGTCCAGCACCTGGGGCACCTGCTGGCATGCTGGGAGCTCCCAGTGACCTTGCCATGTGGCCTCTGTGCCCGCCACCTGTGGCTTTTCTAGGCGGGTGGTCTGTGCTCCTGGCATCTCCAACATCCTGGGCTTTCTGCGACCACTTCAGGGTCACCTCATAGCTTCATGCCCTGCCCTCTCCAGGGACTGTCAGTTGTGTTCACGTACTACTTGGCTTTCTTCAGAAATTTGGGTAGAAATCCTCATGGCCCAGTAACACCATCATTTTGCACACCTGTAAAACCAGTATCATGTGGATGATGTCAAAAATATGCTGAGTGTGACCAGTAAACGAGCCCCATCTGACCACAGCTGTGCTGTCCTCTCAGTACCTGGGGGTGGCTGAGCCAGTGAAACCAATCCCATCTTAGCCCCAGGGCCTCTTCCTTCTCAAGGGCAAGCCTTTCAAGTGAATTTCCCCACACCCAGCAGGGGTCTTAGGTACTGGCCAGACTCTTCTTAGGCTCAGGAAGTAGTCAGAAGAAATACTGAAAGGGGCCAAGGCAAGAGACTTCAAAAACATCAGCATGGGCTGGAGAAACAGCTTAGCAGTTAAGACACTTGCCTGCAAAGCCAAAGTACCCCAGTTTAATTCCCCAGGACCCACGTAAGCTAAATGCTCAAGGAGGTGCATGAGTCTGGAGTTCCTGTGCAGTGGCTGGAGGCCCTGATGGTCCCATTCATATTCTCTCTCTCTCTCAAATAAATAATTTTTAAAAATGAACATTTGCAGTGGTAAAGAAAAATGAAGTTATGAAATTTGCAGAAAAATGGATGGACCTGGAAAGTATTATACTAAATGAGGTAACCCAGGCCCAGAAAGCCAAGAGCCACATGTTCTCTCTCATATGTGGATCCTAGCTACAGATGACTGGGCTTCTGCGTGAGAATGAAAATACTTAGTAGCAGAGGCCAGTAAGTTAAAAAGGAGACATAAAGGGTAGAGAAAGGAAGGGAGGAGGATACTTAATAGGTTGATATTGTATATATGTAATTACAATGATTGTAATGGCGAGGTAATATGATGGAGAATGGAATTTCAAATGGGAAAGTGTGGGGGTGGGGAGGGAGGGAATTACCATGGGATATATTTTATAATCATGGAAAATGTTAATAAAAATTTAAAAAAAAATGAACATTTGCTTACTTGCAAAACCTAATGACCTGGGTTCCATTCCGCAGGGCCCATGGAAGGCTAAATGCACTAACTGGCACATATGTGGAGTTAATTTACAGTGGCAGGAAGCCCTGGTGTGCTCATCATGCTCATTCTCTGTGACTGCCCCCCCCCCCCACGCCAATGAATGAATGAAATATTAAAAACACCACCACCCTCATGGACCTAATTTCTCTAGCTAGGCCCCACCTCCTGAGGTTTGCCCAGGATATCTTCCATAGTAACACCTCCATAGTAACACTTAAGGATCAAAATGTTTGACACATGAACCTGTGAGGGGTGCTCCATATTCAGACCCCAACATTCTGCCTCGTATTGGGTGGGGACATGGTTCCTGGTGATTCTGTCCTAAGGGCTTTGGCCTAATAGGGGGCTTCATCCCTGGATGGGTTCATAATAAGATGGCATTACTGGAAGGAGGTGGGGCCTAGCTGGGGAAGGTAGGTCTCCAGGGTATGTCCTTGGAAGCTTTGATCTGGTCCGAATCCTTCCTGTATCCTCCTCGCTCCCTGGTCATCAGGAAGTGAGCTGCTTTCCTCCCTGCCATGAAGACCCAAACCCTTTGAAACAGTCAGCTGAAGAAATCCTCCTGGCAGCCAAGTGTGGTGGTGCCCACCTTTAATGCTAGCCCTCGGGAGCAGAGGTAGGAGCATGGCTGTGAGTTGGAGGGCAGCCTAGGCTGCCTGAGACCCTCCCTACCTTGACAAATGAGCAGCGAGAAGCCTGGCTGCATACAGTCAAGAGGGTGCACCGTAGGTTTCGGCTGACTAACGGAGAAGCTCCTTGGGTGGCCTACCTTCTTCAGTACCCAGCCCTGGAGAAGCTCAGTTCTTCCATAGTGGCCCTGAAATGTCCGGGGATTCCCACCTTTGCACTTTGGAAAAAAGTTCCTGTGAGTATCTTTGGGTGTTTTGTTTTTTGGTAGGGTCTCACTCTAGCCCAGGTAGGGTTTCACGTTGGCCCAGGCTGACCTGGAATTCACTATGTACTCTCAGGGTGATCTCGAACTCATGGCAAGCCTCCTACCTCTGCCTTCCAAGTGCTGGGATCAAAGGTGTACATCACCATGCCATGCATTGGAATTCATTTTGTCGTCTCAGGGTGCCCTTGAAGTCATGGTGATCTTCCTGCCTCTTCCTCCCAAGTGCTGGCATTGATTTAGCAGTTAAGCACTTGCTTGCGAAGCCTAAGGACCCTGGTTCGAGGCTGCATTCCCCAGGACCCACGTTAGCCAGATGCACAACGGGTGCATGCATCTGGAGTTTGTTTGCAGTGGCTGGAGGCTCTGGCATGCCGTTCTCTCTGTATCTGCCTCTTTCTCTCTGTCATTCTCAAATAAATAAAAAAAAAATTAAACAAAGGAGTACCACCATGCCCAATAAGAACCCATGGTATATAATGTCATTTATATAATGTTCAAAGCTAGCTTGCTGTGTTGTCAAGGTACTGATTCCCTTATGGGAAGAAGGAAACTTAGGGATTCTCCCATACTCTCTCTCTCTTTTTTTTTTTTTGGTTTGCTGAGGTAGGGTCTCATGCTAGCTCAGGCTGACCTGGAATTCACCATGTAGGCCCAGCAAGGCCTCAAACTCTCAATGATCCTAGTACCTCTGCCCCCTGAATTCTGGGATTAAGGTCTGTGTCACCACGTCCATCCATCTGAAATGTTCATTTGGTAATTACTTACCTAGTATATTTAAATTGATTCAAGCTTTATGTTTGTATATTGTGCCTCAGTAAAGACTTCTCTAATATTGCTAAAATAAAAATAAGTTCTGGGAGCCAGATGTAGTGGCTCACTTTTTTTTTTGTTTGTCCAGGTAGGGTCTTCACAGTGATCCTCCTGCCTCTGCCTTCTAAGTGCTGAGATTTAAGATGTGTGCCACCACACCCAGCTCCAAGGGTCACTTTTTGATCCCAGTCCTCGGGAGGCAGAGGTGGAATATGGCCACCATGAGTTCTTGGCCAGCCTGAGACTACATAGTGAATTCCTGGTCAGCCTGAGCTAGAACAAGGCCCTACCTTGAAAAACCAAAAAACAAAACAAAACAAAAAAAAAGCACCTGGGAATGTGCCAAGTACCTTGAATTTTCCAGTGTGTGTGTGTGTATAAATAGACGCTGCCTCAAAATGGAGTGGAAGGCAAGGGCTGGCCCCGGAACGTTGTGTGTCCTGTGACGTTTACATACACAGCTGCACTCACACATGAACATGTGCACCATCAGAAAAAAAAAATAATAAAGTTAAAATGGTACATCCATTTTGAAAGAACAGTCTGGTGGTTTCTTATATTTAAAACATATATTTACCCAGTGATCTATTTCTAAATATTTACTCAAAATTAATGTAAACTTATGTTCTCAAAGCAACTCATACATGAATATTATAGTTACTTGAATCACCAAAACCTGGAAAAATCAACTATAGAGAGTAGTAGATGAATGGTTTTACTTTAGCTCTGGGAACTGAACCATGGGCCGTCAGGCTTTGCAAGCAAGTGCTTTTTTTTGAGGTGTGTGTGTTTTTTTTTTTTTTTTTTTTTTTGGTTTGTCAAGGTAGGGTCCCACTCTAGCTCAGGCTGACCTGGAATTCACTATGTAGTTTCAGGGTGGCCTCAAACTCACAGAGATCCTCCTATCTCTGCCTCCCGAGTGCTGGGATTAAAGGTATGTGCCACCACAATTGGCTTGCAAGCAAGTGCTTTCACCACTGAGCAATCTCCCCACTCTCTTTTCAGTCTTACCTGATGACGTTACTATATCAGGGGAACAACTTGAGCTAACTACTTAAAATATGTAGAAAACTCTAAGAAAGCCGTGTTAAAAAGGGCCTCGGGCTGGAGAGATTGCTTAGTGGTTAAGGCACTTGCCTGCAAAGCCTAAGGGCTCATGTTCAAATCCCCAGATCCCATGTTGCCAGATGCAGTGATAAAAGCATGCAGTGTCACACATGCCCACAAAGGGGCACACCTGTCTGTAGTAAGTTCACAGTGGCTGAAGGCCCTGGCATGCCCATATTCATAATCTCATTCTCTCTGTCTCTCAAAAATAAAGGGCCTCAGATGAAGTAATTAAGGATCAAAGAGGGGAATTGGGGTTTTGTCTCTGAGGACTAAGGAACAAACAGGCTTCTCTCTGAAACATTTTGCTGCTGGTTATGAAAGTCAATGTCAGGAAGCCCTGAGCAGAGCAGGAGTCATTTAAAGCGCTGTGTTTAGATTTTAGCCTGAGTGGTGCTTGACTGGCATGGTTTCCCACCATCCCCTTGTGAATGCACCTGACTTGAGCTGAGCAATGCTCAAATTGTACCACTAGGTGTCACCCAGAAGCCATGAATGTTAGACAAAGAAGCAAGCCTCCAAGGATAAAAGAAAGATGCTGGAACATTCAGAGAGCTTACTTTGCAAATGAGTTGTTATTGGAGGTGCTCTGGTAGGGGCTACAGTGTTCCATGAAAGACTCTGGTTTCTACAGATTCTTTATTTTGTCTAACTTTGAAACCTTCCTTATTGACTGATTGATTGATTTTTTTAAAAAATATTATTTATTTATTTGAGAAGTAGAGGAAGAGGCAGAGAGAAAGGGAGAATGGGCACTCCAGCGCTTCCAGCCACTGCATATGAACTCCAGACATATGCTCCCCCTTGCGCATCTGGCTTACGTGGGTCCTGGGGAATCGAACCAGTGTCCTTAGGCTTTGTAGGCAAATGCCTTAAGTACTAAGCCATCTCTCCAACCCTGAGTGATTTTTTTTTTTTTTTTTTTGAGGTAGGGTCTCACTCTAGCCCAGGCTGGCCTCAAACTCAGTACGGCCGTCCTACCTCTGCCTCCTGAGTGTGGGATTAAAGGCGTGTGCCACTACAGCTGGCAAAAGCACTCTGTATTTGTGTATGTCTCTCCTGCTCAAGACATAAAATAATAAAACTACAAACAAAAGATTAAAATGAAGCCAGAGCTAAAGTATCATTTACATTCCCCCTTCATCCCTGTGCTTTGTGGTCAAGGCCCCTCTCCTTCATAACCCCTCTCCTTCATAATCTACGTTTATTATTGAATTATTGAACAGTCTCACACAGCTCAGCCTAGCCTTGAGCTTGCTGAGTACTTGAGGATGACTTTGGACTTTTTAAAACAATTTTATAATTTTTTTTAGTTTCATTATTTTATTTACTACGTTTTTCAAGGTACGGGCTCACTCTAGCCCAGGCTAATCTGGAATTCATTATGGAGTCTCAGGGTGACCTTGAACTCACAGCAGTCCTCCTACCTCTGCCTCCCAAGTGCTGGGATTGAAGGCATGAACCACCATGCCTGGTGTATTCTCTCTCTAGTAAATATCAAGCATTTGGTATTTGAGTCACTGTATTACACGTGGGGTGTGTGTTACCATATCCATTCCGTACTGGAGCAGTGTGAGGTGTAGGTCTATACTCCCCTGCGTAACAGACGAAACTGCAGCAGAGAGAGGTTGAATAAATGGCTGCATGCTACAGGTAAGCCCAAGGTGTAGAACTTGGCCTTGAAGAGCCCAGAACCAGAGCTTTCAGTTCTTGCTATGTTTTAAAAAATAAATAAGATAAATTTTTAAAAATTTATTTGAGAGAGAGAATGGCCACTCCAGGGCCTCTAGCCAATGCAAACAAACTCCAGATGCATTCAGCACCTAGTGCATTTGGCTTTATGTGGGTCCTGGGGAATTGAACCTGGGTCCTCAGGCTAGGCTAGTGCCTTAACTGCTAACCCATCTCTCCAGCCCTCTCGCTGTGCTTTAATAAAAGTCGGTGGACCCCTCTCGCTGTTTATGGGATCGGGCTCCACTACAAAGTTGGGGCACCTTCCTGGCCTGCTGATACCGGCGGTGCTTTGCTGGTTCCATTGTTGAGGATCCACATGCAGAGATGGTACTTGGCGTCTTCCTGCCATACCTGTCCTGCAGACTTCACCACCATCCGCTGCTTCCTTCCCTCCCGTGCCTCGGTGGCCTCCAGGATAGGTTGGTAGGCATGACACAGTTTCGGTTCCTTTAGTGAAAGCTGTTGCGTGTGCCCGAGTACATCGTCCGCCAGTGGTGGGGTGGTTCTTGCCTGTCGCCCAGGCAGTTCTCTGTGGAGGACTGTACGTGAAGTACAGGTAAAAAGCCAAGGACTGTTCAAAGAACGCTGCTTAGAAGGATGGTGGTTGATGGTGAACTTCTCCTTTTTGTTCATTCCCAAGGGGTTTTCTTCCGAAGAGGCTGAAGGTTTTGCAGCCGCAAGAGAGAAATCCCATTAAGAGGAGGAAAGTCATGCAGCTTATTTTGTTTTCTTTCCCTTTCCCCAGAGTCTGAACGGTGTCTGGCTGAACAGAGAGCGTCTGGCACCATTGCAGGTTTATTTCCTCCATAAGGGAGACCACGTCCAGCTGGGAGTGCCTCTGGAAAACAAGGAGAATGCGGAATATGAATACGAGGTCACGGAAGAAGACTTGGAAAGACTGCATCCCTGTCTTGCCCCAAAGAATGACCAGATGGAAAAAAACAAAGGCTCGAGAACTAAGAGGAAATGCAGTTTAGACGAATTAGAGACCGCGGCTGAAGGCCCTTCGAACTTCACATCCAAAATCAGCAAAGTGTCTCTTAAGCCCAGTCAGCCGGTGGTTTTACACGGGAAAGGCGAAGGGGCGAGTCACTCGCTGGGCTTTTTGTACCCCAAGTTGACTCTTGACCCCGAGAAGATGACAGGGACTCACATTTACATTGCGTCTCCAAAAGTCATAGAGCTTCATCACAAGAAGCATAAAGCCTTGAACCCGGCAGCGTCGCAGAGCAGCTTGGAGCAGTTCAAGGTGACCATGTCTCGCATCCTGAAGCTGAAGATGCAGATGCAGGAGAAGCAGGTGGCTGTGCTGAACGTGAGGAAGCAGGCGCGCAAGGGGAGCTCGAAGAAAATCGTGAAGATGGAGAAGGAGCTGCAAGACCTGCAGACCCAGCTGTGTGCAGAGCAGGCCCAGCAGCAGGCCAGAGTGGAGCAGCTGGAGAGGACGTTCCAGGAAGAGGAGCGGCACCTCCAGGTACCTCCAGGAGGGAAGGCAGGCGCCCCACGGCAGGTGGCCAGGCACGTGCTGGCCAACGTCTGGCCTGAGTCCGGAGACTGAATGGGAGCAGGAAACTTGCAGATGAAGTGGTTGAGAAGAGAGCAGGTTTCGGCAGATTAGGTCCAGAGCCACTGAGCATATCGATGAGTGAGGCAGAGAGCCGGCTGGGATGTAACCGATCTCAGGTAGAAAGCAGAGGGTTTGCAGGTCCCAGGTGTGTACTTGGGGAGAAGCTGCATGAAGGTCAGGGCACGTCAGAGCTGAAGGCGGTTGTCAGGACTTAGCTTTCTGCCCTGGGACCAGGGCCATAGCTCCATAGGCACCTGGTTAACCTGACAGGTTGTTAGCTGTGAGGATCGATGGAAGAAAAGCAAATGTTCAAGCTGGAGAGCTTGCCTGCAAAGCCTAAGGGTCCAAGTTTGACTCCTCAGTACCTACTTAAAGCCAGATGTGCAAGACAGGAAGTGCATCTGGAGGACATTTGAAGTGGCTGTAGGCCCTGACAATCCCCTCCCTCCCTCCCTCCCTCCCCCACCCCCCCACTCCCCTCTGCCTCTTTCTCTCTCAAATATTTTGTTTTTTCTTTTGGTTTTTCGAGGTAAGATCTCAGGCTAACCTGGATTTCACTATGTAGTGTCATGGAGATCTTCCTACCTCTGCCAGCACTCGGAAGGCATGTGCCAGCATGCCAGGTCCAAAATATTTGTTGTGGTTATTTTCTTGAAGCAATGATCTAGTTTCTGTTTTGAGCAACCAGCTTGCAATCACACAAGCACCCACAATTCTCTTGTTTGTTGAGTGATAAGCCACCTTCTCTTAGCAGGTTAATAGTGACTCCAATAGGAAGATAAAGTAACAAATATCTTAGTGCTACTGAGGTAAGACCAAATGTGTTCTGTCTCCAGATCATTTGTTTAGATGATAAGTTCTTGCACAGCGCTTTAGCCTGGAGCTGATTGTGTCTCTGATCAAATGTTAGCTCCCACAATGGCAGGATCCATGTCACTGCCACCCACTGCTCGGGTGATGTTGAACGTCAAGAATTCCCCATTGTTGCCGGGCGTGGTGTGCAAGCTTTTAGCCCCAGCACTCAGGAGGCAGAGGTAGGAGGATCACCATGAGTCCGAGGCCACCCTGAGACTCCATAGTGAATTCCAGGTCAGCCTGGGCTAGAAGGAGACCCTGCCTCAAAAAATAAAAATAAAAATAGGTCCCCATTGTGGAGTGAGAAAGACCCATCCCAGCTGAAGTGAGCTAGCCTTTTATCTTCTGCGTGGTTTGCTCAGGGCAAGGATAAGCCAGAGTACTGCGGCTTATTTCTGAACAATCCAGGAGTTGCTGTCGCCTCCAGGCGATAGGATTAGCAGAGGCCCTGGGTCAGATCAGTCCTTCAGCATATGCACTGGCCACTCTTTGACTACAGAGTGAATTCCAGGTCAGCCTGGGCTAGAGCGAGACCCTGCCTCGAAAACCCCCCCCCCCCAAAAAAAATAAAAATGCTTAGCAGGGCTGAAGAGATGGCTTAATGGTTAAGGCGCTTGCCTGCGAAGCCCAAGGACCCATGTTCAGTTATCCAGGACCCACATAAGCCAGATACACAAAGTGGTGCCTGGGTCTGGTGTTCATCTGCATTGGCTGGAGGTCCTGGTGCACCCATTCTCTCCCTCCATCTCTCTCTCTCTTTCTCTCCCCTCTCTTAAATAAATAAATAAATAAAATGCTTGATAAATGGTTTTTACCATTAGTAATTTACTTTGTTGAGGAGACAAGTATGTTGGCACAGTAACATATCAGAAGGACAGTTTGCAAAGTCAGTACATTAAACTAGACAATTTCACGTTGTCATACTAAGCGCCAAGTGGGTCAGTAATTTTCCAGCAAGCCAGAACCTAGAGGTTCTCATGGAAGAAGATGTGCCTGTTAGTGTGTGAAAAGCATCCATGCTGGAGAGGCTGATGGAGGCACAGCAGTGCATGCTGGGAAGGGAGGGGGGAGGAGTGGCCTAGAAGGGTAGAGGGAAAGTGACCCTGACCCAGAGCGAACAGGGAGGGTGGCCAGAATGAAGGGGTGAAACTTGGGGCGGCCGTGTGGGTTGTGCCGGCATGGGAGATTATATCTGTGTTTAGGTAGTCAGTTCTCAGCTTATATCCTTTGGGGTATCATGGTATTAGCCATTAAATGATGCTTAGGCTGTCAACCTAGTTTTCCAGAACCACCCGAGTAGCGGCTTGAAAGCTGGGCAGTCCCGAGGTATGCAGCATTTGAGCAAATAACTGCTCAGAGCCTTTTCTGCCGACAGCTTGAGGTAAAAATTGGGGGCGCTTTCTACCCGCTCCCCGCCATGGCTCCCAGGTGCCGTGCTAGCCGCTCTGCTCTGCCCGTCCCTGGGCTCCGTCCCTGTCCCCGTCCTCGCAGTGAAACCTCCCCTTCCGTTGTGGTTGCAGGGTTCGGAGAAGGAGCGAGGAGAGGAGGACCTGCGACAGCAGCTGGCCCAGGCCCTGCAGGAGGTAACTCAGCGCTTGCCACTTCCCAGGGCTCTCGTGCTTTGAGTGGGAGCAGCCGGGCACCACATGGCCACTAGCTGCCTCTGCCTCTTGGCCAGCACCTCTGTGGCACGTCCATTCTGCAAGCAGAGCAGGTGCGGTGCCCACACCATCAGAGCCTGGCATGGAGGCTCGAGTCTTCACCTGCAGGCCCGCCGCCCAGGGCGGATGCGGTGGAGGCCAGGAGGCTCTCGGGACAAGAGGCTCTGCTCTCCTTCCAGAATGGTGAGGTGGCAGCAGGAAAATGGTAGCCGTGGCTTGCTCCCCAATGCCTGTGAGGACCTCTGTGCGAGCTGTGGCCATCCACAAACCACCAGCATTGTGGGTCAGGTTGAGAGTGTAACAGCAAAACACAGACCTAGCTGAGGTTCAAACCTCACAGGAAAAAAAAAATCCCCCCCAAAAACTGTAAATGACTTCGTTTAACTTCTCTCCGGACATCACTTTACATGTTCTCTTTCTCTTACAACCTGCTGTACCTTTCACTTGTTACTGTGACCTGGTATAAGTTCAGTCAGAAGGTGGGGGCTGGGCACAAGGGCACATGCTCGCCTGTAACCTCAGCACTTTGGAGGCCGAGGTAGGAGGGTCACTGTGGGCTCAAGACATCTCACTTCCCTCTGAGTACTTCTTAAATTTTCTCCTAGTGGGCTGGAGGGAGGGCTTAGGGGTTAAGACGTTTTCCTGAAAAGCCAAAGGACCCAGGTACAGTTCTCTAGGACCCATGTATGCCAGGTGCACATGGTGGTATATGCATGTGGAGTTCCTTCTCCCCCTTTTTCACTCTCAGCTTCTTTCTCACTCTCTAGTAAATATATTAAAATATTTAAAAAAAAAAAAAAAACCTCCAAGGGCTGAGTAGCATATTCGTGGCTGGTTCTTAGGCACTGGTCCCAAACCACTGAGGTGACTTGTGAATAGAAGGTATTCCTGGGCCCCACGCCAGCCAGACGGCTTTCTGGAAGCTCTTCATGATTTCACTGGGCACTGAGGTTGGCTTAGTTCCAAAGGGAGTCAGATTTAGCAACTCCTCTCCCTGTCTGTGTGTCTCCTTGTGTGAAGAAAGTGGGTGCGTATTCTGAGAGAAAGCATTACTCGAAATTGTCAACTTGTTGGTTTCTGAACCAAAGGCATTGGCCAGAGGGCAGAAGCTAGTGGGCGTAGATAGGATGGCCTTGCGCAGCTCACCCCGATTGTGTGTCCGCAGCACCGAGCTCTGATGGAGGAGCTGAACCGCAGCAAGAAGGACTTTGAGAAGATCATCCAGGCCAAGAACAAAGAGCTGGAGCAGACCAAGGTACTGGAAGGAGATCTGTCAGTGCTTGGGCTGCTGTGATGAAGGAAGAGAGATTGTGACTGACCTCTTTAAGTCACAGCGACCCTCTGACCTCTGCCTCCTGAGTGCTGGGACCAAACGCATGTGCTTTTCAGTTTTGTTTTTTTTTATGTTTTAAGTTTTTTGTGTGTTTTTTAAAATATTGTATTTGTTTACTTTGAGAGAGGGAGGGAGAGAATGGGCACACCAGGACCTCTAGCCACTGCAAACGAACACCAGGTACATGTGCCACACTGTGCATCTGGCTTACATGGGTCCTAAGGAATTGAACCTGGGTCCTTAGGCTTCGTGGGCAAACACCTTGACCACTAAGCTGTCTTTCCGGCCCTTTGTATGTGTTTTTACATACCATAAAGGCCAAGCTAAGCAACTCCGCAGGCTGAATCCAGTCCACAGTCACCTACTGGCAACCCCTGACCTGCAGTGAGTCCTGGAGTCTTCCCACAACACTCTGAACAGAGCTGGTGCAGAGAGGGAGAGGAAAGCACCCCTCCCCCCCCTCCCCCCGTACCTTCGGAGCCCTTGCCTCCCTCCATGCACCCACCTACTGCATCGCGTGAGGCGGCAGGTTTCAGCATAGGAGTTTCGGGCAGGCAGACATTTAGACCATAGCAGGTGAGGAGAGGAAAGAAAGGAATTTCGCATTAGTTCATGTTAGGAAGGACTTCTCGAGAAACAATCCCCTATGGAGGAGGTTTCATCCTCGGACTCCAGAATGAACTTTGAAGTGATGGCTGAGAATCCTGCTCCGCTCTCACCTTCCCTCCCAGTGCGTCCCTGTTTTCCCCACACGACAGCTGGTATTGTGTCTTGCAGGAAGAAAAGGAGAAGGTGCAAGCACAGAAGGAGGAGGTGCTGAGCCACATGAACGACGTGCTGGAGAACGAGCTCCAGTGTATCGTTTGCTCGGAGTTCTTCATTGAGGTAAGTATCACATGGTCTGCCCCTCCTCGCCTTTGCCCTCGCCCTGAATGACGCACAGGCCTTACTGTTTGCTCTGCCGTAGGGAGTAATTTTTTTTTATATTTATTTTATTAAGGTAGTCATGGTGGCTCACGCCTTTAATCGCAGGCAGAGGTGGAAGGATTGCCATGAGTTCAAGGCCGCCCTGAGACTCCATAGTGAATTCCAGGTCAGCCTGGACTAGAGTGAGACCCTACCTCGACAAACAAAAAATAAATTTTATATATTTTTTTATTGAGCCAGGCATGGTGGCACATGCCTTTTATCCCAGCATTCAGGAGGCAGAGGTAGGAGGATCTCCATCAGTTCAAGGCCACCCTGAGACTACATAGTGTATTCCAGATCAGCCTGTGCTGGAGTAAGACTCTACTTCAAAACCCTGCCCCCCCCCAAAAAAAAAAATTACTGAAAACTTTACAGTATGAACGTATTGCATATTGGCTGTGTTCCCTCTTCCCCAGCCGCATCCCCTGAGGGCCCTCCTCAGTGGGCTTACCAGTGTTCACTGTGGGGTCGTGAATGTACCAGTCGGTTGGAAGGGAACAGTGCCTCAGGATACTCCTTCCCACCCTGTGGCTCCCTTGCACAATCTTTTTTTTTTCTTTTTAATAAGATTTTTAAGTATTTATTTGACAAAGAAAAGGAGAGAGTGTGAGACAGAATGGGCCACTGCAGACGAACTCCAGACACATGCACACCCTTGTGCATGGCTAACGTGGGTCCTTTGGCTTTGCAGGCAAATGCCTTAAGCACTAAGCCGTCCCGCCAGCCCCCTCTCACAACCTTCACGTGCACGCACACGCAGCCGAGTCACCACCACCCCTCCTTCTGTAATGTTCCTGGAGCTTGGAGAGCATGTTGTAGGTCCCCTTCAGTGTTGAGTACTCTGTAGCCTCATATGTTCTGTTCTGATGCGTTTGGAGTCTCCTCCGTGTCCACTGCCATCTCCCTGGAGGAGGTTCTCAGGCTGGCTGTGGGAGCAGCACTCATAAATAATCCTACACTTTCTCTTTAATGTCTCCTGGGACCCGGCCAAAGCTGTGACAGATGACTCATCTCGTGCTAGGCAGTCAGCTTTCTTTTCTTGTCCTCCTGATGGATCTTGTACGGTATCCCCAGTATTTATAGCCTTCTGTAAAAAGTGCATTTTCTAACCAAAAGTGAGCGCAGCATGGATCAAAGGGGATAAGTCTATATACTTAGAAGACATTTTGACAGGCGTACCTCTCATCTTACCAAAGAACACTGGGAGCGTCCCTCTAGAGTCTGACTTTCCAAGCCATAGACTTCTGACTTGGTTCTCAGCATCAACTATAAGTTCCCTCCTACAGGGCTGGAGAGATGGCTTAGCACTTAAGATGCTTGCCTGCAAAGCCAAAAGGGCTCAGGTTCAGTTCCCCAGGATCCACATAGATGTTTGAGGGTCCATACACACGTGGAGTTTATTTACAGCTCTTCCACCCCCCCCCCCCCCATTGGGTCTTGGCTCTGGTTCAGGCTGACCTGGAATTCACTATGTATTCTCAGGGTAGCCTCAAACTCACGGTAATCCTCCTACCTCAGCCTCCCAAGCACTAGGACTAAAGGCATACACCACCATGCTTGGCCCAGAAGGAGGGTTTTTGAGGATACATAAGCAGTTGTATCTTAGGGGTGTCTGTAAACAAGAACAGCAGGCTGTCTTGAACTCCCAGATGTGAAAAGGGCTTTATCGGGAGTGTGACGAGGGTTATTCAGAAAGAGCCCTTCCAGTACAGGTATCTTCTGCTTCTTCCCCACCCCCCCTTCTCCTTGCTCTCTCTTTCTCCCCTCCCCCTCGCTCTCACCTTGTCTCAGGAGTTCTGTGGCACTGTCACAGTGTGTAGATCATTTTCCTGGCACTTGCTGGCTTTCACGGGCCTTCACATTGCAGCCTCCCTGGAAAAGACGCCTCCTGCACTCTGCACGCGGAGTGGGACCATGTGCGCCGCTGGCTCATTCAGCTGCCACTTGAGTCAGGCACTGGCAGGACTTGAGTTTGTTTGAGTTTGGTGATGTATTTGTACCACTAACATTCCCATGCTTCCCACTTACGTGAGGTGACGTCTGTGTGCTAACTCATGTTGGCAGCTGGGGAGGCAGAACAGAGACCCATCAGCCTACCCAGGCCTGAATCTATGATTACAGCCTTGGTGGCACACACCTTTAATCCCAGCCCTTAGGAGGCAGAGGTAGGAGGAGCATCATGAGTTCAAGGCCAACCTGAGACTACACAGTGAACTCTAGGTTAGCCTGGGCTGTAGCAAGACCCTACTTAGGAAAAAAGAAAAAAAGGAGGAAATGGATTGTCTTAACGTGAAGCTTAAAATTTCCCACCCCCAGGAAGACCCTGCTGTCCATAAGATGGGAGTGTGGCCAACGTTCCTTCGCATCTTGGATATTGCTCCTTTCTGTCTGTCGTACCTTTGAGAGAGGCAAGTCTGATATGTGCTTCCCTTCACATTGTAGGCTGTCACTTTGAACTGTGCCCACAGTTTCTGCTCCTACTGTATCAATGAGTGGATGAAGCGGAAGATAGAATGCCCCATCTGTCGCAAGGACATCGAGTCTAAAACCCGCTCCTTGGTCCTGGACAACTGCATTGATAAGATGGTGGATAATCTGAGTTCAGAAGTGAGAGAACGACGGAAAGTCCTTCTCAGGGAACGAAAAAGTGAGTGGATCTGAGAATCCCTAACACACAACTCATTACTAAACTTTTGACAGGTTTTTTTAAAATATATTTATTTTGGGTTTTTCTCAAGGTAGGTTCTCTCACTCTAGCCCAGGCTGACCTAGAATTCAGTATGTAGTCACAGGGTGGCCTTGAACTCATAGTGATCCTCCTACCTCTGCCTCCCAAGTTCTGGAATTAAAAACATGCACCACCACGCTTGGCTTTTTCTTTTGGTTTTTATTTTTATTTTTTTATTAGAGAGAGAGAATGGGCGCACCAGGGCCTCCAACCACTGCAAACAAACTCCAGACACATGTGCCACCTTGTGCATCTGGCTTACATGGGAACTGGAGAATCAAACTTGGATCCTTAGGCTTCTCAGGCAAGCACCTTAACCTCTAAACCAACTCTCCAGTCCACGCCCAGCTTTTATATATAACTTTTTAAACTATTTTATTCTATTTATTTGAGAGAGAAAGTGGCAGAGAGAGAGAGAGAGAGCGCGAATGGGCGCACCAGGGCCTCCAGCCACTGCAAATGAACTCCAGATGCCTGTGCCACTTTGTGCATCTGGCTTACATGAGTAGTGAGGAATCAAACTTCGGTCCTTTGGCTTTGCTGGTAAGTGCCTTAACTGCTAAGCCATCTCTCCAGCCCAACAGGTTTTTTTGTTTGTTTGTTTGTTTGTTTTTGTTTTGCTTTATTTTGGTTGAAGAAGAGTTCAGAAAATAATTCCTAAGCTAAGCACAAAAGTGGACAAATGGGAAGGTAAAGGGAGTTCAGATAATTGCACGAAAGAATTGAGGCAGACTTAACCCCTGCAGTTTGAACAGTGCGTGAGAGGCCGGCTTGAGCGTGTGCCTTGGTCACGGGAAGGCTGTACAGAGAGGTGTTGGTCTGGTGTGTGCTGTTCGCAAGGCAGGCATGCACATCTTAGAGAATACCTGAAGAAACGTAACAGGCTCTGCCTATGACAGTCACAGCTTAGGGCAGAGGTGGAGCCCAGTGATACTTGCCTACTGTGTGCCAGGTCCTGAATTCAGTCCTAGTACCACCCCCTTCAGACCCCACCACCACCAAAAAAAATTCCTACTGTGCTGTCGTTAGAGAACCGAATGGGTTTACTGATGCACCTCCCAGTCCGAGTGTGGATGCACAGACTGGGGAAGGGCTGGTGAGGGCTGCTTCTGTGGTACGGGCCTGCTCCAGTGGTGAGTGAGTGGCCCACACTTGAAGCTCGCTGTGTTAGGAGCACAGAGTGCTCTGCCTGAATGACTTTGAGACCCCCTCACCTCCCCCCCCAAAAAAAAGATATTGGGGTAAAGCCCAAGAAAGCTACTGGGTAGGCAATCCTGGTTGTTGGTGTGGATGTGCTGGGCGTGAAAAGCAGGGTGGCGTCACGTTCAGTCTCTTATTCAGTCCAGCTGTGCCTCCTGGGAAGGCTTCAGAGCCAAAATGCTGAGAAGTCTGTGGCCCGTACACAATAGAGATGACCTAGGGGCTTGTTGCCCTAACAGGTGACACTTGGCCATTGAAAGCCCCGTGGTCCTGTTGTGTGTTGGGCATGGAGAAGCTGGAAAGCCTTAAAGGAATGCCAGGCTGCTAAGAACTAAGTGACCACTGCTTCCTTCCCCAGAGGGCAGTTGCCTTGAGTAGGTCAGGAGTCCTGATGCTGACTTGGAAGCAGATGTGGGCCAGCCAGCATGGAGGCGGAGCCGCGCGCAGAAGTGTGCCTCCGCCAGCTGTCCTTGAGGATGGCCTCCGCCTGGTTCTTTGGAACCGTCATTTCCTACTTTTCAGACTCCTGCTGGATTATTTGTGCCCAGCTTTGAGCCTCCACAGTTTGACTTCCAAGGGCCACTTGATTCTGTCAGAACTCCATTACTCTTCATTTCCACCTCCTGTCACTCCATGAGTGCTGCGCTGGCCATGGGGATGGAGGGAGAAGGGCAAGGAGACCATGTGCGGACCGCACAGCGCGGTGCTGGGGGACTTCAGAGTTCTTTAGTCTGGCCTGGACAGGTGGAGGTGTGGGGGTATTGCGGTCAGGTTCACGTTGCTGGCAGAGAACACCCAAGCAGGAGCAGCTTGGCCTGAGGCATTTTGGTTTACAGGCTCAAGTCCCCTCCATGATGGCAGGGGCAGAGGGTGGACATCACCCCCTGGCCAACATAAGGTGGACAATAGCAACAGGAGAGTGTGCCAAACACTGGCAAGGGGACAGTGGCTCTAACACCCAGAAGCCCGTCCCCAACAATACACTGCCTCCACCCACTGCTGCCTCTTGTGCCCTGCCTGAGGTCCTATAGACAGAACGGCCAGGACCAGGGCTGAGGAGGCATCTGGGGCCTCTGTGAAGGCTGCGCTCTTACTTCCTGTCTCCCTCTCTGAGAGGAGCGAAGGCTTTGGAGCCAGATTTGACCAGGCTCAGGTTAGGGCCTTTGAGCGGAAGTGTGTCATGTCGGGATGGCGGCGCCTTTGGGAGCGCCTCGTCTGTCCGCTGCTGAGTCCCTTCTCCCCACCCCACGCACAGCAGATGGCTCCCTGAGGCATTGGAAAGAGACAGAGACCTCGTGTCCCAAGTTCACCTCTGTGTCCCCTTACATAGTCTCGTCAGCAGGGCTCCTCTCTGCCTTTCGGGCGACCGTAGAGGACAGCGGCAGGCAGGCAGGCAGGCAGTCTCCCGTCGTTCACAGCAGCTCTGGCAGCCGCCCGGTGCCTGCAGTTCCGTAGTGAGGCGGCTCTGAGGCTTCTCCAGAGCTACAGAGGCTCCGAGACCCGAGCCATCAGCGTGACTGCCCGGCAGATGGGGTTCAGCTAGAATACCTGCTCTCTCTCAGTGTTCTGGGGACACTCGAAAGCTGGTTTAATCCATGGGGATTGTTTTTATTAAAGGAACCACGTTGCGGATTGGGAACGTGGTAAGCATCCGGGTGTGAGTTCTGACACTGCTGGGCCCTGCAGGGACCCGGTCATCACTGGTTGAGGGGGGAGTCCTGCCACCCTCCCCAGCCTCCCTGGCTGGCGGGTGTCTGGAAGCCCCGGATCTCGGTAGAACTAGTGTCCAAGCAGAGGTCAGGGCTGACCTTTCAGTACCTCCCGCCTCTTGATGACCCATTCACCCTGTGAAGCCAGTGACGCTGAGATCTCATGGTGTCCTGAAGCTGGGCTGGTGGGATCCTGTTGCTGCTGGAAGCCACTGGGCCTTTGCATCAGCCCTGGGCCCAGCGCCCGCCGGGAGCAAGCTCTCCCGTACTGTGCCTGTTGTGGGAAAGACAGAGGGAGGAAAGATGGAAGCCTCTTTCTTTCTTTCTTTCTTTCTCTCCAAAGCAAAGAGACCATCTTGCTCCAAGGGCATTTGAGAGACTCCAAGGCGAAGGGAGCTTGGGCTGCTCCGGAGGATGCTGGGGTTCCCTTGGACCGCTCTGGAGGTCACCTGAGAAGCTGTGTGTGCTGAGACAGGGTTAGGAAGCCCTGTGTCTCCGGCCTCCCGTGGTGCCATCCCGGCCTCCCGTGGTGCCAGCTGCACTGGGACACGAGGCTGCACTGGGACTCGCGCTGACTGCTTCACTACATGTGAGATGGTTTTGGGCTCTGGGTTTTTGTTTCTTTTTTTCTTTCTTTTTTTTTTTTTTTTAAGTTGTTGCTGTTTCTGTACCTCAGATGAACCCCTTGCCGTTGATTGTGGACAGTCGGGTATACCTTATGGCCGCCCCCGAGGCAGCCTGTGTTGTGATCTCGCTTACCTCTTCTCTGTGAAAACAAGACGTCATTTCTTGGAAATAAAATGTAAAACTCCTCAGTTGCTCCTCTGGGCTTCGGTGTATTTATCTTTCTTTCCTTCCAGCTCCCAGATGGTCTCACAGGTAAACACGGGCAGCTCATAGACTGCAGCCAAGAGAGCCACGGTGCGAAGAGAAGACTTCGGGAGAGGAAGAGGAGCCAAGCCCGGCTTACAGCCACGCCCAGCGGGCTTCTGGTGTTCCCTTCTCATGGGGGGGGGACTGTTCCTGGCTACCTCATGTTGAGGTGGGGGAACCTTCCTTTCAGCTGTCATTCTGAGGGGGTTTCCACACCTGTTCCCCCTCAGTGCCATGAACAAACCAAGGATGACTTTGTGAGAACGCTACACATCCCCCCCTGCACTTTTCTTTTAAGGTAGGGTCTCACTGGACCCTCACTCTGTCACCCACGCCGGTCTGAAACTCATGATGATCTGCCTGAGTGCTGGGATTAAAGATGTGAGCCACCATGCCTGGCTCCCCCAACTCCCACCACCACATACACTAAATTAAAAGCTGGCTCTCTTGCCTAACTGCTTTTATTCCATTTTATTATTTGTTTATTTTTAATTTTTCGAGGTAGGGTCTCACTCTAGTCCAGCCTGACCTGGAGTTTACTACATAGTCGCAGGGTGGCCTCGAACTCATGGCAGTCCTCCTACCTCTGCCTCCCGAGTGTTGAGATTAAAGGCGTGCACCACCACGCCCGGCCTACTGTATGTTTTTCATAAACAGTTGGAACCAGTACATACGCCCACTTATGGATGGTAGCTGCTGTTTTTTTTTTTTTTTTCCTTGTTAAATATATTGTTAATACTCTGATTCTGGAGTCTTTTTAAGTATTTATTTACTTATTAGAGTCAGCGAGGATTTGCCAGGGCCCCTAGCTACTGCAAACGAACTCCAGACACATGCACCACCATGTACATCTGGCTACATGGGTCCTGGGAAATTCAAACATGGGTCTTTAGGCTTCTCAGGCAAGCTCCTTATCCACTAAGCCATCGCTCCAACCCTAATTCTGGAGTCTTTAGTCTTCGTTTCCACCCTAGCCCCATAATTACTAACACTGGTAGGGTTGCTCAGTGGTAAAACACTTGCCTAGCATGTTTCATACCCTGGGTCTGATCCCTGGCACTGTCTCTCTCCCCCCTCCCTCCTCTCTCTCTGTCACTCTCAAATTAATAAAATTAAACAAAAAATTTTTTTAAGTGGTAAAAGAATACCAGGCATGGTGGCGCACACCTTTAGTCACAGCACTCAGCAGAGGTAGGAGGATTGCTGTTAGAGGCCACCCTGAGATTACATAGTGAATTCCAGGTCAGCCTGGGCTAGAGTGAGATGCTACCTTGAACAACAAAAAAAGAAAGAAAAAGCTTACAGACTTCCTATATACAATGACACAAAGTAAACACTGCATCTCTTTTTTTAAAATATTATATTTATTTACTTGAGAGAGAGATACAGAAATAGGCAGAAAGAGAGAGAGAATGGGTGCTCCAGGGCCTCTAGCCACTGCAAACGAACTCCAGATGCATGTGCCCCCTTATACATCTGGCTTAGATGGGTCCTGGGGAATCAAACCTGAGTCCTTTGGCTTTGTAGACAAGCTCCTTAACCACTAAGCCATTTCTCCAGCCCTGCATTCTCTTTCTATCTGCCTCTTTCTCACTCTCTCAAAAAGTTAAAATTACATATATAATTTTTAATATATGTAACATATAAGGACTGTTGTCAGCTCCACGCTGCTGGGATGAACTTCCAATCCAAACACAGTTTATGGAAAGAAGGGATTTATTTGAGGATTACAGATCCGGAGACGTTCCATAATGGCAAAGAAGCTGGCCCGCTTTCATGGATCCAAGCAGATCAAGCACTCTGCACACCTTTGGGCCAGACCAGGCTCCACCTCTTCAGGTCAGGCCATTGGAAATCCAAGTTACAAGTTTTAATGAAACCCCTGAGGTCTATTGGGGCGTGGCAGGGGGACACGACATAAAATCAAACTACCGCAAAGACTTCCTAGACGTTCCACCCAAGTTCTACTTATATCTTATTGGCCAAGACATAGTAATACTTATTGGTAAAGGAGTGCAGGGTTATTGGACACATTTTAATGAAATAAATTTCAATAAGAAATGGAGGTGGGGGGCTGGAGAGATGGCTTAGCGGTTAAGCGCTTGCCTGTGAAGCCTAAGGACCCCGGTTCGAGGCTCCATTCCCCAGGACCCACGTAAGCCAGCTGCACAAGGGGGCGCACACTTTTGGAGTTCGTTTGCAATGGCTGGAGGCCCTGGTGCACCCATTCTCTCTCTCCCTCTGCTTCTTTCTCTCTCTGTCTGACAAAAAATATAGTGTTTTAGTGGCATTCTAAGACACTTAACTTACAATACACTAAATATTTTCAAAAGTTGACCATTAGAAAACTGTAAATATACCCTGAGACTACATAGTGAATTCCTGATTAGCTTGAGCTAGCGTGAAACCCTACCTTGGAAAAAAGAAAGAGAGAAAGAAATGGAGGTGGACTGGAGGGATGGTTTAGTGGTTAAGGCTTTTGCCTGCAAAGCTAAAGGAACCAGGTTCGATTCCCCAGCACCCATGTTAGCCAGATGCACAAGGGGGTGCATGAGTCTGGAGTTCGTTAGCAGTGGCTGGAGCCCTGGTGCACTCATTCATTCACACTCTTTCTCTCTCCCTCTTTCTCTGTCAAATAAATAAATAAAAATAAAATATTGAAAAACCAAAAAAAGAAGTGGAGGCTCCCATCAACAGACACATGAGTGAGGTTGGAAGCGGATCTTCCAGCCTAGGCAAGTCCTTAGATGGCTGTACTGCTAGCCCTCAGCTCCATTTCACTGGCTTGACACCTGAGCCAGCGCTGCCCAGCTCACCGGACCCCATGAAGACAGGCCTGTGACAAAGGAAAGGCTTCAAGCTGTTGCATTCGGGGCAGTCGTTTTGCAAGTATGGATAAGAAGAGAAGACAAGCACCAGTAACAGCTGTGTCACATATAATGCCATCCCCAGTAGAGCAAGCAACTGCTTTCCTATTGTGTTAAGGTTGCTGATATTTCAAAACATTATTTCTCCTCGTCATTACTCAAGGGCCACAGTATTATTAGACCCTCCACTAAACCACACAAGATTGCAATTCTCCATCCATTTACATTTGTGTGGTATGACCACTGGGCAATTTGAGCCTAGTAATTATGTTTTCATCATAGGTCTCAAAAAAAAAAAAAAAAAAAAAGCTGGTCATGGTGGCATACACCTTTAATCCCAGCACTTGGGAGGCAGAGGTAGGAGGATCGCTGTGAGTTTGAGGCCACCTTGAGACTCCATAGTGAATTCCAGATCAGCCTGGGCTTGAGCAAAACCCTACCTCAAAAAAATAAAAAATAAAAATAAAAACTGGGGTCTGGGGAGGTTGCTCATTGGTTAAGGGCTCTTTCTTGTAAAGCCTGCCAGACTAGGTTCAAGTCCCCAGTACCCACATAAAGCCAGATGCACTTAGTGACAGTTCATTTGCAACAGCAAGAGGCTATAGCTTGCCCATTCTCTCTTTCCCTCTCTGTCTCTTTCAAATTAACAAAATCTTTTTTTTTTTTTCTTTAAATAAACCCAGTTTAAAATGAAATGTCAGAGCAGGTCCTGGTGGCACATGCCTTTAATTCCAGCACTCAGGAGGCAAAGGTAGGAGGATCACCATGAGTTCGAGGCCACCCTGAGATTACATAGTGAATTCCAGGACAGCCTGAGCTAGAGTGAAACCCTACCTCAAAACACCAAAATAATGATGATGATAATAATAATAAAATGTCAAAGGAAATAGAGAGTGTGTGTGTGTGAAGTAATATTAATTGAAGCATGATACCATCTGATCTGAATGTGTGAGTCACATCTGCCCAGCCTGACAGGTCACTGAGTGATGTGCCTAGGGACACGCGTCCCTCCTCGTGGGGCCCTTCCCTCTGCTGCTGAGCACACGTGAATGCCATCAAGGAAGTCTTACTACTTTGTGAGTCCTCTTTTATTTATTTATTTTTTTGTGCGTGAGTCTTTTATGTTCTTTAAACTACAAAGGCTGCAAACATTTTGGAAACAGTAAAAAGGATTTTTTTGCCAAATCAATGTCGGCCAAAAACTAACAAACAAATAAACCCCGTCTTGCTACCCTACGCAGATGGGGCTCCTGCAACGCTGCACGGTGCATCTTGTTTTGCTATTTTAATGAGAAAGCACGCTTTTTTTTTTTTTTACTTTGTTATCATTTTTTTTTTTTAACATAGACATGTACTGACAACAAAGATGCTTTTAACGAGCCTGAAGTTTTGTCAACAGCCATAGATGTTGCTCTAAGTCCAACACATTTAAAAAATTTTTTTCAAGCCAGGTGTGGTAGCGTAAGCCTTTAATCCCAGCTTTTGGGAGGCTGTGAGTTTGAGACCACCCTGAGATGACATAGTGAATTCTAGGTCAGTCTGGGCTAGAGCAAGACCATACCTGGAAGAAATCTTGGTCAATAAGCATGAAGCAGGAGAATATTCTTTTCTAAAATGGGGCATCAGGGCTGGAGAGATGGCTTAGTGGTTAAGCACTTGCCTGTGAAGCCTTAGGACTCCCAGTTCGAGGCTTGGTTCTCCAGGACCCAAGTAAGCCAGATAAACAATTTAGCGCACACATCTGGAGTTCATTTGCAGTGGCAGAAGGCGCTGGCGCACCCATTCTCTCTCTCTTTCTCTGTTGCTTTCAAATAAGTACATAAACATAAACAATCATATAAGATTCTGATGTTTTTTTTGAAAAGAGAATTCTATGAATTTCTAGAATATTTCAGAAGTATTCTAAACAAATGATTTATCTGTGTCCATGCGTGTATGTTTGTATATGGCACATATGTGCCACGGTGTGTGTGGAGGTCCATGGACAACCTCAATGTATCCATCTTCTCCTTCTACCTTCCTTGAGAGAAGGTCTTTCGTATTGTTTTACCACTGCCTGTTCTAGATTACCTGGCCCAGGAGCCTCCAGATTCTCTTTAGATTGGCTGGCTTGCAAGCAAATGCCTTTAACCATTGAGCCATCTCCTCAGCTCCTTGATGGCATTTGGGGGAGGGGGGGCGGAAAGGGGCTTTCCAGGTAGGGTCTCATTCTGGCCCAGATTAACCAAGAACTCTCTCTCTTAAAAGGTGAACCACTTCAGAGCATGATGGTGCAAGCCTTTAATCCCAACACTCGGGAGGCAGAGATAGGAGGACCACCATGAGTTCGAGGCCACCCTGAGACTACATAGTGAATTTCAGATCAGCTCTGAGCTAAAGCGAGACCCTACCTTGGAAAACCAAAAAAATAAAAATAAAAATAATAAAACTTAAAAATAAAAACAAATAAATAAAAAACAAGCCAGGTGTGGTTGTGCACACCTTTAATCCCAGCACTCTGGAAGCAGAGGTAGGAGGATCACTGTGAGTTCGAGGCCACCCTGAGACTACATAGTAAATTTCAGGTCAGCCTGAGCTAGAATGAAACCTTACCTCGAAAAAACAAAAATAAATAAATAAAAATGAAATAAAAAAAACAGCCAGGTGTGGTGATACCCCTCTAATCCCAGCACTTGGGAGGCATAGGTAGGAGGATCACCCTGAGTTCAAGGACACCCTGAGACTACATAGTAAATTGTAGGTCTGCCTAGGATAGAGTGAAACCCTACCTTAAAAAACAAAAGTAAATAAATAAACAAAAATAAAAGGCAAAAAAAAAAAATCTCTAAGGGCTGGAAAGATGGCTTAGTAGTTAAGGCATTTGCCTGTGGAGCCTAAGGATCCAGGTTCAGCTCCCCAGAACCCAAATAAGCCAGATGCAGATGGTGGCACATGTTTCCAGAGTTCATATGCAGTGGCTAGAGGCCCTGGCATGCCGATTCTCTCTCTTATAAATAAGAAATAAAAACACTCTAGGGAAAAAAATTTTTTTAAAAGAAGGGCCGGAGAGATGGCTTGGTTAAGCGCTTGCTTGTGAAGCCTAAGGAACCCTGGTTCAAGGCTCGATTCCCCAGGACCCACATTAGCCAGATGCACAAGGGGGCACATGCATCTGTAGTTCGTTTGCAGTGGCTGGAAGCCCTGGCATGCCCATTCTCTCTCTCACTCTCTGCCTCTTTCTCTCTCTCTCTCTGTTGCTCTCAAATAAATAAAAACAAAATAATAACTAAATAAATACATAAAACACCCTAGAGGCTGGAGAGAAAGACAGAGAAAAAGAGGCAGACAGAAAGTACGTATGGGTGTGCCAAGGCCTTCTGCCACTGCAAACAAATTCCAGACATATGCACCACTTTGTACATCTGGCCTTATGTGGCTACTGAGAAATTGAACCCAGGCTTTGCAAGCAAGCATCTTTGAACCACTGAGTCACCTCTCCAGCCCCATCTTTTTTTTTTTTTTGAGTTAGTGTCTCACTCTAGCCCAGGATGACCCCCCCCCCCACACACACACACACACACTCACTCTGCAGTCCCAGGCTGGCCTCAAGCTCACGGCAATCCTCCTACCTCTGACTCCTGAGTGTTGGAATTAAAGGCATGCACCACCACACCCAGCTCACATTTTTTTAAAATTTATTTTTATTTTTTTGGATTTTGGAGGTAGGGTCTCACTCCAGCCCAAGCTGACCTTGAATTCACTATGGAGTCTCAGGGTGGCCTCAAACTCACGGTGATCCTCCTACCTCTGCCTCCCAAGGCTGGAATTAAAGGCGTGCGCCACCACACCCAGCACATTTTTTTTTTTTTAAGAAGAAATAAGTACTTTTAAGTTGCTTCTTGCTTGGTTTTCTGATTAGGAGATAATGATGAATACAGAAGGGAATAGAAGACAGGGAATTCTCCGTGTAATTTCTTCCCTGTGTTTCATATACCTTCTCCCAAACTAGACTTGAGGCAATCTTTACTGGTGCTGAACATTTATTTCTGTGAATTCAGCTTACTGTCTTGTGTCCTTTTATTTTTGCTAGAAGGCTCTCTTTCAGTACTTTTTTGTAAGGCATGTCTTCCAATAACACATTCTTTCTGTTTTCATTTATTTGGAAATTGTGTGCATGTACGCATGACAGTGGTACTGGAAATTGAACCTACTTTTTTGTTTTGTTTTCCTTTTTTATTTTATTTTTTATTGACAACTTCCATGATTGTTATCAATATCCCATGGTAATTCCCTCCCTCCCCCCACTTTCCCCTTTGAAACTCCACTCTCCTTCATATCCCCTCCCCCTCTCAATCACTCTTTTATTTTGAGTCATGAGCTTTTCTTCCAATTATGATGGTCTTATGTAGGTAGTATCAGGCACTGTGAGGTCATGGATATCCAGGCCATTTGTGTCTGGAGGAGCACGTTGTAAGGAGTCCTACCCTTCCTTTGGCTCTTATATTCTTTCCACCACCTCTTCCGCAATAGACTGCAATCTATGGCTCCTGAGTGTGCCATTGTCCAAAAAAAAGTAGGTTTCCATATGACTTATTTATAGCCTCTTAGATTTTGATTAGCCCTCCCTCCACCTTTTCTTTACTCAATCTCTCCCCCTGACCTCACTTAGGCCTTTTCACCCCCACTAATCTGCTCTATTTATTTTATTTTATTTTATTTTTTAAAGAAGGGTCTCACCTGGGCCTGGGCTGACTTGGAATTCACTCTGTAGTGTCAGAATGGCCTTACAGTGATCCTCCTACATCGGCCTCCCAAGTGCTGGGATCAAGCAGGGCGTGGGGGCGCATGCCTTTAATCCCAGCACTCAGGAGACAGGTAGGAGGACTGCTGTGAGTTCAAGGCTACCCTGTGACTACATAGTGAATTCCAGGTCAGCCTGGGCTAGAGTAAGACCCTGAAAAGACCCAAGTGCTGGGATTAAAGGCAAGGGCCTCTGTGCTGGGCCTGAGCAGCTGTTTTTGAATTTCTTTCTCTTTACTGAGTTAGTACAATTGAAAACATGAAAAATGAAGGAGGGAAGACTTAAAAAAGAAAAAAAAAAGATACCAGCCTCTTAAACCCCTGGAGATCACATTAGCCAGTGTAGTAAATGCCTGGCACAGACAACAGTGGCTTCCCCCCTCTTGCCCACCCTCTTTGATCAGCGGCAGCAGTCCATGATCACAGCGCAGATGCCCTGTGAGGTGGGCATGGCCCTCCGTGACTACCCTGGCTCCTGCAAGCCGTGTGCAAGCTGCTCAGACACACACAGGCTGCTGCCTGCTGCCTGGCTGAGTGTGGCTGCTACTGTGCTAAGAGCTGAAATTGGCCCAAATGAAGCGATTTACTACCTAAGCCTTCCCCGATATCTGGATGTTCTCAGTGGACTCAACTCCCAGAACAGTTTCATCAGACGCCTGTTCATTTATTTGTGTAGACTAGGAGAAAATGTCCTAGTGCCTTTACCCTGCCTTCTTCCCAGAATCCCCTCTTCCTGGTCTGACAGTTTTGTTAGTGTTCTCATTGTTTTTTAATGTATTTTATTTATTTGAGAGAGAGAGGGAGGGAGAGAGAGAATGGGCACACCAGGGCATCCAGCCAGTGCAAACTCCAGACGCATGTGCCACCTTGTGCTTCTGGCTTATGTGGGTCTTGGAGAATCGAACCGGGATCCTTGAGCTTTGTAGGCAAATGCCTTAACCATTAAGCCATCTCTCCAGCCCCTCCCCCTCCCCTCCCCTCCCCTCCCCCTTCCCCCTTCCTCCTCCTCCTCCTCCTTCTTTTTTTTCCTTCTATTTTTTAGTTTTTCGAGGTAAGTTCACTCAATCTCAGGCTGACCTAGAATTCACTTTGTAGTCTCAGAGTGGCCTTGAGCTCACAATGATCTTCCTACCTCTGCCTCCCGAGTGCTGGGATTAAAGGCGTGCATCACTACTGTTCTCGTTTTCAAATAATTATATTTTCAGAGATTCTTACTCTGTCATTTCAAAAAAAAAAAAAAAACCAAAACTGCAAGAGCAGAGTGTTTTCATTCACTAATTTTGCCTGCATGTGATGTGTGTGTGTGTGTGTGTGTGTGTGTGTGTATGAGGTACATGCTTGCACGTGGCTTTGCAGTGGCCCTATGTTGACCTGCGGTGGGCTTTACTATCCTTCCAAGCCACAGTGGGAACACTGGGTATTCAGCTCCATCTCTCTTCTGCTTGGTCTTGGTTTCATTTCATTTCATTTCATTTCATTTTTTTGATCTTCCAAGGTAGGGTCTCCCTCTAGCCCAGGATGACCTGTAATTCACTACATAGTCTCAGGTTGGCCTCTGCCTCCCAAGTGCCTTCCTGGTGTTGTTTTGAGGCAGGGTCTCCTTTTTACTAAGTTTAGACCTTTTGGGGCTCCAAGGATTCTCTGATCACTGTTCCCACGTGGGACTGGGGCTGCAGGCTTGGGTGAGCCACGCCCTGCTGCTTCAGGTGGGATCTGGAGTCTCACGCCTCTCACACTCTCTTGCTTGCACAGGAAACACACTTAACTGCTGAGCCATCTCTCCAGCCCCAGAACAGTTGTTTCTTTTTTTTATTTTTTAATTTTTATGAACATTTTCCATGATTATAAAAAATATCCCATGGTAATTCCCTCCCTCCCCCCCCACACTTTCCCCTTTGAAATTCCATTCTCCATCATATTACCTCCACATCTCAATCATTGTACTTAAATATATACAATATCAACTTATTACGTACCCTCCTCCCTTCCTTTCTCTTCCCTTTATGTCTTCTTTTTAACTTATTGGCTTCTGCTATTAAGTATTTTCCTTCTCACGCAGAAGCCCAATCTTCTGTAGCTAGGATTCACATATGAGAGAGAACATGTGGCACTTGGCTTTCTGGACCTGACTTGCCTCACTTAGTATAATCCTTTCCAGGTCCATCCATTTTTCTGCAAATTTCATAACTTCATTTTTCTTTACCGCTGAGTAGAACTCCATTGTATAAATGTGTCACATCTTCATTATCCACTCATCAGTTGAGGGACATCTAGGCTGGTTCCATTTCCCAGCTATTATAAATTGAGCAGCAATAAACATGGTTGAGCACGTACTTCTAAGGAAATGAGATGATTCCTTCGGATATATGCTTAGGAGTGCTATAGCTGGGTCAAATGGTAGATCAATCTTTAGCTGCCAGAACAGTTGTTTCTTAAGAGATGCTCTGGGGAATTATATTTATTTGCAAGCAGAGAGAGGAGAGGAGAGGAGAGGAGAGGAGAGGAGAGGAGAGGAGAGGAGAGGAGAGGAGAGGAGAGGAGAGGAGAGGAGAGGGAAAGAGAATGAGCACGTCAGGGCCTCTAGCCATTACAAATGAATTTCAGCTAGACGCATGTGCCCCTTGTGCATCTGGCTTACATGGGTCCTGGGTCCTTTGGCTTTGCAGGCTAATGCGTTAACCACTAAGCCATCCATCCAGCCCTGTTTTTGTTTATTTGAGAGAGTCTGATAGAGGCAGATACACAGAGAGAATGGGCGCTTTAGGGGCCTCTAGCCACTGCAAATGAGCTCCAGATGCATGGCGCCACCTTGTGCTTCTGGCTTTATGTCAGTACTGGGGAATCGAAACTGGGTCCTTTGGCTTTGCAGGCCAACTGCTAAGCCACCTCTCCAGCTCTGAAGTTTTGTTTTCCAAGGCCAGGAGTCACTCTTGCCCAGGTTGACCTGGAACTCTGTGTCCCCAGGCAGGCTGACCTCACACTCCTGGCAGTCCTCCTACCTCAGCCTCCTGAGTGCTGGGTTTAAAGGCATGCACTGTGCACTACTATGCTCTGCATTTTTTGCTTTTACTTATTTATTTAGTTATTTTGAGATAGGGTCGCACAACCCAGGCTGCCATGAAATTCACTGTGTAGTTTCAGGCAGTCCTCGAACTCACAGGGATCCTCCTATCTCAGCCAGTGCTGGGATTGAAGGCATGTGCTACTACATCTAGTTTACTCAGTCACTGTCACTTCTTCTTTCCCTCCCTTCCTCTCTCCCTCTCCCTCTCTCTACATATATATATATAGGCACTTGCCTACAAAGCCAAAGGACCTTGGTTCAATTTCCTAGGACCCACGTAAACCAGATGCACAAGGTGGCGCATGCGTCTGGAGTTTGTTTGCAGTGGCTGGAGGCCATGGTGTGCCCATTTTATTTTCTCTCTCTCCCTCTCTCAAATTAAAACAAAACAAAACAAAACAAAAAAAACTAACAACAAGAACAAAAAAACATTTTTTGGGCTTGAGAGATGGTTTAGCTGTTAAGGTGCTTGCCTGTGAAGCTTAAGAACCCAGGTTAAATTCCCCAGAAACCACATAAACTGGGATTAAAGCTAAAAAATTAAAAATTTTAAAAAATGTTGCACTGGGCATGGTGGCTCAGGCCTTTAATCCCAGCACTCGGGAGGCAGAGATAGGATCACAGTGAGTTTGGGGCCACCCTGAGACTACAGAGTGAATTCCAGGTCAGCCTAAACTAAACTTGATTCTGTCCTGTTGCGGAACTTTTCTGAAACGATCGCGCCAGCGCCAGCAGGAATGAAAGCAGAGTTTATGTCCCGGACACCGAGGTTGCGATTGCTCCCCAGAGTAACTTCGGGTGTTAAACCGAGATTTTACTTACAGTGTTTGTAGCCAGGGGAGGGGTGAGCGAGCAAGCGGGAGGCTCGTTTGCAGAAGGAGCACGTGACAGTTAGCTTGTGCAGTCTGTATGATTCGAAATAGTGTTTCAAAACATACCTAGGAATCAACATGCGTATGGATCATGTAGTCGGGTCACCCTAACCATGAGCTGTGCTTCACTCTATTTTAGTCCAAGCTGTCCTTCCCTCTTATCATCCCTCTGGGTCCCCCTAGACAGCTCTCTCTTTGGGTTCCTTCAGCTGCTGACTGAGATAAGCTCAGCTAGCTCCTCAGCAGTTAATGTTCATTCAAATTCCACGTTTTCTTATTTGACCTAGTGTTCATCAGTCCAGCTTTCAGCTTCTTTTCCACCATAGTACTTGGATCCTAAAGTTTGTTCTAGATCTGCCTCTCTACACGGTAAACTCTAACTTATCTTGATGTCTAAAGGAACTTAAATGCAAGGATATGCCATGGTAACCAAGCAGCTGAGTTTCAGCTAATCATATAGCATCTAAATCCTCAGCCAATCACAGGCTGAAGGCGGCCAAAACACACCCGTGTAAGACAAACCTGGAAACACACCAACTGGGTGATTTTATACCTTATTATGCCAGAAGCCCTGTTAATCTTTGTGAGTTTAATTCAGAAAGACATACCCTTTCCTATAAAGAGTTCACAACTGACTGGGGAAGGCAGATGAGTCAGTAAGCCGTTATTCAGCAGTATGATAAGATCTTCCTTGAGAGGTAGAGCTCCCAAAGAAGGGACTTGTGACATTTGTTGATATTGTGAAAATGTGGAATTTGAATGAAGGCTGTGTGGTGTGCCCATGGTCACAGAACTAGGAAGTTGCAAGCGTTTAATTACGGTCTATGTGGTTCTAAAGCTGAATGTCTTTCCAATTCACCAAAAATCTATTTTTTCTTATTTATTTACTTATTTATTTTTTCGTGGTAGGGTCTCACACTAGCCCAGGCTGACCTGGAAATCACTAAGTAGTCTCAGGGTGGTCTTGAACTCATGGTGATTCTCCTACCTCTACCTCCCAAGTGGTGAGATTAAAGGTGTGTGCCACTATCCCAGCCTTTTTTAAAATTTTTTCTGATTTTTTTTTTCTTTGTGGTGCACCAGATGAAACAGGATCTGTTGCATGCTAGGCAAGTGCTCTACCACTTAACCACATCCCCAGCCCTCACCAAGAGTTTTTAAAAAATTATCTTAAGATTGATTTAAAAATTATTTATTTGCAAGCAGGGAGATAGATAGAAGAGAGACAGAGTATGGGGCATACCAGGACCTCTAGCCACTGCAAACTAACTCCGGACACATGTACCACCTTGTGCAGCTGGCTCACGTGGGTCCTGGGGGAATCGAACCTGGGTCCTTTGGCTTCGCAGGCACACGCCTTAACCAGCCCTCACCACGAGATTTTAACATATGTTGTGAAATGGATACATTTGGTAAATATTTTTTTTTTTTTGAAGTAGGGGCTTCATTGTAGCCCGGGCTGACCTTTTGAATTCACTGTGTAGTCTCAGGCTGGCCTCGAACTCACGGCGAGCACCCTCCCCGCCCCTCCCCCTCGCCAGTGCTCACGCCTGGCTATTTACTCCCGCCCCGCCCCGCCCCGCCCCGCCCCGCCCCGCCCCGCCCCGCCCCGCCCCCTTCCCAGGTCGGCCGCCCCGCGCAGGCGCCTTTGGCCCCCGGCCAGAAGGAACGCGGCCTTTCCAGAACCCAGCGCGCGCTCGGCGGGGAGGGGGCGGGGCGTCCCGTGACGTCATCACCCCGCGCGGCCCGCAGGGCGGGACGGGAGCGCGACGGCTCGGCCGGTGGAGTCCGGCTGGCTCTGCTGGGCGGTGGGGAAAACGAAAGCGAGGGAGGCGGCGAAGCGGCGGGGTCAGGCGCGGGCCCGGCGGCGGCGGCGGCGGCGTCAGCGTGGTCCCGAGCCGCGCTCTCCGCGGCGTGGCGGCTCGCCCCGTCCCCTCAGCGTGAGTGCCGACGCGCGGTCCCCGGGGGGCGGGCGGGCGCGCCCGGCATCCTCCCCTCGCACAGGCCGCCCCGGGGGGCCCCGAGCCCGCCCGCTTCTCCCTCCGCTCGCGTCCCCCAGGGCTGACACGAGCCGGAGCCCGGGGCCGCCGCTGCCACGCGACGCCGTCCACGTCCCAGTGGACGCACACTTCCCTCCGTGGACGCGGACGGTGGCAGGGCGGAATTCGGGCCCCCCGCCGAGCCAGGACCGCAGAGAGACACAGAGAGAGAGAAGGGGGGGATTCGAACCCCTTTCCGTGGGCTAGCAGCAAGTTAAAAGTTCCCGGCCCACGGCCCGCCGGCCATGTGTTAGTGTAGGCCACTTCAAGTGGTCACTACCTTGCCGTGTGGCGGGCACGGGGATCGGAGTGGATGATCCGAAGGCCCGAGGCGAAAGGAATGCGCTTTGAATAAGGAGCCTCAGGGGTTGGCTGGCTTGCCACAACTGTTTCCTTCCCTCGCAGCTGCCCCGGCAAGGTCTACGTTGAGTCCTCTCTCCCACTGCCAACCCTCACCCAGACGGGCAAAAGAATGAGCAGAGCCCACTAGTGTTTGCTGTGTCCAGAGCGGCCACAGTGATGGGTTTTCCTACAGCTCACCATGTGAGCCTTTTTAGGGGATTTAAGACTATGATTTAAAGTGAAGTATAGGGCTGGAGAGATGGCTTAGCGCCTGCAAAGCCAAAAGATCCTGGTTCGATTCCCCGGGTCCCATGTAAGCCAGATGCACAAGGGGGCGCACGCGTCTGGAGTTTGTTTGCAGTGGCTGGAGGTCCTGGCACGCCCATTCACTCTCTCTCAAATAAATAATAAAAAGTAAAAGAAAAAAAAACAAAAACCAACAATAAAAACAATAAACTTCAAAGTGAAATATAGCTCAGCATTGCCTTGCTTTCTGTTTGCTCAGTTTCCTGGTATTCCTGCTAACCCCAGAAAAAGCTCTTTTTTTTTTTGTTTTTGTTTTTCAAGGTAGGGTTTTGCTCTAGCCCAGGCTGACCTGGGAGTCACTATGGAGTCTCAGGGTGGCCTTGAACTCACGGCAATCCTCCTACCTCTGCCTCTGGAGTGCTGGGATTAAAGGCCTGTGCCACCACACCCGGCTACAGAAAAGCTCTTTTTTTTAAAAAACATATAGTTTTAAAAATTTATGTCCAAGGTGTTTCAAGGTCTTTAGCAGCTGCAAATGAACTCTATAGATAACTTTCCCTGCTTTGTGTATCTGGCTGTGCTGGGGAGACAAACCCAGGTCATTAGGCTTTGCAGGCAAGCACTCAACTGCTGAGCCATCTCTCCAGCCCAAAACTTTGTGTGTGTTGGTTTTTCCAGGTGGGGTCTCACTCTAGCCTAGGCTGACTTGGAATTCATTATGTACTCTCAGGGTAGCCTCGAGCTCACGGTGATCCTCCTACCTCCGCCTCCCAAGTGCTGGAAGTAAAGGCGTGTACCACCATGCCCGGCTACATTTTTTTTAATTAATATTGTATTTTTATTTATTTGAGAGAGAGAGAGAGAGAGAATGGGCATGCTAGGGCCTCCATCTGCTGGAACTCCAAACGCATGTGCCATTTTGTGCACCTGGTTACATGGGTCCTGGGGAATTGAATCTGGGTCCTTTGGCTTTGCAGGCAAGAGCCTTAACCCTGAACCATCTCTCCAGCCCTATTTAAAATATTTATTTATCTAGTTGTTATTTTTTTTAATTAAAAATATTTTTATTTATTTGAGAGGGATGGAGGAAGGGAATGAATGGGTGTGTCAGGGCCTCCAGCCACTTCAAACAAACTCCAGGTGCATGCACCACCTTGTGCATCTGGCTTACATGGTACTGGGGAATCAAGTCTGGGTCCTTAGGGTTTACCACAAATGCCTTAACCGTTAAGCCATCTCTCCAGCTCCCTGCCCCCATTTTTAATTTTTTTTTTTCAAAAATTTTTAAGCTGAGAACATTATTTAAGATTGTTATTTCTTTTCTTTTCTTTTATTTTATTTTATTTTATTTTATTTTATTTATTTATTTATTTGAGAGCGACAGACACAGAGAGAAAGACAGGTAGAGGGAGAGAGAAAGAATGGGCGCGCCAGGGCTTCCAGCCTCTGCAAACGAACTCCAGACGCGTGCACCCCCTTGTGCATCTGGCTAACGTGGGACCTGGGGAACCGAGCCTCGAACTGGGCTCCTTAGGCTTCACAGGCAAGCGCTTAACCGCTAAGCCATCTCTCCAGCCCCCATTTTTAATTTTTAAAAAATATTTATTTGAGAGAGAGAGAAGAGGCAGAGAGAGAGAGAGAAAATGGGTGCACCAAGGCCTTCAGCCACTGCAAATGAACTCCAGACCCACGCGTTCCCTTGTGCATCTGGCTTACATGGATTCTGGGGAATTGAACTGGGATCCTTAGGCTTCACAGGCAAACGCTTTAACTGTTAAGCCATTTCTCCAGCTGTAAAATACTTTTAAAATTTCAATAATTATTTATTTGCAAGGAGAGGGAGAGGATGGGTGTGCCGGGGCCTCTAGCTGCTGCAGATGAACTCTAGATGCTGCACCACTTTGTGCTTTCCTGCCTTTGTTTGGGTACTAGGGAATTGAACCCAGGAGGTTAGGCTTTGCAGGCAAGCACCTTAATTGCTGAGCAATCTCTCCAGTCCCAGTTAAAAAAAAATTTTTTTTTTTCTTTTCGAGGTAGGGTCTCACTTCCGTCCAGGATGACTTGGAATTCACTAAGTAGTCTCAGGTGGTCTCAAACCCACAGCGATCCTCCTACCTCTGCCTCGCGAGTACTGGGATTAAAGGCATGTGTCACCATGCCCGGCTTTAAAAAAATTTTCTTAATGTATAATATTTATTTATTTATTTGCAAGTAGAGAGAACGAATGGCATGCTGAGGCTTCTAGCCACTGCAAATGAACTGCAGGCACATGCGCCACCTTGTGCATCTGGCTTACGTGGGTCCTGGGGAATCAAACCTGGGTCCTTTGGCTTCACAGGCAAACACCTTAATGCTAAACCATCTCTCCAGGCCCTGGTTTTAATTTATTGAGGTAGGGTCTCAACCTAGCCAGATGCGCAACTGATGGAGATCCTCCTACCTCTGCCTCCCCAGTGCTGGGATTAAAGGCATGCACCACCATGCCGGACAGTGTCCTATTCTTAAAAGTACTATTTTTGTATTTCCCGTGATAGAACCATTAATTCCAATTTCAGTATCTTTTTCTCATTCTTTCTCAGTTTTAAGCCATTTGTTCCATTCCCTACTGTGGTTAAAAACTTTCCCAGTTGGGGCTTGGAGAAGTTAAGGCACTTGCCTGTGAAGCCAAAGGACCCAGGTTTGGCTCCCCAATACCCATGTAAAGCCAGATAGATGCACAAGGTCATGCATACTTCTGGAGTTCATTTTCACTGGCTAGAGGCCCTAGTACGCCCATTCTCTTTCTCCCTCTCTTTTCTCTCTCAAACAAATTAAAAAATTAAAAGAACCTTCCCAGTTCTTTAGTATTTTTCCTGTCATTTTCATATTTCCAAATGCGAAATAAACCACAGGGACAATTTGTTTCATGCTATATAATCTCTTAATTGTTCTGGTAAAATAATGATGATGGAACAGTCATTTGGGGGTGATTTTTTTTTTTTCACCTTGGAAATAATAATAGGTGGTTAGTAGGTTTCACATATGTTGTCTTGACTAGCCAGTGTTGCACCTAAAGTGTAGAACAACAAAGACCCAGGCCTTTTCTTCCTGTGTCTTGTTGAACTGACCCATGACTTTTGTATCTGATACCAATGGGCCATGTGCCTGTTGACCTGTGAGCACCATGGTTGTCAGTAAAACTCACAGTTTTTTGTTTTTGTTTTTCTCCTCAAGGTAGGTTCTCACTCTAGCCTAGGCTGACCTGCAACTCACTCTGTAGTCCCAGGCTGGCCTTGAACTCACAACAGTCCTCCTACCTCTGCTTCCCAAGTGCTGGGATTAAAGGCAAACTTAACCGTTTCTATTGCAAAACAGCTTGGCTAGCCTCCTTCCTAGACCATGTTCTGGGGAAGAGGCTATTCAAGTGCTGTCACTGGAAGATACTTGAACTTGATGAATTTCAGCTCACTGATGGTTTATAATTTGGAATCTCAGTGGTTCTAACCCAGGGGCAGCTGATGGTCTGGATTTATGATTGCAGAAACAATGAAGAGGAGAACGGACCCAGAATGTACTGCCCCCATCAAGAAACAGAAAAGAGTCGGAGAGCTCGATCTGAACTTCAGCTCCACATTGGACGATGATCCTCCCTCTTCTGTCAATCATGCAGCAAAAGGTATATTTATTTGCTTGTGTGGTCTGAGGCCACTGGCCATCTTTAGTCAAACCCCTGGTACTTGGGTTGAGTAGAATCCAGTCCTTGGTCTCTTGGGTAGCTATAGAGACTCTCCCATTGTACAGAGAGTGGGGAGACCTGTTTTAAATAACAGAGTGGGATTTGTCCAGAAGTGCTCCAGCTCGTTTTCAGTCCTGCAGTAGGTGGCTCTCTTGCTGCCTTAAACCAGTTCAGTGTGGTGGCCGTGGAGAGTTGTGTTTCGTAGCTCCCAGTAACCTGGGGCCCCTTGGCAGATGCGAGTGTAGCTGCCCCTGACTCGGCCTGTCGCTCCTTCAGCAGCTGTGTCAGAAACACTCACCTATCAGGGACCATCACTGTTGCCATTTGCGTGAAACTCGGGGGATTTCGTTGGTCTGGTTGAAGGAGTATCGCCTTTGCCTATTTTTAGTTTTTTTTGTTTTTGTTTTGAGGCAAGGTCTCACTCTAGCCCAGGCTGACCTGGGACTCACTCTATATAGTTTCAGGCTGGCCTTGGACTCACAGGATCTTCCTGCCTCTGCCTCCTGAGTGCTGGGATTAAAGGTGTACGCCACCACACCCAGCTGTTTTGCTTGTGGTTTTTAGGGTTATGGGTATTCATAGTTTTTATAGATCCTTTCTGGGAAATTCTGATGTGTCTAGGAGTTTGTTTCAAACACCAAGCAGTTAGAAGTAGCTCCATTTCTGTTACTTTGATGTGCCAGCTATAGAGCTCCTGGAACAAGTCAGTAGTGCTACATTGCTTGAAACAAAAGAAATTTTTCTGCCATGGTTTTGGAGACTAGAGGTTTGAAACCAGGGTATCATTAGGGCCTCACTATCCTGTAAAGGCTCTTGGGAAGACCCTGATAATCCTCATAAGTATTGGTGATTGCTGGCAGTTCTGGGTGTCTTGGACAGCATAGATGTGGTTTCTGCCTTTACCTTCCCTCTGTTGCTGTTTCCCTCTTAGGAACACATCGGTCCTTGGTTTACGGCCATGCTACTTTAGTATTACCTTATCTAAACATGATTACATCTGCAAATGCGCTGTTCCTGAAAAACGTCACCTTCATGGATCCTAGGTGACATGTTTGGAAAAGGAAACTGTTTCACCCAGCGTATCATATCACCTGGCTTGAGTTTCGCATCCTTTGTGTGATCATTGGTAAACTGGAATGAAACATAGTAACAGTTTGTTGACTAAAAAGGGTGTGAAGCTTCCTTTGTGGGTAGTAGGAAATACCTTTTCTCCACCAGCAGTAGGGTCATGGAAGGACAACTACACACCAGCTGTTAGCTCAAAGTTGGTCCAGAGAAAGGCTTGACAGGTGATGTAGCTAATGGAGCATTTGGTACAGATATGATCCTGGCTGGATGAGAGACTCTCATAATCTTGTGTGTGGAAGTATGGGTGCCTTTAAAGTTTTGGCAGGGCTGGAGAAGATAGTGGTAAATCTTGACAACCTAGGTTTGTTTCCCCAGTACCCACAGAAGGCCAGATGTACAAAGTGGCGCATACATCGTGAGTTCACGTGCAGTAGCAGAGGCCCGATGAGCTCATACACTCCCTCTCACACACGGTGGCACACCTTTTGATCTCGGCACTCGGGAGGCTGAGGTAGGGGGATCACCATGAGTTCAAGACCACCCTGAGACTCATAGTGAGTTCCAGGTCAGCCTAGGCTACAGCAAGACCCTACCTCAAAAAAATAATAAATAAACATATAAAAATATTAAAGTCTTGGTGGAACTGAATGTTGCACCAGCCTGATTCCTTGGGAAGCTGAGGCAGGAGAGCACTTGAGCTTGAGACCAACCTGGATAGCACGACAATAACTGTCAGAAACAAAAAAGTAAAGTCACAGTGGATTTCAGGATAGGGAGGAAGTCTGTATGTAATCAGGGCTTCTCAATGGAAGGCAGTATATTAATACATTTAAATTTTATTTAAAATACAAATAATATTTATTTGAGAGAGAGGGAGAAAATATGGGAGGCCTAGGGCCTCTAGCCACTGCAGATGAACTCCAGACGTATACACCACCTTGTGCATCTGGCTTATGTGGGTCCTGGGGAATCAAATCTGGGTCCTTAGGCTTCACTGGCAAGTACTTTAATGGCTATGCCATCCCTCCAGCCCTTTAAAAAATTATTTATTTATTTATTTGCAAGCAGAGAACTATAGAGAAAAGAGGCAGAGACAGTGGGTACATGAGGGCCTCCAGCCACTACAAACTCACTCCAGATTTATATGCTTTATTGTGCATCTGGTTTTACATGGGTACTGGGGAATCAAACCAGGGTTGTTAGGTTTTGCAGGCAAGTGCCTTAACTACTGAGGCATTTCTCCAGTCCTGGTTTTATTTATTTATTTTTCTCTTTTAAATGGTTTATTTATTTATTTTTATTTACAAAAGAGAGAGCAAATGAGAATGAGAATAAGAATGAATGGGCAAGCCAGGGCCTCCTGCCACTACAAATAACTTCAGACACATGCACCACCTTGTGCATCTGGCTTATGTGGGTCCTAGGGAATCGAACTTGGGTCCTTAGACTTTGCAGGCAAGCATCTTAAGTGCTAAGCCATTTCCCTAGTCCCTGGTTTTATTTATTCATTTTTCAAAATCTATTTTATTTATTTATTTGAGAGAGGGAGGAAGAGAGAAAGAATTGCATGCCAGGGCCTCCAGCCACTGCAATGAACTCCAGATGCATGTGCCCCCTTGTGCATCTGGCTTACGTGGGTCCTGGAGAGTCGAACTGGGATCCTTTGGCTTTGCAGGCAAACACCTTAACTGCTAAGCCATCTCTCTAGCCCCTGGTTTTATTTTTTATGTACTTATTGCAAGGTAAGGGCTTATTAGACCATGAAGCAGAAAGTGAAAGTAAAGCCCAAAGTGAAAATAAGGCAGAATCATTAAACAAGCTAGGAGGTCCCCCCCCCGCCCCCCACTGGCAGTCCTATTTATTACTGTTTTTCTGGATGTGTGTGTGATTTTTTGTTGTTGTTTTGAGGTAGGGTCTCACTAGCCCAAACTGACCTGGAATTCATGTAATCTCAGGGTAGCCTTGAACTCATGGTATTTAGCTAGGTGTGGTGCATGCCTTTAATGCCAGCACTTGGTAGCAGAGGTAGGAGGATCGCTGTGAGTTCGAGGCCACCCTGACACTACATAGTGAATTCCAGGTCAGCCTGGGCTAGAGCGACACCCTATCTCAAAAAACCAAGAACAAATTACTTGTTTATTTGCAAGCAGAGAGAAAAAGGGAGAAGGGGGGGGGGGCCGCAGAGTGGGTGCACCAGGGTCTGTGACCACTGCAAACAGATTGCAGATACATGCATCACTTTGTGAATCTGGCTTTATGGAGGTACTGGGAAATCAAATCCAGGTTGTTAGACTTTGCAGGCAAGAGCTTAACTGTTGAGCCATCTCTTCAGCCCAATTTTTTTTTTTTAATTCTGTTTTTTCAAGGTAGGGTTTCACTGTAGCCCAGGCTGACTTGGGATTTGGATTTGTTATGTAGTCTCAGACTGGCCTCGAACTCACAGTCATCCTCCTACCTCTGCCTCCCAAGTGCTGGAATTAAAGGAGTGTGCTACGCCTGGTTCCATTAAAAGAAAAAGAAAAAAAAAATATATATATATATATATATATATATATTTATTTATATAAAATATATATATATGTATGTGTGTGTATGTATGTGTGTGTGTGTATATATATATATATATATATATATATATATATATATATACACACAATTTGTTTATTTGCTTATTTGCAAGCACAGATATCCAGAGAGGGAGAAAGAAATAGAGAGTATGGATGTGCCAGAGCTTCTGGTCATTGCAAACAAATTCCAGATGCATGTATTACTTTGTGCATCTGGCTTACATGGATACTGGGGAATCGAACCTAGGTCATTAGGCTTTGCAGGCAAGCGTCTTAACCTGTAGAGTCATCACTCCAACCTTTTTTTTTTGCTTTGTTTTTTGCAGTAGGGTCTCACTCTGGTCCAGGCTGACCTGGAATTCACTATGGAGTCTCAGGGTGGTCTCGAACTCACAGCAGTCCTCCTACCTCTGCCTCCTGAGTGCTGGGATTAAAGGCAGGCGCCACCATGTCCGGCTCCAACCTTTTTTTAAAAAAAAAATTTTTGGGATGTATATGTGGGATGTACATGTGTGTATATAGATGCCCATGCCTTGTGCACGTGTGTGTGGAGGCCAGAGGATATTGGGTGTCCTGCTCTAATACTCTTCTGTCTTCCTTGAGACAGTCTGTCACTGAACCTGGAGCTCCCTGTTCATTGATGATCAGAGTGCCTCAGCACTTGTACTATCTTCATCCTTCTCAGAACTGGGGTGCAGGCATGTGTGGCCATGCCCACCTTTTTAGATAGGTGCTAGGGATTGGTCTTAGTAAGCACTTGTACTGAGCCATCTCCCCAGCCTGGTATGTGGGTTTGGAGACTTAAGGAAAGGGATTTTGTATCACACTTGGCCTTTGAGCAGCTTGATAAAGGCAGTCTTTCTTTACCAGCACAGTGCTCCCTGGCAGTTTGCAGTCTAGCCAGAGATGATGTCTCCTGGAATGTCTGTGGCTTCCTGTTAAGTCTTTGTGTTAAAGCAGGGCTGTTTCCGTTTGCTCCAACTGTCTACCTGCGTACACTGTTCAACTAGATGCTTGAGAGGTGTTCTTCAGGGAGGACGCAGTAGTGACATTTTCTGTCTGGCCTAGCCTTACTTTTTCTTCCTCTACTGGATCAATGTGACGACTCATTAGCAGATCTTTTTAGCTCAACCAGTGTGTTTGTTTTACATTATTCACAAGGTGGCTGCATTGCCAGCTAAATGACTTGACATTTTGCCAGGGTAAAGCAAAAAGATGTTATCATGGGCACTCTGGCATCTTGTTCTTTTCCGGATTCTTAGAGGAGTTTGAAGGCATTTTCAAGTGTTAGTAAATGCTTGGAACTTTACCTTCAAATAGCCTTTTTTGAAGTAAGGAGAGGCAGGTGAGATGATTTTTTTTTCCCCAGATGTTTCTCACAGGGAAACTTACTTCTTTTCTTAGCTGCACCTGTGTGGGCTCCTGAGCCTCCTGTAACGCGCACGCAGGTTTGGGAGCTGCGAAGCTCCCTCATGGCATCACATTAGAAGCACCTTTCCCTTCACCAGGTTTCATTCTTTCCTAAATAGGCTATGTGCCCTGAGCACCATCGCTTTCCTGTCAGCCCAGATTCATGGCTTTAATCAAAAACTCCCTTTATCGGTATTGGTTTAAATTGCTCTAACGAGTTACTATTTGTCTGTCATGAAGGAGAAATTGAGTCTGTAAAAAGGAATGAGTGCATTCTTAAACAGTTGTTAGGCAGGATGTGATGTGATGTTTATTAAAATTCATAATTTATTTTTCTCTGTGTGCTGCTCACCTTAGCCAGGCGTGGTTGGAGTGGCTCCCTGTGTGTTATCACTGTCATTTTTAACCAGATGCATTTGCTCTACTGCTCTATTGCCCTATGAACAATTTTGCCAACAGCTAGAAAACTTCCTGGTCTCCTGTAAAGCAAGCCTTTGCTCTTTAAAATGACAGCAGTGATTTCTGTGAGGTAGGGGTGAAATCTTAAGTGAAAATTCTAGATAATGTTTTGGGCTCTCTGGTAGGTCTTAGAAGGGAAGCTCCTTGGGAAGTAAATGGGAATGTCTCCCAGCTTTGGCAAGTTCTTAATGAGACTAATGATTTTAATAGGCTGACCTTATTACTCCTGCTAATTTATACCCTCACTACTGAATTCTCTGTTCCGTGTTTGCTAAATTTGTACTGGTCTTGAGAAGCAAAACCTCTCTTTATTTATGCTGCCTCAACCATGACAGTTGTCTCCGTTTCATCTGAAAAGAGTTTCCCCAGAGGAAAAATGAGTAGTGAATGCAGCAGTCTTTGGACATTAAGACTAATTTATGAAAGCTTCTTTGTTAAAAAATATGTATTTTTATTTATTGGGGGGGTCACACGAGGGCTTTCAGTCTCTGCAAATGAACTCCAGATGCATGTGCCACCATTTGCATCTGGCTTATGTGGGTTCTGGGGAATTGAACCTTGGTCCTTAGGCTTTGTAGGCAAAAGTCTTAACTGCTAAGCCATCTCTCCAGCCCCTGAATGATGTCAAGCCAAGAATTAATTTCCTATATTGCATGAATGATGAGGGGGTAAGGTTGGTTTGCTTTTCCTGCACACTTCCTTGTCACTCAGGGAGTGGTGGTAGGGTCTTTAGGTCCATTACCCTCCCTGCCAGAACTGGGAGAAGATAGTGTCCATGCAGCCACTACCACTGTGGAGGAGGGACCAGTAGGAAACATCTTCGTGCCAGTCTGGTGCTGGAGTTCTGCGCTTGAGCCAGTGCTGACTTGCCTTTAGTGAGCCTTCCACCCAGATTTGTCATTTTTCCCTGAAACTGTACTGAAAGCAGAAGGAAACATGGGCTCTTCCTCAGATATCTAAAGATGCCCATGAATGGGATTTTTAGCATTCCAGTTGTATCCTCAAGGAAATTTAATAGCCTGTCATGCTCTAGAGCTGTAGAAAGGTGTGGTCCCTTTGAGAAAGGACACAAGGTTTTCAAGCTTCCAAGGTAGGCCTGTGCATGTCCACAGAGCTGGTGAAAAGAATAAGAATCCATATAACGTTGCAGCTTCGATTAATCCTGGATCACTAATACTTGGACACCATGAGGGCAGTGCTAAGGAGCTGCTCTCATTCCTGGTCCCCTTCATCCTGAGCAATGTGGGTTGAAGGCCTGGAGGCAACTTAGACAAGAAGCCCTTGGAAGGGCCATTCTTTCTTTTTTATTTTTTTATTTTTTTAAAATATTTTATTTATTTAAATTTATTTATGTATTTATTTGTTGTTTTTGGGGGGTAGGGTCTCACTCTAGCCCAGACTGACCTGGAATTCACTATGTAGTCTCAGGCTGACCTCAAACTCATGGAGATCCTCCTACCTCTGGGATTAAAGGTGTGCACCACCATGCCTGGCAAAATTTTTATTTTTTTTTACTGATACCTTCCATAATTGTAAACAATATCTCATGGTATTTCCCTCTCTCCTGCTTTTTCCCCCTTTTAAACTCTACTCTCCATCATACCCCCACCCCCACCCCAATCAGTCTCTCTCTTATCCTGATGTGATGATCTTTTCCTCCTATTATGATGGTCTTGTGTAGGTAGTGTCAGGCACTGTGAGGTCATGGATATCCAGGCCATCTTGTGTCTGGAGGAGCACATTGTAAGGAGTCCTACTCTTCCTTTGGCTCTTACATTCTTTTTGCCACTTCTTCCACAGTGGACCCTGAACCTTGGAAAGTGTGATGGAGATATTTCAGTGCTGAACAGAAGTGCCATTCTTTAATGTGGGCTGCAGAGTTCTGTCCTCTACAGGGATGGTAGAAGAGAGTCTTGGGCTACTTAAGCTCTTGCCCCTCACATCTGTTGCTCTGAAGATCTCTCTGGAAAAGAACTAGTCTTTTAGGGGTAGAGTGATAGCTGGTTACAGCTTTATATTTTGAACCAAGCACTTTATTTATTTGCAAGCAGAGAGAGAGAGAAGAGAGACAGAAAGAGTATGGGCGTGCCAGGGCCTCTAGCCACTGCAAATGAACTCTACATGTATGTACCCCTTGTACATTTGGCTTATGTGGGTCCTGGGGAATCAAACCTAGGTCCTTTGGCTTCACAGGCAAGTGCCTTAACTGCTAAGCCATCTCTCAAGCCCAGTACAGCTTTACTTTTTTACCCTGATTTTTAGACCAATTAATACATTCTTGTTTCTCACAAATTCAGGGACATACATAACAGAAATTAAATGTCACCTCACCTGTTTCCGTGGTTTCTCATTGTTAATCTTGTGGTTGTTCCTTCTGAGTGGCATTCTCGGGCACCCTATGATGTGTACTACTTTGGTGGAGATAAGCACGAAGAAACTTGGGAGCATGCTCTGAGGTCCCCCTGTGTCTGTGTCTGTGTCTTGCTTCAACAGTGTTTGGGTGGAACAGACCTGGGGACTTCCTCCTTTTTAAAAATTTCCAACTACTTCCAGTCTCTCCATTTGTAACCATCTCGCTGTCTCAGCCTTCCAGGACCACCCAGAACCCCTTATTGCTGGGCCAGTCATGACCTCCCAGATTCGTCAGAATTATTTCACTGAGGTGGATGGAGACTGTGTTGATAGCCTGGTCAGCTTGCACCTACACGCCTCCTACACCTCCCTCTCTCTGGGCTGCTATTCTGACCTGGATGACTTAACTGTCCAGGGCAGGGGCCACTTCTTCCTAAAGTTGGCCAAGGAGAAGCACGAGGGCGTGGAGCGTCTACTGCAGAAGAAACCAGGGCTGCGGCCAGGCGCCCTTCTGGCTGTACAGAAGCTCCCCCAGATGGGGGGAACCCAGAAGGCCATGGAAGCCACTTTGGCCCTGGAGAAGGACCGGGACCAAGCCCTTTTGGATCTTCATGCGCCGAGTTCTACCCGTACAGACCCCATTTCTGTGACTTTCTGGAGGCCACTTCTTGGATGAGGAGGGGAAACTCATCAAAAGGATGGGCGACCACCTGACCAATGCATGCAGACTAGCGAGCCCTCAGCCACATCTGGAGAGTATTTCTTCAAGCGGCTTACCCTGAAGTATGGCTTCCAGGGGCTCCTCTGCTCTGCCTTCACCATCCTCAGGACCTCCTCTGCCCTGGCCCCTCTAGCCACTAGGCAGCTTTGTAACTGTCCAGAGTTCTCCCCAGTCTAGGATCAAATGAAATAAAAGTCTTATTAAAAAAACAAAACAAAACTGGACAGCTACCTTACTGGGAAGGGATAGCTATCATGTCTTTTTGACAGGGACTATAAAAATATTAAGATTTTATATTTTTTCAAGGTAGAGTCTCACTCTAGTCCAGGCTGAGCTGAGATTCACTGTAACCCCAGGCTGACCTCCAATTCACATTGATCCCCTACCTGTGCCTCCTGAGTCCTAGGTAAGATTGAGCCTTTTTTTTTTTTTTTTTTTTAAGGTAGGATCTCACTCTAGCCCAACTGACCCAGAATTCACTCTGTAGTCCCAGGCTGGCTTTGAGCGCATGGCGATCCACCTACCTCTTCCTGCTAAGCACTTATTAGGTATGCACTACCGTGCCCAGCTAAGATTAGATTTGTTTTGTGTTTTTTTTTTTTTTTTTTTTTTTTGAGGTAGGGTCTAACTCTAGTCCAGGCTTGGATTTCACTATGTAGTCTCAGGTTGGTCTTGAACTCACAGTGATCCTTCTACCTCAGCCTTCCCAGTGCTGGGATTAAAAGTGCCTGGCTCCTAGATTTTTTACTTATTTTATTATTTATTTTATTTGAGAGAGAGGGAAAGAGAGAATGGGTACGCCAGGACCTCCAGCCACTGCAAACAAACTCCAGATGCATGTGCCCCCTTGTGCATCAGGGTTATGTGGGTACCACCATGCCCAGCCATGGATTTTTTTTTAAAAAAAATTTGTTTTATTTATTTTAAAAATGTTTATTTTTATTTATTTATTTGAGGGTGACAGAGCAAAAGGCAGATACATAGAGAGAGAATGGGCATACTAGGGCCTCCAGCCACTGCAAACGAACTGTAGACATATACGTCCCCTTGTGCATCTGGCTTATGTGGGTCCTGGGGAATAGAACCTTGAATTGTGGTCCTTAAGCTTCATAGGCAAGTGTGTAACCACTAAGCTCTCTCTCCAACCCTTGACCATAGATGTTTTAAAAATATATATTTTACTTATTTATGTGACAGAGAGAAAGAGGTAGATAAAGAGAGAGAATGGGCATGCTAGGCCTGTAGCCACTGCAGACAAACTCCAGGTGCATTGTGCCACCTTGTGCATCTGGCTTTACTTCAGTACTGCATTATCAAACTGGGGTCGTTAGGCTTTGCAGGCAAGTTCCTTAGCCACTGAGCCGTCTCAGCCCTAAGATTATGTTTTTAAGCTTTCTTGACAGTTGTTATTTTGTGTAGGTAGTGCCCTATTGTATGCACTCTGACTTCCTGTGGAACAAACAGGTCCTGAATCAGAGCAGTTGTCTGATCTAGACAAGCATTATTATTATATAGAATTATTATATGTTATATATAATTATATAGTAATCAATTATATTAATATTATATATTATTATATAGAATTATTTTAGCAGTACTGAGGCTCAAACCTGGGGCTTGTGTGTGCTCAGCAAGTGCTCTATTACTGAGCTATCTTCCAGCCCCAGCTGTCTGACCTAGTAAACAGTATCAGTATTCTGAGCTCTGACACACCCTGTTTCAACCTATTGATGGATGGGCTAAGTCATAGCCCCAGGAGGGCGCAGTTGTTTTTACAATAATAGATACTCCATCTTCAAACAGTTTGAGATCTAACCACCTTGTACTACTTGTAACAGAAGAAAACTTAAGGAGTTAAACACTCAGTAGGTCCTCAGAAAAAGTGACACTTTGGCTCACAAATCACAAAAAAAAAATCACTACAGCAAGTGTTTAATATCTGTTAGCTGGAAAGCCTCAACCTGGGTGTTGCAGATGCAAAGGGGACTGTGACAGAGTTTTTGCTCTCTAGGAGTAACTGTGTCCCATGGGGGTGGCATGTGGCAAGTAATTGGCTGTAAAGCAATGTGCTAAGTGCTGTCCTGATGAAGTATGTGTGACTACTGGGCACAGTGGGCAGCAGAATCAGTTAGCCAGGCATGTGGGGAGAGAGTTCTTTAATGTCAATCCTAGAAGTGTATATTCTAGCAAGAAAAAAGGCGGATTGGTACAGACAGGCTTTAAGAATCATGATATGGCTTCAAGATATGAGTATTAACAGTGCCCATCTGGTTCCGTTCAGAACTGTGTCTCATAGAACCTGCTGTCCCTCTTACTACCTTTTGTAGAAGCCAGGCTTTGGAGTTGGACATTTATTTATGTATGTATGAGAGAGACAGTGGACGTGCCAGGGCCTCCAGCCACTGCAGCTTCTCAGCAACAACTTTTTGAGGGAATTGTGTCAAATTGCTAAGTAACATTTTTCATATTGATTGTACATTTTTTAGATAAATTTTTTATTTGCAAGGAGAGCAAGAACAAGAGAGAGAAAGAGAATGGGTACACCAGGGCCTCTAGCCATTGCAAACAAACTCCACATGCATGTGCTACTTTGTGCATCTGGCATTACATGGGTACTGGGGAATTGAACCTGGGTTGTTAGGTATTGCGGGCAAGTGCCTTAACCATTGAGCCATCTCTCTAGCCCTGATTTTATGTTTTAATAGGGAGTATATTCATATGATTCATACTTTAAAAATAGAAGATGTGATATGAAATTTTAAATCAAGTTTTGCTTCTTGGAATTATTTTGATACTTTATCTCCAGGCCCCAATCCCTGCATGCATTATCCACCTTTGTAACTTGTCTTTCCGATCTCAATTATAACTCAACTACAAGAAATGAAGATAAACAATCGCATTTTCCCTTTTCTGTACATGAGTCAGTATGCTGTGTTCGTGTGCATGGCTCAGTGTGCCTTGGTCTGTCAGTACAGAAAGCAGTGTGCTCAGTCTTTTTTTTTTTTTTTTTCTCAAGGTAGGGTCCCCACTCTAGCCCAGGCTGATGTGGAATTGACTATGTAGTCTCAGGGTGGCCTCAAACTACCTCTGCCTCCTGAGTGCTGGGATTAGAGACATGTGCCACTACACCCGGCTTGCTAGAAACTTTTATTTTTGCATTCTCTCTTTGTCTTTTTAAACCATGTCCTTAGATCATAAATGCCTAACCATTCTGATTATTAAGTATTTTTAAAAAATTAAATTAGGGGCTAGAGATGGGTCAGCAATTAACATGCTTGTCTTCCTAGCCTGATGACCTGAATTTGATTCCACAGTACCCATTTAAAGCCACAGCACAAGGGCTTGGTATAATAATATTATTAGGAGTGTTTTTTTTTTTTTTTTTGTCCCAACAGATAAACATTGAATGAATAATACTCATACATAAAAACAATCTTTCATTTTATTCTTAGATAACCACAGTAACTTACTGCTAAGACGTGTTCACTGTTGAACCCTGGGCAGCTTCTCAAGCTTTGGGATCAGGTCAGATACCTGCTCCTCCTACATTCCTCCTGCTTTCACTTATGCCGTTTTCAGTAGGACAGTGCAGATGTTGTTGACCAAACTTTTTTTTTTTTCTTTTCTGAAGTAGGGTCTCACTCTAGCCCAGGCTGACCTGGAATTCACTATGTAGTCTCAGGGTGACCTTGAACTCACAGTGATCCTCCTGCCTCTGTCACCCAAGTGCTGGGATTAAAGGCGAGTGCCACCACATCCGGCTATTTTTTTGTTTTGTTTTGCTTTGTTTTTTTGAGGTAGGGTTTCACCCCAGCCAAGACTGACCCAGAATTAACCCCAATGCCTAATAGGTAGTAATAGAGAAATATTGTAGTAATATGTAGTAATAGAGAAAATTGAAAAGGTGGAGTTCTGTGCCATAAACGCCCCTAAACATTTTCTGTTCTTTTCCAGCATCTGCTACAAGCCTTAGTGAGTCTGACAGCGAGACTGAGGGGAAACTGCCCAGCTCCGACTCCTTCAAAGATGCCTTCAGAGCAGACTCCCTTGTGGAGGGAACATCTTCTCGCTACTCCATGTATAACAGTGTCTCCCAGAAACTCATGGTATGTCAGTGCTTAGAGGGGTTTCTAAAGCTGCCAGGGCAGAGGAGAGGAAGGACAGCTCGTACTGGCATGAAAAGAAAAAGAGACGAGCTAGAGTATGGATTAAAAAAAAAAATTTATTCCCTTCCCGTCCCGTCCTGTCCTGTGTCCCCTATTCCCTGTCCATCCCCGTCCCGTCCCTGTCCCCTCCCCCAATACCCCCTTCCCTGTCCCTTGCCCAGTCCCTGTCCCCTTCCTCCTCCTCTCTTTATGCCCGGCATAAGAGTATGGTGTTTATTTTTATTTTTATTTTACTTTGCTTTCTGCCTGCTGAAGTTTTTCTTTCTTTCTTTTTTTTTTTAATTTTATCTTTCTTTCTTTCTTTTTTTTTGTTTTTTGTTTTTTGTTTTTTTGAGGTAGGGTTTCACTATAGCTCAGGCTGTCCTGGAATTAACTATGTATTCTCAGGGTGGCCTCAAACTTAACGTCGATTCTCCTACCTCTGCCTCCTGAGTGCTGGGATTATTAAAGGCACGCGCCACCATGCCTGGCTATTTTATTTATTTATTTTTTATTTCTATTTTTGCCTACTGAAATTTAATAGAGGATGGCCTCTGCTCAGCCCATGTGACTTTTTAAAAATTATTTTTTATTTTTGTAGTCAGTGAATATAGTCAAGTTGGTACCATTGTTAGCCTCCTCCCTGTCCTCCCCCCTCTACAGGGGCCCTCCTTGTTGGGGTATATAGGTCGTGCATTGTGGGGTTAGCCTTTAGTTTTGGGTAGGAGAAAATGTCTCTGGGTGTCATGACCCAAAGTGTGGCTTTGGCATTCTTTCTGCCCCTCTTCCGCAAATTTCCCATGTTGGGTTTATTTTAGGTCTGCTTCTGAGTTGAGGTCTGTGTGTCTGGATATCTGGTTTGGTAGGGGTTGATTGTTCTCTGTGTCTCCCTCCTTCACCGTTCTGCTGGTTCCTGGTTCGCCAAGAAAATGGCATTTTTGCATGTTTCCCCAGTTATTCTTAGTTTCAGCTGGGGCCCTTTTGAGGTATGATGGGGTGGTTTTCTCTGTAGGATCTGTGTCTATGTGAAAAAGGCCATGTGACTTTTTAAAAATATTTATTTATTTGAAGGGGAGAGCCAGATAGATAAAGAGAGAATGGGCATGCCAGGGCCTCCTGCCACTGCAAATGAACTCCAGACTCATGTGTCACCTTGTATAGTTCACTTATAAGGGTACTGGGGAATCAGACCTGGGTCCTTAGGCTTCACAGGCAAGCACCCTAACTGCTAAGCCATCTCTCCAGCCCCAATTGTGACATTTAAGTAGATGGTTTGTGACTTTTGAGAAAGGTTTTAGGAAGTCAAGAATGGTGGTACATGTGGGAGGCAGGAGGAGGAGGATTGCCGTGAGTTTGAGGGCTGTACTGAGACCTTACCTCAAGCCCCACCCCAAACAAAACAAAATAAATTAACCAAAAAAAGTTTTAAGGCTGGAGAGATGGCCCAGCTGGTAGTGGCGCTTGTTTGAAGAGCTACCATTATGGACTCCATTCCCTGGTGCCCTTGTGAAGCCCGACGCACAAGGTTGGTAGTGCCCGGAGTCCTGTGCTCACTCTGTCTCGAAAACCAAAAGCAGATAAGTAGTAGCATAAAAAGGTGTTTTAGAGTGCTCGCCTTAGCTTCCATGAAGCATGCTTTCTTTTAATGTCTTCATTATGTGGGTTACTGAAAGTGAAAGTAAGGCTATTTGGTAAGGGTAAGGTAGAAGTTGGCTTGAGGCCGCTCTGGGTAAGTTATGTCTGTTTATCAACTGTACTCTGGGTCTCCTTTTCAGTCACTTAGACAGATGAGCTGGAAGGGGAAATTGCACAGATATCCAGTAAGAGTCATTAAGTTCCCCTGGTACTTCTAATTGCAGCTCGCATTTGCCCAACTTCTGGGAGCCCTAGACTTGGACCTGCAGAGTAGACAGCCACTGGCCTTCAGTGAGTGAGTTCTCTTCATTAGGCTAGAAGGCAAACTTGAGGCCTCACACATCTATGTTTTTCAGGGTTTGACAGAGGATAAATAAATGCCTGTTGAACTGAATTAATTATACTCTGTTTTCTTTTTTTCAGGCCAAGATGGGTTTCAAGGAAGGTGAAGGATTGGGTAAATACAGCCAGGGTCGGAAGGACATTGTTGAAGCCTCTAATCAGAAAGGTCGACGAGGCTTGGGTCTGACACTGCAGGGCTTTGATGAGGAGCTGAATGTGGATTGGCGGGATGAGCCTGAGGTAAGTGGCGAGGGGGATGAGACAGGAAAGCCAGTGATGTTTCGATTGTGTAGTTCTTTGCAACTATATTAAATTAGGACTCTTGAGAGGCAATATAGCAGGGTGTCTAGAGGGCTCAGGACACTTTTCTTACATGGAAGGTCCTAGGGATGTCCAGAAAAGGGCATCTATCTAGCATATCAGTTTGTCTAAGACCAGAGGGAAGGTATGATAGAAGGTAGACTTTGGCTCCATGAAGAACTTTAGTGACTAGGTGCAGTTCCCAACTAGCAGAGTAAGAAACCTTACAAGCCAGTGAGCGCTCTCCACAAAAAGGGTTCAAGAGATCAAATGCGTCCCACTGTCCCATTGAGTGAGTGATGGGATTAGGAGTCCCCTGAGGTCCTTCTGCCTCCACAAGATTTGGCCATCCAGGTTCTAAACTGGTGTTTGCTTATTATAGCTTTCCTACTGTAGGCTTACTTTGATTTATGTACTTGATTATATCTGTTGTAAGCAAAAAGAGACTTTTGCAGTGCTGGGAATCAAACCTAGGGCCTGATACTTGCCAGGAAGCACTCTGCCACTGGGCTATCTCCCCAGCTTCCAAAGAAACTCGTACCCTTTTTCATGGCTTAAATTTTATTTTTATTTATTATTTATATCCTACCTTATTCCAAAAAAGGATTTGAAGTAGAAATAATAAAAACACCTAAAAATAAGAAAGTGAGATGTTACCACTAGAATTGAGAGTCGACGGCTATACCACCCTCCCTGGCTGTACTGATCTCAGAAGCCGGTGGGCGTGGTTAGTACTTGGAGGGGAGACTCCAAATCAAGACTAGAGAAGAGAGCACACAGGTGTGACTTCTGCATAGTTGCTGTAGGTAAGCTTCAGATGTGGCTTTGAACACGGGGATACTGCGGGGGTATTTGTCTCCCTGACTTGCCAGGGAAGTACTGCCAATGAATTTGCCTGTGATGGAAGCCTAGTGAGGCTGCGGAGTGGACTGTGATGCTACAGGCCCTGGGGTGGTCTCTCTGTGCTCCCTTGTGACCTAGAGCAGAGACCAGCAGACGGCCCAGTGCACACTAGGCGCAGGCTAGTAACTGTTGCCAGATGCAGGCTTTTGCTTTAGAAATACCTAATGCCTTCCTTGTACTCATCTGTGCAAAAATAAGTACACATGGTTCTTGATCCTTTCTGTGGAACAGGATTTGAATACACTTTGGGAAACGTGTGATCTGAAATTTCCTCATAAAATCTGTCTTTTTTTGCGGGGGGGGGACTTGTTTCAAGGTAGGGTCTCACTCTAGCCCAGGCTGACCTGGAATTCACTATGTAGTCTCAGGGTGGCCTCGAACTCGTGGCGATCCTCAAGTGCGCCACCATACCTGGCAAAATCTGTCTTCCTAATGGAAATGGTAGGCTATTGAAATTCCTTTCTGGGGTGAAGCTTTTGGAGTACCATTCACCATAATTCAGCTCTTCTTAGATGGAGCCTGTCTGAGAAGTTTGGTTGCACTCTTGGCAGCCACTTAAGGCGGATGAGACTGGGTGCTTTGGATGAAGGCCACTCTGCAGGTGCTCTTCATGTTCAGGCTCCCATAGGGTGCCGGAGTCTGCTTTTGTTCGAAAGAGTGTCCAGTGTGTGAATGAAACTTTCATTTTATTTAAATTTTTAAAATTTATTTTTATTTATTTATTTGAGACAGAGAAGGACAGAAAGAGAGGGAGAGACTGGGTGTGCCAGGGCCTCTAGCCACTGCAAACAAACTCTAGATGTATGCACCACCATGTGCATCCGGCTTACGTAGAACTTGAAGAATTGAAGCTGGATCCTTCGGCTTCACAGGCAAGTGCCTTAAACACTACACTAAGCCATCTCTCCAGCCCTTTTACTTATTTAATTATTTATTGTGTGGGGGAGATAATTGGCATGCCAGGGCCTCTAGCTATTGCAGTCAAATTCCAGATGCTTGTGCCACTTTGTGCACATATGTGACTTTGTGCACAAGCGTGACTTTGTGTGTCTGGCTTACATGGATTCTGGGGAGTTGAACTGGGTCCTTGGGCTTTGCAGCCAAGTACCTTAACCACTAAACCATCTCTCCAGCTCAAAACTTTTTCTTTTTTGGAACAGGTTATATATACATATGTGCTTAAAGGTGGTGGATTTCAGCAGCAGAAACATAGCTCACTGCTAGATTCATGGACAAAGGCTTCAGTAATTTTTTGTTTTGTTTTGCTTTTGTTTTTTGAGGTAGGATCTTACTGTAGCCCAGGCTGACCTGGAATTCACTATGGAGTCTCAGGGTGGCCTCAAACTCATGGCGATCCTCCTATCTCTGCCTCCCAAGTGCTGGGATTAAAGGTGTGTGCCACCATGCCCTGCTGGCTTCAGTAATTAAAAAAATATATATATTTATTTATTTGCAAAGAGGAAGAGAGAATGGGTACACCAGGGCTTCTTGCTGCTGCAAATGAACTCCAGGCACATGTGCCACTTTATGCATCTGGGCTTTACATGGGTACTAGGAAATTGAACCCAGGCATCAGGCTTTGCAGGCAAGTGCCTTAACTGCTTAAGCCTCCCTCTAATCAGTCCTTCAGTGATTCAGTCTTCAGCTTTTCTCTGTTGATGGTGTTTGGCTTGCCCTCAGGACCTTGCATTTTGATGCCATTTTATGCTTTTCAGAGCATGTAATACTACCTTTAATCACATTACTTCAGTTTGCAATGGTGAATCTTCTACACAGTTGCTTGGGAGGCAATCTATGAAGCTGCCACCTGATTACGTTTATAATCTATGGTCAGGCAATGCCCTTAATCCCAGCACTTGGGAGACAGAGGTAAGATGATTGTCATGAGTTTGAGGCCAGGTTTTTATACTCTTAACATGTACCTGGGCATCATTTTTTGTTATTCTGAGGTAGGGTCTAACTGTAGCCCAGGCTGACCTGGAATTCACTACATAGTTCCAGGCCAGCCTCAAATTCATAGTGATGCTCCTGTCTGTGCCTCCGGAGTGCTGGGATTAAAAGGGTATGCCACCACACCTACCCTACGCATCACTTTAAAAAATATATATGTATTGCCGGGCGTGGTGGCGCACGCCTTTAATCCCAGCACTTGGGAGGCAGAGGTAGGAGGATCGCCATGAGTTCAAGGCCACCCTGAGACTACAGAGTTAATTCCAGGTCAGCCTGGACCAGAGTGAGACCCTACCTCAAAAAACCAAAAACAAAAACAAAAACAAAAAATATATATATATATGTATTTATTTGGGGGGGGGGGGAGGGAGGGAGGGAGGGAGAAAAAGGGTGTGCCAGGGCCTCCAGCCACTGCAAACGAAATCCAGACACGTGTCCCTTGTGCATCTGGCTTACATGTGTCTTGAAGAATCGAACTGGGATCCTTTGGCTTTGGAGGCAAATGCCTTAACTGCTATGATGAGATGGACATTTCTCCATCCCATCACTTTTTTTTTAGGGCTCAGAATGACATCCTAATGTATAGCAAGCATGAGAACCACTAATTTGCTTATTGAGGAAAGTACTTGGAAGAATTAAGAGGAAGCAGTGATTAGTGATGGCTATTATCTGCTCTGTACTGGAATAGTGTTGGAGGAATACAATATATCAGTTTCTGGGTTGTTTATTTTAGAGGACAGGGGCGCATGAGGGAGAGAAAAAGAGACAGAGAATTGGTTTTATAAGCCCGTTGAATAAGGTGGTACATATATCCAGAGTTCGTTTGCAGCTGCTGAAGGTCCTGGCGTGCCCATTCTCTATCTGCCCCCCCCATGTATATATGTGTATATTTGATAATAAAACTTAAAAAAAAAATCTGTCTTAATTCAGTGTTCTAAGCACTTACACATAAGTAGGTATTCATCAAATAAATTTGGAACAAATGAAAGAAACCCTGAAGCTTAGGAAGTTCCTAACAGCATTACAGCTGCCCTTTGGAACTAAGCTGGGTGGTTGTGGCTGCAGTTCTGTGTCTGGCCCACAGCGCTTGGCTTCAGCAGTGTGGACCCTTCTCGGTCGGCCCCAGACCTGAGGTGTCGGGAATTCCTGGGTGGGTCCATCTTACCTGATTAGCCTCTCTCTTTTTGTAGCCCAGTGCCAGTGAGCAAGTGTCATGGTTCCCAGAATGCACCACTGAGATTCCTGATACTCAGGAAATGAGTGATTGGATGGTTGTGGGACAGGTAAGATTTCATGAAAGCATATTCCAACTGCTTGGCACCTTTCTGACTTTTTCATTGAATCTACTGCTTATGTTTATTTGTAATTTAAGAAAAATGTGAAACTGCCGGGCGTGGTGGCGCATGCCTTTAATCCCAGCACTCGGGAGGCAGAGGTAGGAGGGTCGCTGTGAGTTCAAGGCCACCCTGAGACGACAGAGTGAATTTCAGGTCAGCCTGGACTAGTGTGAGACCCTACCTCGAAAAACCAAAAGAAAAAAAAAAAGAAAAGAAAAATGTGAAACTGACTATTCTGATAGGAATAGACGTTGTATGAAGGGGTGTGCTATGGATGGGTTGCGTATAGGAGGTGTGGCAGATAGGGTTTCTAGTCTTGGGACTTGTAAGGCAGGCAAAATGTATAATCTCTACCCTTTCCTTATGGCTGTCTTTTGATGTGGCTTATTGTGTATCTGTGTATATTCTGGTCAGAGATGAAAAGACACTGTCCCTGTCCTCAGAAAGTAACGAAGGATTTTGTAAAAAAAAATATTTAATTTATTTATTTATTTGAGAGAGAAAGAGGGAGACAGAGAGAAAGAGAGAGAATGGGCATGCTAGGTCCTCCAGCCACAGAAGATGAACCCCCTTGTGTATCTGGCTAATGTGGGTCCTGGGGAATTGAACCTGGGTCCTTGGGCTTTGCTGGAAAACTCCTTAACCTCTAAGCCATCCATCCCTCCAGCTCTTTTTTTTTTTTTGGATGTAGGTTCTCACTCTAGTCCAGGCTAGCCTAGAATCCACTATGTAGTCTCAGACTGGCCTGGAACTCATATTAATCCTCCTACCTTGACCTCCTGAGTGCCAGGATTAAGGGTGTGTGCCACTATGCCCAGCTTTGGTTATTTAAAAAAAATTATTTGACAGAGAAAGAGGCAGATAGAGAATGGATGTGCCAGGGCCTCTAGCCACTGCAAATGAACTCCAAAGTACATGCATCACCTTGTGTATCTGGCTTTATGTGGGTACTGGGGAATTGAATCTGGTTTCTGACTTTGCCCGCAAGTACCTTAACCACTAAGCCATCTTTCCAGCCCCCAACTTTGGTTACTTTTGTTTTAAGATTTATTTTTATTTATTTATTAGAGCTGAGGGATGGTGAGAATGGGTGTGCCAGGGCCTGTAGCCACTGCAAATGAACTCCAGATGCATATGCCAACATGTGCATCTGGCTTATGTGGGACCTAAAGAAACAAACCTAGATCCTTAGGTTTCACAGGCAAGTTCCTTAACCACTAAGCCATCTCTGCAGCCTTTTTTTTTTTGAGGTAGAGTTTTGCTATAGCCCAGGCTGACTTGGAATTCCCTATGTAGTCTCATGGTAGCCTTGAATTCATGGTGATCCTCCTATCTCTGCCTCCTGAGTGCTGGGATTAAAGGAATGTGCCACCACACCTGGCTCAAGCCCTGGTTATTATTACTATTATTTTTTCCTTTGGTTTTTCGAGGTAGGATCTTGCTGTAGCTCAGACTGACCTGGAATTCACAATGTAGTCTCAGGGTGGCCTTGAACTCTCAGCGATCCTCCTACCTCTGCCTTCCTAGTGCTGGGATTAAAGGAGTGTGCCACTATGACGGGTGCCCTGCTTACTTATTTATTTTGTTTTTTGAGGTAGGGTTTTGCTCTAGCCCAGGCTGACCTGGAATTCACTATGTAGTCTCAGGGTGGCCTTGAACTCAGCGGTCCTCCTACCTCTGCCTTGTAAGTGCAGGGATTAAAGACGTGTACCACCACACCCAGCTTACCTGGTTATTTTTATGAAAATATTTATGCTGGGGCCAGAGAGATGGCTTAGTGGTTAAGACATTTGCCTGTGAAGCCTAAGTGCTCATGTTCTTTTTCTCTCCAGATCCCATGTTAGCTAGATGCACAAAAGTGAGGCAAACACAAAAGTTGCACATGCCCACTAGGTGGCACAAGTGTCTGGAGTTTGATTGAGGCCCTAATGTACCAATTCTCTCTCTCTGTCTAGCTGTGTAAAAAAACTTATGCTAAATGTTGCTCTTTTTTAAAAAATTTCTTTTAACTACTTTTATTTTTGGTTTTTCGAGGTAGGGTTTCACTCTGGCCCAGGCTGACCTGGAATTCACTATGTAGTTTCAGGGTGGCCTCAAACTTATGGCGATCCTCCTACCTCTGCCTCCTGAGTACTGGGATTAAAGGTGTGCGCCACCCTGGTAAATGTTACTCTTTTTAAAGTCAATTAAATATTTAAAACCTCAGTTTTAATTTCTTTTTTTAATATACTTATATCTAACTCACATAAACAAAGATTTTGGAGGTCTCAGTATATGTGTGTGTGTGTGTATATTTTTATTTTATTTTATTTTATTTATTTATTTTTGCATGCTACCCTATCCTCTGCCCCCTCAGTGACTTCCCAGTTTGGTCATTGCTAGTTTTTGGTTGGTTACGCTTGGATAAGGCACTGGGTTTGACATCCCGTGAGGCTTTTTTTGCACCCTTGCTTTCTTTTTTCTTTTGGTTTTTCTTTTCTATTGACAACTTCCATGATTGTAAACAATTTCCTATGGTAATTCCCTCCCTCCACCCACTTTCCCCTTTGAAACTCTACCTCTACTCTCCATCATATCCCCCACCCCTTCTTTTATTTTGATGTCATGATCTTTCCCTCCTATTATGATGGTCTTGTGTAGGTAGTGTCAGACACGGTGAGGTCATGGATTTCCAGGCCATTTTTTGTCTGGAGGAGCACGTTGTAAGGAGTCCTACCCTTCCTTTGGCTCTTATGTTCTTTCCACTACGTCTTCCACAGTAGACCCTGAGCCTTGGAAGGTGTGATGGAGATACTTCAGTGCTGAGCACTGCTGTCACTTCTTCCAGCCCCATGTGCACCCTTGCTTTCTTCACGTGTTACAGGTCGGTGCCTGGTACTGGGCATTTCTACTCATCTCAGAGTCAGGCGCATCCTGGCTAAAGGACAAACTTATGTCATGTGTGTTCCCCTGTCCCCCAATCCTTCTGCCTCCCTGCTCCAGGGGCAGACAGCTTGCTCGTCTCCTTCCTGTTTGCTTTTCCCAGCTTCAGCATTTGGGAGTGTTGGGCCCATATGGTGTTCTCTGCAGAGCGCCCAGCAGACGGCTTCATCTCAGCCATCTGGAGCGTGGCCGCAGGGATTTGGGGTTGTTTCTCGCGCTCCTTGGGGATTGATGTTTCTTGGCAGGACTCAAGCCCCTTCTTTCTGTGCTCACTGGCACCCTAATTTCTCCATTCAAGCCTTCCGCCTACAGTCACACTTGGTCACTGTTTCTTCTCCCTGTAGAGGAAGATGATTATTGAAGATGAAACGGAGTTTTGCAGTGAGGAGCTGCTTCACAGTATGTTGCGGTGTAAGGTAAGGCCTGTGGCTGGAGCCAGACATGCAGCCCTTGCTTTCTAGTTTTCCTTTTGAGTTGATGGGTACTGGCTAAAATTAAGTTTTTCCTTGGAGATGGGATATGGAACTTGGCACATATCTCCAAGGTGTGTTTTTTCCTGGTAAAACTCTGGCAGGGAGAGAGAATGGGCGCGCCAGGGCCTTTAGACACTGTGGATGAACTCCAGATGCATGTGCCATCTTCTGCAGCTGGCTTACGTGGGTACTGGGGAATCACACCTGGGTCCTTAGGCTTTGCAGGCAAGTGCCTTAGCCATCAAGCCATCTTTCCAGCCCTGGGCTTGTCATGTTATGTCATTCATGTGATCTGTGGTCAGCAACAGACTCACTTAATCTCAATGGGTCAGTACATTGTAACTCTCCAAGGGCCTGGTATGGTGAAAGGTGTGGAATCATTCTCTAGCATTAAATAAGTCTAGATTCAAACCCCATTTCAGTAACATTTTTGCTGTATGACCTTGGGTCATTTGCTTCAGGATCTTGAGTTTTTCTTCTCATCTCTAAAGAGTAGTGGGATACTTCTCTGGATGGAGAAAGAAGCTCCAGATGCATACACCACCCTGTGCATCTGGCTTACGTGGGTCCTGGAGAATTGAACTGGGGTCCTTTGCCTTTGCAGACAAGCGCCTTAACAGCTAAGCCGTCTCTCCAGCCCCCTTGACATTTTTTGATTATGGACCAGGAAAGCACATGCCTAGGGCAGAATAAGCCAGGGATACCTAGGAGGAAATAAGCTGGAAAAGAATGAAGGCTTCCCACCTGCCGTACTGAGCTCCCTCCCCCTTTTTTTGTAAAGGATCGGGGGCATATCCATAAGATGAATAGATTTTAGGTGAAGTGAGGATGTCTGTTTCTGGAAAGGACATTGGGAAGGAGGGTTAGAGGGCTGTTGGAATCCTGTTGTATGTGGTAGGTGCTGTAGAAAACTCTGGTCTTTGTTTTCTTCTATGTTCAGAGCCCTGAGTCCTGACTTAGAACATGGGTTCCTGGGTGGTGGTGGTGGGAGGGGCAGTGATTTGTTGTGAGGACTGGTAGTGTGAAGGAGGATCTCTGTGTATAGTCATATGCCAGATACCTGCTGCTGTGGTTCTTGGCACCTTGCAGGTGAGGCAGCCATTGTCAGGGTTGCACAACTGTTCATTTCAAAGCAGAGATGCAGCAGGAACCTACTTCCTTCTAAGGTCATGGCCCTTGTGCTTTCCCAGAGGGGTGGGATGACCTTACTTGGCGATTCTGCTTCTCTTTGACCAGAGTGTATTTGACATCCTGGATGAGGAGGAGATGCGGCGAGCTCGGACCCGAGCCAATCCCTACGAGATGATCCGAGGAGTCCTCTTCCTTAATAGGTGCGCCGTCTGGCCTCTCCTCTCCCACTGCATCTTCCATTTGAGCCTCGGCCTTCCAGATGCTGGAACTGAGTTGTAATTCTCTGTCTTGCTTTGTTGCAGGGCAGCGATGAAGATGGCGAACATGGACTTTGTATTTGATCACATGTTTACAAATCCACGTGATTCCAAAGGGGTGAGACTTTGTGGTGCTGACGGACTTAAGCTTCAGTAGCTCTGAAATTGCATTTGTTCAGTGTGAGATTATTTCTGCTCTGAGACAGACATGTGTTTTGTTCTGTGCCCCCAGATCGTGTTCCCCAGATCCCCCCTGCTCCCAGGAGGGCCTGGTGTGCTGGATGCCTTCACGATTGGTGGTTTCCACAGGTTGCTTTCCCTTGTGCCTTTAGGAGCAGGCTCTGTGTGGGATCATAATTAGGAGGCTTTGGCCTTCTTCTAGAAGTGGCAGAGCAAAATGATTTTCTGCTCTGCTACATCTCATTTCTTTGAACACTAGCCGTCCGTAATGATAAAGAAAGCAGTGAAGGAAATTTCATTCTAGAATTCCCTTTGGGGGTGGGGGTGTCGGGTCCAAAGCATTTTTTATATCCAGTCCTGGAAAGTTAGTTTTCTTTGACAATGACAGGGCCAGGAGCCAGCTGCCCCCAAGCCTGTTTCTGCTTCAGTCACCCTCATCCCCTGTCCTCCCCTCACTACCCACTGGCTGGAGGAACTTACTTCCAAATGCTTTGATGTTTCAGCTCTGTCTGCCTAAGTACTAGCTCCATGCTGGCGAAGGCGGCATATAGAACCCCCAGCCTTTACTTAGTTTTCTTTCCCAGGGCTCCCTCCCCAGTTTCCAGGCCCGGCAGGCAGCACACAAAAGGCTTTTAGAATTAGTATCTTGAGAAAATTAGGTTGATACAATGTTGATTTAATTTTCTGATCTCCCAATGATTTCCTCTAAACCCCTGCCTGGCAGAGGACCTCTGCTAAGCTGATGGGAAGTCACAGTGCCAGTTTTTGGTTTCTAAATGTGAAGACCTCCAGCAGCTGGTATCTGGAGAATGAAGTAGGCACCAGGATCGTACAGTTAAGGTCAAGGGTGGAGATGTTAGTCACATAGGAAAAGACAGCCATGTTTGGTTTGTAATGCATCATGCAGCTTCTTGACCTGAATTGGTTTGTTAGTGGCCATGGAGAATTGCTCTTTTAGAGATGTCTGTGAACTCTACCATGAAAAGTGGTTTCTCTCTAGCCTCTACTTCTTTCTTCTCTCTTTCATCTCCATTTTCCCTAAGGACCCGAATGATAGCCAAGTCCAGCAGGCCTGGTGTGTAGCGGAGATGCCAGAGCAGTCCCCAGCAGAGGTGGGAGTGGCCAGAGGCCCAGGCGCACACCCAGGCTTGCTGGATCTTGGTGGTGTTTGGATCCTGCAGATTACAGGCTGTGTCAGAGAACCTGATGCTGGAAGTAGTGTGAAGAGGAGGGTTCCGAGGTTTTCAGATAGGTCTCTGGTTCTGTAGGTTATTGTAAAAGAAAAAAGGGTCTGGGGAGGAAAAGAAAGTAATTGTAAGCAAGGATTGGGAGAAACAAGGGAAGGAAGGGAATTTAATACCATCACATTACATGAAGGATTTGTGTGTCCGAGGGTGTCGTTTAGATAAGAAAACATTGTGCAGTGTAACAGAAGTCAGAAGATGGAGGCAGGTTTTTCGCTGTGGTCCTGTCTTGGAGGAAATTAGGTGCCATCAACATTGACGGTGCCCACTCTGTGTGTAGTGCCGCACCTGGCCGAGCAGAGAGAAATACAGAAAGCATGAGTTTGAACTCCGAGGCATTAATCTGGTTGGATACAGTGTCGTTTATGTCTGTAAACCCTGTGCAGTTTAGAAAGACCTTTGCTGAAAAACGACATGTACTTGTCCTTGTGGGCTCAGCCAGTAGCTTGTAGAGCTGAGCAACCAGCTGTCCCTTTTTTCTTTCATTTTTTGTTTTTTGGTTTTTTGTTTTCTGAAGTAGGGTCTTCCTGTAGCTCAGACTGACCTGGAATTCTCTATGTAGTCTCCGGGTGGCCTCAAACTCACGGTGATCCTATTTCTGTCTCCCCACTGCTGGGATTAAAGGTGTGCCCCACCACACCCAGATTTTTTTTTTTCTTTTTTTTTTGAGGTAGGGTCTCATTCTAGCCCAGACTAACCTGGAATTCACTGTTAGTCTCAGTCTGGCTGTGAACTCATAGTGATCCTCTTACCTCTGCTTCCTGTGTGCTGGCATTAAAGGCATGTGTCACTATACCTGGCCCAGCTGTTCCTTGTATGAGCAGAGTTTTGGACATGGCTTGTAAATTCTACCCAGTAGTTAGTTTTTTTAGATTGTTTGCTTTTTTTGACAGTCTTGCTGTGTAGCCCAGGGTGGCCTCAAACTCAGTAATCCCTTGTCCCAGCCTACCAAGTGCATAACCATGCTTGGCAGGCCACTCTTAGAAATCACAGAATGTGATCACATCTAGGCCATGTTAAGAAGGTGAGATGTGTCCTTCCTTCCCCAGCCAGCCTTTGGTCCAGGTTCACCTAGAGGGGTTGGAGTGTGGGGTCACGCTGGCTAGTGCTGAGAAACCCGTTTTCCTCTTTATAGTGTGTGCAGGGCTTGAACTTGTGAGCCCTGCCTCATCCCCTCCGTACTGGCTGCAAAGTGCTGCGTGACGTTCGTGTTAATTGCCGTTAGGTCTTTTCGTGCAAATGAATATACTCCAAAATAAGAATAATGGATCAGGAGCAAAAAATGATGGAGTAGAGTAGTAAGGAAGCCAGGGAAGAAATGATATGTCCCAGCATGTCTCAGGAGAGGGGCTTGTCACATGCTGATGAGGTTTATTTTCAGCTAAAGTCACCTTCTCCAGAGACTTTGACTCTCTTGATAGGGCTGGATCGCTGTCAGCAGCAAGGCCCTGGACGCCTAGAAGTGACTGGGATGTGGACACAAGTGTGTCCTAGTTGTCCTTCGATCTCTAGGCTTTCTGATCTGTCAGTTTCAGATCTATGAATGTGCTCTCCGTCTTGTCTAGTCTGTAGAGAGAAAAGGCTGCAGTTCCCTGGCCTGTTCTTTTAGGATGTTTGTTACAGTCCCAGGCTAACTGTAGCCCTCTGGGGTCACCTACTCCTGCCACTCACCTTCTTATTGTCACCTGTGCAGATGGTTTATTTTCTCTGCTGCAGAGGGTTCCTGGAAATCACCATGCAGGGGCCCAGGGACGTTGCTAGCATTAGTGTAAAAGAAAAGTAGCTACTACAAACAAGCTCCAGACACATGTACCACTTTGTGCATCCGGCTTTATGTGGAGACTGGGCAATCGAACTTGGGTCCTTTGGCTTTGTGGGCAAGCACCTTAGCCACTGAGCCATCTCTCCAGCCCTGCTATGCTTTTCAGTATTATAAAATATATTGAACTGGGGATATGCGTCAGTGGTTAAAAGTGCTTGTTTCTTGAGGGGCCAAAAATGTAATCAATGAAAATTCAAGTGATTATAGTGGTTTTGTCATTCCTGAAGTGGGTGGGTACTCCTAGGGTCCCTTAGAGACTGCTACCTGCAATACCAGCATTACCTTCCGTGCCTATTTCATCTACTCCCAGCATGCATTGGGCAAAGGCAGGAGGACAAGAGAGGGGAGCATGGGGAGACTCCCTCTGATGTGTCTTAATGAGATCTGAAGTCTAGAATTTACTTTTTAGTCATAGTAATAGTAATGTGTGGATGCTCATTTCCTAGTTTTGACAACCATACCATGGTTATACAAGTTGTTAACCAAACGGGCTACTCTTCAGGGGACAGGGACAATCCAATATCCTGACAGCTTTTCCATTATGTCTAAAATGATTCCAAAGTTGAAATCTGGGAAACAAAGGGGGAAAGAACAAGCCAAGGAGGAGCAGAGACTGGTCTGGAAAGGCAGGCACTTGGAGCTGGGAGTGGGTGATGCTAGAGCCTCAGATATGGGCCAGTTGGCCAGAGCAGTGTTGCAGTTGGGCCATCTGGATTCTGACTCAGCTTTCTTGCCAGAAGGCTATGCACAGGTGACTTTTGGATCTCTGCATTTCTTTCCCTTGTCTAATGCGCTGCTCAGTAGGATCCAAGAAATGCATGATACGGTGAAGACATGACCCTGAGGAATAAAATACCACTCAGATGCCCACAGAGATGCTTATTAGGAGTCTAGGCTGCCTGGTGGTGGGGAAAGTGTTCAGGATATTTTGGAGGTGGGCTAGATGACTCCCAGGCAGTGATCAGCCAGAATACAATCCTGGGTGCTGTGGCCCAGGAAGAGCTCTATAATAAAATTGCTGAAAGGCTTATTTTGCCCTCCCGTGCCCTCCCCTTCCTGAGTTCTTCCAGGTCTTCATTGAGCCATCTGTTTTCTTTCTCCCTATCTTCCACTTCTTATAGAAGCCACTGGTGAAGGACCGGGACCCTGACCTTCTGTACTTTGCTGACGTCTGTGCAGGCCCAGGTGGCTTCTCCGAGTATGTGCTGTGGAAGAAGAAGTGGCATGCCAAGGGCTTCGGGATGACTCTGAAGGGCCCTAACGACTTCAAGCTGGAGGACTTCTACTCAGCCTCCAGTGAACTCTTTGAACCCTACTATGGTAGGGACGCTGAGCAGGGAGGGGACTAGGAGGGATGAGGGACAGCCCCCGTGTGGGGACTTGAAGGCTAAAACAGTTGTTACCTGTGTGTCATGTGTGTTTCCCAGGTCTCTTAGCCTGGGGTTCACAGTCTGTCATGAGGGTCTGGTTCCCTCTGCACTACCCCTTGTTCCTCCAGGCCTGTGAAACAGGTTAGCACTTCTCTAGAAAAACTCATCAAGGCCTTACTAAGACCTCTATGCAAGAGCTTTCTTCGCTTGGTGACAGGAGGTAATGAAGCTGCCTGATCTCTGGTTGACAGTTAGCAGGATTCACAGCAGATAACAAACCCCATGCCATCGCAGCCTTGTGTGCTGGGTGTGGAGTGTACTAGGTAGGCGGCAGCTCAACTCCCAGGAACCCCGCCCCCCCCCTCCCCCGCTTTGCTGTTGTGATTTGGCAGCAAATTGTAAGTCCTTTCCTAACTAACCGTTCTTAGTGCAAAGTTGATAATTTTTTTTTTTTGGCTTAAATTTTGTTTCTGGCCTTTTCTTTTTTTGGTGGAGGGGTTTGAGGTAGAGTCTCGCTTTAGGCCAGACTGACCTGGAATTCACTATGTAGTCTAAGGATGGCCTCAAACTCACAGTGATTCCTCTACCTCTGTCTCCTGAGTGCTAAAATTAAAGACATATGCCACCACACCTGGCTGTTTCTGGCTTTTTTGTTTTCTTCCTGGTTTTTCAAGGTAGGGTCTTGCTCTAGTCCAGGCTGACTTGGAACTCACTATGTAGTCTCAGGGTGGCCTCGAACTCATGGCAATCCTCCTACCTCTGCCTCCCAAGTGCTGGGATTAAAAGCATGTGCCACCATGCCTGACTTGTTTCTGGCCTTTTTTTTTTTTTTTTTTGGTTTATTTTTATTTATTTATTTGAGAGCAACAGAGAAAGAGGCAGAGAGAGAGAGAGAGAGAGAGAATGGGCGTGCCAGGGCTTCCAGCACTGCAAACGAATTCCAGATGCATGTACTCCCTTGTGCTTCTGGCTAATGTGGGTCCTGGGTAATTGAGCCTTGAACCGGGGTCCTTAGGCTTCACAGGTAAGCGCTTAACTGCTAAGCCACCTCTCCAGCCCCTTGTTTCTGGCTTTTTAAAGAAAGTTTGTTTGTTTATTTTTTGCAAGTAAAGAATGAATATGGGTGTACACCAGGGCCTTCTTTCACTGTGGATGAACTCCAGGTGCATGAACCATTTTGTGCATCTAGCTTTACATGGGTACTTGGGACTCAAAACCAGGCCATCAGGCTTTGCCAGCAAGTGCCTTTAACCACTGACCCCTCTCCCCAGCTCTGATTCTGGATTCTGGCTTTTTTCCCCCCTTAATTCTTTTTTTTTTTTTTGGTTTGTTTGTTGGTTGGTTGGTTGGCTTTTTTTTTTTTTTTTTTTTTTTTTTTTGAGGTAGGGTCTCACTTTAGCCCAGGCTGACCTGGAATTCACTCTGTCTTCTCAGGCTGGTCTCAAACATATGGTGATCCTCCTACTCTGCCCCCTGAGTGCTAGAATTAAAGGCATGCACCACCACACCTGGCTTTCCCCCTTAATTCTTAAAAAATAATAACTTTTTTTTTATTAGGAAGAGAGAATTATTGTGCTAGGGCCTCAGCCACTGTAATTGAACGCCAGTGCTTACGCCACCTAGTGGGCACGTGTGACCTTCTGCTTGCCTCACCTTTGTGTGTGTGGTTTACATGGGATCTGGAGAGACAAAAGTAGGTTCTTCGGCTTTGCAGGCAAGCACCTTAAGCGCTAACATCTCTTCAGCCCTTAAATTTTTTTTTTTTTAATTTATTTGACAGAAAGGAGGGGGAAAGAGAGAAGAGGCAGATAAGACAAAATGGACGTACCAAGGCTTCCAGCTGCTGCAAATGAACTCTAGCATATGCCACCTTGTGCATCTGGCTTACATGGGTCACCTGGCACCTGTGTTCACTATCCTTGAGTGCTGGGATGTTCAAAGCAGATGAACTCACAGGGAATCTTGTGTCCTGCTAGGTGAGGGTGGGATTGATGGAGATGGAGATATCACCCGCCCAGAAAACATCAATGCCTTCCGGAACTTTGTCCTGGACAACACAGATCGCAAGGGTGTCCACTTTCTGATGGCCGATGGGGTAGGTACTTTGTCCATGGGGAGATGCCTTAAGGGCGTCTTTGTTTAGAGGTTTGAGAAATTGTGGAGTTTGTTTTGTTTTGTTTTGTCGTGCTGGGTGATCAAACCCAGGGTCTTGGTTATGTCAAGCAAGTGCTGTGCTGATGAGCTATAGCCCCCAGCCCCTAGCCTTTGAGATTTAGTTTGGTTTGACCCATTAGCTACTCCAATAGATGGTAACTCACTATTCACATAGTAGGGATGTGCACTTTCATTCATCTATTTCTTTCTTTCTTTTTTTTAGTCATGGACCACCATGCCTGGTCTCTCCCACCTTCTTAAAAAAATATATATATATTTATTTGAAACAGCAAGAGAGAAAGAGGCACGGAGAGAGAGAGAGGGAGAATGTGAATGGGCGTGTCAGGGCCTCCAGCCTTTGCAAATGAACTCCAGACACATGCGCCACCTTGTGCATCTGGCTTATATGGTTCCTGGGGAATTGAACCTGGGTCCTTTTTTCTTTTTTTGTTTGCTTTTTGAGATATGGTGTCACTCTAATCCAGGCTGACCTGGAATTCACTATGTACTCTCAGGGTAGCCTGGAACTCATGGTGATCCTCCTACCTCTGCCTCTCAAGTGCTGAGATTAAAGGTATACACCCCCATGCCCTGCTTTTTTTAAAAAAATATTTCTTACAATATTTGTAAGGATCATAATATTGTAGACAGCTTTGCTCTAAGTTCACTTTGTTCCAGGGCCTTGGTTGGTTATGAGACTAGTGAGCTGTGAACATTGGCTAAAAGCAACTAGGCAAAACTGAGGAGGGCAGGTTGCCATCACTTGTGGCCTCAGTCTTACTGGTGGGGACGGCCTTGTCGTGGCCTCTCGGAGCTTCTGCTCTGACAGCCTGCCTGTAAACAAAGGCAGGAGAATGCACGCACGCCCTAGGCTGGGTGGCTGAAGTATCTGTGAGCAGCTGCTTGGGCACAGAAGGGAGCCTGCCGAGGCTTTGTTCAGCAGAGGGTCATCCCAGCAGAGGGTCAAGCCACAAGTTGTCCCCTCCAGTGGGCCACAACTTATCCAGGAGGAAGGAAGGACAACACAGTATTTGTTGCGAGGTTGTATGGCTAGAGTTGAAAAGCGCCCTGGGACCTCTGTGCGTGGCTTCAGGCAGAGGCTCTGTGGAGGGTGGGCAGGGTGTTACTTCCCCAAGTCCTTGAGCCGAGCAGGGAGCGGCAGATGGACACGTTTGCTCAAGGACTGTGCTTATGTTGTGGCACTGGGAGGGTCGGCCTGGCCTAGCCTTTTGATTGATTTCTATTATTTGTGATAAATTTATTATATTTTTATTATGTACATTCTTTTTAAAAAGTATTTATTTGAGAGAGAGGGAGAGAGAGAGAATGGATGTGCCAGGGTCCCTGGCCACTGCTAATGAACTCCAGACACATGTGCCACGTTGTTCGTCTGGCTTTACATGGGTACTGGAAAATCAAAATCAGGTTGTTAGGCTTTACAGGCAAGTGCCTTAACCATTGAGCCATCTCTCCAATCCCCTCTTGTTTTTTTAATTTGCATTTTAAGCCTTATTTATTTATTTGAGAGAGAGAGAGAGAGAGAATGGGCACGCCAGGGCTTCCAGCCATTGCAAACGAACTCCAGGTGCGTGCACTCCCTTGTGCTAATGTGGGTCCTGGGGAATTGAGCCTCAAACCGGGGCCCTTAGGCTTCACAGGCAAGCGCTTAACCGCTAAGTCATCTCTCCAGCCCTAATTTGTAATTTTTTTGAGATAGCGTCTTATGTAGCTTAGGCTGGCCTCAAACTCACTATGTAGCTGAGGCCAGCAGTAAACTGATGATCCTGTTTCCACCTTCCAAGTACACAAATTTCAGACCTGGGCCACTGTGCCTGGGCTTATTTTTATTTTCTAGTTGACTATAAGCAAACATGCATTTTGAGAAACATAAGTCTGAGAGACATTTGTAAACATTTGATTCTGAGTCATTTAGCTATTACTTTTTAAAAAATTTTTTTTGTTCATTTTTATTTATTGAGAACAACAGACAGAGAGAGAAAGAGGCAGGTAGAGAGAGAGGATGGGCGTGCCAGGGCCTCCAGCCACTGAAAACAAACTCCAGATGCGTGCGCCCCCTTGTGCCTCTGGCTGACGTGTATCCTGAGGAACCGAGCCTTGAACCAGAGTCCTTAGGCTTCACAGGCAAGCGCTTAACTGCTAAGCCGTCTCTCTAGCCCCAGCTATTACTTTTGTAGGGCTGAGTTCAGGAGACCTGCCTGACTTGGGACAGCTTAACAGAGGTTTGAGAACAGGGGTAGTGGGTATTGTAAGTAAATCCTTGGTCTATACAGAGAGAGGGAGATTACTGTGACTCTCAAAGTTGTGCTAACTTTTCAGATAGGGCCTGTTCAGAGGACAGTGCAGTGGCTTGATGAGCCCAGCAGAGTATCTCACTGACATTTATTTACTCCCTGGGATTTTTAGGAGTCCCCCAGGCATTTTGCTTCCTGTCGCATGATTGACCTGTGTAAAGCCCTATTTATCCTGGATTCCCACATAAATTTAAAAGTTTTCTGGGGCTGGAGAGATGGCTTAGTGCATAAGGCATTTGTTTGCCTGTGAAACTTAAGGATTCAGCTTCAATCTGGAGGCCCTGGAGTGCCCGTTCTATCTGTCTCTTTCTCTCTAAATAAGTTAATTAAATTAAAAAGTTTTCTGGAATCTTCTTGGCAAAGCAGAGTTGGTTCTGTGGCTTGGGAGTGCTAGAGCAGAAGGAAGGAGGCTCTGGTCAGCAGGCCCAGGTCCCAGTGCTCAGTCCAGCTGTCACTGACCACATGGCCTTGAGCAAACAATTGGAATGTCAGGTAGGTGATGGTGGTGGTCAGTGAGAATGTCTCGTGAGCTCTCTGTGAAGATGGGGGCACTGTCCTCAGCCCTGCTCACTCTCTCCCACTCCATCCCTGTTCTCCCTCTTGTTTCAGGGGTTCTCGGTGGAGGGGCAGGAGAACCTGCAGGAGATCCTCAGCAAGCAGCTGCTGCTGTGTCAGTTCCTCATGGCGCTGTCTGTACTCAGGACAGGTGACACTGCTTCTGCTCTGTCCTCGAGAGGCCCCGCTTGACAAGGGCACATAGAGGCTTAGCTGGGAAGTAAACAATAATCACACACACACACACCCCTTGTATCAGGTAGCAGGACAGTCCCCAAAGTCCCCTCTAAAGCTGTTTGACCCATAACTGTCTTAGGTTTTTTTTTTTTTTTTGGTTTTTCGAGGTAGGGTCTCACTCTGGTCCAGGCTGACCTGGAATTAACTCTGTAGTCTCAGGGTGGCCTTGAACTCACGGTGATCCTCCTACCTCTGCCTCCCGAGTGCTGGGATTAAAGGCGTGCGCCACCACGCCCGGCTGTCTTAGGTTTTTAAAATTTTGTTTATTTTTATTTATTTATTTAGAGCGACAGACAGAGGGAGAAAGAGAAAGAGAGAGTGCGAGAATGGGTGCACCAGGGCCTCCAGCGACTGCAAACAAATTCCAGACGTGTGTGCCCCCTAACGTGGGTCCTGGGGAATTGAGCATTGAACTGGGGTCCTTAGGCTTCACAGGCAAGCGCTTAACCGCTAAGCCATCTCTCCAGCCCTGTCTTAGGCTTTTAATGGGCTTAGGCGCCGGCTCTTTTCTTAGTCATCTTTACGAGAGGACGTCCTGCCTCCTGGAATAGCCACTGATGCCTCTAGCATTTTCTGTCCCATCTAGGAGGCCACTTTCTCTGTAAAACCTTCGACCTCTTCACACCCTTCAGCGTGGGGCTCATCTACCTGCTCTACTGCTGCTTCGAGCGGGTGTGCCTCTTCAAGCCCGTCACCAGCCGCCCTGCCAACTCTGAGCGGTGAGCCTTCCTCAGTTAGCTAGGCTAGGGGCTGAAGTAAAAGAGCAAACTCAGTGTGTATGTCTCTCCTAGCCCCATGCTACATTAACAACCTTGACTTTGAAGACACGATGAGAGGCACAGGGGAATCTTGGGTATTCACCTCTACTGCCTCCACGGCTGTAGTTACCACACTTAGGTCAGGGATTCTCCACTTGCTTCAGAAGAGTGTGATCAACCATAGGGACCCTTGGAGAAACACGGGCTGGGAACAGGCAAGGGGGATGCCATGCAGAGGCACTCTGGCATCCAAGTGGGACACGGTGGCCACACATGAGGCAAGTGGAACCATAGCTGGTCAGACTTGCCAGGTGGTTGAAAGCGCAGCTTGCTTGGCCCTGTCCTTGAAGAGTCTGGTTCATTAGGTCTGTAATATTGAGCTCCCAGGTGGTGGTGGTGCAGCCTGTGGAGGGCAGGGGAGGTGGCAGTAACCCCTCCCAAGTGCAAACTCAGCTGCCCACACAGGGAAGGAGTTGAGGTAGACATTTTAGGCATAGTGTGTGCTGTCCTTTAGCCAGAGACATAAGGCTGAACTGGAAAGCTATCTAGCTTATGACTCCAGAAGTGGTTGTGGGGAAAGGAATATGTGGAGAGGAGGCCCTTGCTCCATGGAGTGACAAAATATCTCTTGCCAGGTATGTGGTGTGCAAAGGCCTGAAGGTGGGCATAGATGATGTGCGGGAGTACCTCTTCTCAGTGAATATTAAGCTCAACCAGCTGCGGAACACTGATTCTGATGTCAACCTGGTGGTTCCTTTGATTGTGATTAAGGGAGACCATGAATTTACTGACTATATGATACGGTCTAATGAGAGGTAAGCCAACTGGCTATTCCTGCTGCCATTACCGGGGAATTAAGGAATAGCAGAAGCCGGGCGTGGTGGCGCACACCTTTAATCCCAGCACTTGGGAGGCAGAGGTAGGAGGATCGCCATGAGTTTGAGGCCAGCCTGAGACTAAATAGTGAATTCCAGGTCAGCCTGGGCTAGAGTGAAACCCTACCTTGAAAAGAAAAAAAGGGGGATAACAGAGAATGGACGACTGAATGAATGTCTCTTGGTATCTCTTTGTCATTGCATTTGCTCTTTGGTGACTCTAGAGACCCTTGTTTATTTCCATGTCCTCTCCCAAGGGTGGCAGGTGAGTGAGTGCCTGGCTGCTACAGGTCTGCTCACCAGAGCCTGAGGCATTTTGGCTAGCTCATGACTTCCTCAGGTGAGGCAATCAGAATGCCGTTTTTAAAAGCCACCTTATTCATCCTTAGCTACCCTCTTTGAGACTGCTAATAGTTTAAAATTGCTACCATTGGCTTGGCCCTCTGAGTGGAAAGGCCTTAGGGAAAAAATAGTTCTGTGCCAGGCCTGGTGGTGTATGCCTTTAATCCCAGCACTCAGGAGGCAGAGGTAAGAGGATCACTGTGAGTTCAATGCTACTGTGAGACTAAATAGTGAATTCCAGGTCAACCTGGACCAGAGAGAGACCCTACCATGAGTCCCCCCCCCAAAAAAAAAAAAATTTTTTTTTTTTTTTGAGGTAGATTGGAGGCTGTATTAGCAGGTAATTTTGTAAAGATGCTCTCCTAAACAGGAGGTGGAAAGGCCCTAACTAAGGACCCCCAGCTTCCAGAGAAGTCAGAAGTGTAATGGCTGTGGGAGAGTCGCAGAGTGGAGGAAGGTTTATCCTAGCATCATCTGGTATTTTAACTTTGCACAGCAGTACCACACATGAAACTTGAACATTGAAAGGGGAGGTAGGCTGAGGGAATGAGCAAGACTTGGGCTTTGTGACACGGAGGCTCCATGGCACTGTTTGCTGTAATGTGTCTGTTCAGGGAAGGGAGGCCATGGGACAAAAACCGGACTTCTTTTCAGAACTTTCAGCAGCAGTGTTTAAGCAATCTCATAACCAAACTGGTTCCTTTTCTTTCCTTAAAAAGAATTGAGAGCCGGGTGTGGTGGTGCACACTTTAATCCCAGTACTTGGGAGGCAGAGGTAGGAGGATCACCGTGAATTGTAGGCCACCCTGCGAATACAGAGTGAATTCCAGGTCAGCCTGGACCAGAGTGAGACTCTACCTCGAAAAACAAAAATAAATAAGTAAAAGGCAGCTTCTGGATTCAGAGACTATCTTAAGGAAATGCTCAAAGAGCCATAGAGGACACCCAATGTTCTCTGGTCTATGCGTGTGAGCACACTGGGAACATGTACATAATGTACCTACATACACACACACACATACACACACACACACATTTGTGTTAGTTACACTTATACAAAGGTCTAGAATAGGCAAAACTAACTGGTGATAAAAGTTAGAAAGAGTGGTTACTTTGTGATCAGCTGAGCTGAGTGGCACAAAGAAATCTTCTGAGGAAGCCAGGCATGGTGGCGCATGCCTTTAATCCCGGCACTGGGGAGGCTGAGGTAGGATGATTGACATAGATTTATTTTTTTTTAGTTTTGTTTTTCCAGGTATAATCTTGCTCTAGCCCAGGCTGACCTGGAATTCACTGTGTAGTCTCAGGGTGGCCTCAGACTCCATTCTGCTTGGGGTTCACTGATCTTACCTGTGGACTGATTGCATTCATCACTTTTGGGAAATTTCTTGGCCATTATCTTCCAATATTTTTGGTTTTACTTTTTCCTCTGCTTCTGTGATTCCAAATGTACTTATGTTAAACAATTATTGTCTCCCCAGACTAAGATTTTTTTGTGTGTGTTTTTTTTCCTCATCTTGTTTCAGTTTGGGTTTTTGTTGACCTGTCTGTCCTCAAGTTTACTGATTGTTTTCTTTCTTTTATTATTTCAGTCTTTTGATAAGATGGCCAGTTACTCATATCTAATACATTTTTCATTTTCTAGATTTTTTTTTTTTAAGGTAGGGTCTCACTGTAGCCCATGTTGACCTAGAACTCACTATGTAGTCTCAGGGTAGTCTTGAACTTGTGGCACCCCTCCTACCTCTGCCTCCCGAGTGCGAGTGCTGGGATTAAAGGCGTGCGCCACCATACTTGGCCCCAAATATGTATATTTTAATATTTTATTTTTATTTATTTATTTTTTTAGGCAAGCCCAACAGACTGCCTTTTTTATGTGAGAGTGAGAAAGTGAGAGAGAGAGAGACAGTTGGCACACCAGGACCTCCAGCCACTGCAATTGTATGCCCCCCTTATGTGCATGTACGACCTTGCATGCTTTTGTCACTGTGTATCTGGCTGACATGGGACCTGGAGAGTCAAACATGAGTCCTTAGGCTTCCCAGGCACGTGCCTTAACTGCTAAGCCATCTCTCCAGCCCATTTTTATTTGAGAGAGGGAAAGAAAGCAAGCAAGAATGGGTGTGCCAGGGCATCCAGCTGCTGCAAACAAACTCCAGACACATGCACCATCTTGTGCATCTAGTCCAAATATACATATTTATATGTATATATGTATGTATGTATGTGTGTGTGTGTGTGTGTGTGTGCGTGCGCACGTGCATAGATATATTATATATATATATATTATTGTTTTTTGAGGTAGGATCTTGCTCTAGTTCAGGCTGACCTGAAATTCACTATGTAGTCTCATGGTGGCCTTGAACTCATGGTGGTCCTCATAACTCTGCCTCCCAAGTACAGGGATTAAAGGCGCACGCTGCCTCACCTGGTATCCAAAATAAAATATTTTTATTTTTAGGATTTTTTAAAAAAAATATTTATTTATTTATTTATTTGAGAGCGACAGACACAAAGAGAAAGACAGATAGAGGGAGAGAGAGAGAATGGGCGCGCCAGGGCTTCCAGCCTCTGCAAACGAACTCCAGACGCGTGCACCCCCTTGTGCATCTGGCTAACATGGGACCTGGGGAACCGAGCCTCAAATCGGGGTCCTTAGGCTTCACAGGCAAGCACTTAACCGCTAAGCCATCTCTCCAGCCCTATTTTTAGGCTTTTTAAAGTAGGGTTTTACTCTAGCCCAGGGTGACCTGAAATTCACTCTGTATTCTCAGAGTGGCCTCAAACTCATGGTAATCTTCCTACCTCTGCCTCCTGAGTGCTGGGATTAAAGGCATGCGCCACCATGCCCAGCCAAAATAAAATATTTTTTAAAGTGTTGTTTCTAGGCTAGGCATGGTGGCACATGCTTTTGACTTGTTTTTTGAGAAAGGGTCTTATTGTCTGGCCTGGACTCACTATGTAGCCCAGGCTGACCTCAAACTCACAGTCTTTTGTGTGTGTGTGTGATTTTTTTGTGAGGTACGGTCTAACCCAGGCTTGCCTGGCACTCACTACAGTTCTTCTACTTCTGCCTTCCCAGTGCTGGGATTAAAGGTGTGTGCCACCATGCTCAGCTCTACTAGATATTTTAGCATGCCTGTTACAGTTAAGGTTAGGGTTGAGATTTTCAACATTTTTTTGGGCTATCTCTGGGTCTTACTCTGTCAGACTACTTTCTCTCTTCAGTGGGTCATATTGTCTTCATAATAAACTTAACACTTCTTTTGTTTTATTAAATGCAGACATTGCGTGTAAAAGAATTGTGGAGACTAAAGGAGAAAGGGCAGTTACCAGTATCAGTGTAGTCTCTGCTTTACTTAGAATCACTTCCCCACCACTTAAATGTTTTTTTGAAATTTCATTTATTTATTTTATTATTTTAAATATTTATTTGCAAGCATAGAAAAACAGAGGAGAAAGAGACATAGAGAATAGATGCTGCAAATGAACTCCAGATCCATGCAACACATGGCACATCTGGCTTTATGTGTGTACTAGGGAATTGAACTCGGGTCATTATGCTTTTCAGGCAAGTGCCTTACCCATTGAGCCATCTTTCTAGCCTTCCCCCACCCCTGGCTTTTTTTTTTTTTGGGGGGGGGGTCTTTTTGATACAGGTTCTCACTCTAGCCCAGGCTGACCTGGAATTCACTATGTAGCCTCAGGGTGGCCTTGAACTCACGGCACTCTTCCCACCTCTGCCTCCAAGTGCTGGGACTAAAGGTGTGTGCTATCACGCCTGGCTGAAGCTCTTATTTTGATTTATTTATTTGAGAAAGACACAGAGAGAGAATGGGCGTGCTGGGGCCTCCAGCTGTTGCAAACAAATTCCAGACATGTGCACCACCTTGCACATCTGGTTTTACATGGGTCCTGGGGAATCAAACCTGAGGCCTTAGGCTTTGCAGGCAAGTGCCTTAACCCCTAAATCACCTCTTCAGCCCCCCTCCACTTTTGAATTTTTTTTTAATCTTTGTATTTTATTTATTTATTAAGAGACAGGGAGAAAGAGAAAGAGAGAGAATTGGCATGCCAGGGCTTCTAGGTACTTCAAAGGAACTCCAGATGCATGCAGCCACCTTGTGCATTTGGCTTATGTGGAACCTGGAGAATTGAACCTGGGTCCTTAGGCTTCGCAGGCAAGCGTCTTAACTGCTAAGACATTTCTCCAGCCCCATGAATTCTTATTTTCAGCCTTACTTATTTACTTAAGGAAAACAGGCAGATAAGAGAAAGAAAGTGAGAGAGAGAGAGAAAGAATGGAGGGAGAGTATGGGCACAACAGAGCCTCTAGCCAGTGCAGATGAACTCCAGATGCATGAGCATCTGGCTAATGTGGGTCCTGGGAAATTGAATTCCAGTCCTTAGGCTTTGCAAACAAGCACCTTAACCACTGAGCAATCTCTCCAACCCAAATTTTGAATTCTTTAAGGGTGAGACAAGAACCCTCCTTTGTTTGTTTGTTTGCTTATCTATTTTTAGAGTAGGGTCTTGCTCTAGCCCAGGCTGTCCTAGAATTCACTATGTAGTCCCTGGCTGACCTTGAACTTGTAGCAGTTCTCCTGTCTCTGCCTCCGGAGTGCTGGGATTAACGGCATATGCCACCATGCTCGGTCTGAGAGCCCTTTTATTTATTTATTTTTTAAATATTTATTTACTTGACAGAGAAAGAGGGAGAGAAAGAAAGAGGGGGGGGGGGAGAGGGAGAGAATGGGCGTGCCAGGGATCCAGCCATTACAAACGAACTCCAGACACATGTGCCCCCTTGTGAATCTGGCTAATGTGGGTCCTGGGGAATTGAACCTGGGTCCTTTGGCTTTGTAGACAAACACTTTAACTGCTACACCATCCCTCCAGTCCGAGAGCCCTTTTAAAAAGCAGGGTTTTTGATTGAGTGTCTGGAGAGTTTGACTAAGTTCTCCTCTTCTCTGAGCCTTTGGTGAGCCCTGCATGAGTGTACCTCAGGCTGCTGTGGTTGTACTTGTCTGTACTGATGTCATTTGGTTGTCTTTTTCAGTAATCTAAAATCTCTTTTTTATTTAAATCTTAGCCACTGTAATCTGCAGATCAAAGCTCTTGCCAAAATTCGAGCCTTTGTTCAAGACACGTGAGTGTTGCCTGCTTTTCAGAACTCACAGATTTCAAGGGAGTACCTTCCTATGCTCCCCAACCCTGTGCTTTTTACTTCATAGTCGCTTAGGAGCACTCTTACTTCTCATGCTCTGCTGTGGTCTCTGAAGGATGCCAGACAACCACATGTTGAGGACCTTGTCCTCCAAGACTTGTCAGTCTTGGGGCAGACAGAGTGACCAGGAAGGGGGCGTAGGGCAGCAGCAGATAGAAGAGGAGCCAGAATGTGTTGCTCCTGGGTGGTTGAGAGGGGGAATGGAGGGGCCCTGGCATCCAGTTGAGTGTGTGTTGTTTTGGGGGGGGGGGCGTTCTGTCTTCCTTTTCTGTGGTGGTAAAGAGAGTGATTTTTATCTATGAGCTTCTGAGCTGTCTTTGGGAGGACTGTCATGTTACTGGCTAGCACCTGGGCCAGTACAGCCTGCGTGTGTGCGCTCACATGTTCATTAGTGCAAAAGCTCAGCCGCTCAGAGGGTACACAGGGACCACACTGCTGTCTCCTGAGAGGTCTCCATCATTTACTGGTTTTGTTCCCCCAGAACCTTGAGCGAGCCGAGGCAGGCAGAGATCCGGAAAGAATGCCTCCGACTGTGGGGGGTAAGCAGCCCCGTGTTATTGTAGGCAGGGAAAATAGAGATGAGAATGGGCTTATCAAACTTTACCTCTACACTTACTACCTGGAAATGTCTGCTATGCCCTAATATCCCAGAGCTGGTAGCCTGGGCACTTCTGGGAGTTAACTCCTTCACCCTTACTGGGATGAGCTTGGCCAGCATTGGAGTCCAGTGGGTAGGGCCCTGGGCAGACTGCATTCTGCCATGGGAGTCCTGTGTAGCAGCACTGACCACAGTGCCTCACGGAACAGGAAATGGCCCTGGGGTTACATCCCATGGGGTATGAAAGGGAGTGGTGGACACTGCAGCTGTGTCCCTTTCCACACTTCTTGCAGGCCACTTCTCTCCCGCAGTCTGCACCTGTCCCTCTTGCACTCACACAGTGGTGCTCAGCTGGGCCTTGAAAACCAAAACCTTTGCTTTCAGATCCCAGACCAGGCTCGAGTCGCTCCTTCTTCCTCAGACCCGAAATCTAAATTCTTCGAGCTAATCCAGGTAAATCTGGCTTCTGTCACCTTATCTAGGTTGAAGACACTGAGACTGTAAGTACCCAGTCTGTTGAGGGACTGTAGGTGCCACTTGTAGAGCCTCCGGTAGGAACCTTCGGTGCGGTGTGTGCAGTTTCCCAAGAGCACCTCAGGCCAAGGGTTCTGAGATGTGCGTGTGCCCGGCATCCTGCCACCTAAGAGGTGTGCCGCTCTCAAGCCCTGATGAGAGGGTCTTGTGGCATTTGCCTGCAGAGGAGACATGGAGCGAGGTTGATCTTAACAGGGGACGGGCAGAGCGCCTGAGGAGCCACAGGGGAGTTAGAGCAGGGTTCACCCAAGCCCAGCTTTCCCATCTTGTTTTTGGTGAGTTCTTGGTTTACATGTGGACCACTGTGCTGGCTTTACAGGGTTAGGGACTGGAGAATGAGGCTCAAGATGGCCCCAGAAGAGCAGTGTGTATATTTTTTCTGAATGGGATGGAGAGATCACTTCTCTGCTCTCCAACCACCTGCTGGAGAGCCCTTGCTCTCGCTGTTCCCAGAGGGGCGGCTTTTACAGTCCGGAGACATTTTCTGTAGCTCTGGTAGCAGTCTGTACTCAGGGACTCAGTTCTCTCCTTTCCCAGCCTCCCCTAATAGGTCCTAAAGGAACACTGCCAGCAAATGGAAATAGAGCCCATTCAGAGCTGGGCGAGGTGGAGAAGAGGCATGGGAGAGCATGGTTCTCAGAGCAAGACTTCCTGTCCCTGGCCACCCCAGCTGCCTACTCAAGTCTGCACAGTTGGTCCCTTCCAGCTCACCAGTGTTCTCTGACCTATGCTGTAGGGCACCGAGATTGACATCTTCAGCTACAAGCCAACGCTGCTTACCGCCCAGAACCTGGAGAAGATCCGCCCCGTGTTCGACTACCGTTGCATGGTGTCTGGTGGTGAGCAGAAGCTCCTCCTCGGCCTAGGGGTGAGCCTGCAGCTGGCCTCTCACCAGCTTGGGGTGGTCATGGTGCCTGTCATTTGCAGGAGTGTGGGCAGCTGATGGTCACACTCCTTGTGCACTCTGGGCAACAAAGAGCTGGTGTTTTGACCCCAGAGAGGATATTTCTAGAAGTATTTCCCCTGAGCGCCCCATGTGTAACACATTCATTTATTTCATGTATTGGGCTTTTGACCCTGCCTTATTGCTGAACGGAAGGAGGTTGCTGCTTTTTGCAGGAGGCGGAGCCAGTGTGTGGCCAGCAGCAAATCTGGCTGAGCCCGCGTTGCGGGTTCTGTGCCATCCCTGTGGTGTAGGCGCCCTCTCCTTTCCCTGCTCCCTCGGAGCCTGTGCACTTCTGCATCTTACTTAGTTAGGCAAAGCCACGGCTTTTCTGTTCTGCTTGGCTTTCCCTGTCACTTGATCTCCTCAGTCACACTTTTTTTTGTTTGTATTGAGATAGGGTCTGTAGTCCCAGGCTGCCCTTGAACTCACAGCATTCCTATCTCTGCCACCCAAGTGCTGGGATTAAAGGTGTATGCCACCATGCCTGGCTCTCAGTTACTCCTCTTGTCCACTCTGTCTTTCTCCTTTTACTTTCTCTTCACCCCTCCCCCAACTTTTCAAATGGTTGTTTTCTTGTGGGCTACCACTAATCATAGATGAAAGTCTTTGAAAAGGTTCCCTGTCAGCAGGACAGAGCCTGTCTGTACTCTTTAAGTGGAGGCCATGGAGAAAAGTGATACAGTTGTCAGCTTGTAGCTGCCAGGCAACAGTGCCTCCTGAGAAGGGAGCCCCTCTCCTTCCTCGGTCTCCACCGCTCTTGTTTCCACTGTAGAGGTCCCAGATCTACACGTGGGATGGCCGCCAGTCAGACCGCTGGGTGAAGCTGGACCTGAAGACAGAGCTCCCCCGGGACACCCTGCTCTCTGTGGAAATTGTGCATGAGCTGAAAGGGGAGGTCAGTGGTGCTTCTGTTCATGTGTTGGCCCTGAGGCAAGTGGGTTGGGGTACCACTGAGTATGGCCCTCCACCTTAATTTGGCTACATTGTGTGATGGCTGATGGGGCCCAGGGCTGGAGGAAGGTCTGGTATTCCTTCTTGAGCAGTTGCCCAAAGCCATGGGAGATTCAGGTAGGAAGGAGCAGTCTCCAAACTGTGTGCATCCAGAGCCCTGCCTGGGGATGCTCCTGGGTGTGCTTTTTAGCAGCGCTTCTTCACAAGAGACACAGCTATAGGGATGACATTTAGCATGGCCAGCGAGAACAAATGACATGGGGGAGCCAGCCTGGCTGGAGCAGCTTGAAAGCTTGAAACCCCTCACTGGGGTTGAGGTTCATGAGACCTTCTGACCCAAAGCCTCACACTGCGTGGTGCCAAGGATCAGCTGGGAGGGAGGCCAGAGACATCCCCCTGCCCCACTTAGCTGGTGCTGGCATGGTGGGCAGCATACTTGTCTTCTTAGGGGAAGGCCCAGCGGAAGATCAGTGCCATCCACATCCTTGATGTCCTCATACTGAATGGCAGCGATGTCCGGGAGCAGCATTTCAACCAGCGGTCCGCCCTGGGCCCCAGGGAGGGTGGGCAACAGGGCAACAGCCTTCCCAGGGTCAGCCCCACAGGCAGGGTTGGAGGTGGTGTTGCTACTTGAGCTCTGGTTGCTGAGATCCCATCTTGCGCCAGCTGTTCACATGTGGTCATATTTGTTTTTAAGACTGAATAAGAGGGTGACCTTATGGGAAGAGGGAGGGTCTCATGAAGAGCACGACTAGAGTTTAGGTGGTCCCACTTAAGTTGGTGTCAGTGATGTGGGGTGACAGGTGGTCTTGAGGTTCCAGTGCAGAAGGTGGAACACAGCTGGAGGCATCCTCCAGGACCTAGTGAACCCAGAGGTCGGGGGCATGAGTGAAGAGGCAGTGGGCTCCAGGGAACATGGTGCTGTCTCTCGGGAGAATTTTATGTGATCCAGGTCTTCCCACTGAGGTTGTGGAGATACCCTGGGGCAGTGGTGCTGTCAGAGGTCCCTTTGCTTGTCCCTAAGGGCCCTGTTTGGATTGTAGAATTCAACTTGCTGAGAAATTCGTGAAAGCTGTTTCCAAGCCCAGCCGGCCTGACATGAATCCCATCAGGTGAGAATATGGTTTCCTTCCTTGGAGATCCGGGCTTCAGTTGTTCTTCCCTTCCTCCCATTATTTTGAAGGAGAGAGAGAGTGAGAGAATGAATGAGAATGAATGTATATGGGCACACCAGGACCTTCAGTCACTGCAAGTGAAATCCAAATGCATGTGCCACTTTGTGCATTTAGCTTTACATAGTACTGTGAAATCAAACCTGGGTCCTTAGGCTTTCCAGGCAAGTGCCTTAACTGCTAAGCCATCTTTCAAGTCCTACTCATTTATTTTTATTTATTGATTGATTGATTTAAACTTTGAGAGAGAGAAAGGGTGGAGAATGGGCACACCAGAGCTTTCATCTGCTGCAAACAAACTCCAGACACATGCACCACCTTGAGCATCTGGCTTACTTAGGTCTTGGGGAATTGAACCTGGGTCCTTTGACTTTGCAAGCAAATGCCTTAATCATTAAGTCATCTCTCCAGCTCTATTTTTCTTTATTTTGGTTTTTCAAGGTAGGGCCTCTAGTCCAGGTTGATCTGGAATTCACTGTGTAGTCTCAGTGTGGCCTCGATCACACGGTGATCCTCCTACCTCAGCCTCCCAAGTGCTGGGATTAGACTATTCATTTATTTTATTTTGTTTATTTATTTTGGAGGTAGAGTTTTACTCTTATCTAGTCCATGCTGACCTGGAATTTGCTATGCAGTCTCAGGGTAGCCTCGAACTCATGGCAATCCTACCTCTGCCTTCTGAGTGCTGGGATTAAAGGCATGTGCCGCCATATCCAGCTAGTCATTTATTTATTTATTTATTTTTTGAGGTAGGGTCTCACTCTGGCTCAGGCTGACCTGGACTTCACTATGTAGTCTCAGGGTGGCCTCGAACTCTCGGCAATCCTCCTACCTCTGCCTCCCAAGTGCTGGGATTAAAGGCGTGCGCCACCACGCCCAGCAAGTCGCTAGCCCAGGCTGGCCTCAAATTCATGGTGATCCTCCTGCCTCGGCTTCCTGAGTGCTAGGGCTAAAGGGGTGCATCACCATCCCGGCTTGCTTTCTGCTGCTTAAATGGGTGAGCTCGGTGGATAGGCCTGGCAAGATGGGGATAAAACTGCCCTCAGTAAGTGATTTGTTTGGGGCTGCATCTCCTTGTTGTGCTCGACATCCTCATGTGAGATGCATGAGGTTCTGGGTGTGCTAGTACACCTTGTGAACCACGCATTCATACTTGAATACGATAGAGCACCTGGCTTTGTTGGTTTTTTTTTTTCCAGGTAAGAAAAGAATAGTAGTGAAGGAGAGGATGAGAGTTTGATATCTATGAAAAGAGAAGGATGGTCTAAGGGAGCAGGACCCTCAGTGCTTGGGGAGAAGGCTGGGACTTGTCATAATAGGCACTGTGAAAATTCTTGGCCTGAGGAGCAGAAGAGAACACCCAGGGTGAGGAGAGACAGGGTGAACAGACTTGTTAGGTCAGAAGTTGTCACCAAAGCGCCACTATGGGTCTGCTGCTTGGGGCTTCATGTTCCTAGAGACTGAAGTGTCTATACTGGACCAAAATTATTGCCATTGTTCACCTTAATGTATATTTAGCTAAAATTAAATCCAGTACTGAGAGTGCACATTACAGACATCACTGGGAAGTCTAAGAGCACTGTGCTTTATGACGTCCTACCTGCCAGGACTGATAGATGGCTTTCCGGGGCCCTGAACTCGCTGCTTATGATCTGCTTGCTAGGTCTCTGGGTACCTTCCTTTGGAACAGTTCCTAAGGTGGTTTTAGCACCCCTACAAGTATAGGAGTTGGGTAATAACAGCCCCACACCCTGGGTAGGGCCCACACTCTGGGTACAGCCTGTACCTGCAAGGCTAACAGGACTAGAGAGCTGTTTAGAAGACCTTAGCTAGGGGAGCTCTCCAGACCACGCAGAGAGAGCTGGGTGAGGGACCCTTGGAGTCCTGCCCCGTGGTAACTGGAATGGGAGGAATGCTCCTGCTCCTCCTCCCTCTCCTGACGTCACGAGCCACTGCTGCAGTCGCGGCTGGCTGCGAGGACAAGCCCGGGGAGCCGTCTGTGGAACAGCAATGCCCCAGGTGGACTGGCCCTGCCCTTGGTGGGCTGTTGGTTGCAGGGAACCTGAGGCAGAGGGCAAGGTACAGCTGCCTGCTCCTCACTGTGGCCTGTATGAATAAGCCTTGTCCTCTCCCACTCTGCTCGCCCACAGGGTGAAGGAGGTGTACAGGCTGGAAGAGATGGAGAAGATTTTTGTCAGGTGAGAGACTCACCCTGTGTAATTCATGCGGGGGGCAGGGGCACAGCTCAGTCAGGAGCTGTTGTGTGTCTGTAGGCTGAGGAGATGGTCTAGCCCTGCCTCCCCCTTCACTCACCGCCACCACAGCTTCACTGCAGCCCAGGGCCCCAGCCGCGAGCGAACTCAGCACCTGTCTGGAGGGAGCAGGGCGGGTGTCAGGCAGAAATCCGGGCTCATTGATGCTGCGATAGTTAGGCTTGTCCCTGCAAGGGGCAGAGCAACGAGCTGCTTTAAACACCATAAATCCCAGCTCAGTGCTGAGTGGGATTGAGCCTAGAGGGGCAGAGGCGCATACTTGCATCTTCAAGTGTCCATGGTGCAGCACTCATGGGTGAGCAAGGCAGAGCTCCAGGGGCCACAGTGATGCTATGGGTGATGGGCTAAAGACCCAGTGGCAGACTTGGTCTCAAATTTTCCCTTTGCTGGTGAAGAGCAGCTTACAGCAAGGTCATCTGTCACTACCCCATCTCCAGTGCTTGGGTTGGGAGTTGGGAGTATGGGTTCTAAGCCCTGCATTGCTGCTGTAACTGTGGCTTGGAGCAGCTCACTGAAGTATGGATGCGTCCGTTCCTTCTGTCGAGTCAGGCTAGAGTACTGTGCTTGGTGTGACTCTTCTAAAGCTGGAGACAAAAGTCAGCCTCCCTCCCTCCCTGTCTCACACGCAGGCTAGAGATGAAGCTCATCAAGGGCTCTGGAGGCACTCCAAAGCTCAGCTACACAGGTCGGGATGACCGGCACTTTGTGCCCACAGGCCTCTACATCGTCAGGACCGTGAATGGTGGGTGATGAGTGACTGACCGCTCCCGCCCCTTCCCCGCAAGGGTGACTGGCCCAGACCTGCCTGAGTCAGTTCGGGCTCCCTGCTGAAGCCGAAGCAGCCAGGCCGGCACTTCTAGATGCCTGCTAGGGACACTGCATCCCTAGTCTGGATTGCTTTTGTTCTTTGGTGGGTCTGAAAGTTAGGCTGGGGGCAGGGAGAGAAGACATGGGTGTTCTCAGCGGGTGGCAGAAGCTCTACAGAGGCAAGCATGGCCTCTGTCCACTTGTACCCCAGTAGGCTGGGGATGTCACCCTCATGGGTGCACAAGCCCAGAGTGGGCTTTAAGAAGGAATTTCTGCTTGAGCCCTTCGGGTCAGTGGTGGATGCTGTGCCCAGCCTGCTTTCAGATGAACAGGACAGAGGCAGGATGGCCATTTGTTGGGCACTGTGTCCTGAGTGCCTGCCCTCTCCACCACCAGAGCCGTGGACTATGGGAGTCAGCAGAAGTAGCCAGAAGAAGTTCTTCTTCAACAAACAAACCAAAAACTCCACCTATGACCTCCCTGCAGACTCCATTGCCCCATTTCAGTGAGTACCCTTCTCTGCGCTTGCCCTGCTCAGTAGCCGTGCACCCTGCTGGAGCCAGTGTACTAGATGTGTACTAGATGCCCGAGCTGTGCCTGCCACACGGGCAGGCTGAGTTTGGCCAGGTTCTGTGTTGAGAACGCTGTCCTTTCACGGAGTATGGCTGAGCGTGGGTACAGAGCTCAGTGAGAAAGGGGCACAAGGGGGACCCAGTCTTGTCCCTCATCAGAACTCGACACTGACCTGTCAGATTGCTAGCCAAGGGTTTTGACAGCAGCCCCATTGTCCCTCAGTTAACCGCTGACACGTGTTGCTGTCTCCCGTTAGCACTGTCCTGTCAGGGAAGCAGGCAAACCCGGCCTGGCAGTAGTTCTGCAGCCCAGCTGTGCGCTGAGGCGCCCGCAAGGACCTGGGACCCACTGGGCACCTTCTGACTGCCAGAGGAGCCTTAAAGTGGAGTCAGTGAGAGAAAGCCCCATCTTACCTTAAAGCCCCCTCCCCTAAGTCACAGTTGCCAGGGCTTCTGCACCACCTCGTTACACTCCTAACTCCCCTTCCCTCAGCATCTGCTACTACGGCCGGCTCTTCTGGGAATGGGCAGATGGCATCTGTGTGCACGACTCCCAGAAGCCCCAGCACTCAAACAAGCTGTCCAAGGAGGACGTCCTTTCCTTCATCCATATGCACAGAGCCTGAGGACTGTGGGGTGCTCTGTCCCTGCTGAACGCCCTGGCATGCCTCAGGGCAGGGCACTCTGCACCCGGGGCCATAGCACTGGCTCCTTTTACATTTTGGAAGGAAACCGGGGGCTCCTCCTGGCCATGAGGGCAGTAGCTGCCTGTGCATCCCTGTGGAGCTGCTGGGCTTTTAGAGGACACACATCCTTGTGGGACCCTTCTGCTGGGGAACTGTCTGCTCACAAGGACATGACCTGAATGCAGTTGCAACTGTGGCAGACTCGAGGCCAGTGCCCAGGACATGTGAGACCAGAGGACGCGTCAGTGGCAGGCTGTGAGCTCTGTCTTTCCCACCAGAACCCGTAGGCTCAGTTTTCTGAGTTCCGTGCACTGCCCCTGGGGGTGGAGGCCTCCCATTGCGAGCAGCTGCTGTACAATCCAGGTTTTATTTTTGTTCTGTTTTAATGCCATGTTGGAGAAGACTTTCTGGTCTCCTCCACCTGGTCCTGGAGTTTTCTCCAGCCTGGACTTCTGATAGTCCCGGCAGGCCGGGAAGACCCCACATCAGAGTCTTTGGTACTGGGTAAGACTGCTTCGTGGGTTGTAGAGCCTTTCTGGGCTCACCCCTTCTGATCCAAACACTGGGCAGCTCTGGGAGGGCAGGAGGCCGCCTGAAGACCTGCCCTTTCTCTCCCCAGCAGCAGGGACAGAAGGCACCTCTAGGGTCAGTAGAGCCCCAGCCCTCTGGCATTCACAAGTCACTTCTGCTCCAGCCACCTGAGGGTCTTGTCAGAGGTCTGAGCCGGAGGTAGCCCAGACTGCCCCTTTCTTATCTTTTAGGAGGTACAGTCTGCTTTTGTTTGTTCATACGTGGTCACTCCATTTCCTCTGTCTTAGAGAGGGAGGAGGGACATCTGTGGTTGTTTGTCATGGGAAACACCTCTCAAAGATGTTCATACAGGCTCCCTAGGGCCCCATGCCAGTGCAGACTGGTTTCCATGGAGATAGGGCACTGAGGCTCCTGTTAGGTTGGAATTGACTCCACCATGGGGGGTCCTTCAGCCAGCAGCCAGCCCCCACCCCCAGGCTGGCGGCAGCACTGCTGGTTTGCTGTATTTCCACCCAGTTCTGGGTAGATGAGTGTGTCTTGCAGAATCTTGGATCATTAAAGATAAACATATTTCTAATGCCTCTGTGGCTCTGTGCAGAAGCCGGTGCTGTCTGTCTGAACACAGTGCTCAGTGCTGTGTGGTTGGGGACTACTGGCTAGGATGAAAGCGAGTGGCCGGAGGGGACTTGAGGGAAGCAGCTTTACTGCAGAGGGAGGAAATGAGGGTGTGTCCGAGCTCCCGGGGGGCCCCAGAAGTGCTCTCTGGCAGCGCAGGGAGTTGGGGACATTAAGTGGCTCCTGTTGGAAGCAAGGATGGGGGAATGAATGAAGCCACAGCCCCAGGAGAGAGGGGAGGCACTTTTCCTCCCTTACATAAATCACACAGCTCACTCCATGTGACAATGTAGAATCAGTCTGTGTGACTAAATAACAGAGGCGTCAGACCAATTAGTATCACTAGACCAGGGACACAGGTGGGAGGGGCAGAGGGCCTCATTGATCACGGCCAGCCTCCCTCAGGGCAGGGCTGCCCTGCCTGAACTGGGGGCTGCGTGTTTGCTTTGGGGCAGCAGATGCTCATGGCTCCTTACCTGGCTCCATACTCACATTCTGGGCTCCCTTACCTCAGTCCTAGGGGCTGCATCTTAATGCTTGGTACTGCTGGTTTCTTGCTCAGCTGTCCAGCACCCACCCTCTCACAAGCCTCACCTGGAGCCGGAGTGTGCTGGGGCTGGGGGTTGCCAACTCTCAGCTGCTCCTGCCTGGCTCCCTTCGGATGAGCCCCACCCTACCACCTCTCGCTGCAAGCCCACCTGAGTTACTGAGCGTTGTCACCATCAGTCAGTCTGGTCACTGCCGTGCCTCTTGCTGCCCACTTGCTCTTTGAGCCACCCTGGCCCTGCCCACTTCTGCGATGGATTAACTCCACACTCCCCTGGGACCTCCACGTGACCAAATCAAGTCTGAGCCACCGTCCCTGTGCACTCTGCTGCTTTCCTGCCATGACTGCAGGTCGTGGCTCTGAGCAGAGGGCACGGTTTGGTAGGGCCAGCAGGTGCCACGGTCAGTGTCTGCTTGTCTTTGCAGCTGTTCTGCCTCCCTTCTCAATTCTAACAAGGACTTTTGAAAATCCTGTTTTCCTTGATATGGGAGTTCCTCCCCTGCTGCCCCTCAGCGAGTCAACTCACCAGTCGGGGAGCCTGGAATCTTTATTACCTTCCCCAAGCTTCGAGCTTCGGGAGCAGGCAGGACCACGGTCTCCAGGTCCCAGTCCCACAGCAGGCCAAGAACACAGGGCCACAGAGCTACAGGGCAGACTGACTCAGGGCTCCTTCCAGGCTGGGGCGGGGGCACCTTGGTCCTCTTGAGCTTGGACAGCGCGGCAGGGGCGGCAGGCTCACGTGGCCCAGTGGGCGTAGAGCAGGGCGAGGAGAACGAAGATGGCCACCGACAGCAGCGTGTTTTTCCGGTTCTCCTGCCGAAGGCGCCTCAGCTCCTTTTCTGGGAGGGAAGGAGATGCCGGGGGTGGGACGGAGTTCAGTCCAAGCTACTGCTTGCTTGTCCCCTTCCAGGACTGGACACACTGCCGAGGAGTCACGCCTCCTCCCGGCCACTTTCTTACTCCCAGAACTGGCCCTGTCCTTCATCTTCCCAGATCCCCAGGCCCTTGAGCCCAAGCTCAGTCCTGAGTCCACGTGTGACTGGAGGTGCCCAAAGAGCCACACCTGAGAGCCCAGCTCAGAGGCAGGGTGTCCCCACCTGTCAGGATGGGCTCTCATGCTTGTCTCTAGGAGTCTTCCGGCCCAGTAGAAATTGCTGGATGGCCGAGACCCCCCTGGGTCCCCCAGAGTGCCCGGGTCCTCACGCTGTCTGACAGGTGCTCAGCTGAGCAGGGCGGGAGACCGAGACAGGCAGCAAGCCCGCTGTCCTACAGCCACGCTCCACCCCCTAGGTGACATGCCCAGACGGGGCACTCCCATTCTGTGCGAAACAGAAACTGCTAAGTTCAAGGGGAAATGGATGCCCCACCAGCCCCTTAACCTGCGAAGTGCAGGAAAGGAGACACATTTGGGGAGCCCTCTGCAGGCACACCAGGCTGCTCCTGGTCTCAGGGCAGTAGTAGCAGGTGCAGCCAGGGCTTCATCTGGCTTTGCCCCCAGTGCCCAGAAGGTGGCAGTATTGCTCCACCCGCAGAACTCTTCTGTCCCTTAAGGTGGGGAGGACGTCCTCCACCCACCCCAGACCGGTTCTGGTGGTTTCCAGTGGTGTGTGGCTGAAGGACACGGTCTGGAGTCCGTGGTTGGAAGCCTGTCTTCTGGAGCTGCCCAGTCACACACCTACCCAGAGACAAGCCATCACTGCCACTCTGGCATTAAGAGCCAACGGCTTCCTTCCCACAGCCTCTCGGGGGTTGCTCCTCCCCCACGTTGGGGAGAAGGTAGGACTGAAGACAGGAGGGCACACTTACCGTAGCTGGAGGCTTTGCTCATGAGGCTGTTTTTCTCCTTCTCCAAAGACCTCCTGTAAGGGGTTGGGGGTTCCAGGTCAGCAGAGGGGCAGCGGCACTTCTGAGATGTCTGAACAAGGGAGTTAATGGCTAAGGTTTTAGGAGACGGGGATGAAAGCTCAGAGCTAGGGACCCAAATTCTTTACCTTAATTTAGCTCACATTCGGGGTGAGGGCAGGGTGGGGTGGCTGGCTGGGCAGGGGCATTACCTGTCCTCGGGGCTCAACTCCATCCTGTAGAGCTGGGAGGTCACTGCCTCCAGATCTCTCCGGCACTGGGACAGTTTCTCCTCTAGCCCGTCAATCTGAAATAGTCAGCAGACAGGTGGGTTGTAGAGCCTTGTGGCTTTCTCCACGCAGGACCTTAAGGCCTCCAACCCCAGGCCACATGCAGCTGTGTTGGGCAGGGTCCCGGCTCACCCTCCTTGGACTGTCTGCTTAAGAGCTTCAGCTCTGAGCTGCCAGCCTGAGCCCCTGGAAAAAGGACAGTGAATGCTGCTCAGGGCCGGTCGGTTGCCCTGACCCTCTAGACCAGGCACTAGGTATGGACAGAGAGAGAGCGCCCCACACTAGCTATCTTCCCAGCACAGTACCCCTGTTGGACCCACAGGGAGGCCACCAGAGCCTGGCACCCAGCACCCCTGACCTGTGGTGGAACCCGGTCTGAATGAACACAGTAGATGGCTCATAGTTCGAAGCGCTGCACATGGGTGATTAGAACCAGGGGCCCCCAAACCAGAAATGTTCTGCTCATTGGCATGCTTCATCCTAATAAAGCAGTCTAAGTTATAAAAACAGGCATTTTTGTTCCTGTGATAATCAATAAAGCAGCTCCACCCCAGCAACTTGAGACCACTCATTTCTTCTTGATTTGCTTCCTGCACAGACCCTACCTATCACAGGTTGTAGCAAAGCTGCTGAGAAGGGAGGTGCCGGAGACGCCTTCCATCTGCTCCTCAGAGCTCTTGGGGAGATCCCTATCTTTGTAAAATCCGCGACTGGGATGTCCATACCTGGCATCATCTGTCTTCTGTCTTGTCCTGGTTTCCACAGGTCTAACTGGCTTCCTCCCTGGACCTGGGGCTGCACCCTGTCCCATGGCTGATGAGTTCCTTTGGGCTCTGTGACATTCCTTCCCCATCTCTCCCCCAGGCTCTGGGAGGGCTGGCAGATGTGACTCTATTTCACAGATGGGAGGACAGCGCTCCCCAGACAGAATGACTTCTCTAAGGAGCCACCCTTCTTAGCATTTTCAGGCATTTCTCACTCCGTCCCTTTTCTGATTCGTCCTGCTTGTCAGACTGGTTAGAGTTGGAGAAGTCCCAGGCTGTCATTCCTGGTGCTGGGTGTCAGGACAGTCACATTTGAAGTCCCTGGACCTCTGCCCTTCCCTGGCCAGCAGCCATCTCAGCCATTCTTGGGACAGCCACTTTGGCTGGTCCAAAGACACACGTCTACCCCAAACCCCTTCCCCGCAGCTCTCCTACTCCACCTCCTGCAGGACTCGGTGGGATGCAGGAAGTCACAATCTGGAGTTAACCACATGGCTAATTACACCATTTCTCTGCTAATGGGTGCCCAGAGGGCGGACTCTCCTGGGCAACAGATCCAGCCAGGAGATAGGGCTGTTCCGGAGGCGGCCAGAGGCCCTTCGGTGGGGAAGTGAACTCTGGAGGGCGAGGCTTGGGACTTCAGGTCTGCCCGTCACAGGACGCTCCCCAGCACAGCACAGCCCGAGGCTTTTTGTCCTCATTCACCCAGTGGCAGTTCCAGATTACTCTGCAATGCCCCACCTCCTCCTCTGACCTTGGCTGGAGGGGACCACACTCCCCTGGCAGTCTGTCCTCTGGGGACTGGGCACATTCTACACTGCCCCTTCAGTGCATGCCCAAACCTTCTTCCCAAGCTTCCAGACTCTCTAGATGGGCCCACAAGGATGCTCCCACCTGTCTCCCCTTTGAGCCTACACAAGGGGCCTTGCTGTGATCTTGGAGGCTCAGCATGGGCCACAGCGGGGCCGGGGTCAGATGACTCAGACCTCAAAGGACTTTTAGAACTGAAAGCAGCTGCTGTGGGCACACAACACGCCTTCCAGCTTACCCTATGCCAGCCTCAGGGGCCCCATGTGCCAGGCCTTGCTTTGGAGGCCATTCTCAGGAGGGAGAGGGGTGGGATTTCCATCCCTGAAAACCTCTAGAGCGCTACAAGTTCCCAAACAAGTGGTAATTTCCCCATGGCACGACCAGGGGCTCATGCTGAGTGAAATCATGCAATTGACATTGGCAGAGCACAGTGGCCAGGCTGGTCTGCCACCACACTCTGGGCAGGGCCTGCGAAGCTGGCAGTTGGAGGCCTTTATCTGCACAAGCCCAATTTATTTGCAGTTCCACTGACTATCCCCACTTTCATTTGCCACTTTTTAATGAGGCTTAAACGGGCAAGCACAAATCAAGGTTTTAGTGACTGGAGTTCTAACCTCCCTCTATGAATATGTATGCCCTGCTGACAGCCCCGACTCCTCTCTAACAGCGCTCTTCCCCTTCCTTACAGCGCGGCTGTCTGATACGGGCCAAAGGGGGGGAGCCTGGCCCTGTTAAAGCCTCTTTGGCAGGCCACAGACTCATCAGTAGAAGGGACGCTGCTGGGTCCCCAGCTTGGCCTGGGTCAGGACACTGGTGACCAAACACCCAGCAGCACTTGAATGAGCTGCTCTGCGCAGACTCCAGCACACCCATTGCAGAGGAGACAGGGTACTGCTGCTTTTTTTTTTTTTTTTTTTACTTTGAGAAAGAGGCAGAGAGAAGGAGAGAGAATGGGCGCACCAGGGCTTCCGCCCACTGCAAACTCCAGAAGCATGCGCCCTCTTGTGCAGCTGGCTTATGTGGGTCCTGGGGAATTGAACTCAGGTCCTTTGGCTTTGCAGGCAAACGCTGTTAATTGCTAAGCCATCCCTCCAGACCAGGATGCTTTTTTTTTTTAATTTTTATTTATTTATTCGACAGAGAATGAGGGAGAATGAATGGACGCACCAGGTCCTCTAGCCACTACAAACGAACTCTAGATGTGTGCAACCCCTTGTGCATCTGACTAACGTGGGTCTTGGGGAATTGAACCTGGGTCCTTTGGCTTTGCAGGCAAACGCCTTAACCGCTAAGCCATCCCTCCAGCTCCCAGGGTGCTTCTTTAAGTTGCCACTTGGGTCTGCTGGAGTGCCTACAGAGCACAGTTGACCTAGCAAGACAGGTCCAGAAAGGTGAGAGGGGCCGACTAAAAAATGGGCCTTACAGCACATGGCTTATGACTTTGCCAGACTTTCCTGTGTTCTTTTTTTTTTTTTTTTTGATTTGTTTTTTGAGGTAGGGTCTCGCTGTAGCCCAGGCTGACCTGGAATTCACTATGTAGTCTTAGGCTGGCCTTGACCTCACAGTGATCCCTCCTACCTCAGCCTCCAGGGTGCTGGGATTAAAGGCGTGCACCTCCACACCTAGCGGGGTGGGGGAGAGAGAAAAAAGTGAGATGGAGAGTGGGCACACCAGGGCCCCTAGCTGCAAGTGAACTCCAGACACATGGGCCACTCTGTGCACCTGGCTTTATGTGGGTACTGGGGAATTAAAACTCAGATTGTTAGGTTTTATGAGCAAGCACCTAAACCACTGAGCTCTCTGGTCCAGGAAGTTCCGTTTTTTGCCTACCCTCTCCTCTCCTGGCTAACGCAAGAGAGGGCAGTAGCCAGGAGGAGAAGAAATGTATTGTGCAACTAAAGTGTGGAGCCAAGTGTCAAGCTGGGCGTGGTGTGCACGCCTTGAATCCCAGCACTCGGGAGGCAGAGGCAGGGGCAGGAGGATCACTGTGAATTTGAGGCCACCCTGACACTACATAGGGAATTCCAGGTCAGCCTGGGCTAGAGAGTGAAACCCTAACTCGAAAAACAACAACAAAAAGGAGGCAAGTGTCAGGAAGACTAGAAGGGTAAAGGGCGAGGCTAGGAGAGCAGTTAGGAGCCTTAAAACTTAGTTCTGTGCTAAGTGCAATGTAGCCTGTGCCCGGCTGTACTCACCCGCGAATGACTGGTGAGCTTCCTAGTCCTGGGCCTCGGCTGACTTGGTGAAGCTAAGGCAGTCATAGTTCACGTCTCAGAGGGAGGGTGGCCCGGTGCGATACAGAAGTGGGGAATGGCGCTTACACAGGTGGAGTTCGGGTAAGTGCTCTTATCAGAGAACTGTTGTTGCTGGATCTTTAGGGGAATAAAAACCTGAATGATGGATGGCAAGACTAAGGGAAGACAAGAGCAGTGGGGGCGTGAGGTGGTGAGGAAGGCCAGCTGGCTGCCCGTGGGTGAGGGGGGGAGACCCCCTGGCTGCCTGTGGGTGAGGGAGGGAGTCCCTATTCCTCTGAGCCTGTGGAGGGGCTTCAGGGAGGGTAGTGAGGACAGCACTGCCTGCACCACGGGCCGGCCGGCCAGCCAGCCAGCCAGCGGGGGCATGTTACGCTGAGCTGGATAGGGTGGAGTGAAATTGCAGAGGTTGGGCCCCAGGAAAACCAATGATAAGACGGCCCAGGCAGAAGACCCAGATGAGGTCCAGGGAAGAGGAACCCAGAGGAAGTGTGAACAGCAGCCAGATTTGGGGGTTCTAATGCAGACATGATAAGTCTGGAGACTATGGAAATCAGAGGCCCAATCAAAAGGACTGGGACCAACTCCAGAGGGACACGAAGGCTTCACTGTGAGGGTCAGGTAAGTACCCAAGGCACCTGCAGGGGAAGAGTGAGCTTACACTCAGGAAAATGAAGGAAGAGCCATGGGTGAAGCAGGCCTGCAGGCTGCAGATGGCACAGGAACCCCAAGACATAAGAAAGGTGGCATGAATTCCCCCTGACTCAGCAAACCCGGGAGGTGTCCAGTAACGCCTGTGGAGGTGGTTCTGTGGAAGCCTGCCCTTGACCCAGTGACTGGGGCCTGCTGGGGAGGGGGTCAAGGCAGGGGACGGTGGGAGAAGAGATGCAATGGGAAAAAATTGGGAAGGCAGCTTGAAGGCTGGTGACCAACCCAAGAATCCAGGATGCTTTATCAGAGAAGTCTCAGATGTGAGGCCTACCGGTGCAAGCGGGAGAGCTGGGCGCTGGGCCGCTCTGTCCCACACCCGGGAGGGCCTGCTGAGGCTGTGTGGCGGCCCGAGGTGCTGGCGGTCAGGCTGTAGCGTCAGCTTCTGCAGGCAGGGCCGGGGGAAGGAGAGGGCTTTTTCTGCCCAGTATTCACAAGCAGGCACTCTTGGGGGCTTTTCGGGCCTCTGTGACCTCTGAGAGCTGCTGTCTGCTCCACACTTCAGTGGCAGGCAGCTCCCCAGCCCCAGGCCAGATAAACAGCCCCCCTCAGCCACCTGACTGGGGGAATATCACCTTACTCTCAGGGCTTTAGGCGAGTCTCCCTGGGGTCCTATGCACCATAAAACCAGTGTGTTAAGAGAAACTGTAAAATTCATCGGAAATCCTCGGGGGGCATCTTTTCCGAGTGCGGAGCCTCCAGGAATCAAAGCCTGGAATGAGTCTCTTTGGAAGCAAGGGACTCCGTGCAGCTCTGCTGGCAGACAGCGGTCCCGGACACCGGGCAGGTCAAGCCCCACGGGGAAGCAGCTCCAGGGCTGCCTTGGGCCTAGCCCGGGCTCAAGACAGCTTTTATTCCGCTGGCGGGGACCACAGGCTGCACTTGCTCCATTCTCCTACTGAAGGTAGCTGAATGGAGCTCCTGCTGGACATGTAGACGGCTGGGAGATGGCTCTCTGCCCAATGCCTAAGAGTCCCTGCAAGGACCAGGCCTTCTTTTGGGAAAGGGCACAGGCTCCTCGGGGGTCGGCTCTGAGCCACACAGCCTGCGTTACTTTATTTTATTTATTTGAGACAGCGAGACAGAAAGAGAGGCAGCTAGAAGAGAAGCGGCACACCAGGGCCTTCAGCCACTGCAAACAAACTCCAGACGCATGCACCACTTTGTGCATCTAGTTTACATAGGTCCTGGGAAGTCATACCTGGGTCCCTTGGCTTTGCAGGCCAATGCAGTAACCGCTAAGCCATCTCTCTAGCCCCGCTCCCCTTTCTTGTTTAGGAAGCAGTTGCTGTTTCCCTAAGGCCTTGCTTCTGGGAGTGTCTGGCCATTAGGTGACAGAGTGTTGGGGAAAAGGTTGCTTGCAGTTAGGCAATGGTCATGGGTCCTGGCTGGAAACCAAGGACTTCCTTTTTAAAAAATACTTATTTGATGGGGGGCAGATAGAGAGTGGCTTCTAGCCACCGCAAATGAACTCCAGATGTACATGGCACCTTGTACATCTGGCGTACATGGGTACTGGGGGATTGAACCTAGGTCTTCAGGCTTCACAGGCGAGCACCTTAAGCCTGGCACCAAGGGTCTGACGATACAGCACTAGTCAAAGCTGCCTCTGGACACCAGCAGGCCATGCGAAGTGTAAGTGTGGCAGGAAGGAGCAGCAAAGCCTTCCTCAGCATGGCCACTGCCCTAGATGTGTCACAGAGCAACCCACGAGGCTCCCAGGAGAACAAGGCAGGGGCAATGGTCAGTGTGTGCATCTTGCGATAGTAACTGGTCCAGGGTCACACGAATCGGTCCGGGTCTGTGCCGTAACCACCATTACAGCAGAAGGTTCTGGCTGACTCCTCGCCCCAGAAACAACCTCCACCCCTCATTCGGAGCCGGGCGGCTGTACACACTCCCAGGTTTGCATCCACCCTGCAAGGACTGGCTGTGTCTACCGGGCAGGGATCAGATTCCCAGCACGGAGACGGTCAGCTACAAGCCCGGGGCTGCGCAGCTGGGAGCCGCAGAACCGGGCTCGGCTTTCTCCGCTCTCAAGCTCATGCTTTTTACGCCACAGCCACATCAGTGTTTTCTTCAATAACACTCATGAAAACATCCCTAATGTTGGGTGTGGTGATGCACGCCTTTAACCCCAGCACTTGGGAGGCTTCTGTAGCAGGATCACTGGGAGTTTGAGGGCAGCCTGAGACTACACAGGGAATGCCAGGTCAGCCTGGGCTAAAGTGAGACCCTACCTCGAAAAACAAACAATACCCCTGACAACGAAGGGTCACAGATATTTGGAAACAGAGTCATTTCCAGCTGCAGCCCATGGAAGGGTACTGGTCTGGCTTCAACAGCTCCTGCACTAATGAGCGGGTGTGGGGCTTTGCTTGGTCTTGGTCCACACAGCAGAAGCGCTGCTGGGGAAGAGCCAGCCTGGAATGCGTGGAGGGAATGCGCGGAGAGATGCAGGAGCAAGAAGGCGAGAGTCTATCTTCACAAACACCCAGACACCCTCCTGCCAAGTGCCACTATGCCAAGCACCCTCTCCAGATGAACAGAAAACAGATCCAGCTTAGAGAAGGAAGCGCGTGGGCTAGCCATGACCAATAGGCCCTTCTGTCCCCAGAAGGTATCAGAGGCGCTAGCCATTTTATCTCCTGCCCCTGCGAGCCAGGGCCTGGGTTTTGGAAACGCTCTGTCCTCACAAAAGGGGAGGCACTAGGACACTGTTATAATGGGTAAAGGGCTAGACCCCCTGGTCCTGGGACTTCCCATCTGGGGCCTCCAAGCCAAAAAGTCAAGACATGGGGGTCACAAGCCTCAGTTCCCAAATTATCAAACCTCAAACCCCAAAGCGCCGACTCGTTGTGACACTGTTTCAAGATACTGTTTTTCTGTGGATGGGGCTCAGGCTCCTCAGACCAACAGACTCATGGGGGACCAGAGAAGACAGCAACCTTCCCAGAGCAGCACCAGTGACCAATTTTTGGGAAGAGCAGAGCCAGACAAGAGGCTGTGGTCACTCTCCCCTGCCCAGGTCCAAGGTTGGCCATGGCTGAGGTCAAGCTGGCCCCAGGCCTTCAGCTGCCCTCAGGCCAAAATGTTATCTAGTTTCTCTTCTCTTTCAATGTATATTTTTTGATAAATTGGCAAAAGCTTCATCATGGAAGGGCTCAGAGCACTTTTCAAGAACTGGCATCCACCCCGTGCCTTATGAATTCATTAATTAAGATGCTGGCAAACAGCCACTCCACACACGCTGACATCCAGCCGCGTTAGGTAATGAGGTTTTAGTCTCCTGACCCCCGTCAAGTGGAGCGGAGCCAGACGCAGGCTGCCTGCGAGAGAAATCACCTGCCCGATGGTGACCTGTCGCTCCTGCCTGCCGCAGGTGAGGCTCATTTAATGGTCAGTGGGCCCTGAACAGCCTGTGTGCTGCCAGCCCTTCCCAACAAGGCTGCTCCACTGTGGCTCCCAACCAGGCCTGATGCCAACAGCCCAAACCGCCCAGAGCCAGGCAAGTTCAGGCTGGTTCTGGCAGCCCTGTCTCGGGCGAAACTGGAGGGTTCCCCAGCAGCCTCCTCCTGCACAGTCTTCCCAGGACCCCAGGCGAACTTCACGTAGCCTGCTTCGCCCTGGCCAGCATGGGCAGAACGGTGATCACAGTGTCACCCTGGCCAGGCCATTCCTCTCCTCTCTGTCTGCTGTATCTCCTGAGTAGTCACTGGTCCTTTTCTCCTCCTAGTTGTTAAGGAATTTTATTGATTTATTTGAGACACACAAAGAGGAAAGAGGATATGGGCATGCCATGGCTTCTTGATGCTGCCAAAGAACTCCAAATGCACGTGCTGTGTTGTACATTTGGCTTAACATGGGAATCGAACCACAGACCCTTAGGCTTTGCAAGCAAACACCTTTAACCACTGAGCCATCTCTCCAGCCCTGGTAAGGAATTTTAGATAACTCCCATAACCGTTTATTCCCTTCCTGCAGATACTGTTGTTGGCCAGCCTTACTCCTCAGCTCACCTCCACTGCAGAAGCTGGGAAAGTCTAGCAGAGGCCCCCCCACTCTCATGGCACTAGGGACAGTCATTGTATGACACAGTCCTGGCCAATGGAATGTTCCAGAAACCAGTTGAGAGACTCCAAGAAGAGTTTGTTAATAAAAGGGACAAACAGTGGTGTCATTTCTCTTTCTTGACTTACAGTTGAACAGAATGACTGGGGCTGTGACGGCTACCTTGCGACTCAGCGAACACGGCCAAGAATATGTAGAAATGCTTAAGTATTGGCTAATAGACATAGCTGAGCTTCCAACCCAAGGTCAACAGCTACTCACTTACAGTTCTGTAAGGAAAAGCATTGTTTCTATTTGCTAACGTCACTGGGGTCAGTTTTCCAAACTGAGAGATTTTTGAACTAGGGACCAAATGTAACCAAGCTATCTATCTTCGTTAAGTTGCTAGCTGGGGACACTGGTAGAGTGCTCACTTTGCATATACAAGGCCTTGGTTCAAATCCTAGAACTGAAGCTGGCCATGGTGGTGCACGCCTTTAATCCCAGCACTCGGGAGGCAGAGGTAGGAGGATCACTGTGAGTTCAAGGCCACCCTGAGACTACATAGTGAATTCCAGGAGAGCCTGAGCTAGAGTGAAACCCTACCTTGAAAAACCAAAAAAATTAAAAAAATTAAAAATTAAAAAAAAAAAATCCTAGAACTGGAAAAAGAAAGTTAGGGGTTGGAGAGATGGCTTAGTTAAGCACTTGCCTGTGAAGCCTAAGGACCCCGGTTCGAGGCTTGGTTCCCCAGGACCCACGTTAGCCAGATGCATAAGGGGGCACACACATCTGGAGTGTTTGTTGCAGTGGCTGGAGGCCCTGGCGTGCCCATTCTCTCTGTCTGTCTGTCGCTCTCAAATAAATAAATAAAAATAAAATAAATAAAAACAAACCCAAATCTTTCATACCACGTCTCATCCAAATGGTAGTTTTTCTCTTGTTATTCATAATAAACTCACAGAACCTCAAACTCACAGCTGGTGGTTTCCAATGGAGACCTCACAGGGTGGCAAGTCAGTCTTGGGCCGGAGAAACCCCAGGGGTGGGGGTGGCTGCCCAGCGCATGTGGTCTGCACCCTTGGGGTGAGTGCTACCTGCCTGGTAAGCGCTTCACTCCTACAGGTGGAGACTGCAGACGCTGGGATCACTCACTTGTGGGCTTTTTTTAATTGCACTTGTCAGATTAACAAACATTTCTGATTAAATCACACTTCATTGGCTCTGAGCGCACGACTTTTAATAAGAGGACAATATCCACTGCTGCTGGGCGGTGGTGCACATCCAATTCCCAGATCCACTGTGGGCCGTGGTGGCTCAAGGAGGGGCAGCAGAGGCCCGGCCTGTGCTGAGACAGACTCGAACAGCTACAGACGGCAAACCCAGGCCCGTCCAAGCGACCAGGATGGCAAATATCTATATATTCAAATAGATATTTTTACATACCTATACACACATATATATTTATTTTCTTGCAAACGGGCGGGTGGGGGGAGGCAGGCTGGCACATCAGGACCTCCAGCCACTGTAAACAAACTCCAGATGCTGTGCACTTGGCTTTATGTGAATAATGGGGATCAAACCAAACGTCATTAAGCTTTGCAGACAAGCACTTTAACTGCTGATTCATCTCCTGAGCCCACTGACATATATTTTTAAATTTCTAAATACATCGACAAAATGCTTTATTATTAATTCTTTTTTTGTTGTTGTTGTTATTTTTTGAGGTAGGGTCTCACTCTAGCCCAGACGGACCTGAAATTCACTATGGAGTCCCAAGGGTAGCCTTGAACTCACGGCGATGCTCCTACCTCTGCCTTCTGAGTGCTGGGATTAAAGGCGCGTATCAGCACACCCGGCTTATTATTAACATTCTTAAATATTTTTCCATATATATACGTATATGTATGTGTGTATGTGTGTGTGTATATATATACATATACATATACACACACATACACACACACACATATATATATACACACACGCACACACGTATATATGCATGTATGTAGTGTTTTCAAGACAGTAGAAAAGAGCTGGGGATGTAGCTGCATGGTAGAAGGCTTGTCTACCATATATCATACCCTGGGTTCAATACCCAGCACCGCATACAGGCGTGTGCACACACACACATGCATGACTGGAGATGTGGCTTAGCAGTTAAGGTGCTTACCTGTGAAGCCTAAGGACCCATGTTCGACTCTCCAGATCCCATGTAAGCTAGATGCACAAGGTGGCACAAGTGTGCAAGGTGACACAAGTGTGCAAGGTGGCTCACACGTCTGGAGTTCGATTGCAGTGGCTGGAAGCCCTGGCAGGCCAATTCTCTTTCTCTCTCATAAAAAAAAAAATTACAAAAAACCCCACCCACACACAAATAACTGAAATACAAGGGTTGGATCTGCTCCATATGAGGCATTAGGAGAGATGTCATGTCAAATTCAAAACAATTCAAAAATCTGGGTCAGGGACTGGGGTGGAGCTCTTGCCTACAGTGCAGGAGGTCTTGGGTTCCAGCTCCAGTATTGGGGGAAAAAAATGTCTGTGTCAGTCAAACAAAAGACATGTGCCATCTGTATTTGGGCCCAGTGAGTTTGTAACTCTGGGTGAGGTTGAGTCCTCCATGGTGCCGGTGAGGAAAGCAGAGCTGAAACAAGGGGACCGGATCGACCAAGGTGGGAGGGTGCCGACATACAAAGGCTGGGAGTGAGACCACCCTGGAGGGCTGGAGACAGCAGGCAGCAAGTGCTTGCTTTGAAAGTGACGGGATGTACCTGTAATCCCAGCACTGGGGAGGCAGAGGCAGGAGGATCCCCAGAGCTCTCTCGCTGTTAAGCCTGCCTAGCCTACTCAGTGAGCTCCAGACCTCAAAAAGAGGTGGATGTGTCAGGCGTGGTGGTGCACGCCTTTAGACCCAGCACTCGGGAGGCAGAGGTAGGAGGAATGCTGTGAGTTCAAGGCCAGCCTGAGACTACAAAGTGTTACAGGTCTCCTGGGCTACACAGCAAGACCCTACCTTGAAAAACTAAAAATGAATAAATAAATAAGGTGGACGGGATACTTGAGGATGACACCCAAGGTAGCTGGCTGGCCTCCATGAACAGCATGAACAGAGAAAAACAAAGCAGTGGTTTATCAGTGACCCACCTCGACCCGACGTATTCTGTTACTCCTCTCAGCCATGATGGGAAGAGCGACAACCTGGATGGGACAATGCAGGCAGCTCCAGCGACACCAGCCCCTTCTTCAGTGGTTAACTACACTGTAGCCAGGCATGTGGCCTCACAGAAGATGGCAGACTTCCTAGTCTCCTTGGCATTCCGGGTAGCTGGGACCATGCACGTTTGTTCTTATCAGTGCCAAGTGGGCTGTTTGGGCCCAGGCTCCTCCATGCCACGGGAGCTTCCTCTAATCTCTTTCCCTGCCAGCAGACACAGGAACCAGGTCTCACTGATAAAGAGAAGGCGTGAGGGGGAGGACCTAGCAGAACCACCCATCCAGGTACCCTGGACCAGAGGCAGCAAAGAAAGCCCATGGGGCTAATGGTCTACTGCCAGTTCTCGGCAACATCAGGGCTTTGGTTCGGTTTATTGAGACAGGGTCTCCCACTGCAGCCCAGGCGGGCCTCAGACGTGCGTGTCTCATGTCTCAGCATCCCAAGCGCACCATCAGTTGTAAAGATACATTGCCCGTGGTTGCTTTCATGAGGCTGCAGTGCTGCCTACAGTGTGGTGGAGGTACTTTGCTAGGCTGTCTGAAGATAGGTTGGTTATCGTTATCTATGGTAGTTATATTCCCGATTGTTTCTCTTTTATTGTTTATTTGACGGAGGGAGAGAGAGAAAGAGATAGAGAGAATGAGTGCGCCAGAGCCTCCAGACACTGCAAACAAATTCCAGACGTGTGTACCCCCTTGTGCATCTGCCTAACATGGGCCCTGGGGAATCAAACCAGGGTCCTTTGGCTTTGTAGGTAAACGCCTTAACCGCTAAGCCATCCCTCCAGCCCCCACTTTTTTTTTTTTTTTTTTTTTTTTAACCAATTTACTCATTTAGTTGAGAAAGAACACCTCTTGCCACTGCAAACAAACTCCAGACGCATGCACCATGTTGTGTGTCTGGCTTTACGTGGGTTCTGGGGAACCAAACCCAGTTCAGCAGGTTTTGCAAGCAAGTACCTTTAACTGCTGAGCCATCTCCCCAGCCCTGATTGCTTCTTTTATTATTATTATATTTATTTATTTGACAGAGAAAGAGGGGGAGAGAGAGAGAGAATGGTTACGCAGGGCCTCTAGCCACTGCAAATGAACTCCAGATGCGTATGACCCCTTGAGAATCTGGCTAACGTGGGTACTGGGGAATCCAACCTGGATCCTTTGGCTTTGCAGGCAAATGCCTTAACCACGAAGCCATCCCTCCAGCCCCGGTTGTTTTTTGAGACAGGGTCTCATGTAGCCTAGGCTGGCCCCAAACTTTCTAGGTAGCCAAGAATGACCCTGAACAGCTAACCCGCCCCCACATCCCAGAAGCTGGGATCATAGGTATGCACCACCATGCCTGACCATGGTAGTTTTATATTCTTTAAAATTGACCCAACATTGAATTAGTAAATACTGAAGAGGGTTGAGTTCCTGCAAGGCTCTGGCCAACATTTTCATCAAGTAATCCATACAGAACTTTCTTTGATGTGTGTTTCTGTTTAAAGAGATCTTATTTAACATGCTGCTGGCTGACATTGAACTCATAGCCGAGAGCACTGTACAGTGCTGACTTTTATCATGCTTGAAAACAAAACCTATTTCTCCCTATAAGCCAAATCTCAGCCTTGGAACAATAGTCGCTACTTCAGTACTATGCTTAGGGGCCGCTTGAAGCAGCAAAGTTACCAATAAAAGGTGCAAAAAAAAGCAAAAATCATGGCTTTGAATAGACCATAAAAACGGTATTTGTTTACAGGATGACAGCTCAAATGAAGGCAGACCATGGCTCCTTCAGCATCTGCTGGAAATGTGGATCTCAGGTGACTCAAATTTTCTTTTTTTCCAGCTTCTTTTTATTTGCCTGCGAATGACTGCAAGAATACTGCCAAGTATTGATTTGGGGGCAACAAATACATTTTAGCCAGAAGGCAAATTCAGAATCTATGAATAATAAGGATCTTGAAAAAAAACCAACTAGTAATAATAATAATAAGGATCTTCTTATAATTGCAACAGAGAGCAACCTAAAATATTTACGAACAAAGTCTGTTGAGCCCTGCTCCAGCCTGTTAAGAGATAGTGATAAGCTTTGTTCTTAAAGCTACTGAATGCCGGGCGACGCCGCATGCCTTTAATCCCAGCACTCGGGAGGCACAGGTAGGAGGATCGTCGTGAGTTTGAGGCCACCCTGAGACTATATAGTGAATTCCAGGTCAGCCTGGGCTAGGGCGAGACCCTACCTGGAAAAACCAAAAAAAAAAAAAAAAAAAACCAAAACAAAAAACAGAAGTTAAAACCAGAGGTTTTGGGATGGTTGCTGATTATGCTATCAAGTCAATGTCCTTTTTTTACAGTGCCACCTAATCTCAGCATGCACACTTCATTTTAGAAGTAGTCACATTTATTTTTAACAACTTTGTCCCTACAATGTGGGCATGCTACGACCATCACCTATATCAGCATGGATGGGTGTGTACAGTGTATCAAAATTGCACACTGAGGGCTGGAGAAATGGCTCAGCAGTTAAGGTGCTTGCCAGCAGAGCCTAATGATCCGGGCTCAATTCCCCATTACCCTTGTGAGGCCAGATGCACAAGGTGGCACATACAAATTGAGTCTGTTTGCAGCAGCTGGAGGCCCTGGTGTGCCCATTCTCTCTCTCTCTCTCTCTGCTTGCAAATAAATAAACAAAATTGCGCACTGAGGTCTCATGAATGACTTGGGATGAAAGAGCAGAAATGCTGCTCTACAGGTGAGTTTTTGCACTGTTAAATTTGATTACAGCCAAAGACTACATACTGAATGCCAGGTCATCCTGGGCTAGAGCAAGACCCTACCTTGGAAAAAAAAAAAAAAAAGTTTATCATTGAGTAGGTAGTGAGCCTGAAGAAGACCACTTCTTTCCTGAACCCCCTGAAGACGACCACTTCTCTCCTGAAACCCCTCCTCCCCCAAAACCTCCAGGAGGATCCTCTGGGGTAACTGGAATGCACTTGCATGAAGACCACCTTAGCCTGATCCACTGATTCAACCTGGATTTTACTGTTTCCCTCCCCTCCTCTCCCCTGAGATAAGGACTCTAGCTCAGGCTGACCTGGAATTCACTATGTAGTCTCAGGGTGGCCTCAAACTCACAGCGATCCTCCTACCTCTGCCTCCTGAGTGCTGGGATTAAAGGTGTGCACCACCACATATGGCTTATTTTTTATTTATTTATTTATCTTTTGAGACTAGATCCATGTAGCCCAGGCTGGTCTTGAACTCCTCCTCCTTCCTCTGACTCTTGAGTGCTAAGATACCCAGCAAGGGCACCATGTCTGACTCCTGGGTTCTACTTGCAAACTCAGATTCCTCACCCATACAAATCTCACAGATATGCAGTAAGGATTGGTCAAGAATGAAAGTGCAGGTCTGGAGATATAGATCAACGGTATGATAGAATGCCTGGTTAGCATGCACAAGGCCCTGGGTTCCATCCCCAGCACCACCATTAAAAAAAGGGAAAGCCGGGCGTGGTAGCACACGCCTTTAATCCCCTCACTCAGGAGGCTGAGGTAGGAGGAGCTCTGCGAGTGAGTTCGAGGCCACCCTGAGAGTACATAGTGAATTCCAGGTCAGCCTGAGCCAGAGTGAGACCCTACCTCGAAACACAAAACAAAACAAAACAAAACGAAAAAGAAAGAAAGATAGAAAGAGACAGTACTGTTACTCAATAGACCCCATCTGTCTTCTTTTTCCAAACATAATAAATTATTTTAAAGCCCTTCCCTACCATCACCAATTCTAAAATTCTCTTTCCAGATTCCCCAAGGTCCTCAAGGTAACTTCTAAGCTACAAGCTTTGGGATCCCTCAGGACCAAACTTTCCATCTCGGAGGTCATTTAAGCCACTAGTAATATACCAGATGGTAGGGGTTCCCTCACTCTTGGGGAGTGAGATTTGGGGATGCCCTCCATCTGTAAGTTCTGTGGTGTCTACCAGTGTCCCCTCGGTTCCTCCTTGTTTCCAGACCCCTCCCCTTGGAACTAACACCCTTCCCTGAAAACTAAAGGGAACTAGAGTTATTAAGGATCCCTAAAGCTTGTGGGCAATAAAGAAGCAACAGGAGGTATTTGGCTTCATAAAGTATGACACCTCCCCTGATTGATGTACTCGCCTTAGCGAAGGACCAGGACCATCCGGGTATCCTCCCTTAGGCATTCCTGGCTGAAGAAGCCCATTTCTGAGCAAGGACACAAACAGCCACAGGCTCCTCATCTAGTGCTCCTGGTTCAGTGGAACCTTAGGATCCTCCATGTAAGCCTGAACCCCAGCCCGGCTCAGCGCTCCCCTTACAGGAGGCCCCTTACCGGGCGCCCCGTCTGCTCACGTCCCCCGCCAGGCGCGCCCCGTGTCCTCGAGCTCCCTGACCCCGGGTCCCTCACCGTGACCTCTCACCTCGGGGTCACACCCTTCACTTCCGGGTCCCCCTGGGGGGGGTGCTGCCATCTCTCCCCTGAGCCTCCCCGAACCCGCACCGGCCTCGCTTCCGCCTCCTCCGGGCCCCTCCTCCTAGTCTACGCCGCAGCCCCGCCGACCCGAGGACGTCCCCAGCCCCGCTTCTCCTCTCACCTCCAGAGCGACGCCCAGATTCTCCCGCTTCTTTTTAGTCATATTGCCGGCTCAGTCCCAGAGACGTACCCGCCCGCCGGGTCTCGCTGCGCACGCGCAACTCCTCGTGCTTCTTTCTCATTGGCCGTCAAGGCGCGAGGGGGGCGGGGCCAGTGTAGCAGCCATCTTGTTGAGGGGCGCGGCCCTCTTGGAGCGGCCATGTTTGTGAGGGGCAACGTCCTGCTTTTGAGGACTTCACTTCTGAGGGTGTGGTGAGGATAAGGATCTGGGGAGGAGTAATGACTGGCTCACTCTGGTGAAGACCGCTTTATACCGTAGAGCCTTTTAAAAAACATCTGTCTTGGGCTGGAGAGATGACTTAGCGGTTAAGGCGTTTGCCTGCAAAGCCAAAGCACCGAAGTTCGATTCCCCAGGGCCCATGTTAGCCAGTTGCACAAGGGAGCGCATGCGTCTGGAGTTCTTTTGCAGTGAGTGGAGGTCCTGGTGCGCCCACTCACACACACACACACTCTCTCTCTCTCTCCCTCTCTCTCTCTCTCTCAAACAAATAAATAAAATATATAAGACAAACAAAAAAAATCTGTCTTGCCAGGTTGGTGGGGCACGCCTTTAACCTTTGCGCTTGGGAGGATCGCCATGAATTTGAGGCCAGCCTGAGAATACATAGCGAGTTCCAGGTCAGCTTGAGCTACAGCAAGAACCTACCTCTAAAGAAAAAGAAAAAAGAAAAAAAAGCCTATCTATTCCCTTCCCATCTACTCCAGGTGTAGGACATTTTTCCCATTCAAATTCTGTCCATCCTTCAGGAATGCTCTGTTTCTCTGTATTCTTCAGGCTTCCTTTCATGTAGTATTTTAGGACATTTGAGAATTAAGCCTTGGTCCTTTGGCTTTGTAGGCGAGCACCTTAGCCGCTAAGCAACCTCCCTGTCTCCACCCCTGTCTTTATTATTATTAATTTTTTGAGGTAGGGTCTCACTCTAGCCCAGGCTGACCTAGAATTCATTATGTAGTCTTAGGGTTGGCAGGCTATGCCTTTAACCACTGAGGCCTGTTTCCAGGCCTCCCCCCTTTTTAAGATAAATTTGCAGAAGTCAATGATTATGAAGCCAGCATCAAAGAGGTTTTTTTTTTTTATTGCATCTTGTTTATTTTTATTCATTTATTTGAGAGCAACAGAGAGAGAGAGAAACAGACAGACAGACAGACAGACAGAGAACGGGCACGCCAAGGCCTCTGGCCTGTGCAAACGAGCTCCAGACACTTGTGCATCTGGCTAACCTGGGTCCTCGGGAATCGAGCCTTGAACTGGGATCCATAGTCTTCACAGGCAAGCGCTTAACCACTAAGCCATCTCTCCAGCCCTCAAAGACCTTTGTTTCCTGACCATTTATCTCTCCCATTGGCGTGTCTTTCTGTATGTGAGCAATAACTCCAACTTGGTGTTTGGAGGGGAAAAAAACAAAACAAAACAAAACAAAAAACGCTTTCAGATCTGTGTTCTCTTCTTGATAGTGCCGGTGAGTGATGGGCCTGCAGGAAACCTGAGATACCATCTCACTTGGCCGCCTGACTACGGCCCACGGAGGAGAAGCGCAGCAAATCCTATCTGAACAGGACGCAGGCTGTTGAACAGTTGTTTAATGCAGTTCTCAGCTTAACACCCAGCACAGGGAAAAAGTTTCTCAAGAACATGATCCATCAACTGTCAGTCAACAACATTTATGGTCGGAGGCTCTTTCAGCATTGGTCCCAGGCCCAGAAAAAGCAGACTCTGTGCATCCCAATTATCACCGGCACCGGCCCAGGGGAGGTGAGAAGAGGAGGGAAAAACACAGTGTTCTTTCAAAAGTGGCTCCTTCTGCGTTCCTTTGGCACCAAGGAAAAGCCACAGAGATTTGGGTGTGCCTCATGTCGTTCGTTCCCATCTCCTTCTCCCCGCCCTGTGAAAGGATGAATAAACTGTTGTCTTCCTCCTTGAGCAGCCCCACATCTTTCCAACCAAGCCTGTTCCTTGGGTCAGATAAAATACTTGAGAAGGAGCTAGAATAAGAGTGTCTGTGAGCTGGGTGTGATGGCTCACACCTTTAATCCCATCACTGGGAGGCAGAGGTAGGAGGATCACTGGGAGTTTGAGGCCACTCTGAGACTACATAGTAAATTCTAAGTCAGCCTGGGCTAGAGTGAAACCCTACCTAAAAAAAAAAAAAAAAAAGAGTGTGTCTGTGGAGATTGGAGAGATGGCCCAGTGGTTAAAGACCCAGGTTTGATTTCCCCAGGTTCAGTTCCCCAATACCCATGCAAAGCCAGAAGCACAAAGTAGTGCGTGCATCTGGAGTTCATTTGCAGTGGCTAGAGGCCCTGGTACACACACACACACACACACACACACACACATTCTCCCTCTCTCTCTTTTTTCTTTCTTTCTCTCTCTCTCCTGACAAATAACTAAATAAATAATAATAATTACTATTATTATTATTATTATTATTATTTTGGTTTTTCAAGGTAGGATCTCACTGTAGCCCAAACTGACCTGGTATTCACTGTGGAGTTGCAGGGTGGCCTCAAACTCATGGCAATCTACCTCTGCCTCCCGAGTGCTGGGATTAAAGGCGTGCATCACCACCCCCAGCAATAAATAAATTATTTTCATTTACTTATTTGAGAGAGAGGATGGGAACGCCAGGGCCTCCAGCGGCTGCAAACAAATACCAGACACATGCATTACTTTGTGATCTGGTTTCTGGAGGTCCTGGGGAATCGAGCCTGGGTCCTTTGGTTTTGCAGGCAAGTGCCTTAACCACTAAGCCATGTCTCTAGCCCTGATAAATTTAAAAATAGTCTCTGTTGGTTGTAGCAAAAGATCAGGAGCTTTTAGAACGAGACTAGATTAAGATCCCACTGCTACCAACAGGTAGCTATGTGAGTGACGTAGCTTCAGGAGCCTCAGTTTCTGCGCCTGTCCGGCAAGTTCATCCCACTAAGGTGAGTAGGGTCATTGGGAGAATTGCTAAGATGAAATGAGGGCTTCCCTGCTTGAGAGGTCAGGAGAGACACCAGGGCTGAGGGGCCTGTCACCAGCCTCCAGCCTCCAAACGTGTTTTGCTTAGCAGTGCTGCCATTTTCATGTGCTGGTGTTTGTCTGTTTGAGGTAGGGTTTCACTCTATCCCAGGATGACCCGCAACTCACTCTGTGGCCCAGGCTAGCCTCCAATTCATGGTGACCCTCCTACCTCCACCTCCTGAGTGCTAAGATTAGAGGCAGGAGCCACCATGCCTGGCTTGTGTTGTTTTCATCTTGGTTTCTGTCATTTATTGTACTATGTATGTTATGAGTGTGAGGCAAGGGCTAGAGAGATGGCTCAGTGGCTTAGGCACTTGCTTGCAAAGGCTGCAGGCTCAGGTTCGACTCCCCAGGACCCACACGAAGCCAGATGCATGGAGAGTGGTGCATGCATCTGGAGTTCTTTTGCAGATGCAGGAGGCTCTGGCACATCCCTTCTCTCTTTCTCTGTCATCTTCTGTCGGCTTGCAAATAAATAAAATATTTTTTAAAAATTAGTCTGGAAGGCTGGGCGTGGTGGTGCACACCTTTAATCCCAGCACTCGGGAGGCAGAGGTAGGAGAATTGCCATGAGGTCAAGGCCACCCTGAGACTAACTACATAGTGAATTCCCAGTCAGCCTGAGTTAGAGTGAAACCCTACCTTGAAAAAAAAAAAAGTCTGGGGGGCTGGAGAGATGGCTTAGCGGTTAAGGCACATGCCTGTGAAGCCTAAGGACCCAGGTTTGATTCTCCAGGTCCCATGTAAGCCAGATACACATAGTGGAACATGCATCTGGAGTTTGCAGTGGCTAGAGAGCCCTGGCGTGCCCATTCTCTCTTTCTCCCTCTCTCTGTCTCTGATAAGTGAATAAAAAACAAAAATAAAATATTTTTAAAAATTAGTTTGGGGGCCAGGCGTGGTGGTGCACGCCTTTAATCCCAGCACTTGGGAGGCAGAGGTAGGAGGATCGCCGTGAGTTCAAGGCCACCCTGAGACTACATAGTGAATTCCAGGTCAGCCTGGGCTAGAGTGAGACCCTACCTCAAAAAACCAAAAAAAAAAAAAAAAAAATTAGTTTGGGGCTGGAGAGATGGCTAAGTGGTTGGGGCTCTTGCCTGCGAAGTCTAGGGACCTAGGTCAACTCCCCACAACCCATGTAAGCCAGATGCACATGGTGGTGCATGCGTCTGTGGTTTGTTTGCAGTGGCTGGAGACCCTAACACACCCCATTCTCTCTCTGTCTCAAATAAGTTCATTAAATTAAAAAATTTAAGAACAAACAATTTTAATTTGATGAGTGTGAGGCAGCTACCTGGGGTGTGAGGCTCATTGGCGTAGGCCACCCCAGCACGCAGAAGAGTCTTTCCACAGAGGAGGCAATCCTCTCCACATTGCTGCTTGTCCTTGAGCTGAGACTGTCAGTCCCAGTTTCAAGTGTCCAGTATGCACCAGCCATGGTGACCTCCATGGCGTCATGAAGGTACAGATGCCCAGGGAATTTACTCAGGCCCTTTCATCCCCGTTGGCACATACAGAGACCTGGCTTTGATTCCCATGGGGGCTGTTCATGGAGTTTTTGTTTGTTTTGTTTTTGTTTTTAATAAGTTCCAAACGCATGCACCACCTTGTACATCTGGCTTAAGTGGGTCCTGGGGAATCGAACCTGGGTCCTTTGGCTTTGCAGGCAAGCATCTTAACTGCTAAGCCATCTCTCCAGCTCTGTTCATAGGGTTTTAGTGCCGCTTGCCCAGGCAGTTCTATCTAGGGGCAGATGAGTTCCTGTGGGACAGCAGTCCGCATGTGTGTCTCAGTTCCCCCGTGAGCTGTGGGAAATAGAGTTGCACGGCGGCAGGTGGTATACCTGTGTTACTTCAAGCAGATTCTGGTGGTTGGGTGTGGTGGTGCACGCCTTTAATCCCAGCTCTCAGGAGGCAGAGGTAGGAGGATCACTGTGAGTTCAAAGCCACCCCGAGACTACATAATGAATTCCAGGTCAGCCTGGGCCAGAGAGAGATCCTACCTCAAAAAACCAAAACAAAAAGAAGCTTCTGATGACACAGCATTGGGCAAGGCAGTTTGGTTGTGACTTTTCTCCTCTGCCACGTGGACAGAACTTGCAGAACCCACCAGCTGAGACTCACCAAATTTCTGTTTTCGTGACTTTGCTCTGAGGAAGCTTCCCGGGCACAAGGCACCCTTGTCAGCTATGAGGCAGACAGACGGGTTAAGAACCCCCCCAAATATCTCTAATCTGGTTAGAGAGATAAGCCAACAGCATGAGATGGCAAATGCCAGGCATTACATAATTAAATGCTGGATGTGTAGTACTTACTTTAAAAAAAATATTTTATTTATCTATTTGAGAGAAAGAGGCAGAGGGAGAGAGAGAATGGACATGCCAGGGCCTCTAGCCATTGCAAATGAACTCCAGATGATGCATACACCCCCCTTGTGCATCTGGCTTATGTGGGTCCTAGAGAATCAAACCGGGATCTTTTGGCTTTGCAGGCAAAGGCCTTAACCACTAAGCCATCTCTCCAGCCCTGTAGTACTTACTTTTAACACATTTGGAGCCCTCCTTCCAAAAAAGAGAGTATTGCTGGGCATGGTGGCGCACGCCTTTAATTCCTGCACTTGGGAGGCAGAGGTAGGAGGATCACCACGAGTTCGAGGTCACCCTGCGACTCCATGGTGAATTGCAGGTTAGCCTCAGCTACAGCGGGACTTTACCTAGAAAAACTACAAAAAGAGAGAGAGAGAATATTGACTATTGTGGGTATTTGAAGATGTCTTTGTGGGGGTTCTGATTCATGGCATGTGAATGGAGTTGGGGAGAGGGCATTCTAGCCCCAAGGGGCTCCCTATGCCAATAAGGGGGGGCTCTCTTCAATTTCGCACAACAGCCCCTTCCAAGCCAGCCCTAGCTGTGGTTCCACACTGGTCCCTCTGTCCCTTGTTTGTCTCATCATGGGCTTGCCTTGGATCCCCAGCAGGGTCCCCAAGGGAACCAGTGCAGAGCAGGGGTGAGAGAGAGCAGAGTCATTCAATATTGGAGGCACTTCAGGCAGGAAATGAAGATTTTCGCAGGTGGTTAAGAATACAGTGGGAGCTGATTTATGTTTGAATTTTGTTCCAGGGCAGCAGATGATAGTCCAAGTTCCCAGGCAAAGGCAACGGTGTCTTTATGGCCTGCCTGGATCAGGTTTATGTCTTAGTAAGTTTTATATGTTCCAACTAAGCCAAGACACTATGCCTTTGTTGTCCCCCCACTTCACCGGAGGAAAACCTCCCTCACCATGCCTTGCATCCAACCTCTTTATATAAGAGATGGCAAAAATGAATGAATACTTTAACTTACTACTTAGCTGGTGTCCAATTTTTAATCAAATGAATCAGATTATAAGTAGACAATGAATCCCAGGTGATCATAAAAATAGAATACAAACCTGGGTGTGGTGGTGCACGCCTTTAGTACCAGCACTCAGGAGCCAGAAGTAGGATCACCATGAGTTCGAGGCCACTCTGAGACTACATAGTGAATTCCAGGTTAGCCTGGGCTAGAGCGAGACCCTACCTCGAAAAACCAAAAAAGAAAAAAAAAAAAAGAATAGGAATAAGGATCTAAATATTGTTGAAAATCCAGAAATCTGCATCACATGATCACACAGAATATGCCTCCTCCCCCTCTCTTATTTTATCTCTTTCTTTTTTTGTTGTTTCAATTTTTAAAATGTATTCCTTTGCAAGGAGGGGCAGGGGGAGAGAATGGGCACACCAAGGCTTCCCACCACTGCAAATGAACTCCAGGTTTGTGTGCCATTTTGTGCATCTGGTTTTACACAGGTACTGGAGAATTAATTAAACCCAGGCTGTTAGGCTTTTCAAACAAGTGCATTTAACCTCTGAGTCAGCTTGCCAGCCCCACTTGTTTCTTTTCTGAGACAGTGTCTCATATAGCCCAGTTGGCCTCAGACTCACTATGTAGCTACGGATGACCTTGAACTCCTGATCCTTCTGTCCCCAGCTCCTGAGTGTTAGGGTCAGTCTCATACCTGGTGTGGTGGTTTGAACGTGAAATATCCTCCATAGCCTCATGTGCTTGTGATTAAGCCTCGTACTCAGTCCCCAGCTGGTGGCCATTTGGGAGGTGGAGCCTTGCTGGAGGAGGTGTGCTACTTGGGGAGGTGGGGTGGGAACCTTGAGGTCTGTTAGCTTAGCTCAAAGCCCAGTACCCAGGCATGTGACAGCTTCCTGCTCATATCATGCCTTGCCCCGCCATGATGACACTTCCCTCAAAACTGTAAGCCTGAAATGAATCCTTTCCTCCCATAAGCTGCTTCTGGTCAGGTGTTTTGTCCCAGTGACTCAAAAGTAACTACAAAACCCAGTTCAGGCCTGGAGAGATGGCTCAGCGGTTAAGGCACTTGCTTGCAAAGCCTAACAACCCAGGTTTGATTCCTGAGCACCCACATAAAGTCAGATGCACAAAGTGGCACGTTCATCTGCAGTTCCTTTGCAGCAGCTGGAGGCCCTGGCACACCCGTTCTCTCTGTCTCACTCTGCTTGCAAAATAAATAATTTAAAAAAAAAAAACAGTTTGTGTGCTGCTGGGCATGCATTTTACCCACTGAGCTACATCTCCGGGCCCATAGTAGTCTCTTGGTGAGAAGACATTTCTTCCAGACATGGGTGACATGTGGCCTTTTTTGACATGCTGACACACCTTAATATTGTGCCTTACCGTACCTTTTTTTTTTTTTTTTTTTTGGATTTACTGAGGTAGAGTCTCGCTCTAGCCCAGGTTGACCTGGAATTCACTGTGTCATCTCAGGGTGGCCTCACAGAGATCCTCCTACCTCTGCCTCTTGGGTGCTGGGATTCAAAGCATGCACCGCCATGCCCAGCTCTTGCTGTACCTTTTGTAAATGACCTTCCCCCGCCCCACTTGCTTTTGTTCCTGAGGAAGCTCAGATTTTGAGCATATGTTTCTGTGTCCTAATGTCCTCCTTGCCTCGGTTTTATTTTTTCCCTCCACCCCACCACTGTATCTATTTTTAGCCCACTGTATTGTGTGCGTTTTGGTAAGCTACCTCAACTCCTTTTCTGGAACACAAAGGATCATAAATAAATCACTAAATACATCCTGTGTTTGTAAATATGGCACTTTGTTCTTTCTAAAACAATTTTTGTAGCCATCAGCTCTGTAGGCGAGCAAGGTAGAATTCACTTAGTCACTCCCATTTTGTAGACAAGGGAACTGGGTGTACACCCATGAATGAACTGACTGGCAGAAAAGGGTGGACCCACTCCTCTTATAATGGGGATCACGTGAACCCTTCTGAAGGAGCCAAGAATACAAGGGGCCGGGGAGATGTCTCCGTGGTTAAAGGTGCTTGCTTGCAAGCCTTGGCCAGAATCTACTTCCCAGCACTCACATGGAGCTAGATGCTAAGTGGTGCATGTGTCCGTGGGCCCACGGCAGGGGCATCTGCAAGCTCCCGGGCCAGCTAGACTGGGACACATGCAGCGGCGAAGCAACAGGCAACAGGACTTGCTTGCTGCGCAAGCGTCAACAACCTGAGTTTGGATCCCCAGAGCCCGTGTGAGGCCAGACGGGGCAGTGTGATTGTCTGCGATCCTAGTGCGCTTATAGTGAGGTGGGAGACGGCCACAGGAGAACCCTCATGGGCCAGGTAGACTGGAACACGCAGTGCTGAGCACCCTGGGGCGGGGAGACTGGAACACGCAGTGCTGAGCACCCTGGGGTGGGGAGACTGGAACACGCAGTGCTGAGCACCCTGGGGCGGGGAGACTGGAACACGCAGTGCTGAGCACCCTGGGGCGGGTAGATGGCTCAGTGGATTAAAGCACTTCCTATACAAGTATGAGGACTCGGGTTTGGGTCCCCAGCACCCACATAAATGCTGAGCAGGTGTGGTGGCCCACCTGCCATCCTAGGGATGTGGAGACAGGATCCCCAGGACAAGCTGGCTAGCTAGATTAGCCGAGTTAGTGAGATCTGAGTTTGAATGAGAGGCCTTGTCTCAGTAAGCAAGGCTGATTTATTTTTATTTGGTTTTTCAAGGTAGGGTCTCACTCTAGCCCAAGCTGACCCTAAACTCACTTTATAGCCCAGGTTGGCCTTGAACTCACAACAGTCCTCCTACCTCAGACTACTGAGTGATGGAATTAAAGGAATGCGCCACCATGCCTGGCCTATAGAAAATGTTTATATTATTTTATTTTGGTTTTATTTTTCAAGGTCGGGTCTCACTCTAGCCCAGGCTGACTTGGAATTCACTATGTAGTCTCAGGGTGGCCTCGAACTCACCATGATCCTCTTACCTCTGCCTCCTGAGTGCTGGGATTTAAAGGTGTACACCACCATGCCTGACTCTTATTTTATTGGTTAAAATGTTTAAATAAAAACATTGTTTTTTTGAGCTGGGAGTAGTAGCGTACACCTTTAAATCCCAGCACTGGGGAGGCAGAGGTAGGAGGATTGCTGTGAGTTCAAGGCCTACCTGGGCTAGAGTGAGATGCTACTGTGAAAAAGCCAAGAATTTTTTTTTCTTTTTCTTTCTTTTTTTTTTTTTTTTTTTGAGGTAGGGTTTCACTCTAGCCCAGGCTGACCTGGAATTTACTACGTAGTCTCAGGGTGGCCTTGAACTCATGGTGATCCTCATACCTCTGCTTCCCCGAGTGCTGGGATTAAAGGCGTGCGCCACCACGCCCAGCTTTTTTGTCTTTTTTGAAAACAGAGCCCTGCGTCTAACACGGTGGAAGGTGAAGACTGACATCCAGGGTTGTTCTCTGGCCTCTACCCACGCACTGTGGTACATGCACACCCCGCGCACAGAGACGAAAGAGTCAGCAGTGTTCAGAGGAGCTGCACGCCACATCTAGATCATGTAGGTGCAGGAATCTGAGCTGGATGCTGGAATCAAGCCCGGGGCCCTCTCCTTTGGACCACCCTTCCCAAATGACATTGCTGGCTGCTGTCAGGAAGCCAGTTTATCGGCTTATAAAGGGCACTGTCCCTCGAGGGACAGAGACTATTAAAGGAGCTGAATTCTGGACCAAAGGCTGTTTGGTGAAGACAGAGGATGGGTTCTGGAAAGGTGCCCAGAACAAAGACTGCTTAAATTGACATGCCTGGGCACTTCCAGCCAGCTCCTATCCACCCTTCTTTTTTTCTTTCCTTCCACCAACTTCTAGCACCCACATGTCTCACATATAAGAATTCTCCAACGCAGGGCTGGAGGGATGGCTTAGCGGCTAAGGCATTTGCCTACAAAGCTAAAAGACCCAGGTGTGCCCATTCTCTCTCTCTCTTCCTCTTTATCTGTTAAATAAATAAAAATAAAATACTTTAAAAAAAAAGCTCCAATGCAGATCCATAAGCTAATAGAACCCTCTACTCTGCTCATCCACTGGATATGCATTTATTTTTTTAAAAAATATTTTATGTTATTATTTTTTATTTAGTTATTTGAGAGAGAGAAAGATGGGGGCAGGGAGAAAGAGAGAGGGAGAGAATGGGCATGCTAGAGCCTTCACCCTCTGCAAACAAACTCCAGACACACACACCATCTTGTGCATCTGGCTTACACGGGTCCTGGGGAATCAAACCCATATCCTTTGGCTTCGCAGACAAGTGCCTTAACTAGTAAGCAATCTCTCCAGCCAAGGACACATGTTTATTAAATACCCACTATATGTTGGGCAGAGCACATTTAATGGTTAAACAGACACAGATCAAATCTCTCATTTTATAGATAAAAACACTGAACCACAGGAAGTAAGATGTTTTCCCCAAAGACTGCATTCATCAATAGTTTTGTTACCCACTTTTTAAATTTTTATTTATTTATTTATTTTTAAATTTTTATTTACTTATTTGACTGAGAAAGAGGGAGAGAGAGAGACAGAATGGGCACACCAGAGCCTCCGGCCACTGCAAACAAACTCCAGAAGTGTGCGCCCCCTTGTACATCTGGCTAACATGGGTCCTGGGGAGTTGAACCTGGGTTCTTTGGCTTTGCAGGCAAGTGCCTTATCTGCTAAGCCATCTCTCTAGCCCCAGGTTTTTTTTTTTTTTTTTTTTTTTGAGTTGTTAGTTAAAAAAAACTGTTTCCTTTTCCCCTTTCTTTCCTCTTCCCCTTTCTTTCCCTTCTTTCAAGATAGCCCAGGCTGTCCTCAAATTCACAATCGTCCTTCAGCCTGCCAAATGCTAAAATTATAGGTGTGTACCACTGTGGTGGTTTGATTCAGGTGTCCCCCATAAAATTAGATGTTCTGAATGCTAGGTTCCCAGCTGATGGAGATTTGGGAATTAACGCCTCTTGGAGGCAGTGTATTGTTGCGAGCAGGCTTATGGGTATTATAGCCAGTTTCCCCTTGCCAGTGTTTGGCACACTCTCCTTTGCTATGGTCCACTTTTGTTGGCCAGGGGTGATGTCCACCCTCTGCCGATGCCATCGTTTTCCCCTGCCATCGTGGAACTTCCCCTCAGGTCTGTAAGCCAAAATAAACCTCTTTTCTCCCACAAACTGTCTTTGGTCAGGTGATTTCTACGAGCAATGAGAAGCTGACTGCAACAACCACCATGCCTGACTACCCCCAAAACAGAAATAATCCATATTAAGACTGCAGCCCAGGGCTGGGGTGATGGCTCAGCAGGGAAAGTGCTTGTCATGCAAGTATGAGGACCTGAGTTCAGATCCCCAGCACCTAGACACATAGACGTCAGGTGTGTAAATTAAAAATACACATATATGAAAAAAACAAACGAGAAAAAGGGCTGGGGAGATGGCTCAGTGATTAAGGCACTTGCCTGCAAAGCTTAATGACCCATGTTCAATTCCTCAATACCCATGTAAAGCCAGACGCACATGCATTTTGAATTTATTTGCAGTGGCTAGAGATCTTGGCATGTCCATTCTCATTCTCTCTTTCCTCTTGTAAATAAATAATAAAAAGATGCACACACACATATGTTTAAATGCACATTTTTAAAATATTTTATTTTTATTTATCTGAGAGAACGAAAGAAGGAGAGAGAGAGAGAGAGAGAGAGAGAGGGAGAAAGGCAGATAGAGAACGGGTGTGCCGGGGGCTCCAGCTGCTGCAAATAAACTCCAGAGGCATGAGCCACCTTGTGCATCTGGCTTATGTGCGTCCTGGGGAATCAAAATTAAGTCTTAGATTCCAGGGGTTTTCGGGTCTATCTCAATCAGTGAGCTCCTGGCTCAGTGATAGACCTGGTCTCAAAAAATAAGATGAAGGGCTGGAGAGATGGTTCAGTGGTTCAAGGTGCTTGCTTGCAAAGCCTGAAGGCCCAGGTTTGATTCCCCAGCACAGATGCACATGGTGGTGCATGTGTCTCAAGTTTGTTTGCAGTGATAGGAGGCCCTGGTGCACCAATATTCATTCTCTCTTTTTATCCTTGCAAATAAGTAATAAAATATTTAAAAAATAAGGTGGAGGGCTGGAGAAGATAGCTTAATGGTTAAGGCACTTGCCTGCAAAGCCAAAGGACCTAGGTTCAATTCCCTAGGACCAATGTAAGCCAGATGCACAAGATGGTGCATGCATCTGGAGTTCATTTGCAGTGGCTGGAGGCCCTGGTATGCCCATTCTCTCTCTTTCTGATTCTCTCTGTACCTCTTTCTCTCTCTCTCTCTCTCTCTCTCTCTCTCTTTCTTTCTCTCTCTCTCTCTCTCATAAATAAATACATACATAACATATATTTAAAAAAATAAGGAGGAGAACAATTGAGGAAGACACCCAGTGTGAACATCTGGCCTCCACACACATGCATACATGTGCATGCAACACAAACACACACACTCACACCCACGTATGAACAGGAGTGCACATGTGCTTGGTTGTGGCGAAGCTGGGCTAAATCCAGGTTCTCCAGTCTACATGACCCACATTTTCCTATTGTGCTGAAAGGCAGCAAAGATGCCCTCAGGGGTCTTTCAGAACTCTGGTCCTTAGGTATGACTTTCTAGACACCAAACATGCCTACATCATCCAAAGGACCTGGCTCTTAGCATTTCAAGGGTGGAACCTCTGTGAGGTGCCAACATCCCTGATCTGTAAAGCCATTGCCTGAAGGCTTTAGTGTGTACTGGCCTCGGGGCAGCAGCCGAGGGGTAATGGCTGACAGACCCGAGGTCCTGAGGTGGCTACCCTGGCCAATCATTACGAGGCCTCTCACCAGCTGTGTGACACTTACCACAGTCCCCTTTTGGGGTATTGACTCCTTCGGGTTACAGAGGGTTTCACACAAGTCAAAATCACTGGGAAGAGCAGGGCAAGGTGGCACACACCTTTAATCCCAGCACTCAGGAGGCAGAGGTCGGAGAATGGTCATGAGTTCGAGGCCACCCTGAGACTACGTATTGAATTCCGGGTCAGTCTGGGCTAGAGTGAAGCCCTACCTTGAAAAAAAAAAACACAAAAATCAAAAAATAAATAAATAAAAATGAAGCAAATCAGAAACCACATAGAATGGGAAACAAATGTTGTTTGCTATGGGAGTCACCTGTCTGCTTTCAGCTGGAAGTTGCCAACAGAACCTTGCCAGACTCTTAGGGTTAGCCTTCCCTCACATCTCTCTAGCCACATCCGTTCCCCTGAGATTCATCTTGGACTGATCACATTTTCAGCATGAAAACAAGTTGTAGTCAAAGCCCAAGTGTGACAGCCACATGAAAAGCACCGGTCTCTGCCTTTGCACAAGGCTCGCCGTGCGCGTTGTGCCTTTGATGAGGAATACTGCCATCTCTCCACTCCTCTTGGGCGGCATTGGATGAGCCAAATGAGTGCTCTCCGCAAGCCTTCCTGACAGTCTTTTTCTGTTTTCTATTTTGTGGTTTATTTTATTTATTTATTTTTGGTGTTCTGAGGTAGGGTCTCACTCTGGCCCAAGGCTGACCTGGAATTCACTATGAAGTCCCAGGGTGGCCTCAAACTCACGGAGATCCTCCTACCTCAGCCTCCCGAGTGCTGGGATTAAAGGCGTGCGCCACCACGCCCGGCTCCCTAACAGTCTTTTCTGAAGTGCCTACTGTGTGCCGGGTGGGACTGAGGAGATGGGGGGGGGGGGCTCTCTGCATCCAGTTAGTGTGGTGCCCAAACAATGCTGCGCCACTGTGAGCAGAAGCATGAGAACCACAGGCGTGCCGAGTGTGTGGATCGGGTTCAGGCGGGTACCAGGGGCAGAGGCGGGGGTGGGTGGGCAGGGACATGAGAGAAAAAGTGTGACGAGCCATGTGATTTCACACCCATCAGCTCACAGACACCTGACGAAGCCAAGTGTTGACAAGGAGGGGGACATGAGGACGCAGTGACGTGGCTGGGGGAGTGCAAATTGGTATAAAACTCTGGAGAACAATCAGCATTGAAAAGCTGAACATGGTTAACCCCAGCACTCGGGAGGCCGAGGTAGGAGGATCGCTGTGAGTTTGAGGCCACCCTGAGACTCCATAGTGAATCCTAGGTCAACCTGGGCTAGAATGAGAACCTACCTCGAAAAAAAAAAAAAAAAAAAGTTGAAGACGGGCACTGGATGGATGGATGGCTTAATGGTTAAGGTGTTTGCCTGCAAAGCCAAAGGACCCAGGTTCGATTCCTCAGGACCCAAGTTAGCCAGATGCACAAGGGGGTGCACATATCTGGAGTTTGTTTGCAGTGGCTGGAGGCCCTGGCGTGCCCATTATCTCCCTCTCTCCCCTTTTCTCTGTCAAATAAATAAATAAATAAAAATTTAAAAATCAGTGAAACAAAATTGAAGATGGGGCTAGAGAGATGGATCAGTGTTTAAGGAACTTGCCTGCAAAGATAAGGACCACAGGTTGATTTCCCAGGACCCACGTAAAGCCAGATGCACAAGGTGGCACATGTGTGTGGATTTGGTTTACAGTGGCTAGAGGCTCTGGCACATGCCCATTCTGTCTCTGTGTCCATCTCGCCTCTTTCTCTGCTTGCAAATAAATAAATAGCCAGACATAGTGCTGCACGCCTTTAATCCCAGCACTTGGGAGGCAGAGGTAGGAGGATTGCCGTTAAGTTTGAGGCCAGCGTGAGGCTACATAATGAATTCCAGGTCAGCCTACTGTAGACTCTACTTCAAAACAAGAACAACAGCAACATGCATGCAGAGGACAGAGGAAGACATCAGGTTTCTTTCTGTCTTATTTCTCTGAGACACAGTCTCTCACTAGACCTGGAACTCACCATTGACGTTTGGATTGGCTGACCAGAGAGCCCCAGCAATCTTCCTATCTCAGCACCCCTAAGGGCTGGGGTTATGAGCAGGCACCGCAGCACTTGGCTTTTAAAAAATATATTTTTTATTTAATTAATTAATTTATTTGAGAGAGAGGGAAAGAGGCAGAGAGACAGAGAGAGAGAGAGAAAGAGAGAGAATGGGTGTGCCAGGGCCTCCAGCTGCTGCAAACGAACTCTAGCTGCATGTGCCACTTTGTGCATCTGGCTTTCGTGGGCCCTGGGGATTCAAACCTAGGTCCTTTGGCTTTGCAGGTAAGCACCTTAACCACTAAGCCATCTTTCTAGCCCCTCCTGACTTTTTTTTTTTTTTTTTTTTTGAGGTAGGGTCTCACGCTAGCCCAGGCTGACCTGAAATTCACTATGTAGTTTCAGGGTGGCCTGGAACTCATGGTGATCCTCCTACCTCTGCCTCCCAAGTGCCGGGATTAAAGGACACGCGGGCTTTTATAGGACATTGTGTCTCCAAGTCCTGTCAGTCCTTCCCTTTGCCTGGAGGGGATACACACGATGCCCTCCTTCCCTCCTCTTCTTTAGGTCTCTACTCCAAGTTGCTGTCCCTGCTACTCTGTTCAGATGGAATCCCTTGAAGCTCCTTAACCCCACTTCCTTTCCTCCACATTTCCTGTCTATTTCGCTTATCTTGCTAATAGTCTCATTCCATTAGAACACAGTTCCATTTCATCAGTTGATGTTGGGTCAGGTTCGCATTGCTGGTAGAAATCACCCAACCAAGAGTAGCTTGTGGGGAAAAAAAAGAGGTTCACTTTGGCTTACAGGCTCCAAGGGGAAGCTCCATGATGGCAGGGAAAACAATGGCATGAGCAGAGGGTGGACATCACCCCCTGGCCCACATAAGGTGGACAATAGCAACAGGAGAGTGTGCCAAACACTAGCAAGGGGAAATTGGCTATAACACCCATAAATCCGCCCCCACCAATACACTGCCTCCAGGAGGCGTTAATTCCCAAATCTCCATCAGCTGAGAACCTAGCATTTTGAACACCTAAGTTTATGGGGAACACCTGAATCCAACCACCGCAGTTGATGTCTCCCTAGGGGCTGGCCCGTTGGATGACAATAGTAACTGCTCCCTAAGTATTTGCCTAAAGAATGAATGATTTTTCTGGAATCCCAGACTGACAGGAAAGCACTGAGTTCCTCTCCATCTCAGCAGCCTCGAGAGAGGTTTTCACGTGGCTGGAGGGAAGCAGGCAGGGGCAGAGGACCAGGCCTGGGCCAAAGTGCAGGACTCACTGTCTGGTCAGCTCTGGCCAGCACCAGAGAGGCCTGCCTTTCTTCTCCCTGGAGAAACCACTGTCCCCTGATCCCATTGTAATCTGGGTCAGCCACTCAAGAAATCTTAGCTCTCCAGCCCTGCCTCCTGTTGCTGGTGCCCCTGCTTGGGGGAGTTCTTAATTTATTTGAAAGAGAATGGGTACATCAGGCCTGCTGGAAATGAACTCTAGACGCGTGCACCACCTTGTGCAACGGGCTCATGTGGGTCCTTCGGAATTGAACCTGGGGCCTTTGGCTTTGTAGGTAAGTGCCTTAACCGCTAAGCCATCTCTCCAGGCCCTGTTTGGGGGTTTCTATGCACTGTTGGCTCACTGGTGGTGTTTGTCCTGTCCCGGCTGCAGCCTGGCAGCTCACCCCACACCTCTTGTCTCTTTCTAAGCTCCACGAAGCCCCTGGGACCCTCAGCAAATGCTCACCTTCATGGACAGATCCTAACATTTCCATCAGACACGCTTCTTTCTTATTTTCCTTCATCTTTTAAGGCAGGGTCTCACTGTAGCTCAAGCTGACCCGGTTTCAAACTCCCAGCAATCCTCCTGCCTCAGTCTTCCTAGTTCTGGGACTAGAGCCACTGCGCCGGCTCTCAGACACTCCTGTCTTCTCCTTCTTCTTTTAAATTAAATTTGACTTTTTTTTTCCAAGGTATGTTCTCACTCTAGCCCAGGCTGACCTGGAATTCACTATGGAGTGAACCCAAGGGGTGGCCTCGAACATACATACATACATATATACATACATATATATATATATATATTTTTTTTTTTTGAGGTAAGATCTTAGTCTTGCCCAGACTGAGTTGGAATTCAGTCTGTAGTCCCAGGCTGGCCTTGAACTCATAGCAACCCTCCTACCTCTGCCTCCTGAGTGCTGAGAATAAAGTTGTGTACCACCATGCTCAGCTAGGGTTATACTCCTTTTTCTGTATTTTTTGAGGTAGGGTCTCACTGTAGCTTAGCTTGACCTGGAATTCACTATGTAGTCTTCTTGGGGTGGCCTTGAACTCATGGCAATTCTCCTACCTCTGCCTCCTGTGTGCTGGGATTAAACGCATGTGCCACCATGCTTGGATATATTGATTTATTTGAAGGGGAGAGGAGGCACAGGGAGAGAGAGGGAATGGGCACTCCAGATCCTCTTGTCACTACAAATGAACTCCAGATGCATGTACCACCTTGTGCATCTGGCTTTACGTGGGTACTGGGGAATTGAACCAGGGTCCTTAGGCTTTGCAGGCAAGCGCCTTAACTGCTGAACCATCTGTCCAGCCCTTCCCAAATATTTTGATCACACACCCCACGGGCAGAACATCTGAGGATGTCATTTGAGAATCTGGCAGCAGATGCCATGTTCAAATTGAAGTGATACAAGATGTATTTATAAGCGATTCCTTAAAAGTACAGGATTCAGAGGAGCCGCCAGGGGCAGCCCAGTCTGTGGGAGTTTAGCAGAAGGCAGGCAGGCAGGCTGTGACCACGCCCAGGCCCACACCCACGGAGGAGGGGCTGGCAGCGCACATCTGTGATTCCAGCCAAGCGAGAGGCTTGGACTGGAGGATTGGCAGTTCCGGGCCAATCTGAGTAACATGGTGACACTGTCTCAAAACAAAGCAAACAAAAAGAAAACAAAGAAACATACAAAAAGGTATGGCAGAGCTACTATTACAGAGCGCGGCCTGAAATCCCAGCACTTTGAAAACATGGGCAGCAGGATTATTGAAGGTTCTTGGCTAGCCTTGTCTACATAGAGAGTTCTGGGCCATCTGGGGCTACACAGTGAGACCCCGTTTCAAACAACTGCAACAAAAACATCTGGCCCAGCTACGCCACACTTGGGTATACCCTCACAGGGCTCTAACTCAGCATGCCACAGAGATCCTCGCACACCTGTGGTTGTTGCTGCCCTGTTTGCAATAGCTAGGAAATGGAATTGGCCTAGAGCTTCAGCAACAGATAAATAAAAAAAAAAGATGGGCGTGGTGGAGCACGCCTTTAATCCCAGCACTCAGGAGGCAGAGGTAGGAGGATCACCATGAGTTCGAGGCCAGCCTGAGACCACATCATGAATTCCAGGCCAGCCTGGGCTAGAGTGAGATCCTACCTCAAAAAAATTAAAAAAAAAATGAAATTATGACATTTTCAGAAAAGTGATGGAACTAGAGATCATCTCATAAAGTAAAACAAGGCAGACTAGGAAGATGAATAGCAAACATCACGTGTTCTCTCACATATGTGGAGCCTTAGATATAACTTTGTATTCACATATGTGTGCACACATATGTGTGTAGGGCATGAAAGTAGAAAGAAAGAGGAGGAAGCCAGGAGTGGGGCACACACCTTTAATCCCAGTGCCCAGGAGGCTGAGCTAGAAGGATTGCCATGAGTTTGAGGTCAGCCTGGGGCTACAGAGTGAATTCCAGGTCAGCATGGGCTGGAGTGAGATCCTACCTCAACAACAACAACAAAAGAAGAAGCCAGGTGTGTGGTGGCGCAGGCCTTTAATCCCAGCACTCAGGAGGCAGAGGTAGGAGGATCACCATGAGTTCAAGGCCACCCTGAGACTACATAGTGAAGTCCAGGTCAGCCTCTCGCTAGAGTAAGACCCTACCTCAAAAAACAAAGAAGGGGGAGGAAGAGGAGGAGAAATACTGGGGAGACAAGGCAGGGCAATGGGCAGGAAAGTTGATACCTTATGTTTTTAGTATCTTTTTTTAAAATTTTTGTTTATTTTTTATTTATTTATTTGAGAGCAACAGACAGAGAGAGAAAGGCAGAGAGAGAGAGAGAGACAGACAGACAGACAGACAGAATGGGCTTGCCAGGGCCTCCAACCACTGCAAACGAACTCCAGATGCATGCGCCCCCTTGTGCATCTGGCTAACGTGGGTCCTGGGGAATGGAGCCTCGAACCGGGGTCCTTAGGCTTCACAGGCAAGTGCTTAACCGCTAAGCCATCTCTCCAGCCCATGTTTTTAGTATCTTATTGCTGATGCTTTTTACCTTTTGGTGGGCCCATGTGAATCAGGACTTTTAGGATTTCAGCTCCTGACCTCTCTCTTAAAACCTCTGTACTCATTGGTCCTGTCAGGATGGAGAGATTATCCATTTATGCCCTTTGGGCCTGTAACTAGCTGCTTACAAAACAAGAGCTACCTTTTACCCAGTCCCTATCAACAGGAGAGTGCCACAAGTTTGAGGCTATATAAAGATCCTGTCTCAAAAACTAAACATCAGGGGCAGTGGAGGTTAAAGGCACTTTGCTTACAAAGCTTGGTGGCCCAGGTTCAATTCTCTGTACTCACATAAAGCCAGACACACAAAATGGCACCCACATCTTGTGTTGATTTGCAGTAGCAAGATGTCTGTTCTTTCTCTTACATAAATAAATAAAAATACTTAAAAGGGCTAGAGAGATGGCTTACTGGTTAAGGCGCTTGCCTGCAAAGCCTAAGGACCCATATTTGACTCTCCAGATCCCATGTAAGCCAGATGCACAAAGGTGGGGCAAGTGCAAGGTTGCACATGCCCACTAGGTGGCGCAAGTCCAAAGTTCGATTGCAGTGGCTGAGGTCCTAGCACAGCAATTCTCTCTCTCTCTGTCTCTCTGTCTCATGTGTGCTCTCTCTAAAATAAGATAAAAATAAAAAATGAATACTTAAAAAAACATACATTAGTAGCTGGGTGTGGTGGCGCTTGCCTTTCATTCCAGCACTCGGGAGGCAGCGGTAAGAGGATCACTGTGAAACCAGGTACAAAGAGACTAAGTGGATGCTGCCCAGCAGCCGAGAGCAGGGACTGGAGCCTGCATACTAGGACACCAGCCTGTGTGACCCCCGCACCCCCCCTTGTCCCCCCCCCGGGGCCACGAGTGTCACAGAGCTACCTTCGGCCCTTTCCCTCCACCTGACCTGGCCCTCTGTGTCCCCATCGGAGCTCTCTGGGAGTACAGATTAATGCCACAGTGGTTTACAGCAATACCATAACTTTTATCTTGGTCCTGAGGGAGACCGGGAGGGAGGGGGCTCCCCTAAGGAGCCAAAGAGACCATCAGCTGCTGAAACAGAGCTCCTAGATCTACTTGGATACAGCCCCTTTCATTTCTTGGGCGAGATTTATGTCCAGGCATATGATGCCTCTAATGCTATGTACATAAACAGGCAAGGGTTATTTATTTAAGTGAGTGCCTTTTTCATGTGATCTCATTGATAACTCTGTCATTCGCCCTCCTTCTACCGATGAGACAAGGCCCGGGGAAGGCTGCCCAGCTCATCAGTGACGGAGCTGAGAGATCTGCCTTAGTCCACGTTCACCGGAAGTGCTCAGTGCTACCCGTCACCGGGCAGGGACCTTCTCAGATTGGAGACAGAATTCCGCTCAGACGTCTCCTTCCCACTCCTCCCCCTCCGGCCTTCCAAAAGGCGACAAAGCCACAGATGTCCTAGGAGGTTTTTTTTTTTTTTTTTCAAATGTAGTGTTATCATGCAAGAGCAGAGAGAAGGGGCTGCTAGACACACCCCTTGCTTTACTTAATCCTGGCACGTTTGAAAACCCATCCTAAAACATGAATCAGAGCGCCTTCAGGCACCAAAGATCTTGGCTGGCTCCCTGTCCACGCTGCTCCAGGAAGGAGTCCCCCACACCCTCACAGAGCTCCCCCACCCTGCCAGCCACATGGGCGGGCAGCCTGTCCCTGTCCTTTGGGGACCTTGCACGGCCCCAGGCCTGCCCACATCAGCCAGCCCATACCATCTTCAAGGCCCGGCTTGAGTGGGTGCTGGACAGCTCACACTTCTGGAGTCTTTCCCACGAGGAACCCCGACACACAGCCCAGTAAATCAATAAACAAATTAATAAGCAAATCCTGCTGTCTGCTGTACCAGGCTGAGCCTTCAGGTGAACAGATTTAAAAGCAACAAGGGCCGGCCCCAGGGCATGCTGGGAGCCAGGGTACTATGTCCAGAATTTCTGAAGCCCGAGGCGCTTAGGACCAAGGTTGGTGGAGGGAGGCCGTCGCCCCAGGCTGTCTTCCAACTTTCTGGCTCTGGTCTGGTATCCTCAGCCAAAAGGAGGACCAGGGCACAGCTGGCCAAACCTTTGATCGTGGCTAGCAGGTGACTGTGGGAGTGACAGGGAGTCAGGCCTTTGTGGCAGCCACCCACCCACAGGACAGAGGCTTCTATACATTCTTCAGCGTGGCTGCCAAGGCTGGGAGGGCAGCCCGAACATCAGGTGCCCAGGGTGGGGGTGGGGCCGGGTCCTGCAGACGTCACTGGGACCCCATTTGGGGGAGAGGACATGCAAATGGGTCTCATGGGGGGGGGTATAGCAGCTGACACCAGACAGAGAGGTTTGGCAGACCATCTTCCCGACCCCCACCCCCTCCACCCTGCCAACTAGTGCCAGTTCCCGGGCCCTGGGGAAGCCAGGTTATGTAGAGCTCAGAAGGCGAGGGCGAGGATTACAACAGAAAAATGGCTGGCTACTGAAAATAGACTGCAGTCAACCCAGGAAGCTCTCCAGCTGGGAAGGCCCGTGGCGCCCTTTCTTGAATGGCACTGTCTTCCCTTTTGTACTCTCAAATGCCACCCAATCGCGAGAGGCCACCAAAGCCGTAACACGAAGGCAGAGAGCGTCCGCCCGGGGCGCTGGCCTCTGGGCAGTCTGCCAGGGCTGTCAGACTGCCAAGACTTCAATACCGACGAGTGAAGGGACAAGAAAACAGCTCACCAGCGCGCAGGGACGCGACCTGTCTTGTGAGTCCGGTGTTCCATCCCTGCGAGGCTGCCTCCAGAGCCCCGTCCGCAGGCTCACCCCTCCCACCAGGTGGGCACTAATGACACCTGGTAGCCTTGTAAGAGCTGGCCCAGCTGGTGGCCTAAGTCCTAGGGTCACTGAGGAGCCTTGGCCCAACCTTTCCTGCGCGGCTTGGGGGCGAGAGCTAGTGAGGCCATTGAGCAGGCAGTCACTCCGCAGGGAGGGAGGACAGCGCCACCCTCCCATCCCCTGGAGAATGCTGATCACAAAACAGGCATGCTGAAAACCCCTGGGCTCTCAGAACAAGGAATGTCGCAACGTGGAAAGTTGGGGACTGGGGAGAGACAGCACAGTGGGTAAAGTGCCTGTCGTGACCTGAGTTCGGATCTGCAGCCCCTAGGAATAAACAGGCCAAGCGTGACAGCACGTACCTACAATCCCAGCCCTGGGGAGGCGCAGACGGGAGGATCCCCGGGCCTTGGTGACTACCTGGTATAGTACACTTGGTGAGCTCTGGGTTCAGTGAAATAACCTGTCTCAAAAAACAAGGTAGGGTTCTAGTGAGTTGTTGGCCAGGGAGGTCTCTGATACACCTAAAACGTCACAGGCCATTGCCCAGGCCCTTGGTTTCCCACCAGGAATAGATGGTAAGACCCTATTGCTGAACACTCCACATACGTGGGCTGCAAGGTCACTGAGAATTCCTTTCAGAGCTGAGCTGAAAACCTCCTCCATGTAGGCCAGCTGACAGCAAGCTGGAAGAAGCCACACTGCATGCAGTTCAGTGAGAGAGAGAGAAATCACCAGTGAGGATACTCCATAGTGGGCACTGCAAGCCTTATATTTGGCCATCTAGGCCAAATAAGCCCATGGGTGCAATAGTGGCATGACTGTTATGGGGGAAACCAACTGCCCTCTAATTGGACTGGAGGCCTGCTCCATGGGAGGGAATACATCCCTGATATTGAAAATCTATGATGGTGAAAGTCATGAGCCCTAGAGGTGTAATGCCTGCTGCTGTCTGGCTAAATGCACATACTATGCTCATCAAACTACCCAGTAAGCACTTCTCTTAATGTTCATACCCTTATATTAATGCTACTCTCACTTTTGGTTAGAGAATCTTCTCTTTTCAGATGACTCAGGAGGCACCATGGTGCTGAGAAGTGACAGAGGAGTGCTCAGCACTGAAACATCTCTATCACACCTTCTAAGGCTCAGGGTCCATTGCAGAAGAGGTGGCAGAAAGAATGTAAGAGCCAAAGGAAGGGTAGGACTCCTTACAACTTGCTCCTCCAGACACAAAATGGCCTGGATATCCATGACCTCACAGTGCCTAACACTGCCTGCATAAGGCCATAATAATAGGAGGAAAATATGATGATATCAAAATAAAAGAGGGACTTACTGAGAAGGGGAGGGGATATGATGGAGAGTGGAGTATCAAAGGGGAAAGTGGGGGGGGGCGAGGGAATTACCATGGGATATTGTTTATAATTATGGAAGCTGTCAATAAAAAATAAATTAAATTTAAAAAAAGGTAGGAGACTGGAGTGATGGCTTAGTAGTTTAGTTGTTTACCTGCAAAGCCTAAGGACCCAGGTTTGATTCCCCAGTACCCATGTAAGCCAGATGTACATGGTGGTGCATGTGTCTGGAGTTTGTTTGCAGTGACTAGAGGCCACTCTCTCTCTCTCTCATAAATAAGTAAAAATAAAATATTTTTGCTGGGAGTGCTGGTACACACCTTTAATCTCAGCACTCAGGAGGCAAGAGGTAGGATGATCACCATGAGTTCAAGGCCACCCTGAGACTACATAGTGAGTTCCAGGTCAGCCTGGATTAGAGTGAGACCTTACCGCAAAAAAAACCAAAACAAATAAAAGAAAGATCAAAGCATGATGGCTCCTGCCTGTGATCCCACCCCTTGGGAGGGGGAGGCAGGAACATGAGGAGTTCAAGGTCATTCTTGGCTACATAGCAAGTTCCAGACCAGCCTGGGCTACTTGAGACCCTATCTCAAAATGAAACAAAGAAACAAACAAACAAAAAAGAGATGTTGTTTCTTTGATGGTGGCAGGCCCTCAGATCGTGGGGTAGGTGGCCTCTACCTTCCTAGTGCAGGTGGACCCCTGGGGACAGGACCCAGCTGTTCTTATCATAGAAACTGGACACACAGAGAGGCAGTTACGCCTCTCAGATGAGACGCATTCCCAGCAAGCCTGAGGTTGGAGGTGGGCAGGTTGGGTACCACCGTGGAGCCAGTTCTAATTCTGTGAGCTTGAACCTTTCAAATGCATAGAGGTCCCACAAAACTCATCTGTCGTGGTCTTCTGAGTGCGAGAGACCTATCCTCCCACTACAGCTGAGTATGTGTGTATGTTTCTCATCAAGGACAGGGGGTCTTACTGGGAAAGTGGGGGTCACCCTGGAGTCATCCTGTCATCTGGGAGCTACAGAGGATGTTGCGTGGACAGGTGTGTCAGCAGTGGCTCCTGCAGTCTGGTGGGGGGGGAGGGGCTGCAGCTTCTGCAATGGGGAGCTACGGCCCCCCTCCCCCCGTTTTCCCCCATCCCACTCCAGGCTGTGATTTTATCCCTAGCCAGGAGGCTTGTCGCTAACTCAGCTCCCTGGTGAGCGCTAGGTACGTGAGCAGCTGAGAGATATGTTTATTTCCTTTTAATGTTGTTCAGGGTTCAATTTACCCAGTGGCACGTTATAAATAAATAAGAAAACCAAACCTTTGACAGGCGGAAATATGGAGTTTTCCTCCTATATTCCTGAGTAATATCTCAAAACTTTTGTGACTCACAAGGGCTTGCAGTGTTTGGCTAACAAAAAGAAGAAAAAAATAAAATAAAATAAAGGAAGGAAGGAAAACCATCTCGCTTCATATATATCTACAGCTAAGTAGAGATTATTCCATAGAATGGGGCCCTGCCCCACTCAGGCAAGACACCTGCTTCCAGAGGTCTGTTGGCTATCTGGGTCCAGGGGAGCGTAACCTACATGGCTGTGCCCCCGTAGATGCCACCATCCTGCTGCTCGAAGCCCATTACCCGGCAAATCTCCTGACACTAATCTCTCTGGCCCTGTGATCTGGGCATGTGGGAGTGGGCAATTATTGCACAAAAATCGTTCAAACGCTCCGGCTTGGAACGCAGCAGCAGTTAAAGGGAAGAAAAGGCAAATGAGAGGGACTCGGTGACAAGAGAATGAGGGGGAGGAGGGCAGTGAGGTGAAGCCAGTGACTGTATGGGCTGTCATCTTTGTACTGGATAACTTTGGGGAGAAACTACTGAATGCCAGGCGCCAAGCAAGGCACGAGGCCGGGATGTCCCAACCATAGCTGAGTTTCCCACACACCCAGTCAGCTATGCTGCAGGCCCAATCGAGTTGCTAACACCGTGGCTGGCGAGGGGGCACCTACCTCAGTGCCAGTACCTGGGTTCCTTGTTCTCGGAACAGGGGTGCGGTCACCGTCTGGTGGGAGGGTGCAGGCTCAAGGAGAGGGGGTGTATGCCATGGAAAATCTATGCCAAGAGTGAAGCATGGTTAGGGGTGGGAGTGGCCTGGGTCAGGAGTAGAAAGGACACAGGTGTGTGACACTGTGCATGGCCAAGAAGAGTTTCCTTCTGACTATCTGAGTCCCTTTAGACGAGACTTTGGGGACTAAGTCCCTTGACATGGTGTGGGAGTTTTGAACCTAGGGCCCTGTAACCTCAGGTCCCATAAAGCAAGAAGGAAAATAAGCCCCAGAGAAAAGACAGGTTACAGACTAGGATTTTGTTGTTGTTGTTTTTCAAGGTAGGATCTCACTCTGGCCCAAGCAGACATGGAATTAACTATGTAGTTTCAGGGTGGTCTCGAACTCACGGCAATCCTCCTATCCCTGCCTTCCGAGTGCTGGGATTAAAGGTGTGTGCCACCCATGCCCCACCTACCAGGATTTTTTTTTCTTTTTGAGAAAGAAAGAGAAGGAGAAAGAGAGGCAGAGAGAGAGAATGGGTGCACCAGGGTCTCCAGTTACTGCAAACAAACTTCAGATGTATTCACTACTTTGTGCATCTTGCTTATGTGGGTCCTGGGGAATCAAACCTGGGTCCTCTGGCTTTACAGGCAAGTGCTTTAACCACTAAGCCATCTCTTCAGCCCTGGGACCAGGATTTTTTAAAAATATATTTTATTTTTATTTATTTATTTGAGAGAGAGAGAGTGAGTGAGAGAGAGAGAGAATGGGGGTGTCAGGGCCTCCAACCACTGCAAACAAACTCCAGATTGCATGTGCCACTTTATGTATCTGGCTTATGTGTCCTGGGGAATTGAACCTAGGTCCTTTGGCTTTGCAGGCAAGCACCTTAACCACTAAGCCATCTCTCCAGCCAATGATTTTTTTTCAAGGTAAGGTCTCACTCTAGCCCAGGACGACCTGGAATGCATTATGTATTCTCAGGGTGGCCTCGAACTCACAGTGATCCTCCTACCTCTGCCTCCTGAGTGCTGGGATTAAAGGCGTGTGCCACCAAGCCTGACTTTAATTTTTATTTGTTTATTTGCAAGCAGAGAGTGAGAGAGATAGAGAGAAGAGAGACAGTTAGAGAGAGAATGGGCATGCCAGGGCCTGTAGCCACTGCAAATGAACTCCAGACGCATGCGCCCCCTTGCATAGCTGGCTTATGTGGGACCTGGGGAATCGAACCTGGGTCCGTAGGTTTCAGTTAGCCTTAATGGCTAAGTCATCTCATCCCCAGCCCATGATTTTTTTTTTGATTTTTAAAAATGTATTTGAGAGAGAGAGAGAGAGGGAGGGGGGGGGAATGGGTGCGCCAGGACTGTGCATCTGGATTTATGTGGGTACTGGGGAATTGAACCTGGGTCATTAGGCTTTGCAGACAAGCACCTTTAATCACTGAGCCATCTCTCCAGCCCCTGGGCCAGGATTTTAACCCATTTGGAGAAACGAGGGAAGTTGGGTGCTTCCAGACTGGGATGTGAGACATGCTGGACTGATCCGGGCAAGCATTTGTGTTACTCTGGGGAGATTGTTAAGAGGATGAAGGCCACTAAGATAGACACAATCAAGCTGGGCATGTTAGCTCATGTCTGTAATCCTAGTACTCCAGGGGAGTCAGAGGGGTTGCTGCAAGCTTGAGGCCAGCCAGGGCTACACAGAGAGATCCTGACTAATAAAGAAGATAGCTATTCCCTTACCTATGTCAAACATCAGGCGAAGAGGCACAGTAACCTCTCCAAGAGTCCCAGCTGGCAAGAGGTCAGGATTCAAGACCAGGAAATCTGGTTCAAGTCTAAGGCAATCTCCTGCCTTACCCATGACATTCCCGCTATCGTCCTACAAGTCTTTACAGTTTACCAAGCAGGTGCCAAGGTCCTAGCTACCTCTAGGTATCCATGGGCACTCAAGCAAGTTGTCACCTGTTTTCTACACTTGATCTTGGCCAAAAGGCTGAGAAGCTATTTGTCACCTATTTTCTTTTTTTAAACAACTTTTTAAAAATTTATTTATTTATTTGAGAGCGAGAGACACAGAGAGAAAGACAGATAGAGGGAGAGAGAGAGAATGGGTGCGCCAGGGCTTCCAGCCTCTGCAAACGAACTCCAGACGCGTGCGCCCCCTTGTGCATCTGGCTAACGTGGGACCTGGGGAACCGAGCCTCGAACCAGGGTCCTTAGGCTTCACAGGCAAGCGCTTAACTGCTAAGCCATCTCTCCAGCCCTGTTACCTATTTTCTAAGGGAGGGTACTGAGGTCTGTTAGCAAACTCCCAGGACTCTACAAAAACAAAACAAAACAAAAAAACAAAACAAAAAAAAGGCAGGCGACAGGCTCTGAGTAGCCCTGCCACCAAGACCTTCAGGCATAAGAAGATCGGGCACTTGAGAGGTGACAGAAAAAAGCCAGCAGCAGCAGCAGCATCCCCACACCTCTCCTCCAGACCTAAGATATATATATATAAAATATATAATATATATATACAATCTCACCCACAGAGAACTGAACCGTGTTTGTCTGCAGCCCCTTCGACAGACTCATCACTGAGCAATGCTTGGTGCAGATTTTGCAAACAGCTTGAGATTACTGAATTAATTAGAATAAAATTAATCAAAACACCCACCACAAAGGAACCCAAGCATGTGGAGTGTGACTTGGGTGAGGGAGGAGGGCACTGCGGCCTGGAGCTGGCTTCCATCCCAGAGCCCGCTGGGCTAGGGCACACCCAGAGCCAGCCAAGGCACGGGCTCTGATTCCTCCCTGCCTGCCTGCGCCCTGCTCATGCCCAGCCCCGCTTCTGCAGAACTCCACCCCCCACCCCCACAACCAGGCTGTGCGATCTGAATGTAGGGGGCTGACGGAGGCTGGGGGGCTGGGCCGAGCCAGCCAGGTGATGAATAGGACGGAGGTGAGCGGGCGCCGGGAGATGGAACGGATTAGAGGGCTGGTTCCGGAGCGCTCGGCGTCCTTATCCCGGTTTCAGGATGGATGGTCGGGACTTTATCGCCAACGTCAGTCCTTGTGGGACGCACACGATGGGCAGTTTGGATCCGAGGCTAGACCGTCTGGAGTCAAAGCTTGGCCATCCATCCATCTATATATCTTCCCCCACACCCACCTATCGATCCACCTATCATTTCTTCCCATTCACCCATCCATCCATCCCATAAACACTAATTGAGTTCCTACGCACGTGTCTGACGCTGGACCAGAACTCAGGGATGCAAAGACTTAATGCAGTCCCTGCCTTCAGGAATCCCTGGCTAATTTGGGGTGTAGCTATTCCTGGTCAAAAATCCCAGGGTCAGAAAACCTCACAGAGAGTTTTAAGCTGCAGTTCTTGGGGGTACGCAAGCAAGGGAAAGGTGGTGTGCGTAGGGAACAGTCTGTATAAAGCACTGTGACCAGACTCAGTGTCACAGTTCGTGAATTTGATCGCCAGGCACATCACATTGGGATCTGAGGACCTGGAACCATCTTGGCTCCTGTGATTGTCTCAAGGCTCTATGGTAGCTTGACAGCTGTCTCCCCAACTCTGCCTTCACTACCGCACTGCTCTTTAACTCGACCTTCCTTCTCCTTCCCCGCCCTCCCCTCCGGCTAGGTGTCTTGGAGCTCGTCTCTTCTGCAAAATGATAAGGCTGTCCTGGAATTTAGTTTTTACGAGTAGACAGCAGGTGCTTAATAAGCGCGCCTTCCCTCCTCTGCCAACACGTGCTCGGCTTTTTGGTCCACTTTTCTACTTCCAGCATGTGAAGAGGCCGCAGTGGTTGAGTTCAGAACTCTGGGTCAAGAGGGGTCAGCAGGCCTGGCCTTGACCATTCATTCCCTTGGCTCCCTGTCTCTCTTGACTGAAGCAAGATGTGGTTCTGGGGTTTCTCAACAGGGGGTGCTGTGGGCCTTCAGGGAAGGGCTGTTCCTTGTGGGAGACCATTCATTCCAAGCAGGGCAGGACAATTGTGTAATCGGAGTAACCATGCCCCAAGGCAAAGAAGCAGAATCTCTCTCTCTCTCTCTCTCTTTCATCTCACTCTAGCCCAGGCTGGCCTCGAACTCACAGCGATCCTCACACCTCAGCCTTTGTAGTGCTGGGATTAAAGGTGCATGCCACCATGCCTGCTGAGAAACTCTTTTAAGGAGCATTTTTGTGATCCTTGGTGCAGCTCCCCACAGTCCCAGTAGGAGTGTTTGGGGCGCCTTGGGGTGGCCTAGGCTCTACGGCCACCGTGAAATGGTTCACGCTCAGCTCTGCCGCTTGTCAGCTGTGTGATGCTGGAAAAGCTACTTGACATCTCGGGGCACCAGGGCTTGGCTCCTCTGTAAAGTGAGCAATGACAGCGAGAACCCGCCCCTGATGACTGCGTTTACATGAAGATGAGGCACTCAGCACACGCGTGACCTGACGTGAAATTCTCCGTACACGGCTTATTGGGCGAATCTCTGATGATTTTCTCGTCAGTTACACATGACGGTGGTGACCCTCCCGGGGCGGCCGCGGCAGACGTTAGCAACACATCTCGTATGTGGCTGGCTCTCAGCATGGTTATGACCAGCAGGAGCGTAAACGATTCCCTGTCCTGGCTCTTTCTTTCAGAGTCACCAAATACACACCCTCCTTGTCCCGGGAATTCTGACTCTGTTTTCCTTGAGATACATTCCAAGTGTGCAAAATAAACGTACCATGAGATTTGTATTAGCGAGGATTGGAAAGCACTCAAACTCCCTGCCCATCCGGGGGGTGCTTCAGCTGACTATGGGGTATAGACACCGTGAACTCTAGCTGGCTTTGTGAAGCAATGAGGAAGGTCCTATAAACACTCACGCAGAAAGATGTCCAAGATAGCTGGGCGAGTTAGCTCGCGCTATCATCCTTGCACTTGGGAGGTTGGGGTAGGAAGATCCCTGTGACTTGGAGGCCAGCCCAGGCTAAAGAGTGAGTTCCAGGTCAACCTGGGCTACAGAGTGAGCTCCAGACTCCAGAGAGAAAGAAGAGTGTGTCTGAGGCAACGCTGATGTGTTATTCCACTCCACGCGTGGAATACAATACTAGGCAGCAGTCTGCCACTGAGCGTCACCCTGGTGCTGGAATTCAGTTAATTGCCACCAGCAGCAGGTGTCTTTGGGGAAGAAAACTGAGGCCCAGGGAACCAAGGGCAGGGGTGGGAGGGGGGGACATCCTGCGGATTTGGAACCGTAAGCATATACAAAAGCTGTTGATGAGTGTAAGACTCATGCAGACCACCAGACACTGAACCCTGAAGCCCGAGGTGAGGTCTTTCTCAAAGCGTGGCTCTCCCAGGCTTGGGCAGATGGGCCATGGCTGTTGTCATCAACACACACTTCCTGGAACCCAGAGGGGGCTCAGCTGGGGCTCAGGAAGGCACTGTGACCCCTTGGGGGGCAGGTGGAGGCTTAGCCCATTTCAAGCACCTTGGGAGGCCCCTTCCTCCCCCCAGGACCTCCACATGTTTGCACTTTAGCTTGGGTTGTATTGTCAAATGCCTGATTGCTCTGCCCAGGCGGGGGGGGGGGTGCTCCCCCCAAGGGTTCTGTATGACTGGAGAATGGATCATTTCCCAGATGGCCTCAGAGCCGTGCCCATTGCTCCTGCCTGGAGCAGAGGCTCAGCTGCAAGAGCTTCTCCAGGGAAAAGGGGAGGCAAGGGAGACATGGACAGTTGGCTGGCTGGCATGTAACAATGTGGCCTTGGTTAATGCACTTAACCTCCATAGTTCACAACTATCTCAAAGATAAAAGCCGGGTGCGATGGCGCACGCCTTTAATCCCAGCACTCGGGAGGCAGAGGGAGGATCGTCATGAGTTAGAGGCCACCCTGAGAGTACAGAGTGAATTCCAGGTCAGCCTGGGCTAGAATGAGGCCTTCCCTTGAGAAAAAAACAAAAGGAAGAAAAAAAAAGATGGTGTAGGAATAACAACAAAAAAAGAGATTATTGTGAGGAAGGTAAGTTTGCTAAGTGCACTGAGGCAAGGGGCTAAGGCAGGTGGCTCTGTGGTAAAGCATTTGCCCAGCGTGTACTGAGCCCTGGGTTCTACCTCCAATGCTGCAGAACACCAGCTGCTGTACTTCCTTCACGTCACTGGCACAAAACACCCGACCAAGAGCAGCTGGTGGTAAGCCGGTTGTGGTGGCTCACGCCTTTAATCCCAGCACTCGGGAGGAGGATCACCATGAGTTCGAGGCCGCCCTGAGGCTACTACAGAGTGAATTCCAGGTCAGCCTGAGCTAGAGCGAGATCCTACCTCAAGAAAGAAAAAACAAAACGAAGCAAAAGCAGCTGACGGGAGGAAAGGGTTTATTTTGGCTTATAGTCTGTAGGGGAACTCTACGATGACAAAGGACAGCATGGCACGAGCGGAGGCTGGACGTCACCTCTGCCACCTCTGCAGGTGGGGACAACAGCGGCCCGAGGGTGAGCTGAGTTCTGGCCAGGGGCAGCTGGCTCTAACACCCCTAAGCCCACATCCAACAGCACACCTCCTCCAGCAAGGCTCCACTCCCCCCTACCAAATTGCCATCAGCTGGGGACCAAGCGTTCAGAAGGCACTGAATTTCTGGGGAACAGCCGATTCAAACTGCCACTACACCCACTGAGGCAAGGAGTGGGGTAAGTAGCTGAAGCTTGGGGGGGGGGCCACTGGATGTGGAGGGCCCAGCTGGGAGGGAGGCCAGGGAAGGGTGTAATAGTAACGACCCGCTTGGGGCCCAGGGCTTCACCCTGCTACAGCCATGGCAACAAGTAGGGACAGCAGAAGCCCCACCGTCACCCGGACAGAGTGGACAGAAGCATCTCCGTACAGTCACCGGGGCGCTTGCGCGCCTTGCCACTTTCAGCTCACCTGGAGCTCAGGTCCTAACCCCCAAGGCCGGGAAGATGGGAAAATCCAATAATCTGAAACTGACAGGCAGGTGGCCACAGAGATGTCTTCCTTGAATGTAGCGAGTGTCTCAGGCCTTTACCTCCTGCCTGCTGGGGTGATAGGTGTATGATACCATACCCCCAGCAACCCTTTTATTTAATAGACGGAGAAACTAAAGACCACCTAGGGTAAGAAACAAAACAAAACAAAACAAAACAAAAACAAAAAACCTAGAGCTACCCAGCTAACTAGTAACAGGACCAGGAATGGCGTTTGAATCTCCCGTTTTGTGTTCCTCCAGCTGTCCAGCCTCTGCATGTCACTCACTCATCTCCTGGGTTACCTGCCAGTCCCAGGGGCTTGCTGGGGTGTGCAGAGCGGTGGGTGCTGCAGTGCGGAAGGCAGCTGGGGCGGGGGGGTGGGCATTCATCGGCTAGGAAGGCGGGCATGGCACACACTCTGATTATGATCTTTAAGATGCATGCCTAGAATCTCAACATCGGCGAAGGAATCAGGACCCGGGAGGAGGAGCGTGGCGCCTTGTCCCTGCTTCTTAACCCCAGGCTGGCATCAAAGAGGAAAAGACGAGCTGGGCTCACTAGGGTGTGAAATTTCCTTTTTGTCTCCTGGGGTGGGGAGGGAGAGATGAGAGATTGCTACGCACCATGTGTATAATTAAAGGCTATGGTATTTCTCGAGGATTATGTTGCTCAAAGAGACTCTGCGGGCTCTGGGTGGGATAGCTGGGGCCCTGGCTGTCGTGCTTCTCAAGGAGAAATGCTGGGAGGTAGGGTGTGTGTGTGTGTGTGTATGCATGCACGCATGTGTGCGTGCGTGCGCCCTGCTCTGGCCAAGGAAAATGCACTGCAGACATGATGTGAATGAACAAATTAACTCTTGCAGCTTCATGCTTCTTAAAAAAAAAATTTGGGGGTTATTGTTTTCAGATTTATTTTTATTTATTTGACAGAGAGAAAGAGAGGGGGTGGGGGGAGAGAGAGAGAATGAGCACACCAGAGCTTCCAGCCACTGCAAATGAGTTCCAGTTGCATGTGCCCCCTTGTGCATCTGGCTAATGTGGGTCTTGGGGAATCGAACCTGGGTCTTTTGGCTTTGCAGGCAAACGCCTTAACCCGTAAGCCATCCCTCCAGCCCTTGGGTAATTTTTTTTTTTTTTTTTTTTTAATGAGAGGTAGAGAGAGAGACTTGACGCACCAGGGCCTCCAGCCGCTGCAATCAGACTTCAGATGCGTGCACCACCTTGTGCGCATGTGCGACTTTGCACGCTTGTGTCACCTTGTGCATCTGGCTTATGTGGGACCTGGAGAGTTGAACATGGGTCCTTAGGCTTCATGGGCGAGCACCTTAACTGCTAAGCCATCTCTCCAGCCCTGTTTCATGCCTCTTAGAGGAAGAATCAGAGCAGGGGCTGGCTGGTTTTGCCTTGGAGGCGACTTCCTGAAGCTTCACCCTCAAGTTGCCAAGAGATGTCTTTTCCAAACTCTCCGTGTGGGTTGCTGCAGGTGTCTGGCAAGACAGAGGGCCCGACTTGTCCCTGTTTGCCTCCGCACTGTCCCAGTTTTAGCACCAGAAGTCCCTTATCTTGGGAGCCCTGTCAATCTTGGACAAATTAAGACAACTGGTCACTTACACATGGTCCTTCAGTTCCCACTGGGATAAGCCTGGACCAGTCTTTCAGGGCTGATGTGGGCTGAGTGAGGTCAAGACTATTGGTAAATGCAAGCACCCAGCCTGGCTTCCAGAATGACCTCTCATTCCTGGATTTGGATCCCCTATCTTAACCTGGCTGCTTCTGGGGGGCCTTTGCTGCCCTGGGAAGGAGGATCCACCGTTCCTGTGGGCCTGGTGGCTCTGGTTGGCTGTGTGGCTGGTGGGGGGGGGGGGAGAGTTCAAGGAGGCGCTAAGAGCAGCCCATAGGCGCTGTGTAATTAGGAGAAGTCTCTTGTCCTCTCTGGGCCTTTGTCGCATATGAAGGTGTTGGACTAGGAGATTTTTTTCCTTTTCTTTGAGAGAGATTTATGTTTACATTATGGTACGAATGCAGTTATTTGCCGGGGAAAGAAAAATTAACAATACAAAAACTTGAGAGGTTAAAAGTCGCTTCTCCTCCCTTGGGACAATCATTGTTAGCAGCCTCCCTTTTTATCTTTGCAGACATTTTCTATGCATAGGCAAGCGCGTGAGTATATATAGCCTTTATTTAAAATGTAACACAAATGAGATTGTACTTTACATGCGATTCCGCAACTTGCTTTTTTTCCTTTTTAACAATATATCCTGGACATCTTTCCATGTCCGCACACACATAAATCTTGCTTTATTCTTGCTCTTGCCAAATGTTCTGCGACTTGTTTAATCAGAGCCACATGTAAGGTGGCTATTGGCTCTCAAGCACACTGCCCAGGCCACATGGGAACAACTGGGGTGGGGGCTGTGAACAGACTGTCAGCCCCGAGAGAGCTCAGAGCCTGTGGCACCTCTTCAGAAGAGACATAAAATGATGTGGTCAGGTGAGGGCGAGATAGCCACTTCTGAGTCCAGGTAATTGGGGATTTTTTTTTTGGGGGGGGGTGCCTTCCAAGGATACACAGAATAGGCTCGCCATCCCCCCTCCCACATCAATATGGGGGTGGCAGACGCTGGGCAGGCTGCTCATGCAAAGTGACAGGGCTGCAGTTCCTGATAAGTTTTTCCATTTCTTTGTCTTTCTGAGAGAAGCTTGTGATTATCACCTTCTAGGTCACCAGGAGCGGAACACACGGGATGGCTTGGCCTCCACGCTTCCAGCTGGCGCCCATCAAGAAGTTCGAAGGGAGCCTTGCAAATCCATTTCCTGTTATCAACTCTGCCTTCAGGAATGACTTTCCCTGGCGGGGCCGTGGGAGGGGAGGTGGACAGAGGCCCCTCAGGAGGACCTGGCCAGGAATATGAATGTCCCCACTTCCTAGCGTGGACGGGCGGGGCAGCCATGGCCCAGCCAGGGCCTGGAGGCCCTTTGCCAGAGCAGCCCCCCTGGCAGGGACTGCCCAGACTTTAATGAAACATGTCCTCCGTGGAGCAAGGTGGGGTATGGTGGGTCCACTGTAGTCAAAGCACCGGGGAGCCTTGAGTTCGAAGCCTGTGGCAGCTACAGAGTGAGTTCCAGGTCAGCCTGGGCTAAAGTGAGACCCTGTCTTAAAAAGCAAAACAGGGGGCTGGAGAGATGGCTCAGCAGTTAAGGCACTTGCCTGCAAAGCCTAACCACCCTGGTTTGATTCCCCAGTACCCACGTACAGCCAGATGCACAAAGTGGTGCCTACATCTGGAATTCGTTTGCAGTGGTTAGAGACCCCGGTGTGCCCTTTCTCACACACTCCCTCTCTCTTCTTGCAAATAAAAACACTTAAAACAAAACCAGGGCTGGTGAAACAGTTCAATGGTTAAAGGCGCTTGCTGGCAGAACCTTACAGCCTGGGTTGGATTCTGCAGTTCCAGTGTCAAGCCAGGTACATGCACGCATCTGGAGTTGGTTTGCAGGGGCAAGAGGCCCTCGCACACCACCCGTTATCTCTATCTGCCTCTTTCTTTCTCAAATAAATAAACAGCATATTAAAAAACAAACAAAACAGGGCTGGAGAGATGGCTTAGCGGTTAAGCGCTTGTCTGTGAAGCCTAAGGACTGAGGTTCGAGGCTCGATTCCCCAAGACCCATATTAGCCAGATGCACAAGGGGGCTCACGTGCCTGGAGTTCGTTTGCAGTGGCTGGAGGTCCTGGTGCACCCATTCTCTCTCTCTCTCTGCCTCTTTCTCTCTCTGTCGCTCTCAAATAAATAAATAAAAATTAAAAAAAATATTTAAAAAACAAAACAAAACAACAACAAATGTCGTTGCTGGCAGGCGCCTGGGTCACACTGATGGGGACTTTCAGGCCACCTGGGAGAGCGAACACCCTAAAGTCCCCCGGCTGTGCGCATCGCTCCCCCCCCCCCCCACCAAGCGGGCGCATCCGTCCTGCCGGGTCTAGATGGATAGGACAATCTCTGCCCACACCCCATTTGCTGGGAGGCAGCCTGGGCTTCTGAATTTTTTATGGCCTCACTTAGCTTGGAGGAAATCCAGAGGTCAAATCCGGCGCAGACGCACCAGTCACCTTGCCCCGTCCGGGTGCGCAGCCTCTCTGAAACGGGCTCACCCACGGGGCCCTAAATTATGGCGATTACACTGCAATTCTCGGCGCGATATTACTTTGATACACTACCTGCAGCAGCCGGGCCCGGGAGGCGTGCATTATTTACCAGCTAGGCTGCCAGCGCGCGTGCCCCGTGGGGGTCCCTCCCGTCCCCCCCCCAACACACCCACCTCCCCGCAGGGGAATGACAGACTGCAGAAGGCCCTCTCTTTTTCCAGTGACCCTTTCCTGACCGCAATCCAGGCCCAGTCAGGGACGACTGGCCCAAAGTGGCAGGCTGCCAGCAAGGCAGAGTGGGTGGGTGAGAAAAGCCAAGCCCGCAGCTCCTGGTGGCATTAAGCACGCGCATGGTTCTCCTTAGCTGGCCTGCATGGCGCGGTGGGCAAGGAGGCACAGTGGCTGGCTCTCTCAGCCCAGGCCTACTTCCTGCAGCCGGTTAACCCCCGGCCAGTTGGATCTGTTCAGACACTGAGGGTGGGGAGAGGGAGTCCAGGCCCTGGAAGTTAAGTGGGGTTTCAACCCACGCCTCCCTTTCACTGGGGGGACTGGGATACTCTGGGCAGGGCTGGGGGTGCAGCCTGGGGGCCCCCTCTCTGATCCCCCACTACGCTTAGCATCAGCAACAAGATTGCAGGTTACTTCTGCTTTTATCCAAAGCGGTCCTTAAGGGAGATGGATTTCTGATTGAAATCCAGTCAATTGCCGCCGAGGCTCGAGGGCACAGCATGAGAACACTTCAGGGGAAATTGCCCAGGGTCTGAGAGGAGGGGCGGGTGGAGGGGACAGGAGAGGCGACAGGAGCCTGGAGCCTGGGAACCGGCTTGCTGGCTCTGTCTTGGCATGCTCCTGACAGCCTCCCTTTATTCCTGGAGTCTCCACAGGGAACCCTCTCTGGCCTTGCAGCTCCCTGGAACTGGAACAGCCAAAACGTGGGCAAGAGACCCCGAGGTCCTGCCTTCCGTCTCATCGTCCAGGTAGCGTGTGTGTGTGTGTGTGTGTGTGTGTGTGTGTGTGTGTGTGTGCGCGCGCGCGTGCGCACGCGTGCGTAAGTCTGCTGATGATCCTGGCTGGTGAGGTAGGGCTGTCTGTCTGGGCTGGGGGAAGATGGTCTGCAGTGGTCTGGGCTGGCCTGCCCAAATGTGAATTGGTTTAAAGACATTTTTTAATGAGTCTTACAATATTTTAAAAATATTTTTAGGTATTTATTTATTTATTTGACAGAGGAAAAGAAAGAGGGGGAAAGAGAGAGACAAACAGGCAGAGAGAGAATGGGCACGCCAGGGTCTCTAGCCACTGCAAGTGAACTCCAGACACGTGCGCCCCCTTGTGCATGTGCCTTACATGGGTCCTGGGCAATTGAACCTGGGTCCTTTGGCTTTGAAGACAAACGCCTTAACTGTTAAGCCATCCCTGCAGCCCTGAACATTTTTTTTTTTAAGGTTTGTATTTATTTATTTATTTGGTTTTTCGAGGTAGGGTCTCACTCTAGCTCAGGCTGACCTGGAATTCACTATGTAGTCTCAGGGTGGCCTCGAACTCACGGTGATCCTCCTACCTCTGCCTCCCGAGTGCTGGGATTAAAGGTGTGTGCCACCATGCCCGGCTAAAGATTTTATTTTTATTTATTTATTACAGTCAGAGAGAGAGGGAGAGAGAGAAAGAAAGAGAGGGGTGTGCCAGGGCTTCTAGCCACTGCAAAGGAACTCCAGGCACATGTGCCACCTTGTGCATCTGGCTTACGTGGGACCTGGAGAATCAAACCTGGGTCCTTAGGTTTTGCAGTCATGCACCTTAACCACTAAGCCATCTTTCCAGCCCTGCATTGTTTTTAGAATCCTGTGCTCCAGGGTTTACTGACAGGCTGTGGGACCCTAAAGCCCCCCAGTTGTGAGCATTGATCTTCCCCACTGGGAAAGGCTGGAAGCTCCCCAGTTCCTTATCTGTACCCCCCAACTCCCAGTGCCTTACCCACCCCTCAGCCTTCTTTCCCATCAAGCACCCCTGACAGTTCCTGCAGGGTCCATATCTATCCCCAAAGGACTTGGCATTAGCCGAGCAGCTGGAGGGGCCGTGACCTCTCCAGTACTTGGAAACCTGCAGATCCGAATGTGGCCTGGTCCCTGCCATCCCAGCAATGTCAGGAGCTCATTCTGCTCTGACCCGGGGCCAGGCGAAGAGCGCATATGGTAGGGTTGGCTATAACTCTGTCCGCTTTGGGCCTCGCCTAAGACAGGCATATATATATATATATATATATATATATATATATATATATGTATATGTATATGTATATGTATATGTATATGTATATGTATATATATATATATATATATATATTTAAAAAGTTATTCTGGTTGCTGTAGGAGCAGATGGTGCTCTGTGGGGGGGGGTAGCCAAGGGCAGGGAGAAAGGACAGTGGCCTGTTTAAGTCGGTAAGGACTGTGGGCATGTCCCTCCCGCTGTTTCGCTGTGCCCCAGTTTCCCTCATGAAGAATGAGCAGAGGTCCCCGTAGGACTTGGAGGGCCAGCCCCGTCTCCTGGATCGTGTCAGTGACAGACACTACCATGGCTAGCAAGGAGGAGTTACTGTCCTGGTTTATCTGCTTGGATGCCAGACAGTGAGACCGTCTTCCAGGACCAGGCTGCTGCTGGGCTGGTCTGACTTCTGCCTGCTGTGGCTGTTTCGCCTGATTGATTTGCGCAGAGGCTGTCTGGCTGGGGCCTTGTGCCCACGGCCTGCGCATTTCCTTCTGCTTCCTACCCTCCCCGAGGCTGTTAGGTGTGGAGGTGGATGAGGTGGAACACCCATTCTTCACTGGCCGATGGGATCCTAACGGCCACCTGGTCCGTGTCCACCCGGTGTTCTAAGCCCTCCTCAGAAGATCCACTGCCTCACCATGACTGGTTATCTAGGAAAATGCGTTGTTTTCTGGAACCAAAATCAAGTCCCCTGAGTCACTTCTAGTCACTCCTAGCTCTTCCTGGAAGCAGCACATAAAAGTGTATTCTTGGACTGGAGAGATGGCTTAGCGGTTAAGACGTTTGCCTGTGAAGCCTAAGGACCCAAGTTCGATTCCCCAGGACCCACTTAAGCCAGGTGCACAAGGTGGCGCATGCTTCTGGAGTTCCACTGCAGTGGCTGGAGGCCCTAGCAGGCCTCTTCTCTCTTTCTGTCATACATAAATAGAAAAAGAAAAAATAATAAAAAACAGGGTGGATTCTTCACTCACAGGACAGCCCTCCTGTACTTCAGGAAGGCCATCTTGTCCGTGGACCTGCATCTTGGAGCTAACCACGCCCATTATCCTTACACTGCCACTTCTGAATCGCCTCACGATGGCAGCCATCTTGTCCATACCCCATGATCTCAGAGCTAGCTGCCGTCATCATACTGCTGTCTCTGTCACCTCACGATGGCAGCCACCTTGTCCATACCCCATGATTTTGGAGCTAACCCGGCCCAGTATCTTCATACTGCTGTCTCTGAGTGACTGCACAGTGGCAGCCATCTTGTCCGTGCCCAGCCATCTTATCGAGCCCCTGTCATCTTGGGGCTAACCGCACCCCGTGTCCTCATACTTGACCTCCCAGTCTCCTCATGACTGTTGCTCTGAGAGGAACTGACTGAACTTCCAGTCACATAGGCATTGATTGGGACAGCTGACTTTCCACCTGGTATAGGTGGTAGTCTAGAAGCTTCTTCAGTGGTGACAGGGCTTAGTTGAGTCTTCTCTGGCAAGGAACCCTCCAGTGCTTTCCGAAACAGCCACCCTACCCTTCCCTTGAGAGTGGGGCTACTGGGCTCTGCTGTGGTTCCCCCCTTCTTTCTCCTGAGAGACTCAGAGACAAGTGTGAGAGAGAATGGCTCTCAACCCCCACTCACTGTGGTAGAGGGCCCCCACAGGCTTTGGTACCCCCAAACCAGGGATAGCCTTTACTCAGGGGAGCCATCCCAATGTCTTCAGTCCCCAGGGCTCCCCATTCTTTTCCCCCCCGACTCCTCAAGTGTGCTTGAGGAGAGGCCTCTCTGCCACAGTAGGCCCGCCCCAGCTCTTAATTTATGAAATAACTCCGGCACTGGCTTTGAACTTACGGAAGCCCACGTTGCTTCTTTCCATGGCGTTTCCCATGGTCCCGGGGGGTGGAGAGCAGAGAGCGCGGGGTACCCTCGTGTGCGCTGAAGACCCAGGGCGCTTTCGCTTTAGCTGGGGGCAGGGACTCAGCTGTCAGAGCCGCTGCGGTGGCTCACCCCCTGTCCTGGCCACCGGGTCTCCTGCAGGACAGTGAGCTCCTCCCACCCAGTCCTGGGATGTCTTGAGGGGGACCGTGGGTGTCCTGGGCACTGAGGTGGAGCAGGGGCAGGGCGCAGCGAAGCCGCTCTGACCCCCGCCCCGTGCCCTTCTTACGTGGTGGCCGGAGAGGTGGGAGTCTATTTTTCATTTTCCTAGAATTACTAGAAGGGTGAGGGTTATTTAGGAGTTTCTGAGAGGTGAGAGGAATTTATTGCCTTCCCTCCCAAACAAAAGGATCCGTAGGCGTCTGGCCTTTCCTTTTTTCCTCTCCGGAGGAGGAGAATCGGGAACTTAAACCTTTAAGTGACCCCGGCGGCAGTAGCTGCATTTAGGTAGAAAATAGCCCCCGGCTGTGGCTGCGGCTATGCCAGGGGCTGGTACTAGCCCCTGAGCTGGCTAATGAGTTAGCCCAGAGGCCTCCTCCCCGGCTTCTGGTGCATCTAAAGGACACAACTTAATGCTGTGGCTGGTGCCCTGTTGAGCCTTTGCTGAGTTGAGTGAGTTAGGTTTCCTGAAAACTTACTGTGTGACCTCTGGCCAGTCACCTAACCTCTCTGAGCTTCAGGTGTTTTATATGTAAAAAGAGAACAAGGATGAGCCGAGCTGGGCGTGGTGGTGCACGCCTTGAATCCCAGCACTGGGGGAGGCAGAGGTAGGAGGATCGCCGTGAGTTCAAGGCCAGCCTGAGACTGGGCTAGACTGAGACCCTTCCTCAAAAACTAAAACAAAAATGGGAGAGAAAGAGAGAGAGAGAGAGAGAGAGAGAGAGCAAGGATGAGATGAGTGACCAGGAGTACTTGGACTGGGACATAGTGTTTCAGACTCAAACTCCTCTTTCGCCAAGGTGATTGCCAAGCATGCTTGCTCACAGATAGCGCCATCACAAGGCAGGCGTCACACCCCATGTGATGGTTGTGTCCTTTCCCTACTAAGGATCCCCAAACCTCAGCAGGGCCTGAGAGAGAGATGGCTCAGTGGTTAAGGCACTTGCCTGCAAAGCCTAAGGACCCAGGCTTGATTCCCCAGTACCCACGTAAAGCCGGAGGCACAGAGTGGCGCATGCATCTGAAGTTCGTTTCCTTTCAAATAAGTCAATAAAACTTTTAAAGCCTCAGCTGTCAAGTGGGTTCTTGGCAGTGCTGCTGAATCTTTTTATTTCAAACTTCCCTTGGATAGATGTCAGGAAGGAAGGGCGCGGGATGCAAGCTCGGGGTCTGACACCCGCGTTGGAACCCTGGTTCTGCCCCTCGCCGGCCGTGGGAGCACAGGCACGCCCCAGCTTCCTCATGGGTGAAGTGGGGGGGGGTGGATGACCATCACAAGGCTGACGTGACCTGCGTGGCTTCGGGCAGCCTGGCGCATACTGAGTGCTGCAGTATTATTGCTGTTGCTGTAACGGAGAACGGAGCTTGGGACGAGCCGTCGTTATTTTGCTGGTGTTCGCATCTGCGCCTTTGCTGGGGTTCTCCTTGATGTGTCATTTCTGAAGTCCCGTGAACCCCCCCCACAAAGCATGATCTTTTCTTTTTTTAAATTTTAATTAATTTATTTGAGAGAGAGAGAAAATGGGCACCAGATGCATGTGCCACCTAGTGCATCGGGCTTATGTGAGTACTGGGGAACTGAACTTGGATCCTTAGGCTTTGAAGGCAAGCACCTTAACCACCAAGCCATCTCTCTAGCACCTCAAAGCATGATCATGAAGGCACACTTCCTCTCCAGGATGGGGGTGGAAGGGTGGGGAGGAGTTTGGGGTAGATTAGCCCCACCTCTTGCAGTTGAGAACGTGAGGTACCCACAGCTGGCTCCTACCTCCATCAGCAGGGCTGCTAACCCCTTCCTGAGAGGCCCCAGGGTCAGTGGGAGACCCTGTCCCAAAAACTTAAGTGAGGAGCAGTAGAGGAAGACAGCAGATGGAGACCTCTGGCCTCCACACACGTGTGTCCACACGCAGACACACGGGCACAAGATATATGTTCACACGCTCTAAAAGGCCCTGGCCAGGCTGTTGGGAAGCCACAGGTCTGTCTGTCTGGCCTCTTTTCCCAGCTTCCATACCTGTGAAAAGGGGGAGTGATTTTTTTTTTTCCTGTCTCCAAGGAAACAGTGGGCAAAGAACTGTGTAAACTATAAGGTGGAGATATTCAAAATCCCATCATCTCCACCATAAATCCTCTGCTCCTTGAAGGCTCCCCACTTTGTGCATCTGGCTTTTTACATGGGCACTGGGGAGTTGAACTCAGGTTGTTAAGTTTTTCAGGCGAACGCCTTAACCGCGGAGCCATCTCTTCAGCCCTTATTTCTTTATTTGGGAGAGAGAGAGAATATGGATGTACCAGGGCCTTCTGCCCTTGCAAATGAACTCTAGACTCATGTGCCACTTTGGCTTTACATGGCACTGGGTAATCGGACCTGGGCCATCAGGCTTTGCACAGAAGCATCTTTAACCACTGAGCTAATCCTCCCCACTCAAATTTTTTTTTGTTTATTGATTTATTTGCAAGGAGAAAGTGAGCGAGTGAGAGAGAGAGAGAGAGAGACACTATGGGCATGCTATGGCCTCTAGTTGCTGCAAACTACCTCCAGATCCATGAACTACGGGTGACAGTTGTTAGAAGAGAGATGAGGTCCCTTCAAGGTGGAATGGAAAAGCAAGACCAGCCCCCCTGTTGCCAGGAACTCTGAGGCTACTTGATTTTTGGACTTGGTCCTATCTAGTGTTTCCCTCTGTGGTTCCTAGCACGTACGGTGGTCATGTGGCATGGTACTCTGCGCCACCAAAACGACAACAATAGCAACAAAAAACCATTATGAAAGTAATGGAGGCCTGGAGAGATGGTGCAGTGGTTAAAGGTGTCAGGTTGCTCTGGTGGTTTGATTCAGGTGTCCCTCATAAGCTTAGTTGTTCTGGATGCTAGGTTCCTGGAGGCGGCGTATTGTTTGGGGCGGGCTTATGGGTGTTATAGCCAGTTTCCCCTTGCCAGTGTTTGACACACTCTCCTGTTGGTATTGTCCACTTCATGTTGGCCAGGGGGTGATGTCCATCCTCTGCTCATGGCATTGTTTTCCCCTGCCATCGTGAAGCTTCCCTTCGAGCCTGTAAGGCAAAATGAACTGTTTTTTTTTTTTTTTTTTTTTCCCACAAGCTGCTCTCGATTGGGTGATTTCTACTACAAATGCTGAACCTGACTACAACAGTTGCAAAGTCTAACAGCCCTGGTCCGATTCCCCAGTACCCACATGGAGCTGGATGCACAATGTGGCGCATGTGTCTAGAATTTGTTTCCAGTAGCAGGAGGCCCTGATACACCCATTCTCTCTCTCTCTCACTCTCGATATCTGCCTCTTTCTCTGTCTCTCTTTCAAATAAGTAAGCAAATAAATAAAATATTTTTTAGGGCCAGGCATGGTGGTACATGCCTTCAATCACAGCACTTGGGAGGCAGAGGCAGGAGGATGGCTGTAAGTTTGAGGCCAACCTGAGACTACTAAGTGAATTCCAGGTTAGCCTGAGCTAGAGTGAGACTCTGCCTCAAAAAAACCACATATATGGGCTGGAGAGATGGCTTAGCGGTTAAGCGCTTGCCTGTGAAGCCTAAGGACCCCGGTTCGAGGCTCGGTTCCCCAGGTCCCACGTTAGCCAGATGCACAAGGGGGCGCACGCGTCTGGAGTTCGTTTGCAGAGGCTGGAAGCCCTGGCGCACCCATTCTCTCTCTCTCCCTCTATGTGTCTTTCTCTCTGTGTCTGTCGCTCTCAAATAAATAAATAAATAAATAAATAATTTAAAAAAACCCCACATTTATCTATTTAACGTGATAGAAACTCCTTTCCTTTCATTCTTCAGAAAACTCTCTGGCTTCAGTGCCTCTGTCATGCTCTTCCATGGCATACTGAACCCCTCTAAGACAAACAAACAAACCAAAGCCTTGTTCTCTGGCTCTGAGACCTCATCATGCTGCCTGTGGCAAGATGCCAACGACGCTCCTAATAAGGCCCCAGTGCTAAAAGGGCATCTGTCTCAGTGCCCCTCTTGGACCAGCCCCCTCTCCTCTCTCATATCTGTCCAGTCTCAACTAGAGAGCACTTGTGGGTGCCGTGTCCTCTTCTGAATGGGAAGATGGCTCAGCTATTAAAGGTGCTTTCGTGCAAAACTGACTGGCCCGGGTTCAATCCCCAAGACACCCACCTAATCTGGCTGCAACAAGTAGCACAAAGGTCTGGATATTTATTGGCAGCAGCAGAAGGCCCTGTTGTATGTGTGTGTGTGTGTGCGCGCACACACACACACACATGTGCAAATAAATAATTTTTTTTAAAAAAGAATCTAAGCCAGATGTGGTGCCACACACCTCCTCGCCCTTGGGAGGCAGAGGCAGGAGGATCGCCATGAGTTCAAGGCCACCCTGAGACTACATAGTGAATTCCAGGTCAGCCTGGGTTAAGCGAGACCTTGTCTTGAAAGTCCAAAGAAGCAAAACAAAGAATCTAGCTCCCACAACAACTCAGGATGAGGCTATCATTAGTTCACTTTAATGGATGAAGAAACTGAGGCACAGTGAGGCTTGATAACATCACACAGCTGACAAGAATGAAGCCAAGATCGAGGCTCCCCACCAATTTGTGGATGTCGTTGCTTTGGGGGCTTTGGGAGGGATTCGAAGTGTCACTCGGATCGTTACACTCCATTAAGCATTCTTCATTCAATTTGACCCATTTTCAAATGCTCTTGGTAATTTGTAGGTTTTATTTCATTTTAGTTTAAGAGAATTGCCTTGGGGGAGTTGGGAAGCTGGAGGTTCAGGGAGGTTTGCAGCTTTCAGGGCAGAAAACGTGGAGGAAGTATGATGAAGTCATGGAATGGGAACCCTGCAGAGGCTGTTAGAGCCCACGACCTGGGTCACCTACCATAGAGATGGAGAAGGGAGGCCAAGAGGGGTCCAAGTCACCCAGAGCCACACAGACCCTCTGGGTCCTTCCTCCAGCCTCCTGTGCGCTTTGAAAGTGTGTCAGACCCTAGTAAGAGTTGCCCCACATGGCTTCAGGCTGTCCAGGGACGCTACAGCTCCGGAGGGAGGCAACAGGCCCATTGGTTATTATTTGCAAAGATGGCACACACACACACCGAGCGAGGGCTTTCTGTAAACAAATTAAAAAGTAATAGAGTGGCCCCATCTGCATCCTCCATCTTAATGAAGCCTGCCATGGCACAGCTATTTTGATGACTTGTCAAACACGCAAAGCCCTGTGGCGGGACATGGACCAACGCCATCTTCCCTTCCTCCCGCGCGAGCGGCAGACAGGGTGGCTGAGGACCTGGCCCTGGCCATCGGCCATCTGTCAAGCTGGGAATATGCCACGCGCGCCCACGGGACAGTGAAATGTCAAGATCGGACATCACAGGATGACCTGCACTGGCCAAATGGACAGTAGTGATGGGGATGTTATTGAATCACTGCTGACCATATGTCAGGACACTGGGAGTCTACTGTTTGTCCCTCCAAATCCGCTCTCCACCCTCCTCTGTCCTGCGCTGCGCCCTGGGAGCCCAACCTCTGTGGATTGCACCCCAGACTCCCGGCCCTGATGTGGGGTGCTGTTACCCAAAGCCAGGGGACAGGAAAGGAGGTGAGTAGCTTGAGGATGGCGGTCTGTGGTGTTCACACTGCTTGTCACAGCTCTGTCACTGAGTCCCTGAAACTACACCTTCCTTTTCTCGTCTAGGCCTGGGGTAGGGGCTCCCCGGTGCGGGTGTGGCCTTCCTTTGTCCCACCCACACATCTTGCTTTTTTTTTTTTTCTTCTTCTTGTTTTTTTGAGGTAGGGTCTCGCTTTAGCTCAGGCTGACCTGGAATTCTCTATGTAGTCTCAGGGAGGCCTCGAACTTATGACAGTCTTCCTACCTGGGGACTAAAGGCGTGCGCCGCCACGCCCGGCTTGTCTTCCTGTCCATACATCTGTGACCAGGCCTTAGCGACTGTCCCCCATGGGATGTGAACGAGCCACTTGTACCCCTCCATGGCCCAGCCTAGAGCTAAGGAAGGGCTTTAGACAAGAGGGACCCAAGGGGCCAGCTTGTAGTTCTCAGGGCAGAGAAAGCCCCAAGTCATGGGATGCAAGCGCCGCACAGGCTCCGGGCCCGTGATTCGGATCATGTACCATGCAGACGGAGAAGGGAGCCTCGGTCTGTTAAGAGTTGCCCCATATGGCTTCAGGCTGTCCAAGGACACCGCAGCTCCGAAGGCAACCATATTTGCAAAGCTAGCAGCACACACTGAACAAGGGCTTTCTGTAAAAGGGATGGAGTTTGAGCCCAGCCTGTCAGCCAACAGAGATACACTTAAGGGCTGTCCCCACCTGTTCATCTACTCATGCGTCTCCCAGAAGGGGAAAGACCCACACGGTGGCTGCTGTGTGACCCAGGCGGGCTGAGAGAAAAAGGCAGCCGCCCTTTCCCTGGAGGACGCCGCAGCCCGGTCCTTGTGCTTCACCTGGGCTGTAAGAGTGGCATTTCCAGCTATTTTCCAGCCTGCTGCTCCAGCCAATTAAAGCAGGTTCTCTGGGGTGGAGCCAGGCGTTCCTGCTGGGGAGTCTAAGACTGTCAAGGGTCAGGGTTGAGGCTGAGGCCCTGGGGTGAGGTCAGCAGGGGGACCACAGAAGGTCTAGCGAATGCAATTGTACCCAGCACTCGGGAGGCAGAGGTAGGAGGATCGCTGTGAGTTTGAGGCCACCCTGAGACTACATAGGGCATTCCAGGTCAGCCTGGGCTACAGTGAGACCCTACCTCGAAAAACAAACAGAGAGGGCTGGAGAGATGGCTTAGCGGTTAAGCGCTCGCCTGTGAAGCCTAAGGACCCCGGTTCGAGGCTCGGTTCCCCAGGTCCCACGTTAGCCAGATGCACAAGGGGGCGCACGCGTCTGGAGTTCGTTTGCAGAGGCTGGAAGCCCTGGCGCGCCCATTCTCTCTCCCTCCCTCTGTCTGTCTTTCTCTCTGTCTCTGTTGCTCTCAAATAAATAAATAAAATATTTAAAAAAAAAGAAAAACAAACAGAGAGAGAGTGAGAGAGAGGAGAGAGAGAGACAGAGAGAGAATGCAATTGTACTGGGGGTCTGAAAGATGAACACTGGAAAAATGAGAGGTCTGTGCTGGGGAGTGTGCATGTCTATTCGGTGATCAGTTCCACATGCTCCATGTGACTCTTTGTGGAGGTGACCGCTCTGGACCCACAGCACGGACCTTCCTGAGAGGGCGGGGCCTTGGTGCTTCCACACCCCAGGCACTCTATTCTGAGGGGACACAGCTTGTCACAGGGGAGCCTGTCTGAAGGGACATGGCCTGTCCTCAGCAAGCCTCAGTTTAAGGGGGACACAACCTGCCCTCAGGAAAACCCATTTTGAGAGGACACGGCCTATCCCCAGGGAGCCCCAGTCTGAGGGAGACACGGCCTGTCCTCAGGGAGCCCCAGTCTGAGGGAGACACGGCCTGTCCTCAGGGAGCCCCGGTCTGAGGAGACGCGGCCTGTCCTCAGGGAGCCCCGGTCTGAGGAGACGCGGCCTGTCCTCAGGGAGCCCCGGTCTGAGGAGACGCGGCCTGTCCTCAGGGAGCCCCGGTCTGAGGAGACGCGGCCTGTCCTCAGGGAGCCCCGGTCTGAGGAGACGCGGCCTGTCCTCAGGGAGCCCCGGTCTGAGGAGACGCGGCCTGTCCTCAGGGAGCCCCGGTCTGAGGAGACGCGGCCTGTCCTCAGGGAGCCCCGGTCTGAGGAGACGCGGCCTGTCCTCAGGGAGCCCCAGTGTGAGGAGACGCGGCCTGTCCTCAGGGAGCCCCGGTCTGAGGAGACGCGGCCTGTCCTCAGGGAGCCCCGGTCTGAGGAGACGCGGCCTGTCCTCAGGGAGCCCCGGTCTGAGGAGACGCGGCCTGTCCTCAGGGAGCCCCGGTCTGAGGAGACGCGGCCTGTCCTCAGGGAGCCCCAGTGTGAGGAGACGCGGCCTGTCCTCAGGGAGCCCCGGTCTGAGGAGACGCAGCCTGTCCTCAGGGAGCCCCAGTCTGAGGAGACACGGCCTGTCCTCAGGGAGCCCCAGTCTGAGGAGACGCGGCCTGTCCTCAGGGAGCCCCGGTCTGAGGGAGACACGGCCTGTCCTCAGGGAGCCCCAGTCTGAGGAGACGCGGCCTGTCCTCAGGGAGCCCCGGTCTGAGGAGACGCGGCCTGTCCTCAGGGAGCCCCGGTCTGAGGAGACGCGGCCTGTCCTCAGGGAGCCCCAGTCTGGGTGGGACCATAACCTATCCCTCCCTTGCTTCCCGCCCTCCTCTCATTGCTTTGATTTGTCCCATGCCAGGCCCCCACCCTTATCTGTAGACCCCACCTCTGGTGCCCACATGATGCCAAGTGACCCCCTCACTATTGAAAAGGTAACAGAGTTTATCATGGGCCTAGGTTGTTTGAAGTCTCTGCTTGGGAATATGATCACTTCATCCTAGCCCAGCCCTGGGAAGTGGCTTCTCCTTTTTCTTTTTTAATTAATTCATTCCTTAATTAAAGAGAGAGACATAGAGAAATAGGGAGAGAGAGAGAAAGAGAGAGAGAGGTGAGGGAGAAAGTATCGGGTCTTCAGGGCCTTTTGCCACTGCAAACAAACTCTATACGCATGTGCCACTTTGAGTGTTTGAATTTACGTGGGTACTGGGGAATTGAACTTGGGCTTTGCAAGTAAGTGCCTTTAACCACTGAGCCATCTATTCAGCCCTTGGCTTCTTTTTCTTTTTTCTTTTTTGGTTTTCTGAGGTAAGGTCTCGCTCTAGCTCAGGCTGACCTGGAATTCACTATGGAGTCTCAGGGTGGCCTCAAACTCACGGCAATCCTCCTACCTCTGCCTCCTGAGTGCTGGGATTAAAGGTGTGCGCCCCCACGCCCGGCCCTGGCTTCTTTATTATCTCCATTTTGTAGCTGAGGAATTAGAGGACCAGAGAGGCAAAGTGGTTTCCCTAGGGTTGCAGAGGAATGAGTGCTGGAGGTGGAGGCCTGGTGGCCACAGAGTCTCCCCAGCCACAAGCAGATGTGCCTTTTATGCCTCTGTAGGGGAAGTGAGTTTGCAGGAGATTAAACCGTCTTCCAGCCAGAGACCCTCTCCGCCTCCCAGATGCTAGAACCTGTGGATCAGCTCATTTAATCCTTACAACAGCCTTGTGTGGCTGGACAGTTACATTTGGTTTTGCTACAGTTTCGGAAAGGCCAAGTCCTTTGTCCAAAGCCACACAGCTCCCCTGCTAACTTCAAGGACCAGGGTGCCTCAGAGCTTCCAGCCCAGAGATCCCTCAGTGGCCTCTAGGCAGCTCTGATCGGCAGGGTCTCCACAGATACCTGGGGTGGGTCTGCAGGCACTTGAGACAGCTCAGCTTGGGTCCTGGAGTCACAGTTGAGCCCATCTGAAGTAAGTTACCTAGTCTCTCTGGGCCTCTGCCAGGTAGGCATGGTGATCTCTGATGGCGTGGGTGGCTTCAGCTCTGAAGTTCTTAGCACTCCAGGAGGATCTGACATTGGCTGGGCCAGATCTGCCTGTCCCGAGACCTGCTGAGTGACCTTCAAGGAGAGCTAGAGGGATCTCTCGTGCCACTGCAGAGCTGGCTCCAGACTGGAACTTTCTATGGGTGCACATGCGTGTGTACACAGAAGCCAGAAGTCGACACTGTTTTCTTTTTCTTTTTTCGAGGTAGGGTCTCATTCTCACTCTATCCCAGGCTGACTTGGAATTCACTATTGGAGTCTCAGGGTGGCCTCGAACTCATGGCAATCCTCCTACCTCTGCCTCCTGAGTGCTGGGATTAAAGGCGTGCGCCACCGCGCCCGGCTTTCACTCTATTTTGTCAGACAGGGTCTATACTGAGCCCAGAGCTCACCTATTCTGACACTCACTAGCCAGCAAGCCCTCCTGTCTGCTTCCTCAGTGCTGGGATTACAGGCGCATGCTGTCACTCTGGCATTTTCCATGGGTGCTGGGGATGCGAACCCATGATTGCCCAGCAAGCACTTTTATTCACTTCTAGAGAGGAACTTTCTATGTTGACCCAATCCGTCCCGTAACAGGGAGCCTGAACAGCAGCCCCTTCCTCTTAAGCAGCCGCAAAGCAAGAGACGAGTGGGCTTAAGGGAGTATATGTGCATGAGTCGTGTGTGTGTGTGTGTGTGTGTGTGTGTGTGAGATATACCTGTGTGTGTGCGTCTCTGTCTCTGCTTCTCTCCGTGTGCACTGACTGCATGTGTCTCTGGACACTGCCCTTAGCAGCCATGTATGGTTCTAGGTTTAAATATTTTATTTATTTGAGAGACAGAGAGGGACAGATAGAGTAGAGAGAGAGCGGATGGGTGCACCAGGGCCTCCAGCCGTTGCAAACGAACTCCAGACTCATGCGCCACTTTGTGTGTCCTGGGGAATTGAACCTGGGTCCTTTGGCTTTTCAGGCAAACATCTTAATGACTAAGCCATCTCTCCAGCCCTATTTATTTATTTATTTTTGAGCGAGTGAGCGAGTGAGCGAGCAAGAGAGACAAGAGAGAGAGAAAGAGAATGGGTGTGCCAACACCTTCAGCCTGCTGTGAACCAACTCCAGACACGTGCACCCCCTTGTGGCACACCTGTGACATTGCACACTCGTGTCACTGGGCACCTGGCTATGTGGGAACTGGAGGTTTGAACATGAGTTCTTAGGCTTTGCAGGCAAGCACCTTAACCACTAAGCCATGTCTCCATCCCGTGGCTTCTATTATGCTCCCCATTTTACAGATGTCCAGAAAGAGCAGGTGACTTGCCCAAGGTCATGAAGTGTCAGAGCTGAGCTTTGAGCCCCAGTAGTCAATTCAAGCGGGGGGGGGGGGGGACAAGAAGACTGTGAGCTATTTTTCCTCGTCAGGCAAAACTGGAGGGCATTACAGATGAGGACGTTCATGCTGACCTGCGCCCCTGGAGTGGGGGAGCCGTGTCCTCAGGAGGGCAAGGATGAGGGGGCCAAGGCCAGCTGAGCACTAGCTCGTTCCCCACCTGAGCTCAGAGCCTGTTGAGTGGCAGCTCCTGGGCCTGCAGGGGTGGCTCTGTCTTCTCAGAGGCTGGCTGTGGCCCTGCTGTCCCTCTTTGTTGAGGCTAATTAACTATCTCCTTGTCCTCTCCAAAGAGCTCGTTTTTTACTTACCCTTGCCTCCACCATCGCCATCATCACCATTGCGCCAGTAAGCTCCGGCTTTATGGTCGAAGGCAGACCCATTGAGCTGGTTAGGGACGCTCCCTCGCCTGGTGTTTGCCCAGCATCTGAGAGGAGGCCTGGGTACCATTTTCCTGGCTTTGCAGCAGGGCTGAGTGTCTTCGTGTTTTATGAATAGTCCCACTCCAGACCCCTAATCTCTTTTCCAATCTTTGATTACAGCGTTATTAATTCCAAAGTCGTATGGTGTGTAAAGGTCTCCTGGTGCCCGGGAGCACTTCTGGCCGCAGTGACAAGATTCTGAAAGGGCTGGGCCGACTCCCCGAAGGGTGACGATTTCTAGAGTGCGCCACCCACCATGCTCTGTGCTAGACAGGGCTTCTGAAGGTTGAATCCTTCCAGGAGCAATGTCAGAAGGCACGAGATCTTGGCAAGTCATGTATTTCCTCTGTGGGCCTTAGTTGCCTTACCTGTAAGTTGGGGATGATAGCATGACTCATTTGCCAGCATGGGTTTTGGGCATAAAAGGCTTCATCCAAGTAAAGTAGAATAAATGGTTTCTCTTCAGAGTAAGAAAGGCCCTGCAGGGCTCAGCTCCTTAAACTGTGGATGGTGAGCCCCCCACATTGGGCCATGAAAAATTTAACCATAGTAGAAACATTCTGGGGGCTCAGGGGATGACTCAGCAGTTAAAGGCACTTGCTTGCAAAGCCTGCCAGCCTGGGTTCCATTCCCCAAGTACCCCCATCAAGCCAGATGCACGAAGTGGCACATGTGTCTGGAGTTTGTTTTCAATAGCAGAAGGTCCTGGTGTGCCCATTCTCTCCTTTTTCTCTCCCTCTCTTTCATTAATAAATAAATAAACTTAAAAATAAAGTAAAAAAGCAGTTTTCTGAACACATAAAAATTTAGTTCAAGGCTGGAGAGATGACTTAGCAGTTAAGACTCTTGCCTGTGAAGCCCAAGGACCCATTAGACTCACCAGGTCCCACCTAAGCCAGACACACAAAGTGAGGGTGTGCAAGGTCACACATGCACACAAGGGGGCGCACGTGTCTTGAGTTCAATTGCAGTGGCTGGAGGCCCTGGTGCACCAATTATCTCTCTCTTTCTCTCCCTCTCTCTTTTTTAAAAAATTTTTGTTTATTTATTTTTATTATTATTTTTAAATTTTATTTTGTTGTTGCCGTTATTTTTATTTATTTATTTGAGAGCAACAGACACAGAGAGAAACAGGCAGGTAGAGAGAGGGAGAGAGAATGGGCACACCAGGGCCTCCAGCCACTGCAAATGAACTCTGTGCACCCCCTTGTGAATCTGGATAACGTGGGTCCTGGAGAACTGAGCCTTGAACCGGGGTCCTTAGGCATCACAGGCAAGCGCTTAACCGCTAAGCCATCTCTCCAGCCCTCTCTTTTTTAAAAAATATTTTATTCATTTTTATTTATTTATTTGAGAGCGACAGAGAGAGAAAGAGGCAGATAGAGAGAGAGAGAATGGGCATGCCAGGGCCTTCAGCCATTGCAGATGAACTCCAGACATGTGCCCCCTTGTGCATCTGGCTAACGTGGGTCCTGGGGAATCGAGCCTCAAACCGCTGTCCTTAGGCTTCACAGACAAGCACTTAACCACTAAGCCGTCTTTCCAGCCCTCTCCCTCTCTCTTAAATAATTAAAAAAAAAAATTAGTCTGGCTGGTCATGGTAGCACATGCCTTTAATCCCAGTACTCAGGAGGCGGAGGTAGGAGGATCGCCACGAGTTTGAGGCCACCGTGAGAGTACGTAGTGAATTCCAGGTCAGCCTGGGCTAGAGCGAGACCCTGCCTCAAGAAACAAAACAATAGACAAATGAGCAAAACTTAATCCAAAATCAAACATGAGATGAATCCAAGGTGTTTCTGGCCGTTTTCTGGGCGGCTCACCCGGACGTCATGGCCGCCTTGCTTCCGAACACGCAGCCCGGGCGCTTTGCAGTTCTTGTGTCGTTGTCAAGCCACACGGTGCCAACTAGCGCTTCCGGAGACACGCTGCTCAGAGTCGAGACGGTGCTGTGCGTTGCAGCGCTTCTCCCGCACTCACCAAGCTTGCTGCTTGCACGGAAACTTAATGGTTTTAATTACAGAAAGCAAAGGCTTAATATTTTTCACTCCATCATTCCTCAGCATGTAAATAGCAAATTAGTATATCTTTGGATTGTATTGTGTTAGAATGTTTGATTTTAAAAACTGCTGCTTGAAGCCGGGCGTGGTGGCCCACGCCTTTAATCCCAGCACTCGGGAGGCAGAGGTAGGAGGATTGCCATGAGTTCAAGGCCACCCTGAGATGACATAGTTAATTCCAGGTCAGCCTGGACCAGAGTGAGACCCTACCTTGAAAAACCAAAAAAAAAAACCAAAAAAACAAAAAAAAACCCCAAAAAACCTGCTGCTTGAGTTTCTGACTTGAGTTTCATAAAAATAAAAATAAATTGCTAAATAAATTTTGGCCTGAGAATACAAAAGAATGTCCAACATTCCTAAACTGGCTCTAAACATACTTCTACTATTTAAAATTTCTTTCTTTCTTTCTTTTTATTAAATTTATTTGAGAGAGAGCATGGGTGCACCAGGGCTCCAGTCACTGCAATGAACTCCAGAGGCATGCACCACCTTGTGCATCTGACTTTACTTGGGTACTGGGGTCTCAAACCTAGGTCCTTTGGCTTTGCAGGCAAGCACCTTAGTCACTAAGCCATGTCTCCAGCCCATACTTCTGCCATTTCATATTACTTATGTGAAAAGGCATTATCAGCACTGACAATTTAAAATCAAAATATCACTCAACTCTCAAAAATGTTGGTGATGCTCTATATTCTACAGTATTGAATATTCAGCCAAGATCTAATTTAATTCTATATGTAAAAATAAACAAGCCCTTCCATTTCATTAGTATGCAAATTGGCTTTCATCTTTGGTAAGTGGTTTATGTGCATACCAAAAAATTGTTTCAAAATAAAATGTTTTAAGTTTTTAAAAAATATTTTTATGTATTTGTAAGCAGAGAGAGATAGAGAGAATGGGTGTGCCAGGACCTCTAGCTGCTGCAAATGAACTCCAGACGCAGGTGCCATGTTGCACATCTGGTTTTACGTGGGTGCTGGGGAACTGAACCCAGATCTTCAGCTCTGTGGGCAACACCTTAACTGCTCAGCCGTGTCTCCAGCCGTAACATAACTTTCATTATGCGGTATTATCAGTAAGTGTTTGATTTGTATATCTATTTTATATATCTATATACCCACGGTCGCATAAAAATTTCTCTAGTGTTCAGGGGTTACTAGGAGAGAAAGGTTAAGCAACCTGGCACAGGAAGATTTGCTTCAATGATGGAGACAAGGAGGAGGCTGTTGGGAGCTCAGGGGGCTGACCTGACCCACACCATATGACTAGAGTCTAAATCCAGGCCTCTCTGCCTTCTAAACTCATGTCCTACATTAGGTTGCCGCCTCACCCAAGCCCTTTCTTGTACAGGGAAGACAAGGTTTAGCCAGGAGAAGAGCAGTGGCCCATGGGGGACAGACAGCCACGACCAGAGCTGGAGTCCCAAGTGCTGCTGCTACCCACCAGGCATGCCTCCAGTCCTCAGTTTCCACCTCCGAAAAGCCAGTGATATATCTGGCTGGACTTGAAGAACTCTCGGGTTCTTCTTGTTCTAGATTTGAGAGCAGGGCTGGGAGGATGGCTTAGCGGTTAAGGCATTTGCCTGCAAAGCCGAAGGATCCCAGTTCGATTCTCCAGGACCCACGTTAGCCAGATGCACAAGGGGGCGCACGCATCTGGAGTTTGTTTGCCGTGGCTGGAGGCCCTGGCGCGCCCATTCTCTCTATCTCTGTCTCTCTCTCCCTCTCTCTCAAACAAAATATATTTTAAAAAATTAGATTTGAGAGCAGAACTCAGGATTAAGTCCCAGAGGTGTCTCAGACAACTGGATTGTTGGGCTTTGTGCTGCCTGTGACCAACAAACCCATTTTCAATTGACTTGTAGAAGTGGGTTTTTCACTTTGTGGTTGTGTGTGTGTGTGTGTGTGTGTGTATGTGTGTGTGTTTTCCAGATAGGGTCTCACTCTAGTCCAGGCTGATCTGGAATTCACTCTGTAGCCTTGGGCTGGCCTTGAACTCACTCTGATCTTCCTACCTCAGCCTCCCGTGTGCCACCACGCCCTGCTGAGTGTCCCATAAGCCCAGGCTGGACCTGAACTCGTCATCCTCCTGCCTCAGCATCCGGGGTACTGGTGTCTCGCACGTCCATCCCCAGGCTGGGCTTGCGGTGTGCTTTAATGCGCGTTCACCTTTGAACTTCGTGAGCATGGCAGCCGCCTCCAGCTGCCCGACTCCGTTTTACCCCCCACAGCTCTTCTCCCCCTCACCTCCTGGAGCGCCCCTCACCGCACAGCGGCTGCAAGCCCCGCATCTTTCAGAAAGGAGTAATGACTGGTGCTGTGGTTACCATGGTGAAATTCATTGAGGTCCTGAGGTGTGTCAGGTGCTGCTCAGAGCCCACGGATAGAAACAAACTTACTTACCCTGCACCCATCCTCATGAGACCCACTTACAGGTGAGGCACCCGAAGTAACTTGGCCCACACCCCTCAGCAGGACCCCACCCAGAGATGGAATGTAATCTGCCCAAACTGGTCAAAGGGATTCTGATTCACTGTTCAGTTTCAGTGGAAACCCAAGGTTTCGCTTCCTTTTCTTTTTTCTTTTCTTTTCTTTTCCTTTTTTCTCTTCTCTTCTCTTCTCTTCTCTTCTCTTCTCTTCTCTTCTCTTCTCTTCTCTTCTCTTCCCTTCCCTTCCCTCCCCTCCCCCCCTCCCCTCTCTTCCCCTCTCCCCTCCCCTCCCCTCCCCTCCCCTCCCCTCCCCTCTCCTCCCCTCCCTTTTATTTCTGTTTTGTAAAACTGAACCCAAGTATGGGGAAGAGCAGGTCTGGGATTAGGTGGGGCCGCAGTGGCCAATTCCTCAGTCCTTGCGCTTCATCTAATTACTTTGGGGGACAGCAGCTCTAACTCAGGAAGTTCTTACCTCTAGCCCTGACTTTTGGGGCACAAGTAGGAGAGGGGAGGGTATGCCTTTCCCTACACTCTTTCCATCATGCAACAGTGCCCCCTGCCCCCCAAGCCCCCCCTGCAAGTATCTCTGGGAGTGGGAGGAGGGGGAGGTCCTACACCCTAAAGGGCCGCCATAGGATCAAAACCAGCGAGTTAAAAGTAAAAACCCGCAGCATCTTCGGCACAATTCCCTCTGCCTCCCGAGGAAGGAGGCGCGCATGTTTGGGGGAGCTTTCAAGTTGCTGGGAACAGAGCCGGAGCTGCCTTGATGACTTTTCCTCTGTGATGGTGGGGGGGGGGGGGGCTCCATGCAAAGTGCTATTATTAGCCTGGCCCTCGAAGAAGTAATTATTCTATGCACAACCGAACTTGCATCCACATGCACGGTGGCTGGTGGCTGCCTCTGACAATACGCAGCCTGGGGTGCGAGGTCCCAGCGGGGAAGCTTTTGGAGTTGCAGCTCATGGGGAGCTGGGGTTACCCTGGTAGAAGGCCCAGTGAAGGTCAGAGGGCCCAGGGAACCTCTGGAAGTTTCATGGGATGGTTCGGGTTTTTTGTTTTTGAGGGGGGCAGGGATGGCAACTACAGATTGGGACCATGGGAGAGATGCTAGGATGGGATGATTGGACCAGACAGAGCAGAGGGACCTCTTCCCCCACCCCAAAAAACAACCTGTCCTGTGTGGGGATTGGGCAGCAATGGGCTGTCAGGGGGTATGTGGTAGAGCTGGGCCCCTTGGTAGAGGACAGTGAGGGAAGGCCACCAGGTGACCTGGCCTTGGCCTCTGACCTCCGCTTCCCAGCTGGCTGAGCCAGCAAGATGTCTTGCAAAGACAATCTTCTCTACCACACGGGGCCCAGGAGTTCGGTTTTCTCTCCCCCCAGCGCCATCAAAGCTGTTTTCTGGCCATGCTGAATTGATCTACTCAACAGACCCAAGCCCAGCTGCTTTTCTTCCCGGCTGCCAGGGCTTTGGAGTAGGCCCCACTGTAGTGAGGGGCGAGGGGCGGTGGCAGCCTGCAAGGGAGGGGGCGCTGGACCCTGGCACTGACCTCCCTCTCATCCACTCTGCCTGTGACCTTGGGTGGGCTGTGGGGCACAGGCAGGCAGTCAGAATTACAGCGTGCTCCATTTGAGTTGAATATGTAATACGAGGGATATGTTCACACACTTAAAAAAAAAGCCTTGCTTATCTGAAATTCAAATTTTGACTGCTCATTCTGTATTTTATCTGGCAACTGTACCTTGAATATGTTCCTTAACTTCTCAGTTACCAAGTGGGTGATTCGGCGGGGGGTGGGTGATACTCGGTACTTCCTTATGCAGGGCTCGGAGGAGTTGAAATGTAAAACACAAGGGCCGCCGAGATGGCTTAGTACATTCAAGCCTTCCTCGCTCAAGCCCGAGTTCCCAGGTTCTACCCCAGACCCTGTGTAAACAGCCGGGAGCTCTGTTAACCCAGCCTAGCACTCCGGGAGTGAGTTGGGAGATGAGATAGGAGAGTTTTCAAGCAGCTCCTGAGGAGTATATAAAAGATCAGCAGATTCTGCCCATCCTGGATGATGTCAGAGGACCAAAAAAAAAAAAAAAAAAAAAATCAATATAGAAGAGGTAAAAGTAGGAGATTTCATGGTGGCGCACACCTTTAATCCCAGCACTCGGGAGGCAGAGGTAGGAGGATCGCTGTGAGTTCGAGGCCACCCTGAGACTCCATAGTGAATTCCAGGTCAGCCTGGGCCAGAGTGAAACCCTACCTCAAAAAACAAAACAAAAAAAAGTAGTAGGTTAGAGGGGTTTAGTGTGTTGGGGGACAAAGAAGGGTGATGGGTGGAGGTCCTATAAGTTGTTTTAATGAAGTTTATTTACTTTTGCTCAGGTAGGCTCTCACTCTAGTCCAGCTGACCCAGAACTCAGGTTGGTGTTGAGCTCATGGCGATCCTCCTTACCTCAACCTCCCAAGTGCTGGGATTAAAAGCATGCGTAACCACACCCAGCAGTTTATTTATTTATTATTATTTTGATTTTTCAAGGTAGGGTCTCACTATAGTCCAGGCTGACCTGGAATTCACTCCGTAAACCCAAGAGTGCCCTCGAACTCACGGAGATCCTCCTACCTCTGCGATTAAAGGCATGAGCCACCACGACTGGCTGTTTTTTTTTTTTTTCTTTTAATTAAAACTTTTTTTGAGGCAAACCCAACAGACTGGCATCTTTTTTTTAATGTGAGAGAAAGAGAGAGAATTGATGAGCCGGGGTCTCGAGCCACTGAAATCAAACTCCAGAAGCATGTGCCACCTTGCGTGCATATGCGACCTTATGTTCTTGCCTCACATTTGTGCGCCTGGCTTACGTGGGACCTGGAGAGTTGAACATGGGTCCTTAGGCTTTGCAGGCAAGTGGCTTAACCACTAAGCCATCTCTCCAGTCCTTTAATTAAAAAACGAAGAAGAAGAGGAAGGAGGAGAGGAAGTAGAAGAACAGCAGAGTGAGAATCCAGAGAGAGGGAAGAAAAGCCCGCCTCAAGTGAGGCGGACAGGAGAGGACTGACCCGAAGGTTGTCCTCGGACCTCCACAGGTGCGCTGTGGCACGCACGCCCCCCACAAATACATGTGCAGAACCCAGCGATAACAGCCATTTCCCCCAATCAGTGCATAAAGAAGTACTTTATGTGCCGAGAACGCATTGTAAATGTACTTGGCGGGTTATTTTTGGTTTATCTTCCTTCCCACCTCCAGCTTCAGCAGAGACGTGGGGAGTGCTAGACCTAAGGGAGGCAGCTCCCATCAGGATGGACTGCGGGGGTGCAGCGGGGAGGAGTGCACAGCCCACGGGCAGTGACGCGCTCTCTGGGACACTGAGAATAAGGGCACCGTGGCGACCCCGACAACACAGGTGAATCGCAGGAGCAGGGCCGGGGGGAGAGACCAGGCAGGAAAGCGACATGACACGAGGTTCTGTTTTTCCTGAAGCTCAGCCACGGGCAAGATGGGCTGCGTCGCTGACACTTGGAACGAGAAGCCACAGAAGATGGGCGGGGAAGAGGAGGAGGGTTGGGGTCTGGCAACGTCTGGCCCTGACGGAGGTGGCAAGCCACCCCAGTGTTGGCTTGTAATTTTTAAGCATTTTTAAAAATTCTCTTGGTTTCTTGAGGTAAAGGTCTCACTCTAGCCCAGGCTGTCCTGGAATTCACTGTGTAGTCTCAGGCTAGCCTCAAACTCATGACAGTCCTCCTACCTCTGCCTCCTGAGTTCTCAAGCTCTCACTTTTCTCCTAAGAGTGCCTAAAGTCCTACCTCGGTTGTATGAATGTATGTATGTATGTATGAATGTATGTATGTATGTATGAATGTATGTATGTATGTATGAATGTATGTATGTATGTACTTAGTTTTTGGAGGCAGAGCCTCATATAGCCCAGGCTAGCCTTGAACTCCTGATCCTCCATGATCATTCCATTCTTTAAATATTTTATTTATTTATTTGAGAGAGAGAGAGAAAGAGGCAGATAGAGAGAAAGAGAGAATGGTTACACCAGGACCTCCAGCCACTGCAAATGAACTCCAGATGCATGTGCCGCCTTGTGCATCTGGCTTACATGGGTCCTGGGGAATTGAGCCAGGGTCCTTAGGCTTTGCAGGCAAATGCATTAACTGCTAAGCCATTTCCCCAGCCCTCATCCCATTAAAAAAAATATTTATTTTTATTTTTATTTATTTATTTGAGAGACAGAGGCAGAGAGAAAGACAGAGAACTGGGTGCACCAGGGCCTCCAGCCATTGCAACTGAACTCCAGACACATGCACCACCTTGTGCATCTGGCTTACATGGGTCCTGGGGAATCAAACCGCTAAGCCATTTCTCCAGCCCTATCATCCCATTTTTTTGAGAAGGCCTCTAGCGAAGACTGGGATGTTGACCTCTCCTTGCCTGGAAGTTAGCCTGTAATGCTAGACATCCAGGCCAGCCCTGTGCAGGAGTAGCCAGTGCCTGGGCAACTGGCTCCAGTTAGTTTCATTAAGATTCCAGATCTAGGGGCTGGAGAGATGGCTTAGTAGTTAAGGCACTTGCCCGTGAAGCCTAAGGACCCAGGTTCGATTCCCTAGTACCCACGTAAGCCAGATGCACAAGGTGGCACATGCATCTGGAGTTCATTTGCAGCGGCTGCAGGCCCTGGCGTACCCCTTCTGTTTCTCTCTTTCTCTGCCTCTTTGTCTCTCTCTCAAATAAAATAAAATAGATTAAAAAAAAAAAAAAAGATTCCAGCTCCATGCTGCCTTTGGGGATCCATATATTGGGCAGGGAGCTGCGGGGCTGGGCAGGACTGGAAGGACAGGAGCAGAAGCAAGCCAGGCTTTGCGGGAGGGGGCAAGGAGCAGACCTCACGCCTGCCGCACTCTCATAGCCTGTTCGTTTCTCCTCCCACCCGCAGGAGTAGGGATTATTAATGGAGATAATGAATACTTGGGGGCAGAAGGCGGTCTTCATTAACCCTAGACCGCAGGTCCTCCTGCCCTCCCCAGGAACCTGACCCTCACCCATCCCACGGCGCTCACTCCGCTCACTCCGTGTCGGGCCTTGCCTTCCTGCCCTAGGACCTCCCTGGGGTCCTCGCCTTAATTCCCTGGGTGAGTGACACTTAAGGGCGCCCTCTCCATTGAGCCATAACAATTTACAAGGCGTGCAGCGGGGAGGCTTGTCTGGGTCTTTATTATCCGCGCATCACTTGGCCCCCTCATTAATGCTCCGCCAACATGCCGGGGAAATAGAACATTCCAGTAAGCTGTTCACTTTCATTTCCCCAGCCGGAAAGCGGGTCCTGACTTAGGGCACCTGGGAGGCTTTCAAGGTCTCCTCTCCCTGTCTAGGCTGGGAAGCCAGAGCAGTTTAGGCTGCTACAGACCTCCGCCTGAGCAGCGTGGCTCCCTAACTTCCCTTCAGAACAGGCGTCTAGAACATCTCTCACTGGTTTGTCCGAGCATCACATTTTTTTAAACAGATTTTTTGTTTGTTTGTTTGTTTGTTTGAGGTAGGGTCTCACTCTAGCCCAGGCTGTCCTGGAATTCACTAGGTAGTCTCAGGCTGGCCTTGAACTCATGGCGATTCCCCTACCCCTGCCTCCCGAGTGCTGGGATTAAAGGTGGCACTGCCCAGCTCTTTGTGTGTGTGTTTTTTGTGACTCAAATCAATCCCATTCAATAGGAGGGCTGATGTGGAACAGAAGGCCATTGAGGCTGGTCTTGGAGCAGACCTGGCTAACACTCTCCTGTCCCCTTCCCACGGCATGGAGCTTGGGAAACCGCTGTCCCATCAGGAACCCCAATCTTCAGACTTAACGTGTATCTAGGGTGTCTGGGGGTGGCCATAGCTCCAGTTCTCACTAGGCATGTGTGGGATGATGTATTATAGCTTCAGGACAGACAGTAGCAGGAACTGATGTCTCAGCCTGCGACTTCAGGAAGAGGAGCCCCAGATCTTCAGGAGGACGGGGAGGCAGGGGAGGGAGGACCCTGAGTCCTAACAAGATGTTTCCCAAATGGCAAGGAGAGGGAGAGCGAGTAAGAAAGGAGCTTTGCGGGGTTCACCTGTGACCGCAGCTTGCCTCTTCTCTTTTCCACACTCCCCTGTCCCATCTCCACCCTTGACTGTTTCTGGAACCCATGGTAGGGGGTGGTGGTGAGTCTGTGTCCTATTTCCCCTGCTGCCAGGTCCCCTCCACTGGACACGTAGGCCAAGGCCTTTTTTCTTTTTTTTTTCGAGGTAGGGTCTCACTCTAGCTCAGGCCAGCCTGAAATTCCCTATGTAGTCTCAGGCTGGCCTCGAACTCACAGCAATACCCCTACCTCTGCCTCCTGAGTGCTGGGATTAAAGGCGTGCGCCACCACCACTCCCAGCCAGGGTCTTTTTTTTTTTTTTTTTAATTCCAGAGGCCAAGGGGCAGCCTAAGCAAATGCTGGTAGGATTGCCTTTGCTTTGTCATTGGTCCTCTGGGGCCCAGTTTAAGGAAGCCCCAAACCACACCGGGCACCAGAAGCTTCCTTTCTGCATAGTTGTACCCACGGAGAAAGGTGACATGCACGGGTACATTAGTCCTGTGCGTGCCTACCTGCCATCCCTCAGCGTGGACTTCTGTGCCGTTGACCCTTTGGCCACAGGGGACGCCCACTCACAGTTCCTTGGTTCACCAGATTTCCTTCTCCCCAAGCTCCCTCAGCTCCTGCCTCGCTCCTCCTGACGTCTCAGCTGTCCCCTGCCACCCACCTCTGTCTGGTGCTCCCAAGAGGACGCAGCACAGGTGCCCGGGTGCACAGAAGGCCTGGGAGAGGCCATCTCCTAGGGGACAAGTGCTTCTGTTGCCTCTGTCTTGGCAGCACAGGAAGTCCCTGGAGGGAGAAAAAGAGCAAACTGGATAAAAAGCTCCCCATGAAGATTCGCTTTTCCAGGATTAAGCGACCTTCATGACGGCCTGACCACCTGTGGGCAGCGCGCCAGCTCCTTCCCTCCTCTGACCTTTCCAGTCTCGACTACCCAGAGTCCAGGCACTGCCCCCCTGGCCCCATCCTCTCCTGGCTCTCAGAGCCACGGCCCCAGCTACCGAAGCCTGACCCTGTCCTTCTACTGGCGGTTGGTCGTCACTTTGTGAAAAATTTCACAGAACATCTCCCAGACTGGCTCCTGGCCTCTTCCCTACCAGCCGAGCAGAGGGCACAGCTCCAGCTTCCCTCGGGTGGGATCCGAGCTGAAGCTAGAACTCCCTTCTGCCCACCATGCCAAATCAGCTTTCTGAGCCCAGGACAGTAATTCACCTGGGTGCTCTGAGGCCGCCATATGGCCCCTGCTTTTGCTCTCTGCCCAAGAGGCAGTCCAGGGGCTGAGGATATGATAGCTCAGTGGTTCAATCACTTGCCTGTGAGGCTTAAGGACCCAGGTACAACTCCCCATGAACCCACAGAAGCTGGATGCACACGGTGGTACATGTGTCTGAAGTTCGTTTGCAGTGGCTAGAGGCCCTGGTGCACCCATTCTCTCTCTCAAATAAATAAAAAATATATATTTTAAGGAGGCAGTCAAAAGGCTGGAGAAAATGCTTAGTGGTTAAGGCACTTGCCTGCAAAGCCAAAGGACCTAGAATCAATGACCTAGGACCCACGTAAGCCAGGTGCACAAGGTGGCGCATGCATCTGGAGTTTGTTTGCAGTGGCTGGAGGCCCTGGTGCGCCCCTTCTCTATCTGTCTCTCTCTCTCACATAAATAAATAAATAAAATTTAAAGAGGCAGTTAAATCAAACAGGAAGTTGGGGGTGTTCCTAGGACACGTGATCCTGGGAGGGCCCAAAGAGGAAGTGGTTCCTTCCAATGGGGAAATGGTGATTTGGCCAGGCTCCGCCAAAGTTTCATCAAGCAAAGGGAGACTAGAGCTCCCTGGTTGCCTAGTGAGGGGGGACAGTGGAAGGCGGTTGCAGACTTCGGGAACACCTTTAGCAAAGGCCTGAAGAGGAGCAAGGAGACCGAGTCCATGGGGTGGCAGGAGGGGAGGAGGGAGAAGTGTGCTAGGTCAGTTTTCAATTACTACATGAAATGCCCAAGACAAACCCACCTATGGAAAGGTTCACTTTTTTTTTTTTTTTTTTGGTTTTGCTCTAGCTCAGGGTGACCTGGAATTCACTATGTAGACTCAGACTGGCCTTGAACACACAGTAATCCTCCTACCTCCGCTTTCTGAATGTTGGGATGAAAGGCGTGCACCACCACAGCTGGTCCATTTTGACTCATGGTTCTAGAAGTTTTGGTCCCTAGTCACTTGAGCCCTGTTGTTCCGGGCCTGGGGCACCTCAGGCCCCCGTGGCAGGGAGGAGTGGCGAAGGGGGCTCGTCTGCCTCGTGGTGGTTAGGAAACAGGAAAGGTCCTAACATGCCCCCAACTTCCTTTCATTAGGTCCCACACTCAAACCTGGGCTCCATCCAGGGCTGCCTCCTGACTCCAGCCCATCTTGCCAGTCAGTCCCATTTCCCACACCTCAGCCCCCATGGGCTCAGGAGCTGGTTGCCTTACAGATCTGTTTGGGCCTGCCCCTCCCCCATGCCATCCTCACATTTCTTTCTTCTCCTTCTTTTCTGTTTCGAGGTAGGGTCTCGCTGTAGCCCAGGCTGACCTGGAACTCACTATGTAGTCTCAGGGTGGCCCCAAACTCTCAGAGATCCTCCTAGGGTTAAAGGTGTGTGCCACCACGCCCAGCTCATATTTCTTCATATTATTTCAGGAAACTTGGCCATGATATTGATACTCTTAGATACTCTTTCCTGAATATCACACAACCACCATTCTCTCTCTCTCTTTTTTTTTTTTTTAAGAAAAATATCTATTTGAGAGGGAGAGGGATAGATAGAGAGGAGGAGGCAGATAGAGAGAATGGGCACACAAGGGCCTCCAGCCACTGCCAGTGAACTCCATCCAGGTGCATGAACCACTTTGTGCATCTGACTCACGCGGGAACTGGGGAATCGAACCTGGGTCCTTTGGCTTGGCAGGCAAGCGCCTCATCTGCTAAGCCATCTCTCCAGCCCTCGTTCTCTAGCACATGATCTTTTCCTTTGTAATACTTGGCCCCATTATAGGGAGTTGTGTGGTCTGCCTGCAGGGGCTGGGGATTTTGTATTCCAGTGTCCCTTGGCCTGGCCCTGAGGAGTGGGGGGTGGGATGAGACCATGATGGCATGTTGAGGGAAGAAGATGGTTTGAACCTGCCCAGGTACACGAATCTGCCTCTCCTTCCAGCCTGGCATCCCTTCATCCCTGCGCAGGGCAAGGACTGATTATTTTCCCCTCTCCCCTCCCCTGCAGGGTCACCTCAGCCCAGCAGAAGCTGGAGCAGGCAGCAGCAGAGGTGGGGTGCAGGCAGCTGGGGCCGGATCATAGCTCAGATCCCCCTCAGTCTCTGATGCGAGTCAGAGCCAATGCTTCCAGAGGCTGGCGTGGGAAATCTTCAAGGAAACTCCTGCTGGTGTCCTAGGCTCTAATCCCTGGCCACTTGCTTGGAAAGGGCCACGCGTCCCCCTTGTGGGCTCGGCTTTCATGCTTTCCGCGGAAGAGGGCGAGCCTTAATGGAAAGTGCAGACACACCTGAACACACGCGCGCCCCCAGACAGGCATCTCTTCTGCCTCTCTGCTCCTTTCTGCCCCCTTCCTTTTGTGCTCTGTTTCCACTATTTCTGTCACTCTGTCTTGTCAGTCTGTCTCTCTTCTTTCTGTTTTCTTTCTTTCTTTTTTTTTTTTTTTTTAAGGTAGGGTCTCACTCTAGCCCAGGCTGACCTGGAATTCACTCTGTAGTCGCAGGGTGGCCTCGAACTCACGGCGACCCTCCTACCTTTGCCTCCCAAGGGCTCCCGAGTCTCTTCTTTCTGCTGACTGCCCACTGTGTCAGGGTCACTTGTGTCCCTGTGCCCTCTCTGTTCATGTCTCCTGTCCTTCCTTTGTCCTCCAGGAAGCCTTGGCCTCACCCCTCTGCCTCTCCAGCTCAGCCAGCTGGTCCACATGTCACCAACTCACGCTTAGTGAGCTCTCAAAGCAAGCGCAGAGCGACAGGGAGGGGACACCGGCTCCCCAGGCTAACATTTAAAATAAGTGGGTAGGGTGGTGTATTAGTCAGGGTTCTCTAGAGGAACAGAACTGATACAACGAATTGTATTAAAAGGGAATTAATTGGATTAGTTTATGCAGTCCAATAGTAGTGGGCTTGATTGTCAAGGAACCATGAAGAGAGTGATGCACACGCATGTGTGCGCGTGTGCACGGTAAGGGGTAGGTGTGGCAGTCGTCAATGCTGTTTGCTAAATACTTCTGCGTCTCCCAGCTTCCAGATGGTCCTGTTGCCGTATGTGTCGGGGGGATGGTTTACCAAACTGTGAAGGATAATAGTTATTATTTGTTAATATTTTATTTATTTATTTGAGAGAAAGGAAGAGGGAGAGAGGAGGAGGAGACAGAGACACTAGGCGCACCAGACAAACCCTTGTGCATCTGGCTTACATGGGCACTGGGGAATCAAACCTGGGTCCTTAGGCTTTGCAGGCAAACACCTTAACCACTGAGCATTCTCTCCAGCCCTGTGAAGGATAATTATTAAATTATTATATTTATTTAGGGAAGCATAAAACTGAGGGAATGGAAGTGGAGACTGGATATGGTCTGGGAGCCCATGCGATGGGCCTGAAAGAAGTGTGAAAAGTGATTTCCAGAGGAAAGAAAAGAAAGTGCAGAGGGCTCCTGCCTGTGGAGGACAGGCAGGAGCGGGTAGAGAGAGGTCGGGGGAGGGTCTGGTTGTTACATCAGTGCCCTCCTCCCTGGCTGACACAGCCGAAGATGACCAGCGTTCACTCTTCTCTCTTCTCCGGGGTCAGCAACATGAGCAGAAACCCCCTCACATTTTGAAGTCTTTTTTTTTCCCCTTTCTTTTCTTTTTCTTTTTTTTTTTTTGTGGTAGGGTTTCACTCTAGCCCAGGCTGACCTGGAAGTCAATATTGTAGTCTCAGGCTGGCCTCGAACTCACGGCGATCCTCCTCCCTCTGCCTTTCAAGTGCTGGGATTAAAGGCATGTGCTATAAGTCTTTTCTGGCCTCAAAGGGGAGCTACTGCAGAGGGCAGCGAGCAGTACAGTGGACACTCCCCCTGGTGGGAGCAGCAGAGACACCCCATGGTGTGGGTGTGTATTTGGGGGGGAGGAGAATTCCTGCCCCTGCACTAGTGGTCCGGGTGAGCTTTCCTCTGTCCCTCCTGGTCTGGGTGCTTCTTTGAAGGGTTAGGGGGTCAGGAAGGACATAGAACCTAGCTCTTTTGACAAGCTACGGGACCCCACGTAGCACCCAACCCCACGAACCTCAGTTCTCACGTACAAACGGAACTCCTCCTACGCCCCCCGCTCCGTGGATAGCGGCAGCCCTGGGCACACAGCGGGGCTCTCCATCCTGGGCACACAGCGGGGCTCTCCATCCTGGGGAGACACTCTTCCTGTGCTGTGGCTTGACTCAGCTCATCCAGCCTTCCAGCTGCATGTGAGCTTCAGTCCCCCAGGCCCAGCGAGCGGTCCTTGCCCTGTCCTCAGGGGCGCAGATTCCGGTCCTTGGCAGGAACTGCTTCTGCATCTCGCCTCATCTTTGCTCCTCCAGTCTCTCCTCTCTTCCCTTTGCGTGTGAGATACTTTTTTTTTTTTTTTAAGGCGTGTGTCACTACTTGGCTTTTTTTCTTAATAAATCTTTATTTATTTATTTATTTTTATTTGAGACACAGAGAGACACAGAGAATGGGCACACCAGGGTCTCCAGCCACTGCAAATGAACTCCAAATGCATGCGCCACCTTGTGCATCTGGCTAACGTGGGTCCCGGGGAATCGAACCAGGGTCCTTAGGCTTTGCAGGCATGCGACTTAACTGCTAAGCCATCTCTCCAGCCCATGTTGAGATAATTTTGTTATACGCATTATTTAGTTTTTGCTTGTTTTGTTGAGGCGAGGTCTCACACTAACCCAGACTGACGTGGACCTCGCCCTATAGCCCAGACTGGCCTTGAACTCATGGCAATCTTTCTCCCTCAGCCTCCAGAGGGCTGGTGCTAACGGTGTGAGCCGCCACACCTGGCTTACATATTCTTTTTTTTTTTTTTTTCTGTATTTGTCTTATGTTTTAGAGACATGATGTCATGTAGCACAGGCGGTAGTGGCCCGTGTGGGACAGATGGCAGAGAAAACGGAGTACAGTCAAGATCCATCGATAAGACAAGAAGGTAGCCAACTGCCCACCACAAGACTTGTCCCCTCTACCACATCTGCCAGGGCCCCGGAGAAACTGCAGCAGAAGAGGTGACGTGAACACTGCTCTTCCTGCTAGCCTGACAACCAGCTCCAGGGTGATGGCAACAGACACTGTGATCAAGCAAAACCTATTGAAGCAGAAGTCCAGAGGCTGCGGACGTCTCAGCACTAATGCGGACTGCTAACAGGCCTGCCATGGCTCAGGGAACATTGCAAAAGAAGGGGGAGAAAAAAATTGTAAAAGCTGCAGACTGGGTAGAAATACCTTGAGACGTAGTACCCCCTCATCCCCCCACAGTGACGGACTGAGGCGTTCATGACGCCACAGTAAATAAAACCACTGGGGAGGGCCCCCAGGGTAACAGGGGATAAACGAGTATAACCTATTACATTTTATATAAAATAAATAAACCATTAACATAGACCTACCCTATGACCCAGCTGTGCATTGCGGTGTCTATACCCAAGGACTCTAAGCCAACAACACGCCACAAAGGAACTTGCACATTCATGTTTATTGTCGCACTTTTCACAATATCCAGGATATCCCTTGATATATTCCCTTGATATCTCCTTTTCCTGTACCTGAGCCTGCTCTGATGTTTTCTCAAAAAAAAGGTGGGGGTGGTGGTGGGGGTAACTGGAGAGATGGCTTTTAGCTGTTAAGGTGCTTGCCTGCAAAGCCAAAAGACTCAGGTTCCATTCCCCAGGACCCATGTAAGCCAGATGCACAAGGTGGCACACATGTCTGGATTTCATTTGCAGTGGTTGGAGACCCTTGCGTGCCCATTCTTTCTTCCTCCCCCTTTCTCTGTCTCTTCCAAATAAATAAATAAAAATAAAGCACAAAAAAAATTAAAAAAAACACTTGGGAAAGTGCAGTATGGATGCAATGCATAACAAAATGTCTATTAAAAATCCTATCTGGGGTAGGGAGATAGCTCAGTGGGTGATGTGCTCACCATGAAAGCATGGGGACGTGATCATCAGTACCCACATAAAAGCTGGGCATGGTGGCACACGTGCAACCCTAGTGCTGGGCAGGTGGAGACTTGCTAGCCAGCTTGGTGAGCTCCTGGTCCAGTGAGAAAACCCTGTCTCAAAAAATAAGGTGGAGGAGCTGGAGAGATGGCTCACTGGTTAAGGTGCTTGCCTGCAAAGTCTAAAGACACAAGTTTGATTTCCCAGTACCCACATAAAGCCAGACATACAAGGTGATGCATGCGTCTGCAGTTTGCAGTGTCTGAAGGCCCTGGCATGCACATTCTTTTTCTTTTTAAAAAATTTTCATTTATTTATTTGAGAGAGAGAGAGAAAACGGGTGCACCAGGGCCTCCAGCTGCAAACTTCAGACACATGTGCCCCCCCCCCCGTGCATCTGGCTTACGTGGGTCCCGGGGAATTGAACCTGAGTCCTTTGGCTTTGCAAGCAAACACCTTAACCTTTCTCTCTCCCCCTCTCTCCTTGCAAATACATAAATAACAACAACAACAACAATAATAATAATAATAAAAGGTGGCGAGTGACTGAGAAAGATTCCCAGTGTCAACCCCTGGCCTCTATACCCAGGCACATGCATATGCGCACACACAGAAGTCTGTGTTCTGAACACTCAAACACATATGTACACCCCCCACACACACAACCATCCCTAGCCCCAGCCACTTAAGTCACCCATCTTTGCCTCTTTTCTCCACAGTTCTCACCTGCAAAGCTCCTGGGGGTCCCCTGTCCTGTTACACTCTTGCTAACCTGAATCCTGCACGGGACTCATCGCTCTGCAGCCTCCCTGCCCCTGGCCACAGCCCCCCAGCCAGCCTGACAAGGGAGGGGTATGGGGGGGGTACTGAAGTCGTGACTCTCCTGAGATGCTCGGTGCAGCTTCTGCCCAGGGGGCGCTCTTCTGTGTGGCTCTCGTCCCCAGCCCTTTGGCCCAGCTCCCTTGTCAGCAGGGGCCCTGGCCTTCAACCACCACCGGTTGCCCCGCCCGCCGCCAGCCCACAGTCACACGTTGCCCACACCTTCATTAAACGTTACTGAACGACTCAGCTGGAATGTACCCTGTTTCCTGCCAAACCTGATTATTAAGATGCCCGATGCCAAGTTCACGGGCACCTTCGGCGCTTTTTACTGCATCAGACCTACCTCTGCTGCTTCTTCCGTCCCTCCTTCGGCAGCCCCCTTCCCCTTCTGCCACCCAACGCAGTAGTTCCCTAGCTGCCTTGCCTCCCTAACCCCTTCCTATCTGCTTTGACCAAGGCTTTTTTTTTTTCCTCTCCTAGCCTGTCGTCTCTGCTTCCCTAGGGGACTTTAGTCACTGTCTAGGGCTTTTTTTTTTTCGAGGTAGGGTCTCACACTAGCCCAGTCTGACTTGGAATTCACCGTGTAGTCTCAGGGTGGCCTTGAACTCACGGCGATCCTCCTACCTCTGCTTCCTGAGTGCTGGGGTGAAAGGTGTGCGTGACCACATCTGGCCACAGGGACTTTTATTTTGGCATTCTGTCTCCATCCTTTTGGGTCTGGTCCTTTGGACCTCCAAAGTGTCTCTCAACTCTCCCTCTAAAGCAGTTTTCACCATTCGGATGTATTCCCTATCATGCCTCCCTCATTGGCTAATTTCAGACACACCCTAACTGACCTCCTAGGTTCTAACACCCACTGCAGTCCACCATTTTATTTTATTTGAGGGACAGGGGCCTCTAGCCACTCCAAACAAACTCCAGATGCATGCACCACCTTGTACGTCTGGCTTATGTGGGTCCTAGGGAATCGAACCTGGGTCCTTCAGCTTTGCCAGGCAAGTGTCTTAACCCAGTCCCACCTTTCACATTGCAAATGTGAGCAAGTTACTCTCCTCGAAACCCTTCCGTGGCTCAGTATTGGCAGCTTGTTGGGTGACAAACAGGTCTCTCTGTGATGTGGGCTTTGTTTCCCTCACATCTACAGTCCCCGGGGAGCCTCACTGCAGGCAAACAGAAGTGTCTCCGTCTCATCTCTACTCCGTGCCCCTCTGCCTTGGCTAACCTGGACCTGCCGCCTGGAACTCTCTGTGTGTTCCTGCAGCCTCCCACCCACCCTGGCCTTCCCGGGTTGGATCCTTAAAGCCCTTTTGGTGGTATTTCCTTTTGCAGGGGTGGGGCGATTTATTCACTGTTTTCATTTCAGGAGTATTAAAATGAGATGTGGTGGTTTGAGTCAGGCGTCTTCCCCCCACCCCCCATAAACGCATGTGCTCTGAATGCCAGGTCCCCAGCTGGCAGCAATTTGGGAGGCGGAGCCTTGCTGAAGGAGGTGTGTTGTTGGGGACGGGCTTGTAGATGTCACAGCCACTTTCCCCATGCTGGTGTTTGGCTCACTCTCCTGCTGCTGCTGCTGCTGCTGCTGCTGCTGCTGTCTGCCTGATACTGGCCAGGAGGTGACGTCCAGCCTCTGCTCATGCTGCATTTCCCCTGCCATCATGGAATATCCCTTCCAGTTTGCAAGCCAAAATTTAACCCTTCTCTCCCATCAGCTGCTTTTGGTCAGGTGTTTTGTTTTAGCAATAAGTAAATAGCTGCATCCTAGGGGCTGGGGGTGAGGAGAGGGGAGAGGTCAATACCTCCATATTGCCATCCCCTGTACTCTTAATCACTTCTCTGCCGTTTTTTTGTTTCCCACATTCTTCCTCCCTTCCAACTTTCCTTACTCTTTTTGTTTGTTTGTTTACAAGCTAGGGTCTCGCTGTAGCTCAGGCTGACTTGGAACTCACTCTGTAGTCTCATGCTGGCCTCGAACTCATAGCGATCCTCCTACTTCTGCCTCCCAAGTGCTGGGACTAAAGGGGTGCGCCACCACGCCCAGCCCTCTCCTTACTCTGCATGTCAGAACCCCCTGGGCTTGATGATGACTGAGAACTTGGAGCTGCCAGGCTATGGGGTGCTTGGGCAGTCGTGGAGCCTCTCTGGGCCTCAGGGCAGGTTGTGGTGTTTTCTGCTTCCAGGGCCTTGGGGCAGCGAGTACCCAGCTTTGGGACGTGTTTCAGTTTGTCTCCTGTGCCAGGTTGAGGCCCCCTATATTTGGCTTCTAGGGTCCACCATGAAACCACAGACCTAGTGCAGTTACCTTTATGTTGCTGGGACAAAGCGCCCGACCCAAAGCAGTTGATTCAGGAAAGGCATTTATTTTGGTCTGGTCTCCAGAGGAAGCTCCGTGATGGCAGGGGAAAGCATGGCATGAGCAGAGGCTGGACGTCACCTCTGTCACGGCAGGAGAGTGGGCGGGACTCTAACGAGGAGGAGCTGCTGTGACACCCATAAGCCCGCCCCAGCAACACACCTCCCTCAGCAAGGCTCCTCCTCCCAGACGCCCGCCAGCTGGGCACCAAGCATTCAGGACACGTGGATTTGTGGGGGACCATCTGATTCAAACCACCAAACTTGGCCTGCACCTCATTCCACAGGAACCTAGCCAGTCTTCTGAGGCCACCCTCCTATCTCTTCCTTAAAACATCCCTTGTTGAAGTGCAGGGAGGGTCCCCCAGGGCCGTTCCACCTGCATGCAGTCACCTTCTACCTGCTGGCGGAGGGAAGGGGGGAGGGACCCCAGAGCTCGACTCAGCTTGGATTGTCCCCGCATCATAGCTGGGCGAAGCAGAAACGGTCCAGAGCGGAGGCTTTGTCCCCACTCCAGGTGACAGAGGGGCTCATCTGCTCCCCCCCCATTCCTCCCCAGCCCTGATTTCTCAGAAATCTCCCTGCCCTTTCTGGAACAATATCCTTCCTGGTTCTTCCAGCTGATGGGGTAGAGGCCCCAGAAAAGTGAAGTAGGAGAGTGGGTGTAGAAAGGGGAATTTAAGGGACCAGAGGGGTAGCGAGGGAATGTCAGGGCAAGGAGCAGACTGTCTCAGATGCTGGGCCAAGAGCCCAGCGCGAAGTCGTTCCTTGGGGAGCGGGTTTTCAATCGGGGCACATTATTTATGAACAGAAGGGATGCAGAGGGGTCACATGGCCCCACCGCTGTCATGGAAACCAACTAACCGCAGGCCCCAGCGCCGCCCCCCCATCCAGCCCCAGAATGCTGGCCCGATGTGAGCTCTCACCCTCCCTCCTCTGCTCAGCCACCAACAGCACCTGCTTCCAAGGAGTCCGGCCCGGAGCTTGGGGGCCTGGCCAGGACTCAGTGATATCCAGGGATTCCCGATCCATCGGCTGGCCCAGCCGTTTGTCATCTCTGGGCACATCCATCATCATCATCAGCCCATGAGACAGGGCTCTTTCATATCTTCTGGATCCTGCCACAGACCACGTCTGGACAGCTCAGGGGCTGTCAGCCTGCTGACAGCTTTTTCCTCTAGCCCTGTTCCCGGGAAGCCGTCTTTGTGGGCCCTCTGTCTGGTCTCCCAGCCTATCTAGTGTCAAGGGCAACTGTCCATCACCTCCTATGATCTGGTCCTTCCTGCTCAGCCACGTTTGTTGCCTCTGCGCACATCTATTACGCGGCAGTGGCCTATACACCATGCGGCCCTTATTCTCCATCATTTATCTGCATATGTTTCTTTCATGCTTCCAGCTATCTATTATCCATCAGCTCTCTCGAAGCCTCTTTGATGTCCCGCACTTTGCCATGGGGGTTAACGTTGTCAGGCCTGCTTTTCCCCAGTCCCAGAGAACAAAAAGACACCAAAGGGGCTTGGAAGGAATAGAGAAGCCACTGAGTGGTGGGGGTGGTGGGGGTGAGCCCAGGGAGCTCAAGGGGAACAGGACAGGGGAAAGACTCAGACACACGTCTGATCGGGGGGTGGGGAGGGGTTCTGTCCAGAATTGGACCTCCCGCCTCTCTGCTCCTCCTCTCCCACATCCCAGAAGACCAAGAGGACCTGGGTGTGATTTGTAGCAACAGACAGCCCTAGACTAGACATAAGTGTGATTTGTTGGCCAAAGGGGCGGCAGTCCTTAGAGCAAAGGCTGCCCGTGGCTTGTCATCTGCAAGGAGACGACCAAGCTCGGAGAGTCATGGGGCCAAGAGGGGAGAAGCTGGAGCCGCGACTAAGGGCTCGGGGACACTTACACGTGCGCGTGCACACAGTCGCGGGAGCTCAGCCACGGAGGCTGTCCTGAGCTGAGGAGCTCTTAGACCCTCTGCTGCTGGTTTTCTGAGCCTCGCCCTTCATGGTGCTACGGGGTTGCCTGTGTTCCTCCAGCACCGTTTCCTGTGTGTCTCTGTGGTCTTCCCAAACCTCTGTAGAAGCCCTCTCTGGCTCTCAGCACCTCAGGGAGCAGGAAGGGGCTCTCAGGTGTGACCAGTTAGCAGCAAAGCCCATCCACGGCTTTTTCCCTGCCCAGAAGAGATTGGAGTGGCATACTCCCTCAACTGTCAGGATGCAGCCTGAGGCTCTAAAGCTCTGCATATAAGGGACCCATCACTTCTGCAAGCTTCCCAGGGGTCCCCGGCAGGTAGTGACCCTGCCTATGGCCTACATGATCGTTAGTATAGCCAGGCCAGGTCTTGCAAAGACTGGAGAATGAACACACTGACTCTTTCTCCAACTCGCTTCCCCAGGGCGCTGTGGTTCTGGGGTCCCAAGGAGCTTAGGGCCTGAGGTGGGAGAGGCAGGGGTGTGTCCTGTCGCAGCCTCTCCTCCCCACAGCTCCAAGGGTTAAAAAGCACTTAGCAGAAGCACATAATAAAAGCAAATGTAAGAGAAAGAATATCCTAAGGATTTAATAAACTGCAAACAAAATTATCACGATTCTTTTCCTAGCCAGTTGAGTTTTCAGTGATTAAGAAAATACAATTTCCTGTAATTAAATCTTAACAAGAAATGTTATTAAAAACACTCTGTCCCAGCTCCTGTAATAATTGTGTGCTCCCCTAGAACAGCAAACAGAATTAGGCTTCGCAGCGTACATGCTAATCCATGCGTCATTTCCATCAAATTTGTACTAATAACCTGTCCTCTTACTCTGAGACAGGAAGGCAGGCAAGAGGCAGCCAGGCCCGGAGGGCGAAACCAGACCTTGTTCCCGGAATGCTGCCTTTGTTCTCATGATGTGAAGGGTTAAACTTGGCAAGCACATACTACATGCCAGACCCTGGGCTCAAGGACATGACACATAACATTTTCCTTACCCCTCCCAGAGCATGAACTCTGGGTTTTGCTCGTTTTACAGAAGGAGGCCCAGAGAGGTTTGGTAACTGGCTAAGACCACTCAGAAACCAAATTCCGAGCTCTTACCAAGGGAGATGGCCCAGGACACTGCACATGCGTGTATAAGTACATGCGTACACGTGTACGTATGTGGGCAAGTGTATGATTGAGTGTGAACATGTGTACATGTGTGTGCTGGATTATTGCGACAGCACGTGTGAATGCAGGTGCATGCCTGTACGCCAACGTGAACGTGTGTAGGAGTCCTTCAGTATGCAATGCTGTATTTGAGAGCCCATGGGTGTGCCACGTGTGAGTGTGAGCATGAGGGCATGTGGTATGAACATGCATGTGAGGGCATGTGGGAAGCCATGCTGGCTTCGTCAGGCTTTGCCATGTCAGCTCGTTTACTGCTTTTGTATCCTAATTGTCTGCGCATGAGCACATGATGTTATTCTAATATGGTTGCTCACCCATCCCGATTGGGTGATGCAAAATCATCTGATGAGACTTAAGCCAATCAGACGACGCTGTACAATCACATGACCATAAGTATATAAGCTTGGCGTTCCGTAGGGTCGGGGTCCTTCTCTCTTTCAGTTTGGAGCTCCCGATAAAGTGTGCTTGAGAAGAATCCTGTTGTTGTCGTTCTTCCTGCTGGCGGGAAGGGCGCAACAAGGGCGAGCGTGTGAGAGTGTACAGGTGAGGTTAGCATGTGTGTGCCTGTGTGCTCAGAGACATACTTCTTTGAGCGAAGCCTGCCCGGTCCTAGTGGACGAGGGTTGGAGCCAGCGCAGCCAGGGTCCCCTGTGTCACAAGCTCTCGCCTGTGGCCGCCCTCCCTGTGCACGGAGGGCCCGGAGCCATCTCAGCGGGCATCTTCCACATGCACACAGATGCCTGCACCGCCTTCTCTCACTCTTTCTGCTAATTAGCACTCCTAATTAAATCTTACTGTTCATTTTTATTTATTTGTTTGAGAGTGAGAGAGAGAGAGAGAGAGAGAGAGAGAGAGTGAGTGAGAGAGAGAGAGAGAGAGAATGGGCGCGCCAGGGCTTCCAGCCTCTGCAAACGAACTCCAGACACGTGTGCCCCCTTGTGCATCTGGCTAACGTGGGTCCTGGGAAATTGAGCCTCGAACTGGGGTCCTTAGGCTTCACAGGCAAGCGCTTAACCACTAAGCCACCTCTCCAGCCCTAGCACTCCTAATTAAATCCCCACTGGATGGAGGGGAGGGTTTCTCTTCTGATGCTCTGGGGACCTGGTCACACTGGCCTAGAAGGTTCTCCTTTTCTTCCATACATCCCGTGCTCCTGCTCAGGGAAAAGGTGCAGGTGGGGGGTCCCCCATATGCAGGATCCCTATTCCCCAGATGCAGCACACCTATTAAGAAATAGACAAAGGCAGGCACGGTGGTGCATGCCTTTAATCCCAGTAACTGGGAGGCAGAGGTAGGAGGGTCACTGTGAGTTCGAGGCCACCCTGAGACTACATAGTGAATTCCATATCAGCCTGGGCTAGAGAGAGACCCTACCTCAAATATATATATTTATGGGCTAGAGAAATGGCTTAGCAGTTGAGGTGTTTGCCTGTGAAGCCAAAGGACCCAGGTTCAGTTCCCCAGGACCCACAGAAGCCAGATGCACAAGGGGGCACATGCATCTGGAGTTCGTTTGCAGTGGCTGGAGGCCCTGGTGCGCCCATTCTCTCCCTCTCTCTCTGCTTGCAAATAAATAAATAAAATTTAAAAAAAAGAAACAGACAAAGGTCCAGGGAGATGGCTCAGTGGATAAAGCATTTGTCATTCAAGCCTGAATACCCGAGTTCAGATCCCCAGACCCCACATAAAAGCTGGGAGCCTTGGTGGGCTTCTGTAATCCCAGCGTGCTGACAGTGAGGTGGGATGAAGAGACAGGAGAACTGCCTGAAAGGTTAAGGACCAGCTAGTCTGGCAAACACAGCAATGATGAGAGAGAGTGAGGCGGAAGGGGAGGACCAGCACCCCGAGGTCGTCCTCTGATCTCTACGTGAGCGCTGTGGCACGCACTCACCCACACTCACACTTGCAGACGTAGACACACATGCACGTGACTCATACACACACAAAAGAAGCAGATAAGAAAATGGGTTCCCTTGATCTGTACCCCATCCCCCTGTGCCCTGACGGCAGCAAACCTCCATTGCAACTGCCAGGGTCCTCTCCAGCCTAACAACTGGGGTTTGATTCCCCAGTACCCATGTAAAGCCAGATGGACAAAGTGGCATATGCATCTGGAGTTCATTTGCACTAACTGGAGGCCCTGGTGTGTCCATTTCTGTTTCTCTTCTCTATCTCTGTTGGCTTTCAAATAAATAATTTTTTTTTTTTTTTTTTTTAGAAAGATACATGGATGAGCAATAGAGGTTCTCTGGCCACCGCATGCACACACACGGTACCTATGTATCTGCAAACACACGCATGTACCACACACCACACACACACCACACGTACCCTATACACACATATATTCTCTCTCTGTAAGGTCTTTTTTGTTTAAATTTTTGGATTTTTGAAGTAGAGTCATGCTTTAGCCCAGGCTGATCTGGAATTCACTATGTAGTGTCAGGCTGTCCTCGAACTCACAGCGATCCTCCAGCCTCAGCCTCCTAAGTGCTGAAATTAAAGGTGTGTGCTACCAGGCCTGACCCTAATTTTTTTAAAAATTTTTTTGAGGTAGGGTCTCACTCTATCCCAGGCTGACCTGGAATTCATGATGTAGTCTCAGGGTGGCCTGAAACTCACAGCCATCCTCTTACCTCTGCCTGGGATTAAAGAGGTGTGTGCTGGCATGCTCCACTTAAAAAATAATTTATTTTATTTTATTTTTATTTGAGATAGAGAGAAAGGGGGAAAGAGAAAGAATAGGCACATCAGGGCTTCTAGCCATTGCAAACGAACTCCAGACATATGTGCAATCTTGTGCATCTGGCTTACATGGGTCCTTGGGCTTTGCAGGCAAGCGCCCTAACAGCTAAGCCATCTCTCCAGCGCCCCCCCCAAATAATTTTTATGAGACCCTGTGGTAAACGAAGTTCGTTCAGGTACAGCGTCCATGTTGTCATGTCACTCGTCATGTGAGTCGCCGAGCCCCAGAACCTCCAGTTCCAGGAGCAACTAGAAGATGGTTCCCGGATGTCTGGACAGCTGCGGTGAGGGCTCTTCTCTAAGAACTGGAGTCTTTGAAGATTATACTTTTCTAGCTAACAGGCTTTTTTTTCTTTTCTTTTCTTTCCTTTTCTTTTCTTTTTTTTTTCGAGGTAGGGTCTCACTCTAGCCCAGGCTGACCTGGAATTCACTATGTAGTCTCAGGGTGGTCTTGAACTCATGGCGATCCTCCTACTTCTGCCTCCCGAGTGCTGGGATTAAAGGCATGCGCTACCACGTCTGGCTCTAGTTAACAGTTTTAACTGACATGCCTACATTTTTGATCTTATGGCACGGTGGCTTAGAAACAATAGGAAGTAAGCTGGGTATGATTATGGATGCCTTTAGTCCCAGCGCTTGGGAGGCAGAGACAAGAGGACAGGACTGGAGAGAAGACTTGGTGGTTATGACGCTTGCCTGCAAAGCCAAAGGACCCAGTTCAATTCCCCAGGACCCACACTAGCCAGATGCATAAAGTGGCACGTGTGTCTGGAGTTTGTTTGCGGCGACTGAAGGCCCTGGCATGCCCATTCTCTCTCTCTCAAATAAATAAAATAAAATAGTTTTTTTTTTGCGGGGGGGGTGGATTTTTTTGTTTGTTTTGTTTTTTCGAGGTAGGGTCTCACTCTAGCCCAAGCCGACCTGGAATTCACTATGTAGTCTCAAGGTGGCCTCGAACTCATGGTGATTCTCCTACCTCTGCCTCCCAAGTGCTGGGATTAAAGGCTTGTGCCACCATGCCCGGCTTAAAATGAGGTGTTTTAAAAAAGAGGACGGCCTGGACTCTTCAGCACATTCCAGACCAGCCAGGACTACATAATAATATCCTGTCAAAAGCAAATAAACTACTCATGACCTCATCGTAGCTGATGATCTATATGCAGGACCTGCATAATAGGAGGGGAAATGACATCAAGCTAGAAGAAAGACTGGTTGGGAAGAAGGGATTCAGTGGAGAGGTAAGTGGGAGTGGGGAAAGGGCAGGGTGATAGGAAAAAAAAAAAAGAAAAATGCTTCAACTAAGACAAGCTGTGTGTATTGGGTAAAAAGGAAGCGTGCGAAAAAGTGCTTTTGTTTGCCTATAGAAGCTTTGGAAATATAAAAATTTGCTCCGTTATACGTGAAAATTTGACCTAGAGGGAGTGACTTGGGCTAGAGACATGATGTTTCATCAGAAACCTTTCGGTATTGTTTTTGCTTCTAAAGCCATGGGAATGTAGCGTCTATTCAAAATAACCAAGTAAAAATAAGTGTCTTTCATTTGTTTTCCAATAAACTTGAGCTGGTCGGTTTTCTTTTTTCGAGGCAATCTATTTTGATAACAGTCGGCGCTGGTCCACTTACCTCAGGTGAGCCCGAACCTCCCTCCCTAGAACCCCACGCGGCCCTCCTCTGTCCCCGAAGGACGGCGGAGCGTGTCTAGCCAGCCCTGCCGCGACAGCTGCAGTGACTCGGCTCAGCTCATCACACACGCTCACTTGAAAAAGCCTCAGATATGTTTTGTCATTCTCATCTGAAATGGCTCCTAGGCTCTTAGGTTTCTGGCCACTTCTCTGGGGATAGTGGTGACTTTATGTTGTCCAGAAGAGAACATAGTCAACTAGCTGGGTTCTCATCACCTCTTTTGACATAGTAGCTCTGCTTCTTCTTCTTCTTTTTTTTTCCCCCGAGGTAGGGTCTCACTCCAGCCCAGACTAACACAGAACTCTGTAGCTCCAGGCTGGCCTCAGACTAACAGCAATCATCCTATCTCTGCCTCCCAAGTGCTAGGACTACAGGTGGACACTGTCTCTTTTCTTTCTTTTAGGTAGGGTCTTGCTCTAGCCCAGGGAGTGTCTGACTGGCCTTGAACTCACAGTGATTCTCCTACCTCCCAAGTACTGGGATCAAAGGTGTGCACCACCATCCCCACGTCCTCCTGTCCGTCTTATAACCTCAGGTTTCTGTGGAAGGGAAATAAAATCGAACCACAGTCAAGACTGTTCCGGTTCTGCCACTAGCCATGGGGGACCCCGAGAACGCCATGTCCTTCTTTGTTTCTTTGGGCCTATTGAAAAAGCATCAGGGGGGAACATGAGCGATAAGACTGGAGTCCCGAAATGGAATCTATGTTACTCAGATTCCAAGAGAAATAAAGATCCGAGTGGCCTGTCCTTCCAGAGAGGCTGCGCTGCTGTGAATGTCTGGATGGAGAGAGCACAGGAAAGGGGTGCTGGGGACAGAGCTGGGGACCCAGGCCAGGGTGAGTTGAGCTTGAGGAGTGCAGACGGACAGCCCTCAAATGTCACAGCGCCTCCATGACTGCCACAGCTCTTCGGTCTGCTGCCACTGCCCAGTGTTGGCACCACTGGGCCACTCTGGGCCGCAGGGAGTGAGGCCATGCACTGGGGACTATTGGGCCCCTCTCACTGCTTGCCGGGCATCTTGGTTTTCTGGCCTCATCTCTGTAATGAAGGAACACGTGTGAGGGCCGGGCGGGGGCAGGGGGCGGGGAGTGCTGAGGGGAGCGGGGCTGGAAAGAGGTGACTGGAGTCCTGAGTAACATCTCGATCACACCTTCCAAGGCTCAGGGTCCATTGCGGAAGAGGTGGAGGAAAGAATGTAAGAGCCAAAGGAAGCGTAGGACTCCTTACAACATGCTCCTTCCAGTCACAAAATGGCCTGGATATCCATGACCTCACAGGGCCTGACACTACCTACACAAGACCATCATAACAGGAGGAAAAGATGATGACATCAAAATAAAAGAGAGACTAATTGAGATGGGGAGGGGGTATGATGAAGAATGGAATTTCAAAGGGGAAAGTTGGGGGGGGAGGGAGGGAATTACCATGGGATGCTTTTTATAATCATGGAAAATGTTAATAAAAACTGAGAAAAATAAAAAAGAAAATAGCTAGGGATAAGTGGCTCACACCTTGTAATCCTACTTCTTGGGAGGCTGAAGCAATAAGAAGGTTGCTATGAGTTCAAGACCAGTCTAGGCTACAGAGTGAGACCCTTGTTTCAAGATCAAACAGAAAAAGGAAAGAAAGGAAGGAAGGAGAGAGGGAGGAAGGAAGGCAGGAGAAAGGACAGGAATTGGCTTAGCAATTCTCCACTCCTCAGGGGCTTGGGAGACTGGCCCATAGCTCCTACCAGGGTTATCTCACATTCTGAAATAAATCTCTACAAAATAGTACAAGCGGAGAAAAGCAATTCACACTAATAGGGTTACCTGGAATGTAAAAGAAATTGGAAAAAGTCCCAAACAGGTCATTAAGCCACAAAACCCACCGAGGAGGCAGCGGCACCCTACCTGTGAGGCAGAACCCCATGCCTCTCCGGACCCATCCTCCTGCTGCCCTCGGCAGAAACATCAGCAGGATACACGGCTGCTCAAAACACACACGCCTCTTCCCAACTTCCCTTGCAACTAGGTGTAGCTGGCCTATGACCAACTTCTGGCCATCGGACCATATAGAGGGCAGTCTGACGTGACGTTACTGTTCCCATGTGACACATGCCAGTAACAGAGAGGGAGTGTGGCCTTCCTAAAGCCATCGTCCTTCCAGCTGACCAGAACAGATGTGACCGTTTGAGTGTCGGCCACCATCTTGAGCCTTTGGGAGGATGCCATCATGGAGGGTGGTAGAGTCACACACAGGAAGGTACCTGGATTCCTCAACCATGTGATCCCCACACTGGCCCTAGATTGCCTACTTTAGAACTTAAAATATATATATATTTACTTATTTGGGAGAGAGAGAAAGAAAGAGGCAGAGAGAAAAAGAGGGAGAGAGAAAATGGGCATGCCAAGGCCTCTAGCCACATGCATGCACCATCTGGTGCATCTGGCTTTACGTGGGTGCTGGGGAATTGAACCCAGGTCCTTTGGTTTTGTAGGCAAGTGCCTTAAAAGCTAAGCCAGTCCCTGAGCTTCCCCCCACCCCCCGAGATAGGGTCTCACTGTAGCCCAGGCTGACCTGCAATTCACTATGTAGTCTCAGGCTGGCCTTGAACTCACGGGGATTCTCCTACCTCTGCTAGGATTAAAGCCACCATGCCCAGCCCTATTTTAGCTTATGGCACTGTGCCCGGCGATTAACTTTTTACTTGAGAGACTGAAGTTTCTTTGGGCTTTTCAGTCACTGCGAACTTGGGTTTTCTCATGCTTGTAGCCATGCCAAATCCTAGCTGGCACAAACCTCACAGGGGGGAAATGGTACGTGGCTAAGCAAACAAATCTTGTGGACCATAGCTATGTGCACTGGAAGAAGGATTGGATGGAGCGGGGAGTCATCTATCACGAGGTGCTGTGTCGAGTAGATTTTTCCCCTGCAAATCAATTTAGTTGCCGAATCAGTCAGGATAAGACAGGCTGGGGGAGAAGACAAGGAACTCCTGAGTTTCGGGGGCCTCAAACATCCCACTTGAATTCTCTCACTTTTCGTGTTCATTACGGTGGGCAGGAAGGGAGTACGTCTCGCGGCAGAGCCCAGAGCACCCGCTGAGAGAGCAGCTGTGTGCAGGGGGCAGACAGAACTATGGAGAGTCTCGTGTCAGCAATTTAAGGCACTGGCCTGGAAGTGACACCCTAATTTCTGCTCATAGCTTTCTGACCAGACTAGAGCCAAGACCCTACTGTGAAGGGCAGCGGGGGCATTTTCACCACATGCCCAGATGGCAGAACCTTGGTTTGAATTGCACTGCTGACCACCTCAGATGCGTGGCATGGTTATCACCATAAGCACTTGTGAAGTGAAAGAATTAAAAATTTAAAAAAAATTATTTGAGAGGGAAAGAGGCAGACAGAGAGAGAATGGACACACCAGGGCCTTCAGCCGCTGTAAACCAGCTCTAGACACATGTGCCACCTTGTGCATCTGGCTTATGTGGGTCCTGGGGAATCGAACCTAGGTCCTTTGGTTTTGCGGGCTGGGCCCCGCCCATTTTGCAGTCCTCACCAGTACGCCGGACATATGTGAGATACCTTCTGAAGGGGAGGTCATCTGATCTCCACAAACAACCTTTGAGGTCATGACTGTTAGCCCATTTTTAAAATAAATAGTTTATTTATTTTATTTTTTTCTTTTCAATTTTTTTATTAACAATATCCATGATTATAAAAAATATTCCATGGTAATGCTCTCCCTCCCCCCACTTTCCTCTTTGAAACTCCATTCTCCATTATATCCCCTCCCCATCTCAATCAGTCTCTCTTTTATTTTGATATCATCTTTTCCCCCTATTATGAAGGTCTTGTGTAGGTAGTGTCAGGCACTGTGAGGTCATGGATATCCAGGCCATTTTGTGTCTGGAGGGAGCATGTTGTAAGGAGTCCTACCCTTCCTTTGGTCCTTACATTCTTTCTGCTACCTCTTCTGCAATAGACCTTGAGCCTTGGAAGGTGTGATAGAGATATTGCAATACTGAGCACTCAGGTCACTTCTTTCCAGCACCATGATACCTTCTGAGTCATCCCAAGGTTACTGCCATCTGAAAAGAGAAGATTCTCTACCAAAAGTGAGAGTAGCATTAAAATAAGTGTATGAACATTAAGAGAAGTGCTTACTGGGCAGTTTGATAAGCATAGTATATACATTTAGCCAGACAGCAGCAGACATTACACCCCTAGGGCTCATGACTACCCCTGTTTTAAGTTTTCAGTATCAGGGATGTATTCCTCCCATGGAGCGGGCCTCCAGTCCAATTAGAGGGCAGTTGGTTTCCACCATGACAGACATGCCACTATTGCACCCGTTGGCTCATTTGGCCTGGCTGGCCAAATATAAGGCTTGCAGTGTCTACTGTTGAGTATCTTCACTAGTGATTTCTCTCTCCCATTGAACTGCATGCAGAATGGCTTCTTCCAGCTTTCTGTCAGCTTATCTATTTATTTATTTGAGAGAAAGAGAGAGAGAAAGATTGAGAGAGGGAGGGAGAAGCACACCCAGGCCTCTTGCCATGGCAAATGAACTCTAGATGCATGCACCAGTTTGTGCATCTGGCCTTATATGAGTACTGGGGAATTGAACCTGGGTCCTTTGGCTTTGCAGGCTAGCGTCTTAACCACAGAATCATCTCTCCAGCCCTGTTGGCCTCATTTTACAGACAAAGAAATGGAAACATAGACGGCTTTTCCAGGATCACCCCCATGAGGAGGCAGAGCCATGAACCAATCCCAATGACTTCAGAGCTCATGTGACACCCCCCCCAAGCTTTCAGGAGAAGTGGGCAACAGCATGAGATGACCCCCCCGCCTTACCCCTCCTGCGCTCCACTTCTCTCTTCCAAGACCAGTGGATAGACACAAACTACACTTCCCTTGCCCCAGGCCCCTTGTCTACTACTTGAGATGGAGGCCGAGAAGACGAGAAAGGAAAAACTGACCCATCTCAGTCACCCTGAGACCTGCCCAGCTACCTGTCTGTCTGTGGGACAGTTTTCCCGCCCACCCTCCTTCTTCCCTCCCTTCCCCACCAGCTGGGATGGTCTTTCTGCCGGGCATGGGTGTAGGGTCATTCCAGCCTTGACTGCTCTCATCCTGTACCAGCCTTGGCACCTCAGGGCATCCAGGGCTTACCACGCCTCCGGTTCACGAGCCACCAAGGGAGGTGGAGGATGATCCAGCTGGTGGGGACAGGGTCCCAGAGAAGTCCCGCCAAAGAGGTGGGCAGAGGTAGGAGAAAGGGAAGAGGGAGAGAAGCACAGTCAGAAAGGACGCTTCAGGGCGTGCCAGGCAGCATGTCTTTCTCCCTTCCGCTCCCAGAAGACCAGCAAGGGACAGGCAGAGTGACCGAGGTGCCTACCAAGGTGAGTTCAGGGCCTTTTCTCGTTGCAAACCACAGTGGTAACTGCCAGCGACTTCACTGACGGCACGTAACCCAACCTCCTGTCCACGCTGCGAAGACCAACTTGTTTGAGCCTCTGAGGCCACGTGACCCTCTTTCCTTCAATCGCCTACACTATTACGGTGACCATGCAGTAGCCACTGCGGTTTCCTGCAGTGCCAGGCAGGGCGACTGGTGCTTGTAACCCCAGCTCTAGGAGGCAGAGACAGGAAGACCCCCCTAAGGGCTCACCAGAGATCCATCAAGCCCACTTGGTGAGCTCCATGCCAGTAAGACACCCTGTCTCAAAAAAAGGGAGGGGCTGGAGAGATTGTTTAGTGGTTTAGGCACTTGCCTGCAAAGATTGAGGACTCACGTTCAACCCCCCAGATCCCACCTAAGCCAGACACACAAGGTGACCCATGTGTGAGGTCACACGTGCACACAAGGGGGCGTGTGTGTCTGGAGTTCGACTGCAGTGGCTAGAGGCCCTAGCATGCCAATTCTCTCTCTTTGTCAAAAAGGCATGTGCCACCACACCTAGCAAAAAAATAAACATAAAAATAAAGAGGGGGAGCTGGAGAGATGGCTTAGCAGCTAAGGCCTTTGCCTGTGAAGTCTAAGGACCCCGTTTTCATGTACCAGCACCCACTTAAGCCAGATGAGCAAGAGGGCACATGTGTCTAGAGTTTGTTTGCAGTGGGTGGAGACCCTGATGTTTTTTTTTTTTTTCTCTCTCTTCCCCTTTCTCTTTCTCAAATAAATAAAATAAAGTAAAACTATTTTTAAAAGGTAGATGGTATCCCTGAGGGATAACACCCAAGGTTGTCCTCTGGCCTCCACACACGTGTGCACCTATGCACACACAAAACCATGTACACACACGCGAGCCTAATAGAGCCTGTTGTGGTGGTCCACACCTCTCATCTCAGCACTTAGGAGGTAGAGGCAGGTGTTCAAAGTCAACTACTGTGTGGTTTAACTGTATGCTTCCCATAGACTCGAGTTTAAGTAAGCTAGTCTCAGGCTGGTGAGATGGCTTAGCAACTAAGGTGTTTGCCTGCAAAGCCTAAGGACCCAGGTTCAGTTCTCCAGTACCCACATACAAACAGATGCACAAGGTGACACATGTGTCTGGAGTTCGTTTGCAGTGGGTGAGGTCTCTGGCACACCCATTTGCTTTCTCTCTCTCTCTCCCTCTCTCTCTCTCTCTCTCACTTTGTCTGTCTGCCTCTTTCTTTCTCTCTCAGATAAATAAATATTTTTTTAAAAAACTAGTTTCCAGCTGCCTGACTGGAGGAGGTGTCACTGGGGGTGGACCTGAATTCCAGCCAAAATGTATGCAGAGAGGTCTCAGCTCTGGGGAGTCTCTGCTGTTGCTGATGTTCAGTGTGTGTGCTGGTGTTTTGCTTGCAAAGCAGTTTTTTTCCACCACTGATGTAACTTCTCCCTGGATCTGCAAGCTTAAATATACCCCTTCCTCCCATAAGCTGTGTCTGGTTTGGATGTTCATCCCAGCAACGTGGAGCTGTCTTGAGCAGCTGCATAATGACTTTGAGGCCAGCTGGGCTATATAAAACCTTGTTCAAAAAAAAAAAAAATTGGGCTGGAGAGATGGCTTAGCGGTTAAGCGCTTGCCTGTGAAGCCTAAGGACCCCGGTTCGAGGCTTGATTCCCCAGGACCCACATTACCCAGATACACAAGGGGGTGCACACATCTGGAGTTCATTTGCAGTGGCTGAAGGCCCTGGAGCACCTATTCTCTCTCTCTGTCTCTCTCTGTCTCTTTCTCCCTCTGTTGCTCTCAAATAAATAAGTAAAAATGGATAAAATATTTTTTAAAACTAGGGGGCTGGGGAGATAGCTTAGTAGTTAAGACGCTTGCCTGCAAAGCCTAAGGGCCCATGTTTGACTCTCAGATCACACATAAGCCAGACGCGCAAGGTGACCAAGTGCACAAGGTCGCATATGCACACAAGGTGGTGCACACATCTGGAGTTCCATTACAGTGTCTGGAGGCCCTGGCGCACCAATTCTCTCTCTTTCTTTGTCTCTCTCCTGCTCTTTGTTCTCTTGCATAAGAAAAGGCCAGTCTGTTGGGCTTACCTACAAAAGAAAAATTGGACTGGAGAGATGCTCCAGTCTGAAAAGCCTAATGACCTGAGTTTGGTTCCCCTGTACCCACGTAAAGCCAGAAGCACAAGGTGGAGCATGCATCTGAACCTTGTTTGCAGAGGCTAGAGACCCTGGCATGCCCATTCTCTGTCTCACTCTGCCCAGCGTGGTGGTGCATGCCCTTAACCCCAGCACTCAGGAGGCCAAAGTAGGAGGATTGATGTGAGTTCGAGGCCATAGTGAATTCCAGATCAGGCTTGGGCTAGAGTGAGACTCTACCTCAAAAACAAAAAACAAAACAAAAAAAAAAACAGCAATAACAAAAAAGAAAATCAATCAAAACAAGCTAAAAGGAGTAGAACTGGAAACTGAGCTCGGCAGCCCTGGCCACGGTTCTCATTCTCAGGAGCCCTGTGTGGGCTGGTGGCCGCCAGACAGATGGAGCACAGATGGAGAACGGTTCCAGAGCGCAGGCGCGGCAATCCAGCGACAGACAGCAGCTGGTGGGAACTGTACGAGGACCACCAGCAGCTGCATGTAGTCCAGGTGTCACCCCAGCACACTGCTGGGCCCCTCTCTGTGTCTCCAGGGTCCCTGGCCTCCTCTGGCCTCTCCCACCTCCTCCCCCACCTCACACTCTCCAGATGCTCCCGTCACCTGCTCACTTTCTGCTGGGCTGTGACTGTGTGTGCATGCGCGTGCACATGCGCGTGCATTAGTGTCCCCAAAAGCGGGGAGCATTTTCCATCTCTACAACCAGAGCTGGAACCAAGGGCCTTGGGAACCAGCTTCTGGTGGCCACTGGCAATGACGTTTCTTCTTCCCCACTCCTCTGATCCCAGACTGGCTCTGTACCTCCATGCCCCTCCCCAAAATGCTAAAACCAGGTGTCTAGACAAAGTGTGCCTGGATGCTAGGGGAGCTTTCCAGAGAGAAATGGGGGTCCTGGATACTTTGCCCCATGTCAGTCTTATTTTCCCATAGCTTCCTTATGTGACAAGTCAACATGGTACCCCCCCTTTTTTTTGAGGTAGGGTCTCACTGTAGCCCAAGCTGACCTGGAACTTACTCTGTAGTCCCAGGCTGACCTAGAACTCACAGCCATCCTCCTACCTCTGCCTCCCGAGTGCTGCTGGGATTAAAGATGTGGTCCACCGCGCCCGGATTCAACATGGTACCTTGGCACTGGAAAACGCTCTCCTTGCTTTTGGTCAATGCACCAAAATGTATCTGAGGTAGCTTTGGCAGGGCATTGTCCCCCAGTCTTCTTGTCCCAAGGCTTGAACAGAACAAGGAGAGAGCAGAACCTGGGGCCAGGGGGAGGTTGAAGGGGCACCAGGTGAGTGCTGTGTCCCCTGCCATAGCCTGCTTAGTGGCGATTCTGAGCCCCCTGGCCAAGCTCATCTGCCCCTTGTCTCTTGGACCCTGTGAAACGCTGCTTTGTCACTGTTTCCCTGGCCTCAGCCTTCCCCGATGTTTCCACCAAAAGTCTGTAAAAGGGGCTTTCTGTGTAGCCCAGGCTGGCCTCAAACTCACAACACTTCTGCCTCAGCGAATCTGTCTGGGAGACAGCCACAGAGCCGCACCTCATCCTGGAGACAAATAAACGCAGTCAGCCCTCTTTCCCCGATATATATATATATATATATATATATATATATATATATATATATATATACTATATATACACACATGTATATATTTTTTTCTTGGTTTTGATTTTTGAGATAGGATCTTGCTCTAGCACAGGTTCACCTGGAATTCATTATGTTGTCTCAGGCTGGCCTTGAACTCACGGTGACTGACCCTCCTACCTCTGCCCCCGGAGTGCTTGGGATTGAAGGCATGTGTCACCACAGTGGAGAGAGAGAGAGAAAATGGGTGCACCAGGGCCTCTACCCACTACAAAAGATCTCCAGATGCATGTGCCACTTGGTGCCTCTGGCTTTACGTGGGTGGTAGGGAATCGAACTCGGAACTTGGGTTTGTTAGGCTTTGCAGGCAAGTGCCTTATCCGCTGAGCCATCTCTCCAGCCCAGGACTTTATATTTTAATCTAACATACAGTAAAAGTGATGTTGTTTTCTGGTTGTACAGTTTTATGCATTTTAGCACATGTGTCAATTCATCTCGTAACCACAACAAGCAGGCTAGAGAACAGTCTGTCCCCTAGAGACACAGCCCCTACCCGGATGGGGACCTGGGGAGAGACATGCCTGTGTGTCCATAGGTGGTGGTGGTGTCTGCCTACCCTGGCCCAACTCCTCAGCCTCCCCTTCAGCCAACCTTTCTGGACAGGTTCCAAATCTGTTTCATCAACCTGCTGGGTCCTTCTAGAAGCTACTTTCCGCTCTTCCCACGGGGTGAATTCTTATCTGAGTTGCATCAAGTTGTGTCTGTTTATTTTTTTTATGGAATTTTGTCATTTATATGTGAAGTTCTGACCCCTGATGAGTTCAGGTGAGGAGGGATACTGTCTTCCAGGTCAGAGATATATGGAGACTTTTTTTTTTTTTTTCCCTGAGAAGGAAAGAGCCAAACCCATGACTGTTTCCTGGGGTGCTCCCTTTTCAGTCTCTCTCCCTCTCTCTCTGTGTGTGCAGTGGGGGTGGCTGTGGGAGCCTAGAGCTTGCCTACGCCCCTTCTCCCCTTGGCTCCTTGGTACTGGTCCCAGGGCTGGCCAAAGACAGACCAGTGGCCTTTCCCTCCGCTCAGTCAGGGAGCCCCGCCGGGGAAATCCGGAGGGGGATGATTTTCAAGCTGCCCCCTCCCCAGGCTGGAGCTGGGGCAGCGCGCAGTGGAGGGGCGGGGGCGGTTGCCCAGCTCCACCTCCGAGAGGTTGGTGGGGAAGGTTTCCATGGAAACAGCAGCTCCTAGCATCTCCAGAGATTTGGGGGGAAAAACCAGCTCTACAACATCACCATCTTCTTTTCAGGGAGGGACAGCCCAGTCTGTAGAGGGGAGGTGGGATGTGGGGGGCAGTAGGCCAACACCCCTGGGTCCACATCCCACACTCTCGCCCAACACTGCCATCCCCTCCTTCCGGTACCCCTTGCGCATGTGATGTGGACAGAAGCCCCTTCCCTCCTACCACTTGCAGCCCAGTCCTAGGGTCCCTCCTCAGCAGATCCCCATCCCCCAGCCCTCTGTTCACTCCCCCCCCCCCCCAGACAGCCTGGAGGGAGACACAGGCGTGGGGACTCTTGCTGGGGAGTTAATCAAAGTGTCAGCAACTTCTCCTGCTCCTATCCCCTCCCTGGGGAGAGTCGAGGGGGGTGGTGGGGGCCAATCTGCCTGTGACTGCTGGGGGGGACACAGCAGACCTGCCAGCCTGAAGGCGTGTTCAGACTTGAAACCAACTGGAACCTTGCTTTTAAAATGACTTTTCCAGCAGTCCTCCTTCCTGGCTGGGGTCTCTCATTTTTGCCAAGATTTCCCCCAGAATTCCTGGTTCCTCCCTTCCTCCTCCTTACCTTCCTCGCTCCCGCCCTTCTCCCCTCAATCATTCATTCATTTGACAATGATTGACTGTGTTTGTTTGGTGCCAGGTACCGGGTCTCACAGGCTGGGATTGGACAGAGTTGTGGAGACAGACACAAATCCTCACCCTTAGCCTCAAGGCAAGAGAAATCGAGACTGAACCACCAAAGAACAAGTGAAATACATCATTTCAAAGGTGATGAAATGTTGTGGGGAAAAGAAAGGAAGACAGGGAGAGAGAGAAATGCTGTCTGAATGGCGGTTATGACTTTAAAGCATTTTGGAAAGGGTGGGGGGGAAATGCTTGAAGCCCACCTGCAGGGGGCGCTAGAGTAAGCTGGGTAGATTGTGGAGGAGGGAGCAAACTTTGAAGAAGAAACAGCATGTGAAAGGCTTTGTAGGATATTGTAAAAGCTTTTTCTAGAGTGTCAAAGACTGTCTACCATGCAATCAGATTTTATGCATGCTGTGGGGAAGGGGGTGGCTTCTAAACTCACATTGGAAGGTTATAAAGACACACTCAGTTTTCCCTTAGCCTGATACCCCCCACCCACCAAATGAACAGGGGTATCAGTGATAACTTAGGACCCTGTTTAGTTCTCTGTGTCTCCCTCCCCATTTGTAGAGGGAATCCAAACACTCCATACGAACGTGTCTGTAGGGTTTCATCCAGAAGCACCCTCAGACCACAGAGTCCAACCTCCAGTCCTTCTCCACATCTCACCTCGCCCGTGCCCCCCCCACCAGGAACCTCAGCCCTGCCATGCCAGATGCCTCGGGCTGCGCGTGTAATTACAGTGATGATCTCATAGTGCTCATCTCTTATCACCTCCCAGCGCGAAATAAACCGCTCAATAATTAATTGACAAAGATGAACTTGTTGTCTGCAGTCAGGCTGGGCGGGTGGGGGGGGCGTGGGGGGGCTGCAGCCTCCCCGCAGACAAATGATGTGAGAAGTAATAGTCCCAGGAGGGGGGGCAAGAGGTATTAAGGTCAGATGTGCAAGGTCCCTTCCCAGAGCCCACGGAGCTCTAGGCGACAGGCAGCTGCTGGGCTTCTCAGCGCTAATTCGTCATTAATTAATGTTCCCACCTGGGCCTGCCTGGGAGAAGCAAGCATCAAGGCACCATGGAGGGGGAGACTGGGGCTGGGAACAGAGAGGGGCAAGGGATGGGGGTGGGGTGCGGTGGGGGAGAGGCACAACGGAAGCTGAAGGGCTAAGACCCAACTCCCCGCCGACTGGCAGCATCCTATGTGGCCAGGGTGGGTCTCAGCCCTCAGTTTGGTCATCTATAAAAAATGGAGTTGGGGGTTGGAGAGGTGGCTTAGCGGTTAAGGCATCTGCTTGCAAAGCCAAAGGACCCAGTTTCAATTCCCCGGGACCCATATATAATGTTGCTTGTCAAGGTAGGGTCTCTCTCCAGCCCAGGCTGACCTGGAATTCACAATGTATTCTCAGGATGGTGTTGAACTCATGGCGATCCTCCTACTTCCGCAAGAGTGCCAGAATTAAAGGTGTGTACCACCACACTTGGCAAAATACATTTTTTTAAAAAGCTGAAATGGTATGTGTGTTTGTGATCCCAGCATAGGAGAGGATCCCTGGAGCTTACCAGTCGGCCAGCATAGCTTAATTGTTTAGTTCCAAGCCTGTGAGAGACCCTGTCTCAAAAAGGGGCAGGCGGGGGGGCTGGAGAGATGGCTTAGCGGTGAAGGCATTTGACTGTAAAGCCAAAGGATCACAGTTCGATTCTCCAGGACCCACGTTAGCCAGATGCACAAGGGGGTGCACGCGTCTGGAGTTCATTTGCAGTGGCTGGAGGCCCTGGCACACCCATTCTCTCTCTCTTTCTCTCTCTCTCTCTCTCAAATATACACAGGCAGAGGGTGTATGAAGAATAAGACCTGAGGTTCTGCACATACACACATGCACATTGCACATGTATGTGCACACCAGCACAAAAATATCCAGGATGTGCATGTGCGTGCATGCATCAAAAGATCCACAACAGAATTGTGTGTGCATTTGCACACAGACACACACGCTCGAAGATCCAGAACGGTACTGTGTGTGTGCACAGGCTCCGCTGACATCGTCCCGGTCTAAGTCGCCCTTGTCCCTTACCTGGACCATCGCATCTGGTTCTTTCTACCTTCGTCCTTCTAGAGTCTAGTCTAACAGCAGCCCAAGATCTTTTCAAACAAGCCAGTTCATGTCTTCCATGTTTGTAACCCCGTTCACGTCACCCAGCGTTAAGAACCAACACTGCAAGACGACGTTGTACCACGTGGCCACTGCCACCTCCTTTGTGGAGCCTGCCTGCCTCTCCTGCCTCGGGGACCTTTGCACGCTCTGTCCTCTTGGCTTGGGAAATTCTTCCATATATCCATATGCCTCACTGCTCTCTCCAGAGAGGCCTTCCAGCCACCACCCTCCCCCGTTACCACATCGCTCATCCCTACCTGCCAGACAGACTTCTGTGTGTGTCTGTCTGTCCACTCTAGAATGTCAGCTCCGTGGGTAGGGACGTTGTCTCCTTTGCTCATAGCTAACCTCCCACCCAACATCTCGGGGTTGGGGGGGGTGGCGGTGAGGGTTCAGTGTGGGAGGCCCCAGGGAGGTAAATATCCTTATTTTTTTCTGGGTATAAATATTCTTTTTTTTTTTTTTCGAGGTAGGGTCTCACTCTGGCTCAGGCTGACCTGGAATTCACTATGTAATCTCAGGGTGGCCTCGAACTCTCAGCGACCCTCCTTCCTCTGCCTCCCGAGTGCTGGGATTAAAGGCGTGCGCCACCATGCCCGGTTCTTGGGTGTAAATATTCTGAAGGAATTTGCGGCTTCTATTTTAGAGCAGGATGGAAAGGAGGGAGACGCAGGAGGCCGGAAGAGTGGGCGCTGAGGCAGAGCTGTGTCCTGGGCTCCCTCCCAAGGGGTCAGCAAAGGCAATCTGGGGCCAAGTGGGCCTGGAGGGTGGCTGGGCAGAGGGTGATGCCTACTGAGCACTGAGCCTGTCCCGGACCCTCTCTCCGCCGTCCAGCCGCTGCTGGTGGCACGGAAGCATTGCAGAGCAACTCCTTGGGAAGTCTCCCTCAGCTCTGCTCCCCCTCCTCCCTCTGCTCCTCCCCATCATTTAGGCGCTACAAGAAGCCTTCCAATTGCTGCGCAACAGGGGCCAGTTAAGTCGAATGGAGTCTGTCAATAGAGTGGAAAATGAGGAAGGCATTTAGCAGGCTGAGATGAGATTTCTGTCGATACCCCGAGCTGTGGATGAAATGTTGTTATGGTGAGCCAAGGAGGCCACCATGTCGCAAGCACACATGGGGTCTCTTTCCTCACCGGCGTTTATGCACCCCCCTGCTGCAGACACTGAGCCATGCTGGGCCCTGGGACATTGATGAGAGGTGACCAGCTCGTTCCCTGAAAGGTCATGGACAGCTGGGCCACAAGACAGCTGTGTTCATTTGCCCCTAACTGAAATAGGGTGTCTGTCTATGGTGACAGAAGCCCTTCTATCCAGTCAGGAAACCTGCTTCTTTATGGCTAGGAGCCTGTGCAAGGCTTTGAGGCCACTGGGAGGTGGCCTCCTCCTTCACAGTGCTGAGAGGATCATGAGTCCACAACCTGGAGTACTTCTGTAATGGCATCATTAAAAATAAATTTAGCCGGGCGTGGTAGCGCACGCTTTTAATCCCAGGACTCAGGAGGCAGAGGTAGGAGGATCGCCGTGAGTTTGAGGTCACCTTGAGACTACATAGTGAATTCCAGGTCAGCCTAGACTAGAGTGAGACCCTACCTTGAAAAACCAAAAACAATTTATTTATTTATTTATTTATTTATTTGAGAGAGATTGAGAGAGTCAGACAGAGAGGCTGGGTATGCAGCGTTAGCCACTGCAAAAGAACTTCAGACGCATGTGCCTTCTTGTGCATCTGGCTTATGTGGGCACTGAGTGTTGTTTTTTCCCAGGCCCTCCATGTGGGATCTCTAGTCACTTGGGTGCCTTTCCTTGGCTCTGTGTTTTCCTCAATAAATATAATGATTTAATAATTATCCTTCTCAACCTTTTTAAAAAAATTCAATTCTTTGGGCTGGAGAGATGGCTTAGCGGTTAAGCACTTGCCTATGAAGCCTAAGGACCCTGGTTCGAGGCTCGATTCCCCAGAACCCATGTAAGCCAGATGCACAAGGTGGCGCTTGTGTCTGGAGTTCCTTTTCAGTGGCTAGAGGCCCTGGCACACCCATTCTCTCTCTACTTATGTGCCTCTTTCTCTCTCTGTCACTCTCAAATAAATAAATAAACACAACAAATATATTTTTTTAAATTCAATTCTTTGATTAAAATTCAAAACAAACCTAGGATTTGGGGCTCAAGGACTTTCTTGGACCTTTAACACCCCGTTACATAACCAGAATGTCAGGAGTGGTTGCTGAGGTTAAGGGAGGGGACATGGGTCCCCAGAAAGGTGGAGAGGTTTCCTGAAGGAAGGGTACCTAGGTAAGGGCTGGAGATGTCCAGTGTGTGGCTCATGGAACCTCTGAGCCCTGACTTAATCTAGCTGGCAGGATTGAGAAGTAAGCTAGGCTGTTCCTAGAGGTTATTTTAGTGCATAAAGTTATTTTTGTGCAGAGTAAAAATCAGGTGGATGTCTGAGTAGCTTGGAGAGAGCTTGTGTGGCTTTCATATTAGTCTGAATTCATTTCCCTCTGAGCCTGACAGCTTACAGCCTCAACAGTTTCCTGGAGGGGGGAAGGTCAGAAAAGAAGAGGGAGGTGGAGCAGATTGGGTGGTCTGGGGGGGCATTAGAGATGGGCGAGAGGGCGTGTAAACTCTGCTCTCCTCTTACATCCCATTCATTCATTCCCTTCAGTACCCCAAACTCTGGGTAGTGGCCTGTGTGTGACTGGGGTGTAATTGGCTGTAACAGAGAGGAGCTGTCAGCTCACGTTTGGGGTAAGAAGCAGCACTGAGAAGAATGTGGGTCCTACTTGCCCTCCTTCTTGAGTAACTGTGAACTTGACCTGGTGGAAGGGGACCTAGCCGGGAAGGACCCCCTGCCCTGAGGCAGGCAAGGATAGGGAATAGTTTAGGAACCTAGGACACTACTTACTTGGGTAGTAAACATACTTCTTTCCTAGCAACGCATCCAGCAAACTGTTGGCAACCCAGGGCCCTCCCCTGCCTCCTCCAGGCCCCACCTCACTGCTTCAAGATCTGCTTCAGAAAGTGGAAATAAGTTACTTCCTTCACAACTTCTTGGTGAAAAACAAAACAAAACAAAACAAAAACCATTTTTATTCAATATCCCAGAATATATATTTGTTTTTTAAAGATTTATTTTTATTTATTTATTTATTAGAGACAGAGAGAGGGGCAGGGGAGAGAGAGAGAGAATGGGCGTAATCAGGGCCTCCAGCCACTACAAATGAACTCCGGACACATGCGCCTCCTTGTGCATCTGGCTTATGTGGGACCTGGAGAACCAAACCTGGGCCCTTAGGCTTTGCAGGCAAGTGTCTTAACCGCTAAGCCATCTCTCTAGGCCTTGCTTTTGGTTTCTGAAGTAGAGGCTTGTTCTAGCCCAGACTGACCTGGTATTCACTATGTAGTCTCAGAGTGGGCTCAGACTCACAGTGATCCTCTGACCTCTCCCTCCTGGGTGCTAGGATGAAAGGTGTGTGCCACCATCATAACCACCATCACCACTTCCTGATGTATCAGGACACAGGGGCATTGATCTGATCTGGACTGGTCCTGGGCGTACGCTCAGCGAGGCAAGCTGTGTCCTCTGAGCAAACATTCAAGGAGAATCACCTATTTACCATCTTACGCCTATGCATAATTGGGAGCTCTTATTAAAATCAGATGCACCAGGGGAAAGGACACGAGTCATAGAGAAAAGCTGATATAACCTAACTGTGGTTTGAATAGATGTCCCCTAAATCGATTCAGAAGTTTTATTAAAGCTTGTTATTTCGAGCTCCAGCCTCCTGGCTAGAGGAGGTGTCTGTGTGGGAATTCCAGTCTAAAGATACGTTAGCTGGACGTGGTGGCGCACGCATTTAATCCCAGCACTTGGGAGGCAGAGGTAGGAGGATCACTGTGAGTTCGAGGCCTGGGGTCAGCCTGGGCTAGAGTGAGACCCTACCTTGAAAAACCAAAAAAAAAAAAAGATATGCAAAGCGCTTGAGCTTTGCCTGGAGTTCTGCAAGAGCTGCCTGCTTGTTTGCTTATGGGGTTGGTGGCCGTGGCTTTTGGCTTTCCTGGCCTTTTTTTTTTTTTTTTTGGATTTTCCTGGTTTTTTTGGTAGGGTCTCACTCTAGCCCAAGCTGACCTGGAATTCACTATGTAGTCTCAGACTGGCCTCAAACTCACAGAGATCCTCCTACCTCTGCCTGTTAGGATTAAAGGCGTATATAGGTAGAGAGAGAATGGGTATGGGTGTGCCAAAGCCTCCAGATGCACGCTCTACTTTATGTGGGTACTGGGGAATCAAACTCCTCCCTTTTAGGCTTTATGGACAAGTGCTTTAACCACTGAGCCATCTCTCCATCTCAATGCTTTAAAGAAGATGCCAGGAGTCTGGAAACGCCCAGAGGCCATCAATAGCAGTCCCTTTCCTGCCTGCGTCCCAGACCAGGGCATTGTACTGGGTGACAGAGGGCAGAGACCTGGCGGTGCCACGTCTCCAAGACTCATGTGCTGGAGACATTGGCAGGTCCGTAATACCGCTCAAGCGGTCCGTTTGCAGAGCTGTAGAACAGGGCAGGATGGGGAGTCTGACTGGGATGTTTAGTGTCCATCTCCACCGCCACATCCAGAAGAAACTGTGGACTGGAGAGATGGGTCGGCCATTAAGGCGCTTGCCTGAAAAGCCTAAGGCCCAGAGTTTGATTCCCCAGTACCCACATAAAGCCAGATGCTTAAGGTGGCACATGCATCTGGAGTTCGTTTGCATTGGCTAGAGGACCTGGTGCAGCTATTTTCTCTCTCTCCCTCCCTCACATTCTCTCTCAAATAAATAATTTTTTTTTTGTGGGGGGAGTTAGAGGTAGGGTCTCGCTTTTGTCCAGGCTGACCTGGAATTCATTGTGTAGTCTCAGGGTGGCCTCGAACTTATGGCAATCCACCTACTTCTGCCTCCCAAGTGTTGGGATTAAAGGCGTGTGCCACCACGCCCGGCAATAAATAAAAAGTCTAAAAGAATTTATAAGGCATCTCTTTTCACCTCCCTTTCAATTTCAGGGACTGGATTTGTCTTTTGCGAATAACCTGGGTGGGGCTGAGAGAGAATCACTTTGTGGTGTGAGAGGTGAGGAGAGAAGGAAAGCGCCTTCCCTCAGCCCTCCCATTTCACCTGTGGATTCACTTCCTTTAGTACCTGCCTTCTTTCTGTTCCAGTGGAAAACCCCAGAAGGTCCAAGAGCCCTGGAGGAGACAAAACTGTGGTCACTTTAGGGTTCTTCCCCAGTGATACAGATTTGCAGGATACGAAACTCCACCCTCCCTGTGTTATGGGTGTCTCTCTCTCCCATCTCCCTGGGTAAGGTGAGCGCTCTGTCCTCCAGTGGCGCAGCCTCCATATCTGGTCTTGTCCCTGCCCTGCCCATCGGCCCACCACGAGCAGGCAGCCCACTCCACGATGGGATAGCGCTCTGCAGCGTGAAAGGCATGTCCACCCTGCCTGTCACGCAGGGGTTGCCAGAAACCCTGCGACCATCTGCAGAAAACCCCTGTGATGCTCCCTGAGTCAAGTGGAGAGATCCTTCTAGCATTACCACATGCTGCTGTGTGCATAGCCTTTTGTGTCGTTCTTTGAAAATATCCAAAATCTATCCAAATGGTAATACATAAAAAATACAGGGCTGGAGAGAGATGGTTAAGGTGCTTACCTGTGAAGCCAGAGGACCCAGGTTCAATTCCCCAATACTCATGGAAGCCAGATGCACAAGGTGGCGCATGCAGTTGGAGTTCGTTAGCAGTGGCTGGAGGCCCTGGTTGTGCCCATTCTCTCTATCTATGTCTATCTCTCTAGTAAAGAAATAAAATAAAATATTTTTAAAAATACAGATCCTGGGGGCTGAGGAGATGGCTCAGAGCAGAAGGCACTTGCTGCAGAAATGTGAGGACCTGAATTCTGCCCCACACCCAGCACCCATGTAAAAATGAGCACTGTGTCACAACATCTGTAATCCCATCACCTCTATGGTGAGACTGGTGCTTGTAGCTGTCCTCTGTGTTACACATGCACCACGATATGCACATGGCTGCAGTCAGTCACACAAGAACACACACATCATACGTGCACACACATAACAATAGCAACAGAGCTGGAGGAGAGATGGATCAGCGGTTAGCTCCCTGTGAAGCCTAAGGATCCGTGTTCTACTCTCCACATCCCAGTTAGCCAGACACACAAAGGTGAGGCAAGCACAAGGCCACATAGGTCCACCAGATGGTGCAAGCGTCCAGAGTTCAATTGCAGTGGCTGAGGGCCTGGTACGCCAATTCTCTCTCTCTAAACCAGCAACAGCCGGGAGTGGTGGCACACGCCTTTAATGCCAGCACTCCGGAGGCAGAGGTAGGAGGATCACCATGAGTTCGAGGCCACCCTAAGACTCCATAGTGAATTCCAAGTCAGCCTGAGCTAGAGCGAGACCCTACCTCAAAAAAAGTCTCCTTTGATTCCTAATGAGAAATTACCCCTGCAAGTGGTCTCTCATCTTTGGTCAGGTTCCCTGAAAACCTGTGAAACTGCAGGTTTGCATGCAGAAGGGTTATAGAGAAGGTTCAAGGGAATAGCACCTAGAAGGAAGGGGGGAGGGGACACTCTGTGGATCCCCAGGGGACTCTGGGGCCATTGGTGGTCCTGCAGGGATGTCCCACAATGAGGCAGGGAACTGTCTGTGGATACTTATGTCCCAGAGAGGGAGGGGACTATGGGTGAGGATCCATACTGGGGTGAGGCTTGTGGCCGTGGGCTGTCAGCTGGGATCTCCACACGGAAGGAGGAGATGCCTCAGAGCATATTCCGGCCCCATCCACTGCAGTCACCTCCAGGAGAAAGGACATGTGTCCAAGGGGTTCACTATAGCACTGTTAAGAAAATAAAAACTGGACTGGAGAGATGGCTTAGCGGTTAAGGCATTTGCCTGCAAAGCCCAAGGATCCTGGTTTTGTTCTCCAGGACTCACATAAGTCAGAGGCACCAGGGGGCGCATGCATCTGGAGTTCCTTTGCAATGGCTCATTCTCCCATTCTCTCTCTCTCTCTGCCTCTTTCTCTGTCTCAAATAAATAAATAAATAAAATATATTAAAAAAAAAAACAAAAACTGGGCCAGACGTGGTGGCCCATGTCTTTAATCCCAGCACTCAGGAGGCTAAGGTAAGAGGATCACCGTGAGTTCGAGGCCACCCTGAGACTCCCTAGTGAATTCCAGGACAGTCTGGGCTAGAGTGAGACCCTACCTCAAAAAAAGAAAAAGGAAAAGAAAGAAAAGAAAAACTGAGCAATTAATAATTCACCACAAGGACCTACCTGTGAAAAAAAAAATAAACAAAACAACAAAGAAACAAAATCACCCATAGGATGGGGCTGTTTATGTGCCAGTGGGGAAAATTCCCTAAGACGCAGTCACAAGTGACAAAACAAGGCAGGGTGGGCGTGAAGGGAATGCCACGAGGTGTTCTAAAATGGTGGGCACACGGGCATCGTGGAAACATTCTTTTTATTTTAAAAGGAGTTTCAGGGTTTTTTTCTTTTCTTTTCCTTTTGGTTTTGTGAGGTAGGGTCTTGCTCTAGCTCAGACTGACCTGGAATTCACTAAGTAGTCTCAGGCTGGCTTCAAACTCACGGCGATCCTCCTACCTCTGCCTCTTGAGTGCTGGGATTAAAGGTATGCGCCACCACGCCCGGCTGTTTCAGGTTCTAAACAATTAATTATTTAAGAGTGTGTGTGTGTGTGTGTGTGTGTGTGTGTGTGTGTGTGTGTGCATGGGTGCTCCAGGCGCTTTTGCTGTTGTAATCAAATGCCTGTCCAGCTTTCTGTGGGTGGCTGGGGAATTTGAACTTGCTTTGCAAGCAAGTGCCTTTAACTACTGAATCAGTTGCCCAGGCCCCGCATAAATGTTCTTTGTGGGTATGGATGGAACACCTACCGTAGGACTCATGCTGGCTAACAGCAGCTGTTTCTGGATCGGGGAATCAGTGCTGGGAGGTCTTCACTCTGTATGCCCTTTCATAACTTCTGAACGTGGGATCATGTAATTGCATTCCTTATTTAAATAAACGTATGCATATCACCTAATTAAAGGTGTTGAATAAAATGAAAGAATTCACGGCAGAGCTTTAGAAGAAGGGGCAGGAACCCAGCCAGCCAGGCGAGTGACCTTCCCAGTGTGAGAAGCGGAGCGGAGAGGGCCTTGAGTAGTACAAGGAGGTGACCCTTTGAATCTGGAAGGTTCCATGTGACCTTGATCAAGGTCACCCAGGCTCTCTGGGTCTCTGTCATATCTTCCATGAAGTAGAGATAACTGTGTACACCTTGGGATGCCAAAGGCAACGTGTTCAATGTGAAGACAGGACATGCAGTTAGATATTAAAATACAATGTTGGGTAGGGAAGAGAAAAAAAAAAAACAGAATTAAGGTGTACGTAGAACATCATTACTGGGAATCAGAACCACATTCTCATGCAAGCTGATACTACATGCTTAGCAAGGGTAGCAGACACCCAGATTCAAGGGCGTACGGCAAGTACAGGGGAATGGGTGCCAGCTGGGGAGAGATGGAGAGCAGAGGAAAGTGCTGAGAAGAAGTCTTGCACAGGCTGATAAACGCACAGGCTGATAAACACACACACACACACACACACACACACACACACACACACACACACACCCCATGAGGGGGCTGGAGAGATGGCTTAGTGGTGAAGGCACTTGCCTGCACAGCCAAAGGACCTGGATTTGACTCCCCAGGACCCACATACTCCAGATGCACAAGGTGGCACATGTGTCTGGAGTTTGTCTGGAGTGGCTGGAGGCCCTGGTGCACCCATTTTCTCTCTCTCTCTCTGTTTCTCTCCCTCTATGCCTCTTTCTTGCTCTCAAACAAATAAATTAATTAAAATAAAAATATTTTAAAAATACTCTGTGAGCAAAGGAGGGCATCCCCACACCTTGACCTGAGACCCCTCTCCAAATGAAGATCACAGGGGATACGTGAGAAGTGCCCAAGCACAGAGCCAAGAAAGGGTTCAAGAATCAGAATTCTGGTGAGCATTGCAGTGGCACATGCCCATCATCTCAGGACTGGAGAGGCTGAGGCAGAAAGATGGTAAGTTCAAGGCCAGACTGGGCTACGTAAATAAAAAAAAAAAAAAAATTAAAAACAAAAAGATTTGGAGGCTAGACTGGCCTATTAGTAAGACATTGTCTGAATAAAATAAAATAAAATGGGACTGGAGAAATGGCTCAGCGGAAAAAGCACTTTCTGTTCATGGGTGAAAACTGGAGCCAGAGTGCTGGTCTTTTCTTTTCTTTTGAGGTAGGGTCTCACTCTAGCCCAGGCTGACCTGGAGTTCACTATGTAGTCTCAGGGTGGCCTCGAACTCATGGTGATCCTCCTACTTCTGCCTCCCGAGTGCTGGGTTGAAAAGCGTGTTCCACCACCACGCCCAGCTAGAGTGCTGTTTTGTTGTTGTTGTTGTTGTTTTTTCTATTTTGTTTTTTGAGGTAAGCTGGTTTTAAGTCAGATTTATTCACTGGGTGGCCCACTGTAGAGCAGTGCCTTGCACGCCTGAAGGTCTGAGTTGGAACCCCAGCTCCAGTGAGGGCGGTGTGCAGATTAATAGTGCCCAGGTCAGACCCACCAAAGCAGACAAGGGGCCAAGCCTGGGGATATGTTCTTGATTCTGGTTTATCTGGATCTGGATCTGGTGACGCTACTTAGGAGGCAGAGGCAGGAGGATTACAAGTTCAAAGCCAATCTGAGGGACTTAGTAAGACCCTGCCTCAAAATTTGACAAGACTGAAAGGGCGGGAGGGATAGCTTGGTGGCAAAGCACCTGCCTAGCAAATGGGGAAAGTCTGGGTGCAATGGCCAGCGTGGAAAAGCAAAAGTGAAAGCCTGCCTACAGCTAGCAGGGCGGTGCGTGTCTGCGATCCTACCACCCGGGCGGTGGAGGGGAGAGTTCTTCTACCTCATCTTCGCTACAGGGCGAGTTCCAGGCCACACGAGACAGGGCTGGAGGGATGGCCTGCGAAACCTAACGGCCCAGGTTTGCTTCCCTTGTACCCACGTAAAGCCAGATGCACAAAGCGGCGCACACATCTGGAGTCTGTTTGCAGTGTCTGGAGGCCCTGGAGCACCTGTTCTCTCTTCTCCCTGACTTTGTCTGCTTGCAAATAAATGAAAATGTTAAACACACACACACGCACACACACACACACACCTGATTGTTAAGTAGAAGTGGAAATGGTGTGTTCAGTCACAGTTTACCATAAGCTAGTTCAACATGTGGCTGGAGAGATGGCTCAGTGGTTAAAGACACTTGCTTGCAAAGCCTGCCAGCCCAGGATTCAATTCCCCAGTACCCATGTAAAGCCAGATGCACAAAGTGGTACATGTGTCTGGAGTTTGCTTGCAGTGGCAAGAGAGCCTAGCACACCCATATTCACTTTCTCTCTCTCAAATAAATCGATGATTTTTTTTTTTTTAAGTCAAATAGGGGCTGGAGAAATGGCTCAGCAGTTAAGGCACTTGCCTGCAAAGTCTCACAACCCTGGTTCAATTCTCCAGTACCCATGCAAAGCCAGATGCGCAAAATGGTGCATATGTCTGGAGTTCGTTTGCAGGGCTAGAGGCCCTGGCATGCCCGTTCTCTCTCTCTCTCTTCTTGCAAATAAATGAACAAAAATATTTGAAGGGGGGGCTGGAGAGATGGCTTCTCAGTTAAGCACTTGCCTGTGAAGCCGAAGGACCTTGATGCAAGGCTCAGTTCCCCAGGACCCACATAAGCCAGATGCACAAGGTGGCACATGCATCTGGAATTTGTTTGCAGTGGCTGGAGGTCCTGGTATACCACCTCTCTCTCTATCTGCCTGTATCTCTTTCTACCTGTCAAATAAGTAAATAAACAACAACCTTGGCAGTGGTCTCATGAGATGTTTCCTTTTTTCTCCTCGTTTTAAAAATATTTTATTTATTTGTGTGTGTGTGTGTGTGCGCGCGCGCGCACGCGTGCGCCAGGATCTATTGCCACTGCAAATAAATGCTCATACCACTTTACATGGGTGGCTGGGGAGTTGAACCCAGACCAATAGGCTTTGCAAGCATGTGCTTTTAAAATGGCTGAGGCATCTCCCCAGCCCTTCATGAGAGTTTATCTGTGGATCTTGAATTTCACTGGGCTTCCAATCAACCTACAGTTTTCATTAGAACTGGAAAATGTTCAGCCATTACCGTTGGAAATAGCTCTTCCTCTCCACGGTCTGTTTTCTTCTGAGACTCCAACGTGACTCCCACTCCTTCCCGCCCTTCTTTTTTTTTTTTTTTTTAAAAATTTTATTTATTTATTTATTTGAGAGAGACAGACACAGAGAGAAAGACAGATAGAGGGAGAGAGAGAGAATGGGCACGCCAGGGCTTCCAGCCTCTGCAAACGAACTCCAGACGCGTGCGCCCCCTTGTGCATCTGGCTAACATGGGACCTGGGGAACCGAGCCTCGAACCGGGGTCCTTAGGCTTCACAGGCAAGCGCTTAACCGCTGAGCCATCTCTCCAGCCCTCTTCTTCAGTCCCCTTGGCTCGCCGAGGTGCTGCTGTGTGGGGTGCTGTGCCACTAACTCTTCAGATGCTCAGAACCCGCCGGAACCTCCACTGAGTCTTTTTGTTTGTTTGTTTTTGGTTTTGCTTTTTGTTTTTCAAGGTGTGGTCTCACTCTAGCTCAGGCTGACCTGGAATTCTCTATGTAGTCTCAGGGTGGCCTTGAACTCACCATGAATTTGAGACCACCCTGGGCTTCAGAACGAATGCCAGCTCAGCTTGGGCTAGAAAGAGATCCTGCCTCAAAACACCCAAAAATATTTTTTGTTGTTGTTTACTTTGTTCTTTCTTTCTTTAAAAATATTTATTTATACATTTGCATGCAAAGAGAGATAGAGAGAAGAGAGACACACAGAATGGGAGCGCCAAGGCCTCCAACCTCTGTAAGTGGACTTCAGATGCATGCATCTGGCTTTACGTGGGCACTGGGAGACTGAACGCGGGTCATTGGGCTTTTCAGATAAGCACCTTAACCGCTAAGCCATCTCTCCAGCCCTGTTCTTTCTTTTTATGTTGATTTTTAAAAAATTTTTATTTATGAGGAGAGAAAGAATGGTCCAGGGCCTCTTATCACTGTAAATGAACTACTGACACCATTTCGTGCATCTGACTTTAAGTGGATACTGAGGAAATGAACCCAGGCCCTCAGACTTTGTAAGCAAGTGCTTTTAATCACTGGGTGATCTCCTCGGCAGTGCCCCTCCCCCAACTGCTTTTTTTTTTTTAATTTTTATTTGCCTGAGAGAGAGAGAGAGAGAGAGAGAGAGAGTGAGGCAGGGAAGGAAGGAGAGAGAATGAGGATGCCTGGGCCTCTAGCCACTGCAAATGAACTCCAGACGCATGCGCCACCTTGCGCATCTAGCTTACACGGGTACTGGGGAATCAAACCTGGGCCCTTAGGCTTCGCAGGCAAGTGCCTTAACCACTAAGCTATCTGTATTAGTCAGGGTCCTCTAGAGGAACAGAACCCATAGAGGGAGCTATATTTAAAAAGGAATTTATTGGATTATCTTAGGGCAGTCCAACAATAGCAGTTTGCAGGCCTGAGAGTCAAGGGACCTGATAGCTGCTCAGTCTATGTGGCTGGAGGCCTCAGCAGTCCCCATCCGGCACTGAAGGCCTGGAGGCTTCCTGGAGAGCCGCTGGTCTCCAGTCCACACTGGTCTCCACTGATGCTGGTCTTCAGTCCGCGCTGTTAGGTCAGCAAGCAGCACTGGCAGCCTTGTGGGAGGAAAGGATTATTTTCTCCCAGAGCCTCCTTAGATAAAACCCCCCATCTAAGAGGGCCGCCCCCTCTGGGACAAGGACTTCCTCCTTTGGTTCATCCTTCCTGGCAGCAACTGCAGAGAGCCACACTCAAGAGGAATGTCTGTGGATTCTTTGTTTGTTTTCGTTTTTGGTAGGATCTCGCTCTAGCCCAGGCTGACCTGGAATTCACTCAGTAGTCCCAGGCTGGCCTCAAACTCATGGCGATCCTCCTACCTCTGCCTCCTGAGTGCTGGGATCAAAGGCATGAGCCACCACGCCTGGCTGTCTGCGGATTCTTAAACAGATCTAGTTGACAACAAAACTTAACCATCACACCATCTCTCCAGCGCCCCTCACCACCTTTTTGAGACGAGTGTCTGACCACGTTGCCTAGGCTGGCCTTGAACTCCTGGAGCTCAAATATTTATCAGCCCTCCAAGTAGCTTGGGTGCCTTGAAAATATTCTTTTCTTTAGGAAGAAAACAGGTTGTGTGTGTGTGTGTGTGTGTGTGTGTGTGTGTGTGTGTGTGTGTGTGTTTTAAGGCAGGGTCTCTAGCTCAGGCTGACCTGGAATTCACTATGTAGTCTCAGGGTGGCCTTGAACTCATGGCAATCCTCCTACCTCTGCCTCCCAAGTGCTGGGTTTAAACGGGTGCGCCACCATGCCCGGCTGAGAAAACAGGTTTTTTGAATACATTGCAAGGGGCAGTGGGCTACACAGTAACTCGAGTACTGCATGCGAATTCTTCGTTGTTATTTTGTTTGATTCGTGGCGGTCTCACTCTAGCCCAGCCGGACTGGGAACTCACTCTGTGGTCCTAGGCTGGCCTCAAACTCCTACCTCAGCCTCCTGAGTGCTGGGATGAAAGGATTGCTTCACCACATCCTGTCATTTTTATTTATTTATGAAAGAGAGAGAAACAGAGAGACACACAGAGAGACAGATAGAAGAATGGGCATGCCAGGACCTCCAGCCTCTACAAACAAACTCCAGATGCATGCACCACCTTGGGCATCTGGCTTATGTGGGTCCTGGGGAACAGAACCTGGGTCCTTTGGCTTTGCAGACAGGTGCCTTAACCACTAAACCATCTCTCCAGCCCCACATCCTGTAATTTTTGAAAGTCTTGTGTTGCATGATCATTTTCACTGTTTCATCTTTTATTTAAATAAATTCTCTCCGTGGCTGGCCTGGAACTTGCTATGTAGCTCAGGCTGACCTCTAACTTGCAACAATCCTGCCCCAGGTTTCTGAAAATTGGCTGGGCTTATACATATTGTTTGACTATTTCTTTTTTTAATTTAATTTTAATTTTTATTTATTTGAGGGAGAGAGAGAGAGGGAAAGAGAGAGAAACAGAATGGGCCTGTCTGGACCCATTGCAAATGAACTCTAGACTCATGAGCCACCTTGTGCATCTAGCTTTATGTGGGTCCTGGGGAATTGAACCTGGGTCCTTTGGCTTTGCAGCCAAACGCCTTAACTGCTAAGCCATCTCTCTAGCCCTGGTTTGACTATTTCTTAAAATAATGGCTTGGATATTTCTTACATGTCTGGCTCAAATATTTCTTAAAATAATGTTTCTTCAGGAGTTTGGTATGTAATTATTTTGTAACCAGTTTGTGATAACCAACAATTCCCGGGGAGTCTGTCTGTCATTTGTAGTTTCTGTTGGTTCTCACTCAGGGCGCTCATTTCCTTAAGTGTGTGGTGAGCTTTGATCATGAGTTTTTGTTTAACCTGAGCCTGTGGGAATCGTGGAAGGCTAAGGCAGAACACTTTCCTCCAGAGAGTTTACAGTAGCTTTCCTGGGATCTGGAGACTGTCAGCTACTTGAGCCCCTGCAGGAATCTCTGCTGAGTTTTCCGGGTTGCCTTGCCTACAGTAATCAGACTGGTATCAACAAGTTCCTTCAAGGCAGTCTTGATTTCCCTGAGTTCTCCCAAGTCCCAGCCTGTTAAGCATGGCTGGTTGAGGATTCAGGTGTTTTGTAGAGAAAGGCTCTTTGCAATGTCCCATCTGTCATGTCCCAGAATGCAGAATGCTTAGTGCCACCAGAGGTTTGAGAAGAGACAGCTAGTTAAAAAGGGAGGGTCAGGTCTGCGTGACTGGGGGAAGGGCGGGTATCTGAACTTTTGTGTTGTTTTGCTTTGTTTTGTTTTTGGAGGTAGGGTCTCGCTCTAGCCCAGGCTGACCTGGAACTCACTATGGAGTCTCAGGGTGGCCTCGAACTCACAGTGATCCTCCTACCTCTGCCTCCCCAGTGCTGGGACTAAAGGCGTGCGCCACCACGCCCGGCTCCTGAACATTTTTTCCAGACTCTTCCTGGGACTCTGGTACAAGAGGTTTGGGGCAAGGCACTTTAACCCTGAGGGTTGCGGTGGGGGGGAGCGTCTGGTAGCTTTGTGAGGTAGTTAGGGTGACTGGGTCCCTGAAAATAAAAAAAAAACAAACAAACAGGAAGGTCTGCCCTTGCTAGAGCTCAAAGGATGATCTGATTTCTTAATCTCTTCCCTCCTTCCCTAGACCTGTTTTCTCATACCTGAGCCCCTCCCTGGGAGGGAGGTCTTTTCCTAGAATCCTGACATTGTGGTTGGTCAAGCTTAGACCCCAGAACTTGGTGTCATGACTGGCCTCTAACTGGGTCAGCCTCTAGCCCAGACCAGTAGCTGCCCTCTGGCTCACTTGAGCCCAAAGGCAGGGCCCATGGGCCCTACGGATATAAATCCTATGCAAGGGGAGGGCCAGCTCTCTGACCGCGCCTGAATTTGCCACTTTTGGTGTGTCTCTCCTCGGCTTGGCCTGGCTGGGAGAGCCCCGAACCCTAACTTTCCCGAGAGCTCTTTCTCCATGTGGCGGGGGCTCTTTGGCTCTCTTTTCTGTCCTCTCCGGTTTTTCCAGGCCCTCCACGTGGGCTCTCAGGCCATGTGGGTGTGTTAATTCTCCTTTCCTTGGTTCTGTACTTCCCCCAATAAATATAATCATTTAATAATTATCCTCCTCAGGTTTATGTTACTCAATTTTTTTAATTTAAAATAGACACACACCTAGGGTTTGGGGTTCAAGGACTTTCCTGAGCCCCTAACACCCTATTACAACCTCACTCCCCCAAACATGGTCCACTTTATGTATGTATATATGTATGTATGTATGTATGCATGCATGCATGTACGTATGTATGTATTTTGGTTTTTTGAGGTAGGGTCTCACTCTAGCCCAGGCTGATCTGGAACTCTCTATGTAGTCACAGGGCAGCCTTGAAGTCATGGGGATCCTCCTACCTATGCCTCCCGAGTGCTGGGATTAAAGGCATGCGCCACCACACCCGGCTACAATTGTCCACTTTAAAATGAGTCCACTTTAAGGAACTCTGGGCTACAGCAATCAAAGAATCCTTCATGGCCTGGTGTGGTGGTGCACACTTTTAATCCCAGCACTCGGCATGCTGAGGTAGGAGGATCACTGCAATTTCGAGGCCAACCTAAGACTACATAGTGAATTTCAGGTCTCTCTGGGCTAGAGCAAGACTCTACCTTGAAGAACCAACACACACACACACACACACACACACATATTTTAAAAATAATGGGCTGGAGAGATGGCTTAGTGGTTAGGCGCTTACCTGTGAAGCCTAAGGACCCCAGTTCGAGGCTCAGTTCCCCAGGACCCATGTTAGCCAGATGCACAAGGGAGCGCACAAGTCTGGAGTTCGTTTGCAGAGGCTGGAAGCCCTGGCACGCCCATTCTCTCTCTTCTCTCCCTATCTACCTCTTTCTCTCTCTGTCACTATCAAATAAGTAAATAAAAATAAACAAAAAATATTTTAAAAAATAAGACTTTGTGAAGGAAGTGGGTATGATCAGAGTCTCGTGCATTTGGCTTATGTGGGTCCTGGGGAATCAAACCTGGGTCCTTAGGCTTCTGTAGGCAAGCACCTTAACCACTAAGCCATCTCTCCAGCCCTGATTAGAGTCTCACAGGAGTCAAAGGAGGCAGTGATAAGGATATGGCATAGGCAGCTCTTTCGGTCCAGAGCACAGAATCCTGCCAGCAAGGTGAGGCAAGGGTTTAGGGAGGGTCTAGGTGGCAGGGGTCCCCACGATCTCAGATTTGGGATTGTGGGCATTGTCTGGGACAATTTTGGAGTCACTGGAAGCTCCCGGGTACGGATGGAATGACAAGAGCAGAGTGGGGTGGGGGGGGGTGTTAGGAAGCTCCACTGGGCAGCAGAGAGCTGGGAGGATTGTATTCCGCAGTTCCTCCTGTACTATGGAGAATAATTAGCTACATGAAGCTGTTACTTTAATAGGGTTCTTTAAAAAAAAAAAAAAAAAAGAGGAGCAGTGACTAGCTTCTGCTTGGTGTCCTGGGCTGTCAGCACAAGGCCTGAGGGATCTTGGGCATGGCCTCCTGCCATCCATCTGCCAAGGTTGCAACCCACGCTTTGTAGGCCTGAGGTGCAGTGGGTCCCAGCGGGCTTTCTGAAGCCAGTCTTCTTTGCTATCAAGAGAAGCCCACATCTTAACGCCCGCCTTCCTGACTCGGGCTGTGGTCCCAGAGGGCAGGCAGCCGCCACATCACCCTCATGAAGACCTTGATGTTGTCACCGCGGGAAGTTCCATCAGTGCAGTCCAAGCACAGTTGCGGCCCGTCGTGCTGGGGGATGACTGGCGGACTCCCTTCTGCACCTCCAGCAGCACGGCGTGGCATTTAACCCTGCAGCTGCCTCAGGCTACGGGCTCTCTCCTCTCCTCTGAGGCCCAGGGAGGTCAGCAGCTGGCCGGAGGCCGCACAGCAAACCAGAAGCAGAGCTGAGACTTGAGCCAGGCCTCCCTGTGAGCTGTCGAGATTTCTGGCGTTGTGTTGCGGGTGGCGGAGGACATGGGCAGAGGGTTTCTCAAGTGGGTGACATTGCAGAGAACGGCAGTGCCCAGGGAGAGTCGGGGGAGGTCTGGTTGGCTTCCATGCCTGGGACAGGTGCTCTGGCTAGGACCTCTCCACTCGGCCTCAGGACTGTCCGTTTGCTTCCTCCCAGCGAAGAGGCTTTGAAAGGTGGTCTTCCCAGCCAAATGAAGGGTAGGACTCCTTACAACGTGCTCCCCCCAAACACAAAATGGCCTGGATATCCATGACCTCACAGCGCCTGACACTACCTACACAAGACCCTCATAAGAGGAGGAAAAGATCATGACATCAAAATAAAAGAGAGACTGAGAGGGGGAGGGGATATGATGGAGAGTGGAGTTTCAAAGGGGAAAGTGGGGGGAAGGAGGGTATTACCATGGGATATATATATATATATATATATATATATATATATTTTTTTTTTTAGAGCAACAGACACAGAGAGAAAGACAGATAGAGGGAGAGAGAGAGAATGGGCACACCAGGGCCTCCAGCCTCTGCAAACGAACTCCAGACGCGTGCGCCCCCTTGTGCATCTGGCTAACGTGGGACCTGGGGAACCGAGCCTCGAACCGGGGTCCTTAGGCTTCACAGGCAAGTGCTTAACTGCTAAGCCATCTCTCCAGCCCAACCATGATTTTATAATCATGAAAGTTGTTAATAAAAATTTGAAAAAAAAAAGAAAGAAAGAAAGAAAGAAAGAAAGACAGACAGACAGACAGAAAGAAAGAAAGAAAGGTGGCCTTCCCGACCTCATACTGGTTGTCCCCAAGCCTCAAAGGGCTCCTTGGGCAGATCCTTCCCTGTACTAACTCCACCCCCTCGGGCACCTTCGTTTCTCACGGGGAGGAAGTCTTTCCTGCGGTCTGCCCAGGTTCTCATGCCACATCAGCATATTCCTGGCAAAAGAAAAACAAAAACAAAAACAAAACAAAACAAACAAGAAACAACTGGCCTCTCGCAGGCCTTTGATAATCTCCGCAGACTCTAGGTCCGGACTCAGGGACCTCGCAAATCTCAAATCCTGACGTCTCCAGGCCCCACCCTGTGCAGAAGTTATAACTGGCCAAACGAGGGGCGGCCTCTCACCCTAGGAGCGGTCTGAGTGCAAGGCCCGCACCTCCACCCTCGGGCTGGGGGGTTCCCCGAGGGCGGGGGCCAAGCCTCTCGTCTTAAACCAGTGACCTCACACTAGAAGCCCGCAGAGAGAGTGCTCTGTGTCTCTTCCCTCAGACTTGGGGTTCCCCTCCCCCTGAATCCTCTGCTCCGTGCAGTGCACGGGAGCTGAGGAGACCTGAAGACACTCGGAGCAGAATCGGTATTGGCCCTGTCTGCACACCTCCACGCCTTGCCTTTTATGCCTATCTAAGCGTGGAGATGGTACTGGGCCAGCAGAGCCTGAGTGAACAGTGGGAGCTTGTCCCTCACCAGGGGCTCTCTGACTTGACACAGGTGTGAGATATGGGCACGCACACATACCATCTTCAGGCATTCCCATTTGTTGGTAGCAGGTGGGCTGAGCTACCCTTGGGGGTGGGTGGATATGCCAACTGTTTCCTTCTCTTCCTCCTCTACACTGTGCATGCCATCCTGTACGCAGAGAGCCCTGGCCCTCCCTTCCTGGACTGGGAAAAGGCTCGCCAATCCCAGTGGGCCGCCCTCCACCAGGCCTGCTGTGGCCTCCTCACCAGCCAGTACGTGCACGCCTGCTCAGCCAGGATGCCCAGCAGGGGATCCCCATGGTTTGTCTTGGGTAGAGGCAGCCAGCTGGGAGAACTGTGGTGCCCTCCAGGGCTGTGCAGTGCAGACTGTGTTAGTTACTCATCTCATTGCTCTGACAAAATATCTGAAACATGGGCTGCAGAGATGGCTCAGCAGTTAAGGCACTTGTCTTCAAAGCCTAGTGACCCCGGGTTCGATTCCCCAGTACCCACATAAAGCCAGATGCACAAAGTGGTGCGAACACCTGGAGTTCATTTGTAGTGTCTGGAGCTTATTTATAGTGGTTGGAGGCCCTGGTGTGCCCATTCTTTCTGTCTTCTCTCTGTGCTTGCAAATAAATAAATAAATAAATAAATATTTATTATTACATATAAATTATTATTATAATAAATATTTACTTATTTATTTATTTTGGCTTTTCAAGGTAGGGTCTGACTCTAGCCCAGGCTGACCTGGAGTCCACTATGTAGTCTCAGGGTGGCCTTGAACTCACGGCGATCCTCCTACCTCTGCCTCCCAAGTGCTGGGATTAAAGACGTGCACCACTATGCCCAGCTCGTAAGTAAATATATAAATAAATATATCGGAAAGAATTTAAGGGAGGAAGGATTCATTTTGGTTTACAGTTTTAGGGGGGCACAGCCCATCGTGGTAGGGAAGAATGGCAGCTGGAGCCGCTTATAGCTCTTAGGAACACAATGTGGCTGGTTCCATCGTTAACAGCAATAAGCTAAGCGAGGGAGAGAGACTGGGGCCAGAACTGGGCTGGGATATAACCGGTAAGCCCCACCCCCCAGTGACCTCACCTCCTAGCGGGTCTACCAAATCTGAAAACAGCACCCACAGCCGGGGACCAAGCGTTCAAATGCATGAGCTGTGGGAAACATTTCACGTGCAAACTCAAGAGGGGATCGGAACGGGATGCCCCTTCTTAACCACTGCGTGGCTCCAGCCACCTGCTCCTATCTCTTAGGCTCCGGAGCTGAGGCGGCAGTGAGGGTCTTGTCCCCTTGTCCTCAGGGTGGCTCCCCATCACGCATACCACACTGTGGGTTAGGTATGCGGAGTCTCAACGTTGTGTGTGGGGGGGGGGCTTCAAGGTAGAGCCGTTGCCTAGCTTGTAGATCTGGGTACTTTGGGCTCCTTCCCACCACCACACACACACCTTGTGCTATACCTGGGGCTGCTGGATTGGAATCTACATTTTCTAAGATCCCAGGTAATTCACACACACACACACACACACACACACACACACACATTTATATATATTCAATAACTAGACCTTATGATCCTTCCACTTAGAAGACTCTAGAAACTAGTTCTTCAGGAATTATAGTGAAGAAAGCTCCCAATGTCTCCATCTAGCCTGAAATGGCCCCTCATTGTGGGTGGGGAGGGAAACCTAAACTAGGAAGTAGGGCATTAATCTGACCCTAGCGGTGGGACCTGGTTCTGAATGGCAGAGAGATGCTCCAACCAATTCCCTCCAGAGCGGGGAGTGTGTGGGGGGGGGTCAGTCTGCTTTCGATTCACTGTGTTTACAAGGGTCCTGTGGCTCCCCCCCATCCTTTCCTCCTACTCTCTCTCCTTCCTTCTCTCCCTCCCTCCCTTCCACATGATCCCTGTCTACTTTTCTCTGAACGAGCTAGCCCTCCGAGGCCTGGGCTAGCTCTTAGCAACCCCAGTTCAAACAGACGAGATAAGGCAGTTTCAGAAGTTGGAGGTCCGCCCTGCAGCGCTCCCTTAAGATGAAGGAGGAAGAGATCCTCCAGCGAAGAGTAAAAGAGTAACAAGATTCTCCCTGGGAAGCAGTCTCTCCTGTCTTCCATTCAGGGTGGGCGGGTCACCAAAGCGCAACCTTCTTACATGGCTGTCAAATCGGAACTGGCCATTTGCTGGTCACTCTGGCGAGGCTGTGGACCAGGGGCCTGTGACCCTGCCCACGGGCTCCTCCTTGTAAACGGGTGGGCCTCCTCACAGCATGGTGGCTGGCTTCCTCGAGCAAGGATTCCAAGAGGTCAGGCCACAGTTCTTTTTTCTCAGCCTTGGGGTTATGGTGGTTAGGGCCGGGGACGCAGTCCAGTTGGCAGAGTGCTTGCCTAGCACCAAGTCCTACGTTTGATGCCTAGTGCCGCATAAACTGCATATGGTGGCGCATGTTTGTAATCCCATCACTTGGGAGGTGGAGGCAGGGGGATCACAAGTTCAAGGTCATCCATGGCTACCCGGAATTTGAAACCAGTTTTGGCTGCATGAGACCCTGTCTCAAACAAAAAAATAAATAAATAAAAATCAAAGATCAAGGCCGGGCGTGTTGGCTCATGCTTTTAGTCCTGGCACTCAGGAGGCAGAGGTAGGAGGCTCTCTGTGAGTTTGCGGCCACCCTGAGACTGCACAGTGCTTTCCAGGTCAGCCTGGGCTATGGCGAGACCCTACCTAAAAAAAAAAAAAAAAAAGTCAATAGTGTCTAGTCATCATGAAGGTCAATCACGAAGGTCAGCCCAGGTCCAAGAGGAGGAGACACAGATTCTCTTCTTTGATGACGTCGTGGCTGTTTCTAGAAGAGCTTGTGAGGATCCATGACAGCCGCCCTTAGGAAATGCAATCAGGGGCTGGAGAGATGGCTCAGTGGTTAAGTCACTTTTCCCCAGTACCCACGTAAAGCCAGATGCACCCATACAATGGCACATGCGTCTGGAGTTCATTTACAGCTGTTGGAGGCCCTGGCATGCCCATTCTCTCTGTCTCTCTTCTCTCTATTTCTCTTTACTTGCAAATAAATATTAAAAAAAAAAAAAAAGAATAGGCGATCTGTCCCAGCCTATACCACACACTTGCTCAGAAACTTTTAAAAATGTTTATTAGCAAATAAAAACAAGTTATGAAACATTTATGAAAAGTGGAAATGCATGTGCATATATACGAGAAAAAAACCCTGGTGTTATATTTCCAAATGACAGCAATTTTTCCTCTGTGTGGGTTTTATTTTGTTTTTGTGCTCTTTTGCATGATCTAACTTTTGAGGGACAAAGGATTACTTTTTTTAAACTGAAAAGTTGCAAACTATTTCTATGCTGTAAAACAAATAGCAATACAAAAAAAAAAAAAAAAAGAAATGGAGGTTTTGATTTTTTTTAATTATTTATTTACAAACAGAGAATGGGAGAAAAACGGGGGGGGGAATGAGCACGCCAAGGTCCTCTTGTCACTGCCAATGACTTCCAGATGCTGGCGCCACTCGCTGCATCTGGGTGTTTACATGGATACTAGGGGATGAAACGCAGACTGTCAGGCTTTGCGAGCAAGCGCCTTTAAGTGCTGAGTCATCTCGCCAGCCCTTTGACATTCCTGTTTTGAGACTCACTCACACTCTGTAGCCAAAATTGAACTGATTTACTATGTAGCCCGGGCTGGACTTAGACCCAGAAATTTTCCTGCCTCAGCCTCCTGAGTCCCTGCGTTACACTTGCGCACCACCACGCTCTGTTTCTTTCCTGATTCCTTCTTTCTTTTCTTCCTTCCTTCCTTTCTTTTTTCTTTCTTCCTTTTTCCTTTTTTCTTTTTAGTATTTTTATTTATTTATTTGCAAGTAGAGAGAGAGAGAGAGAGAGGAGAGAGAGAAAGGGAAAGAGAATGGGCATGCCCAAGCCTCCAGCCAGTGCAAACAAACTCCAGATGCATGCACCACTATGCATCTGGCATTACATGGGTACTGGGAATCAAACTCAGGTCGTTAGGCTTTGCAGGCAAGTGCCTTAACTGCTGAGCCATCTCTCCAGCCCTGTTTCTTTCTCCTCCCCCATCCCCGCTTCTCCTTTCTTTTCTTTTCTTTCTTTATTTTTCTTATTTTATCTCATTTTATTTTTTGTCTTTTGAGGGGTCTTGCTCTACTCCAGGCTATCCTGCAATTCACTATGTGTTCTCAGGGTGACCTTGAACTCATAGTGATCTTCCTACCTCTGCTGAACTTAAAGACCTGCACCACCACACCCGGCTTCCCCTCTTATTTCAGATTAGGGTGCAGTTCCTACTGTATAGCCTAGGCTGGTCCCAAACTTACAACCCTTCTGCCTCTACCTCCCCAGTGCTATCATTAAAGGCACGGGCCACCCTGCCCAGCTAAAAATGAAGTTAAGGCTCAGCTTCTCAAAGCCTTTGCTGGGCCCTGGGAGTGGACATAGGAGAATTCAGGGATAAGCCGTTCTCCACTCCCATTTGGCCAAGAGTATGAGCAGTGTGTGCACGTGCACACGTATGTGTGCATGTTCATATGACATGTGTGCTTGCTTACACAAGTGTGGTGGTTTGAATCAGATGGCCCAGTAAACTCATGCGTTCAGCAAGCGTAATTTGGGAGGTGGAGTCTTGCTGAAGGAGGCGTGTCTCTGGGATGGGCTTTGAGGTGTAGTCGCCCCTAGCTTGCCAGTTCACTCAGGTCACTCTCCTGTTGCTGTTTCCTACCTGCTGTAGCACAGGTGGTGCCCAGCCCCTGCTCAGGCCGTGGTTTCCCCTGCCCCCGGGGAGCGTCCCCTTTGAGACCGTAAGCCAGAATAAACCCTTTCCCCCATCAGCTGCTTTGCACCAGCAACAAGAAGATAACTACACGTGGACATGCGTCACTGAGACTTGTGGCACCTTGGGGACTTGCGATGCTCTAACACCCTGGGTAATATTGCTTCACACAGAAGTGTTCTTGGGCTCTGTGGAGGAAGGGCATGCTTCCCACCCAACTGGCTCTTTCCCTCCCCTCTGCCCCTGCCATCCTGGTGGCCTTACACGCTTCCCTCAGCCCTGTTCATTTGCAGCCCATAGCCCCTCCCTCACACCAGAGGCAGAGTCACAGTGGCTTACCCTATTCTCTCTCCTCATGCCCCTAAAGCCTCCCCTTGGGTCCTTAAGACAAGCTGAAAGACTTAGGTGTAAACAGAGAGGGAGAGAGGCACTTCCCAGGCAAGGCCGTCACCGAGAGGGAGACGAGATTCTGGGACACGTGGGAGGGATGGTAACAGCATGTAAAGTCCCTGCGGATGAACGAGACATTCCATGTAATAACACAAGGACGTCAGGTCCTCAGTTTGGACACAGGCAGGACTCACTGACTTGTCATGACTCTCCTCCCCAACCTTCTGTTTTTGTTTTTGTTTTTTGAGATAGGGTCTCACTCTGGTCCAGACTGACCTGGAATTCACTATGTCGTCTCAGGGTGGCCTCTGTGGTCTCAGGGTGGCCTCGAACTCATGGCGATCCTCCTACCTCTGAGTGCTGGAATTAAAGGCGTTCACCACCATGCCCAGCTTTTTTTTTTTTTGTTTGTTTTGTTTTGTTTTGTTTTTGTTTGTTTTGTTTTGTTTTTTGAGGTAGGGTCTCACTCTAGTCAAGGCTGACCTGGGATTCACTATGTAGTCTCAAGGTGGCCTCAAATTCATGGCAATCCTCCTACTTCTGCTTCCCGAGTGCTGGGATGAAAGGTGTGCACCACCACGCCTGGCCTGTTTTTGTTTTTTTAAGGTAGGGCGTCATTCTAGGGCAGGCTGATCTGAAACTCACTCTGTAATCCCAGGCTGGCCTTGAACCCACCTCACTCCTACCACTGCCCACCGGGTGCTGGGATTAAAGATGTGTACTGCCATGCCTGGCTCCCCAACCTTCTTAACATACACGCATACCGCGACCGGGATTGTAACCATTTCATCAGATTTGGGGAAAAAAAAATACGTCTTATAAACACCCAAAGATCAGACAGACAGCTTCCTCCCACATGCTGACACACAGACATGAACAAGAAGGTCCCCAGCACCACTTTGTCAAAACAACACATGTGGGAACGAGTGACGCCTGCGCCGTGGAAGAGTCAGTAAGTGTGACCCCCCGGCGCCCCTCCCCCACGGTGGAGTGCTATACAGCAGCCAGGCCAACCCTGACACAGAGACCCCCAGGGCACAGTGTGAGCAGAAGAGTGGCGCAGGGTGGGCATTGTGGACACGGGCTTGAAAGACATAGAACATGGGCCGCGGAGATGGCTCAGCGGGTAAAACCCTTGCTGCGTAAGTGTGGGGACGTGGGTTTGAATGCCCCAGAGCCCACGTAAATGCCAGGTGGATGTGGCAGTCAGCCTGTAATCCCAGTACTCGGGACCTGGCGACTGGGGAGTCCCAGGGCAAGCTGGCTAAGTCGACTAAGCAGATCCGTGAGCTGTGGGTTGAAGTAACAAATCCTATTTCAATAAATACAGCAGAAGAGAATCAAGGAAGACACCTAATGTCAACTTCTGACCTCCACACGGACACACGTGTGCACACGCACATCCCGCTCCGTGCAAACACGCCCATCACCCACGTACACACACACACACCCACAAAGAATGCCAGCAGTAGTGATGTGTGGGCTGGGGGGGTGTGGCTCGGCAGTGAAGTGCTTGCCTAGCATGTGCAAGGACCTGGGTTCAATCCCAGCACCACCATATAAAGCAAAAGTATGAAGAAACACAGGGAAGAAAAATACACTCCCTCTGGACCAGGAGTTACCTCTGGGAGAAGTGGAATGAGTTGGGGAGGGAAAGAGAAGGAAAAGCAGTGAGGGGGGACATGTTTGGTTTGTAATCCATCGCCAAGTATCACAACTCAGCAGCTTAAAGTGACACACCACGCTTATTATCCCAGTTTGAGATGAGAATGTGATCTGTTAATGTGACGGATTACGTTGATTGACTTTTGAATATTGAACCTTTTTGACACTCCCAGGATAAGTTCCATTTGGCCGTCGTGTATTATTCTTTTTATATATTGCTGCATTCACTTTTCTAGGATTTTGCATATTATTCTCGTTGCTGTATTCATGAGGGATGATGGTCTACAGTTGCCTTTTTCTGTCTTTGTTCCGTTTAAGCATCAAGGCTATGTTAACTTCATAAAATGAGTGGAGACATACTCTATCTCTTCTGGGATTTTTTTTTTTTTTTTTTGGTGGGGGGAAGAGATTGCAGAATTGGTATTATATATTCAGAAATGTTTGATAAATTCACCAGAGAAATCATTCCAAGCTAGTTGATTTTTCTGAAAGAATTTAAATTTCTTTTGTGGTAGGGGGCATGGGTGAGTGCCACAGCGTATGTGTGGAGATCAGAGGACAACTTGGGTGTCAGTTCTTGCCTTTCACCTTGTTTGAGGCAGGGTCTCTGTTGTTCGCTGCTGCATTTGTCCCTAGTTGACCTGCCTCTGCCTTCCTTCTCCCAGTAGGCTTCTCCCAGTAGCATGCTGGGACCACAGAGTTCAGATTTACGTGGGTTCTGGGAATCCAAATTCAGTTAGGCATTATCTGTTGAGCCATCTCCCCAGCCTCAAATTTCTTTTGTTCTTTTTTTCTTTCTTTCTCTCATTCTTTTCTTCTTTTTTGGAGGGGGGAGTTCAAGGTAGGGTCTCACTCTAACCCAGGCTGATGTAGAATTCACTCTATAGTCTTAGAATGGCCTTGAACTTACAGCGATCCTCCTACCTCTGCCTCCCAAGTGCTAGGATTAAAGGCATGTTCCACCGCCCAGCTCAAACTTAAATTTCTGTAATGAATCTGGGATTGTTCTGGTTATGATTTAATTGCATGTATGTATATATGTGCATGTGTATATGTATGTGTGTGTATGTATGTATGCACATATGCATGTATGTGTGTGTCCATGTGTATGACGTACATGGATGTGTGCATGCCACTGTACACATGTGAGGTCTGAGGACAATCTTGGGGTGTTTGTTCTCTCTTTCCACTTGGCCTCAGACTGGGTCTCCGTTGGTGTTTTGTTTTTGCTGCTTTGTGTGCACCCTTAGAGATGGCCAGTGAGCTTCTGGATTCTCCTGGCTCTGTCCCCCACCCCCTGCCATTGCCATAGGCAAGTTGGGATCACAGATGCACACGCCACTTTGTATCCAGCTTTACGTGGGTGTTTGGGAGTTGCAAAGGGCCAGCAGGCTTGCAAGCAAATGGCTTTAACCACTCAGCCATCTCTCCCGCTCTGTGCTGGCTATTTCTTTTGGGGTGCATTTTGGTAGTTTTGCCTTTTGTGCCATCTAAGTCAAGGGTCGTTAAACTTTTTGTTTCTTTGCAATTGGACAGATAGGAAATATCCTAGGCTTTTCAAATTTTATTTTATTTTACTTATATATTTTTGGAAACAGAGAGTAAGGGTGCCTCAGGGACTCCAGCAGCTGCAAATAAACTCAGATACATGCACCACTCTGTGCTTCTGGCTTTATGGGGGTACTGGAAATCGAATCTGGGTCATTAGGCTTTGTAGGCAAGCACCTTAACCACTGAGCCATCTCTATAGCCCAACCCTCCCTTGTTTAAACTGACTTGTTAAATATTTTATCCCAGCAATAAGAAGGTAACTAATACACTGAGACACAGGTCAGGGTGACATTTGGAGTTCACACACACGTTTCTGGGACTGCTGTCTTGAGTTCCCCATCCTCCATGACCTTCAGAGGCCTTGGATCCTCATCTTCCAGGCAGAAACCCCAGGGTGTTGGGTTCTCCACACTGCTGTGTTTTTTCCACTGGCGCCTCTGTGTCCAGGCCAAGCAACAGTATGACAAAGAAGCAACACAGTGGTGACTTGCCCTCTGCTCTTGGGACCGTATATCCTTTGATCAGACATGAGAGCCTCCTTCCCTCCTAGCGGAGGCCAGCTGTTCCTGTCTACCATTGCTGTCCATGTCACTGCTGCCCCATGGTGTGGTCTGAGACAGAGCGAGAACAAAGGGGGAAGAGAAGAAAAAAAAGGAGTGGGTTTCCTGTACTCTTGCTGACCCATAGGAATGTCCTTTCCTCTTCCTTAGAGTAGAAGCATTTTATATATATATATATATATATATATGTGTGTGTGTGTGTGTGTGTGTGTGTATATGTGTGTGTGTGTGTGTGTGTGTGTGTGTGTGTGTGTGTATGTGTGTTGTGTATATGTGTGTGTGTGTATATATATATGTGGTTTCAGGCTGTCTCCGGTCCAGGGCAAGATCAGCTGGCTGAACCATCTATCTTCTTGTTTGAACACAAAGCATCCTTGCAAAAGGGTCACTTGTTGGAAGCTTGGTCCCCAGTTGGTGATGTAGTTAGGAGGTGACTGGATCACCAGGGTTAACCCACAGATGAGAGGTGGGGCCCTTTTGGAGGAAGCAAGATCATGGGAGCATGATTTTGGAGAGCATAATTTGTCCCTGGCCCCTTCCTCTTTTCTCCCCCTCCCCCACTCCATCATCATGTTCATCACATCCTCTCCACCGAGACATCCCGCCTGAATGACCTATCTCCTTGGCCCCTTCAAGTGCTTATAAATGAGGGGGGAAAATCCAACCAACCTCCTCCCCTGGTATCTGAAACTCTACCATGAAGGGATACCATTGCCACAACAGCTTGTTGAGCTTGCCTGTGATCTCATGAGCTGTTGTAAACACGTACTGATAAAAGCATCTAGACTTTTCTTCTTACTCAGAACTCTCCCCCCCCCCCACCAAGCCCATGTCCTCTACCTCCACCCTTGAGGCATAAATTTCTCTGTTAGTGACTGTGTTCCCTTGACAGCAGGCAGGGTGGGAGCTGTGTCAGCACCTTGGAGAGCTCCTCTCACGCTCAGGGAGGTTGGTGCTGATCTGATCAAGCAGATGGAGCTGAGCCTGAGGGACGGGATTTAGCACTTGGTCATGGTTTAGTTTTGTTGCGCTGGGACTTGAACCCGGGGCTTCCACTGAGTCTCAGTCTGTTTACTTGTCTGTCTCTGAGTCTTCCAGAGCCTGACACGTGGAGCACGTGCCCCGACGAATGAATAAGATCTGATTCTTTCCCTTTGTTGGCTCTCCCCCCATTCCTCTTTTCTTGCCTCTTGGGAGCTAAATAAATTACCATTTATCTTGCGTCGTCGATGTGACAGACATTTAAGATTTACTATCTCATTAATCTGCCCGTGGGGGAAGTAGCACCATTTCTCTTCAATTAAAAATTCCGATGGGAAGGAATTGACTAAAGCACAGTGGTACCTAAGTAGGGAAGGTCAGGATTTGAACCCAGTTCGTTTGGGCTGCTTATCATTCTGAAATGTCTTCTTGCTTTCCCAATTTCGGTGCCACCCCCAAGGCCTAGGCTCTACCTCTCCCATGGCTGATGGTTAATGACTCCCCAAAATTCGTTCTCATCACCACCGACAATGTTAGCGATCACCTGGAGTGATCTAGAACAGACAACAGAATGTTCCGTCTCTTTTCCAGCAGACAACAATGCAAGTACAGCCAGCACACGCAGTTCCTGTGGCGCACGCTTGGAGGGAAGAGACTCACCCTCCCTTGCTCTTGTGTCGGAAAACAGACGCCAGTCCCCCAACAGAGTGTGTGTAGCCATCTGGGACCGCGACAAGAGCCACACATGGCAAATGGCAGAGCAACTGGATGGTTGGGTCTAGTTATTAACCCTGGAGCGACACCCCCGGACTTCATTTATGAAAGAGAGAAAAGCACCCATTACCCGAAAGAACTCAGTCCCCAACAGGCCTGCTTGTTTTTTTTTTTTTAATTGCAACTGAAGATATCCTAGAAGTCACCTCATCTTTTTTTAAAAAAAATATATACTTAAGGTATTTATCTATGAGGAGAGAAAGAGAATAAATATAGGCACACCAGGACCTTTTTAAAAATATTTTATTTATTTAGTTACTTGAGAGAGAGAGAAAGAGGCAGACAGGGGGAGAGAGAGAGAGAGAGAGAGAGAGAGAGAGAGAGAGAGAGAGAGAGGATGAATGGGCACATCAGGGCCTCCAGCCATTGCAAACAAACTCCAGATGCATGGACTACCACCTTGTGCATCTGGCTTACATGGACACTAGGGAATTGAACCTGGGTCCTTAGGCTTCTCAGGAAGGCGTCTTAATCGCTAAGCCATCTCTCTAGCCCCTAGGACCTCTTTTTGCTGCCAACAAACTCCAGATCCATGTGCCATTTGGTGAAACTGGCTTTATGTGGGTTCTGGCAAATTGAACCCACAAACCCAGACGTTGTAAGCATTGTAACCTGTAACCATTGAGCCATCCCCTCAGCCCCAATCTCATCTTTAAACCCTACTGTTTTCATGTTTTCTCTGTGAGAAGCCCTCAGTGTCTCTGTATTTCTAACTGAAAATAATTCCAGACGCATTAGCCTCTTCCCCGTGGTGTCACTGGACGCTGGCTCCACCTCGTCTCCACACGACTCCGTGCTGAGCAGCCCGGCTCCCTGACATGTCCATCACATGCTCTGTCAGTCAGGCTGTTAGCTGCTACAACAGATAATCCCCCAGTCTCACCGTCTCATCACAACCAAGGCCCACAGGCCCCTCATGCCGCACTCCGATGGAGTGGGCTGTGGGGGAGGGACGGAATTCTTCTCCATGTCATTCAGGGCTCCGGGTTCTCTAACCTACCATGCCACCTTCTCCTGATTTTGACATCCCAGGATTTTTGAACAAGGGAAGGGGAGGGTGATAGATCATGCAGAACGATTTATGGGAAGCCGGAAATTCATCATTCATTACTGTGGTGGTTTGATGAAGGTGGTTTCCCCCCATAAATTTATTTCTTCTGAATGCTAGGTCCCTGGCTGGTAGCAATTTGGGAATTGGAACCTTGTTGGAGCTGATGTATTGTTGCGGGAGGGCTTACTGCTGTGGCCAGCTTCCCCCGCCAGTGTTTGGCACCCACTCCTGCTGCTGTTGTCCACCTGATGTTGGCCAGAAGGTGATGTCCACCCTCTGCTCATGCCATTGTTCCCCCCTTGCCATTGTGGAGCTTCCGCCCAAGTCCATTAGCCAAAATAAACACTTTCCTCCCACAAGCTGCTCTTAGTTGGGTGTTTTCTGCCAGCAACATGAAGCTGACTGCCACAATCACTTTCCCCCACATTCTATGTCCAGAACCTAATCGCGCGATGGCACTGAACAGCAAGGAAGCCTGAGAAGTGTAGTCTTTATGCATGACAGACAGACAGGGCACAGGTCTTCTGAGTATACAACACTGTCTCTGTCTCTTGTGCCTTATTTGAGCTCTGAGCTTTGAATAGGTTCTTCTACTTGGGAATACTTTCTTTCAGCCCTGGCCAAATCCTCACTGGAGTCTATACTTTATCCTAGTCTCTCTCCTTCTCTCTCTCTCTCCACATATATATATATATATATGTATGTATATGTATATGTATATATATATATATATATACACATATATACACATACATATATATGTATGTATGTATGTATACATTTATTTATTTGACAGAAAGAAGGATGGAAAAAGAGAGGGAGAGAGAGAATAGGAGACCAGGACATCCAGCCACTGCAAACAACTCCAGGTGCATGTGCTCCCTTGTGCATCTGGCTTACATGGGTCCTGGGGAATTGAACCTGGGTCCTTTGGCTTTGCAGACAAATGCCTTAACTGCTAAGCCATCCCTCCAGCTCTCTTTTTATATTTTTTTAAGGCCCTTCTCGATTGATCTGCCCTCTGAATGAATAATTCACAGAATTGCCCGAAACGTGCTATTTGGCCTGGGGCTGCCTACCTTTGGTTTGTTTTATGGATGTAGGTCTGGACAGGACTGGAGCACATTGTGAGACACCAAAGGCTATGGCTTATGTACATTCTGTGAGGGGCAGACTATGAGGGAAATCTCAGAGAGACATTCTATGAGGGATATTCTAGGAGGGACACTCTATGAAGGACAGTCTATGAGACACATTCTTTGAGGGACAGTCTATGAGGGACATTCTATGAAGGACAGTCTATAAGGGGCAGTCTATAAGGGGCAGTCTAAGGGATATTCTATAAGGGACACTCTATGAGGGACATTCTAAGGACAGTCTATGAAGGATATTCTATAAGGGACACTCTGAGGGACATTCTAAGGACAGTCTATGAGGGACACTCTAAGAGGTGTAGTCTATGAAGATTTTTTTTCCTTTTTTTAGTTTTTTTTCAAGTGGCTTCAAGCCACTGCCAGTGAACTCCACCTTGTGCAACTGGCTTACATGGGTACTGGGGAATCGAACCTGGGTCCTTAGGCTTCGCAGGCAAGCGCATTTACCACTGAGCCAGCCCCCTATGAGGAATATTCTCATTGGTTGCTACTCTTGAAATATGTGGAAGTTATCAAAGTCAGAGAGAGCTCAAGGAATGTTCTGAACGGAGACAGCTGTGAAGAGACAGGACAACCAAACACAGCGTGTGATGCTGGTCTGAGTCCTTTTGCTGGAAAAGACATGACAGGAGCAACTATCAAGTCACAACAAGTTTGTTGTGCACTGAGGGTCGGAGGGCAGCGATGGAGAATGCCCTCGAGCAGTGAAAATAGGACACCCAGTTTGCAACTGACTTCCAGTGTGTCAGAAAACAAGTTTTTTGTAGACATGATGCTTCTGTGAGTCTTTTGTTAAAAAAAAAAAATTAAGTGAGCTGGGCATGGTGGCACATGTCTTTAATCCCAGCACTCAGGAGACAGAGGTAGGAGGATCACCATGAGTTCAAGGCCATCCTGAGACTACAATAGTGAATTCCAGGTCAGCCTGGGCTAGAGTGAAACCTTACTTCGAAAAACCAAAAACAAACAAATAAATAACATAAGTGAAATGATTGTTGAGGGCTGAAGAGACGGCTTAGCAGTTAAGGCACTTGCCCGCTAAAGCCAAAGGACTCAGGTTCCATCCTTCAGGACCCCTGTAAGCCAAATGCGCAAAGTGGTGCGCGTGTCCAGAGTTAATTTGCAAAAGCTGGAGGCCCTGGTGCTTTCATTCTCTCTCAATCTGCCTCTGTCTCTCCCAAATAAATAAATAAAATACTTACTGAAGGAAAATGTTAATAAATCTGAAAGTACAGTAGGCAAAAGGCACCTTTCCTAAACCAGCCTCCCCCATGACCTCTGTGGCCGGCTGCAGCGGTTTTGACCCTCAGCATTCCGACTGGCTCGACAGTGGCTGTGGGCTGCCTACACTGCGGCTATTTCCAAACCTCCGTCCGCAGAAGGCCATGACGTGGTTGGCACGTACCAGCGTGCCCTGCCCCGGACCACCAAAGAGGACATTGCACTTCTCTGCCGGGGGCTGGAGCACGACCCCCAGGGGGCTTTTCCTCCAACCCCCCTCCTGAAAGCAACCAAGAATGCTGGATTAAGTGGGTTTACAAATCAACTTAAAAGCTGCCTAGAGATGCAAAGGCATCCTGGACAGCCAGCAGGGAGCTTGGAGCTGGTCCAGGGCTTATCTGCAAACTTCTGCTCAAGGGAGGGAACTTGGCTCAGGGAAGATGAGACACGAGGGCTCAAGTTCCGCCAAAGGAAGACTGTCCCCGCATCCTACTACCGGTGCTTCAAAGGGTGCGCCACTGGGGCTGGGGACACGGCTCAGTGGGTGAGAAAGCTTGCTGTGTAGACATGAGAAACTGGGGTCAGTCTTCAGCGCCCACGCCAAATTCTGGGCATGGCCGCACATGCTTGTAACCCCAGGAGTGAGGTGAGTGGAGACAGGAGAATCACTGCGGCCCAGCCGGTGTGGTGGTTTGATTCAGATGTCCCCCATAAACTTAGGGTGCTCTGAATGCTGGGTGTCCAGCTGATGGAGATTTGGGAATTAATGCCTCCTGGAGGCAGTGTATTTTGGGGGGCGGGCTTATGGGTGTTGTAGCCAGTGTCCCCTTGCCAGTGTTGGGCACACTCTCCTGTTGCTGTTGTCCACCTTATGTTGGCCAGGGGGTGATGTCCACCCTCTGCTCATGTTATCGTTCCCCCCTGCCATCGTGGAGCTACCCCTCGAGTCTGAAAGCCAAAATAAGCCCCCCCCTTCTTTTTTTCCCCAAAAGCTGCTCTTGGTCTGGTGATTTCTGCAAGCAATGTGAACCTGACTGCAACAGCCAGTCTGACTGAAAAATAGGGAGTTCCAGGTTCAGAGGTTTAGCAAGAGGCTCTGTCTGAAAGAAGCAGGGCAGGAGAGCAGTGGAGGAGGGTACATGTGTGCACAGGGTAGGGTGACTGCATCTGCACATACATGTGCCCACATGACACATGCGCACCCCACAAGGGTACATGATTAAGGACAGCATGCTAGAGGATGGCTTTCCCAGACTTCTGTGTGGCAAAGGGGTTGACTGAATGTCTCCTCCTCAGTGCTGCCCAGAAAGACCCAACAAGTCTACTGAGCAATTTCAGCTAAAGATCTTTCTCCTCAGGAAACAAAAGAGATTACAAAGGTGGGCTCCCTTCTCTCTCTCTCTCTCTCTCCTTCTTTGCAGCTCCGAGGACTGCCTTAAGAGACATAGAGCTCTGGCAACCTTCTTGTGTCAAGAGCCCGAGTCACTGACCACCTTGGGGACCACCTGCCAGGCAGCTTTTTGTGTTTTTAGTTTTTCTCGAGGTAGGGCCTCACTCTAGCCCAAGCTGACCTGGAATTCACTAGGTAGTCCCAAGGCTGGCCTTGAACTCACAGCACTCCTCCTACCTCTGCCTCCTGAGCGCAGGGATTAAAGGTGTTGCGCCACCACATCCAGCCTAGACTACTTTTTCTTTTTGCACGTGTGGTATGATGCGTACTGGTAGTCCTCAGTGTGTGTGTGGTGTATGCACACGTGTGTGCAGTTGTGTTCCCTCTACCTCTCACCCATGTGTTTCCTTGAGTGGGACCTCTGTCTGAACGGAGAGCTGTTTTCCTGGAAGCCCAGATTCTCTGGTCTCTGCTCCCCAGAGGCCTAGAGCTATAGATGCGCATTGCCGTTCTCAGCCGATTGCATTGGTCCCGGGGAGTCAAACTCGGCTGCTCTCAGGCCTCCGTGCTTCCAGCAAGTGCTCCGTTCCAAGACCCTGACACCTGACGCGGGTTTCCTATGCTCACATGCCTGCAATAAAATTCAGTTTATACATGAGGCACGGAAGGGATGCACCCTAACCCATACTAAAATGAGCAATTGTAATGACCCTCTGTAATAAAATGACACACTGTAATAAAAGTCCCATGAACACAGTGTCTCCCTCTTGAAAGAGTCAAGATAAATTATTTCCAGGACACAGTTGACTGAGGAAACCGCAGGATTCAAAACCGTAAATAGGAGGGGGCCCCTGTCCTTGGTAAGTGTTGATCACAGCTTCCTTCTTGGTGGCTCCCTCTATCCATGAGGCATTTGTTTGGACACGGCGGGGTTCGGAGCCTCCCCCTACCCCACCGGTGGGCCTTGACCTTTCTGCAGAAGGTGCTATAACCCCTAGGCCTCCCCAAGCCTGCTCCTCCTCCTCCTCCTCTCTTGCATGGGAGGGAATAAGAAAGATAAGAACCAGCAGCTTCAATTAAAACCGAGTCGCTTGAACAATAATGGAAAAGTAATTGAGCTAAATTGAAATGTAATTGGAAAAAAAAAACCCAGTTGTGGCTCTCTGCGGACTTGGAAATCAGGCTGGGGGGAGGGGGTGTGGCGTGGCAAGGGTCTCTCCATTTCCTGCCCCCAGATCTTCTTATCTCTCCCCTAGGCCCGTTGGGAGGCCAAATCCCTACTCAAGTGGCTCCCCACAAGCTCCCTCTTACACTTTCCTGAGGCACCTCCCTTCTCCTCTCTGCCCAGTCACCCCAAACTGTGCTTCTTGGTTACAGCCAACTCGGTATATATGTGCTTATGACATTTGACAGTATGACTGCAAGCAACTTTCGTTGTCATGACTGGGGTCTGCTGACCCCCATCTGGTGGAGGTCAAGGGTGCAATTAACATCCCACAGTCCCCAGACGGTGTCAGGTCAGCCATGCTGAGATTCAGACCGGCCTTGACTACCTTGGTGCTCAGCAGAGAAGAGTGGCTGTCCTTCCTTCCTGGCCATATCCTGCCCTCTTTCCCCTTGGAGGAGCTCACCCCACAACCCTTCCCATTCCAGGCCTTTTCCCTTCTTCCTTGCATTTTTTGTTTGTTTGTTTTGGTTTTTGTTTATTTGTTTTTCGAGGTACGTCTCACTCTAGTCTAGACCTGGAGCTTACTAAGTAGTCTCAGGGTGGCCTTGAACTCACAGTGATCCTCCTACCTCTGCCTCCCGAGTACTGGGATTAGAGGTGTGCGCCACCACGCCCAGCCTTCCTTGCATTTAAAAAATATATATTTAATTTATTTATGAGAAAGAGAGGCTGGGGGCTGGAGTGAGATGAGGCAGACAGAATGAATATGGGTGTGCCGGGGCCTCCTGCCACTGCAAACAGACTCCAGATGCATGCGCCACTTTGTGCATCTGGCTTTATGTGGGTACTGGCAACTAAACTCAGGCCATCAGGCTTTGCAAGCACGCGCCTTTAACCTCTGAGCTTGAGGGTGTGTTGAGGATGAGCTGGGGGGTCGTCTCCTCAGGGTAGAGCCATTCCTGGGCAGCTGCCTGGGAGGGCAAGGCCAGAGCAAGAGAGGCTGCGAGCAGGGCCACACTGCATGCCGTGAAAGCGGTGAGAACTGAGGACAACCAAAATCTATCAACAAGACAAGGACGCCTGACTCCCCGGCAGGAGATGAGCCACCCCTCGCACTGCAGCCAGGGCCCGGGTGAAACCACAGAGGAACTGGCGAGCAAGAGCGCTGCTTCCACCGCGAGCCTGACAACCTGGCCCAGGGTGATGGGGACAGACACTGAGGACACTGGAAACACACCAAAGCAGAGATCCAGAAGCTGCTGAGAGGCCAACACTGAAGCCGACTTACGGCACGGCCACCAAGGCTCAGGGAATTCTGTGCAAGAGCCGGTGGGAAAAAAATGTAAGGGCCACAGGCTGGCGGGGAATATCCAGAGATATTGTTCCCCTCCCCCCGTGACCGACCGCTGCTCTCGTAACTCATGACCCACAACTCCACGGTGAATACCAGCAATCCCACTAAGGAGGGCCCTCAGTGGACTGGGGACAGGGAGGAGGGAAATGATGGTACCAACAGATGATGTATCCATACAAAGTTTTTCGTTGTTGTTGTTTTTAAGGTAGGGTCTCATTCTAGCCCAGGATGACCTAGAATTCACTATGTAATCTCAATGTGGCCTTGAACTCACTGCGATCCCTCCTACGTCTGCCTCCCGAGTGCTGGGATTAAGGGTGTGTGCCACCACGCCCGGCTCAAAGTTTTTACTTAACTTAAAAAGACAAAACAATGCTTGATGAAGGAGGTACCTCCCCATGTCTTCAGACACTCCTTGCATGGCATACACTTGAACTTGGTCCTGTCACCCTGCCCCTTCAGCCTCTCCATCTCCTCCCCTCTCTCCCTTCCCATCCCCTTCTCCAGGCTCCAGCAGTGGGTGGGGACATGGGGGCGGAGGAGGTGCCCGTTTGGGCACCCGATAAAACTCAGGAGTCAGCCGGCGTGAAATGAAGAAATATGGCTCTCGGTAAATATTTATTTTCTATCAGAAATTAGCAAACCAAATGTAATTAAAAACAACTGTGTGTGCCTTCTCCACTCCCACCCACTCCCCCCAACCCCAAGTCTAGAAAATAACATCTCGGGATAGTGAGTCATAAAGACCGTGTCCTAATTAGTAGGTTGTCCTCTCCTCTGCCATGGAGCCATAGCCCTCAGATGTCCAAGAAGCTGGGGCGGTGCCAGGTGCGGGTCCAGGTCACCTGGGCAGTAAACGCCAGACTCCCCTCTCCTATGAATTCAGAGGACTGAAGGGTCCCCATCCTGAACAGGTCCCAACAAGGACAAATGGAGACAAATGGACAAATGGACAGTGCCTCTTATCAATGGGTCTGATGGAGGAGCCCACTATCTTTCCTGACCCCACCTTTTCACCCTCCAACAAAGAGGTGCAGGGGCTGCTGGTGGAGGACTTTGGCTTTTTTTCTCTATTGATTTTTGGGTTTTTTGCTGTTTTGCTTGTTTGTTTGTTTGTTGGCTTTTTCTACCCTAGGCTGCTTTGGCATGGTTCCTATGCCTCCAGCCATCTTAGTCTCGAGAAATTGATAAGAATCAGATTCCTTCACTGTCTAGCTGTGTGACCTTGGAAACATCTCTTTAATTCTCTGAGCCTTGCTTTCTTCATTTGCACATCTACCAAAAATGTGAGAAGCTACTATGTGCAGCCCTGCCGGGGACCAAGCAGGGACCAAAACAGACGCATTCACATTATGGTACACCTTCCAGAAGTTACCGAGAGGTGCCCGGTGCAATTAAGTACTCAGTCCCTCAGAGTGCCTTTTCCAGGCCTGGGGAGATAGCTCAGTGAGTAAAGTGCTTGCTGGACAAGCCTAAGAACCCAAGTTCAGAATCCAGATGAAATGTGAAATAGGAGGCGTCATGGCACAAGCCAGAATCCCAGTGCTGGGGGAGGTGGAGGCAAGGAATTCCTGAGGCTGTGGAGACCACCCTTATCCTTCTGTCTTACCTTTGCAGTGCACCTGCCTGTCCTCCTCAGCTCCACACTGCTGGGATAAACCTTGAAAGCTGCCACAGTTTATGGGAGGAACAGGATTTATTTCAGGCTTACAGATCCAGGGGCAATTCCAAAATAGCAGAGGCAGCTGGCCCCCTTTCGCAGGTCCACGCAGACAGAGATACCACCAGCGGCACCAAACTGCAGGCGGCCCAGGCAGAGCTTACACACCCTGCATGCCTTAGGCTGGAAATCACTCCTGTCCTCGGTAACACTTTAGGGGTGGACCCCAGGGGCCAACCCCCGATGACACCTCTTCCAGCCAGGCATCTGGAAATCCAAGCTATAAGCTTGAACGTCACTACTGAGTCCATTGGGGAGGGGGGCATATATTCAAATTATCACGCTGCCCAATTCTCAACCGCCCTTCAGAGCGGCCGTGACCATCCTGCTATGCTTGCAAACACCACTTACTCTAAGATGCCTGCTGTATCAGGTCCTCTCCTTATTGCTGTGACCAAATAACTAACAAGAAACCCCTTATGGGAGGGAGGAAGTTTATTTTGACTCTTTGTTTGAGGGGACACAGCCCATTATGGCAGGGAAGGCAAGGCAGACTGGCCACATGGTATCAGCTGTCAGGAAGCAGACAGTGGGCAGGAAGTGACACTGACCATATAAAAACCTCAAGACCCACCCCTAGTGACCCATTCCTCCTGTGATTCTCTGCGACTTCCTAAAGGTTCCAGGTCCTTCCCAAACAGCGCCACCTGCTGGAGACCAAGCAATCAAAAGCGCCAGTCTATGGAGGGATGGTTCACATTCAGACCACAGCCCTGCCCCGCTGGGTGGTAACCAATCAACCCACTGCCCTTCAGACTCTGCGGATTCGCTTTCAGACGCTGGCACAAACTGCTGGGTTTAGGGCTTCTTAAGTTCAAGCTTTAACTTGTCGGATGAATTCTATCTTCCTCTCTTCCCCCATTCCTGTTGTCCAGAGTTTGGGGCTCCAGCCCTGGGCTCTCTCACTTATTCCGTGGAGCTCTGTGTCCTTGGCCACACGTCTCTGAGCTTTTGGCTTCCTCGACTATAAATCATGGTGATCATGAGAGAGACGTTCTCGTGCCTATTTGAAGATAAACTGTGTGACAGGACGTCAGGCACGCACTGAGGGAAAGGAGGCTGTCTGTGCCCGTGATGGATGGCCACCCTACAGTCTCTCCAGCCTCTGCCCTCTTCCTGGCATAGCTCTCCTTCTTCTGGGGACAGGGTCCACCAGCCCGCGTGTGAGTCCAGCGGTCTTGGTTATCATGGCTCCCAGCCTCTCGGCCACTGGGTGATCGAGCTGAGGGGTGAGCGCATGCCCAAAGCTAGGCCGATCGCAATGATTCTCTCCCGGGACTTCTTTCTCATGGAAAGGCTGTGAGATGAGACGGGGAGAAGGGCTAACACCTAAAGCCATGGTCGCTGTTCTGCGAGGGAAAGTAGCCCAGAGACCTGTACTCATCTTCAGGAAGGAAAGGAAGAGTGAGAGAGTTCTGGGCCCTGGGATACAGCCGCTGCCAAGGCCCTCCACCTGCTGTTCCCTCCCTTTGACTCTGAGAAGAGGCCTCAGACCCTTCCTTCTGCCTTAGCTCAATCATCTTAGTCAGGTTTTTTTTTTTTTTTCATTTGCTTACCATCAAGTCCTGGGCTACACAGAACTTGACAAAAAAAAAAAAAAAAAAGTTTTCCCTTCCATCTGCTGGTGACTCAAGGCACAGGACTTCCTGGCTGGGAAAGGGTAGTTGAGGGGAGCCTCTAGGCCTCTCCTAAGGGTGCTTCCTGTTTTCCTTCCTCACAGAGACTATGATGAAAGGAATTTAACCCCAAAGAAGGCAATTAGTAAGAAAGAAACAATTTCCTTACAGCCAGGAACACTAGGCTGACAGAAGCTGGGTTTATGCTAAATGGAGTTCAGCAGGGAAAGAGGCCATTTATGGCAACCTCTGGAGACCTAAGTCACTGGGGGAGGGGGGACAAGGCCCCAAACCCCTCTCCTACTACTGGCCCACATCCAGGAGCCTGGAAGAGTCCCATCCCCGAGAGGGGCCCAGTTGAAAGCTCTATCAGGCACACAGAGATGGGGGAGGGTGCCGGCTTCTTGTCTGATTGGCTACCCTGTCAACACATTCTTCAGGCTGCTCAAGGAAAATTGCCTCTCTAATTGGCTCTTCTCTCAAACAAGCCGTAATGAGGCTAAACTTCACTCCCAGGGTGCTTAAACACCCACAAGCATTACAGGATGCCATCTGCAGCCCCTGCCACAGCCACCGCCCCTCAAACAGAAGGGAGAGGCTGCAAACAAGGCTAACCCTGCACTGAACTCAGAAGCCCGAGATGACGTTCTGCATAGGAAACACACAGAGATGGAATTTCATGCAGGGAGCTCCTGTCAGAGGCACAGCCCATTCTCAGGGAGCCCCAGTCTCAGGGAGACATGGCCTGTCCTCAGGGAGCCCCAGTCTGAGGGAGATACAGCCTGTCCTCAGGGACCCCCAGTCTGAGGGAGTCATGGCCTGTCCTCAGGGAGCCCCAGTCTGAGGGAGACATGTCCTGTCCTCAGGGAGCCCTGGTCTGCAGAAGGCACAGCCCAGATCTCAGCACACTCTGGTACGTAGGATGACAAAATTGCTCTTGTGAACTCCTTTGCTTAGTTTAGAATCTTACCCCATCCGTAGGGAGCCCTTCACATTATGAGGATATCCTATTCCCCTGGATCACTTATCATCAGCAAGTATCTTTTGAGTCCTATAATCTGCAGTGCTGCTTCCAAAACTGGATTGGGGGTTGAGCTGTGAGTAAAAGGCCACAGTTCCTTTCTCTCCTGGACTCACGTTTTAGCCCTCACCCCTTCCACAAGCTAGAGATGAGACACCGGGCTGCAGGCTGCCTTGTAGAAAATGCTGCAGGTTCACAGGGCAGCATTAATTTCCTGCACAGAGCTGCAAATAGCAAGTTCTATGGAGGTGAGTGTCTCCCCCGCCCCCAGAAGATGGTGTGGAGACACTGGCTCCTTCCACCCTGTTTCTCCGTCATCCTCCAAGGGGAAGCACTCCTGCAGGCTCTGGACTGGTGTCACCTGCCCCCCCCCCTCATATTTCACTGGAGTGAGCTGGCTACATAGCTCACCTTGAAACCAGTGAATGACGTCACAGAGTTTAGGCTCAGAAGGCATACAACGTCACTTCTGCTGTATTGCATTGGTCAAAGCCAGCGCAGGCTCAAGGGATGGGAGCATAGATCTCTCTCTCACACAATGACAGGGCTTCAAAGAGCCCGTTGCCATCTGACACACTGCTCTGGTCAGCTATCACTGTGTGGTAAACTACCACAAAACTTAGTGGTTGGGGCGGGGGAGATGGTTCAGTGGTTAACGGCATGTGTTTGCAAGTCCAAGTTCGTTTCCCCAGCGTACACAGGAAGCTGGACCCAGAAAGGCAGGCACAGGTGACCGTGATTCCAATGAACCTACAGCAACGGGAGGCAGAGCCACCAGAATCCAGAAACTCATGGGCCACCTAGACTGGCACACACATAGTGGCAAAACAAAGCAACAGGGGAGGGCTGGAGAGATGGCTTAGCAGTTAAGGTGTTTGCCTGTGAAGCCGAAGGACCCAGGTTCGATTCCCCAGGACCCACGTAAGCCAGATGCATAAGGGGGCACATGCATCTGGATTTCATTTACAGTGGCTGAAGTCCCTGGTGTGCCCATTCTCTTTCTCTCTCCCTCTTTCTGTCTCTCTCTCAAATAAATAAAATAAAATAAAAAGCAACAAGGGAGACCTGTCACAAGCAAAGTGGAAGGAGAGCTATACACAAAGCCAACCAGAAAACAGCATGTCCAGACCTTTTCCTATCAGGAGTGGCCGTATAAGTTTTGGTTAATGAATATGAACATCAGGTAGGATGCAGAGATTTGGGGTCATATCTTTTTTTTTTTTTAGCTTTTTTATTGACAGCTTCCATAATTATAGACAATGAACCATGATAATTTCCTCCCCTCCCCAAATTTCCCCCTCACAAATCTACCCTCTATCATATCCCCTCCCCCTCTCAGTTTCTCTTTAATTTTTTTTTAATTTTTATTTATTTATTTATTTCAGAGCAAGAGACACAGAAAGACAGATAGAAGGAGAGAGAGAGAATGGGCGCGCCAGGGTTTCCAGCCTCTGCAAACGAACTCCAGATGCATGCACCCCCTTGTGCATCTGGCTAACGTGGGACCTGGGGAACCGAGCCTCGAACCGGGGTCCTTAGGCTTCACAGGCAAGCGCTTAACCGCTAAGCCATCTCTCCAGCCCAGTTTCTCTTTAATTTTGATGTCATCATCTTTCCCTCCTATTATGAGGGTCTTGTGTAGGTAGTGTCAGACACTGTGAGGTCATGGATATCCAGGCCGTTTTGTGTCTGGAAGAGTGCATTGTAAGCAGCCCTAACCTCCCATTGGCTCTGACATTCTTCCTACCACCTCTTCTGCAATGGATCCTGGACCTTGGAAGGTGCGACAGAGATGTCTCAGCGCTGACCACTATGCTGCCACTTCTCCGCACTGTGGCGTCTTTTGAGTCTTCCCAGTGGTCACCACCATCTGAAAGGAGAAGCTTCTCTAATCAAAAGTGCGAGTAGCATTAATACATTGGTATGAACATTAAGAAAAGTGCTTACAGGGCAGTTTGGTGAGCATAATATATGCATTTAGTTGGCACATTTGGCCTGGCTGGCCAATCTTAAGGCTTGCAGTGTCCACTGCTGTTTATCACCGTTGATGACTTCTCTCTCCCATGGAGCTGCATGCAGTGTAGCTTTTTCCAGCTTTCTGCCAGCTGGCTCACAGGGAGGAGGTTTTCAGCTCAGCTCCAGCTTGATTCTCAGGGACCTGCAGCCCAAGCATGTGGCGTCTTCACAAGTGGGTCTTATTGAGTCATATCTTTAAAAGGGAAGCCCAGGCCCTCCCTTTGCTTTGCCGCATCCCTCCAGCTGAAATGTAATATAGTGACGTCCGTGCGGACGGGTAAACACTTCGTGGATGGCAGACTACCCATCTAAAAGGATCCTGGGTCCCTGGCACCCTGGAACTGAGATCCTAGCCCCTAAATGTTTAAACCCAGGCTGCTATGCAAGTCAGAAGTACGTTTCCATTTCCTTTAGCCACTGTTCTTTGGAGAATCTAAACCTCTTAGTCAATATGTTGAGAATGGGAAGATAAGCAAGAGTGAATATGGTGGGTGAGTAAATGTTTAAACTGCTATTAGATGACAGTATAAACATATAACACGTCATTTTATTTTATTTTGTTTATTTGGATTTCGAGGTAGGGTCTCACTCTAGCTCTGCACCAAATCCTGGCTGTGGGCAGGGATCTCTGAACTGGATGCACATTGTAGGAATTCACCTCTGCTAACACACAGATGCAGACAAAAAGCTGTTTGGAGTCAGGCTGACCTGGAATTCGCTCTGTTGTCTCAGGGTGGCCTTAAATTCACAGCAAACCTCCTACCTCTTCCTCCCGAGTGCTGGAATTAAAGGCGTGCCCCGCCACGCCCGACTTCAGTACTCATTTTAAAAATTAATGTGTGTCAAGACCATCATAATAGGGGGAAAAGGTGATGACATCAAAATAAAAGAGAGACTTATTGGGAGGGGGAGGGGATATAATGGAGAGTGGAGTTTCAAAGGGGAAAGTGTGGGGGAGGGAGGGAATTGCCATGGAATATTGTTTACAATTATGGAATTTGTCAATAATTTTTCTTATTTTTATTTATTTATTTGAAAGTATCAGACAGAGAAAGAGGGAGAGAGAGAGAGAGAGAGAGAGAGAGAGAGAGAGAGAGAGAGAGAGAATGGGTGCGCCAGGGCCTCCAGCCACTGCAAACGAACTCCAGACGCGTGCACCCCCTTGTGCATCTGGCTAACGTGGGTCCTGGGGAATCGAGCCTTGAACCAGCGTCCTTAGGCTTCGCAGGCAAGCGCTTAGCCATTAAGCCATCTCTCCACTTTAATTGCGTGTGTGTGATATGTGTGTATATGTGGGCACACACATTCCATGGTGCACATGAGGGGTCTGAGGACATCCTTGAGGTGTTTGTCCTCCGTGCTCTGCCTAAGACAGGGTCACCCTTGCTGTCGTTGCTGCATGTGCACATGTCTAGCTGGACTATGAGCTTCCAGTCTCTCCTGGCTCCACCTCCCATTGCCACAGGCACATCGGGATGACAGATGCATGTGCTACTCTTGGATCTGGCTTTACATGGGTGCTGGGGAATTGAATTCCATCTGGCAGGCTTGCATGCAAGCATCTGTAACTGGAGCCACCTTCCCCAGCCCTCAGTATTTATAAACCTTTACTTAAACCACTTTTTTTTTTTTTTTTTTGTATCTAACAAGAAACCTGGAAGATTGCTTAGTGGTTAAGGCATTTGCCTGCGAAGCCTAAGAACCCGGGATTGATTCCCCAAGACCCACACAAGCCAGATGCACAATGTGGTACATCCATCTGGAGTTCATTTTCAGTGGTTGGAGGCCCTGGAGTGCCCATTCTGTCTCTCTCTCTCACACACACTTAAATAAATAAATAGTGCGGCTGTGTTCTCCTTTCCCCTGGAGGGAACTCCAAGGCCAGGCTCCAGGAAAGAAGGAATAGATGCATGGAGAGAATGGGGTACATCTAGGACTTGGAAGCAAAAAGAGAGGAGTCTGAGGGGCCAGACGGGTACGGATGGAGGCAGGAGATGGCATCTGGGACCTGGCCAGCATAACTCATACAGCAATAGCAGGAACGTACTGTTGTGGCATGAATATGGAATGTCCCACAAAGGTTCATGTCTTTGAACTCTTGGTTCCCAGCTGGGGGTGCGGTTTTGAAAACCTGGGGAACCTTTCATAAGTGGAGCCTCAGTGGAGGAAGTGGGTCATGTGGTGGCTCTTGGGTTTTTACCCACTTCCTTTCTGCTTCCTGTTCTGTCAAGAATTGAGAAGGTGGGGCCAGAGAGATGGCTTAGCAGTTAAGGCATTTGCCTGAGAAGCCTAAGGACCCCTGTTCGATTCTCCAGGACCTGTGTGAGCCAGATGCACAAGGGGGCACATGCATCTGGAGTTCATTTGCAGTGGCTGAAGGCCCTGACGCTCCCATCCTCTCTCTCTCTCATTCTGTCCCTTTTTCTCTCTCAAATAAATAAACAAATATTTATTTTAAAAAAGATATGAAAAAGTAAGAAATGTGGCTCCTGCCACCCTGGAGCCATCTGCTGTGCCATGCCTTCTCTCCACGGACTGTGTCCTTTCAAACTGGGGGCCACAGTCAACCTTCCCTTTCATGCTTCCTGTCAGGTGTTTAGTCACAGTGACAAGAAATGACACTAAATTACCTTGTGAAGGATGTAGTTTCTGAAAAAGGGGACAACCTAGGAAGACAGATGAGGGCACCAAATCCTGGCTGTGGGCAGGGATCTCTGAACTGGATGCACATTGTAGGAATTCACCTCTGCTAACACACAGATGCAGACAAAAAGCTGTTTGGAGTCAGGCGTGGTGGAGCACGCCTTTAATCCCAGCACTCGGGAGGCAGAGGTAGGAGGATGGCTGTGAGTTCAAGGGCACCCTGAGACTACATAGTGAATTCCAGGTCAGCCTAGAGTGAGACCCTACCTTGAAAAACAAACCAACCAACCAAAAAAGCTGTTGTTTGGGGCTATGGGTAATGAACGGATCCTAAGCCCAAATCATTTTTTTTTAATATTTATTTACTTATTTATTTGAGAGAGAGAAAGAGAGAAGGAGAGAATGAGCATGCCAGGGCTTCCAGCTGCTGCAAATGAACTCCAGATGAGTGTGCCTCTTTATGCATCTGTCTTACGTGGGTCCTAGAGAGTCGAACCTGGGTCCTTTGGCTTTGCAGGCAAGTGCCTTAACTGCTAAGCCATCTCTCCAGCCCCCCAAGCCTTTTTACCCTAATGGCAGTAAACCTCCTTAGAAGCCAGAGCTTTGAGGGTCCTGAGGCTATCACCCAATTCCACTCCCTCCCAGAGTGAGAGATGACTGGGCTCCATCATGGAGCCTGGACCAGTCTCTTCCTGGGCACTATGCCATTTCTCCAGGCAGAGGCATGAGGGAGCCAAGAGCCATATTTTGGGGTTCCCCAGCATCTGTGGGCACATGAAGGGGCAGTTCTGGGCCATCCTCCAGGTCTGCCAGGAAGCAGAGAGTAAGAGGCCAGACCCACAGAGACACCCATGGAGACAAGTAGAGATCAGAGGCCCAGGGAAACCCCGTGAAGGTGCAGCCTGCCCTAGACGGACACCAGGCCAAGGAGGGCTACATGCTGAAGAGGAGGAAAGAACTTCCTCAGAGTCACAGGAGTTCCCAGGCCAGAAGTCACCAGGATGCAGCAATGCGCCTCCCCCATGTTCCTCACAGGAGTCCTCAGGGGAGCAGTGTCACCCCCATGTGCTTCTGGGGTGAAGGGTTGGCCCATCTAGAGCCTCCTCTGCCCCTTAAGTTTTAGACTGAGATCACTGAGATTGCAAAGCCTCCTCTGGGAGAGAGGGAGACTCCCCACCCCAACCCTGTCCCCCATCCTGTCTCCATCTCTGAGCCAGGGTAAAAGGATTAAAGGAACACTTTTGAGGCCCAGGATGGTCCCCACTTCTCTCCAACTTTACCCTGGCTCCTTCTCCAAGGTAAGCCAATGACCTTCAGGGACTGGACTCAATTACTGAGATTTCCCATGTCCAGGGCTGACGGGCTCTGTTGTCCTTGGAGTTTCATGGAGGGCTGATTTCCCCAAGCCCAACCCCAGCGGCCCCGTCCCTTGCTCCTCCCCCACAGAGGCTCAGTTCTCCAGAGCTCCTGAACCCCCACCTTCCTAAGCCCCCTACAGCAGGCCCTAGCCAGACCTCTACCCTCCCCAGCCCAGCTCACTGCTGATGTGAGTCCGCTGCCCACCCCCTTGGCCCAGAGCCTGGAGCTGGTTCCCTTGAGGCTGTGCTCTGCTCCACTGGCTGTCCTGGGTCCCCCGGTGCCTGGCCGAGTCAGCTGAGGCCCTGGGTCCTGGTCTCCCGTTCCTATCACAAGCCTTCCTCTAAGCCTGGGCAGAGCCAGCTTCAGGGGATCAGGGTGGGAGGTTGGATTTGCTGTCTGGGGTAATGGGGAGCCCCCTCCCCCATGTCGGGGTGGGGACTGCAACAGATGTTCAGTTCGTGGTGTGCTGGCGTTTTCCTCGACTCTTTTGTATGGTGCCCCTTTCTTGGCATTGCTTAAGAATACCCACCTCCCTCATCACACTGACTCTCAAAGCAAGAAGGACCTTTAGGACCCGAGAGACGGCTTAGCCATTAGGCGCTCGCCTGGGAAGCCTAAGGACCTCAGTTCGAGGCTCGATTCCCCAGGACCCACGTAAGCCAGATGCACAAGGTGGCGCATGCATCTGGAGTTCGTTTGCAGTGGCTGGAGGCCCTGGTGCACCCATTCTCTCTCTATCTATCTGCCTCTCTCTCTCTCTGTCTGTTGCTCTCAAATAACTAAAAACAAACCAAAAACATAAAAAATAATAATAATAAAAAAGAAGGACCTTTAATTCACCTCTCCACCCATTCCTTCCACACTCCCCAGTTCACAGGGAACTGGGGTCCAGAGAAGCTGGCCTGAGTAGCTTCACACCAGACATACTGTACGTTTTCCTCACTGGGGCTCAGCCTCTGAGTCTCTGTCAACTCTCCTCTGACCCTCTGTCAGGAAACCAAGACTCCCTCTCAGCGGCCTGAGCCCCACTGTCCATGGCGGGGATTGAGGCCGCTACATGCTATGTGACCTAGAGTAGCACCCGGCCAATCCACACAGGGATGCAAGATTTACAAAAGGACTTCCTCCCAGGGGAGTGTGAAAACCTGGAAAGTTCTGGAAATTTCCTCATCTCCTCCTAAGATCTGCTGTTGCATGATGTTTGTTTTTTGTTTTTTTTCCTGGAGACAGGTGGACAAATTGATCACCCCAGAGAAGGTGCCGATGACAATTTTACCCAAGACTTGCTTGGTGAACCAATGAATTTACTAGGGTTGTTTCCAGGAGCATAAGTGAGGAGTTACTTGTTAAGAGCGTAGGGAAGCCCAACCCAGCATGGGCAAGAAAAAAGAAAGCTATGTTGACACGTCATAGGTGCTCCCTACACAGCTTTCAGGAACCCCTATGGCAGGGTCCCCTCTTCCTGGGTAACCGTGGAGAGGCCTCACAGTGGCTTCAGGAGTCTTGTTGCTTTCTGTATATTTTTCATTTTGTTTTTAATGTTTTTTGTTTATTTATTTGCAAGCAGAGAGAGAAAGATGGAGGAGAGAATGGGCACACTGGGGCCTCCAGCCACTGCACACAAACTCCAGATGCATGCACCACTTTGTGCGCCTGGCTTTATATGGGTACTGGGGAATTGAACCTGGGTTGTTACATTTTGCAGGCAAGTGCCCTAACCACTGAGACATCTCTCCAGCTCTTGTTTTAGTTGATTTGCAAGCAGAGAGACAGAAATAAGAGAGGGAGAGAGAGAGAGAGAGCCAGAGAGCATGTTGGGGCCTCTAGCCACTTCAAGCAAACTCCATATGCATGCACCACTATCTGTGTTACATGGGTACTGGGGAATTGAACTCAGGTCTTTAGGATTTGCAGACAAGCACTTTAACTGCTGATCCAACTCTCCAAACCCGAGTCTTGTTACTTTCTTCTGAGTTCTTACAACGTTTATTTATTTATTGAGTTAGGTACTTTTGCATGTGTATGTGTGGTGCAGGAGGGAACATGTGTGTATGGTGCATGTGCATGTATGTGGAGGTCAGAGGTTGGCGTCAGGTGTCTTCCCTAACCGTTCTCTACCTTGTCTTTGGAGACAAAGTCTCCCTGAGCTGAACCTACAGCTCACTGGTTCAGCTGAGCCAGCCTGTGAACCCCAGGGATTCCCTGTTTTTACCTCCTGAGCTGTTACAGCTACCTTCACATTGCTGGAAGAAACACCTGACCAGAAGCAGTTTATAGGAGGAAAGAGTTTGTTTCAGAATTACGCATTGCAGGGGAGGTTTCATCATGGTGGAACCAGCTGGCTCACTTCTGTATTCACAACAGAGAGTAAAAAGCCAGCCACAGCAAACATGAATGGCCAGAGCTCAAACTGGCTCTCTACATACCACTTAGGCCTAGACTCAAGATCCACCCTGCCCCCCATGACACACCTCTAAAGACTTAAATAGGAAGCCTAATCAAAATTATCTGAGTCTAGCACTGGAGAGATGGCTTAGCAGTTAAGGCACTTGCCTATGAAACCTAAGGACCCCAGTTCAACTCTCCAGGTTCCACATAAGCCAACGCACAAAGTGACATAAACACACAAGGTCCCACATGCACACAAGGTGACACACACATCTGGAGTTTGATTGCAGTGGCTGGAGGCCCTGGTGCACCAATTCTTTCTCTCTCTCTCTCTCTCTCTCTCTCACACACATAAAAATGGCCAGTCTGCAGTTGCACAAGGTAGCGCATGCATCTGGAGTTCATTTGCAGTGGCTGGAGGCCCTGGAATGCCCGTTCTCTCTCTCTGTTTCTCTCTTCCTCTCTTCCTCTTTCTCTGTCAAATAAGTAGATAAATACATAAATAAAAAGGCCAGTGTGTTGGACATGTTGGAAAAAAAACACGTGAGTCTATGGGGCCATTTACATTCAAACCACCACATTCCACCCCTGACCCTTATAGACTTACAATGAAAACTGCACTCAGTATAACTTCAAAAGTCTCCATAGTCTTTACCAACTTTATCACTATTCAAAAGTCCAAAGTCTCGCTGGCCATGGTGGCGCATGCCTTTAATCCCAGAACTTGGGAGGCAGGGGTAGGAGGATCACCATGAATTTGAGGCCACCCTGAGACTCCATCATGAATTCCAGGTCAGCCTGGGCTAGAGGGAGACCCAACCTCGAAACACAAAAACAAACAAACAAATAAGTCCAGAGTCACATCTGAGATTCAAGACAGTCTCTTAAATAAGCCCTGTAAGATTAGAACACAAGTTATATACTTCCAATACATAATGGCTCCAAGGAAACATTTCCTTTGGGGAAAAAAAAAAAAAAAAAGGCATAACAAGGAGAGACTGGACCAGTGCAAAAATCAGTAACTGGCAGGCAAACATGAAGCATCTGCAGTTCCAACTCTGACGTCTATAACCAGAGATGAAGTCTCTGGGGTTCCCATTTCACACCTCCAGCTGGGCTGTGCCACCCTGTCCTGAGGCAACGGCTCTCCATGGCAGCTGTTTCACAGTCCTAGTATATCCAAAATACCTTCAGGTCCACCCTGCAAGCCACTGTTCATCTTCATGTCTCCATACAATGACCTTACTTGGCCTCCACATAGGGATTTCAACCCCACTTTCACATCGCTGCATCTCGGCAGCTCCTGGAACTGGTTCAACCTCATACAATGGCCTGATTTGGCGCCCACACAGGGATTTCTACCGTTTCACTTTGCAACATTTGAGCAGCTCCTGGGACCGTGCGCACTTCATGACCTGCTGCCCTGTATTTTTCATGCTTCCAAAAGCCCATACCAGGTAAGAAGCATAGCGAAATTTGTAAATCTAGGAGGGAGTAGAGCTTGATCTCCAAGGGGATATTCCTTAACCAGTCTTCCTTCAAGCCACCTCCTTTCAAAAGAATTTGCATTCCTACTCGCTGAGCCATTACCCCAGCCCTCATCCTTCACTTCTGTTTTCATATTACTGTGGGAGTAACACCTTGCCTCAGAGAGGTTGACTTGTTCATGGTCATACAGCTGGGGAAAAGGTGAAAGGGTCTGGGTTGAAATCCAGGAGACCTGTATGCTTTAAAAAAAATTTTTTTTTACCAATTAACATGTAAAATAATGAATCTTATTGTGATGCTTTAACACACATGTGTCATTGGACTTTGCTTATATTTCCCCCTTATTACCCTTCCCCTTCCCTCCTGTCTCCTTCTACTTTTATGTTGGGTGTACATTGTTAAATATAGACTCCACATTTGACAGGAAACATGCTACAATTTGTACCTCCCCCTGTTATTTCTCTTGTTTTCCTCCTTTCCTGTCCCCTTTTAAATATTTTATTTATTTATTTGAGAGAGAGGAGGGAGCAGGTAGATACAGAGAGAGTGAATGAGCACACCAAGACCTCCAGCCACTGCAAACAAACTCCAGACGCATGTGCCACCTTGTGTATCTGGCTTAGGTGGGACCTGAGGAATTGAACCTGGGTCCTTAGGCTTCACAGGCAAGTGCCTTAACCTCTAGGCCATCTCGCTGTCTCTCCTGTCTCCTTCTAGATCCCTCTTCCCTGTCATACTTCCCTCCCGCCCGCACGTCACATATGCATACGCATGCATATGTAAATTTGGGTTTTATATTTGAGAGAAAACACGCTGATGTTTGTCTTCCTGGATCTGGACTATTTCACTTATCACTATTGTCTCCAATTTCCTGCAAATGGCACAGTTAGTTTCTCGTTGATTGCAAACTCTGCTGTGTGCAGGTAGCCAGCCGTTTTCCTTATTCATTCATCTGTTGATGGTGACCTTGGTTAGGTGTCATGTCCTGGCTATTGTCAGTGCAGTAATAAACACAAATAAATGTGCAGGCATCTGTGTGGTGTGCCTTTGGATAAATACCCAGAGACCTGAACTGTTTTTAAAAAAGATTATTTATTTATTTACAAGCAGAGAGAGCCAGAGGAAAAAAGAGGGAGAGAGAAAGGAAATGGTGATGTCAGGGCATCTTGCCACTGCTAACAAACTTCAGATGCATGTGCCATTTTGTGCATCTGGCTTTATGCGGGTACTAGGGATTTGAACCTGGGCCATCAGTCTTTGTAAGAAAGTACCTTTAACCACTGAGTCATTGTTGCTCAGAGTCCCCACCATGTAAAGCATGGGTGATGGTACCCTCAGACCCTCATGGCTGGTTTGAGGATGACACTGAGTTGGCTGTGCTCATGGCAGGATAATTCTTCTGTTTTATTTTGGTTTTTTGAGGCAGGCTCTCACTCTATCTCAGGCTGACCTGGAATTCACTAAGTAGCCTCAGGGTGGCCTTGAACTCATGGCGATCCTCCTACCTCTGCCTCCCAAGTGCTGGGATTAAAAACATGTGCCACTACACCCGGCTTATCCTTCTATTTTCAAATAGATACTGAGTTTGCCAACTCATGCTTCAGAGTAACCACTAGTTGGTTCTTTTTCCTCCCTCCTTTTTTTTTTTTCTCTTAAAGGCATACACCTTTAATCCCAGCATTTGGGAGGCAGAGGTAGGAAGATCACCGTGAGTCTGAGGTCACCCTGAGACTACATAGTGAATTCCAGGTCAGCCTGGACTGGAGTGAAACCCTACCTTGAAAAAAACAAAAAGTATTTATTTATTTGCAGAGAGTAAGAAACAGAGAGAGAGGGAGGGTCATGCCAGGGCCTCTGGCCACTGCAAATAAACTCCAGATGCATGTGCCACTTTGTGCGTCCAATTGTACATGAGTACTGGGGAATCGAACCCAGGCCATTAGGCTTTGTAAACAAGTGCCTTCAAACCCTAAAGGCCTCTCCAGCCCCTCTCTCCTTTTGGGGGCTAAAGGACTTGGCGTTCCTGAGCCAAAAGAGGAGAGTGGAAAGAGGCCCAGGATGGAGTAAGAGGACACAGGTGTCCTTGTAAAATCAGCTCTTCTTCTCACCTCCTGTCCAGCCCTGGGCCTCAGTCTCCCTTGTGGGGCCCTGAGTCTGGGCGAGGGTAAGAGGGCTGATGAGGAAGTGAAGAATAGGGAAGGCACAGGGGCTGCAGACCCCACACCATGTCCCCCTGGGCCTTTTCTCCTCTGATGACAGCAGCCACTGGCCTGGGATGTTTCAACGATCCCTTGCCTTAGAACTAATTATAGTGTAAAGGCAGCTGCAGGCATACATGAGTGGTCATGTGTGCGAATATACATGCACATGTACACATGTGTTCTCTCTGTGTGCTTTTCTTTCCTTTATTTATTTTTTGTTTTTGTTTTTCGAGGTAGGGTCTCACTCTAGCCCGGGCTGACCTGGAATTCACTCTGTATTCTCAGGGTAGCCTCAAGCTCACGGCGATCCTCCTACCATGCCCGGCTCTTATTTTTTAATGAGAGAGAGAGAGAGAGAGAATTGGCACCCCAGGGCCTCCAGCAACTGCGGTCGAACTTCAGACGTGTGCTCCACTTTGTGCGCATGTGCGACCTTGTGCGCTTGCATCACCTGGAGTTCCCTTGCAATGGCAGAAGACCCTGGTGCATCCATACTCACTCTCTTTCTGTTTCTCTCAAATAAAAATATTAATATACATATATTTATTTATTTATGAAGGAGAGAGGGAGGTAGGAAGAGAGAGAGAGAATGGGCATGCCAGGACCTCCAACCACCCAAAATGAACTCCCGACGCATGCACCACCTTGTGCATCTGGCTTACGTGGGATCTGGAGAGTAGAACATGGGTCCTTAGGCTTCTCACGCAAGTGTCTTAACTGCAAAGCCTTATCTTCAGCGCCCCTCCCCCCACTTTTGAGGTAGGGTCTCACTCTAACCGAGGCTAACTCTGAAACTCACTCTGTAGTCCCAGGCTGGTCTTGAACTCACAGCAATCCTCCTACCTCTGCCTCCAGAGTGCTGGGATTTCAGGTGTGCACCACCACGCCCAGCTTGTCTGTGTGTTCTTTCTTATGCACACACGTGCCACTTTGGTCATAATACAACATGTATGTTTGCTCCTGGAAGTGGTTTTATTCTCTTTGGGGTTTCTCTTGCTCAAAACTTGGCTCATCACCCTCAATTTCCTGCCCCTGGTCAACTCCACCCAATTCTTCTCCTTCCCCTCCTAACTATATGAGTATTTTTATTTGAATAAGTCAGCAGGAAAAGACCTCAAGTGCAAAGTCCTTTCTAAAACTCTTTGATGTATAGCTATAAAAAAATAATACAGGGAACAGAAGATGACCTTTATTTCTAATCTGTAGTCCTTGATGACTTCTGCCTTTTCGTTTCTCAAGAAAATAAGATTTTTTTCCTGGTTATTAAAAATAATACACATTCTTATAGAACTATTCAGACAACACTGAAGGCCTAAAGAGGCGAGTAGGAGCCTCTGAACTTAAAAAAAAAATTAAGTTTATTTGCAAGCAGAGAGAGATGGAGAGAAGAGAGACAGACAGAGAGAATCAGGCGTGGTAGCTCATGCCTTTAATCCCAGCACTTGGGAGACAGAGGAAGGAGGATCACCAAGAGTTCGAGGCCACCCTGAGACAACATAGTGAATTCCAGGTTAGCCTGGGCTAGAGTGAGATCCTACCTCAAAAGAGAGAGAGAGAGAGAGGCGAGGATGGGTGCACTGGGTCCTCCAGCTACTGCAAATGAACTGCAGATACATGTGCCACTTTGTGCATCTGGCTTTCCATGGGTACTGGGGAATTGAACCTGGGTCATTAGGCTTTGCTGGCAACCACTGAACCATCTCTCCATCTCGAGTCTCCAAACTTTCATCACTGAAGTAATCAGTATTTTCATCCCATTGAAGAGTCTTCCAGACTTGGGAGTGGGGAAGATGCACATACATAATCATAAATTTTTTTCGGCACATATCTGTGTGTTTGTGTATGGTCGCACATGTATGTGCCTGGGTTCACGTGTGTGCATGTGGAGGCCAGAGGTCAGCATCAATCGCTCTCCACCTTATTCTTTGAGACAGGGCCTCTCATTGAGCCTGGAGCTCCCCGGCTCAGCTAGACTAGCCTGCCGGCAAGCCCCAGGGGTTCCCTTCTGCATCTCCCCAGCTCTAGGATTACAGGAGTGTCTTCCCATGCCTGGATCTTACATGGGGCCTGGGGATTTGAACATGCGGTTCCTCATGCTCATGTGGCAAGCACTTTACCCACTGAGCCATCTCCACAGCCTCCACACAGATAGATTTTTAAAAAATTAATAAGCCAGGTGTGGTGGCGCACGCCTTTAATCCCAGCACTTGGGAGGCAGAGGTAGGAGGATCGCCATGAGTTCAAGGCCACCCTGAGACTACATAGTGAATTCCAGGTCAGCCTGGGCTAGAGTGAAACCCTACCTCAGAAAACAAAAAAAAAACAAAAAAAAATTTTTTTTTAAATAAGAATACAAATAGGTTTCATGATAGTGTTTTTTGAAATACATCTCTTAAGAAAATTTAAATATTGGGCTGGAGAGATGGCTTAGCAATTAAGGCACATGCCTATGAAGCCTAAGGACCCAGATTTGATTCTCCAGGTCCCCCAAAAGCCAAATGCACATAGTGGCACATGCATCTAGAACTTGTTTGCAGTGGCTAGAGGCCCTGGTGTGCCCATTCTCTCTTTCCCCCTGTCTCTAGTAAATAAATAAATAAAAATAAAATATTAAAAAAATTAAATATTTTTTAAATTTTTATTTGAGACAGAGAGGGAGAGAGGGGGGGAGAGAATGGATTCCCCAGGGCCTCTAGCCACTGCAAATGAATTCCAGACACATGTGCCACCTTGTGCATTTGGCTTACATGGGTCCTGGGGAATCAAATCTGGGTCCTTTGGCTTCATAGGAAGCGCTTTAACTCTTAAGCCATCTCTCCAGCCCCACACAGATATTTTTATCTAAAAATGAGATGGTGATAGGCATGTTATTTTTTTAAGTCTTTTTAATATTTTATTTATTTATTTACAGGCATATATATATATATATGGAGAGAGAGAGAGAGAGAGAGAGAAAGAGAGAGGGAGAGAGAGAAAGAGAGAGACAGAGAGTATGGGAGTGCCAGAGCCTCCAGCCACTGCAAACAAACTCCAGGGGCATGTGCCACTCTGCGCAATTGGCTTAACTGGGTACTGGGTAATTGAACTCAGGTTGTTAGCCTTGGCAGGCAAGCACCTTAACCACTGAGCCATCTCTTCAATCCTTAAAAATTTTTTTTAATTTAATTTTATTTTTATGAGATAGAAACAACAAGAGAGAGAGAGAGAATTTGGCACACCAGGGCCTCTAGCCGCTGCAATCGAATTCCAGACGTGTGTGCCACCTCGCACGCATGCATGACCTTGTGCGCATGTGTCACTTTGTGCATCTGGCTTATGTGGGTTCTGGGGAGTCAAACCTGGGTTCTTAGTCTTCACAGGCAAGAACCTTAACCACTAACTCTCCAGCCCTAAAAAAAAAAAAAAAAAAAAAATCCTTTTTATTTATTTACTTATTTGCAAGCACACTCCAGCTTCTGCAAATGAACTCCATATGCATGTGCCACTGTGCATCTGGCTTTACATGGGTACTGGGGTTGAATCTCGGTCCTTGCCTTTGCAGGCATGTGCCTTAGCCACTGAGCCATCTCTCCAGCCTGCACGTTCTTATTTAAATATTTTTTTTGTTCATTTTTTATTTATTTATTTGAGAGTGACAGACACGGGGAGAAAGACAGATAGAGGGAGAGAGAGGATGGGCACGCCAGGGCTTCCAGCCACTGCAAACGAACTCCAGACACGTGCGCCCCCTTGTGCATCTGGCTAACGTGGGACCTAGGGAACCGAGCCTCGAACCGGGGTCCTTAGGCTTCACAGGCAAGCGCTTAACCGCTAAGCCATCTCTCCAGCCCTGCACGTTCTTATTTAAATTGCCTTACTCTCTCAACCACATGGTGGACACCTCTGACCTACCACAGAGACACCCACTGCCCAGACAGACACCTCACTTAGTCTCGCTGATTCCTGTGTTAATTGTCTTTCTCTCTGCCTCTCAGGGGAGAGTGAATTGGTAGGTCATTCTTGGGGATGAGGGTGGGGGTGAAAGTGGAGCCCCATTGACAGCTAGCATGAGGTTCCCAAAGCTCACAGCCCCTCCCTGCTCCTGAGCTGGGGCTGGCCACAGGGGACCTCAGAAAAATAGGAAGCTCCTGACATTTTCAGAGAGGAGTTGAACACTGAAGAAGAGGCCCGGTGATGGATTCAGGGGTAGGATTTGCCTCTGGGGGAGCTGCCAAGTTGACCTCAGAGCAGGGAGCCACGCTGGGCGCTGACAGGCTGCATGCCCAGCAAAGATGGATCTGGAAGCCGGAGATGGGAGAGCTGGGATGGAGGGAGGCTTCCATCTGGGTTTGGGGTGACTTCAAGGAGAAGAGTTTCAGCTTCTTTTTTTTTCCCCCTTGGATTTATTTATACCCAGCCTCTTTCTAAAAAGGTGTTACAGGAGCTTTCAACAAAGGACATATGCAAAAAGGTCAGGATGCTAGAAATAGAAAAGCAGGACCAGGGATGGTTTCCATGTGAAGCGGAGGACCGGGCTGTAACAGGGAAGCACCCTGCTTCCCCCCACACCTGGGGATGAGCTGGTGAGCTGCGTGCCAGGATCCCCCGGGGCTTGGGGCAAGACGGAGGGACTCGCGCTAACTAAAGGAACACTATCGGAAGTCCAGCTTGCATGTGCCAACAGACCCTTCCCCTCCTGAAGTTTGTGACCTAGAGTGACCACATCACCTTTCTGAGTCTAGAACAAAGAAGTAGAAATCTCTGAGGGAGGGGCCGGGGGATGGCCCAGTGGTTGGGAGCACCTGCTGGCAAAGCCTGCCAGCCCACGTTCAATTCCTCAGCCATCCATGTAAAGCCAGAAGGGCATTCCGTTTGCAGTGGCAACAGATCCTGGCATGCCCCTACCCACACAAGCACGCGGGCAAATAAATAAAATTAAATAAAAATGTCTGAGTCACCATGAGTAACTAGGGTCTTTTTCCCTCCCCTCCCCTCCCTTCCCTTCTCTTCCTTTCCCCTCCTTTTTTCCTTCTTCCCTTTTTGGATTTCTTTCTGTTTTTTTTAGACAAGCTGGCTCAACTCACTATGCAGCATAGGATGAACTAATTTCCTTCCTTCCTTTCTTTCTTTTTTTTTCTCCAGGCAGGGTCTCACTGTATCCCAGATTGATTTGGAACTCGCTCAGTAGGCCCAGGCTGGCTTCAAACTCACAGCGACCCTCCTACCTCGGCCTCTAGCATGCTGGCATGGTATGCGCCTCCACGCCTGGCTAAGGATGAACATCGGATCTTCCTGCCTCTACCACTCCGAGTGTTGGGCTTCATTGCACGCACTGGACACCAGGCTCTTTATGCAGTTCTTCTGGGGATTGAACCCACGGCCTCAGGTGTGTAGGCAAGCTCTCTACCAACTGAGCCACATCCCTAGCCCCAGGGTTCTTTCTCTGTAAGTTCCCTGTCCTGCCTGACTGCGCTGGAATCTGCTTGCCCTTGGCCAACGTCAACTGGAGGACTCCCAAGGCCTGTACGCCAACAACCAGGCCTCTGGAACGGATAACGTTTACAAGGGGGGTGGGAAAGCAAAGATTTGTGGGGTCTGCCTGCCCACTGACCTTGTTAAACAGTCCCACCCACAAGATCTCTAGAAATGACAGCCTCCTAGGTAGCTGTTTTTGTTTGTTTTGAGATAGGATCTCACTGTAGCCCAGGCTGACCTGGAATTCACTGAGTAGTCTCAGGCTGGCCTTGAACTTGGGGCAATCACCTCCCGAGTGCTGGGACTAAAGGAGTGCTCCCCCACCCGCGGCGGGTAGCTACGTTCGGCGGGTAGCCAGGGCCCCTTCTTCCAATCCAGTGGCTTGGATTAGGGGAGGCACCTGACTCAAGGATAGTGAGTCAACAGGTCGCCCGAAGACGTGGGTGTGTCAGAACACAACATGGCCAGGGATCCGGTGATCTAGCGGGGCCGAGTCAGTGCGTGCAGGGGTGTGTATGCGTGGGAAAGGCGGGGGGGCCGAGGCACGAGGCCCGGAAGGCAGGCTAATGGCTGTGAAGGAGCAGGCGTGAGTCAGGGGAGGAACTGGTGGGTGGAAGGCACAGAGCTGCGGAATTGCTGATTCATGCCAATGGTTGCCTGTTAGTCAGTGTGTCTGTTTGTTTGATTGTTTGGGTGTGTGGTGTGTACGTGTGTGTCCGCCCACGCGGCGCCCCTTGTGCTCATCCGTTTCAGGGTGTGCTCACCTATGGGGACACTGCGTATTGGGGGTCATCACTCATCACTCATTCTTATTTGAACCAGAGGGTATTTTTTTTTTTTTTGTTTTCTGCTTGTTTGTTTGTGTTTTCCATAGACTGTAATCCCTTACGGGGCTGGGGTTACAGAAGCATGCGGCCACGTCCTGCTGTTCGTGTGGGTCCTGCAGATTTAACTGGAAACGGTCTCAGCGTCCACCCCAGCCCCTCAGGCCTGTGCAGGAAGCCACCTCGCCAGCCTGCCTATTGCGCTTACAACAAATCTAACCCCACCCTCAGGCCAGTGTTTTGTACCACGACGTTGCTGGTCAGACCTTGGCCGGGTAATTCTGTGCTGGATCGGCTGGAGATAGGCTTGTGTCTGGAGTCAAGATGGCGCCACTCCCGCCTGCAGGGGGGGGAGGAATGGCTGCAAAGTGTGGCTCAGCCCGGAGGGCCAGGGTGAGAAGCCTCAGGGAAGCCGGCTGCACGGCGGTTCAGGACTTTCGGCAGAACATTTCCAAGATGCCCAGTTCAGAGTATCACGTGCTTTTTTTTGTAAAATATTTTTATTTAGTTATTTGTGAGAGGGAAGGGTGTGTGTGTTGTGTATGGGCATGCCAGGGCCTCTTGACACTGCAAGCAAACTCCAGGCACATGTGCCACTTTGTGCATCTGGCTTTATGTAGGTACGGGGGAACTGACCCCAGGCCAACAGGCTTTGCAAGCAAGTGCCTTTAACAACTGAGCTATCTCTCCCAGCCCAGAATATATATTCCGTTGTGACAAACAAGTCACTAAGACCAACTGGGACTCAAGGGGCAAGGGAATTTGACTCTGCCTCTTCTGCCCACCCACCTTTTTCCTTGTTTTTATTTTATTTTTTGAGGCTTGGTCCTACTCTAGCCCAGGCTGACCCAGAACTCACTCTGTAGTCCCAGGTTGGCCTTGAACTTATGGCACTCTCCTACTTCCGCCTCCTGAGTGCTTGGACTAAAGGTGTACACCACCACGAAGCAATTCTGCCTCTCTATGGGAAGCGTAAAGAGGGATTCCCTGCTATCTTTAGCCTAGGCGAGATGCTATCAGCTTCTACAATTGATGGTCCTAGAACTCCCTTGAACTCAGGATGCCCATCGGCTGCAGGTAACCGTCTCTGTCACAACTCCTGGCTGGATCTCAGAGTGTCAGGTCCCCTCACTGTGTGTGTTCCCGTGTGTAAGAGAGTGTGAACGGGACGCTCCTCGCTCCCAGTGAGCCAACCTTTAGCAGCTGTGAGTCCCAAGCCAGCTGTGTCTGCAAGAAGTTATGGATAGCGAGTGCTGATAAAGCTTGGGAGGTAGGGTAGGGGTGGTGGTTTGAGTCAGGTGTCCCCCATAAATTTAGGTGTTCTGAATGCTAGGTTCCCAGCTGACGGCAATTTGGAGGCAGTGTATTGTTGGGGGTGGGTTTATGGGTGTTAAAGCCAGCTTCCTCTTGCCAGTGTTTGGCACACTCTCCTGTTGCTCTTGTCAAACCAATGTTGGCCAGGAGGTGATGTCCACCCTCTGCTCATGCCATCGTTTTCCCCCGCCATCATGGAGCTTCCCCTTGAGTCTATAAGCCCAAATAAACCTTTTCCCCACAAACTGCTCTTAGTTGGGTGTTTTCTGCCAGCAATGTGAACCCAACTGCAATAGTAGGGAACCCTAGTCTTGCCTTTAGTTTCCCAATCTGAATCACGGACCACTTAGGTCACCGTTACCAGATAATCGACAATGTTCCTCTCACATGTCTGCTCACCTGCAGTTCGTGATAATCACGCAGATGGGACTCTCCACGTGGCATCACTCCATGTGGTAGTTTCAAAGGCTGCCCCCTGAGAGATTCAGGAGTTTTATTCAAGCTTCCATTTTATTATTTTATTTTATTTTTTTAATGATTTTTTAAATTTATTATTTATTTTTCTTTTCTTTCCTTCTTTCTTTTTTTTTTTCTTGAGAGACACAGAAATAGGTAGAGAGAGAGAATGGGTGTGCCAGGGCCTCCAGCCACTGCAAATGAACTCCAGATGCGTGTGACCCCCTTGTGTATCTGGCTTACGTGGGCCCTGGGGAGTCGAACCTGGGTCCTTTGGCTTTGCAGGCAAGCAACTTAACCACTAAGCCATCTCTCCAGCCCTCTTTTGGTTTTTTGAGGTAGGGTCTCACTCTACCCAGGCTGACTGGAATTCACTATGCAGTCTCAGGGTGGCCTCGAACTCATGGCAATCCTCCTACCTCTGTCTCCCAAGTGCTGGGATTAAAGCTCACGCGACCACGCCCGGCTCAAGCTTCTAATTTGGTGTCAGTGCAGGTGGATCCTCGGTCCAACCCTGAGGTATCTGGGGGTAGATTTGGAAATCCCAGCTAAAGATATGCAAAGTGCTTGAGTTCTCTCTGGGGTTCCTGGAGTGTGCTGGCCCTTGGTGGTGAATGTATTTCTCTATTAGTGTGGACCTGTGAAAGGGGGCCGCCATGGAACTTCCCCTGCATTTCTATGCTTCAAAAATAAATTCCATTCCTCCTGGACGCTGTGTCTGGTCTGGAAGTTCATCCCAGCAGCTGAAGCCGGCTGCGACACTCACTCTGGGATGTGCTCTGTGAGAACTCACCATCGCCCCTGCCCTGTGGCCCCGGGCAAACCTACGTCTTCTAAGGAAGCCAAAGGAACGGGGGTTGAAACAAGTGGCTGCTGAGGACCTGATAGCTGTGAAGTGCTTAGAAGTCTGAGGGTTTGGCTGAAGGGGGAGGCTGACAAGGTGGTCCGGGGCAAGCAGGCAGCTGGCAGGAGGTGGGTAGGGGAGGAGGCAGCCCAAGTAGGGTGCAGAGAGCGGCTCCTGGGACCAGAACAGGGAATCCGAAAGAGCAGCTCCGAGCACGTAGGAGGGGAGGTAGGGGCTGCTGCTGAGAGAGGCGCTTCCACCGTCACGCCAATCTTTATTGTCGTTTTACTTCTGTGTGCGCGCGTGTGTGTTTGCATGTGCCGTAGCGTGTGTGTGTGTTTCCATGGGCCATGGCATATGTTGAGGTCAGGGGACAACCTCGGGGTGCTGGTCTTCTCTTTGTACCTTCTTTGAGACACGGTCTCTGTTTGTTTTTAATTTTTTTGTTCATTCATTTATTTGTTTATTTATTTGAGAGCGACAGACAGAGAGAAAGAGGCAGATAGAGAGAGAGAGAATGGGTGCACCAGGGCCTCCAGCCGCTGCAAACGAACTCCAGATGCGTGCGTTCCCCCTTTGTGCATCTGGCTAACGTGGGTCCTGGAGAATCGAGCCTCGAACCGGGGTCCTTAGGCTTCACAGGCAAGCGCTTAACCGCTAAGCCATCTCTCCAGCCCCTCTTTGTTTTTAACCACTGAGGAGGCCAGTCTAGCTCAGTCCACAGCTGGCCCTTGAGCTTCAAGATTCTCCCAGCTCTGCCTCTTATTACTGAAGGCACATTGGGATTGCGGGTGTGTGTGCCACATTGCATTTGGCTTTAAAGGTGTAGCTGGGTGGGGGGGGGGAGTTGTGGAGTAAGCGCCTTTAACTGCTGAGGTATCTTTCCAGCTGTACTCATGCCAATCATGTCCCTCCTTCCCCGTCGTTCATCCCTCTTCCTTGGCCTGTTTAAGTATTTTTTCTGGGGGAGAGGGATTTTCTTTTCAATACTGGGGACTGAAGCTAGGGCCTGGGGCATGCTCAGCAAGCGCTCAGCTACCAAGTGATAGGGCCAGCACTCGCCTTTCTTCTGCATGTGTATGCATGTTCGTATCTGTGGGAGTACATGTGTGAGCAGGTATGTGTACCCATGTGTGGAAGTCAGGGGGCTGACTCTGGGTGTCTTCCTCGATCACGCTCTACCTTGTTTACTAAAGGCAGGGTCTCCCACCTGAACCCAGCGCTCACTGATCCCGCTCGTCTAGCTGGCTCCCTTGGCCCAGGGATTTTGGCTCCACTTTCTCAGGCCCCAGGGTTACAGGAGGGCATGGCACCTAACTGGCATTTACATGGGTGCTAGGGATCCGAACTCGAGTCTTCAGAGTTGAATGGTAAGTGCTCTATCGACTTGGGCCATCTCCCTAGTCCCTCTCTTTTGCTTACTTTTTTTTTTCCTGATTAATTATTTATTTATTAGAGGGAAGGAAGTAGGGGGTGAGAATGGGCGCGCCAGGGCCTCCAGCCTCTGCAAACAAACTCCAGACCCATGCGCCACCTTGTGCATCTGGCTTACATGAGACCTAGAAAATTGAATCTGGGTCTTTGGACTTTGCAGGCAAGTGCCTTAACTCCTTAGCCATCTCTCCAGCCTGCTTACTTTTTATTTTGAGACAGGGCCTCACAAGGTTGTACTGGTGGCCTGGAACTCACTCTGTAGCTTAAATTGGCCTTGAACCCCAAATCCTGCATCTTTAGTGCTGCGATTATAGGTATGAACCGTCATGCCAGCCGGGCTTCCCTGAGGGCCCGAATCCAAACGAGGACCCCGTTTCTCAACCCTCACAGCTTTGACAGTGATAGACCTCTTAGCACAAGGCTTTGTCCATATCTGTCTTTCCCACAGGACAGGAGGTCACACCACATGAAAGTAGTATTGGTGACATCTGCGGAAGGAATAAATGAGAACCCTTGAGGTTCCCTGGAGGTAGACAGGACACAAGTCCCCACACTGTCCAGGTGACAGACCAGGAGCCACAGTGACACATAGCAAAAAGGAGAAAGGCCACTCCCAGGGCCTGGAAGGTCTTCCCAGAGTCTTCCCTCAACCCTTCCCAGCCTGCCACCTCTCCCTCCTGCCCCCATCCCCCCAGAAGCCAGACACGCACACCCTGGCCCTGAGTTCTAGAACATTGCAGCTTTATTGATTGAAATAACCGCGTCCGCAACTAGAGGTTACATCTGGGGACTAGGGAGGCGGAAGAGGGGCGATGGGGAACAGAGGCTGTGTGGAGACAGAGAGCAAGGCAAAGGGGTGACGACCAGGTCGTGGGCCTGAAGACGACCTGAGACGTGTCACCCGTGAATGGGTGGGGGGGGTCTCCTGTTGTGCTTTTTCCTCGGTGCTGGGGCAGATGGGGGAAGACACATGGGCCTGGGCTGGGAGGGTGCTGGCTTTTCTCCCCTCTTTGAGGCCCTGGGGCTGGAGCAGTCCCCTCTTTCCTGTCCCTTCCAGGTTGGGGACAAGGATTTGGGGAGCCAACTGCCCTGGGCAGGGGTGGGGTGCTTGGGGCCTCCTGGAGCAGACCCCCTCCCATAGCACTGGACTAAGATGAGGATGACAAGGTGGCTGGAAGGAGGTGGGAAGATGCCAGGGAGGGGGCGCTGCCAGTCGGGCCCCTGGGCAACGGCTGCGGGGCCACGCGAGGGAAGGGGACTGGGAGCCGACCTCAGCTTTCTCACCTGAACAGTGGGGTGCCGGCTCAGAGGTCACTAAGGTTCCTTCCAATTCAAAGGATAAAGAGAGCCCCAGGAAAGAGAGGGACTTCTGCCCCAACACACACACACACACACATACTCACACAGACACCCATGTACACACATAAACACACTCACTCACACAGATACATGTACACACACACTCTCAGTCACACAGACACATATGTACCCACACATGCACTCACTCACACAAACACATATGTACACACATATACATTCACTCACAGACACATATGTGCACACACACACACACAGACACATGTACACACACACCTCACTCACTCACTGAGACACATATGTGCACACACCCTCATACAGACACCTATGTACACACATATAACTCACTCACACACTCACTCACACACACATAGCACTGACCGAATAGAGCACAGCCCAGAAGCCACCTTAGCTTATGGGGACTGTAGAACAGGGACGTCCATCAGCCTCCTGGGACAGACTCAGGATACGGGATACATCCCCCTGTTAGCCCCCTTTGAGCTGTGCAAGTGGAAGAAAACCCAAGGATTCTACACCTCTCCCCTCCCCCACACATACATCTCCAGCCCTCCTGGTCCCTAGGGAGAAGGCAGGAGGCTATAAGGACATGGGGACACGCTGGCCTTCCCTCCTCACCGGGCGCCTGGGCAGATGGCAGGAGGGGCGGGGAAACAGAGTCTCTGTTAGCCGGGAGTCGGGAGGAGAGGCCGTGGCCGAAGCCAGCGTGGTCAGAGGGTGAAAGCTTCCACGCGGCACCTCCGCCTCCATGGTCTGGGAGGAGAGACCAGAAGGTGGGGCAGGAGGCTGCTTCCTCTCCCAGTGCAGGAGCCCAGTGGCATCCGTCACGCGTGTAACAGAACAGGCCCAGGGGCATCTAGAGTGGACACAGGACAGTCCCACCCAGCTCCCCACAGCTATTCAGGCACAAAGTCCCATTAGCCGTGGCCAGTGATGTGACACCCCTAGGGCTATAATGCCTAGCTGCCAAGGCTGCTGGCTCTATCCAAAGTGACTTTGCGACCTTGAACCGGTCCTGCCTCCCTCTTCGGTTCAGCTTCTGCACCACGAGGGACCTGTCTGCATCTGTGGCCTAGCTCCGCCAGCCTGGGCAGGGATGCCCAGGACACAGGGCAAGGAGAGTGAATGGGGAAAGGCTCAAAGGTTGGAGGAGCATGTGAGGAGGAGGAGGAGGAAGAGTCTTCAGGCCCAGGAGGCTAATTCAGTACCTGCCCCAGGACTCCCTTTCTGCCCCCCTCCCCAGACACCAACCTGCATTAGAAAGGGGTAAAGGGGCCACAGATGACCCCTGACCCTTTATTTTAAGGCCACAATAAGCCTCAGTCATCCTGAGCCAGAGGGTGAGGCTGCCGCGGGGGAGCTGCGCTGGGTCCAGCCAGTCTGCTCTCCCCCGGCTTGTGGTGTTCACGGGCCGCCCGCCCCTCCGCTGACCCACAAGGACAAATCCACAGACGCTGGCTCACGGGCACAGGAATCACTGGGGACCCCAACCGCAAAACACTCACGCTCTGCAAACTCCCCCACCGTGCACACAAACACGGGCCTGCACGTGCCTAGGCCCTCCCGCCGCCCCAAGCACACCGTGACCCCCCCCCCCCGCATGGCCCTAGCGCCCTCCAGATAGGGCTGTCCTCACTGTGAAGAAAGTTCTGGAATGTGGGGCGAATACCCACTCTGATATACAAAGGATGATGAACCAAGGAGACAAGTCCCCACAGTGGAGCAGCCAGGGTGGGGAACAAACTTGGGGCAAGAAGCCCTAGGGTGGGATGGGAACCCCAAAGAAGCAGCAGCAGGGCTGCTTCTCTGGCAGTCTAGCACCCATCCTTTTTTTGAGGGGTTTCAAAATATTTCTAGTGCCAGGCTATACCACAGTCCCACCAAATCTACAACTCTGGACTGGGACCCAAGCATCGGTGCTGTTTTTTTTTTGTTGTTTGTTTGTTATTTATTTATTTATTTGAGGTAGGGTCTCACTCTGGCCCAGGCTGACCTGGAATTCACTATGTAGTCTCAGGGTGGCCTCGAACTCATGGCGATCCTCCTACCACTGCCTCCCAAGTGCTGGGATTAAAGGCGTGCGCCACCACGCCCGGCTCAGGTGGTGTGTTTTGAAAAAAGGCCTGCTGGGTGGGTCCACAATACAGCCACTGCTGGGACCACTGGCTTATGGAAAACATACCAGCGAGCAAAGCTTGCAGAAGGACTTCCATACTAACCTGGCTTGTGTAACAGCGGGGGGCCAGAGTGCAGGCGGGGGAGGGGAGGTGTGGGCGGGGCTTGGAGGAGGAGCTCACAGTCTAGTTTGGGCAGCAGATTCTGCACAGATGGGACAGTTAAGGTACAATATCCAGCAGATGCCGCGGGATCGTGTGCTGGGAAGCAGGGCAGCTCACTTCACGTGGAGGCCTCCAACGGGCCAGAAAGGCAGGCAACGTCTTCGTTTGGGTAGCAGCGTGCCTGGCCTGGCCTGGCCCTGCCTGGCCTGGCTACCCAGCAGCTGCCGACGGGGATGATAACGCAGGCCTGGCAGAACTGGGAGCTGGGTAGCGTGGACCTCGGTGCTCCATCTGCCTCCTGGCACTGCAGCCCCAGTTCCAACCTCTTCTCTCGACGGCTGTGCCCACCAAACCCTCTGGGACTAGCCCCTGTGACAGCTGTGGGTCAGGGGGCTTCCTTCTGCAGGGTCGTCCACTGGGAGGGTGAAAGGTGGAAGTTTAGGCTATGGCAGGAAGCCAGAGACTACAGAGGGGGGGGTCTACATGGCCAGGACCCCATAAACATACATGTTACTGTGAAGATGGACATGCTGAGAGTCACTCAGAGTTGGGGTACACAGAGCTTCACAGACAGATATAAGCATTTCGCGCACACACACACACACACACACACACACACACCTGTATTTGCACACATTCCCACCCAGAGACGTGCCCGTGACGGTATGTAGACACAGATGGACACACGCAGACATACTTGCAGGCAGACACACCACATGCATGCATCCGTCAAGACTCTCTCTCCTGCGGATGCTCGGTAGGAGACTGGGGAGGGTGGTGAGGAGGAAAATTCTAGATCCCAGCCCATCCATCTCAAGTTCCAAGGACAGAAGAGCCCTTCTCAGCTCCTAGGGAACAAGGGGAATGGTTCCTGTCTCCATCTATCACCCCAGGTCTCCAAAGGGCCAGCGAGACAGTGCTGTTCCTTCCACAGCCCCTCCCCCCTCCTTCCAGGGCTCCCTCTCCAACCGAATACATAAGAAATCAGAGGCTCTGCTCCAGTCTCAAGCTCCGTGTCCTATGTGGGGACACTGAATCGCAGAAGCAGGACCTGGCCGCCACTTCCCCAGCTGCTCTGAGTCCCAGCTTGGCGGTGGGGGGGGTGGCGGCTGAGATTAGGATAGCATGTGCCCTCTTAAGAGTCCAGCTGCTGGTGGGGCTGGGGCAGGGCTGGGGGACCTGTACGAGGTCCCTTCCAAGCAGGCACAGTGGGGAGGGGAATATGATGGCCTAGATCTAGATCTGGGGTGACTAGGGCCTCCCCCGTCCAGCCCTCATTCCAGGGACAGCTATGTGCAGTAGATGCCCCTTCTTTGTCACGTACGGACAAGGGACAATCACAGAGCTGCCAAAGGCGCACCTGGACCTCTTCCGATCCCCATGTCCTCCACACTGGGCGCCCCAGAGTCTGACGTGTCTGCCCATGTCTGGCTCCTTGCTGGCAAGCCAGTGGGCTGGAGTTCAGCCTTCAGTTAGGGGGCAGGGCAAGGTCAGAAATGCACCACAGTGCAGCCGGGACAAGGCCCATGTCACACCGCAGTCCCTGGGGGCTGGCGGACGCCATTCAGGCAAGTCCCGTCTCTGCAGTAAAGAAGGTGCCGGCAGGTCAGATAGAAACTTGTGCTTTAATATCTGTGTGTGTGTGTGTGTGAGTGAGTGTGTGTGTGTGTGTGTGTGTGTGTGTGTGTGTGCGCGCACGCGCACGCATGTGCGCGTGTCAAACAACCACCTCCAGGGCCTCCAAGCCGCGGCCTCTGGCTTTGTCCTCTGCCCATCCTCAAAGCCACGGAGGACTTCCTCCTGGACGGTCGGCCCTGCCCCTGGGCACCCCGGCTGGCGGGGAGGTCAGTCTTTGGTACTATGTGGACACTTTGGTGTGCCGGGGGCGGGGTGGGGGGGCCACGCAGTGCTCATCATCTCTGCCACGCCAAGAGGAAGATAGTCATGGGTCCCCAGAGCTGCGGACTGGATGGGCAGGGGGCTCCGCTGCCTGGCATCACCACCACTGCGATAAGGGGAGAGAGACACAGAGAGAGAGGAGACAGATGGGGGCTTCAATCAGCTCTGACAGGAGCAGGGGGGGTCAGGCAGGTGGGGTGTCTCATGACAGGGAACTCAAAGCACTCAATGCACACACACACACACACACACACACACACACACACACACGTGAGGTGACATGATCTAAGGGTCAACTCAGCCTGCTGTGGGTCACACTCACCAAGACTTGACCATAATGGGCCTCAGTTTTCTTAATGTGCAAAAAGGGTCTAACATGATTCAGGACACCGCTAAGAGCTACCAGGAAGATTGAGTGGAACAAGTCATGCCGATTCTTCTCCTCTGCGTGCTCGTGTGTGCAGGTGAGGGTGGAGGGCAGAGGACAAGCGTTGGTTCCCATCAGAAATGTCACCCACTTCTTTTAAGATGATCTCACTGGCCCCAGACTCACCCACTGGGCTAGACTGGCTAGCCAGCAAGTGCCAGGGGTCTGCTTTAGTGTGCCTCCCTGGTGCTGGGATTACGGGTACATGCCACCACAGCCAGCATTAATGCGGGTGCTGGGGGTTGAACTCGGGTCTTCACATTTGGGTGGAGGCAAACGCCTTACCCACTGAGCCATCTTCCCCCTCCATCCCCCACCCCCCCCCGGCCCCCCGTGCAGGTCTCTGTACTGGGCCTGGTATTTGGTAATTGCTCAGTCGGCTGGGGCCCTTGGTATCGGAAACTCCTGAGGTCACAGGGCCATGCTGCAAGCACCCCAGTAAGTCCTGGAGAAGGCTTAGAACCTCCTGTGGTCCTCTACACACCCCACAGCCTGAGTCAGCGTGGGGCGCAGGCACATATTCGCAGTCAGACTTAGCAGTCCCCACCCTTCTGAGCCCCGGTCAGACACAGGCGCCCTCCCCATACTCAGAGAGGCGCCTTCCCTCCCAGCCTCCCAGCTCGCCCACTCCCTTCCCGTCATCTCCAACCTTTATTGGGATCCATCTGCTTCCGGGGACACTCTCCTTTCTTCAGTGTGACGTCATCTATGGCGATATCCCCCAGGTAGCCTGAGCCTCGAACCCCCTCAAAAATGATCTGGGGTGAACAAAACAAGGGGGGGGGGACTAGAGAGACGGCTTAGCAGTTAAGGAGCCCGCCTGTGAAGCCCAAGGACTCATGTTCCAGTCTCCAGATCCCACCTGAGCCAGACGCAGGGTGATGCAAGCACACAAGGTCACACGTGCACACAATGTGGCACCTGCAGTGTAGCTGCCGTGGCTGGAGGCCCTGGGACGCTAATTCTCTCTCTCTTACACTCTATAAATATAAATATAAGGGCTGGAGAGATGGCTTAGCGGTTAAGCGCTTGCCTGTGAAGCCTAAGGACCCCGGTTCGAGGCTCCGTTCCCCAGGTCCCACGTTAGCCAGATGCACAAGGGGGCGCACACATCTGGAATTCGTCTGCAGTGGCTGGAGGCCCTGGCGTGCCCATTCTCTCTCACTCTCTCTCTGCCTCTTTCTCTCTCTGTCACTCTCAAGTATGTAAATAAAAACAAACCAAAAAAAATTTAAAAAATATATATATAAATATAAATAAAATAATAATCCGGGCCAGGCACGATGGCGCATGCCTTTAATCCCAGCACTCGGGAGGCAGAGGTAGGAGGATCGCCGTGAGTTCGAGGCCACCCTGAGACTCCATAGTGAATTCCAGGTGAGCCTGAGCTAAAATGAGACCCTACCTCAATAAAAAGAAAAATAAAGACAAAAAAAAAAAATCTGTGGTGGAGTCAGAGAGTTGGGGGGAGTTAGTGAGGTTGGGCTGGGCTCCAGAGGTTCCCCCAACACACCTCTTTTCCCTCAGGCTACTTGGAAGCCCCCCTAGCCTCTGCTTGGGTTCAGCTGCCAGGAACCAGCAGGAAGCCCTCCTAAGAGCTTTCTGCCATGCCAGCTGCCCACTCCTGGGGAGCAGGCCCCCGCGCAGGGGCTCACCTGGAAGGGCCCGCTGGGGTTGATGGGCACGTGGGCCTGCTGCCACACGTTCCCCTTGTTGCCGCTGAGGGACCAGGCGTGTGTGTCCACGGCTCCCTTGTTCCGTGACCGCACCAGGAGGTTGAGGGAGCCTGTGGCGGGGAGAAGAGGGGAGACCGAAGTGAGGCGAGGCCATCTTCGACTTGCCTTCTTCCCCAAGCCTGCTTCTCCCTCCCCGCCCGACAGTTCCTGTCCCCAGACCAGAATGGCGACAGGATTTCTGTTGGTCTGGGCAGCTTGTGGTAGCTCTTCATTTCTTTCCTTGCCTAGGAACCAACGACTTAGATTCATACAAACGCACGTCACAGTCCCTGTCCAGGTTGGGGAGTGGGAGCAGGGCAGAGAGACCCTCATCTGAGCTCAGAGCAGGATCCCCAAACAGCGGGAGGCCTAGCTCATGGTCCTTGGTTTCTGGAAGCACTGGAAGGAAGGGACTTCGACACTTTCGTTACTTGTCTGGTTTTTTAATTTTTAATTTTAAAATGTTTTATTTACTTGAGACATAGAGGAAGAAAGGAAGAGACAGATAGAAAGAGAGAGAATGGGTATATCAGGGCCTCTAGCCACTGCAAATACACTCCAGATGCATGAACCATCTTGTACATCTGGCGTTACATGGGTCCTGGGGAGTCGAACTCTGGTCCTTAGGCTTTGCATGCAAGCACCTTAACTGATGAGCCATCTCTTCAGCCCCCCCCCTTTTTTGAGGCAGGGTCTCATTCTAGCCCAGGCTCACCTAGAACCCATCTCTGTAGCCCAGACTGGCCTCAAATACACGGTGACTCTCCTACCTCAGTATTGGGATTAAAGGTGTGTGTCACCACACCCAGCTTTTGTTTTATTTTTGAGATAGGGTCTTGTGTAGTCCGGGCTAGCCTCACATTCCCTATGTAGGTGAGAATGACCCTGAATTTCTGATCCCCCTCTACCCCCAGCTGCATCTCCAGAGGCTACATACAGGCGCACACCACCACACGGGGCATGGAGTGCCAGGAATGGAACCCTGGACTCTGTGTGCTGTTCAAGCACGTTGCTGCTAAGCCATATCCCCAGCCCTGTGTGTGTGTGTGTGTGTGTGTGTGTGTGTGTGTGTGTGTGTGTGTGTTTTATTTGGTGGATAAAGCTAGCTTTCCCCATCCCAGGCGTTCTCTAATCTGATACTTAGAATAAAGCTTTAAAAAAAAAAGCCACAACATCAAAACCCAGAGTGAGTTGATTTAAAGGAAGAAAGACACTAATCCGGCTACACACTGCTATGGTGAAAACAACCAGAGAGACTTGGGAAGCACGAGGCTGGTGGCGCCACAGTCCATCTGCCACAGCCTGGGGGACCTGGGATTCTAGGAGTGTGCTGAGGGGCCGCTAGAAGAGAAAGGGAGGTCTGGGCTTGGTGACCCAGGCAATGCCAGCACCCCCTCTCTGTCTCTTGCAGCCCCTCCAGCACCCTCCTCCCCACTCCATGGCACGAGAGGCCTGGCTCTGAGGGAAGGGGAAATCCATCTTCCGAGGTGCCTGGTGGCTGGCATTTCCGTGGCGCTGCCCATAGACAAAACCACACCATCTGTGACTCCAGATAGACAGACCCCCACCGTGAGGAAGAGCCACCAAATGTTACCTGCCTGGGATGAAAAGAGTTGGCTGGGACCAAGGACGCTGACGATGAGACACAAAGTCTGGGGACAGCTGGTACCCAGAGCTGCCAGGCAGGGTGGGCGGGGAAGATGCCGAGGGTCCCTCCCCCCCAGCTGCAGAGCCAGGCCTGGGGGGCATCCACCAAAGGCTTAAGATGTGGGGGGGCCTCCCCAGCAGGGGATGGCCCCTTAAGAGGGCTGCCAACAGCACCAATAGGACAGGGCAGTGGCCACCCTGTCTTGACCCAAGCCCTGTGTCTTTCCTTATGGGCCCCCAAAGGACCGCTCTTTCCGAGGTCTGCCCCTGGCTCTATCCCCCCGGAGTCCAGTGTTCCTTCACGTTTTCTTCCTCCTCCACCGCCCTGCCCCACTCCCTTGGATGGGAGAGACACGCTTTTTCATTGTTCTGACAAAATATCGAGTTGTTCTGAGGGACTCCCCCCACCCCCCGCCCAAGCGCTTCACAGGTGTCAGCCAGAGCCCCAAACCCTCAGTCTCCCTTGGGTGGCCCAGTTCACTACGCTGCTGCACCCTCCCCATCACTCCAAAGCCAAATGGAACAAAGACAGTGAGATGACTCCGGAATACCCTCTGACTCTCCAGCCGCAGGCTGGTTTCCTCGGCCGGAGACGTCCTCCCTGCAAGGCACTCCTAACCCAGACTAAACTCCTCGGTCTCACGGAGTCACCTCCTCCAGGAGGTTGTCCCAGGCTTGAGCTGGGAGCCTGCTCTCCTTCCTGGGAATTCTGAGTCCTTAGACCTCAGCTTGTGTTTCGACCCCTCTCTGCCCTGTGGTGTTTCAACCAACGGGATCCCCAGCTTCCCTTGGAGATCTGGGTGTGTCCCCACCTAATCCGTTCTCACTAACCAAATGCTGAGTGGGGAACTCATCATTGAGGACTCCCATATGCTGTTGTGGTTGGAAGTTGCCTCAAGGTTCAAGGCCCAACACCCCTATCATTCATTCACTCATTCATTAGTTCACAGGACCATCTGAGCATCACTACACACAAGCCAGGCTCCGTCTAGACACTGGAACAAACCAGAGTCCTGCCCTACTGCAGCGCATGTTCCATGGCTGGTTAACATTACGAAGAAAAAACATAGGGCTAGGCACGGTGAGGCACGCTTATAATCCCAGCCATTGGGAGGTGGAGGCAGGAAGTTGGGAGTTCAGGGTCAATCTAACTACATAGTGAGTTTGAGGCCAGCCTAAGACATGAGACCCTGTCTCAAAAAATTATAAAGAGGGCTGGAGAGATGGCTTAGCGGTTAAGCGCTTGCCTGTGAAGCCTAAGGACCCCGGTTCAAGGCTCGGTTTCCCAGGTCCCATGTTAGCCAGATGCACAAGGGGGCGCACGCATCTGGAGTTCATTTGCAGAGGCTGGAAGCCCTGGCGCCCATTCTCTCTCTCTCTCTCTCTCTATCTGTCTTTCTGTGTCTGTTGCTCTCAAATAAAAAAATAAATAAAAATTAAAAAAAATCTTTCTGTATAAAAAAAATTATAAAGAAAGAATAAAAAGAGAAGGAAGGAAGGAAGGAAGCAAGCAAGTAAGTAAAGAGTACAAGGAAAGAATGGAGAGCTATTTTAGATGGGGTGACCCAGGGTTTCCCCGAGGTTTCAGTAAAAGGGGGACCCATATCCCAAGATCTGGGTATATAGCTTAGTTGGCAGAGAGCTTGCATAGCATATATCAAGCCCTGGGTTCAATTCCCAGTGCTGCCTAAACTGGGCATTGAGTCACATGCCTGTAAGTCCACACGAGGGGAAGGTGGAGACAGAGGATCAGGAGTTCAAGCCTAACCTTAGCTACATAATGAATTTTGAGGCCAGATTGGGTTATATAAAACTTTGTCTCAAAAAAAAAGATGAAAGTGGTGGCTCATGCATTTCTTTTTTTAATTTTAATTTATTTATTTAAGAGAGGGAAAGAGACAGAGATACAGAGAGAGAGAGAGAGAGAGAGAGAGAGAGAGAGAGAGAGAGAGAGAACGGGTGTGCCAGGGCTTCCAGCCACTGCAAACAAACTCCAGATGCACATGTCACCTTGTGCATCTGGCTTATGTGGGTCCTGGGGAATCGAACCTGGGTCCTTTGGCTTTGCAGGCAAGCACTTTAACTGCTAAGCCATCCCTCCAGCCCTCATGCATTTCTTTAACTCCAACACTAGGAAGGCTGAGGCAGAAGCCTGAACTTCAGAGTGAGTTCCAGGTCAGCCTGGGCTAGAGTGAGACGCTACCTTCAAACAAAACAATGATGAAAACATGGTCCCCAGTACAGGGGACCATCGTGAGCAAAGCCCCCAGAGTCAGGAATGTGCCTAGAGTATTTAAATAAAAGCAAGGAGACCAGTGTGCCAGCACCATGTGCCAGCAAACGAGCTAGGAGAGGAGACAGGGCTGGGCCAGGCATGGGGGGAAGGCCTGGAGAAGATGATGACAGGAAATTCAGAAGATCCCAAGCATCCGAGGAACATGATTTGGGAAGCAGCTGCCCTCCCCTGCCCAACAACCCTGCTGGATTCTTCTGTCCAGAGACAGACGACTTCCTGTGAACATCTTCCTAATGAGCAGATCCGATGTATCAGGGTCTCACTTAGGCAGCCTCAAACCCACATGCTTTCACTGCCAACTGTTTGTTCTACCCCTGGGGAACACAAAATAAGGGCTGTCCGTCACACCTACCGTCCCCTTGGACTTCCCGTCTCCCCGCTCTGAAGGTCTGATCTCCCAGACTCTTCCCGGACGGACCCTGTATCCAACGTGCCCCTCTTGGCAGCTGGCCCCCTCGTGTCCCACCCCCTCCAAGCTGACAGTGACCCATCATCCCCGTTTTCCTGGGGTCAAGGCGGTTTGGTGCTAAGGCTGGGGAATCCAGAACGGATGGCCAAGTTCAAGAGCAGGGCAGTTGTGGGTACCTGTCCAGGCGGAACCCCCTCATACAGTGCAGACCCAGCCACCGAGAACTGGTCTGGACAGACGGCTGGGGGTCCTGTGGATGCAGAGCCTCCCATCCCACCCCAGCCTGGTTCATCCATTCAGCTTGATCCCTGTGTCCCACTCTACCAGGGTGAGCCTGAGGACTATGCGGCTGCGTGGGGACACCGAGGACACGGGGTAGCTTCTCTGTACTGACAAGGAAGCGTTGTCAAGATGATGGATGGCTCCCAGGGGAAGGCAAGTACAAAACAGAGGGTAGAACGTGGGGGGTGTACGCGTCTGACTTGTAGAGGACGCTGTCCCTGCAAGTCTGCACCCACACTGAGTCTACTGGTGTCACTGGCGACAGGTTCTGGGCGGCAAGACCGTGACGAGAGGAAGGCTTTCATGATACATCCTTTTGTCAGCTTTCCCACAAGTAAACAAACAAACAACCCTTTTGCGTGTCTGTGAGTGGGATGAGCATGAGTAATCTGTATGGTCACATGCATGTGCGTGTGTGGTGCACATGCACACATATGTGCGTGGGTGTGAGGCCAACATCAGGTGTCTTCTTCAATTACTCTCCTCCTTGTACACGGAGATAAGCTCTCTCATTGATCCTAGAGGTTACCCATCCACCTAGGCTCTCTAACCAGCAAGTGCTAGGATTCCTCTTGCCTCTGTCTCCCTGTCTTTTACATGGGTGCTGGGGATCCGAACTCAGGTCCTCAAGATTTCACAGCAAGCACTTGACCCACTAGACCAACCCCGGCCCAACAAATGCCATTAAAAAGTATATATTGTATTTAGTTATTTGCAAACATAGAGGAAAACAGAGACAGAGCAGGAGAGAGAGAGAAGGAAAGAGAGAGAGAAAGAGGGAGAGGGAGACAAACAGTGAGAGGTGTACCAGGGACAAACTCCAGATGCATGTGCCACCTTCTGCATCTGGATTTACATGGGTCCTGGGAAATTGAACTTAGGCTGTCAGGCTTTGCAAGCAATCACCTTTAACCACTGAGCAATCTCTCCAGCCCACCAAATTTTTATTTATTTGAGAGCAACAGACAGAGAGAGAAAGAGGGAGAGAGAGAGAGAGAGAGAGAGAAAATGGGCATGCCAAGGCCTCCAGCCACTGCAAACGAACTCCAGACACATGCGCCCCCTTGTGCATCTGGCTAACGTGGGTCCTGGGGAATCGAGCCTCGAACCGGGGTCCTTAGGCTTCACAGGCAAGCGCTTAACCACTAAGCTATCTCTCGGGCCCTTTTTAATTTTTTTGGTTGTTTTTCCAGATGCCATTTACTAAATGTCATGTCCTCAGCACTCTCCCACTACCAGCCCACGGATGTGTCGTGGCCCCTGTTTTATGGCCACAGTGGTCACTAGCTCCTACCTAACACCACGAGCTGCAATGTCTGTCTCTTCCACTCGGCTGTAGGGACCTGTCCAGCTCGTGTGCCAGAGCTCCTGGTGCCTGGCACAAGGTAGGAGCTATGGAAGAGATGGCTGGTGGGACAAGCTCAAGGATGAAATTGGCACTCCTGCCAGTGTCCTATCTCCCCAAGGGCTTCTCTGACGCGCACTTCTCTACTAAGAAAGCAGCATTTATGGGCTGCAGGGATGGCTTAACGCTTAAGGTGTTTGCCTGCAAAGCCAAAGGATCCAGGTTCGATTCCCCAGGACCCACATTAGCCAGATGCACAAGGGGGCGCATGCGTCTGGAGTTCGTTTGCAGTGGCCAGAGGCCCCAACGTGCCCATTCTCTCTCTCTCTCTGTCAAATAATAAAAATATATTTTTTAAGAAAGAAAGCAGCAGTCCTTCTCACTGCTTGTAGAAAAGTACCCTTCCAATGCTGTGTTCAGGACTCAAGAGAACTCAGGTGCTGCTCTGTGTGGCCCGCATGGCAAATGCTCAATCTCTCTCAGTTGTGATCTCTCTCAGCTGTGATCTCTCTCAGTTGTGATCTCTCTCAGCTGTGTGGCCATCTCCTGGTACCTGGCAGACACTCTATACACAACCAAGACTGCTGAACTGTTCTCTTCATTCACGGCATGGCTTCCAGCTCATTCTGCCATAGCTCTTTTACTGGCAGACTCAGGAAGCGTTCACCATCTCAAAACCTCAGAAAGCTGGCTCTCAACTTCTTCCCTTGCCAATCTTCAGACAACACCCCCTCCAATGACCTGGGTGAGCCGAGTTGGAAGGTTCTGACCTCCTTGGGCTGTCCCTAGCCTTCTGCGGCCCCTCCGTCCCTCCCAAATCCCCGAGCTCATACAGACACTACTGTCACAGACTCACCAATGTGCTTCCCGTACATGTGGTAGAAGAAAGAGACACAGTAGAACTTGGCGCTGGCGTTGTACAGGGGACTCACCAGCCTTGCGCGGTCCCCCAGCTCCCGGGGCCTGGAGGTCTCGATGAACATGTAGTAGCCTGCAGGAAGGACATGTGTCGAGAGCCTCTCCTTATCCACTCAGCCTCCGTCCAGCTGACTCCCTCTTTGTCGAGCCAGCAGCTCACCTAACTCAGGCTGCCTCACCCGTCTTCCCTGAGACTCCCCACGCAGCTAGGAAAGTCACCCGTCTTCCCTGAGACTCCCCACGCAGCTAGGAAAGACTGGTCAGAAACCAGGAGTGCTTAATGTTCCTGCCAATCTCTCTCCTTCCTGATCTTCAATCACGACAGAGTTCTGTCTCCCTCAGACCGGGGCTCCCTGAGGACAGGCCGCGTCTCCTCAGACTGGGGCTCCCTGAGGACAGGCCATGTCTCCCTCAGACCGGGGCTCCCTGAGGACAGGCCGCGTCTCCTCAGACTGGGGCTCCCTGAGGACAGGCCGTGTCTCCTCAGACTGGGGCTCCCTGAGGACAGGCCATGTCTCCCTCAGACTGGGGCTCCCTGAGGACAGGCCGCGTCTCCTCAGACCGGGGCTCCCTGAGGACAGGCCGTGTCTCCCTCAGACTGGGGCTCCCTGAGGACAGGCCGTGTCTCCCTCAGACCGGGGCTCCCTGAGGACAGGCCGTGTCTCCTCAGACTGGGGCTCCCTGAGGACAGGCCGCGTCTCCTCAGACTGGGGCTCCCTGAGGACAGGCCATGTCTCCCTCAGACCGGGGCTCCCTGAGGACAGGCCGCGTCTCCTCAGACTGGGGCTCCCTGAGGACAGGCCGTGTCTCCTCAGACTGGGGCTCCCTGAGGACAGGCCATGTCTCCCTCAGACTGGGGCTCCCTGAGGACAGGCCGCGTCTCCTCAGACCGGGGCTCCCTGAGGACAGGCCGTGTCTCCCTCAGACTGGGGCTCCCTGAGGACAGGCCGTGTCTCCCTCAGACTGGGGCTCCCTGAGGACAGGCCGCGTCTCCTCAGACTGGGGCTCCCTGAGGACAGGCCATGTCTCCCTCAGACTGGGGCTCCCTGAGGACAGGCCGCGTCTCCTCAGACCGGGGCTCCCTGAGGACAGGCCGTGTCTCCCTCAGACTGGGGCTCCCTGAGGACAGGCCGCGTCTCCTCAGACTGGGGCTCCCTGAGGACAGGCCATGTCTCCCTCAGACTGGGGCTCCCTGAGGACAGGCCGCGTCTCCTCAGACCGGGGCTCCCTGAGGACAGGCCGTGTCTCCCTCAGACTGGGGCTCCCTGAGGACAGGCCGCGTCTCCTCAGACCGGGGCTCCCTGAGGACAGGCCGTGTCTCCCTCAGACTGGGGCTCCCTGAGGACAGGCCGCGTCTCCTCAGACCGGGGCTCCCTGAGGACAGGCCGTGTCTCCCTCAGACTGGGGCTCCCTGAGGACAGGCCGCGTCTCCTCAGACTGGGGCTCCCTGAGGACAGGCCGTGTCTCCCTCAGACCGGGGCTCCCTGAGGACAGGCCGCGTCTCCTCAGACTGGGGCTCCCTGAGGACAGGCCGCGTCTCCTCAGACCGGGGCTCCCTGAGGACAGGCCGTGTCTCCTCAGACTGGGGCTCCTTAAAGACAGGATTGCCTTCCTCCATTCTCACATTGGGGCTCCATGAACCTGGAACCCTCCCTGCAGCTTTCCTCCATTCCTAATATGTCTCACCTTCAGGGGTGCCACTGATGTCAGTGGGGGGACCAGTGTTGGGGGAACGCTTGGGGTTCTGGGTGAGAGCATTCTGCCGCGTCCAGTCAAAGTTGTCTGTCAGGTCCTGGGTGTAACCACAGATCTTGTCATCCTCGAAGTGGCAAGTGTTATCTGCGTGGAGGGTGGTGAGGTTGAGGAGAGGCCTGTTTAGGCTTAACCTCGCCCTCCCACCAGCTCGGAGCCAGCAGCTCCCAGGCACTTAAGCAATGGGCCTAAGGTCCCAGGGCCAGAGAAACCTGGCAATGGGGCCCAGACAAAATCATTCCCAGAACAAGATTCCTCTGTATCACAGACCCTTTTGACACCTAGTGAAGCTTAAGAATCCCATCTAGTAACCATCATTTTAGACAACTAAGATGAAATGCATGGGATTTCCAAGGAAATCAATTATATTGAAATACAGTTGTCAAAACATTTTGTAATCTGTTACATAATAACCGGGTTTCCTCATTATATAATCCAATCACAAGATCAAGCATTAGGTCTAATGACTAGTGTCATTTTGAAGTACTAATGAATGTAAGTGACATTTAGAGGGATCTGCCATCGTGGTGAGGCGTTGTGAAAACAGGACTTTTACTGAAGGTGGAGTAGCAGGGACGGATGTTTCTACTGCGATTTGTGGCCTATGTTCATCTCTAAAGAGATGTTTAGGGCTGGAGAGATGGCTTAGTGGTTAAGCGCTGGCCTGTGAAGCCTAAGGTCCCTGGTTCAAGACTCGAATCCCCAGGACCCACATTAGGGGGCGCATGCGTCTGGAGTTTGTTTGCAGTGGCTGTAAGCCCTGGTGTGCCCATTCTCGTTCTCTCTGTCTCTTTCTGTCTCTGTCTGTTGCTCTCATATAAATAAAAATAAACAACAAAAATTTTTTTGTAAAAGATGCTTCTGCTAGGAACTGGAGAAAATGAAAATTAAATAAAATAACTGTAGGCTTCTTCCTTCCGGTATCCCTTGAAATTCTTTACAGAGACTCCTTGTGGAGGAGTGGGCCATGGTCACCGAGTAAGGGATTCCCCAACCTGGGAAACAGCCTGTGTGGAGTAGCCTAGCCTCTCCTTTTCTTTTGGATGTTGTGACCCATCCCCCATCCCACCACCGCCACGAAGCCTTTAAGGCCCTGAAGTAAATATGGGATGTAAAAGTCTTCAGTCGGCCCTCCTGCGGCTGGCTCTTCTCCACGGAAACAGACCGAAGTCCTTTTCCCCTGTTGCTTACAGCTCTCCAGGTCCCTTCCTCCCATGGGAACTTCCCTGGGAAGGGGAAGTCGTGGAGAGGTGTCTCACCTGACAGGTTTGGAGAGTTGATGGCTAAGGAAGGAAGCAGGGAAAACAAGTCAGAACTGAGGTGTGGGACAAGGCAAAGGGCCCCCAGGTTTGGGATCCGGGGCCAGCGTCCTAGGAGGCAGGACTGGGATCTACTGTGCCTGGCTGGCACTGAGGAGTAAGGATGCACCATGCACAGTGGGCAGGACGTGGTGGCACGCACCTTCAATCCCAGCACTCTGGAGGCAGAGGTAGGAGGATTGCCACAAATTTGAGGCCACCCTGAGACTACCTAGTGAATTCCAGGTCAGCCTGAGCTAGAGTGAGACCCTACCTCAGAAAACAACAAAAACAACAACAAAAAAATCACACTGCACAGTGGGGTGTTTCAAGTTCAAGAGCTGTCGCAGGAAAGGTAGAGGGGGTCCTTGGGCACAGGATGAGCCCACCCCTCCTGCCCATCGCCACCACCACCATCACCTACGCTCTGTGTAGTGGATGATTCGGGAAGCCATGTCTCCAGCCCCGAAGGTGGTGTAGGGTGTGAGGCGGACCTCATAGCTGTGGGGCACACGCAGGTCAGTCAGGATGTACTCCAGCAGCTGACCCTTCTCCACACGCCGAACGGGTATGGCCTTGACCATGGCATTGTGCTGGTTCAACTGTAGATAGAGAGTTCCCAGATGCCCAGCAGGCCATGCCCTCCATAGCCTGGTGTGACTGGGGGAGGGGTGGTGAGCTGACAGAGCAGAGCCCTGGACACCAGGTCCTCAGTTTCCCCACTGGGGAGATGGAACAGGGCCCCCTCCCAAGGTTCTCTCCAGACTTCCAGTCATAGCAACACATACAAGAAATTAGTGTGGGGGGGCACTGTACTAGCCATTATTAACTCATCTAATAATCAAAATAATAATCCTCTGAGATACAATATTAAAATCCCCCCATTTCAGAGATAAGCAAGTGAGGGTCAAATAGCTGTAAGCTTGCACAAGCTCTTAAGAAGCCGTCTCTGGGCTTGAGAGATGGCTTAGCGGTTAAGGCACTTACCTATGAAGCCTAAGGACCCAAGTTTGATTTCCTAGTAACCACATAAGCCAAATACACAAGGTGGCGCATATACATCTGGAGTCCTTTTGCAGAGGCTAGAGGCCCTGATGCACCCATTCTCTTTCTTTCTCTCTCTCTGCTGCTGCTCTCTCAAATAGATAAATAAAATAACTTAAAAAGAAGCTGTCTCCATGACTAGGCACTGTACCACAGAGCGCTTCTTGGCCTCCCAGCTTCTTCCCCTGGAGCGAAGCAGAACCACACAGAATTAAACCAGGGGTTCCAGAGAGCAGCCCATGAACTCTGGCTTTGTGTCCCAGAGGCCCCTGCCCACTGTTGACAGATGCTAGTTCTGTAGGTAGTGCTGGCTGCACCCTGAACCCCGCTATCTTGTGCCTAATTCTCATCTGATTGCAGAGGTGGCCTGGAGGGGACACCAGTGTCTAGGTGCTGGTACTGACACATCCAGACACACTTCCTTGTCAAATCTGTATAGACAGGAGCTACATGTCTTGAGTCCCTGTCGCCCACCCCCCCCCCCCCCCCGCGCTTGTCCCTGTGTTTCCAGGACCCTGTCACTCCACTCCCCACTGCCCGGGGCCTCTGACTCACTTGGCGCACGCTGAGTCTGTAGTTGAGAACCGGGTCCACGGCGTCCGGCTCCCTCTGCGTCCACTGCAGCACGAAGGAGTAGTTCTTGGACAGTTTGTGGCTGCGGGTGGGGTTGGGGGTGTCGAAGTAAAACTCCGGGCTGTAGGCTTTGGCTGAGAGGGCGGGGAGGGGGCATGGGGGCCGTGAAGGGTGGGGGTGGGAGAGACAGAGACAGAGACAGAGAGAGAGAGAGAGAGAGAGAGAGAGAGAGAGGAAGCATGGCAAAGGGAGACAGAGAAGAGGCACCCAGAGAGTGCAGGGGTGACAAAGAGAAACAGGGAGTGTGAGGAGAGAAGATGGTGGGAGAGAGAAGGCAGGCGGCGGTAGGAAGGAAACATGGAGACAGGAAGATAGTCAAGTCCAGGAGGAGGAGTTGGTGAGCATAGGAGCGCAGTCAGAGGGAAGAGGCAGAGATGGGGAAGGGGTGTTGGGGGACACGTGGAGAAAGATTGGGAAAGACACAAGGAAGGGTCAGGCATATTGAGAAGAAAGGAAGAGAAGACAGGCAAAGGCGGAAGGCAAAAAGGTGAGGAGACAGGGAGAGTGAGGGAGAACAGGGGAGAAGGGAAGTAGGTGGGAAATGTCACAGGGGCCTCTGGCTGGCAGGGCTGAGTGGGGAGGGGCCGGAGGTGGCCTGTGACCTGCGGCTCTAGTCCCCTGCTGCTGACTGTGGTGGGCGGGGAGGGGGTAGGTGGGGCAAGAGTTGCAGAGGGCACCCAGTGACTAGAAAGCTGCAGGCGGGCTGGAGAGATAGGTGAGCGGTTAAGGAGCTTGCCTGCAAAGCCCAAGGACCCGGGTTCAATTCCCCAGGACCCATGTAAGCCAGATGCATATGGTGGCGCATGCATCTGGAGTTCATTTACAGTGGCTGGAGGCCCTGGCGTGCCCATTCTCTCGCTCTCTCTGTATCTCTCTCTCGATAACAAATAAAAAAAATATGCTAAAAAAGAAAGCTGGGGCTGGAGGGATGGCTTAGTAGTTAAGGCATTTGCCTACTAAGCTAAAGGACCTAGGTTTGATTCCCCAGGACCCATGTAAGCCAGATGCACAAGGTGGCACATGCATCTGGAGTTCATTTGCAGTGGCTGCAGGCCCTGGCGTGCCCATTCTCTCTCTCTATCCCTTTCCCTCTCCTTCTCTCTGTCTTCCAAATAAATAAATTAAAATTAAAATTAAAAAAGAAAGCTGGAGGTGCAAAAGGATGGAGGGACAGGCAGCCTGTAGCTCTCCTCTAGATCTGTCAGGAAGGTGGCTCCCCACAAGTGGAGGGGAAAGGAACAGGAACCCAGATATCCAGTGTGTGATGTCTTGGCCCTGCCTGGGAACCTCTAAGTCTGCAGCCCGCCCTCAGCCCCGTCAGTCCACCCGGTAGGGATAGGCTGAGAGGAATTACTGGACACCCAGGGGGCCTGAACCTCTAGGGTGACAGCTCAGGGAATGTATGCTGGCGGCTGAGCCTCGCCCTGGTATTCCAGAGAACATGTTGTGAGGTGCCTGCTCCCCTGTAAGCAACCCCACGGGTGATGCATCCACGGTCCCCCACCAGCACCTCCCCCCCCCCACAGCCCAGGTTTGAGAGTGAATGAGGCTGGAGGGCTGGAAAGGACAGAGCTGGGATTGGAAGAGACTGTAGGGGTGGAGCCTATTAGGTTTTATGTAGGCGGGTTCTAGAAACGATGAGGATGCCTGGGGGTGTGTGTGGGGGGGGGAGATGGAGTCTGAATTGGGAAGGGGCGTGGCTGTAAAAGGCCAAGAACTGTCAAGGTGTCACCCGACGGGGGTTTAAGGAGGAGGCCTAAAGTGATGGAGAGCGAGGCCTGGGGGAGGGCAGGCCTGCAAGAGGTCAAAGATCGGATCTGGATGCCATGGGGGGGGGGTGATGTCTACACCTGGCATGGGCAGGTTCCACAGGGATGAGCTCCCTCCCCCCACCCGCCTTGCCAAGAGGAGGTGGAGCCTGGTGTGTGCCCACCCCACCCCCAATCTCAGGTGGGCGTGGTCGGGCTCGGGCCGGCGTGACGCTCACCGGAGACCTGGAAGAGGCAGGTGGCGGAGCCCACGTCGTTGGAGACGCTGCACTCGTAGCTGCCGCTGCTGTCGCGGCTCAGCGCGTCCAGGCGCAGCTCGGCGTGGTCGGGGGCCTCGGCGTGGTCGGGGGCGTCGGGCGGCGGGGGCAGCAGCTGTCCTTGGAAGCGCCACACGGCCGAGGCGATGCGCTGGGGGCTGCCCCGCTGCAGCGAGCAGCGCAGGAGCACGGGCCGGCCCAGCGCCTGCCGCACGTCCTGGGAAGCGGGCTCCACCTCCGGGGGGACTGGGGAGGGGGGCGAGGCAGGGACCGCGGTCAGCGCGGCGTGGGACACTCGTGTCCCCCGCCAACCCTGTGACACCCCGCCCCAGGCTGGGCCTCCGAGGGCTGATGCCTTAAATGGGTCCGTTTGCCCATCAGGGAATCTCCAGCCAGCTGTGAAAATTGGGGCAATTTAACTTGACCTTTTTTTTTTTTTTTTTTTTTTTCGTTTTTCGAGGTAGGGTCTCACTTTAGCCCAGGCTGACCTGGAATTCACTATGTAGTCTCAGGGTGACCTTGAACTCACGGCGATCCTTCTACCTCTGCCTCCCGAGTGCTGGGATTAAAGGCGTGCGCCACCACCCAGCTAACTTGACCCTTTTATAAAAACCCCTTGGAGCCCGGTGTGGTGGCGCACGCCTTTAATCCCAGCACGGAGGTAGGAGGATTGCTGTGAGTTCGAGACCAGTCTTCCAGCTCAGCCTGAGCTAGAGAGAGACCCTACTTCACAACAAAGAAACGAGGCTGGAGAGATGGCTCCGGGGTTAAAGGAGCTTGATTGCAACAAAGCTCGAGGCACCCACATAAAGCCAGATGCACCAGCTGGCACATGCATCTGGAATTCATTTGCAGATAGATAGAGGCCCTGGGTGTGTCCATCTCTCTCTCTCTCTCTCTCTCTCTCTCTCTCTCTCTCTTGCAAATAAATACAATATTTTAAAATAAAAATACTGGGGGGAGGGAGGGCATTACCATGGGATATTTTTTATAATCATGGAAGTTGTTAATAAAATATTTTTTGGGCTGGAGAGATGGCTTAGCGGTTAAGTGCTTGCCTGTGAAGCCTAAGGACCCTAGTTCGAGGCTAGATTCTCCAGGACCCACGTTAGCCAGATGCACCAGGAGGCGCACGCATCTGGCATTCGTTTGCAGTGGCTGGAAGCCCTGGTGAGCCCATTCTCTTTCTCTCTCTCTCTCTCTTGCTCTCGCTTTCAAATAAATAAATAAAACTAAACAAAAAAATTTAAAAAATTTTTTGAAAAGAAAAAAATAAAGAAAAAAGTGCAATTGAAACAGGAAGAAAAAATAAAAATAAAATAATACACCCCCCCCCGCGTTGAAGATTACTTTTCTTCCAAATCTTATCTCCATCTCAGGATCAAGTTATGTGTGGAAATGAAGACACACAGTGGTCAGAGCTTTGAGGGAGGCGGGGGACTCACAGAGGACCATCAGCTGCACTTGGGCCTCTCGAGGGCGCACGTTGAAGCCGTTGTAGCGAGCTGTCTGGCAGCGGTAGGTGCCGCTCATGTCCCGGCTCACGCGCTCCAGCCTCAGTTTCCCGTCTTGCGTCTCCTCCAAAGCCAGTCCCGAGGGCAACAGGGCTGCCTCCTTGTCCACGCGGGACCAGAGCACGGGTGGCCGCGGCTTGCCCCGCACCTCGCACTGGAGCTCCACGGGAGAGCCTTCGCGCACGGTCACCACCGCCCGGCCCTTGGGGACGCTGATGCTGGGGGGCACTGAGGGACGGGACCCAGGTGAGGAAGGGTTAGAGGCGAGTTAGAACCCCAACCACAGGCTCTCCCCACCGCCCCTCAGAAGGTCCAGAACATAACTTCCCTCCAATCTAGCCCTGAATCAACCATTCGGCTTCCCAAACACTACTGAAACAGGGGACCCCACAATTTTTTAAATATGTGTGTGTGTGTGTGTGTGTGTGTGTGTGTGTGTGTGTTTCATACACATATGTGTGGAAGCCAGAGGACAACTTGGGATGTCACCTTCAGGAAGATCACTTACTTTCTTTTTGAGATTGGCTTAGAATTCGCCAATTAAGATAGACTGACTCCTGGCTAGCAAGCACCAGGGTTGTTTTTTTGCCTGCTTGCCCCTCTCTGGCTCTACGATTCCAAGTCTTTGTCACCATGCCTGGCATGCTTACAAGTGCTGAGGGGGATCGAACCCAGATCCTCGTGCTTAGGAGGCAAGCCCTTGGGGCTGGAGGGATGGCTTAGTGGTTAAGGTGCGTGCCTGTGAAGCCTAAGGACCCAGGTTCAATTCTCCAGGTCCCACATAAGCCAGATGCATATGGTGGCGTATGTGACTGGTGTTGCTTGCAGTGGCTGAATGCTGTGGTGTGCCCATTCTCTCTCTTAAAGAAATACATAAAAAATATTTTTTAAAAAACACTTTATAAAAAAAGAGGCAAGCTTTAACCAAGTGAGCTATTGCCCCAGCCCTGTTTTTTATTTTTTAAACAATTTTATTTATTTGAGACAGAGAGATATATAGAAATAGGCAGGAAGAGAGAGAGAGAGAGAGGAGAGAATGGGCACGCCAGGGCCTTCAGCCTCTGCAAACAAACTCTAGATACATGGCCCCCCCTGTGCATCTGGCTTACGTGGGTCCTGGGAAATTGAACCTGAGTCCTTTGGCTTTGCAGGCAAGTGCTTTAACCGCTAACCCATCTCCCTAGCCCCTGGTTTTTGTTTTTGAGACAGACTCGTGTCCACAGGCTGACTTCAAACTTGCTCTGTAGCTGAGGCTGGCCTTGAGCTCCTTGTCTCAGCTTCCTAGACACTGGGATTATAGACATGAGCCACCACACCTGGTGAATCTGGGTAGGGTCGTGCTCTAGCCCAGGCTGACCCTGGAATTCAGTATGGAGTCTCAGGGTGGCCTCGAACTCATGGCCATCCTCCACCTGTACCTCCTGAGTGCTGGGATTAAAGGCGTGCGCCACCACGCCCGGCATGAATCCCATCTTTTAACCCCTCCTTTCTCAGTCCCTTCTCCTACCCCTGAGCCTTTCATTTTTCTTGTCTTAAATGTTATCACAGAGTGTTAATACCTCCTCCTCACCACCGCCACCACCACACACATATGCTAGCCTTTCTTCCAGAGTAACAGAACAGTTTTGGCTGGGCAATAAAGACTATATAATACTGACCAATGGGGTGTGAGGTTTAAAAAGGTCTCTCTCTCTCTCCTCCTTCCTATAAGCCACAACGCAAACACAACCACCATCATGGAGGAGATAGCATGGTCAGGAGATGGAGCCCGGGGTCCTGAGGGCTTGGTGGAGCAAAGCTGCTGTCTGAAACCAGCCTGCCCACCACCAGGCTTCGACATGAGGAAGGAACACAGACCAAGCTCATTTGCGGTGCTGGGGAGAGAACCCAGAACCTTTTCCCAGGCTGGGCCAGGGCTCGGCCACCGTTCAAGAGAGTTCGTTCTTCACAGCCGAGCCTGAGTCACCTCAACACAGTGCCCAAATTGAGGGTCTCTGGAAGGTGTCCCTGGGTTCCAGCCACATTGAGCAAATTAAAGTGCATCCATGCATTGTATCATTAAATGCTAAATGTTGAACATTAAATATGATTAAATATAAAAGTAATTATTTGAATAACTCCACGAGGAAGGCAACGGTCCAATTAGCCAGTTCACATGATTTATATCCTGTCAATGTTTCCACACTTTTGGCCTTTTGTAGTTTTTTTTGTGTGTGTTTTTCCTCTTTGTATTTTAGAGCCAGTTCATTCATTCCCTTCCCCTCCTTTAAATGGCTTCCATGCCCTAGGCATCAGACCTACCAGCCAAATGCAGAGACAGCCCTGGCTCTTGAAGCATCCCCAAACTCTCCAGACCCCCCACCACCACCCCACCATAGGCTTACCAGGGCCTGCCATAAGCTGAACTGTGTTTCCTCAAAATGCCTATGTTGGGGCTGGAGAGATGACTTAGTGGTTAAGGTATTTGTCTGCAAAGCCTAAGGACTCAGGTTCAGTGAGAGACTCAGTAGTTAAGGTGACTGAGGAAGACATCTCCCATCGACTTCTGGCCTCCAGATGTATGCTCACATGTGTGCCCACACACCTGTACACAATCATATGCACATGGACACGCACCACACACAAAATCCTATGTCGGGGACTGGAGTGACAGCTTAGCGGTTAAGGAGCTTGCCAGCAAAGCCAAAGGACCCAGGTTCAATTCCCCAGTACCCATGTAAAGCCAGACGCATAAAATGGCACATGTATTTGGAGTTCATTTGCAGCAGCTGGAGGCCCTGGTACGCCCATTCTCTGTCTGTCTGTATCTTTGTGTGTGTGTCTGCATGCAAATAAATAAATATTTTTTGAAACTCCAGGGCTGGAGAGATGGCTTAGTGTGGTTTAGGCGCATGCCTGCGAAGCCTAAGGACCCAGGTTCGATTCTCCAGGTCCCATGTAAGCACAAGGGGGTACCTGCATCTGGAGTTTATTTTCAGTGGCTAGAGGCCCTGGTGTGCCCATTCTCATTCTCTGTCTCAAATAAATAAGTAAATAAAATAAAATCTTAAGAAAGAAATCCTATGTTTGGAGTCCTAACACCAGTTCCTCAGAATGCGACTGTATTTGGAGACAGGGCTTATCAAGGAGCAACAGAGGATGAAGTCACCAAGATGCTCCTTTCTAAGCTAGTCTGACTGGTGTCCTTAACAGTAGGGCAGACTAGGTACAGACATGCATAGTGAAGACACAGCGCACGACACCGTCCACCGGCCAAGGAGAGACCCACGAGGCCTTCCAGCACCATGACCACAGACAGCCAACCTCCACGGCCGCGAGGAAATGAATGCCTGCTGTTGACGCCACCCGGCGTACAGGACTGTGTTACCACTCCCCTAGCCAATTTCTCCAGTCTACAAACCCACTCTCTTTCCATCCAAATGGCCAATGTGAAGCATGGGACACAAGACCCTCCTCCTCACTCTGGTCTTCCCCCCCCCACACCACTGCCTGCCTCCCCCACAGTGACCCGCCGTCCCTCCAGATGTCCCCACCTGTCTCAGAGGAGATGTTGACCTCCACGCTGAGGTCAGGCACAGGTGACCCCGGGAAGGAAGCCATGCACAGGTATGTGCCATAGTCACTGAAGTGCAAGTCGATGAGCTCCAGGCTGCTGGTGACTGCTGGCAACTCAGGGTCATTGCGGGTGACCAGCAGCCGCTTGGACATCCGGGCCGGCTTGCCGTTCTTGAACCACTGGTAGGTCACCTTCTCCTGGGGCACTGCATCCACGTGGCACGACAGCTTCAGGTCCTGGCCCAGCTGGATGTTCTCGCTCTCTTTGATCACATCTGGGGTGATCTGGAATGTGGCATTCTTCATGACTACAAGGGGGTGGGCAGGGAGTGAAGCTGGCGCCGGCCCAGAGCCCGGCGTCCGTGTCCCACCCCAGCCCGCCCCGGCTTTTCTCCTTATACTGGCCCTCCAGAGGTTAGACACACTCCTCGACTTAGAAATGATCCTGCCGTGGGCTGAAGAGATGGCTCAGTAGTTAAGGCACTTGCCTGCAAAGCCTAAGAACCCAGGTTCAATTCCCCAGGACCCATGTAAGCCAGATGCGCAAGATGGCACATGTTTCTGGAGTTCATTTGCGACGGCTGGAGGCCCTGGTGTGCCTATGCTCTTTCTCTCTTCCTTTTCTCTCTCTCTCAAGTAAATAAAATATTAGATATGATTCCACTGCCTCATTTTCCTTCCCTTTTTGCACACCTAGGTGCATGATATGTGTGCGTGTGGGTGCACACGTGAAAGCCAGAGGTTGGCATCTTCCTCAGTGATTCTTCTCTTTTATTTGTGGAGGCAGGGTCTGTCAAACCCAGAGCTCACTGATTCTGCCCAGTCTAGCAAGGCAGCTTGCCCTCTCTCTGCCTCCTGCGTGTCTCGGCTTACAGGCGGTCCCCGTGCCCCATGGGCGCTGGGAATTCAAACCCTGGCCCTCCAGCTTGCACAACAAGCACTTCACCGAGTGAGCCACTTCCCCAGTACGTTGGATACATTTTTAAAGCTTTTAAAAGCTCACTGTAGAAAAGTGAGGTTGGTACTCAGTCCAGGTGTTAGCGATTGCACTGTGCTCAGATGAAAACATCTTAACCTATCTCCCATCTCTGGGGAAGATATTTAACATCCCCATTTTGCAAAGAAGAGACCTGGGTGTGGCTACTTTAACTAATCAGCTCCCCCAAAGCACTCTTGACCAGGACATCGCTTTATTTTTATTTTAAATCCCGAACATGCAAAACACCAATTTGGAACGAAGCACCATCATAATAGCGATTCTGTCTAGAGAGTGGAACCGAGGAAACTGAAGGGTGATTAATTTGCGCAATTTTCCCCCTTTGTGCTGTTTGACTCTCTGCGACAAGCCTGTGTAATTTTTTCATGATAAAAGACCAACACAATTATCTCACATGCAATTACATAAAAACACAGAATTTAGAAAACTAAGAGTCTGGTCGCTTTTTCAAAATGTGAGTCTTGTTTCAAGTCAGCCAAGAATCACAGTCGTTGGGCTGGGGAGATGGCTTAGTTGTTAAGACACTTGCCTGCAAAGCCAAAGGACCCAGGTTGGATGCCCCAGGACCCACGTAAGCCACATGCACAAGGTGGCACATGCATCTGGAGTTCATCTGCAGTGGCTAGATGCCCTGGTGTGCTCATTCTCTCTGTCTCTGCCTCTTTCTCTCTCAAATAAATAAAAATTATATACGTGTGTGTGTGTGTGTGTGTGTGTGTGTGTATAATTTTGTTTTTTTGAGGTAGAGTCTCACTCTAGCCCAGGCTGACCTGGAACTCACTATGTAGTCTCAGGGAGGCCTTGAACTACTTCTGCCTCCCGAGTGCTGGGATTAAAGGCGTGTGCCACCAGGCCCAGCAAAAATAACTAAAAAGAAAAAAAAAGGAAAAAAGCCAGGCATGGTGGTGCATGCCTTTAATCCTAGCACTCAGAAGGCAGAGGTAGGAGGATCACTGTGAGTTCAAGACCACGCTGAGACTACATATTGAATTCTAGGTCAACTTGGACTAGCGTGAGACCCTACCTGGAAAAAGAAGTATTTTCTCCTTGAGTCAGAAAAGCAAAATTAATATCATAATGAATAGCTGACAATAACCAAGGCTGAAGTTTAGTAAGAAGTTTGTACTGTAGACTTTTTACTTAGTAATTATCTTCAGATTTTCTGAAATGCTTTTCTACTAAAGAGTGACATATATGGTTTATGGAAATGTATGTTATTTTCACTTAAATTCAGTTATGTAGGGAGCTAGAAATAAAGCCAGGAAATTTCTCTTTAAGCCTGTAGTTTCTGCAGGTAGTTTTTGTAGCCTCAGTTTACCAATCTAAAAAAAAAATTAAGTCAAGCACGGCGGTCCACACTCATAATCTCGGCACGTGTAGGCTGAAGTAGGAGGATCACCATGAGTTCTAGGTCAGCCTGGGACAGAGTGAGACCATGCTTCAAAAAAACAAAAGTAAAACCTGGGTATGATGGCACACACCTTTGATCCCAGCACTCAGGGAGGCAGAGTTAGAAGGGTTTCTGTGAGTTCCAGGCAAGCCTAGGCTACAGTTAGACCCTACACCTCAAAAACATACACACACACACACACACACACACACACACACACGCACACACACGGTGGTGCATGCTTCTGGAGTTTGTTTGCAGTGGCTGGAGGCCCTGGTGCACCCATATATTCTCTCTCACTCTCTCTTTCTCTCTCTCCATCCCTCTCTCTCCCGGCATGGTGGTGCACACCTCTGATCCCAGCACTTAGGAGGCCGAGGTAGGAGGATCACTGTGAGTTCAAGGCCACCCTAAGACTACATAGTGAATTCCAGGTCAGCCTGGACTACACCCCACCTTGAAAAAACCAAAATAAAGAGAGAGAGGAAAAAAGGAGAGAGAAAGGAAAGGAGGGAGAGAAGAAGGAAGGGAGGGAGGGAGGGAGGGAGGGAGAGAGGGAGGGAGGGAGGGAGGGAGGGAGGAAGACTGGTAAGTAAAGCTTTAACAAAATTTAGTTCTTCTGCCCCCTTCTGACAGACAGCTGAATTGCAGGGAAATTACAGCGCTTCATAGCTCAGCCCACCCCACCTCCAGAGGGAAGAAAGGCCTTTCTCCCAGTCCACCAGAGGCCCCTGGAGAACTGGGACTCTGTCTCCCACACAGCTTTCCCGCCTACCCCTTCTGAGGCCACGTACATCGCACCAGCAGGTTGACGGTCTTCTTGGCAGGGTTGCCCACGTTGTTGGTGGCTGTGCAGTTGTAGTAGCCAGAGTCCCGGGCCTGCACTGAAGGGATGGTGAGGGTGCCACCCTGGGCCAGAGCACCCAGGGGCAGTGGGCCGGGCCCGTGGGACCACTGTAGCTGGGGGAGGGGATCGCCACCTGTCAGCAGACACTGCACCGTCACATTCTCCCCGGGGTTCACCACCAGAGTTTCATTCACAGACAGCTTCAGGGCTGGCGGTGCTGAGGACAAGGAGGTGTGTGTGGCAGGGGTTCTTAGGAAACCCTGAGGGCTATATGGGCGGGCGGGGGGGGGTGGTAAGGAATACATGGGGGCCAGGGCAGCCCTGGGGAGGGGTGAGAAGGGAGAACCCAGGAGGAGCAGAAAGTGGGAAACAGGGCTGGGCACCGCTGTGGGGAGTTGGCCCAGGTGCAAGAGGGGTGTGAGCCGGGAAGCGCCGGTACCCGTGGTATTGGTGAGCTTGAAGGTGATGGCCTTGTCTGGGATGCCGCACACATTGCGCACGGACACCTGGCAGGTGTAGCTTGCATAGTCCTGCGGCCGCAGGTTCTTGAGTTTCAGGACCTTGGTCTCTCCCTGGGCGGCAGTGGACCACTGGAGTCAGGGGCATGTTTGGTTTCTGGGGGGAGCCCCCCCACATTCATTCACTGCACACCACAGGTAACAGACAATTCCTATCCCAGTTCCCAACCCCCTAAGCTCCATTCATATCATCTCCCCCCCCCACCCCCAGGGACTGCCCATGCCCTAGCCAGTGCCCTCATAGCGTTCTCTGGGGGCAGAAGCTGCTCTGGTGCATGCTGGCCAGGCTCAGGTCACAGTTTCACCCCTCTGGTGAATGGAGGAATGAAGAGGAGATCCTGCTATGATGGGCCCTCCGGCCACATGTGAGGCGCCCACAGCCACCTCTGAAAGCCCTCCCTGGCTGGGTGGTTTTATCACCATCTCCTGGGACTGCAGGGTGATGGCATGGAATGAGGAAGGACCACCCCACATCAACTCCTACAGTGACTGGGTCCCAACCTCAGTCAGTCAGCAGCAGCAAGCAAGGAGGAATCCCTGTCCCTTGGGTGGCTGGCTTTTCCCGAGTAACCATGCTCTGTGGAGTGTGTTTTGGGTTCTCCTGTTCCTGCACTAACCGCCGGCGCCCTCCCCCTTGACTTTTCTGAACTGACGAGCATCTCTGTGCAGACCCAAAACTGTTGGGGGGGGGCCTGGAGAGATGGCTTAGCGGCTAAGGCACTTGCCTGAGAAGCCAAAGAACCCAGGTTCGATTCCCCAGGACCCACGTAAGCCAGATGCACATGGTGGTGCATGTGTCTGGAGTCTGTCTGCTTGCAGTGGGTAGAGGACCTAGCATCCCCTTTCTCTCTCTCTCTGTCTCTCCATCTCAAATAAATATCTCTCCATCTCAAATAAGTAAATAAATAAAACTTGTTGGGAGTCAGGGTAGTTGTAAGAATTGCAGGTCACTAGACCTCAGCGCCTCCAGTGGGGTGCAGGAGGAAGGGCAAGGGGAGCCAGCTGCCTTGCTGACCTGGGTGTAGAGGGGCTCATAGATGTCGACGCCATTGTCCTGGCTGTGGGACAGCGTGTCAGAGCCCCGCTTCCAGATGAAGCGGGCAGGTGGGTTGGAGTTGACGGTGCAGCGCAGGAAGACAGTCTTCTCCTGATAGAAGTTGCCACGCACGTCGCTCACCGTCTGGTGCACTGTCAGCACGGGCTCGTCCAGGTCTGCAAGGAATCAGGATGCGGTGACCCTTAAGCGTGGTCTCATGCTCCTGGGAGCCCTTGGGGAAAGTAGAGCCATCCTCCAAGGACATTTTCAGCCGGGCGTGGTGGTGCACGCCTTTAATCCCAGCACTTGGGAGGCAGAGGTAGGAGGATCATTATGAGTTCAAGGACACCCTGAGACTACACAGTCTGGGCTAGAGCAAAACACTACCTCAAAAAAAAAAAAAAAAAAAAAAAAAAAAAAAGACAGCTGGCCAGGGTGGTGCACTCCTTTAATCCCAGCACTTGAGAGACAGAGGTAGAAGGATTGCCATGAGTTCGAGGCCACCCTAAGACTACATTGTGAATTCCAGGTCAGCCTAAGCTAAAGTGAGACCCTACCTTGAACAAACAAGACAACAACAAAAAAGGGCATTTCCAGAAAGCAGATTCCCCCTTTTATCCCCTAGGTCTTTAAGCTTGACCAACATGTTAAGAGGCAGGTAAATGGACCTGATGGCATCCCAGACTCCCTCCCAGGGACCTGCATGGGGGCACCTCGTTATATACCCTTTGACCATGGGGCAGAAGGGACAGTAGACTGGAAACCAGGAAAACCTCCTTCAACTCCCAGTTTGGCTGTGAATTTGCAGTGTGGTTTGCCTAAGTCTCTTTTCTTTCTGGGACTGTTTATTCACTGGTCAATTACACTAGATGGGTGGCATTCAACCTGGAAATGTTCTTTTCTATTTATTTATGTATTTATTTATTTAGATAGCGTCTCATGCATTTCAGGCTGGCCTCTAACTCACTACATAGCCAAGGATGACTTCAAATTCCTGATTCTTCTGCCTTTACCTCTTGAGGTCCAGGAGAACAGGTGCAGGCTACCATACCAGTTTGTGGTGTTCTGGGAATCGAACCTGCAACCTAACTGACCTGCATCCTCAGCCTGGGTTTTTTAAATATATTTATTTACCTACTTGCTTGCTTGAGAGAGACAGTACTCCTAAACGCTGCAAATGAACTCCAGACACATGCATCACCTTGTGCACCTGGTTTTATGTGGGTACTAGGGAATCAAATATGGGTCCTTAGGTTTTGTCAGCAAGTGTCTTAACCTCTAAGCCATCTCTCCAGTCCTGATGTTTGTTTTTTTTTTTTCTTTTTCTTTTTCTTTGGTTTTTCTTTTTTTTTTTTTAATTTTTATTAGCATTTTCCATGATTATAAAAAAAATCCCATAGTAATTCCCTCCCTCCCCCCTTCCCACTTTCCCCTTTGAAATTCCATTCTCCATGATATTACCTTCCCATCACAATCATTGTACTTACATATATACAATATCAACCTATTAAGTACCCTCCTCTTTTGGTTTTTCAAGGTAGGGTCTTACCCTAGTCCAGGCTGACCTGGAATTCACTATGTAGTTTTAGGGTGGCCTCAAACTCATGGTGAACCACCTACCTCTGCCTCCCAAGTGCTGGGATTAAAGGCATGAGCCACCATGCCTGGCCCTGAGGTTTTCTTTTAATACTGATGGGTGGTGATGCTCATGTGTAGTGCCAGAAGTCATAACATGGATCACCTGTGGGACTTAGTTGACGGGGAGAGGGCGTGAGGGACCTGTACTGGGCCTTAAAAATGCTGTTATTTTGAAATGGATGGGGCTGGTACATACATGCATATATTTGGAATTATAAAATTGTTGCTTAAGATCAATGTGCTCTTTTGGATATAGGTTAATGTTTAAAAAAAAACTTTTTAGGGGCTGGACAGATAGCTTAGTGGTTAAGGCGCTTGTCTGCAAAGCCAAACGACCCAGGTTCAATTCCCCAGTACCCACGTAAAGTCAGGTGCACAAAGTGACGGTGTGTGCCTGGAGTTCATTTGCATTGGCATACACACACACCCTCTCTCTCTTTCTCTCAAATAAATTTTAAAAATAAAATATTTTTAAAACTTTAAAAATATCACCATGGGATATTTTTTTATAATCATGGAAAATGTTAATAAAAATTAAAAAAAAAAAACTTTAAAAATATCCTCAGTATCACTTTTGAGCCATTCCTGTCATTTACACCAGAACCTCCGGAAGTGGGGACCAGGCATTGACATTTATTTTTTTCAAGGAAGGGTCTCACTCTAGCCCAGGCTGACCTGAACCTCTGTAGCTCCAGGCTGGCCTCAAAGTAGGAGCGATCCTCCTACCTCTGCCTCCCAAGTGCTGGGATTAAGGCTGTGCACCACCACACCTGGTCTCGTGTTTTTGTTTTTTATGTTTTTTTCGGGGGCGGGGAGGTTATACTAACATTTAAAAAGAAAAGCGTGCAATCTAGCCCAGTGTATCCCCCGTCCACCTGTCCATGCGAGGTGGCCTGGGGATGCATAAAAGATGCCCCCTCCCCAGTGGCACCTCGGCCCCTTCACTCCACTCCCTGAGCCCTCCGGAGCTAGCCCTGGCCTGGGCGGGGACCGCGGGGCGCTGGACGCACACTGCACGTCCACGCGGATGGACTTGATGGCCGCCACGCCCACGCCGTTCTCCGCCTTGCAGTAGTAGCGGCCGCCCTGCGTGCGCGCCACGCGCTCGATGCGCAGCGTCTCGTTGAACACCGACGTCTCCTGGAACTTGTCCGACGCGCTGCCCGCGGTCTTGGTCCACCGCACCTGGGCGGACAGGACAGTCACCGGTCAGTCGCCGCACTGGGGCGGGGCTGAGGGCTGAACTGCGGCGGCGTCCCCTCCCTCCCCACTGCCCGCACCACGCGCACATCCAGGCCTGACCCCAACAGGGGGTTTTCACGGGCCCCCTCCCCAGGGCAGTCTGTGGAACAGCAAACCCTTCTCAGGGCCACTGGGAGATCTGGATAAAACCACGTGTGCACTATTCTACCTATGGGCTTAGTGACCTGGTAGGTGTCTCATCCCTCAGCCTCACAGGTCCCCTGTGGGAAAAGGATTTGGAAGCCAGCGTCCATGATGACCTCCTGGCCCTCTCATTATTCTGCAATCCCTGCCCACTTCTCCTCCCCTTGTGCTGCCAACAGAACTGAGCAGGAGAGACCAGAATGTGGAAGACTGATTTCCACCCTGGCCTTTCCTTGGGGCTGAAGAAAGCCAGCTCTTGACCTGCGGCCCCAGGTCACCAGCTGCATCGTCTTTCGGGAGGAGAGAATTCTGCAGCCACGGCCATGCTCAGAGCCGCCTTGTGAGAGGCCCTGAGTCGGAGTCAGCCTGCTAAGCCGCTCCTGGATCCCTGCCCACAGGCACTGAGACACAGGAAGCGTTTGTGGTTTTAAGCTCTTGAGTTCTGGAGTGCTCATAGTCAACAATAACTAATACAGCACAGTGCCCACTTTGCAGAGTAAAACACCTAAACGGTGCCTGGCACACGTGAGTCATGCAGCAAATCTCTATTATTGGTACTGCTCTAAGTCACAGAAAAAGGGCCGGAGAGATGGCTTAGGTGTTTGCCTGCGAAGCCCCAGAACCCAAGTTTAATTCCCCAGGACCCATGTAAGCCAGATGCACAAGGTGGCACATGTGTCGAATTCATTTACAGCAGTTGAAGGCCCTGGCACATCCATTCTCTCCTTCCTTCCCTCCCTCCCTCCCCCCCCCTCTCAGCCCTTTTCTCTCTTAAGTAAATAAACAAATAAAATTTAAATTAATTAATTAATTAAAATAAATAACAGAAAAAGACCAATGCTCACATGTGCTGTTTACCAACTCAGGAAAACAAAGGTTCAAGAAAACCTCATCAGGTTCACATAATGAAGTCTGTGGGTTTGGCGGCCCGGTTGTCTTTGTTATGAGGTAGGGGCTCGCTGTATCCCAGGTTGACCTGGAACTCACTGTACAGCTCAGGCAGGACGAAAATTCATGACCACCCTCCCACCTCAGCCTCCAGTGGCTCCAGTGAGCCACCATGCCTGATTTAGGGTTCAGTCTTGAATCTGGGGAGAACTGTTTATTATGAGACAAGACAAGGACCTTACAAGATTCTCAGCCTTTGTTCCTTTAAATATTGCCTTCTGGGCTCAGTGGCTAAGGCACTAGCCTGCAAAGCCTAACAACCCAGGTTTGATTCTTCAGTACCTATGTAATGCCAGATGCACAGAATGGCGCATGTGTCTGGAGTTTGTTTGCAGTGGCTGGAGGCCCTGGCATGCCCATATTCTCTCTCTATCTCAAATAAATAAAAATAAAATATTTAAAAAATTAGTTAATATTGTCTTGTCTGTTTTCTGTATTCGCTTCTTCTATAATACATCAATTTCCATTGTAGCTTCACATTCAATCCTCCATATCTTTCAACTAACTTTTACCTTTTTTTTTTTTTTTTAAGACAGGATTGCACGTAGCCCAGACTGGCCTGGCAGTGCTACATACAGCTGAGGATGACCTTGAATTTCTGATCCTCCTGTCTCTACCTCCCTAGTGCTGGGATTCCAAACATGCACCACTACACTCAGTTTTATGCAGTGGTGGGGACTGAGCCCAGGTTTCTGTGTGTGCTAGATAAGCACTCTCTCAACTGAGCCCCATCTCTAATTCCTCTTTTCATTATTTCCTCTTTAAAAAATGACTTATATATTTATCTGTAAGCAGAGCGAGAGGAAGAAAGAGAGAGGGAATGGGGGGGGGGGGCACCAGGGCATTTTGTAACTGCTAATGAACTCCAGACACAGATGCCACTTTGTGTAGCTAGCTTACCATGTGTACTGGGGATTCAAACTCTGGGGTCATCAGGCTTTAAAAGCAAGTGCCTTTAACTGTTGAGCCATCTTTCCAGCCCCGTTCTGTCATCTTCTATGTCTTCTCCAGACTTACGGCTGATTTCCTTAGATCTTTCATCTAATTCCCTAATTTTCTCTTTAGCTATCTCTCAGATACTGAGGCCATCTTTTCTTTTCCAAAGACTGTATCATTTTTATTTCTCTGATTTCTTTTTTTTTTTTAATATTTATTTATTTATTTAGTTAGTTATAAGCAGAGAGGGACAGAGAGAATGGGCAAGCCAGGGCCTCTAGCCACTGCAACTGAACTCTAGACGCATGTGCCTCCTTGTGCATCTGGCTTTATGTGGGAACTGGGGAATCGAACCCAGGTCGTCAGTCTCTGCAGACAAACACCTTTACCACTGAGCCATCTCTGCAGCCTCCTATTTCTGTGATTTCTATTTGCTTTTACATCCTTACACATAGGTGCTCCAGCCACATGGGCCTCCCCATCACACCCTTGAATGTATTCTGTTCATTGTTTTGCAGTGCAGTGTCCTGTCCCCCACCACCCCTGCAGCACACACCAAAACACCATCTTGTTTCTCTCCTGTTTGTTTCATTACAAGTTTCTATTGTGTGTGTTTCGTGTTCTAGACACAGTGATGGGTCTTGGGGATGCAGCCAGAGTTCCTGTTTTCATTGAAGCCAGTTGGGGAGCAAGGGATGGGTCTCATGGCCCAGGTCAGGTGGGGAACCGAGTGGACAGAGGTAGGAGGAGTTCTGTGAGTTCAAGGCCAGCCTGAGACTACATAGTGAATTCTAGGTCAGCCTGGGCTAGAGTGAGACCCTACCTCAAAAAACCAAAAGAAAAAAAAATCAATAGAGTGGGCACAACTGAGGTCAAAAATGGAGAGGGAATCTAGGAATCTATGCTGAGAATGGAGGCACGGACTCAAGTTCATTGTTGCCACCAATGACTGGAGAATATAGTTGTTGGGGAAAGGAAAAGACTACAGTAGAGAGCTAGCAAACCAAACTCAGATGGAGGGCTAGGGACATAGCTCAGTTGGTCGAGTTCTTGCCTAGCAGACATTAAGCCCTGGGTTCAATTCTCAACACTGCATAAAAACATCAGGAAAATATTTGTAATTCCAGCACTTCAGAGGTAAATGCAGGAGGATTAGAAGTTCAAAGTCATCCTTGGCTACACAGCATTTGGAGCCAGACCAACCTGGGTTACATAAGTAAGACCCTATCTCAAAAAAAGGGAGGGCTGGAGAGATGGCTTAGCAGTTAAGATGCTTGCCTGTGAAGCCTAAGGACCCAGGTTCGATTCCCCAGTACCCATGTAAGCCAGATGCACATGTTGGCGCACATGCGTCTGGAGTTCCCTTGCAGTGACTAGAGGCCCTGGGGTGCCCATTCTTCCTCTCTCCCTCCCTCTCTCTCTCTTCTTCTCTCCTTGCAAATAAGTAAGAAACAGAAAATATTAAAAGAAAACAAAAATAGGTATGTATGTACACTTAGTCATGGCCACCAACGGTCACATATCAAGCACACTCAGATGGCCAGCTCAGCCTTAGTGGGACGTAGCCCAGCTGCTTCACGGACTTGTAGGGAGGAGCATGGACACTGCAGTTGTCACGCATGACGCAAACACTCCCCTAAACAAGCCTTTGAGGACAAGCCATGGTGGCTGCCTTTATAAGGAAAGAACCTTTCCACACATACCTGCTTATCTAAAAGCCACAGATAGCTCTGAAAGCCATCCTGTTCCCCAAATTACCCAGGGGAAAAAAAAAAAGGATTGCATATTTCAGTGTCCCTCCCAGAACCCAATTGCTACCATTTCTGCTGCTGCTAAGGTATTAAAGGTCACAGCAGCTCAATGGCAAATTCCAGCGTCCCTCCTCTCCCGTCCACCCCGGGCCTCCTCCCATCTGCTCTCTGCCACAACCGGCCGGCGCTCCCTGCCTGAACCGTACGCTTGATCTGTGATGAAGCCCGGCTGGCATTTCCAGACTCTTATCTTTCTGTCCCCTTCTAGTTGCTTTGGGTTCTTTGAACCTCCAGAGTGCGCGGCGCGCCTTCCAGAAGCTTCCTGAAGTGGAGATTGTTTTAAGCCCTGCACGTCGCTCCTGGAGCCTCCAACCCAAAGGTGGACGTGCTGGGGGCCCTTTGTGCCAAGCTACAGCGGACACCAGTGCTAGAATTCAGTTCGATTTCCACCCTCCCAAGTCCTGAGTGACCCTCGGAGCTTACCCAGCCTCTCTGAGCCCAGTTTCCTCAGCTGTAAAACGGAGACTTTGGGGAAGCCAATAAAAGACAGTCGAGAGGAAAAAAAGGACCCAAAAACGCTGCATGGTGGTGGGCGTTTAATGCTCTGCCCTGGAGCTCTGGTTGAGAGTGTGTGCAAGGGTGTGTCCACTTCACAGAGGACAGCAGACTGATCTACTTGTATTCCGCTGGTCCTCACTGGTCAATGTACTCCCACCATGGAGATGACAACCTCCAGCTCAATTCCACAAAGTTAATTCCCCAGCTAGCGCACCCCCCCCGTGGACGTGACCTGTTGTGTTGCCCGCGCCTTGTGGCACTGTAGTCCCCAGCTCCTGCCACCTCACAGGTTGTGATCCCAGCAGGGCATAGGGCAGGGCTCACTGGGCTCAAGGTGGGTGCTACCTGGGAGTGTACCAGGAGAGAACTAGGGCAGAGACTGCCTGGGGGGGGCGGGGCTTACCTGGGGTCGAGGGTGCCCAGTGACCAGGCACTGCAGTACCAGGGTGTCGCCTTCCCGGATGGTGTAGACACGCTCACTGATGCTGTCTTCTTTCACCACACAGGCCTGGCCAGCGTGCACGATCTGGGCCTGGGCTGGAGCTGATGGAGAGAGGCCAGAGGAGGTTTAAGGAAAACGCCCGGAGCCCACTGGGGCGAAGGCCACGTCCGACGGGGTGGGGACGAGGAACGGCCACCCCCACATGACCTTCTGGGTCATTCCTGGGAGGCCTGAACCTACTGGGCCAGGAATGACTCTTCGCAGGGCTCCCCCGCCACACCCGACCCTGCCAGAACCAGATTTGGGGACTTGGAAAAGGGATGGCTCTGTGGATAGTGGCAGGAGATCTGTGCTCTTCAGGGGTTGCTGTGCGAATTAGACTGGCTGTGGCTCTGTTAGCTTCCGAGCTCTATGTGGCTCTCAGCCCAATGAGGCAGGTACACCGATCCTCTGACTGCTAACGAATGGTTCAAAATGCTTACCTCGACGAACTGCCCCTCGCCAGAGGAGCTACCTCGGACAAAAGCCTCTAGAAGGTGGCCTGTGCCCCAGAACACCCACTTGTACACACAAAGGGCTAGGTCACTGTGACATTGCCTGTACTTAAGCCCCCCCCCCCCGGCCCCCCGGGACAGGCTAAGGCTGTCTGAACACCTCTGCTTGCCCACTCCATCCTTTCTTCAGCCTCAGTGGTTCCCCAGCAGGTCACCAACCTACACCCCCACATCTCACCCCCACCGGTCTCAGCCTGTGAGAGACAAGGAACTTGAGACAGCTCCCTCCCAGCCTCTCTCCCAAAGCCATTTCATTTTCGTTGCTTGTCACCAAGCCTGTGCATAGCTCCTTCTCCAAGGCACAGAACATCTCACAAGGGGCTAGGGAGCTCCTCACAGACTGTCCGCCCTTGCCCACAGTGGCCAGAGCTGGGGATTCCAACCCAGAACGTGGCCAGAGGCGTGCTGTGGGAAACCGGCCGACATCCAGCCCCACTGTCCCGACATCACCCCTGCCCACCAGTGCTTGGGTTCTGGGGAGGAGAGAAGACCTTAGCTTCACACCTGCTTGCTCACAGAAGAGAGCAGAGAAAGTGGGAGATCAGGGGGAGGGAGAGACAAAAGGCATCAGATACACAGGGCACCCCTGCCCAAAAAGGTACCCAAAGATAAGATAAAGCTGAACATAAGGGGAGCCATCCCCTCCAGAGAGTATAGAACAACAGGGCATGTATAAAACAACGCTAGATCTGTCTGTCGGGTTCAGGCCTGTGGTCCTTAGGCCTGCTGGTCCGTGAATTTCAGCTTGGTCCCCACATTAGCTTCAAGTAAGTCCATGTTGAGGTGGCTAAGGGAGACCCTGGGTGGAGAGAGGTCCTGGGGTAATAGAGAATGGGAGGGGGTGCTCCAGGAGGCTGGGGTGGAAGAGGTGGCATTTGTCCCTGACTTCAAAGCACCTATATAGAGGCTCTTTGCTAGTGGCCAGAGCCAAGTCCCACATCGAATGGTACCAGGGGAAACTAGCAGTGAACGCAGGGCCTTGCTTTTCCCACTTCTGATATGGGGAGCATCTAACTCACCCTGGAGACTCACATCAGCGGAGGTGCTGCTGAAGTGACAAATGAGGGTGTAGGGAATTATCACGTGTTCTGCTGACATCTTAAGTAGGGCCTGCCACCAGCATCCATGAGACAGGTGTGAACTACAGAGATGCTGTCCCCAGAGGCAAAAAGGCAGCAGGTTAAAAAAAAAAAAAAAAAAAAAGTCTTTTTGTTGTTGTTTTGTAACAGGGGCTCATGTCTCTCCGGCTGGCCTGAAGTGCTAGGTAACGGGATGTTCTTGAACTCTGATCTTCCTGTTCCCACTTGACAAGCGCTGGGATGACGGGTGGGCCCCAGCGCACCAGTGAGGCTGAGGAGCTTGCAGGGCAGCCCCTGGCATGATGACGCAGGTTACGCTTAACAAACGATTTCTTTGAAGCGACAGATTGGGCCAATTGTCTGAAAAAAGTGTCCAGGTGACCATCCTCCTTGTGTGGCTATCACAGAGGAATGAGGCTGGCATGCAAATCGAGAGACAAGCTGTGCATCTTTGGGCAACTCAAGTCACCTCTGAGCCTCAGTTTCCCTACCTTTAAGAGGGAAGTGGATGGACTGTCTCCTCGGTCTTTTCTACCCTTCTCTGGCTATTAATTTTGTAAGCGACACACAGTGGGTATATGAGATGCGCACCGGGCTCCAGGGACTGGCCTGTCACTGTGCCATGGAAAGGCTTATATGGAAGAGATAGACATCTGTGCCCAGGCCTCCAGGAAATCTCATCAAGTGACAATATACCAAGAGATACTGTGTATGCTGGTGGCTGATAAGAGCGGGAGGCCACATGCATGTCTGGAGGCCCCGGGTACCTCTCAACAAGGAAGACGTCGATTTTACAGGCTTCAATGGAAGATAAGCTATAATCTTGGACACCGTGGCTTGCCCATAGCAAGGCAGTGTTGTAATGACAGACGCTTTGTTGACTGATAAAAGATGCTGTAAAAGAGCTGGAGAGCGACACAAGCTCAGGGCAGCCCAGACCGGGGAAGCAGGGGGCCGGCAGGCAGACACAGGGCCTTGCCGCTTCTTTGCTAGAGATGGGGCTGCGACAAGGTATCGTGGCTAACATCATTAAGATTATCCAACTTCCTTGGCAACATTAAGACTCTCAGAGCTAGGGAGATGGCTCAGCAGTTAAAAGTGCTTGCTTGCAAAGCCTGTGGGCCCAGGTTCAATTCCCTAGTGCCCACATAAAACCAGATGCATAAAGTGGTATATGAGTATGGTTTTTTTTGTTGTCGTTTTTTTCAAGGTAGGGCCTCACTCTAGCCCAGGCTGACCTAGAATTCACTGTGTAGTCTCAGGGTGGCCTTGAGCTCCCGGCGTGCTGCCCCTCACATGCTGTGATTAAAGGTGTGTGCCACCTCACATTGCAATAAAAATACTTTCAAAAAGACTGTCTAACTCTACGTTAGTAGATCATGTTGGAAGAGATGTGTGCCAATACTGAGAAAGCTAAGCAAGCAGATGTCTCATGGTGCCAGAATTCTACTCTTGGGATGCATGCAATAGAAATGGATGCTTGGGGCAATCACACAACAGGCACAGAAATATTCTTCCTGATAGAAAAAACCCAGGAGCAGCCTACATGACCATCAAGAATAGCATGAGGAAGCCGGGCATGGTGGTGCACACCTTTAATCCCAGCACTCGGGAGGCAGAGGTAGGTGGACTGCTGTGAGTTTGAGGCCAGCCTGAGAATACAAAATGACTTCCAGGTCAGCCTGGGCTAGAGTGAGACCCTACCTCGGGAAAAAAAAAAAAAAGAACAGCATAAGGAGCTGGAGAGATGGCTTAGCGGTTAAGCACTTGCCTGTGAAGCCTAAGGACCCCAGTTTGAAGCTCGATTCCCCAGGACCCACGTAAGCCAGATGTACAAGGTGGCACATGCATCTGGAGTTCATCTGCAGTAGCTGGAGGCCCTGGTGCGCACATACTCTCTCTCTCTGCCTCTTTCTCTGTCTGTCACTCTCAAATAAATAAAAATAAACAAAAAAATTAAAAAGAATAGAATGCATTGGAGACCAGGCGTGGTGGCGCATGCCTTTAATCCCAGCACTCAGGAGGCAGAGGTAAAAGGATCGCTGTAAGTTCAAGACCACCCTGAAACTACATAGTTAATTCCAGGTCAGTCTGGGCCAGAGTGAGACCTTACCTTGAAAAACAAAAACAAACAAACAATAACAACAAAAAAAAAAATAGCATGAATTGGGCTGAGGAGATCATTTAGTTGGTAAACTACTTCACTCCCAAGCATGAAGATCTGAGTTCAAGGCCCAGCACCCACATAAAAACTGGACGCAGTGGCACGGACCTGTAATCCCAGCTCTGGGGAGGTAGAGACAGGAGACTCTCTGGAACTCACTGGCCAGTCTAGCCAAATTGGTGAACTCCAAGCCAATGAGAGAGCCTGTCTCCAAAAGAGGGGGATGGCATATCTGAGGTTAACAGCCAAGTTTGGCCTCTAACACCCCCCACACACATGTGCCCACACATATGCACATTCATACACACACCAAACACACACACATATACACATACAAAACAAACAAAAAGAATAGCAAACCGGGTGTGGTGACACAAATCTTTAATCCCAGCACTCAGGAGGTAGAGGTAGGAGGATCACTGTGAGTTTGAGGCCAGCCTGAGACTACATAGTGAATTCCAGGTCAGCTCGGGCTAGACTGAGACCATGAATAGGGCTGGAGAGATGGCACAGCAATTAAGGCATCTGCCTGTGGAGCCTAAGGACACGGGTTCAATTCCCCAATGCCCACATAAGCCAGATGCACAATATGGCGCATGCATCTGGAGTTTGTTTGCAGTGGCTAGAGACCCTGGAGCACCCATACCCTTCTCTCTGTCTCACTCTCTTTCTTGCTTGCTCACTATCTCTCAAATAAACAATTAAATTTAAAAAAAAAAAAGAAAGAGAACAGCATGTGGGAGTTGAGCATGGCAGTCACACTTGTAACCCCAGTGCTAGGCAGGTTTTACAAGATCACCATACACTCTGGGCCAGCCAAGGGTACACAGCAAAACCCTGTCCAAGAAATAAACAACATGAAAAAGAAAGAAATAAAGAGAGAGAGAGAGAGAGAGCGAGCGAGCGAGGGAGGGAGGGAGGGAGGAAGGAAGGAAGAAAGAAGGAAGGAAGGAAGAAAGAAAGAAAGACAGGCTGGTCAGACTTTGATTCCCCAGGACCCACAAAAAGCCAGATGCACAAAGTAGTGCATGCATCTGCAGTTTGTTTGAAGTGTCAAGAGGCCATAGTGCACCCATACTCTCTCTTTCCAAACAAACAAATGAAAAAAAAAATAATAATAACAGAAGGTTGGAGAGATGGCTTAGCAGTTAAGGTGCTTACCTGAGAAGCCCAAAGACCGAGGTTTGACTTGCCAGAACCCATGTAAGCCAGATGCACAAGGCGATGCTGTGCACAAGATCACGCACACGCACAAAGTGGCACAAGTGTCTGAAGTGTGAGTGCAGAGGCTGCACTCACTGGCACGCTGATTCTCTCTCTCATAAAATAAGTAATAATGATAGTGAAAATAACAGAAAGGGTAGTGTGAGCGAGGAAACAGCAGCGTTTTTAGTGGTGTAGCATGCGTGAGTGAAAAAAAAGAACCATAGCTTGGTTGGCACTGCTGAGCCTCCCAGGTGCAATTTGACAGAGCGCAGACACAAAAGTGTGCATAATGTATGATTTCACTTATTCCACATTCCAAACCCGAAAGCCAATTTCACTGACAGCGGCTTGACAGCGACTGCCTTGGGTAGGACAAGGTATTAGAGACTGAAAAGGGCACGTGAGAACGTCCTGCGGAGACGGTGGGAGAGACGACGTCTTGAGCTGAGTGGTGGATGGACCCACATGTAGAGACATCCAGGTATTGGCTTGGGAGGTCCACCGTGTCTGTTATGATTTGGACATGTGTCCCCCACCCACAAAAGGCTCCTGTGCTGAAGGCTTGCTCCCTAGTGGGTGGTGAGAGGCGACCGCATCACGGGGATGCTAGCTTCATCAATTAAACCACTGGTACGTTCAGAGTAGAATGGGTTCTCTGGAGGTGGAGCCTCGCTGAAGGAAGTGGGTCAGGGAAGGTATATAGACCCTTGAAGGGGGTATAGCTTGTGCCCAGTCCCTCCCTGCCTCCCTCTCTGCTCCCTGGCCACTATAAAGAGAGCAGCTCTTCTCCCCCAGGCCCTAAAGCCAGCAGACCAAGGACTGAAGCCTTGGAAATCAGTATTGAAAATAAAGCTTTCCCTTAGATTGACTTCAAGATAACAAGTGCACCAAGGTATATCTCAAGGTATAGCTATTTCGTAGGAATTGAAACATCTCTTAGAATTGAAACATTCTTTCCTACATGGAAGAGCAAGCTCAATGAAACTCACCAGATTCAGGAAACTCAAAAAGTTACAAGATTCAGAATGTTATAAAAGAAGTAACAATGGCTGAGGCGGGGAGACTCTCCCGTGGAGCTGCCTGCAAACAGAGCACTGAGCTCCAGGGATGCACCTTCTGAGAGCCATTGCCTGTGCTGGGGTGGTCTTTCCAATGATGCAGTAGCTCTTAAGCCACTCATGCTCCTGTAAGTGACCCCCATAAACTCACTGTCCCCTTAGCTAGACTGGAATGGGATTGTTTCTTTGTCCTGTCACCCTACTTGGGTGAATATAATTTTTTTTTCTGTGTCTCTCCAGGAAAAGTCATGCATTAGGTACTTTGGTTTCAGGCTTAAATTTTCCTTCTGGGGCTGGAGAAATCGCTCAATGGTTAAGGCACTTGCCTGCAAAGCCTAAGGACCCAGGTTCGGTTCCCCAGGACCCACGTAAAGCCAGATGCACAAGGTGGCACATGTGTCTGGAGTTCATTTGCAGTGGCTAGAGGCCCTGTCACTCCCATTCTCTCTCTCTCTCTGTTTCTCTCTCCCTGCCTCTTTCTCTAATAGACAGATAAATAAAATACTAAATTTTCCTCTGGTGCGACATACCTAGTCCCCTCCCTACAGCCTTGCCACGTCAGTTTGCACATCCATCACTCCCCATCACTTTTTATTACCACAGTGACCAACTTCCCCCTGACAATATTCATTCCTGGCATGGCTGGAATCTGGTTTCTGTCACTGAACCCCACTTCTCCTCAGCTCCCAGCTCTGCACACCCCAGGCAGTCCCTGCTAGTAGCCGTATCTGCTTCAAAAGGCCACTAGGCCAGGGCCTGTCACCTGTGCGGTGACATAATCCCCTCATTCCACCTGCCCATGACAAATGCGTGCTATGCTGGGTAATGGAGATACTGTCACTGAAAAGCAAGCGAGGACCAACTCTCAAAGGACATTACTGAGAGATGACAGCAAATGAGGCATCATTGAGGGCAGCAATGGTTCCAAAGCAGGGGGCGTGTGACAAGAAATAATAGAGGACGGAAGTCTGTGCTGGAGAGACAGAGATGGGGGGAGGGGAACAGAGTTTAGGAGTCAGACAGTCTAGGACTGATTCCTGGCTCTGCTACCTAGTGGCTGGGCCACACTGGCCAAGTTACCTAACCTTTCTGAGGTTTGGACTCTTCAGTGTGTAAAACAAGAGTGGGGATGCCTTCTCCCAGGCTGGCGCGAGGGTCGAAAGCAATACGTACAGAGGGCTGGGGAGAAGGCTCAGCAGAAAGCACGAGGGCCTGAGGTTCATCCCCCAGCACCCATGTAAGCAGCCGGGCACGGCTGCGCATATCTATAACCCCAGTCTCGTTGTGGGGTGGAGACCTCAGAACCGCTGGGGCTCCTAAAAAGGGCAACAGCCAGAATTACTGAGACTCCATCTCAAGGAAGCATGCAGAGAAGTGATAGAGGGAGACACCCGAAGTTCTCTGGCCGCCGCACACACACATGGGACGTGCATACCTGCACATACACATGCAGGCGCTACACACATCACACATGCCAAGAACAAGGTATGTATAACATCAGACCCAATGCCATGAGCTCTCACAGTAAAGGACAACTTCTGAGCAAGAGACAGGGGACAGGAGTCTACCCACTGTGGCCCTTCCTCACGGGGGTGGAAACACTCAAAGCAGATGTTGAGCTGGAAGGAGATGTGTCACTAATATGCTAGAAATCCTGTGCAGAGCTTCTAGGATCTGGAAGGCATGGAGGGGTGGAGCACTTCCCTGAGCACCCCCTTTTACAGTAAGGTAACGTTAAGTTGTAGGAGCCCTAGTCTTCTCATTGGTACAGTGAGGATGTAGGAATTCATAAGTAAACTCACCTGAGTGTTTAGTGCTCTTTGGTCTGCAGCAAGCAGCCAAAAGCCTCAGCCACCCCTGGGAGGCTGTGACAGACTACAGGCTCTTAGAGACCTGTCTCCCCTGGGACCTGCACACCCTTGCACGAAGATCCAGCCCAGGCAATCTCTGACACATGGCTGGGTGGGAAGTGGGGGGGGGGGAGGTGACATGGTCCTGTCATTCCTTGCCTTTTTTTTTTTTTCACATTCCTCTCTGTTTCAAGAGAGGCAGATGAAGAGCTGGGTGTGGTGGCACAAGCTTTAATTCCAGCACTTGGAAGGCAGAGGTAGGAGGATCGCCATGAGTTTGAGGCCACCCTGAGTCTACATAGTGAATTCCAGGTCAGCCTGAGCTCGAGTGAGACTCTACCTTGAAAAAGGAGAGAGAGAGAGAGAGAGAGAGAGAGAGAGAGAGAGAGAGAGAGAGAGAGCGCAAGTTGTATTTAGTCTTCTTGGTGGATAGAGAAACAGGCCATTCACCAAACCGTAGCAGGGCTGGGACTCAAACCCAGGCCTTCTGCTGCTAGCTTGGGACTCTGTGTACTGTCCCCAGACCTCCATGGAACCCCCACCATTTGTATCCCTTGGGATCCACTAGCGCCTAGGCCTGCTAAGAGGCAGAGGGACTGTTGGGAACTGCGGACCTGGGCCACATATGCCTCAGGTTGCTCTGCACCCTCACCCTGAGGGTATAGCAAGAAGCCCAATGCTGTACTCAATGCACATTCTTTCTGTCCCAGCATCTTTTCTTCTCTTCACTTTTTGGCATGTGCTCGTGTTTAGTGTGTGCAGAATGTATGCACATATGTGTGCACGTATGCACAGGCCAAAGGGAGATGCTGAGTCCTGGTCTATTATCAGTCTTCCGCCTTATTTCTCTGGGACGGAGGCTCTCACTGAACCCAAAGCTCCCTAGTTTTCAGTTAGACTGGCTGACCACCAAACCCAGTGACCCTCCTCTCTCTGCACCCCCTCAGCCCTGAGGTGCTTCAGCATGCCACCCGGCTTTTTATGTGGGTGCTTGCACAAGCGCTCAACCACTCTCACCCTCTGAGCCATCTCCCAAGGTCTCTGTTTCAGCGTGCTAAGTGGTTTATGATCGTACTTATTGCCATCACAAACCTATCATCGCTCCCATTTTTCAGATGAGAAGGGTGAGGCTCGGCAAGGTCAAGGAAGTCTCTGAAGGCCTCTGGCTGCCTCACTTCCCGACTTGTTTCTGGAGGGTCTGGGGCAGTGTGGAGGACACAGGGCTCAGGTCATCTGGCTAGGTCCTTCCTGCTCAGCATCCCTTCCTCACCAGGACACCCCTCACCCGCCCTGCCCCGCGTGCACGCGTTTATTGATCTTTTGAAACACGTAATGCAAATGGACACTTAATAACTAAACTGAGTTAGCAGTGTTGAAATATTAACGGGCCTTTCTCTTTTAATTAGCTGCTCAGAGAGGTGGCGAAGGGCTCAGGAGAAGGCATTCCCAGGCAGGCTTGGGCTGGCCCACCTGGACCTCCTGTCAGGAAGACTTACAGCCCTTCCTGTGGCCCACGGTCTATCAAGCATAGGCCTCTAAGGGAAATAAACCTTGACTTTCCATGCTCCATATAGCAGGGCTGTTCTCACTTTCTTTCTTTAAAATACAAACAAACAGGGCTAGAGAGATGGCTTAGCGGTTAAGCGCTTGCCTGTGAAGCCTAAGGACCCTGGTTCGAGGTTCGGTTCCCCAGGTCCCACGTTAGCCAGATGCACAAGGGGGCGCACGCGTCTGGAGTTCGTTTGCAGTGGCTGGAGGCCCTGGCGCGCCCATTCTCTCTCTCTCCCTCTATCTGTCTTTCTCTCTGTGTCTGTCGCTCTCAAATAAATAAATAAAAAACGAACACACACACACAAAAAAACAAACAAACAAAAAACCATTTTATTTTATTTGTTTGAGAGAGAGAGAGAGAGGAAGAAAGGTAGATAGATAGAATGGGAGTGCCAGGGTCTTCAGCCACTGGAAACGAACTCCAGACCCACGTGCCACCTTGTGCATCTGGCTTAAATAGGTCTTAGGGAATCGAGCCTGGGTCCTTGACTTTGCAGGCAAGAGTCTTAACTGCTAAGCCATCTCTCCAGCCCTGTTCTCACTTTCATATAGCCCAGATGGCTACAAAACTGGCTGAAGCCTGTCTCAGGTGGACCAGGAACTTCTCAGAGCCTAAAGGAGGCTCCACTTGCATGTTGGGCAAACCAATTTGAAAGTCTCCCCTCCTCCTACCCACCTCCTGTGGTCTGGTAAAAGCCATCTTGGGGAAACTCCAGCACACTTTTAAAAAATATTTATTTATTTATTTATTTGTTTGTTTGCATGAAGAGAGAGAGACTGAAGCGATAGAGAGAGAATGGTCACACTAGGGTCTCAAGCCATTGCATACAAACTGCAGATGCATGTGCCACTTTGTGCATCTGGCTGTACATGGGTACTGGGGAAACGAACATAGGTATTAGGCTTTGCAGGCAAGTGCCTTAACTGCTGAGCCATCTCTCCAGCCCCACTCTAGCCCACTTTTGACCTGACTACTTACGGCTCATCCTTTTTCCAGGCCACATTCACCCTGTCTCCATTTCCCCTCTCCCCTTCTTTGCTTCCAAACCCTCCAAGGACACACACATTCACCTTTTAACTTGTCACTGATGTACTGATGGCTCTGAACTGGTTCCAGAGCCTCTCCCAGGAGCACTCTGCCCTCAGAGCCAGCATGTGGAACCATGGAAGATGGGAAGCCTCCTCCGCGAAAAGCCAATGGACTCCTAGCACTGGCCATGGTGAGGTGCTGGTCAAAGCTGAGGAGACAGCTCGGTGGGTAAAGTGCTTGCCTGAAAAGCGTCAGGGTCTGAGTTGGGATCCCCAGAACCTACATAGATGCTGGACCTGGTGGCAGATGTCTGTAATCCCAGGGCTGGAGAGGTACACACAGGTAGATACCCAGGGATTGATAGTCAGCCATTCTATTTTAGCTGAATTAGTATGTTCCGGGCCAATGAGAGCCCCTGTCTCAAAAATAAGTAGATGAAAGCCAGGTGTGATGGTGCCTGCCTTGAATCCCAGCACTGGGGAGGCAGAGGCAGCAGGATGGATGGATGTAAGTTCAAGACCAGCCTGGCACTACAGAGTGATTTTTGAGATCAGCTTTGGCTAGATGAGACCCTACCTTGAAAAAGCAAAACCAAACAAAAACAAAAAGCAAGGTAAGTAAATAGAATTCCTGAGGAACACACACACATACAGACACACACAAATGATCTTTTAAAAACCAAACTGGGGGCTGGAGAGATGGCTCAGCACCTGCTTGCAAAGCTTAAGAGCTTGGTTTTGATTCCCCAATACCCATGTAAAGGCAGATGAACAAAGTGGTGCACACATTTGGAGTTCATCTGTAGTGGCAAGTGGTCCTGAAGGGCCTATTTTCTCTCATTCTCTCTCTGTCTCTCTCTCTCTCTTCTCCCCCCTCTTTCCCCTTCCCCTGTTGACAGTAATAAGTAAAAAAAATAAGTAAAAATATTTTAAATAAATTAAAAAGAACACATCTCCAGCCGACCTCCCAGTGTAGGTCTCTGGCCTTTGGGTGCCAGGCTACAGCCCAGCCATCGTGTGCCAGAGCTGACGGCCAGCATGCACCCTGCTGCCCTCTCATCATGAGCCTGGACAAGCCTGCTTTCACAGTCAGATGCATGACCCACTGCTGTGGGAAGGGCATGAAGAGGCTGAAAGCAGTGGCCCGCCCATCTGTGTCCCAGCGATCCTGGTACCACTGCATCCATACCTGGGCCTCACTGGAAGGCATGCAAGTATGGTGGGGGGGGGGGCGTGCCTGGTGGTGCTGGCAGAATGTTAGTCAAGCGTGGGCCAGTGGACATCAAAGCTGCATTCCTGCTTAAGAGACCCTGGGATGGATGGCCAGGTTGCTTGGACTCCTGGGTTCCCTAAGGACCCTTGGGTAGCAGGCCCGCAAAGCCAAAGGATCCTGGTTCGATGCTCCAGGACCCACATAAGCCAGATGCCCAAGGGGGCACATGCATCTGGAATTTGTTTGCAGTGGCTGGAGGCCCTGGCACACCCATTCTCTCCCTTTCTCTTTCTCTCTCTCTGCCTCTTTCTCCCTATCAAATAACTAAATAAATAAGATATTTTTTAGAAAGAGTGCTAAGACACCTAAGAATTGGGTGACCCTCCTAGGCACAGAGTATGGTGTCCGGTAGACACTCCGGGATAGCCGAGGGGCGCAGAATAAACCAGACCCGCACCATCAGGCCTGCAACGCCAGTGTGTATCCCCGTGATCTGCCGGGTGCCGCTGTCGCTACGAGCCTAAGGCACATGCACAGGGGACTGGTTACTTCCTACGGCCCAGATCCAGGTCCTCAGCCTAGAACGCAGAGCCTGGGACAGGCCCTGGGCAGGAACAGAGAGCTGAAGCAAGGAACCCCAAAAACCTCCCAACCCCAAAGCCCAGTGGGATGAAGAGTGACACACACCTCTTTGTGAACCCGATGGAGCTGACACTGACCCCCTAAACCACAGAGCTTGGCCTGGACACTGTCGCAGGTCTGTTCCTGGGGGAGAGCAGCAGACATTGGGCTGAAGTGGGTGTGGGGACCCCCAGCCCTCAGACAGAATGTAATGGTGAGGGGTGGGCGTCCTTCCCATGGAACTTGCCAGTGGTGGTGGAGGAGGGTCCCTACGGCAGCTGTACCCTTGCCTAAGCCCCTCCGTGTAAAACAATGTCAGGTTTACAGTTCTGATCAAGTGTGATGACATGTGGCCAAGTGCCATGTAAACTGGAAATCCCTGCATAGACCAGCTTTTACTATAATCATCAGGTACCCAGAGATCCAAACATGTCTTCAGGCGGTGAAAATCCGAAGTGCAAAGTCCTCTAAACCAGGGCAAACATACAAAAATAAAACGATCAAACCCATTTGGCTGAAACATGTGCAAGGCCAGCTCAAATGTTCCCCTAACACAGAGACAGACAGACAGACACACAGACAGACAGACAGAGAGGGTGCACCAGGGCCTCTATCCACTGCAAAGGAACTCCAGATGCATGTGGCACCCGGTGTAATCTGGCTTTATGTGGGTAATGGGAAATCAAACTCATTAGGTTTTATAGGCAAGTGCCTTAACCACTGAGCAATCTCTCCAGCCCCATGAGGTGTTGAAGTTTTTTTTTAATATATTTTTCTTTTTTTGTTATTTTTATTTATTTATTATTTGAGAGTGACAGACAGAGAGAGAAAGAGGCATACAGAGAGGGAGAAAGAATGGACACACCAAGGCCTCCAGCCACTGCAAACGAACTCAGACGTGTGCGCCCCCTTGTGCATCTGGCTAACGTGGGTTCTGGGGAATCGGGCCTCGAACTGGGGTCTTTAGGCTTCACAGGCAAGTGCTTAACCACTAAGCCATCTCTCCAGCCCTCCCCCCTTTTTTTAAAATGTGTGAGAGAGACGAGTGAGACCAAAGTGGTCCAGTGGTCGAACCTTTTAGGAGGCCTCACTTTGAGGAAGAGGCCTGAAAGGAAATAATTTAAAAGGGAAAAACCATTCACCCAAGGATATACACAACCAGGCGATTACAGAGAAAGGTAAATTGGCACCTGCCCAGATGTTGGCTGTGGAAAAGTGGTGGCCCAAACTCACCCATCAATGCGAGGGTCATTAACGTGACAGGGCTCGGTCAATAGCAGGAGACCGGGTGTCGGAGATAAAGTCAGCTGAGGGAGCAGAGGGGCAACTGTTTACTGCTATGTAAAAATGTATTGACAGCCATGGGCAGGGCATTGGAGTGGGTTGGTTAATGTTTGTTGGGCTCTGGGGCTGCTTTCTTCCTGTGACGTTGTGTAAGTGGATGATAATAGCTGAGATGAAATCAATCCGAAGCTTTGGAGAGGGCGGGGACTTTACTCCCAGGATGGGAGGGAAGGGAGGGCAGAGCATTCACTCATTTCCTCCTCCCGACCGGTCCCCCACCCACCCCGGAACTACCCAGCTAGGAAGCACGAAGCCAGCTGAGGGTAAGGACGACAGCCTCAGCTCCAGAACCTTCCTCAGATTGCCTGTGCATTCCTGAAGGCCAGGCCATCACCCAAAATCAGCTCGGTGGTAGAGGTCTGGGCTTCCACCTTGCACGAGCCAGACCTGGACTGATCTTGGAAGCTAGGCAGGGTCGGGTCTGACGAGTGCTCGGATGAGGGAAGTGGAGGTCTGCAAACCTGAGAGCTGGAACCTAGAGGCTCGCTGGCTGCCAGTGCCTCTCTAGCCACATGGCCTCTGGCACCAGTGCCCCACACTAGCAGGACAGGCTATTCCTACTGACCGCCAGGAAGCTGTGCATCACCCGTGACCTGCCCTTCTCCGTGCCCCACACCCCACCCTCCAGGAATGGCTTGGCCTTCAGGATCATCCTGAAACGGCCCTTTCTGTACCATCCAGCTCCAGCCCAGGCTGGCACTACGGCCGTTTGACAGGTCTGCCCAACCTCCTTGTTCACCCGCTCCAGCCTATCTGAGAAAGCCTTTTAACAACTTCAAATCTCTCCTCTCTCTTCTGCTCAAAGCCTTGCTGTGCTTCCCATCTCATCTGGAGTCCAACCAGTGCTTTTCCAACAACCTACTGTATTAGTTTACTTTTGAGTTTTGGTTTTTCAAGGTAGGGCTTGCTTTAGCCCAGGCTGACCTAGAATTAGTCTCAGGTAGGTCTCAAACTCACTGTGATCCTCCTACCTCAGACTCCTAAGTGCTGGGATTAAAGATGTGCACCACCACGCCTGGCCTTACTTTAGTATTTTTTTTCAAATATTTTTAAATTTATTTTATTTATTCTTATTTTTATTTTTTTGGCTTTTCGAGGTAGGGTCTAGTTCAGGCTGACCTGGAATTCACTATGTAGTCTCAGGGTGGCCTCGAACTCACAGTGATCCTCCTACCTCTGCCTCCCAAGTGCTGAGATGAAAGGCGTGTGCCACCATGCCCAGCTTAAATATTTTAGTTTTATTTATTTATTTGAGAGAGAAAGAGATAAAATGGGTGTGCCAAGGCCTCCAGCCCCTGCAAGTGAACTCCAGACACATGCGTCCCCTTGTGCATCTGGCTAATGTAGGTCCTGGGGAATCAAACCCTGGTCCTTTGGCTTTTGCAGGCAAATACCTTAACCACTAAGCCATCCCTCCCGCCCACTTTATCATTTTTTTAAAGTATTTTTATGTATTATTTGACAGACAAAGGAAGATAGAGACAGAGCAAGAGAGCCAGAGACAGTATGGGTGCGCCCACTGCAAACCACTTTGCATCTGGCTTGATGTGGGGTAATGGGGAATCGAACCTTTAACCCTTGAGCCATCTCTCCAGCCGTAGTTACTTTTCTTGCTTTTGTAACTAGATACCTGACAAAAGGCACCCTGGGGGAGGAAGGGTTTGTTCTGGTTCATGGCTTGATGCCACAGTCCGTCACAGTGGGGAGGTGTGGTGGTAGGTCTGTGAGGCAGCTGGTCAGGTGGCATTGAAGACAAGCGGAGAGACACGAATGCTGACCCTCAGAGGACTTTCCCCTTTTTATTGCATCCAAGGGTGCAGCCTGTGAGCCGGCGCTGCCCACGCTCTGGGTGGAGTCTGCCCACCTCGGTTAACCCTCTACAGAAACACCCTCACAAACATGCCCAGAGATGGGTCTCTTAGGGAATGCCAAACCCAGTGAAGCTGACAGTGAGGACCGGCCGCCACGGCCACCTCACCCCGTCGCCTGCCCACCTCAGCCACGCTGCGCTGTCACTGCAGGTCTAGCCACGTGCCATTGGCTCTGCTGGGAAGACTTGTCCCCAGCTTGTCCCAGAACTTGCTCCAGCACTCCGCCCTGACGGCACACCCCCTCCCATCGCCTCTGCTCGTAAATTCATCAATACCCAATGTGTTCAATAGCCACCTCTCATCCTCTCTCTGCGTCTCATCACAGAGGAATACCCCTCGGGAGGGAATACACGCCGAATCCCTAACGGGGCTGAGCCACCTTCTCCCAAGAGTCCGTTCAAGGAAACAAAACCTGGGAACGTATTTTCTTAGCCTCAGATATATTTATAAAGCAGGCCAGGTAATACCGCCCCTCCTCATTTAAGCAGGCTCTCATTACTATTATTATTATGTTTTTTTTCTCCGTTGTGGAAGGGTTTCTCTCCTTTTGGGAGCTCGAATGCTGGAAAGCACAAAGTGGCATGCACCGTGGGATCGGATTATAATGCCATGCCTCCGAACACTGCCTAACCGGCTTTGAAAGACAGCAGGGTGGGCGAGGGGAGAGGCGGCTTGGGGGTGGGGAGACCGATCTGATGGGGCTCAGTCACAGCTGGGGTCAGCAAGGCGGTGTCACTGAGAGCTTCTGAGGGCTTGGGAGGGGGAGGCCACGGCTATGGCATGGGAAAGGGGCTGCCTCTTGGGGGAAGGTGGAGTGTGGCGTGCACAGCCAAGTGGCTGGTGGACCGTCTCTCAGCCCTATAGGCCAGAGCTGGAATGTTCTGCTTGTTTCCTGGGAAAAGATGGGAGAGCCGGGAATTTTTCTACGTTTCTCTTACCACGGCCTCGGATTCAGCCTCCCTCCCTCCCGTCCCTAATATCGCGTCACTTGCCTGCACACAGGACCTCACATGCCACTCCCCTGGAAGCAGCCTGTGTGACTCAGCAGGGACAGTGACAGCTTGGAGAGTCTTTCCCAGCAGCGCCATCACCCAAGGCCCCCTGGGTCAGGCGCCCAGCTAAGCACAGCTTTCCACGCGTGCCTCCTCTCAGGCCCTCTAAGGATGGCACCATGGCTGACTGGCCCTGTCATGAATGGGGAAACTGAGGCACGGGGCAAAAAAAAAAAAACAAAAACAAAACACCTAAACTTTCACATGACTGAGAGTCAGGCCGGGAGTCAAAGCCACTCCAGAAACTTCCATTCCTGCCCTTCAGGCTACACGGCCCCGCTCCACTCCCCCTGAGGGAGACAGACGATTATTCATCCACTTTGCTAAATTTAGTTATGTGATTGTGAAATTAGACCCTGGCGGTGTCATGGAGCCTGGCAAGTCATGTGCGACAGCTGACCTCAGAGTCGCCAGTCAGCCACTGACACCTCCATGTGAAGATCTTCTCGGGTTAGCCCCTCCCTGAGTCCCTGGGGTGGGGCGAGGGGGCGGGCAGGAAAGGAAGCAGAGAAGGGACAAGGTGGCTGCCACACAGGCAGGGCCGACTGGACCCACTCTTCCCTCTGGTTGCATGGATGCCTGGGCCCGAAAGGCCTGTGTGCTGGGTCCCTGGAGAAGGGATTTCAGAGGAGGCCCCAGTCCTGAGGCCTCGGTCGTCCAAGTCCCTTAGGTCAGAGGGGAGAAACCACCCTTAGAGAGAGATAAGGACTCAGCTACAGGCGAGTAGGCAGAAGGAGCAGTTGGAGGAAACTGAGGCACATGAGGACGTGGGGAAGGCCAGGACCTCAGCAGCTCTGACCCAGTGCCCAGAAAACAGTAGTTCCTCAATAAATGTCAGTGGAAGCAGGCATTATGGAAGGTTCTGGAAAGACACTCCCTGGTTAGGCTTCCAGTCAGCCCGTTCACTCAGACCAAAGGAGGCCCAGTGAGAAAGAGCCTGTGAGGGTGGGAGATGTCAAAGGTACCAGCTCCCCCGACCTCCTCTGCCCCCCCCCCCCCGCCCACTGCCAAGATACAGCTGTGGCCCCGCCTGGCTGGCTGGAGGCCTTGGTAGACAGACAGCTCCCATGCCTGCCACTCGGCCCAGCTGGGGCCACTGCCACTCTGCACCAGCCCAGCCCCCTTTCCTGGCATAGGCGTCCCGGGTGAGCGCACGCCTGGCGCAGGGCCCGGTGCCCGGGAGAGAGGCTCCTGCAGGCAGCTTTGTGTTCTGTGAAAACCAAACCCACAGCCTGAGCCCTGCAGCCAAGCAAAGCCTGCCGGGAAAGCTCGCAGGCCCCCTCCCAGCCCACCATGGGAGCACCCCCCCTCCAGGAACGACGGGGAGGGGGGCACCAGCTGCCACCCTGGCTGGCGCGAGGGTCCTAGCATGCCAGGCCTGGGCTAGCTCTGTCCTCCCTCGCTTGAACCTCCTCCTGGAATAAACTGGAAGAGAAATCAGAGGGAAACGCTCTCCTCTGTTTGAACAAATCACTCCAGATTCTTCCCTGTCTCAGGTCAGGCCTCACGATGGGGGATATTTTCACTCGCCGGCTGCTAATAGACTCGGGAGAAGCTGCTGGATCGATCGTGGCCAGGAAAATTAGCCATGAGAGCTCCGGGCCAGCTTCGGCCTGCCCCCCGTCCATGACCCCCGCCCCACCCCAGTGCTGGGTCCCAGGATTGAGCCTGGCTGCTGCCTTGAACCAGGAACTGCTGGAGGCCGGTGATAAAAGTGGGTGCTGAGAAACCCTGAAGGGGTCTTCACACACACACACACACACACACACACAACATCAACACGTACACACATATCTACATATGTACCCATTGTATTTACACGTATAGGAAAAGCACGTGGTCCCCAGCCAGCACAGTGGTCTCTATTCATGCCCTTATCTCCGCAGAAAGCGAGGGAGTAAGCCACCTGGGGATGTCGGTGTTTGGGGGAGCCTTCTTGACCCTCTGTTTAGAGGTGCTAAGGGAGGTATGGAGCTGGCAGCAGACTCTGAATGCCCCAGGAGGAGGGTAGCTCGATCAGGAAAAGCCCTTCTGGCATTCTGGCTTGTCCCCGTCAGTCAATGTGAGCCCAGGTCCAGACTAGAGGGCAGGGCAGAGCCCCCAGCTTACACGTGGCCACCAGAACCGGCCTAGAATGGAGCAGAAACACCAGGCGACCCCTAAGCCCACTGCCTCTGACCACTATAGTTCCATACCACTTACTGTGTGGCCTGAGGACACCGCTTGTCCTCTCTGGGCCTCCGATTTCTCTGCTGACAGGTGACTTATGTCCACACTAAGGGAGAGAGGGAGAAAAATGGGCATACCAGGGCCCCTAACCACTGCAAACGAACTCCAGACACATGAGCTACCTCGCGCATGTGGCTTACGTGGGTATTGGTGAATTGAACCTGAGTCCTTAGGCTTCATATGCAAGTGCCTTAACCACTAAGCCATCTCTCTAGCCCAGATCCACCCCCTTAAGTGGTCCTCCCTCCTTGGGCCCTGGAATATACCATGATAGCTGAACCTTAGTAACCCTTCGGTGACCTCGAGGCAGCATGCTCTACGGTAGGGGCTGTACCTTGGAATCACATGAGGATCTTCTGTGAAAATGCTGCTGCTGGTTCCCGCCCCGGAATGCTGATTAATTGTGGGAGCACTTAGATTTGTAAAAGCACCCCGGATTAACTTAACGTGCAGCCCGCACTGAGAACCACTACCTTAAGGAAGCAGGGTCCAGAGATTGAAGGAACCTGGAAAACCATCTCTGGTCCAGCAAAGTCAGCTCCCACCCCTATGCACCCTGGTGTCTAACAACAGAAGGTGGCTCCAAGTGCCCTGGGGTTCAACCCACCCTACACGACAAAACTAAGGAACGAAACCCAGCCAGGCGGAGCCGACAGGAACCTCACACTGGGGGCAGGGCAGATGTGCAACTGGGTATTGGGAAGCCTTGGTTTCAAATCCTGATTCCACAGGGCTTTGACATACCACTGAGCCTAACACTTGGCCACTCAACCTAGTAAAACAGGGTTGGGGCTGGAGGGTTGGCTCAGTGATTAAAGCACTTGCCTGTGAAACCCAAGTTCGATTCCCCAGTAGCCACATTAGGCCAGATGCATCTGGAGTTTGTTTGCAGTGGCTAGAGGCTCTGGCATGTTCTTTCTCTCTCCTCACAAATAAATAAAGTATTTTTTAGGAAGAAAAACAGGGTTGTAGGGAAGTCTGGGTAGTAGGGGGTGGGCGCACCTATGCCCTTCTAGACCTTTACCTGGCACTTATTAAATATTTGCTTGCTAAGAGAACATCACTATTATATGCACAGCACTGAGATTTTAAGGGCTGGGGGGGATGGTTCAGTGGGCAAGGTGGTTGCTGTAAAATCATGAAGACCTGAGTTCAAATCCCAAGAACTCATGTAAAATCTAGGTTGTGCTGGCATGTGCCTATAATCCCTGTGATGGAGAGGTGGAGACAGGAGGATCCCTACTGTTCACTGGCCAGCTAGCTAGTCTAGCCCAATCAGGGGAGCTCCAGGTTCACTGAGACACTCTGTATCAAATAATGTGTGCCAGGCATGGTGACACACGTCTTTATTCTCAGCACTCAGGAGGCTGAGGTAGGAAGATTGCAGCTTGTTCTGGAGTAAGAACCTACCTCAAAATAAAATAAAATAAAAGCTAATAGGTGAAGGAGCTGGTGGTGGGGCTCAGCAGATAAGAGTTCGTGCTTTGTAACCCTGAGGACCTGAGTTTGATTCCCAGCACCCTTGTAAAAAAAACAGAGCACAAGCCGGGTGTGGTGGCGCACACCTTTAACCCCAGCTCTGGGGCCAACGAGAAACTAAGCAGAAGAGTGACAGAGTAAAAACTAAATGGAAGGGCTGGAGAGATTGCTTAGCAGTTCAGGCACTTGCCTGAAAAACCAAAGGACTCAGGTTTGATTGCCCAGTACCCACGTAAGCCAGACATACAAGATGTGTCTGGAGTTCGTTAAAGGCCCCTGGCATACCCATTCTCTCTATATCTGCCTCTTTCTCTCTCAAATAAATAAAAGATTTAAGTTTCTAATTTTATTTAATAAATGTTATTTAATTTTATCTAAGTAAAGTAATTTAAATAATTTTTTTTTAAAAAAAGAGTGACAGGAGAGCATTTGATGTCTTGCTCTGGTTTCTGCTCATGTGCACACAGGGCAAACACACATACATACATCACACACACACACTAAAATAAAAACAACTGAGATGGAGGGATGGCTTAGTGGTTAAGGCATTTGCCTGCAAAGCTAAAGGACCCAGGTTTGATTCCCCAGGACCCACGTTAACCAGATGCACAAGGGGGCGCATGCGTCTGGAGTTCGTTTGCAGTGGCTGGAGGCCCTGGCATGCCCATTCTCTCTCTCTCTCTCTCTGTCAAATAAATTTATTAATTAAAATAAAATAAAACCATTTAATTTAAAAGGTATAGAGCGACTGAGGAGAACATTCTGTATTAACCACCGGTCCAACACACACGCTTATGCACACATGAACATACAGATGTGAACATGCAAACACATGCACACCACATGCATATGTACACACACACACAAAAAAAATTTCATTTTCTCTTACACAGGGATGCATGTAAACAAGAGTCTCATTGCAAGAATACAGCAGAATTACCTATGCAAGCCCAGTGAGCTCCCCATCTCAGAGGCAATCTCTCTCCATCCCTCCAGGTTTGGGATCAGAGGTTCCCATGATGGACTCCTGGCCTCTGGGCTCCAGCCTTGGAGCAGAAAGGCTCGTGGCTTCAGAAATAATAAGTGGGATGTTTTAAAGCTCCTGGGTTCCAATGAGCAGTGACCTGGAAATCTGTATGTGCCCTCATGTCACCCATCCCGGGGAAAAGCCATGTGTTTGGGCCCTGATTCACCCTCATGTTCATACCAGGCGAGCTGAAGCTCCCGGGGCAGGACTTTGGACCACAGCCACCTTGATCGCCCCCCCCCCCCGGGAGGAGCTAGGCCCATCGTGAGGGAAAACTCTCTGGCGTTGCTGACATGAGACCCCGCAGCTCCCAGACCTCCAGGCAGTGCAGGCTGAGGCTGAACCAAAGGTGGTCTCTTCCAAGCCAGACGGTCCCCTGCTGTCCCCGCGGTCCGAGCCTCCACCAAGCATGGCCACCGAAGAGGCCTGCTACGCTTCTCTAAAGCAGAGCTGGGGCCTCCTGCTCCCATGCGCCACCCACACCCGGGGCTCCCTGCCATCTGCAGCCGCCTCTGCTGCTCTACTGAGGGGGAGTCCCCGCAGCTCACCTCAGAGCTGCCAGAGGACCGGTACCTCGTGCAGGCCTCCCCGTGACCCCAAGAGCTACGTGGGGCTGAACCTGCTTTCCAGACAGGGAAGCTGAAGCTTGACCTGCTAAGGCGCACCCGGTATGAATGCTCACTCCAGCCTGGCCCTCCTTCCTGCTGCCCTCGTGCGAAGACGAATCCATAGGCCAATGACACCATGTCACCAGCACGGGGACCCTGATAGATGTGAAGAGCCCCAGCCTCATGTTTCCTCAAGACCTCCTCCCCCCGCCCCCTGCCACCAGGAAGAGTTGCAGAGCCCCCAGATTTTCTCCTCTGCCTCACACAGTCCCTTCTCCCACAGGCTCATGGCCACCTTCCAGGTCCCTGTCCCTTCTCAGGACTCCTCTGACCTCCCCGAGGCCACCTATTCTGTCTTCTCTCTGTCTGTCCTCCCTCTAGATGCCATGCATCCCAGGACTCCGTCCTTGCCCAGCCCCTCTCAAACACACACACACCCCTTCCTTGACGATTTCATCCCACAAAGCAGTGGCCATCAGCTGTTCCGTGGGCAGAAACTCAGCCATACAAGGTGACTTGGTCTTGTTGCGCTCTCTCTCTCTCTCTCTCTCTCTCGTACACATGAACCTTACACCACCATCCCTGCCACACTGCTCAAGCCTGAATCCCACTATACTCACGACTGGGGATGTGGCTCAGTGGGTAGAGCACCCTCCTAGCACATATGAAACCCCTTGTTCATATAAACGGAGCATGGTGGTGCATGTGCGTAATCCCAGCACTTCGGATGTGGAAGTGGGAGGATCAGAAGTCCAAGCTTCACCTCAGCTACAGAGTGAGTTTGAGGCCAGCCTGGGCTACAAGAGACCTCAAGAAAACAAAACAAAACAGTCTTGTCACTAAAACTACACTTTGAGGCTAGCAGGCCTTCCCATGAGGTGGGTATGTGTCTCCTTTCTGTTCTCAGGCCTCGCATTAGTGCAAGGTCAGGTTTCTTCCTGGAAGTCCAGGTGTTATCGTCTGTTTGACTTCCAGTCATCTCTTCTGGCTGTAGCCCAGGTCTCCCAACTGTAAAACCTCGGGCCCTCACACGAACTGTTTCCCGGACAGTTAGGCCCTCATGCTTGCCAGCCTTCTACAGAAGTCTCTGTGTGGCCCGTTCATCTCCTTCAACTTGCCTACAGTCTGCTCCTCTAGGACAGCCAGAGGGATTCTGTTTGAAATCTGCCCAAGCCTGCCCCTCTTCCCTCAAAACTCTCCCAGGGTGCCCATCCCACTTAAAATAAGTCCCAAAGTCCTCCTACAGCTTTGGAGACCCCAAACATTTGTCTCTACTAACGCTCAGACCTCACCAGCCCCTTCCCTCCCCTCTCCTTTGCCCACTGTTGTCTTCTTCACATTGGACCCCTCACTTGGGTTCCATTAGGCCAGACATGATCTTGCCCCAGGGCCTTTGCACTGGTTATTCTCCTGCCCGGAGCACACTTCCCGCAGTTATCCATCCGGTGTCCTCCCTGGCTCTGCTTTGGCGTCACCCCTCCACCTGTACCAACCACCATATATGAACTTGACCACAGTGCTATCATCCTCTTTCTTACTTTTTCTTTTTTAAAGTTACTTATTAAGAGAGAGAGAGAGAGAGAGAGAGAGAGAGAGAGAGAGAGAATGGGCGCGCCAGGGCCTCCAGCCACCGCAAATGAACTCTAGACGCATGCTCCACCTTGTGCATCTGGCTAACGTGGGACCTGGGGAACCGAGCCTCGAACCGGGGTCCTTAGGCTTCACAGGCAAGGGCCTTAACCATTAAGCCATCTCTCCTAGCCCCTCTTATCCTTTTTCTAAAGTGGGTTTTGTTTTTTTTTTTAATGAGAGAGAAGACTGGCACACCAGGGCCTCCAGCCACTGCAATCGAACTCCAGATGCGTGCGCCATCTTGTGCGCACGTGCAACCTGGTGCATGCAGCGCCTTGCGCATCTGGCTTATGAGGGACCTGGGGAGTTGAACATGGGTCTTCAGGTTCTGCAGGCCTGCACCTTAACCACTAAGCCATCTCTCCAGCCCTCCTCTTATCCTTTTAAGATGCACGGCACTCACGTTGCATGCTCACTCACTGCTCTCCTCCACAGCCCTCGGGGCTATTTCTCCATCTTTCCACCTGTCCAGTATCTTCTTCTGTCCTTGCCATGTGACGTTTACCCATTCTCCTCAGAACCAACTTCTCCTTCCCCACAGCTCATGTCCACAGCCCCTGCAACATCCAGACCGAGCCTTGCTCAGGGTGCCCGTGAATAAACAGGGACGAGATGACCTCACGTTCTCCTCACTCCCAGCCCAGAAGACCCACAGGACAGAGGCCCTGCCATCCTGAACGTGTCCTCCACATCCCTGGAACTCCGGTTTCTTCACGTGTTCAGTGAACACAGAGGAGACACTCGGGGTGCCCTCTCTGAATGTCATGGGAACCAAAGGCCTGTAGAGAGAGTACCTTCCCTCAGAGGCATTTCTCCTTGCCCTGAAAGATGCCAAGAAGAACCACCCTTTTATTGTATTTGAAAAGAGCATATGTTATCCATAATTTTTTAAACATCATTCCTTTGAACTCAGCATGGCTCTCCCTTCCCATATCAGCATTTAAATGCCACCTGGGCCCCTCAGTGCCTGGCAATGGGGGGGGGGAGGAGATTTGGGAAAGGGGAGATACCTGGATTTATGAAGAGGTAGCCCCCTCCACACACAGCCTCCCTGGGCCCAGAGCTCCCCAGGTTCAGCTGAGAACCCCAACTCTCCATCAGTGAGAATGCAGGAAGTGTGGCTTTGGCCGTGGATGGGTCCTCTAAGATGCTAACATGGGTGTGAAGAAGCTGGAAAAAATTCCCCTTCAGTCCCAGGCTAGGCAATCAAAGCAACTCCCTTGTTTCTGTAACGGGGTGAAGCCCAGAGGCACGCCCCCCCCCACCCCACAAAGGGAAGAAGCGATGTGGTGGCCAAGCCCGCCCCCTGCTGACCATGTCTGGAACAGCAGCTCCATCTACCCCCCCCCACCTATTTCACATCCACCAGGGACCTTCTCAGGCTGGGGTCTCCAGGCAGGTTGGGGGTCGTGGAGTGGGGTTCACCTAGGACTGAGAGGCTCAAGGTTCCATGTTCTAATCTCCCCACTTCCACTGGGTGGGGTACCTCCTGGCACAACCTTCCTGAGCCCAGGTATAAGGAGAAGTCAGCAGAGTGGGGAAGAAAGCAGGTTGGGGTGAGAGTACCCGCGCGGTTGCCGCGGCCTTGCCCCTCCCGAGCTCCTCCGTGCCTCTGGGGCACCCCGGAGACAAGCCGGTACTGCTACCACGGCCCGGATTTCCACTCCCACTCCAGGTATTGATCTCTGGCATCATTCATTTTCCAAGCCTTGGCGGCTGTGATTAGCTCCCTGCACCTCCCCACGGAGCCCCCCGCCCAGCCCTCCATGTTCCAGCAAAGCAGAGCTAATACCCGGCTCTAAATGAGGCTTTGCCACCCGGCCCCAGAAGCTCAGAGCCAGGCCTGGCCAATTTACACGCAGGCTCTCAAACAGTCTCAGCCTGCTCCCCCAAGGGTGCATTCCTGCCCTGTACAATTCCCTCTAACCCCACTCTCCACCCCCAACCCCAGAGCCTCCCCTGTACCTGATGCTCAGCCGCCCAGCCGGCAGAGTAGGCGGGGACATTTGTCCTAAGGGATCCTGAACCCAACTGGGCTCTTTTTAAAACATATATAATTTTTACCTATTTATTTGACAGAGAGAAAGAGGGAGAGAGAAAGGAAGAGAGAGAGAGTGAATGGGCGCTCCATAGCTCCAGCCACTGCAAACAAACTCCAGACACGTGCGTCCCTTTGTGTATCTGGCTAACATGGGTCCTGGGGAATCGAATGTGGGTCCTTTGTCATTGCACACAAATGCCTTAAGTGCTAAGCCATCACTCGAGCCCAAAGAGGGCTCTTTTGCACAGCATCTTGGCCAGCCCTGGGGCCCGGCTCTGGGAGCTGGAGAAGGATGGTACCGGCAGAGTAAACAGAACGGCCTGGATGTGTGCATCCAAGGCAATTTCTCCCTATAAGCAAGAAGGAAGGAAGAGGAGAAGAGAAGGCCAAAGGTGGAGACCTTCCTGAGGGTTGGTTAGGAAAACCTGAGTCTCCTGCAGACCCTAGGGAACCTGCATGCCCATACCAACTCTCCTCCAGGAAAGAGCCCAGGCTGCCTGTTTCAAGACTGGAAGTTAGGAACTCCCCCCAGGGGGAGAAGTCTCAGGTGTCGTACCCAGGAACATGCCCTGGGAGACTCCCTTCCTGGAACTCCTTCCCTGGACGCCCCAGGGGAGAGGGGGAAACCTGACTGGGTGATAAGTCTGTAAGCTACGTTGCTCTTGTCAAATTATTCAACATCTGTCTTCATGTTCCCACAAAAATTAGCATAGGATAGTAGTTTCTGATGACACCTTTGGTGAAATATTTTGACTTCCACCAGTAAGTTGCAAACAACCTGTCTTAAGGATAATGTCACTTCCCACTCCTGCATATTAAATAACCCAGGGGGTTGTTGTGGGTTTCGTGTGTGTGTGTGTGTGTGTGTGTGTGTGTGTGTGTGTAAGTAAGAGAGAAGGAGAGAGAGAAGAATCCCACTGACCAGCCCCTGGCTCACAGCTGTGAGAAGAGGACAGGAAGATGGGGCGCTGTCTGACGCTACCTGCATGTGGAATAGTCCTTCCTCCATCACCTGGTTACTGTCTTTGTCCTAGAACTAGGCGGGCTGGAGACAGCCCAACCCGCCAGCCAGCCAGAAAGCAGATTACGGAGTCCACCTCTCAGGACAACAAACTGGGCCAGGAGATGTTGCAGGAGGGGAGGGAGGGGGGACCAGCCCCAAATGGACCATCTGGTCCACCATGGTGTTGCCGTGGCTTCTATGTCCTGAAGAAGAGCAAAGCCACCTAGCCAGGCAGAGACCTTAGAGCAGGCAGGCAGACCCAGAAGGCTCTGGGCAGGTGCCTCCCACCGGCATAGCTTTGACCCTCGGGGTTCCTCTCTACCGCTGCTCCTCTTTTCTCCAAGCAGCTCCCTAACAAATCTGCCCCCTTCAGCAGTCTCACATGCCTGAGACAGAGGGACAGCGGCTGAGTTTCCTCATGACAGACCAACCCTGGGGCTTCCAGCCTCTCCTCTCTTCCAGAGATGCCAACTTAGGGCCCCTTGGCCATCCCTAAACAGAAGCCAGAGTCCACTGTCCTGCTGGACACCAAGCCCTGGAGAGACTTTCTTGGGAAGGGTGGCTTCCAGAAACATTTCTTCAACCGCCTCCCCAACCAGAGCACTCGGAAGAAATCTGAGCTGAGTTACTGTGGTGTGCCAGGACCCGTGCCAAGCTGGGTGCACCGGGCGATGGCCAGTGTGGACATCTCTGGCCCCTACATTGTACCCTCACTTGCTTGCTTCCTCTGCTTTGGGGTGGAGAGAAATGGGGTAAGACAAAAAGGTTAATCCCAGGCCTCCACCCTGCTTCTTCAACCCGATCCCACCCCAGCTAAGGAAACTGACTTCTGCGGCACCTGCCCAAGCTTCTAGCTTGCCAAGGGACTCTGGCAGCCTCACATGTCCCCAGGCCTGTTCAGTCCGTTGTTTCCCTCTCTTTACATCTACCTCCACAGAGACTTTTCGCTCAGTCACACCCCTCACCCCAACCTGCAGCCCAGACTTCGCTGGAGCCAAGTTCTCCAAGGAAAGGTACAAAGAACATCGGAGAACCTGGGTGGGTCCGGGTGTAACCAGCGCTCTGCTATGCACTAGGAGTAGCTAGAAGAGAAAAAGAAAAAACGGGGGGGGGGGCGGAGGAGCCTGAAATAATGGCATATAGAGCCCATTGCCTTTGTCCCCCAAACCCTGCCGTCATTGGCTGGGGTTTCCAACTGGGCCCAGAGGCGCTTCCTCAAGATGTCCCTTAGGAGAAGTCAGAAACAGGCGCGGGATGGGCTGGCCGGTCCTGCCCAAAAGCAGGGGAGGAAGGCTTCAGTGGACAGCTCCTGGGGAAGTGTGTGAGGAGGGTCTAATGGCCTCTTAGGGATCCTCCTTGCACGGGGCAGTGAGCTGAGCTGCTAAGGGACAAAGGAGAGTGGAGAACCCCGGAGGTGCTGGGGGGCGAGGAGACCTTCTCAGAGACCGCCTTCCCAGAGCCCAGCTTGTCCCAGCCCTGGCACCATCCCTCCACCTTTTCCGGCCTATGCCAGGGGCCAGGCAGTAAGAAACACGCAAACTAATTAAGAAGCGTCGCTTGGCCAGATGCCTGGGCCAGCCTCATCAAGCCCAATCCGGCTAGTTGTCGGAGCTGCGGGGCGTGCACCGCCCAGGACATCCCTTCCTTTAACCAGGCATAGGGAGAGAGCACCAACGCGGGAAGCTGGCGGCTAGGGCACATTGGCCTCTGTCACCCACACAGCACAGGAAAAGAATTAGAAAGGGTATCCTACCTACCCCTGCCACACTTAAAAAGTGACTACCAAAAAAAAAAAAAAAAAAGGTCACTATGTGGTCAGAAGGCAAAGTGTGTGTGTGTGGGGGGGGGGGTTACCCACGGGCTCTTGTCGTGGGGACGCGGGAGCCAGCCTACACTGGCAGGAGGTAGAGTTTGGACGTCCGATGGGTGCGTGCGTGAGGACGTTTGCGTTTCCAGGGGACAGTGGCTGTGTGTGTGTGTGTGTGTGTGTGTGTGTGTACACACGCAGGCAGAAGGAAGGTGAGGCTGGGATTTTGTAATTGGGAAGCAGGGACCGGAAGGGCTAGCTGGCTCGGGAGAGGTCTGAAACAGGGAAAGCCCGAGCCGAGCTACGAGATGCCGGTTCTGGCTCAGACTGTCTGGACGCGAGAGGAGCCGAGGCCGCCGCCGCCGCGAGGAAGGCGAGCTCGTCTCCCGGCCGCGCCGCGCGCAACTCCGGGTCGCGCCCCGCGCGCTTCCACTCGGGGGAAGGCCGACCCGGGGCAGCACGGGGGGGGGGGCATCGGTGTAAGTCGCTGCTCCCGCCCTGCGCTTGCGATCTGACCGGTTCTCCCTGATCCTTTGGATTCTCCAACTCACTCCAGTCCACCCACCACCTCCACTCCCCCAAGCAGGGATATATATATATATATATTGGGGAGGGGATATGGAGAACCCCTGCGCGACCCCCCCCCCCGCATGCCCAGCCCCCCTCCGGAGAGATCCCACGACCGGCCCCAGGGCTGCTCCAAAGCAGCTTCGCTCGGGTCTCCCCGGCGCATCGCGGAGAGGGCGGGGACAGAGCCGAGGTCTCTCCGCCGAGCCCCGGCCGCGCGCACTTTGAGCACAGCTCGCAAAGTTTCCGCGCGCGGCTCGGCCAGCGTGGAGCCGGGGGACGCGGGCTCTTACCGTAGACTCCTTGTCCCCGGCAGCGGAGGGGCATCAGCGCCAGGAGTAGAAGGCAGGTCACCTCCATCGTCACGGCCCGCGAGGCGGCGCAGCCCGGGAGGCGGCGGGGGGCTCATCCGCCGGGGCACCGCGACGCCCTCGGTGTGTGTTCTTCCTCTCGTCTCTTGCCTCCACCCCCAAGAAGCGACCGACCGAGAGGGCGGTGACCGTGGCGACGACCCGGCTTTCTTCTCCTCCGGCGCGGGGACGCAGGGGGCGCTGGCCCGGCCCCGGGATGCTTCAGCGCGCCCGGCGGCGCAGCAACCAGCGCCCCGGTCCAAGCAGCTCGGGTCCGGGTTCCCAGGGCTGTCTACTCCTAGAGGGCACCGGACACCGGGGGTCTCGCTCTGCTTCGGCAGCGACGCTCCGATCCAACAGCCCACCGAGCACGGGCAAACTTGCCGTCTCCCCTCCGGGATTTGAAGCGGGTGGGTAGGTGAGGGGGCCGCCGGTTTGCCAAGCGGGGTGGGGAGTCCGGGTCTCAGCGCCGGTTAATCCGCCGTCTCCAGTACTGCGGCGTGCACCGGAAGGTTCAGCGGCCAGACCCCGAGCGGATCGGGTGGAGCGAGGAAACGCAGCCAGAAGCCGGCTGGACCTCCGGCCCTTCGTGAGCGCGGGAGCCCGCGGGGGGCACGGGGGTTCGGTCGCCGAGTGGAGCGCTCCGTGTCGCCGGCTGCGCGAAGTTTAGCCGTGCCGCGGAGGAACCCTCAGGGGCGGGCGGGGAGATAATCGCTTCCCGGTGCCCCTCGGGAATCCGGAGAGCAAAATTCCAGTCCAGCCAGCAAGGTGGTGAGCGAGGGGTAGGGGGTAAAGAAGGAAAGTTTAAGTCGTTTGAAAAATAAATAAATAAATAAATCTTCGCGCCCTCGCCGAAGCCGGGGAGAGGTGGCAAGCGCGCGCGGTGCCCGCCCGGCTGGATCTCGTCCTGCTCGCCGCGATCGGCTCCCGCCGTCTGGCCGCGGCCGCGGCGCTCCCGGGCTCGAGCTCTCCGGAGATCCGGGGCTGCGCCGCGCCCCAACTTGGTCGTCCCCCGCCCCCGCCCGGCGGCCAAGACCAAGGCCAAGGCGGGGGGGCCCTCAGCGGGTGAGGCCGAGCCGCGCTCCCCGAGGCGCGGGGACGGGGAGGGGGGCGGACGGAGGGGAGCGCTCCGCTCGCTCGGCAACTTGGGCTTCGCTATGCTGCCGATTTTTCGCCCCTCGGAGCTTTTTCATTCCGCGCTGCCCCCGCCTCCCGCTCTCCCTCCTCCTCCTCCTCCTCCTCTCTCCTCCCTCCTCCCGTCTCCGCGATCGGTCTCTCTCTCTCTCTCGCTCGCTCTCCCACCCTTTGTCGCTTTCTCTCCTGTTTGATTCCCCTCCAGTTAAAAAGAGAGAGAGAGAGAGAAAGAGGGGGAGCCAATTAAAGACAGCCCAGCTCTCCCGGCCCAGCCTCTGTCCAATTTCTTAGCCTCCCCCAGGACCAATTAGAGAAAACAAAACAGGGCTGGGGGAAGCAAGTCTCTCTCTCTCCTCCCCGCCCCCGCCCCCACCCCTCTCTCCCCCCACCCCGCATCCCCCCCCTAGCCCCCTGGCAGGAAAATGTCAGAAAGCAGCAACGGATCCATCTATCCCGAGGACCGCGGCGGGGACGCGGGCTCTGCAGCCAGCCGCGCGCGCTCCCTCGCTCTCCGCCCGCCCTGGCACGCCGGGCCCAGCTGCCCAGGCGGCGATCGCTGGGCGCTGGCCGGGCGGGCGCCAAGCCCTTGCTGCGGGGACCCAGGAAGCCTGCAGGACGCTCCGATCCAACATAAATGTTTTTGTACTTTGGAGAAGGCGGGAGTGGAGCGAAGAATCAGAAGGAAAGGCCGGGTTTGTTTGTTTGTTTGTTTGTTTGTTTTTTCTCCTCCTTCTCCCAGGGTCCTGCTGGCCGTCAGTGGTCATTGGGCCGGGGCTGTCGGCTCAGTTGTCTTGGGAATCCTGCCTTTGGCCAAGCCTAAGCCCCCACCCTCTCCGCCCTTTTCCAGACAACCTCGGCCTCCTCTTTCTCTCTCTCTCCCTAGGGTCGGGGCCAATGCCAGAGCCACGGACTTTCAGGAGGATGCGCGGGCAGCTCGCGCGCCCAGGCCGACAACAGGTTTGCCCGCAGGTCCCCCGGGGTTCGGAGCTTCCCTAGGCCATCCCCTCCACCCACACCCACACCAGTCCTCCTCCGCTCGCTCCTCTCCCATCCGGCTTCCCCGCAGGACCTCAGGCGCCGCCAAGCGCCCCAAGGGCGCACACCCTTCCCGCAGCCCGGCTTCGGCCGGCCGGCTTCCGAGCCGAACAGCCGCGCACCCGGGCCCTCCCCGAAGCGGTAATGGGGAGATCGCTCCTCCCAGACGCCCTCGGGGAGGGGCGCGGGCTGGGGAAACCAGGCTCAGGGCCTCTCTGGAGTCTCTCCGATCGCGCCCCCTCCCCATCAACTCCCCCCTACCACACACACACCGGGGTCCTGCTAATCTCACCTGCTCCACCTGTTATTTATTTCGGCATGCGCGCAGGGATGGAACGCGAGCGGCCCGTGCAGGTGCGAGCGCGGACGACCGCCGCGGTTAACCGGAATACGAACCCCGCGCCCGTGGTCCCCCCACCCCCGCCTTCCCGGAGGAACTGTGTTCCGGATCCACCGCGCTGGGGCTGCCACCGACTCCACGCATCCGTCCAAAATTAGGCCTCAACACCCAGAGAGTTCATTGTACTGCGTGCTCCTTAAAACACACATTCAAAAATAGTCATCAATATTTATCCTCCTCCTCCTCCTCCTCCAGGCTCGTTTCTGGCTAGGTCCCTTTTCCTCCCAGGTGTGCCCGTCCTTTAAAGGAGGGGTGGGAAGTGCGGGCACAGGCCTGGCACTTGGTAAGGGTGGCTAAACAGCCTATACTCTCAGCTCCCTCTAGGTCCAACCAGGCTACCCACACTTGTTGGTACTGTCTTGCTCCTGCCTAGCTTTTCCAGGGGGTCCAAGGCTGAATTGGGGGGAGGGGCAAGCCCACTAAATAAGAAGTGGGGATTTGTTGAATAAATGAATGAGTGGATGCACGGATGAAACCCATCATATAGACCAGATTCCACATTTCTGGGCTACCCCCGCCCCAAGGTTGCCTGCCATATTTTCTACTCACTGCCTCCCTTTACTCCCAAGTGTAGGGAAGGGGGCGGTATCCATTTTCTGCTCCATAGACATCCAGAGTTATCCTGTCCACCCACTATGGAAAGAAAGTGGCACCCATTGAGGGGGAGATGGTGAGAAGCTTGGTTTATTATTGTCTGCTTCCCATTAATGAACGGACCCTACAAACACCCTCCCCACCCTGAAGCCCCGGAGGCAGTGGGGGTGTGTGTGTGGAGGAGTCACAGTGACCAAGGAGTCCCCTTGCTTTGCTCATTCTGAGCTTATTCCTGGAGAACTGCCTTCCTCTTCCCAACTAGCTGTTCCAACACCAAACAACAGCCGATGGTGCCTCTTTGGGATGTTAGAAGGGATGATGGACATTCTGTGAACACACACACTGGCCGGGAGGACAGAGAAGCCTCCCGTGGGGAGAATGGCTGGGGAGGGGAGGCAGCGGAGGTCTGCATCCTGCCAGGCTGGGACTGAACATTGGCTGTGCCCGTGTGCAGTGTAAATACCTTGACAGTCTGTTCTGTGTGCCTGTAAACTCAGTCATTTCCTTCCCCAAATGTGCCCAGTCTGCTGCCTGGGCTGGGGTCCAGGGTCTCACAGTGATAGGCAACCTCAGGGGAGACAAAGGGAGCCAAAAAGCAAGTCATGGGAGCCAGGCATCCCGTAGTCCTGTCTGAACCTGTCTAGGCCTCGCTGTCCCAAGGTATCAAGTAGGCAGGATGCTAACCTCACAGAGTGGTTAAGAGAACTGAGTACCAGCGAGGCTGGCACACGCAACCTGTCGGGTACTGCTGTGCATGAAGGACTCAGTGCTCATGCTTCACACGGCTGCTAAATGGTCAGACTAGGCAACCTCGACCTTCCCCACTGGGCTATGCTGAAGAGATTTGAAGGCCCAGATGGCTAGTCATGTTTTTTACTTTTTTTTTTTTCAAGGTAGGGTCTCACTCTAGCCCAGGCTGACCTGGAATTCACTATGTAGTCACAGGGTGGCCTTGAACTCATGGCGATCCTCCTACCTCTGCCTCCTGAGTGCTGGGATTAAAGGTGTGTGCCACCACGCCCGGTTAGTCATGTTTTTAAATGTGAAGTGGTTGAGAAATCGTGCTCTCTGGACCCCAAATGGGGCTGTTAAGAGTGGAACCCGGGGAAGGAGCTGGAGAGATGGCTTAATGGTTAAGGCACTTGCCTGTGAAGCCTAAGGGCCCAGGTTTGATTCCCCAAGACCCACATAAACCAGATGCATATGGTGGCATATGCATCTGGAGTTCATTTGCAGTGGCTGGAGGTCCTGACCTGCTCATTCTCTTTCTCTCTCTATCTGCCTCTCTCTTTCTCAAATAAGTAATAAGATTTTTTTTTAAAAAAAGAGTGAAATGAAGAAGAAAAAAATTAAATGAAGAAATAAAGAAAAAGGATGAAATGGCTAGAAAAATGACTTAGCTGTTAAGATGCTTGCCTGTGAAGCCTAAGGACTAATGTTCAACTCTCCAGGTCTCATGTGAGCCAGTTGCACAAAGTGATGCAAGCGTGCAAGATAACACGTGCGCACAAGGAGGTGCATGCTGTCTGGAGTTCGATTGCAGTGGCTGGAGGCCCTGGCATGCCAATTCTCTGTCTCTCTCATTCACTCACTCTTGCTCTCTTGCATAAAGAAAGGTCTGTTGGGCTTGCCTCAAAAAAATAAAAAATAAAATTAAGCCGGGCATGACGGCGCATGCCTTTAATCCCAGCACTCGGGAGGCAGAGGTAGGAGGATCGCCATTAGTCCGAGGCCACCCTGAGACTACGTAGTGAATTCCAGGTCAGCCTGTCCTAGAGTGAGACCCGACCTCGAAAAACCAAATAAAGAAAGAAAGGAAGGAATGGAACTGAGAGACGGCTCAGTGGATAAAGTGCTCCCTGTGTAAGCATGAGTATCTGAGTGCAGAATCCCTAAACCCACGTAAAAGCTGGAGGCTCCATACGTATGAGTGAGGAGAGAGGTGGAGACAGGGGAACCCATGGGAAGTTCTGGGGCCAGCTAGGGGTGGAGGGCTGGAGAGATGGCTTAGCGGTTAAGACGCTTGCCTGCGAAGCCTAAGGACCCATGTTCAACTCCCCTGATCCCATGTAAGCCAGATGTACAAAGGTGAAGCAAGTGCGAGGTCTCACATGCCCACTAGGTGGCAAAAGTGTCTGAGTTTAATTGTGGTGGCTGAGGCCCTGGCAGCCAGTTCTCTGTCTAAATAAACAAATACCAGCAGCGAACATGAGACCCACACTCAAAGGAGGTGCAAGGAGTTGTCTAATACCGGAAAGTTGTTCTCTGACCTCGACACGAGTGCCCCCTTCCCCCCAGACACACACTCACCAAAATGGAAAAAAAGTGGGGATGTGTGAAAGCTACACCCTTGAGGGAGACCGTGAGGCCCAGTGTCACACTGAAGCAGACCACTTGGAGGCCACCATCTTCCTGAAGAAAACCTCTCTTCGTTTGCCTCAGGGGAAACCCAGCACTTGGGCCCCAGGAGGTGCTGAGGCCCAGCAGGACAGCTGAGGCCTTTCCTGATAACGCTATTAATAGAAAGCTCTCCAGCTCCTTCGGCCACTTGCCCTCCTCCTGTGAGTCAGAAACTGGACCAGGAGAGAGGGGGAGAGAGTCTGCCGGGATGGTGTCATCACTTCGCCTTGAGAGAGATCATGTCTGAAAATCATACGGTGGCAGGTATCGATCGAGTCACAGGGCAGGCCGTTCTCTGGTTGCAGGGAGGGGCGGGCAGGGATGCGGGATGAGGAGCAAGGAGAGTTACGACCCTGCTGAAGGACCAGTTTATTAATTCCAGCTCGAACAAATAGCCAATTAATGACTCTAGCTGCTAATTAGCAAGCAGTTAACTCCTGTTATAAATTGTACGGCTCCAGGCCAGGGATGGTTTGCAACCCTGTGACGACAGTCTTGGAGAGGAGGACTCAAAGACCTTTGTCACCGGGGCCTGTAGCCTCTCCTTCAACCCACACCCAGGCAGGCCCTACTGATAGAATGCAGGATCCAGGAGCTGGGGAGATGGCCTAGCAGTTAAAGGTGCTTGCTTGCAAAGTTTGCTGGTCCTGGTTCGATTCCCCAGTACCCATGTCAAGCCAGAGGCACAAAATGGTACAGGTGTCTAGAGTTTATTTACAGTGGCAAGAGGCCCAGGCACCCCCCCCCTCTCTCTGTGTGTGTGTGTGATATATATATATATCAATGCAGGCTCCATCTGAGCAGATATATACACCATCCATTGAACAAACACTTAACAAGCATCTACTATATGTTAGGCACAGCTGTAGCATTGCAGACTCAAGACAGAGAAGATTCCTTCTTCATGGAGGAAGACACAGGCAATAGACCATACACCATACAGACATCTGGTTTGGCATGGTACTGGGGGATCAAATCCCAGTTGTCAGGCCTTGTGGGCAAGCACCTGAGCCGCTGAGCCACCTCTGCAGCCCCACAAATTACTTTTTAGCCACCAACATAAATGTTCTCACATCTGAACTTCCCAGTGGATTCCACATCCGTCCTTAACTTGTCCCTGTGTGGTAGGACACACGGCGCCTCCCATTTCGCAGATGCAGAAACTGAGGTCACGAGTCAATTCGCAGCAAGTGGTTGAGTGATTGGTTGGCTATGGGAATGCCTCTCCTCTTTCTGGAAACAGTTTCACATTGCCCTGTCTTCATTCTAGACCCCCATTTCTGCAACGTATGGAGGTTGCTGGACCTCTTCTAAGAAGGCTCCTAGCACCGAGCTCTAACTCCTTGTGGACAGTGGCCGAGGCCTGACATCTGAAAGCCATCATTTCCCAAGTGAGAGTCACTCAGTTTGTCCCAGGTTCCCTTTGTCCACACTCATGTTGGAACAAGAGAAATCTTGTTGAACCTTCTATGAACTGAAGGTTCAACAGATCAGAAGTAATTCTGTTTTAACATTGACTTAAAAAATAGAGACAATCTGTGAATTCCGAGGAAGAATAGGGGACAGTGATGTAGCAGGCTCCATGTCCCCGCTGGGTGGGTCTGGGGAGGAAGCAGATGGGCAGAAGAAATTTGGTACACTTGGCTGTCCATTCATTTACTAAATAACTAAATAATAATAATAATAAATAATAAATAACTAAATAACTAAATAAGTTTCATCATACTCAGCTTCCTATTCAATACATCCAGCTACTACAGACACGACCTTTCCTCAGGGAGCCCCAGTCTGAGGAGATGCGGCCTGTCCTCAGGGAGCCCCAGTCTGGGGAGACGCGGCCTGTCCTCAGGGAGCCCCAGTCTGGGGAGACGCGGCCTGTCCTCAGGGAGCCCCAGTCTGGGGAGACGCGGCCTGTCCTCAGGGAGCCCCAGTCTGAGGAGGAAGGCTGCTACCACAGGGTTCTTACCCTGGCATAGAAAATGATGTGAATACCAACCTAGGAACAGACCCCTTAACCTTAATGAATTCCCCACCAGGTGGTGAAGGTCTGGGGGAAGGTGAGGAAAGCCCGGGAAAGCGGTTGTCAGCAGGCTCTTTCTGTGAGACTGCCCCCTGCCCCCGGGCCCGCCTGGCTTCAGCTGCCGCATCCCCAAGGGAAGCAGAGTGATGTGTTATTTGGATGTTTCTCCCAATGCAAATGTCTCTCTCCGCTCCTGGGAGCCAGGCCTATTTGAAGGAGAGACTGTAAAGCTGCAAGCACACCGAGAAAGCGAACCCACTCTATCTGGGGACCGGGCCCTGCCCCTCAACATGCCCATGCCCATTACCTATGGTTCAGCTATTCTTTGGAACCCCAGCCGCCTCATGGAGGCCCCCCTGCCTTGGGCTTAGAGCCGGGCTCCGTGCCCGTGCCTTGTGCTGTGTGTTTGTACGTGTGCCCTGAGCTTCCAGGCTCAAGTGTGGATCACTCAGTGCCCAGGACACAACTGAGCCCATAGTAGCCACTTGCTGCATGCTCGTCAGAATGCGCCAGGCTGGTTACATTAGCCAATAAAAGCCAGCTGTCGTGGCCAGTGCATGGTGGCGCACACTTTTCATCCCAGCACTCGGGAGGCTGAGGAAGGAGGACCGCTGTCAGGTTGAGGCTAGCCTGAGACTAATTCTAGGTCAGCCTGGGCTATGGCAAGACCCCAATTTGGAAAACAAAACAAACAAGTCCCACTAAGTGTGCCAGAGACCTCAATTCAGTGTGGAGATTGGGTTCAGTTTAAGAAGAGGTGCTTGAGAATGCTGCAGTCAGGCGCAGACTAGAGGGGAGCCAATTCTTGAGGAAAGAAACTTTGCTGAGGCAGGGGGACGTTGGAGGGGCAGAAAGCGACAGGAAGTCCCTGTGTAAGCAAGTGGCAGGGACATGGTCCCCTCTGGACTAGAAGAGGAGTTGGGCGATCCTGCAAGTGTGAGCTGCACCCGGCCTTGGTGCCTGTCCTCTGGCACCCCTGGGCCCCCAGTGGAAGCATCATGTTTCGCTGAGCTGGTCTTTCTCACCCTCTCCGTGCGGCTCTGCCAGAAGCAAGATCAAATGTTGGGAAGATGACCGAGGAGGGGGTGGTGAGGCTAAGGTCACGGATGGGGCTGGGGGCAGGGACAAGGCCTGCTCCTTTCTGTTTAAGCTCCTGACCAATCATTTTTGTTTATGTCACTAAACACACACACACACACTCTCTCTCTCTCTCTCTCTCTCTCTCTCTCTCTCTCTCTCTCTCTCTCTCTTAGGGACTGAACCCAGAGCTGCACGCAGACTAGGAAAATGCTATACCACTGAGTCTCATCCTAGCCCGTTATTCTTATTTATTTATTTATTTTTCGAGGTAGGGTCTCACCCTAGCTCAGGCTGACCTGAAATTCACTAGTCTCAGGGTGGCCTCGAACTCACAGCGACCCTCCTACCTCTGCCTCTCCAGTGCTGGGATGGAAGGTGTGCGCCACCATGCCCGGCACCGTTATTCTTATTTTGAGACAGGGTCTTGTTAAGTTGTCCAGGGTGACCTTGAACTAGCTCTATAGCCCAGGCAGGCCATAAAACCTTTTACTGATCCAAGAATGGGGGCCGGAAATCTGGAGTGTACCTCAAGGGGCAAGACACCCCCCAACACAGGGCCACATGGTATCCACTGTAGGGAGTGTCATTCACATCAGATCTACATTACTCTCATCTCATGTCTGTGTCCCCACCCCCTCCAGTCACCCTAGCCTGGCACCACTACAAGGCAGAGTGTGCCTCAACTGCACAGAAAGCCACCCAGAAATGGCAGTGCAAGGGCTGGAGAGATGGCTTAGTGGTTCAAGGCGCAGGCCTACCAAACCTAAGGACCCAGGTTCGATTCTCCAGGTCCCATGTAATCAGATGCACTTGGTGGCGCATGCATCTGGAGTAGGAAGGAAGGAAGGAAGGAAGGAAGGGAGGGAGGGAGGGAGGGAGGGAGGGAGGGAGGGAGGGAGGGAGGAAGGAAGGAAGGAAGGAAGGAAGGAAGGAAGGAAGGAAGGAAGGGAGGAAGGAAGGAAGGGCAGTGCAAGAGTCTAAGAAACCCAGAAACGTACTGCCCTTTTGAGTAACTTGTGTCACTGTCAGGTTCTTTGGGACACTCTCGGTGCCTATGGAAGGATACAGGGGACATCCAGATCTAGGTATGACTGCAAAAGTGGAAGGAACCCCCAGAAACCCACCCGCTCAGCCCCCCCAGGACAGTCCAGCCTGCTTTCCACTTCCCTTTTTACCCACTACCCCAGGGCTTTCCGAGGGAGTGTGTTATAATTTCACACCCCCAACATACCCACAAGTGAAAGACCATTTGCCTTCCCCGATCACCTGCATCCACATCTTGGGAGACTGAGGGACAGAGAGGTTTAGTCAATCACTGCCCCAAGACCTCCCATCAGCAGAACTGGCGTTCAAAGCGGACACTATTGAACTCACTTCTGATCACTGCTTGATACTCCTTGGAGCTACCCTGACTAACATGTGACCCCTAGGAGCTACTGAAATTCAAACACAATTTTATTTATTTCTGTGGTGCTGACTATCAAACCCACCTGCTAGACAAATGCTCTACCACTGAACCATGTCTCCAACCCTAATGTAAACTTTATTTTATTTTATGTATTTAAGAAAGAGAGAGAGAGAGAGATGAAGAAAGAGAGAGAGACAATGGGTGCACCAGGGCCTCTAGCCCCTGCAAACAAACTCCAGACATATGTGCCACCTTATGCATCTGGCTTATAGGGAATCAAACCTGGGTCCTTAGGTTTTGCATGCAAGTGCCTTAACCGCTGCCATCTCTCCAGCCCCTAGCATAAACTTTAGCCATAGCTTCTCAGTTTCACTGGCCGTGTTCCAAGGCTCAGCAGTCACCCATGGCCAGTGGCTACTGTGGCAGATAGACCAGAGACAGAACATTCCCATCCCTGTAGAAGTTTTAATGATTGGTGATGGTTTGGAGTCCTTAATTTTAACTCTTGCCCTACTATTTACTAGCTTGACAACTATAGGCAAGTTATATAACATCTCTGTATCTCAATTTCCTCATACAAAGGAGGGACTGGAGAAATTGCTCAGTGGTTAAGGTGCTTGCCTGCAAAGCATAATGACCCAGGTTTTATAACCCCGTGCCCACATAAAGCCAAATGCACAAAGTGGCACATGTGTCTGGAGTTTATTTGCAGCCACTGGAGGCCCTGGAGTACCCATTCTCTCTCTCTCTTCTATCTCTCTCTGCTTCTAAGTAAATAAATAAATAAGATTAAAAAAAAAAAAAGAAAAAAAAGAAAGGTGAGCTGGGTATGGCAGTACATGCCTTTAATCCCAGCATTCGGGAGGCAGAGTTAGGAGGATCACCGTGAGTTCGAGGGCCACCCTGAGACTACATAGTAAATTCCAAGTCAGCCTGGACCAGAGTGAGACCCTACCTCAAAAAAACAAAATATGAATAAATAAATAAAATAAAAAGTAAGGTGAGTCCTCATAGAGTGTAAGGAGAATTAATTGGCAAAATGCACATGAAGAGCTTGGCATGCAGCCTGGCAAACAGTAAACATTCTAAGAATTCTTATGTTTTTAGAAAGCAGTGGTGTCCTCCACTTAATAAATTGGATAGCTAAGGATCAGAGGGACTAAGAAGCTGCCTCAAAGCCACACAGCAGCTTGAGTGCTAAAAGTTGGGCCTCTAATTCTTTTGACTCCATGGTTATGGTCGGATGACGTCATGACATCTGTTACAGAATGTTTATAAGTAACCCTCCCCAAAATGTTGTGAGGCAATGAAATCTAGTTTAATCTGCACTGATGTAAAGATTAAGAAACTGAGGCACAGGGCTGGAGAGATGGCTTGAAAGTTAAGCAGCTTGCCTGTGAAGCCTAAGAACACACGTTCAAATCTTAATCTCCAGGTCCCACGTAAGCCAGATGCAGTGATGCAAGCATGCAATGTCACACATGTGCCACAAGGGGGCACAGATGCCCGGAGTTCATTCACAGTGGCTAAAAGGCCCTGGCATGCCCATTCTCTCTCTCTCTCCCCTCTCTCCCTCAGCCTCTTTGTCTCTGTGTCTCTCCCTCAAACTCACAGCAAGCCTATCTCTGCTTCCCGAGTGCTGAGGATTAAGGTTATGTGCTACCATGCCCAGCTACAATTAGAATTATTTTTTTTTTTAAAAATTATTTGTTGATTTGCAAGAAGAGAGGGAGGGAGAGAACCAGGGCCTCTAGGTGCTACCAACAAATCCCAGATGCATGTGCCACTTCGTGCGTGTGAATTTACGTGGGCACTTGGAATCGAACCTGGGTTGTTATGCTTTGCAAGCAAGAGCCTCTGCTGCTGAGCCCTATCTCCAGCTCCGCCCCCATCTAGCGTTTTTATACCATGGGGGAAACGAACGGCCTCTGCTCGAGTCTTACGATTTGGGGAGGGGCACCAGGCCGCCTGGGAAGCGGTTTACCTTCCAGCTCTTTCTCAAGGGGACAGTCACCGTTCCCAGCCCTTGGACTGTAGCCGTGCTTGGGTCTGATGAAGTGGGTGGGTGGGGTGGGGGGGGACTACGCCATCCCCCATGTCCTCTCTTAACAGCGCATGGTAATGCACCAACACAACTTACATTACAGTGTGTTTCTCATTTGTTTGCTGCACATTATCTCAGGGACCTGTTGTTCTCTATAGATAGGATATAAATTATATAAATAATATTAATATGGCCTCAATTATGTGAGGAGCTGCACATGGAATAAAGATGAGAAGGATGGGTAGTGCCAGCCTAATGACTATCGTGGGTGATGGAATTAGGGGTGATTTGCATTTCTGTCTTCATATATTACTGCTTCTCCCCAATTTTCCACAAGCACAATGTATTACTTTTACAATCAGAAATAAAGGGATAATATTTTCAAATGTCTTTGAAACATTGAGTTCCTCTGTTACTTCCCCCACAGCCTTCTAGGCCCTTTGGGCAGTGAGGAGGTCTCAGCGGGGGCTTGGCTAGGCCAGGTCAGGCCCCTCAGCCCAGACTCCTACACCTAGAGGTCCCCAGAGCACCCTTGCACTGGCGGGTTTGGTTGCACACTACAGCGCCCGCCTGCAAGAAATGTCAGCCTGTCCTGTTTTTCCAAACCATATGCATTCTTATCCTAAGTCTCCAGTTGCCACGGTGCTGAGAAACCAGCCTTTGTGGGGGCTTAGAGAGATGGCTTAGTGGTTAAGGCACTTGCCTGCAAAGCCTAAGGACCCAAGTTCCATTCCCCAGGACCCACGTAAAGCCAGATGCACATGGTGGCGCATGCGTGTGGGAATTTGTTTGCAGTGGCTGGAGGCCCTGGCATGCTCATTCTCTATCTATCTCTTATATCTATCTCAAATTAATAAATAAATCTCTTAAAAAGTTTTTAAATAATAAAATAAGGGGCTGGAGAGATGGCTTAGCGGTTAAGCGCTTGCTTGCAAAGCCAAAGGACCCAGGTTTGATTCCCCAGGACCCACGTAAGCCAGATGCACAAGGGGGCACATGCGTCTGGAGTTCATTTGCAGTGGCTGGAGGCCCTGCTGCGACCATTCTCTCTCTCTCTCTCCTTTCTCTGCTAAGTAAATAAGTAAAAACAAAAATCAATAATAAAATAATTTTTTAAAAACCAGCCTTTGTTATGCTTGAGGGGATTCTCCAGGGTCACAGAAGAATCAAGGGTTCAGGAAAAGAGACCCAGTGGTTGTCATTCTGTTAGCTCTTGTCACCGTGGCCCCAGAAGCTTCCCGATTGCCTCACTCATCCTACAGATGCTCCGCACGTGTCCCCAGCACAAAAGCCAAACTCTCAAACTCTGTCCCTTTCTCAGGTCAGCAGCTCCTGTCTACCCCCAGCCTCTCTACACCCCATCAGAAGACATCCACCACACCCCCCCTGCATCCTAACTGGGGTACATCAGTGGTATACTTGGACCACACCACCCAAAGCTCCCAAGCTGGAGAAGATCTCATTTATTCAACATGGTGCCGCAAAGTTCAGCACTCCAGCATATGTCCTGGTAGCAGAGCTCTCTCTGACCTCGGTGTAGGTGTCTCAGGCCCCTGTCTGTCTATCAGGCCGGGACACTGGAATCCTGAAGCACGCACACTTCCAGACTATAGTATGGAGCCATGGAAGCCCCACCACCACGCCCACAGAAGTGGGCTTGGTGGGAGGGAAGCCAGAGGGTGGAGAAAGAAAATCAGCACTTCTTACCCAAAGTAGATGTTCAGTAATTACTTCCCGTAGGAATGGCGCCCACCCTGAGCTTCACCATGCATACCTTGGAAACTGGTCCTCCGAAGTCCTCAGCCACACACTCACAGGACCCTCAAAGCCACATGGGGTGCCAGTGTCTCGGAGACAGCACCTTGCAGAGTTCCCCAGTGACTCGAGCGCCCAGCCTCTCACCCACTTCCTTTTCCCATTTTAATTATTCCCTGGAGTTAGCAAATACCATTTGCCTTTAACCCTCATCTGGGTCTGCTTCTGGGAAAAAAGTCCCGACATTTCTGGCAACTATGGAAACAAAGTTAAAATAGGGCAAAGAGGGTAGATGTCACTTTGGGCATGGTCACCAGGGAAGGTATCTCTGAGGAGGTGGCATCTCATGGAGAACCTGAGCGAAGTGAGGGAGGGACACAAGTGGCTAGCTGGGGACAAGGGTGTTTCAGGCAGAGGAGACAGCAAGTACAAAGGTCCTGAGGCAGCAAGTACAAAGGTCCTGAGGCAGAAGCCCTGGGAGCTTTGGCTCCTACCCAGCAAGATTATGGAGAAGGGTCCCCTCAGACAGTATATATGAACTGTTGGCATGAGCTACTGGAACATTTTTAACTCCCTTTTGCAAGAGAGAGCACTCTTCGGGGAACCACTCAACCTCCCAGCACCTCCCCCTCTACACACAGCCTCTCTGGCCTGGAGCAGAGCTTGGTTTTTCCAATAACTCATTAGTACGACTTTGGTCATGATTGAACAAACAAAAACCCCAACAAGAAACGCACATTCAGCGGCATTCTGGGTTATTTATGAGAGACCACAGAGCAACTAGAGCGCCGAGGAAGCTGGGAGAGGCCTGGGGGAGGCCTTGGGGCCAGGACTGGAACAGCCTGGACGTGCCTGGGGCTGAGCCATGATGCCTCCATCTCATCTCTCTGCCCCTCACCAAGGCCAGCCATGGTCCAGTGTTGCCCCACAGTCTTCACCTCGTTGTTGTTGTTGTTGTTGTTGTTGTTTGAGGTGGGGTCTCACTCTAGTCCAGGCTGAGCTGGGATTCACTATGTAGTCTCAGGGTGGCCTCAAACTCATGGCGATCCTCCCACCTCTGCCTCCCAAGTGCTGAGATTAAAGGTGTGCGCCACCACGCCTGGCTAGCCTTCACCTCTTGATTCAACACCCCCATCCAGCCAGCTCATCATTCATTCATTCACTAATTCATTCAAATGGGTATCAAGGGGTTACTATGGACTAGCTGGCATCAATATTTATGTCTCAAGGAGATGTATTGGAAATTGGGTCCCCAAATCGATAGTTTCAGGGGCTGCTGGGGAGATGGCGCAATCTGTAAAGCACTCGCCACTTAAGCATGAGGACCCAAGTTCGGATCCTCACAGCAACGTGGAAGCTGGGCACAGTGTGCGCACCTGGGACCCTAGCACGGTGGAGGTGGAGGGGAGTGGATCCCCTGGGCTGGCTGGCGAGCTAGGCTAGCCAAATTGGTGAGCTCTAGGTTCAGTGAGAGCTCCTGTCTCAATACATAAGGTGGTGAGAGATGGAGGAAGACACCCACAGCAACCTCTGGCCTCCACACACACATGCACACACATGCACACTATAGCACCTGCATATACACATGCACCCACATGCACAGGAACACACATGCACGTGTGCACACACACATACTGTGGTGGTTTGATTCAGGGGTCCCCCATAAACTTAGGTAGCCTGAACCCTAGTCTCCCCAGCTGATGGCAATTGGAAATTAACATCTCCTGGAGGTGGTGTATTGTTGGGGGCAGGCTTATGGGTGTTATAGCCAGTTTCTCCTTGCCAGTGTTGGGCACACTCTCCTGTTGTGGTTGTCCTCCGGATGTTGGCCAGGAAGTGATGTCTCCTGCCATCGTTTTCCCTGCCATAGTGGAGCATCCCCTCAAGCCTGTAAGCCAAAATAAACATCTTTTATTTCCCCACAAGCTGCTCTAGGTTGGGTGATTTCTACCAGCAATGCGAACCTGACTGCAACACATACCCATGAAAAAAATTTAATATTTTTTATTTTATTTACTTACTTATTTACTTATTTGAGAGAGACAGAGAGAGAATGGGTGTGCCAGGGGCCTCCAGCCGCTGCAAACGAACTCCAGACACATGTGCCACCTTGTGCATCTGGCTTACATGGATCCTGGAAAATCAAACCTGGGGGCCCATGCTTCACAGGCAAGTGCCTTAACCACTAAGCCATCTTTGCAGCTCCCAAAAAAATGTTTTGTTTTTTTGGTTTTTATTATTATTATTATTATTATTATTATTATTATTATTGCCTGTTTGTTTGTATTTGGTTTTTTGAGGTAGGGTTTTACTCTAACTCAGGCTAATCTGTATGTAGTCTCAGGGAGGCCTCGAACTCATGGTGATCCTCCTACCTCTGCCTCCCGAGTGCTAGGATTAAAGGCATGCGTCACCACGGCTGGCTTCAAAAAAAAAAAAAAAAGTTTTTAAAATCAACACTTCTCAGTCATAAGCTGATGGTGACTTGGGCCAATTCCACACCCCAGCTACCAAGAGGGGTTGTTGTTAAACTTACCATCACACCCATGTACCAGGCAGGTCCTAGTGCACCAACCCCACAAAGAGAAACCCCAAGAACTTACCGTCTAAAACAGAAGTCTCACTGATCTCATCCAGTTGGCCTCCCACAAGCCCTTGAAAGTTCTAGACCTTTGTCTCTGCACTCTAGGAGAATGCTGAGCACGGGGAAGCAAGAGCTAACACGGGAGACCTAGGGGGGCTCCAAAAGGGAGGCCTGTGTGTCGAGGTTTCAAGAGCAGGGGAGACCCCGCTGAGAGTTTGGAGGTGCAGAGAGCTTGAGGATGCCCTTCCATAGGAGCTCCTTTTCCTCACGTCACCTCCCCCATAACACTGCAAAGGTGAGTGGCTTTCTGCAGGAAAACATCAAGATGACAAGAGCTAGATTGTCAGGGAGGTCCAGTAGCTTCACAATACACTTTTAAAAAAAAAAATTTATTTTATTTTATTTATTTGCTAGCAGAGAGAAATAGACAGAGAGACTGGATGTGCCAGGGCCTCCAGCTGCTGCAAACAACCTCCAGATGCATGCACCAACCACCTTGTACATCTGGCTTACATGGGTCCTGGGGAATTGAACCTAGGTCCTTTGGCTTTGCAGGCAGGCGCCTTAACCGCTGAGCCACCTCTCCAGCCCCGTGATACATGTTTGAATGAACAAGTGAAAGAATGCATGAGCCGAGGGTGCTGACGTAACGGGGGGCTTCTCTTCCTCCCGCCTCCTCCTCGGCCCTCTGCCCCCACATCATCGTTCCTTTTCGAGGAAAGAAAGGCCTGATCGACCAGGAAATGGCTGTGACACACGGGAGGGGGCAGCCAAGAAGCCGACCCCCGGCCACCCCAGCGCGCTCTCTGAAAAACAGCCGCCTCGCCACTGACCAGCGGTGGCTCCACGGGCGGCTGGCTGGCCCCGCAGCACGGCCCACACAGAGACACATTGTGCATGCTTCGTTTGCAGACAGCGCGGCGACACCCAAACAAGCCAGATGCTGCAAGCGCACTCCAATTATCCCCACTGTTCTGAAGAGGAGGTCAGGAGAGAAGTCATGCATTAGAGAAGCTGGCTTCCCAGAGAAGATGTCCTAACTGCCACCTAGCTGCAAGCGGGGGAGTTCTCCTGGGTGTGCGTGCCCACACACTCGCGCAGAGGGGCGAGCGTGCCTTCAAACGCGGCGCTAAACTGTCACACGTATGCCAGGATAGATGGGGGGGGGGGCGGTCACAGTTCATCAGCGCTGAGAGTCCCCTCCCCGGCCTGGTGAGCAAGTACCCACCCAGGTCCGCTCCCTCTTCAGCCCAGACGCCCCCGATGGCCTCTCCCCACTTGTCTGCCAAGCCACTGAGCTGCCCACCAATCCATGGCAACGTCCCACTCTTTCTTCCGCTGTCTGCCACCAGCCGCCTCCGGGGACAGGAGCGGCAGGGATGTGACTGTGTGGAACTCCCCCACAATCCTCAGACTTGTCACACTTCCTGTCACCTAATCACGGGAACCCTGGGACTGTGGGGACACCTACGTCCACTGTGCCAACGAGGAAAGTGAGGGTCCGAGGGACTTGACCATGGAGGAACCAGAAGCAAGATGTTCTGTTTCCCAGCCTGGCCGAGACCTAGACACCAGCTAAGCCCTGCAGAGTCCGGTGTGAGCACTGATGACACGGATGACACGTGCCCAGGGTCATCTCACCGAGTCTTCATCCCCGCCCCTAAGAGGGACCACGTTGGGCCTGGGTAGATGGCTCAGTCAGTGTGATGACTGCTATGTAAGCAAGAGGACCTGAGTTCGATTCCCAAAGCCCACGTAAATGATGGACATGATGGTTCTTGTCTGTAATCCCAGCACTAGGGAGATGGAGACAGGAGGGTCTCTGGAGCTCACTAGCCAGCCAGTCTAGCCTAAGTGGTGAGCTCCAGGCCAATGAGAGACCATGTTTGTTTGTTTGTTTTTCCGAGGTAGGGTCTCATTCTAGCCCAGGCTGACCTGGAAATCGCTATGTAGTCTCAGGGTGGCCTCAAACTCCCAGCGATCCTTCTATCTCTGCCTCCCAAGTACTGGGATTAAAAGTGTGTGCCACCATGCCCAGCAAGAGAAACTTTGTCTTAAAAAGTGGCAGATGGTAGGTCTGGAGAGCTGGCTTAGTGGCTAAGTCTCTTGCCAGTGAAGCCTAAGGACCCAGGTTCAATTCTGCAGATCCCACATAAGCCAGATGCACATGGTGGCACATGCATTTGGTGTTCATTTTCAGTGGCTGGAGGCCCTGGTGTGCCCATTCTCTCTCTCCCTCTTCTTCCCTCTCTCCCTAGTAAATAAATACAAATAAAATATTTAAAAAAAAAAAACTTTAAAAAAAAAAAAAGAGGTAGATGGCATGCCTGGGCAGCAAGGTCACTGAGAAATCAAGCTGGTGCTCAGCAGAAAACCTTCTCCCTGTAGACCAGCCAACCGAAAGCTGGAAAAAGCTTCACTACATGCAGCCCTATGGGAGACAGAAGTCATCAGCAGTGAAAACAGTGGACACTGGAAGCCTCAAGTTTGGCCAGCCAGGCCAAATGACTGAACGGGTGCAATAGTGGTATGTCTGTTCTGGGGGAAACCAACTGCTCTCTAATTGGACTGGAGGCCCACCCTATGGGAGGGAATAGATGCTTGGTACTGGAAACCTAATCAAAAGGGGGGAGGTTATGAACCTTAGGGGTGTAATGCCTGCTCTTATCTGGCTAAATGCATGTATTATGCTCACCAAACTGCCCTGTAAGCACTTCACTTAACATTCATACCCATATGTTAACGCTACTGTCACTTTTGGTTAGAGAAGCTTCTCTTTTCGGATGGCAGTAACCACTGGGATGACCCAAAAGGCACCATGTGCTGAGAAGTTACAGAGGAGTGTTCAGCACTGAAAAATCTCTATCACACTCTCCAAGGCTCAGGGTCCATTGTGGAAGAGATGGCGGAAAGAATGTAAGAGCCAAAGGAAGGATATGACTGCTTACAGTGCAACTGTCCAGACAGAAGTTGGCCTCCATACCCATGATCTCACAGTGCCTGACACTACCACCACAAGACCCTCGTAATAGGAGAGAAAGATGATGACATCAAAATAAAAGACTAACAGAGAGAGGAGGGGATACGTTGGAGAGTGAAACTGTGAAGGGGAAAGTGGGGGAGGGGAGGAAATTATCATAGTTTATTGTCTATAAGTATAGAAGTTGTCAATAAAAGTTTTTAAAAAGCTGGGCGTGGTGGCACACACCTTTAATCCCAGAACTCGGGAGGCAGAGGTAGGAGGATCTCCGTGAGTTTGAGGCCAGCCTGAGACTACATAGTGAATTCCAGGTCAGCCTGAGCTAGAGCAAGACCCTACCTCAAAAAAACAAATTTTTTTTTTTAAATAAGCAAAGAAATTTTTTTAAAAAATGAGGTGGATGGCCTATCTGAGGATGACACCCCAAGATTATCTTCTGGCCTCCACACACATACATGTGCAGCCACACACATTACAGATACACACACCAAACACAGACACGCCCCCCCCCAAAAAAAAAAAAAACTGGAAGGGGGTAGGAATAAAGTTTACTCCACGTTTCTGGACATTTAGCACCCTTCCTCTGCAAAACAAGCTCACGGTATGTTCCAGGCCTCTCAAGGTCGGCCCATGACTTGGAACCTTCCAGAACCACTGAAGCTCATGGATAAGAAGCAGGAGTTTGGGTAACAGGGACAACCAGAGGACACCCAGTTTGGCCCAGGGTGTGTCTGGCGACAGCACGGCCAGTTTCCCTTGGCCTTCAGCTCCTGGCCCTACCTTTGTCATCCCTTTCATGTTCCCCAGTGAGAGCTCCTTCTTTCATCCCAGCATCCGGTCACCACCCATGACACACTCAAGTGACTTGCAGGCAGCATGATGTGGGCCCAGGAGTGTTGCCTTGGGGGTCACGTGACCCTAGAAACCTCTATTGGTTCTCTCTGTCCCAGTTTCCTGAACTGTAAAAGACAAAAGACCCAAAAAATAGGCTAACAATAGCAAAATTAATAGCAAATTCTTTTAGCTTGCTTGCTTTGTGAAAGGCACGATCCTTAAACCCACTGTGTGTATTAACTCATTTAATCTTCCCACATCCCTGGGAGGCCGCCCTGGCTGCCGCATGCCTTGGTAATTGTTAGCCATCATTAGCCGTATCTGCCACCGCCCCGCTTCGAACACAGCCCCATCCTTCCCCCTGTCTCTCTCATCTCAGTGAAGGCTCCCGGTCCCTCATCTCGCAGGCAGACTCGGGAGACCTAACCCTGAGCGATTCCTTCCCTCTTAGTGTGCAATGCCTCCTCTCTCACCCATCCCTCCGTCCAGTTCCTTTTCCCATCAGCCAGGCTTCAGTTCGGTTCAGCTCGTTTCTCACTTGGATTACCCAAAGGCTTCCCGGTGGCTTCCTGCTTCCAACCCACACACCGCGCTCTGCTGGAGATTTCCAAATCATAAATCCACTGAAAAGCCTTTCATAGCTCTAGAGTCTCCGGTGCTCTGAGTTCAATCTCTCAGGCTTAGCATACAGAGCTCAGTGCTCTGTGATCAGAGGACCCTGGACTCTTGCCCTCACCCTCCCTGCCCCTGCGCTGCCATGGGGCTCCTTCAGCTGGGCCCCAACGTCTGGAGTGGCCATGCCCATCCTCCTTTGTCTAACCTGTTCCTGATGCTCCTCTCTAAAGTCTTTCTGGATTGCAACAAAGCGCTCCTCCTCCATGCTCCTGGAGAAACACCCTTACCTGGTGGAAATTACAATGGCACTATCTGTGTGCTCTGTTTTTGTTTGTTTGTTTGTTTTTGTTTTGTTTTGTTTTTGAGGTAGGGTCTCACTCTGGCCAAGGCTGACCTGGAATTCACTATGTAGTCTCAGGGTGGCCTTGAACTCACGGCAATCCTCCTACCTCTGCCTCCCGAGTGCTGGGATTAAAGGCATGCCACCACCATACCCAGCTATAGGTGACTTTTTAAAATATTATTTACTTATTTATTTGTTGGAGGAAGAGGGAGAGAGAGAGAATGGACACACCAGGGCCTCCAGTCGCTGTGAACGAACTCCAGACATGTGCGTCCCCTTGTGCATCTGGCTAACGTGGGTCCTGGGGAATCAAACCTGGGTCCTTTGGCTTTTCAGGCAAACGCCTTAACCACTAAGCCATCCCTCCAGCCCTATAGATGACTTTTGAGTGCTGAGCGCTCCGTGAGACATCTCTATCACATCCTCCAAGGCTAAGCGAGTGTAAGAGAGGCGGAAAGAATATCTGAGCCAGAGAACGAGGAGTGCTTTGGAACGGTCTTCCAGACATGGAGTAACCGTTACATTCATGACCCCACCGCAGCTGCCATTACCTGCACAAGGTCAGTACAATATTGGGCATCGATATTTCATCATGGAAGGAGGAGGAAGAGGAGGAGGCAAAACAAAAATGACCTTAAAGTAGGAGGATGAGGAGGAAAAAAGAAGGGATTCGGTGGAAAAGTGATAGGAGAGAAAAAACAAGAAAGGTAATGGGAGGGGATTGTGATCAAGATACATTATGTAGGGCTGGAGAGATGGTTCAGTGGTTTAGAAGCTTGCCTGCAGAGCCTAATGACCCAGGTTCAATTCCCCAGTACCTACATAAAGCCAGGTGCCCAAAGTGGCACGTGCATCTGGAGTTCCTTTGCAGTGACTAGAGGCCCTAGAGAGCCCCTTCTCTGTGTGTGTGTCTCCATTGCTCTGTCTCTCTTCTCTCTCTCTCTCTCTCTCCCCTTGCAAAAAAGTAGATAAAATTCTTTAAAAATACATTACGTAATAGATGAAAATCATCAATAAAAGTTTTTGGCAGGGCATGGTGGTGCACACCCTTAATCCTAGCACTTGGGAGGCAGTGGTAAGAGGATGGTCATGGGTTCGAGGCCAGCCTGAGACTGTATAGTGAAATAGTGAATTCCAGGTCAGTCTGGGCTACAACAAGACCCCACCTTGGAAAAAAAAAAAAGTTTCAGGCGGGGCATGGTAGCGTAGACCTTTAATCCCAGCACTTGGGAGACAGAGGTAGGAGGATTGCTGTGAGTTCAAGGTCAGCCTGAGACTACCAGGTCATCCTGGGTAGAGTGAGGCCCTATCTCATTAAATGAATAAATAAATAAATAAGCTTTTGTTTATCATGTCAACCACCCCAAAACCCACTTCTATCTGATATTATACAATCATTCCTTCTGGTGACAACTTACTCATCCTTTTCTCCAAACAGACACAATCCAAACTCCTATCTGGATAACTGAAGCAGTAAATCCATTTGCGCTATAATCCACCAGGATCCTGTCTCGTTTTCTATAATCTATGCAACAGGCTCTAAAGATCACGATCCAAACCTGAACTGTCATGACAGCTCTTGCTGCTCCCGGTACAGTTAGCCATTGTCGCAGAGGCCCCAGAGGCTGTAGAGACGAAGCCAAGAGAGTTAAGACAGGTCCCCGTGGAACGCTGTCTTTGTGTGAGGGCCCAGCAGGAGAGGAGGAATGGAGGAGCCAGCGGAATCGGGTGGCCTCTCTTTGGGAGCCTCCCTGGCCGTGGCAGCAGCCTCCTATCCTGTCCAGAGGCAAGTGTGCTGACTTCGCTCTCCTCCGATGAAGCTCACATCCCACCGACCCAGCAGGACTAGGAGGACAATGCCTGTGACCCCCCTGATTTCCATCTTACTAAGGCCAGCGTTACAGTGCAGTAATGTGTCCCCAGCATTTCTCAGGAAACTTACATATATTTGGTTTTTTTCGAGGTAGGGTCTCACTGTAGCCCAGGCTGACCTGGAATTCACTGTGTAGTCTCAGGCTGGCCTCAAACCAGCAGTGATCCTCCTACCCCGGCCTCCTCCTGAGTGCTGGGATCAGAGGCGTACGCCAACACACCTGGATCAGGAAACATCTTTTCTCAAATTTCAAATCTTCCAAAATCTGAAAAACGCGGAAACATAGTATAACTCCCCACGGGATTAGAGCGACCTGATCTACATAGTAATGTGGGTGGTTTGAAGTGGAGTTGAAAGCAAGGGCCAGAGGCTCAGATATGCAGAGTTGAAGCAATGGTCCTGGAAACCGGGCCGGGGGCTCTCAGGCAACCATATCTCACTGTCTGGTCAGCTGGTCTTGTTTATCATTGTTGCTGTTATATCAGTGCATGCTTGCGGCCCTGTCTGCTGCCAACGGTGAGTCAATCTTACAAATAAAATACATATTAATAAGTTTATTAGCATCACATGCATTATGCAAATCCTGTGGGCAATCTTTCAAGAAATAAGTTTTAGAAGCAGAATAAGCCCCTAAATTGGCAATTTTTGTATGCCTAGTGCTGTTAACCTTGCTGGGAGACCCAAATGTGACATTCTTCAAATACCATCCCGTCACGGGCACTGGCATTTCCCAGAGTCTGAATATTCACTGCGGAACAAATGCAAAGAGAAGGAAATAGGAATGTCGTGGAATTCTCGGACGCGAAGTCAGAACCAGATCTACTACATGATCGAGCAGAAGCGATATCAAGTTCAGTGAGAAAAGAAAATCTGGGCAGGTCAACGAAATGCTTTCATTGCTTAAAAAAACGAAACAAGAATGCTTATGTGAAATACCAGGATTACGTCCTTACTCCCAAGTTATTTATGTTTGCTGTGAGTGTGTGTGTTTGGTGTACACGTGTATGTGTGGATGCATGTTCATGTGTGTGTGTTTGGTGTACATGTGTATGTGTGTGGATGCATGCTCATATGTGTGTGTTTGGTGTACATGTGTATGTGTGTGGATGCATGCTCATATGTGTTTGGATGTGCATGCATGTGTGCACATGTATGGAGTCCAGAAGTCAACATTTGGTATCTTCCTCAATCACTCCCCACCTTATATTTTTAGATTTTTTTTTTCATGTATTAGTGACAAGAGAGAGAGAGAGAAAATGGGTGAGCCAGGGCCTTTAGCCACTGCAAACAAGCACCAGATGCATGCACCACCATATGCATCTGGGGAATATATTACATGGGCTCTGGGGAGTCGAATCTGGGTCCTTAAGCCTTTTCTCGAGCCCCCACCTTATTATTATTATTGTTGTTGTTGTTGTTGTTTAGGTGTTTTGGGGTAGGGTCTCATTCTAGCCCAGGTCTATCTGCAGTTTACTGTGTGGTTTCAGTGTGACCTCTAACTCTTGACAATCCTCCTACCTCTACCTCCCGAATGCTGAGATGAAAGTCATGAGCCACCACTCCTGGCTTCCCCACCTTATTTTTTTGAGACAAGGTCTCTCACTAAACCCAAATCCCACTGACTCAACTAAACAAGCTAGCCAGCAAGTTGTAGCAATCCTCCTGTCCCTGCCTCCCCATCACTAAGATTATAGACATGCCCAGATTTTTTTTTAACATGGGTACTGGGATTGAACTGGGGACTTTGGGCTTTCATGGCAAACACTTTACCTCCTGAGCCATCTCCTCAGCTCCTCTATTCCCAAATTAAAGAGGTCTGTGGACACATGATTGATCATTTGAGTGTTGTCTACCCAGAAGAATATTTATTTCTATGTCTGGAATATGTGTTGCAAAACAAAGATTGGGACTGTCCACAAAACTAAGAAATAAAAAGAAAATCAGGACTGTCCAAGCAATCAATTAATGCTTTGTATATTTTCAAGTTTTTATTTGGGGGTTGGGGAGATGGCTCAGCAGGTAAGAGGGCTTGCCATGCAAATATGAGGGCCTGATTCGCCTTGGGTTCAAGCCCCAGGACGCACATAAACAGGTGGGCATGGCTGGGGGCGCAGAGAGAGAGCAAATGGGGGGCTCACTGGTAAGCCAGTCTGACTGACCAGTGCGAACCCAGGTCCAGAGATAGACTCTCTGGCCTCTGCACACACACTGCTTTATGCCACACACACAACACACACACACATACAAGTGTGCTCACATGCAAAAAAGTGTCTATATTAAGTACAAAAAAATTAACCTTAAGTATTTGTACTTTCTTTCAATATGTAAGGACAAATTTGGCATTGATTTTGATTCATATTCCCTTATTGTAATGTTTTGCTTAGCCAGTGTCTATGCCAGCTGTGGAACTATTTTACATTTGATGAAAATACATAATCTTGTCAAAATAGAGAAGTGCACAATAATGGCAATCCATGCATTCCATATTATATCTTTTTTTTTAACAAAAGACCTCTGAAACTTATAATATAACCCTGTCACCAAAAATGCTTAACTGCTAATTATTTAGTCATTTATGATTATTTAAAAGATGGAAAGTAGTATTATGGAAAACACACAACAATTTATGCTTTCAGGCTTTTCTAAGATTTCTTAGGAATTCCAATTTCTTATTCTCAAATCCTCCCTGTTAGTTTCTGCCAGGAATTTGGGAACACGTTGCAGACAGGTGGTGTCACCTGGGTTTGGGATTCCAGGGTTTACCTAGACAAGGTGACATCGGGTGAGTTTTTTGTTTTTTTTGTTTTTCAGGGTAGGGTCTCACATGCTAGCCCAGGCTGACCTGGAAGGATGGCCTTGAACTCATGGCAATCCTCCTTCCTCTGCCTCCTGAATGCTGGGATTAAAGGCGTGCGCCACCTCGCCAGGTAACCTCAGCTGAGGATGGCAGCCTTCCCAGAACCACCCTGCAACACTGGCTTCATAATGGCCCCCAGTACTTTTGCCAAGCTTGAGATAGTCAGAATCTTGGGGTCTGCCCTATCCCCCCCCCACTCCAGTTCCCAGGAGAAGAGAAGAATAGCATTTACCTATCTCCTAATTTAGTCCTCTGCAAATGTCAACAGGGAAGGGAGGGGACTCTGTCTCTCTCAGCTTCCCAGAGGAATGCCACACTCCTTTCTCTTGTCAGCTTATATAGGATGGGGATGAAGAGAATGATGTCTGGGGTCCCTGCAAGATGATCGGGTGGCTTACAGGCAAGGGAGGCTGTCCCTGAAGGGATCAAGGTGTCCTCTTTAGAATACCTCTTCTTTGGGCTTGCTGGACCCCAGGAACTGCAAAAAGAACTAACAAAGAGACCAGGGTAGGGGATGTGGGTTTGTCTGATTATTTGCTTTGGGACAGATGGTAGCATTACAAAGCACCCCAAACCTTATGATTTAAGACGAGTGTTTTATTTGCCCATAACTCTGAGGGTCAGTGGTTCAGACATGTTATAGCAAGGACAGGCTGTCTCCTGGGACCCAACGTCCCAGGGAGTACCCCCGCTGGGAGGGTCACCAGCCTGGGGACACCTGAAAGGATCTGAAATCTGAGTGTCTTGGTTGTCACCTCCCCTGTTTCATGGCCTCTCCCTGGGCCCTGGGTTCTCCAGGCACAGGGGCAAGGTGGTCCTTTCCTGAAAGGATAGACAGGCAGAGCTGCTGCTGGTGGGCCAAGGCTCGCCAGAGCTCAACAGCAGAAGCTGCCAGGCAGAGAAAGGCTGGTTCTACAGCGCAAAAACTAAAGGCGAGAGACGGGGAGAAGGAGGGAGGCAGGATGGGAGGGAGAGGGGCATAGCCTCTGATTGAGAGCACTTGTCCATTTCTAGGATATTGATTGTCTCATTCCAGAGCCACACATGGTGGCACACGCCTTTAATCCCAGCACTCAGGAGGCCGAGGTAGGAGGATCGCCGAGAGTTCGAGGCCACCCTGAGACTCCATAGTGAATTCCAGGCCAGCCTTGGCTACAGTGAAACCCTACCTCGAAAAACCAAGACAATAAATAAATAAAATAAAATAAATTGTCTCATTCCAATGACTGAGACAGGAAGAACAGCAGTTCAAGGCCAGCCTCGGCTACATAGCAAGTTTGAGGCCAGCCTGGGCTACACGAGATCCTGTCTCAAAAACACCCACAACAAAAAGACTTATTTCAAGCTACTAACTCAATGCTGAATCAGTTCACAAAATTCCTTAAAATTTACCCATCAGCTTTTGCCTGCTGAGGCGGCTCTGCCACCACCCCGGGCTGCACAGTCAAAGCTTAGGCACAAATTGGCACGTGACTGTCATGCCATTGGTTAAGGCACAACCCAGAGTCCTGTGAGGTGAGGGCACAGAAAGCCGTGCCTAGCCAGAGGCCTTGTCAAGCAGATTACCAGAGATAATTGCACTAGTTAGTTACAGGCACTGAGATATGGCCACCAAGTACCAGATGCTCTTCCAAGAACCTTGCAACCGTTACCTCTCACTGGGCTGAACTTCCACTTTTAAAAATTATTTTAGAGCCAGGCATGGGGGCGTACGCCTTTCATCCCAGCACTTGGGAGGCAGAGGTAGGAGGATCTCCGTGAGTTCAAGGCCACCCTGAGACCACATAGTGAATTCCAGGTCAGCCTGAGCTAGAGTGAGACCCTACCTTGGAAAAAATAATAATAATAAATAAACTATTTTAGAGAAAGAGTTGGCACACCAGGGCCTCAGTCACTGCAATCGAACTCCAGATGCCTGCACCACCTAGTGGGCATGTGGGACCATGCGTTTGCCTCACCTTTGCACGTCTGGCTTACATGGGCTCTGGAGAGTTAAACATGGGTCTTTAGGCTTTACAGGCAAGCACCTTAACCACTAAGCCATTTCTTCAGCCCATGGGAACTTCCGTTTTAAAGATGAGGACCCTGGGGTCAGACAGTGTAGCAGGATATGTGTGTCTCAAGTTCTATTTGCCAGGAGGGTTGAGACACTATCCTCATCAGATGGCATTAGAGCATGGGAAATCGGTTCTCATTAAGTGAGTGCTTCTCAATGTGAGAGTGGGATGAGACGTGATGGGAGTGGACACGCCCAGGGTGGGTTTTGGGAATAAGAATGGACTCACCAGAATCCTGGAGGATTGCTAACACGAAGAATGACAATTGTGCTGGAGAGATCGCTTGGCATTTAAGGCACTTGCCCATGAAGCCTAAGGACCTAGGTTCAATTCCCCAGAACCCACGTAGGCCAGAAGCACAAAGTGGCACATGCATCTGTAGTTCATTTGCAATGACTTGCCCATTCTCTCTCTCTCACTCTCTCTCTCTCTCTGCCTCTTTCTGTCTCAGATAAACAAATAAAATATTTTAAAAGAAGAATGGCACTTAACATAGACTGAGCACTTACTCTATGCAAGAGACTCATAGGGATTCCACCCACATTACATCATTGATCCTTGCAACCCTATGTGAGATGTTCTACTATCATCCCTGGTTTACTCATGAGGGAAAAAGCACAAAGAAGTTACCTGATTCATTCAGGGTCACACAGCCCGAAAGTGGCAGTGGCAGGATTTGAACTCAAATTTACCTGGTGCTGAAGTTCAGGCTTGTAAGCAGGGCTGCTTGACTCCGGAATGAGGGCGCAAGGCTCTTCCAGAGCAGGGCTCAAACCCTAGAACGAAGGTTGGAACTACGCTCACCACGTGGTGATCCCATCTGTTTGATGTTGCACATTGGAAATATTATACTGAGAAGAAACCCAGAGGTTTTGCCAGACTTCCCAAAAGGTCCATGGCACAAAATGGGTTAAGAATCATGTTCAGAGGCTGGAGAGATGGCTCAGCAGTTAAAGGTGCTTGCTTATAAAGTCTGATGCCCTTGGGGAGGGGGGGATGATGGAGAATGGAATTTCAAAGGGGAAAGTGAGGGGAGGGAGGGTATTTCCATGGGATATTTCTTATAATCATGGAAAATGTTTTAAAAATTTGAGAAAAAATATAATAAAATAAGATTTAAAATAATAATAATAAGTCTGATGCCCCAGTTCAATTCCCACATAAAGCATGCAGGTGGAGTTCACTCTGACGCCTCCCCGCCTCACAAATAAATGAATACATTTTTTTTTTTTTTTTTTTTGAGGTAGGGTCTCACTCTAGCTCCGGCTGACCTGGAATTCACTATGGAGTCTCAGGGTGGCCTCGAACTCACAGTGATCCTCCTACCTCTGCCTCCTGAGTGCTGGGATTAAAGGTGTGCACCACCACGCCCAGCTTTTGAATACATTTTTAAAAAGGATCATGTTCAACTGGGTGTGTTGGCGCATGCCTTTAATCCTAGTAAAAAAAAAAAAAAAAAAAAAAAAAAAAAAAAAGAATCACATTCAAAGATATGTAGGAAACCTAGGTATGGTGCATTTGGAAAGTGGAAATAGGGAGGATCAGGGTTCAAGGCCAGCTTCAGGCGCATAGTGCGTATGAAGCCAACCTGGGCTACTTGAGACCGTGACTCAGAAACAAACAAAGACTTGTAAGAGGCAACATTCAGCCATCTAGCATGTGGTACCCAGAGAGATGGTACTGGCTGAGGTAACACCAACGAGCTACTGGGGACGGATAGAGTGTGAAGATCTACGGAAATCACGGATGCTGGGCTGTTCCCCTGGCGTTCCCAGCCCACGTCAGGGACCTCAAACCGAGGCTCGTGACATTCTGATACTGGTCAGCAAGTGGGAAGGAAGAAATCCAAAAGGGAGCCAGGTCCCTGCCCAAGGCAGCCTCAGCTCTGGCTCTGAGCACCCGCGGCCCACGCCCTACCACATGTGGGCAAGCCGGGCATCACCAGGAGCCAGGTGCCTACTGCACCGAGAGCCAATTTATGAACTGTGGGGATTTTTGTCTGTTTACTTGAAAGCACAAAAATTTGTCACTTGTGTGGGTAATTTGCTACTAATTACGAGTCTACAATCTGCAGATAGGAAAATCAGGGCCAACGTGTGTTTCTTGAGGGAGAGGAAATTACCCCCAAGTACTGTGTAATTATACACTTAGCGGGCACAGCACTCCCAACTCTCACCCTTCCCACGCGGGCTGATGGTGCAGGGTGAGTTTGCACACACGCCCACGGATGCTCCTTCCCGGGGAGAGGCGGGCCCACCAGCTGCGGAGCAGAGAACCTCACTTCTGTTCTCAAAAGAGAGGAGGAACAAGAATGTTCAGGCCAAAACGTCAAGAACCCCCAGGAAATTCAGTTCCTGCCCACAAAAGCCCCACCGTGACTGGCAAGGGGGAGGCTGATAGCTGATGGAGGGAGGTGAGAGACCATGCGTGCCACACATGTGCCAACTCCTGTGGGGGTCTGATGCAGTCCTTGGAGACTGCCCAGACGAAAAAGCCTTGGCCTTGGGCTGGGAGGGGGGTTGCTTCAGTGTGGGAAGACCCAGGTCCCCTGTACGAGAGCTCTGGCTATGATGGAGGAGACAGGCCTGCCCCCGAGGCCTTTGGTCTGATGCCAGAGTTAAGTGCCCCCTCCTCCCGCGGACAGTGCCCTCGTGATTGGTGCCAGAGGTGGTTCCCGGTATACACTTGCCTCTGGCTTTCTTCCTGTCCAGTCTCCCTGTGAAATGAACAGCTGGACTGCTACACTCTTGCAGCCTGGTGTGTCGGTCATGGGGCCTGCTGTGGAAGGTCTTTCCCCAGAGCCTCTGGCTATAGTTTGGGTTTGGAATGGTACCCTAAGGCCCATGTGCTAGAGACGAGGCCTCAGCTAGTATTGGAAGTGGTGGAACCTCAAGGAGGTAGGGGCTCATAGGTGGTCTCTAGTTGCGGGGGGTGCTGCCCACAAAGGAGATAGTGGTTCTCCACATACTTCCTCTCCTGTTTCTTTCTTTTCTTCTTTTTCTTTCTTCCATGCTTCCTTCCTTTCTTTTCTTCCTTCCTTCCTTCCTTTCTTGCTTTCTTTCAGAGAGAGGATAAAGGAGGGAGAGAGAGAGAGAGAGAATGGGCATGCCAGGGCATCCAGCCACTGCAAACGAATTCCAGACACGTGGGCCCCCTCGTGCATCTGGTTTACGTGGGTCCTGGGGACTGGAACCTGGGTCCTTTGGCTTTGTAGGCAAATGCCTTAATGGCTAAGCCATCCCTCCAGCCCTCTCCTATTTCTCACTTCCTGGCATCCGGCTTCCGTGAAGTGAACAGCTTCTTTTGTCATGTCTACCTTTGCTACAGACCCCAAAGCAAGGCTACCACAGACTGAAGCCTCCAACACTAGAAGCAAAAATCCCCCTCCCCTTTACTTCCCTTCTCCCCTTCCTTCCTTCCTTCCTTCCCTTCTAGCTATGCCAGTCATAGGTTCTGTTTTGAACTAACTTTAAAATATTTTTGTTCATTTATTTATTGGAGAGTGACAGAGAGAGAGGGGAGAGAGAGAAGCAGATAGAGAGAGAATGGGCACGCCAGGGCTTCCAGCCACTACAAATGTACTCCAGATGCATGCGCCCCCTTGTGCATCTGGCTAACGTGGGACCTGGGGAACCGAGCCTCGAACCAGGGTCCTTAGGCTTCACAGGTGAGCACCTAACCGCTAAGCCATCTCTCCAGCCCTGAACTAACTTTAAAAACAAATTGTCGGGGGGGGGGGGGCGCTGGAGAGATGACTCATGGTTAAGGTGCTTGCCTGCAAAGCCTAAGGACCCAACTTCAATTCCCCAGTACCCACATAACGCCAGATGTACAAGTTGGCACATGCATCTGGAATTCATTTGCAGTAGCTGGACCCTGATGTACCCATTCTCTTTCACTCTCTCTCTCTCTTTTGAAGTAGAGTCTCGTTCTAGCCCAGGCTGACCTGAAATTCACTATGTAGTCTCAGGGTGGCCTCAAACTCACGACGATTCACCTCTTTCTGCCTCCCAAGGGATTAGAGGCATGTGCTACCATGCCCGGCTTCATTCACTCCCTATCTGCCTCTCTCTCTCAAATAAAAATAAAATATTTTAAAAAACAGGTGGGCTGGAGAGATGGCTCAGCGGTTAAAGGCACCACCTGTCAGCCTGGGTTTAATTTCCCAGTACCCACGTAAAGCCAGATGCATGAAGTGGCACATGCATCTTTGCAGTGACAAACGTTATGTGGATACTGGGGAATCGAACTCAGTTCCCTCGGATTTGTAGGCAAGTGCCTTAACCATGAGTCATTTCTCCAGCCCCCCCACGCCCACCATTTGTTTTTAAAGTTAATTCAAAACAATATCCATGTTTCTTTGCAGTGGCAAGAGACCTTGGAGCCCCCATTCCCTCTCTCACTCTCCTTCTTCCTCTCTGCTTGCAAATAGATAAAAGAAAATGTTAATAATTAAAAAAAAAAACACAGTCTCCTGTAGCCTAGGCTGGCATCAAAGTCCCTCTGTAGCTGAGGATGACCCTGAACTCCTTCCTGATCCTTCTGCCACCACCTCCCAAGGGCTGAGATTACAGGCATGCACCATGACACCCACTTTATGCAGTACCGAGGATCGAACCTGGGGCTTTCTGCATGCCAGGCAAATGCTCTACTAATTGGGCCACATCCCAGCCCCTCCTTTCCCTTTCTTTCTTCCTTTCTTTCTTTCTAAACATTGATTTATCTGGGGTGTTTTGTTACAGAAATACCCACGACCCCGTCCACCCTAGAGCCTATAGCCGGGGTCCCCCCAGCGGTCCCTGTGGCGAGACGATGTGCTAGATGGCTCCACATCCTTCTTTTCTCTTCCACATCCCCTTTATTTGCCAGTCTAAATCATTCATGACTTGCAATAAAGGCTTCCATGCCCCCCCCAGCCCCCTGCAGAAAATATTATTTAACAGAAAGGTGACAGTTATGTAATTTAGTCTCCATCTCCATTATTGATGAATTTGACCATGAAATATTTAGGCTCCTCTGTGTTCTGCCGCTCAGGGCCTTGACAGGAATAGTGTCACATTCCAGTTTATCCCCATGGAGGACGGGCTGATGAAGGGGGCTCTGTCTCTTCCCACCCACGGTTGCACCCCACCTCTGCACAAAAAGCCCAGCTCCTCCCACTCAGAACTCCACCCTGCACTGGTATTAAGGATCCTTTTGTCCCCAGCAGCAAAATGGCCAGAGTCCAAGAAGGGGCCGGTGAATTCAAGTCAAAGCAAGCAAAAAAAGACACAGTGCTAAGTCACTGGATTCTCCACCAACCCCATCAAAGAGATGCCATGAGAGCCAGTTTGCATTTGAAGAGATGAAAGCTCAGAGAGACTGTACTGCTTTCCCAGGGCCACCCAGCTTGCCTGCACACCACGGCTTTGCCACTGCGGACACAGACACTGTCATTAATGTGACCCCGGCACTCAGGGACTCCAGGCCCATCTTCCTGTCCTGTCCTTAACTGGGAATTCTGGATGAGGTGGGAAGAAGTCAGGAGGCAAGGGAGGACGTGGTGGGGGCTGTACTCACAGAATTCCCAGCCACAGCCGATTCTGCTGGTCCAAGTGGGGTGAGCATTGAGGTTGGGGGGATCAGGTTGCAATGGGGAAACTGAGGCCTGGGCATCTCTTTCCTTCCTTGGAAGCTAGAGGTTAAGAATTTAGGACTTTTAACCTGGTATAGGCCTCCAGGATGCCCTGTTGCCCCCTGGAGAAGGAAAAGTACCCTTGAAAAGTCTCTGACAAGGCCTTCTTCCTTCTGGCACTGCAGGCCTCTGTCTGTCTGCCTGTCTGTCTGCCTATGCCTGGCTGTAGATGATTGACGAGCAATTCTGATGGGATGTTAAAATATGCATCAGGCTAATTGCATGTTAATTAAACGGCCAAGGCCATTAGGGCTGCTGGAGGGCCCATCTGTGCTCTGGTTGTGTCCCAGTGTGTGAGAGAGCTGGGACCTACAGACACTGGGGACCCTGGATTAGGTGACCTGAGAGGGAGCTGCTGGTTTGTCAGGGTGGCGATGGCTGGGGAGGAGGGGATGGAGGCATTTCAAAACTCAGAACTTGGGCTGGAGAGATGGCTCAGCGGTTAAGGCACTTGCCTGCAAAACTTAACAACCAGAGTTTGATTCCCCAGTGCCCATGTAAAGCCAGATGCACAAAGTGGTGCATGTGTCTGGAGTTCTTTTGCAGTCCTGGAGGCCCTGGTGCTCCCTTCCTCCCTGTCTCTCCCTTTCTCTCTGTCTGTCTCTCTCCGTGTGTGTGTGTGTGTGTGTGTGTGTGTGTATATGTGTATATATATGCAAATAAATAAAATATTTTTCAAATCTCACAGAAATGCTTTCTCTATTTTTCTTCATTCTTTCATATTTTGGGGGGGGTGGGATTGAAACTGGGTCTCTCTATGTAGCCCCAGGTTAGCCTCAAACGTGGGATCCTCCCGCCTTAGCTTCCCAAGTGTTGGGATTATAGGCTTGCAATTTCATGCCAAGACAAAGTTTTCTAACCAGAAATCATCACTTATTGAGAAGAGGAGTGAGTTTCCTGTGGTAAGAGTTAAACAAATAGGCAAATGTCCCTGCAGTGTTTAGGAGAAAAAAATTGACATTCTAAGCTGGCTTCCACTCTCAGACTTTAGTGTTTGTTGGTTGGTATTTTTTCTCATGTGTATATGTTAGGGGTGGCATGCATATACATGTGTGCATGTGCATATGTGTTCAGGCACATGCATGTACAGATACGCATGCAAATGTGTGCCCATGTGTGGAAGCCAGAGGTTGATACCAGATGACTTTCTTTCTTTCGTTCTTTCTCTTTCTTTCTTTTTTTTTTTTTTTGTTTCATGGAAGCTTTTCTTTCTTTCTTTCTTTCTTGGTTTTTCAAGGTAGGGTCTCACTCTAGCTCAGGCTGACCTGGAATCCATTATGTAGTCTCAGGGTGGCCTCGAACTCATGGCGATTCTCCTACCTCTGCCTCCTGAGTGCTGGGATTAAAGGCTTGGCTTTATTTCTTTTTTTTAATCTTTTTTTTTTTTTTGAATTGACAACTTCCATGATTATAGACAATAACTCCTCATAACTCCCTCCCTCCTCCCAGCTTTCCCCTTTGCAACTCCACTCTCCAGCATATGTTTCCCCCTCTCCAGATGTCTTTCTTGATCATTCTCCTCTTTATCCAATGAGGCAGAGTTTCTCACGCTTCACAGTTTTGCTAGCCAGCCTGCCTGTGGGGGATCCTCTGTCTCCACCTCGTGAGCTCTGGGATTACAGGCACATGCCACCCCGCTGGCACTCACGTGGGTCCTGGGGATTCGAACTCTGATATTCAGGATTGCAACGCTTCGTCAACTGACTCATCTGCCCTTGGGCTGGAGATGCAGGCCCCACACTTCCTGTCACTCCTTCCCTCAGAGGTCCCCTCCCAAACAAAGGGGTTCTTGTGCTTGGGCGCCGGAGAACGGAGCAGGAAGAAGGCTGGAAAAGGATGCTGTGCTCCCCACACCAGAACTCAGCGTGTGCTCTGGGAGCCCCGAGTTCCGAGAGGAGAGATGGGGGACCCATGCTCCAGCCCTGTCAGCACCATTGCTCTTCCTACGGGAGAGAGGTTTCTGCCAGGGCTGGGGACAGCCTCATTTCACTGTCTGGTGCCTGTGTGTAAATATTTCATATCCCCATTGAATATTTTGGGATCATTATGAATTCTTGATGTGATAAGAACTTGGTATGTATGAGATGCGGCCGGCAGCCGCTGGGAAAGAGACAAGGGGAAGCAAATCAGACCCACTGTTCGCCACCCAGAGCCTCCCACACGCACCTCACTCCCCACACCACCTCCACCCACAAATCACCAAGGCAGATTTCCCATTCACACAAACGGAGCGTCCACCAACCACACACCACACACAGCCCAGTCTACTCTTCCGTCCGTCACAGTCACTACTGTCATTGTCTCCACGTCACCCATGCAGCCAGCATGTGGACGTACCCAAATAATGTCTATGGTCACTGAGGGATTGTGTTTGCTTATATAAAAACCTGTTGGTGTCGGGGGGGGGCCTGGAGAGATGGCTTAGTGGTTAAGCGCTTGCCTGTGAAGCCTAAGGACCCCGGTGCAAGGCTCGATTCTCCAGGACTCGCGTTAGCCAGATGCACAAGGTGGTGCACGCGTCTGGAGTTCATTTGCAGTGGCTGGAGGCCCTGGCGCACCCAATTCCCTCTCTTCTCTCTGTCTGCCTCTTTCTCTCATTGTCTATCTGTCTCTCTCAAATAAATAAAGACAACAACAACAACAAAAACCTGTTTGGGACGGAGGAGATGGCTCAATTGACTAAGAATTTGCTGCACAAACTTGAGGACCAGAGATCAGATCTCCAAAACCCACATATAAATAATGGTGTGTCCACAGGCACCTCCAGTCTTAGCGTTTGGGAGGCGGACACAGGCGGATCCCTGTTGGAAGCTGGTGAATGGAACTAACCAAAGTGGTAAGCTCCAGCCCCCCACCTGCCGTTGTGGGAGGTGAGGACATGGTTCACTTACTTCTCTGAGCCTTCCTCCAGGTGCAAACTGCTCCGGACACTGCTCTAGAGCTTGAGTCATAGTGGAAAACAGAACAGATGAGTTCAGCCTTCATGGGGCTGACATTCTAGGTGGATGGCACAAGAAACCCGTGTGTTGATGAATCAACTGCTCAAATCACTGTCAGGGCCACAGATGAGGCACAGCAGAGCCCTTGAGGAACAAAACACAGAGTAAGTCTCATTGGACTGAGGTGTCATGTGGCTGTGAGTCTAGAGGCTGGCTGGTAATGGATTAGGAACCTTAAGCAAGCCTCAATTCCCCCTGTGGGACTGCTTAGTTATTGGTAAAGTGACAGGGCTGGAAAAAGTGGCAGGCATCCTCTATTTCCATGGTTCTCTATTCCCTGACCCTACTAGCTCCTCCCCCTCCTGCTCCAATCCACTAGGGCCCCTGGACTCTGCCTTCTACCTCCGTCCCATCCCCAAGGTCGCTGTAGACCTTCGGAGTTAAGCAACCCCATTCTCACAGATGCTAAGCTCATGAAAAGAACCATAGACAGATGGTCCTAACCCTGAGCAGAACCTCCAGGAAGAAGGGCAAGTCTAGTACATCCTGAGTTAGGCTCACTCTCTTGATGCTTATTTTCCGAAGAACTGTATTGAACCCCTCTCCAGGTACCAATTTTCTGTTGTGGTTGCCTTCTCGTTGCTGGAACAAAGCTTCTGACCAAGAGCAGATGACAGAGGATAGATTTTATTTTGGCTTATAGTCCCAAGAGGGAAGCATGGCATGAACAGTGGCTGGACATCACAATCAGGCATAGTAGGTGGAAGAAAAAAAAAAAAAACAAACATCAGCAAGAGAGTGAGCTGAGCTACGGCAAGGTGGATCTGTCTATAACACTCCAAAGCCCACCTCAAGCAACACACCTCCTCCAGCAAGAACCCACCTCCCAAACTACCACCAGCTAGGGACATGCTCTCAAAACACATGAGTTTATCTGATTCAAACCACCACACTGTCTTTGTCTCCACAGACTACTAGCAGGATCTTCTTCTCAATAGTCTGAGAGTGACCTCACTGTCCCTTTCTTGGCCACTCAGCTCTTCTACCACATGTGTAGCCAGTTCTTTGCATCACGTTCCTCCAGGAGTGGCATCTGCTTCCTTGGGTACTCACCGGCAGCTTCATAGAATCGCTGTGTTAAGAGAGGGAAAGAGCGCTGGAGGGATGGCGTAGCAGTTAAGGCACTTGCCTGCAAGGCCAAAGAACCCAGGTTCAGTTCCCCAGGATCCACATTAGCCAGATGCACAAGGGGACGCATGCATCTGGAGTTCGTTTGCAGTGGCTGGAGGCCCTGGCATGCCCATTCCCCATTCTCTCTCTCAAATAAACATTTATTTATAAATATAAATATAATATATTTTTAAAGAGTTTTTTAAAGAGAGGAAAATAAAGGTGTTTTCAGGCTGGGAGAGATTGCTTAGCAGTTAAGGTACTTGCCTGTGAAGCCCATGGACCCAGATTGGACTCCCCAATACCCACGTAAGCCAATGTGGCACATGCATCTGGAGTTCATTTGCAGTGGCTAGAGGCCCTAGTGTACCCATTCTCTCTCTCTCTCTCCTTCCCTCTCTCTCTCTCTAGCTGTCTAGCTCTAGCTCTCTCTTGGCCTCTTTCACTTAAATGAATACATAATTTTTTTAAATTAAAATAAAGAAAAGTTTTCCACTCTGAATCCTCTGTTCTTCTGTATTCCCTTTCTAACACTGTTTATTCAGTCAGTTTCTCACTCAGGTAAGGCCCATGTCTTGAGCCTCTTCAATATATATCTATCAGGCTCATGGTTCCAAAACTGTGTGCTATGATACACACACTGGGACACTTTGGTGGATTCATAAGGACACAGTCAGGCATATTAAACTCTCAAAGAGAACACAGCAACATTATCGGAACTTGAGGAAGTTTATGCTCATAGTAAAACTAAACATGGGATCCTGTGCATTCTTGTTTGATGATGTCATGCTTGTGAAGAGGAGTTATCTGTCTATCTGCCTATCTACCTACCTATCTATCTATCTATTATATATTTATCTGGGAGCAGAGAGAGAAAGAGAGCAAAAGATAAAATTGGAGTGCCAGAGCCTCTTGCTGCTGCAGATGAACTCCAGATGCATGTGCCACTTTGTGCATCTGGCTTTGCCTGAGTACTATAGTATTGCAGGCTTTGTAATCACATGGATTAGCCACTGAGAAATCTCCTCAGCCTAAAGAGGAGTCATTATCCATGTGAAAACCAGTGTGGAAAAACAAATGAAAACCAGGGTGGAGTGGTCAATCTGATACTAGGCCTTGAGGAGTTAGGAATGCAACGCTCAACAGGTGCGCACATTCTGTAATTAGCCTGGCAGTTCTCCCTTGTCTGAAATTTCACTTAAAATTTTTTTTTTATTTGGGCTGGAGAGATGGCTTAGAGGTTAAACGCTTGCCTGTGAAGCCTAAGGACCCCGGTTTGAGGCTCGATTCCCCAGGACCCACGTTAGCCAGATGCACAAGGGGGCGCACGCGTCTGGAGTTCATTTGCAGTGGCTGGAGGCCCTGGTGCGGCCATTCTCTCTCTCTCTATCTGCCTCTTCCTCTCTCTGTCTGTTGCTGTCAAATAAATAAATAAAAATAAACAAAAAATTTTTTAAAAATGTTTTTTATTTGAAAGAGAGAGAGAATGAATGGGCACTCCAGGGCCTTCAGCCATCGAAAATGAACTCCATATGCGTGTGCCCCATTGTGCGCATGTGGGACATTGCGTGTTTATGTCACTGTGCATCTGGTTTATGTAGGACCTGGAAATTTGAACATGAATTCTTAGGCTTCATGGGCAAGCACCTTAACTGCTAAGCCATCTCTCCAGCTCTATTTTTGTTTTTGTTCAGGTAGAGTCTCACTTTAGCCCAGGCTGACCTGGAACTCACTGTATAGCCCCAGGCTGGCCTTGAACTCACAGCCATCCTCCTGCCACTGCCTCCTGAGTGCCAGGATTAAAGGCATGTGCCACCCCACCCAGCTTTCCATTTTCATTTAATGAGGTAACTTCAGTCCAAAAATACTAAATGGAAAATTACAGAAACAATTCATATTTTCAAATAACTTTTTTATATTTTATGATAACTGTTATATATTATCTTTAGGTATTTTTAATCTCTTACCATTCCCAATTTATAAACTAAGCTATTATAATTATGCATATATGGGAAAAACATACAATGTATAGATTTTAATTCTAGCTGCAGGTTTAGATGTCTGCAGTTTTCTTAGAACATATTCTCTGAGGACTATAATTAAAGAATTAAATAAAGCTGAGCATGGTAATATACTTCTATATTCCTAGCACTTGGAAGGCAGAGGCAAGAAGATAAGGAGAATATTTAGGGTCATTCTCAGCTACGTAGTGAGTTTGAGCCAGCCTGGTTTATGACCCTGTCTTAAAACTACCAAAACAGAAAAAAAAAATGAAATAAAAAATGTTTTTATTTCAATTTATGTGAATTTTTCAAATGAGTAAGTTGTTAGGAAATAAATACTTTTTTTTTTTTTTAAGGGAGAGTTTCACTCTAGTCCGGCTGACCTGGAATTCACTACGTAGTCTCAGGGTAGCCTTGAACTCATGGTGATCCTCCTACCTCTGCTTCCCGACTGCTGGGATTAAAGGCATGTGCCACCATGCCTGGCAGGAAATAAATACTCCCCCCGCTCCTGCTAGGGACCAAGTCCAAGGTCTAAGATATATGCTGTGCGAATGTTCTGCTGAGCAACACCCTAGCCCTGAATTTATACCCTTGTATGCTCCTTGAACATAGCTATTCAATAAATGAGAGTGTCATGAAAGGAGTGAAGTTGGGGTTGGGGGAACTGTGCTTCCAATGTAAGCATGAGGACCTGAGTTCAGATCCCCAGCACCCATGTAAATGTTGGGCAGGTGTGGGGGCATTGTTGGTGTTCAGGTGGTCACCACACCCAGCTGCTTTCATTGGTAAGAGGATCGCTGTGAGTTTGAGGCTAGCCTGAGGCTACGTAGTGAATTCCAGGTCAGCCTGGACTGCAGGGACACCCTACCTCAAAACAAAACAACAACAAAAAGGCATACATAAACATATATGTGTGCAGGTGTTTGTAAGGGGACCGGGGGACAACCGTGATTGTCATCCTCAGGAACACCACCCACCTCCTCTGAGACAGGCTCTCTTACCAGCCTGGAGCTCTCCGACTAGGCTAGACTGGCTGGACAGAAAGCCCCGGGGAATCCACCTACCCCCACCTCCCCAGCACTGGGGATCACAGGCGTACATCACCATGCCTCGTTTTGTATATGTGACCTGGGGATCAAATGCATATGCTTCAGCATTTAAGCAAGCACTGACTTACTCCAGCCCTAATGTGTTATTTTGATTAATGCAGAAATCAGGGCTGGAGAGATGGCTTAGTGGTTAAGGTGCTTGCCTGAAAAATCCTAAGAACTCATGTTCGAATCTCCAGGTCCCACAAAGCCAGACACACGGTGACGCAAGCACACAGTGTCACATGTGCACCACAAGGGGGCGCTAGTGTCTGGAGTTCATGTACAGCAGCAGAAAGCCCTGGCACTCCCATTCTGCCTCTCTCTCTCTCTGCTTCTCTCTCTGTGCTTCTCTCTCTCTCTCTCAAAAAAAAAAAAAAAAAAAAAAAAGGTCAGTTGATTTGGAATTGCTAGATCCCTTCACTTTTGACCTCATCTATTGAAAGAAGCAAATGAAAGGTTTCACCCATTCTCAAGGGATTCTATACGGGCATGACTCACTGGGGATCATTTCAGGGTGTGTCTACCACAGCGGAAATTAAGGACTGCTTCAGAAGAAAAAGTTCAAGGTTCTGTGGAAATAAAAACCCACAGCACATAAAGTGGTGGAAATTAGGACTGGTGAGATAGTAGCTTCCCAGCCCAGGCTCCTGTTTCCTTCCCAGCCACCAGCGACCCTTAGCTACAGCCAGACACAGAACGTCGTGCCTCCACAGGGGCTGTTGCTAGGACGTGACATAAAATCACCTTTCAAGCTATTGGAAATCTTCTTTCTCTGCGGGGGGGGGGGGGGGCGAGGGGTGATCCAGAACAGTTATAAAAAGCCAACGTGGCACCATGGATGTAGCTCAGTGGGCAGAGCGCTTGCCCAGCCTGCATGAAACCCTGGATTTGATCCCCCAGCACCACATAAACAAGTGTGGTGGCACACCTGTCATTCCGGAACTCAGGAAATGAAGGCAACAGGATCAGAAGTTCAAGGTCATCCTCAACGACAAAGTGAGTTTGAAGCCAGTTTGGGCTACATGAGATCTGTCTCCAAAAAACAAACAACAACAACAGAAAAGCCACTGGGGAAGAAAAAGTCTTTGAGTTTAGACACCATTAGGGAACTTAAAAATATGTATCTTAAAGTCCAGGGTGGCGGTGCACACCTTTAATCCCAGCACTCAGGAGGCAGAGGTAGGAGGATCACCATGAGTTTGAGGCCACCCTGAGACTACATAGTGAATTACAGGTCAGCCTGGGCTAGAGTGAGACCCTGCCTCAAAAAAAAAAAAAAAAAAAAAAAGTATGTATCTTAGATCCAAGGATAGTGGCTCACACCTGTAAATCCCAGCACTCAGGGGGCTAAAGCAACAGAACTACCATGAGTTCAAGGCCAGCCTGAACTACATAGTGAGTTTATGAGCCTGGGCTACAGAATGATGCTGTCTCAAAAAACAGAAACAAAATGTATGTTATACTTTAATAACGCACTATCAAATAAAAACCAATAAGGAAGCCGGGCATGGTGGCACATGCCTTTAATCCCAGCACTCAGAAGGCAGAGGTAGAAGAATGGCCTGAGTTCAAAGTCACCCTGATACTACATAGTGAATTCAAGGTCAGCCTGACTAGAGTGAAAACCTACCTCAAAATAATAATAATAATAATAATGATAATAATAATAATAATGGACCAAGGACTGAGTAGTTAGGCACTTACCTGAAAAGCCTGCTGGCCTGGGTTCAATTCCCCAGCACTCATGTAAATCCAGATGCACAAAATGGTGAATGCATCTAGAGTTCATTAACAGGGGCAAGAGGCTATGGAATGCCCACTCTCTCTCTCTCCTTGTCTCTGTCTCTCTCCTCTTCTGCTTGCAAATAAATATTAAAAAAAAAAAAAAAAAAAAAACAGTAAGCCAGGCTGAAGAGATGGCTTAGCAGTTAAGGCGCTTGCCTGCAAAGCCAAAGGACCCAGGTTCAATTCCCCAGGACCCACATGAGCCAGGTGCATTAGGTAGCACATGCATGTGGAGTTCTGTTTGCAGCATCTGAAGGCCCTGGGGTGCCCATTCCCCCACCCCTGCCTCTTTCTCACAAATAAATAAAAAATATTTTAAAAATAATAATAATAAGCCATGAATATAGGGCAAGTCCCTATGTGATAGCAGCCAGCTATCTCTGAGATCCCAATCTTCATCCCTGGGGAGGAAGGACCTGAGAAGTTCAAGGGTGGGGCCCATTCCATCATCACCTTTTCAGATAGATTTCCTTAAAAGTCTACGTTCATGCTCTATACACAGAGCTGACGGCTGGGCTCTAGCCGTCATCTTGGATGGTGAGGGTCAGTAGAGAGACCAGTGAGGTAGAATGAGCCTGGTTCCTAAGGACTCTCCATCTGGACTTTATTTTTTTTTAATACCTTTTTTTTTTAATTTTTTATTTATTTATTTGAGAGTGACAGACACAGAGAGAAAGACAGATAGAGGGAGAGAGAGAGAATGGGTGCGCCAGGGCCTCTAGCCACTGCAAACGAACTCCTCCAGATGCATGCGCCCCCTTGTGCATCTGGCTAATGTGGGACCTGGGGAACCGAGCCTCGAACCGGGGTCCTTAGGCTTCACAGGCAAGCACTTAACCACTAAGCCATCTCTCCAGCCCTGGACTTTATTTTTTTTTGGTGTGGGGGGGTGTTGAGGTAGGGTCTCACTCTAGCCCAGGCTGACCTGGAATTCACTATGTAGTCTCAGGCTGGCCTCAAACTCTTGGTGATCCTCCTACCTTTTTAATCCCAAGTGCTGGGATTAAAGGCAGGTGCCGCCATACCTGGCTCTGCCATCTGGATTTTTAAAATATATACATTTAATTTATTTATGTGAGAGAGAGAGAAGGAAGCAGAGAGAGAGAGAGAGAGAGAGAATGGGCGTGCCAGGGCCTTTAGCTCTGCAAACGAACTCCAGATACATGTGCCACCTTGTGCATCTGGCTTATGTGGGTCCTGGGGAATCAAACCTGGGTTCTTAGGCTTCACAGGCAAGTGCCTTAACCACTAAATCATCTCTCCAGCCCTCCATCTGGACTTTTATGTGGATGAGAAATGCCATCTATCCTAAGTTCCTCTGATTCTGGGTCTCAATTACTGCAGCTGAACCCAATACTAAGAAAATTTAGGGGTTAGTGAGATTGCTCAGTGGGTTAACGGCGCTTGCATACAAAGCCTGACTGCCCTCATTCAATTCCCCAGTACCCATGTAAAGTCAGATGCACAAAGTGGTACATGCATCTGGAGTTCGTTTGCAGTGTCTGGAAGGCCCTGGCATGCCCATTCTCATTCTCTCTCTTTCCGATACATGAATATAAATAAATACATATTAATAAAAATTTAAAAGTTAGTAGGGGGCTGAGAGTGTAGCTCAATAGTAGAGCACATGCAAAAAAAGACAAAAGAAAAAGGAAAAATAGTCCAGCGTGGTGGTTCACGCCTTTAATTCCAGCACTTGGGAGGCAGAGGCAGGAGGATCCCCATGAGTTCGAGGCCATACTGAGACTACATAGTGAATTCCAGGTCAGCCTGGGCTAGAGAGCGACCTTACCTCAGAAAAAGAAAGAAAGAGAGAGAGAGAGAGGGAGGGAGGGAGGGAAGGCAAGGGAAGGCAAGGGAAGGGGAAACATATGAGTTGGAATGGGATAGGCACCCTTTGTCCCTTAGCCACCCCATAATGGTTAGGCAGAGGGATCAGGGAGCTGAGGAAGACCCCCAACTGAGATTCAGCCTGCCTCCCTGAGGAGTCTGGACCTCAGACCCTGGCCAGGGCTTGGAGGGTGGATGACAGGAGAATTTGAAGAGCGTCAAGGCGTCCCTGAAAGGGGCCTGAGTCTCCCTGGGGAGGGTGTTCCATGGAGGTTTGGGGGAGGCAGAGACAGTCACAAGCAGACACCCCCGGGTCTATACTCCTGGGTGGGGGCAATAAGTGACGGCCACATTCTGGACTGAGGGAACAGGACGGTGGGGTCACCAGCTGAAGGGTTCAGCATCACAGAAGGATAATCTAATCGGTAGAGGAAGACTCTGACAAATTGATACAGACAAATCAAATTTGACTTCCCAGCTGGGGAACCTAGTAGAGGACCCCCTCACACCCTAGGGTGCTGCAGCCCTGTGTCCTTGGAGGAAGCTGTCTGCTGGTGGCAAAAAGCCCAGAAGACAAGGTGGTGTGCTGGAGTATCCTTGTAATCCTAGCACATGGGAGGTGGAGGCAGGAGGATCAGGAGTTCAAGGTCACCCTTAGAGGTGTAGTGAGTTAGAGGCCAGCCTGGGCTACATGAGACCCTGTCTAAAAACAACAAACAAAGACTGGAGGCGGGGGCTGGGGAGATTGCTCAGCTGTTATGGGCACTTGCTTGCAAGCCTGCCCACCGGAGTTCAGTTCTCAGTGCCCACATAAAGCCGGATGCAAAGTGGCGCACCAAGTCTGTAATCCCAATGGGCCTATAGAAGTGGAAGGTGGAGCCAGCAACCTAGAAGGAAGCCCGGAAGCAGTACAGACAAGAGAGGTCTGAAGGAAGGTGGAAGGAGAAGGGAAAATCTCCACGGTCGTCCTCTGACTGCCACACACGGGACATGGCACACACACACCAGTACACCTCATACATGCACACATATAGAGACGTACATGTATTAATAATAAAAGAAGGGAAAGAAGCCAGGCGTGGTGGCGCACGCCTTAATCCCAGCATTCGGGAGGCAGAGGTAGGAGGATGGCCGTGAGTTCAAGGCCACCATGAGACTACATAGTGAATTCTAGGTCAGCCTAGGCCAGAGTGAGAAATCAAAAAAAAAAAAAAAAAAATTGTGGGAAAAGGTTTTAAGGGTTGGAGAAATGGCTCAGCGGTTAAGGTGCCTGACTGCAAAGCCTAATGACCATGGTTCTAATCCCCAGTGCCCAGGTAAACCCACGTGCACAAAGTGGCACAGGCATCTGGAGTCTAATTACAGTGGCCGAAGGGTCTGGCATGCACATTCTCTCACTTGCACATGCTCTCTCTCTCTTCTTATAAGTAAACAAACAAACAAATAAAATATTAACTTAAAAAAGAAAAATATTAACTTTAAAAAAAGAAAAAGGATTTTATTTTTTATTTTTATTTTATTTATTTATTTATTTATTTATTTACTTTGGTTTTTCAAGGTAGGGTCTCACTCTAGCACAGGCTGACCTGAAACTCACTATGTAGTCTCAGGGTGGCCTCGAACTCACAACGATCCTCCTAGCTCTGTCACCCAAGTGCTAGGATTAAAGGTGTGTACCACCACACCCGCTTAAGAAAAAGGATTTTAAAAGACTGGAAGACAAGAGCATGAGCGAGATCATGTGAGGGTAAGTGAATCCCGCTACGGATGTGGTTGCAGGGGCTGCCTGCAGTTAAGAGAAGACAGAGCAGGGGCCCGTGGAGGAGATGAGGGGGAGCTGTCCAAGCCAGCAGGAGTAGAGTTCAACGTTTACAAAGCGGAGAGGGTGACACCTTCCAGAAAGCAGGAAATAGACGCACCTGAGAAGACCAAGCAAAGCGTAGGGGCCAGCCCACCTCCACGCGGGGGAAGTGGGAACCCCACCCCGGTGCAGATGGGGCACGGACAGCAATGCAAACTGGCCAACAGGAGCCCCTAAGCTCCAAGAGCTCAATCCTTTCAGTATAAAGTCCATTTTTAAATTCTTTTGTGGCATTTAAGTTCTTTTTTTTTTTTTTTTAATGCAGCTAGTCACCGTCTCACGTATTTGACAAAGAAGTGTTTCTAAATTAACTTCTTATTTTTCTCACAGTGACAAAGGCTTCTCTGTGACGGGTGTTCACAGGACAGCTCATTTGCAAGTCAGGAGTGTGAAGGCCTCGTGTCTGTACTGAGGGGCATGTGTCGGCGTGCACGTGCCACGGATCAGGGCCCCAGCGGGCCTGGGCATCAATTTGGACACTTACATACCCTGCTCGAGGGCAATGCTTGTCTTTTTAAATATATCTTATTTATTTATTTGAGAGAGAGAGAAAGAGACAGAGAGAGAATGGGCGCACCTAGGCCTCCAGCCACTGAAAACGAATTCCAGATGCACGCACCCCCTTGTGCATCTGGCTGACGCGGGTCCTGGAGAATCAAACCAGGGTCCTTTGGCTTTGCAGGCGAACGCCTTAACTGCTAAGCCATCTCTCCAGCCCCACTGCTTGTCTCATATAAATCGTGATTCAACTAATCTTGGTCTGATCAGGTTGCGGGGCCACAGCTCAGTCCCCTCTCTGATGATTCCTTGGTCCTCCTCAAGTGACACACACACATAGGAAATAGTAGTAACCAGGGGTCGGGGTGTAGCTCAGTGGTAGAGCATGTAGGAGGCCCTGCATTCAATCCCCGGCACCCTATAAAACAAGTCAATCAGACTGGCCTCGCCTCCCCATCCCTGCAAGACCTGGGTGTGCAAGGTTTGTACCAATGCTTGGAGATACTCACACACTCCCATAAAGAACAGCTCCTCAAGTGATCTTGGATCTATCAAGTTCTCCTCACTTTCTTTCGTGTGTGTGTGTGTGTGTGTGTGTGTGTGTGTGTGTATGAATGTGGACATATATGTACCACGTGTGGAGGTCAGATGACAACTTTCCAGTGTTGATTCTTTTGTATTTTTATTCTTTGTTGTTTGTTTGTTTTTCAAGGTAGGGCCTCACTCTAGTCCAGGCTGACCTGGAATTTGCCACATAGTCTCAGAGAGGCCTTGAACTCAGCACTACCTCTGCCTCCCGAGTGCTGGGATTAAAGACATGCACCAAGATGCCTGGCTATGTATTTTATTTATGTATTTATTTTGGTTTTCCTCACTCTCGCCCAGGCTGACCTGGAATTCACTATGTAGTCTCAGGGTGGCCTGGAACTTTTGGCGATCCTCCTACCTCTGCCTTCCTAGTGCTGGGATTAAAGGTATATGCCACTATGCTCAGCCTGTTCTGTCCCTTTGACGACCCAGGTTCAGTTCCCCAGTACCCGCGTAAAGCCAGATGCACAAAGGGGCACATACATCTGGAGTTTATTTGCAGCAACTGGAGAGCCCTAGCGTGCCCATTCTCTCTGTCAGTCTCTCTTCTAATTCTCTCTGTACTTGCAGATAAATAAATAAAAATAAAAATAAATTTTACAGCCGGGCGTGGTGGCACACACCTTTAATCCCAGCACTCGGGAGGCAAAGGTAGGAGGATCGCCAAGAGTTCAAGGCCACCCTGAGACTCCATAGTGAACTCCAGGTCAGCCTGGGCCAGAGTGAGACCCTACCTAGAAAAATCAAAATAAAATAAAATAAATAAGCAAATTTTAGAGTGTGACATGTCCTCAGATCGACCACGCAGGACCTCACCGTAACCCTTATGGGCCAGGCATTTTACTTGCTGTGACCAAATACCTAACCAGAAGCAACTTAAGAAAAAAAGGGCTTGTTTGGCTTGCAGTTAGAGGTTCCAGTCCACTGCGGTGGGGAAGGGTGTGGCAGCAGACACACGGAGCCAGGCAGGTCGCATTGCATCTGAAATCAGAAAGTGGAGAGGGGAATGCCAGCTTTCTCCTTTTTACGCGGTCCTGGACTTTATCCCATGGGGTGGTACCACCCACAGCTAGCGTGGGTCCACCTACTTCAACTGACCTGATCTAGAAAAATCTCACTGGCATGCCCGGAGGTTTGTTTCCGTGGAGATTCTAAATTCTGCCGAAGTGAAAACCAGAGGTGAACCATCATACCCTTTCCCCAGACATCCCCAAGAGGGAGACCATCTTCGTGACCTGCACCTCACTTTACAGGGGAATGACACCATGCAGAAGTGGTTTTAAAACACTTGGATAACAACACGAAGCAGAACGGAGGGTGGGACAGACGGAGCACGATGAGGAAGACAGGGAAGCTAGGTAGAGAGTAGACGTTGAGCTCCGAGACGTTTGTTGTCACAATTCTCTCTGCATGTGTGTGAAATTCTCCTATAATTGGAAACAAAGCTATAAAAAAAATAAAGAAGCAGTCTGGGCACAGAGTGTGAGTTCATTCCACATATATTTTCATCTGATAAGGATTGAATGAGATCATGTATATAACAACACTAGTAGCTTCTCTACTCTAAAAAGTAGATGCGCTGGGCTGGGGAGATGGCTTAGTGGTTAAGGCGCTTGCCTATGAAGCTTAAGGACCCAGGTTCGATTCTCCAGGTCCCATGTAAGCCAAATGCACACGGTGGCACACGCGTCTGGAGTTCGTTTGCAGTGGCTGGGGGTCCTGGCGCGCCCATTCCTTCTCCATCTCTTCCTCTTTCTAACAAATAAATGAAATAAATAATAAAGGAGACCGGCTGCCTGGGGAAGTAGCTCAGAGGCACAGCTCTTGCCTAATATGCCTAAAGCCCTGGTTTCCGTTACTAGCAGGGTAAAAAAAATGAATTAGACTGTTTTGCTGTTGCTAGATTTTTTTTTTTTTTGCTTAAATGAGACTTTTGCTGTTACTTTATTTATTTATTTATTTTTGCTTGTGTGCATGTATGTGGTGTAGTGTGGTACGTAATGTATGTGTGTGCGTGTGTTATATGTACGTGAACGTGTCCTTGCAGTGCCCATGCGCTCACCTGCAGGGGGGAGGGGTGCTCACCTGCAGGGGGGAGGAATGTCCCAGACCTCTGCTCTTCTGCCTGTTCTCATTTTGAGCCCCATCTCTTACTGATATTGGAGCCGGCTGTTTTTCCTGAGCCTGGGCAGTCTCTGGTCTCTGTTCATCTTATGTGGGACTGGCACTGCAGGTTCTTGAGGGCATACCCAGCTATTTAGATGGGGGCTGGAGAGTAGGGTAGTTTCAGACCTGCTCTGACCCTCATGCTTATTATGCAGGAAGTGTACTTAACCACTGAGCCATCCCTCCAGCCTTTATTATTTATTTATTTACTTACTTTGAGAATGAGAGCTTTGTCCCTCTTTTTTTTTTTTTGGAGGGGGGTTTCAAGGTAGGGTCACTCTCTAGCCCAGGCTGACCTGAGATTCACTATGGAGTCTCAGGGTGGCCTCGAACTCACGGCGATCCTCCTACCTCTGCCTCCCGAGTGCTGGGATTAAAGGCGTGCGCCACCACGCCCGGCTTTGGTCCCTCTCTTAATCTAATAAAGTCTCTCTAAACCTTAAAAAGAAAGAGAGAGAGAGAGTGAGTAAAGTACACCAGGGCCTCTTGCCACTGCAAACAAACTCCAGACACATGCTCTATTTTGTGTGCCTGGCTTTACGTGGGTACTGGGGAATCAAACCCAGGCCAATAGGCTTTGCAAACACATGCCTTTAACCACTGAACCATCTCTCTGGTCTCCTCAGCCTTTATTCCTTCTCTCCTTTCCTTCCTTTATACCTTCCTCCTTCTCTCTCTCCTTTCTTTCCTTCCTTTCATTCATTCATTCTTTCTTTCAACAGTGTCTCATGTAGCCCAGGTTGACCTGAATCTGGATAAGCAGCTGAGTGTGACCTTGAACTTCCTCTCCTCCTGCTTTCATCCCCCAAGTGCTAAGAGTACAGGCATGTACCACTTGGTGTAAGCAGGCTTTGTTTATGTGCGTTAGACACTACCAACTGAGCTGCTTCTCTATCCCCCGTTACTGTTATTAATTATTATTATTAATAGTATTCTTACTATATAAGCGGGGCTCTCCTCTCTGTCACCTCACCGAGCAGTCACCAGTCCTTACCAGCCAGCTCCATCCTGGAGGGGGCCACAGCACCCGTGGTGGTCTCCCCTGTGCCCCTAGGAGACCCGCCCGCCCAAAGGAGCACACCCATCTCTCCCTACCACTCACCAGCTCTATCAACCCCAGACATTTTGGACTGGTGGGGGGAGGGGGGTGCTCCCTTGCCAGGCCCCACCTGTCACTTCCAGATGCCCACAGCAGAGGGCGGCCTCCTAAACTCTAATTTTAACCCCAAGGAAGGTGCCAATCGCTCATTTTCAAAGCTGTTTCAAAGTGACTCTGATAAGCAAATTGCTGGCAGCCCTGGCGGGTGATTATTCCTGCATTAATCAGGGGGAAATTATGCCAGTTACTGATTAACTAATTACGGCAATCAGATCGGCTGGGAGAACAGGGCAGGGGGGAGCCGGCCACGGTAAACACAGCCTAAGGAAGGTGAGACAGGCCATCTGGCTGGAGACAGAGGACAGTGACAGGCAGCCTCTTCCTGTTTCTTCTCGCCCAGTCTCCTCTCTTCTTTCCCACTGCCGCCCTGCGTGGCCCCTGAGGCTAGTCTGCTGGGGGAGGCAGGGTCCTGCCAGGACAGGGGAGCTGGGCTGTCCCAGCCTTTGCTGGAGTCCCTCTCTGCTGGAGCCTGTGGGCTTGGGCCTCCGGGTGACCCGCGTGCACTGAAGGACGTGGGCAGTGTAGCTTGTGCTCTCTGGCCCATGAGACAGAGGAGGCAAAGGCAGGCTTGACCAGTAAGTCACAGCTCAGGGCTCCTTGGTCAAAGCACTTGCCATACAAAACCGGGTACCTGAATTTGCTACCCCGGGGCCCACATAAAAACTAGCGGGGCGTGGTGGCGCATGCCTTTAATCCCAGCACTTGGGAGGCAGAGGCAGAGTTTTGAGGTTACCCTGAGACTACATAGTGAATTCCAGGCCAGGCTGGAGAGATGGCTTAGCAGTTAAGGCACTTGCCTTGGAAGCCTAAGAACTCATGTTCGAACCTCCAGGTTCCACGTAGCCAGACGCGACAGCGACGCGGGCATGCAACGTTGCACGTGCATCTGGAGTTCATTCGCAGTGGCTGAAGGCCCTGGGGTGCACCCATTCTCTTGCCCTCCCCCATCTCTCAAAATAAATAATAATAATAAAGCCAGAAACAGAGGCAGGGTTCTGTAATCCCAGCCACACCTGGGAGCAAGAACAGAGGCAGAAAACAGGAGAATCTGCCTGAAAACCAGCTAGCCTGGCCAATGCAGCAGTGAACAACGTGATGCCCTGCGTTGTGGCATGCATGCACCCACACTCACACGTGTGAACACGCACACACATACAGACGTCATACATGCACAAAAGACCCAGCCTCAGAAGTAGAGAAACAAGAGCTAATAAGAGAGTGGCCGCCATGATCTCTGGGAGAAGCTTAGGGGATACTCCCATAATCCTTTGAGCTGACCCCCCAGCGGGGTCGCCTTGTGTTTGTTTGGCTGCATGGGGGGAGAGGGAGGTTGGTGCCCCAAGCCAGGGTCTACTCTGCAGCATTTTAACTGCCACACGGGCCAGGACAGAAGGTGTCACTGAGAGGGCAGCTGGAGACGAGGAGGAAGAGACAGATATCGTTTTGGTCTTGGTGTCTGCTGATCACTCAGAAGGCAGCAGTGATGCTGTCAATGGACCACAGTGACCTGTCGTGTGTCATCCCCGCCAGAGGCCCCACAGCCGGGCCCTGTGCCCAGTCCTGGACCTCCCTGTCCCCTGGCACTCGTCCCCTCCCCCTGGTCAGCCCTGCTGCTCTTTCTGGGGTGGCACACCCAGGGAATGGTGTCTTTGTTCAAGTTCCTGGGGAGTTGCTGTCACCAGTGCTGTGACAACAGAAATCAAGGACCCAATCCTTGTGGCCTGCTGGTTTTGTTTCCGTTAGATAAATTCCACTAAATAGGCTGCTGGGGCTAAAGGGTGTGCACTTAGACTAGACCTGCCTCTGGGTTGAGAGCTAGGCAAGCTAGGCTGACAGAATGCGCTCTCTCTCTCTCGCTCTCTCTCTCGCTCTCTCTCTCTCAGCAAGGTTTCACTCTAAGCCAGCCTGACCTGTAACTCGCTCTGTAGCCCTGGCTGGCCTTGAACGTACAGTGATCCTCTTCCTGAGTGCTGGGATTAAAGGCATGAGCCATCACAGGGAGGATCTTACTGGAGTGAATTCAGACTTGCAAGGGCCTTCTTCCTCCCCAACCTCCTTTTCCCTCCCTCTCTCTCTCTCTCTCTCTCTCTCCCCCTCTCCTTTTTTTTTGTTGTTGTTGTTGTTTGGTTTTTCAAGGTAGGGTCTCACTCTAGCCCAGGCTGACCTAGAATTCACTATGTAGTCCTAGGGTGGCCTTGAACTCGCAGCAATCCTCCTACTTCTGCCCCCTGAGTGCTGGGATTAAAGGTGTGCGCCACCACGCCCGGCTCTTGCTTTTTTTTTTTTTTTCTTCCCCCTCTTCCCCCTTGTTTGTACCCTCTTTTCCCTCTTCCTCATCCTTGGCCTCCTCCTTCCCCCTCCTTCTCTCCTTCCTTCCCCTCCTCCTTTCTCCTCTTTCCCTCCAATGCTCCCTCCTTCCTCTCCTTCCTCTCCCCTTCCTCTCTCCTTCCTCTCTCCTGTCACCTCCTTCCCTCCTCTTCCCTTTCTCCTTCCTCCTTCCTCTTGTTCCCTCTTCCCTCTCATCCTCCTCCTCCCCCTCCTTCCTCCTTTCTTGTCCCCTCCTCCTTCTCGTACTTCTCTCCCTCTTCTTCCTCCTTCTCCTCTCACCCAGAGAGTCATCTTTGATCAGGACAGAGGCATTTTCGTATCACACATGGAAAACAGATCTTGGGGACCTCTAGAAGAGCAGGCATATGGGCTCTGAAGCCGACGATCCTGTCCCTAGAGCCAGTCCTCCCAGAGGAGCCGTCCTGGTCCTTGCACAGATAGAGGGGACTTGATGGGTGTGGAGGGGGGGGTCCAAAGGCAAACCCTTCTGCAAACCCTCAGAACACCAAACCCCTGGCGTTCCACCATAACTTGCGGGGCACCCTGAAGCCTCTGTGCGGGCCAAACGTCATGATGCTTTAGCTTCACACACGCTGCTTCGTCCTACTGTCCTCTCCATCTCGTGAGCCGAGAGACAGGGAGCCGCGCGCCCCAGCCTCAGTTTCCCCCCATTCATGTCTGAGGCCACGGTCCCCGGGTGGAAGTCAGGAAGGAGAGCAGCCCGGGTGCAGGAAGGAGCCTGTGGTGGAGCTCCGGCGGCTGTCAGGGGGCGATTTAGGGCGATTGCTTTCCACCGGGCACACTGCTTCCCCGCAGCAAATATTTCCTCCGCTGCTGGAAGACGTGCATTTGGCAAAACCGCAGTGGGCCTGCGGGACCTCGGCTCCCGGGCAAAGAGGCGGGCACTGCTGATGACGGGAGTAAATCTGAGCTCACAATTAAAATCTCTTTAGAGATTGCGGCCAAGTGACTGATGGATGGGACCCCAGGCTCCATCCGTCCCCTCCACGCTCCCGTGCCAAGACACATATCGACAGGACATCATAAATAGCCTAGTCTAGCCCAGCCAGGCCCTGGAAGACTGGCAGGAGGTGTGGCTGAGGAATTCCAAGAAAGGGCTGGACTGGGTGGGCTCTGTCCTGCACGGCCCTGCCCAGCTGAGACTCTACAAATCCCTTCCGATGAACTGGGAGGCTGCTTTTCTCTTTACTTTCTAATTTTAGTTTTGACATTTCCATACATGTATGTAATGTATTTTGTTCATATTCACCCCCATTACCCCTTCTTATCCTCCCCTTCTGCTCATGTGTGTGTGTGTACTCACTGAATTAAGTCAGGGTTGCTTGGGCTGGAGAGATGACTTAGCGGTTAAGGCACTTGCTTGCAAAGCCTAAGGGCCCATATATATATATGTATTCCTCTGCTTGCAAATAAAATATTTTTTTAAAACTTAGTGTTGCTTGCATGAGCATGGGCGGAGGTTTAATTAATGGAGTATGGACAACTTGCCAATGGCTATACCACCAAAGAACATTTTAAAGAATATTTTATGTATTTATTTATTTAAGAAAGAGAGAAAGTGACAGAGGAACGGAAAGAGAGTGTGAATGAGTGCACCAGGGCTTCTAGCCACTGAGAACAAGCCAGATGTGTGTGCCACCTTCTGCATCTGGCTTACATGGGTCCCGGGGAATCTAACCTGAGTCCTTAGGCTTTGCAGGCAAGTGCCTTAACTGCTAAGCTATCTCTCCAGCCCAAGAACATACTTTTTAAAATATATTTTTTTATTTATTTGAGAGAGAAAGAGAGAGTGAGCAAGCAAGGGCCTTTAGCCACTGCAAACCACTTTATTCAGGTCCTGGGAAATCAAATCTGGGTCCTTTAGCTTTGCAGGCAAGTGCCTTAACTGCTAAGCCATCCCCACCCCAACCGAGCCCTAAAGAACATGGTTTTATCACCCTCTCTAAATGAGAACATGGAGGCCCAGCTGTGTGGAGGCCCAGCTGTGCAAAACCAGATTGTTTTGCACTTGAATTTTAGAAGTGCCTAAAACTAGAGGCAGCAAACAGTTCCCCGCTGTTTGCACATTCTTCCCTCCTCTCATCACCTGCAGCGGCAGAGGGTGTGAGCGCCTCGGGCATTTCTTCGTCTTTGCCCATTTGGTGCACGTCGGCCTGGCTCTCAATTGCCAGGACCTTCCTGTCTCAGCGGGAAGGCTCTCTCACCAACCATGTGGCAGGCCAGGGTTCCGGGGAGCTCCATCTCCCAGGCAGCCTCACCAGCGATCAGAGGCATTTGACAGAACAACAACAACAAAAAGAACCCCAAAAAACAGCTCCCTTACGGTTCTCTTGAGGCACCTCTGAAGATGCTTTGCAGTCACCCCAAGAGCCCCCCAAAGTGGCTGAGCCTCAGGTGCCTACCACAGTGACTCCCTTCCTTCTAGGACTTCTCTTGGTCCTTCTACTCTTTTTAAAAATATTTTATGGGGGCTGGAGAGATGGCTTAGCGGTTAAGCGCTCGCCTGTGAAGCCTAAGGACCCCAGTTCGAGGCTCGGTTCCCCAGGTCCCACGTTAGCCAGATGCACAAGGGGGCGCACGCGTCTGGAGTTCGTTTGCAGAGGCTGGAAGCCCTGGCGCGCCCATTCTCTCTCTCCCTCTATCTGTCCTTCTCTCTGTGTCTGTCACTCTCAAAAAAATATATATATATTTTATGGACTTGCCTGTGAAGCCTAAGGACCTTAGTTTGAGGCTCGATTCCCCAGGACCCACGTTAGCCAGATGCACAAGGGGGCGCACGCGTCTGGAGTTCGTTTGCAGTGGCTGGAGGCCCTGGTGCTCCCATTCTCTCTCTCTCTGCCTCTTTCTCTGTCTGTCACTCTCAAATAAATAAATAAAAATAAAAACAAAAATTTAAAAGTATTTTATTTATAGGGGATATGATGGGAAGTGGCATTTCAAAGGGGAAAGTGGGGAGAGAGAGGGAATTACCATGGGATATTGTTTACCATTATGGAAGTTGTCAATAAAATAGTTTAATATTTTATTTATTTATTTGAGAGAAAGAAAGAGGCAGATAGAGAACAGGCATGCCAGGGCCTCTAACTGCTGCAAATGGGCTCCAGACACATGGGTCTCCTTGTGCATCTGGCTTTACGTAGGTACTTTGAAATCGAACCTGGATCCTTGGGCTTTGCAGGCAAGCTACTTGACCTCTGAGCCGTCTCTCCATCTCCTCTTCCTCTACTCTTGACTATCAACTTAATTAGATTGAGAAAAGCCTAGATTAGAGCATACCTCTGGGTGTGTCTGTGAGGGCTCAGCCCCTGTCAGTGTTTAAATCCATTGATGGATTCTAAATTTGGTTGTTGTTGTTTAAGCAGGCTTTCATTCTAGCTGAGGCTGACCTGGAACTCACTCTGTAGCCCAGGCTGGCCTCCAACTCATGATGATTCTCCTACCTCAGTCTCCCAAATGCTGGGATTAAAGGCATGTGCTGACATTCATGGCTTGGATTCAAAATTTGAATAGACCAACTGGAGATGGTGGAACTCTGGTAGATGGGACCTCAATAGAGAAAATGGGTCTCTGAGGATATCCTTTAACATACATACACACACACATATAAAATTGAGGGCTGGAGAGATGGCTTAGCAGTTAAGGCACTTGCCTGCACAGTCAAAGGACTCAGGATCAACTCCCCAGGACCCCTGTAAGCCAGACTCACAGGTGGCATATGTGTCTAGAATTTGTTTGCAGCCGCTGAAGGCCCTGGCATGTCCATTCTCTTTCTCTCTCTCTCTCTCTCTCTCTCTCAAATAAATAAATTAAATAAATAAATAAAAATTTAAATGTATTTTGTTTATTTATTTATGAGAGAGAGAGAAAGAAGCTGGGTGTGGTGGCACATACCTTTAATCCCAGAACTTGAGAGGCAGAGGTAGAAGGAATGCCACAAGTTTGAGGCTATCCTGAGACTACAGAGAGAATCCCAGGTCAGCCTGGGCTAGAACAAGACCCTTCCTAGAAAAACCACCAAAAAAAAGGTAAAAGAGAAAGAAGCAGAGAGAGAGAGAAAAAAAAAAAAAGGCAGACAGAGAGACAAAGAGAATGGATGTGCCAGGGCCTCTAGCCACTGCAAAGGAACTCCAGACGCATGTGCCATCACGTGCTTCTCTGGTTTATATAGGTACTAGGGAATCAAACCTGGATCCTTAGGTTTTGCAGGCAAGTGCCTTAACCACTAAGCCATCTCTCCAGCCCCTCTCCTCAGGTGTTTTGTCACAGCAGTGAGAAGTGGACTCACCCACCCCACCATGTTCCCTGGCACTCATCCAAATCAACTGTTCACACTCATCTCTTCTGGGTGAGCCTGTCATCAAAACACCAACCAACTCGCCCTCCACGCAAAAAGCCTTCCCACTCCCTCCCCGTGCCCTGTCTGTACACCATGCAGGGTGCCTCCGGTGGTTTCTGTCACACACTGACGCCCCAGTCAGTTCCCCAGCTGGATGGGAGCCTTTGGAGGGCGGGACATAGCTTCGCATCACCCCTGGGTTCCCTGAGTCCAGCCCAGGACCTGACACACAACTAGAGCTCGCTCACTATTTGCCGAATAATTAAGTGAATGAATTAAGTGAGTTAATTAGGCGTTCTTGTCAGTTAAGAGGATGGAGATGAGGAACCTTTTCTTCCCAGGGAGAAAGAAATAAATAAGAACAAGCCACGGGAACAAAGCACAACCGAACTGAGCTTTGTTTTGTTTTGAGCGAGGAATATAAAGCATCTTATCGATCTGCCTTTTAAATTAAGAACAGGAAACCTAAAGCCATCCGATAAATAAAACATAATAAAAACACTTCAGTTTCAGAGTATTGCTAATTAAGGGAGACAGAGAGGACAAATGGGGGGGGGCGGGGAGGAGAAAGAGAGACAGGGAGAAAGAGAAGGGGACCGAAAGAAAGAAGGTACTCCTGACTGCCTGAGGGCCCCCCCCCCCAGCCCACAGAGGCTCAGCAAGGAGCCTGAAGCTGGAGGCCCCAGTACAGGTAGACCTGGGAGAGAGGCTTGGCAATGGGGTACAGGGAGAAAATTCTCTGCTGACATTTGGAGACTTCGCATAAGAGAAACACTCTTTGTTTGTTTTTATTTTTCAGGGTAGGGGCTCACTCTAGCTCAGGCTGACCTGGAATTCACTATGTAGTCTCAGGGCGGCCTTGAACTCTTGATGATCCTCCTACCTCTGCCTCCCGAGTGCTGGGATTAAAAGCGTGTGCCACCACGCCCAGCCTGAGAAACACTCTTTAATTATTTATTTATCTTTGTTTTTTTTTGTTGTTGTTGTTGTTTTTATTTTTTGAGGTAAGGTCTCTCTCTATCCCAGGCTGACTTGGAATTCACTATTTAGTCTCAGGGTGGCCTGATACTCACAGCAATCCTCCTGCCTCTACCACCCTCCCTAGTGCTGAAATTAAAAGCGTGTGCCACCACACCCTGTGTGATACATATTTTAGATCCAGAAGAAGTGGGGAAGTCTTGAGCCTAGAGGGGGAGAATTCCTATGACTGGCTGTTTAGGACCAATGGAGAGAGAAGATTCTGTGAGGTTAGAGACAGGTCATGTTGGAGGTAGAAGTGAGTCATAGGCTGTCCAGGTGTCTACATGAGCCACTCTGATAAACAAACCAGGTGAAGTCCTTCCTACCTGTTGCCCCATGGGTTACTGCTTTTTATTTTTATTTTATTTATTTTAATTTTTTTTGTTTTGTGTTCATTTTATTTATTTATTTGAGAGTGACAGACAGAGAGAGAAAGAGGCAAAGAGAGAGAATGGGCGCACCAGGGCCTCCAGCCACTGCAAACGAACTCCAGACACGTGCGCCCCCTTGTGCATCTGGCTAAGGTGGGTCCTGGGGAATTGAGCCTCGAACCGGGGTCCTTAGGCTTCACAGTTAAACTCTTAACCACTAAGCCATCTCTCCAGCCCGGACTACTGCTTTTTAAATGCCAAAGTGCATGTCAGCATTATAACAAGGTTATGGGGCAGGCAGGTATCGGCCCCCCCCATTTCATAGGTGTGAGAGCAAGCCTCAGAGATGTCAAATAGCTTGTCCAACACATCATAGCCAGAGTCCAACCTCGTGTCATCGGATCCCAGAACCCAGGCCTGATGCCTCCCCCATGGCCACGTGGCAAAAGCTAGATCTGGATTAGGGAAGAGGAGTTCTGGGAGAATCGTGAAGACAGAAGTCACTTGACCCTGCCTACCTCCGAGAAATCCCAAGGGTCCTGGGTGCTAGGGGAATGCGTACGGGGAATTTAGGATGGCGAGGTCTTCTGCGCGTGTCATGACCCTGTTCTTCCACACCGGCCCATATAAAGGACCCGGATGCTTCATGACCCAAAGCCCAGGCCTGGCCCTTTCTGTACCGTCAGCGCCTCAGGTCCTTCTCTCGTTTCACAGGGTCCCCTTCCTTCTCCTCCATCTGCTCACCATGCCAAGGGGATCTGACCTCAAGACAGAGGTCTTCTCGGAAGGAAGGTCAAGGAGTGAAGGCGACCCTACACCCAGCATCCCCCACGGACCTCATGCGTCCCGACCTAACAACAGGGCTTTGGAGCGTGGGAGGGACACGATGGAGAAAGTAGAGAAGTCAGAGGGATTTTGTGGTCGAGACACAAACTCACAGAGCCCCTCAGCCGTGTCCCCGCACCCCCGCTGTACGTGAACTCCGACCCCAGCTTTCACCTGACCTCGATCCCTCTGCTCCTTCTTGGCCCAGGTCAGGCCAAGGTCAGCCTAAGCTTCTATCACCTCCTGGGACATCAGCCAGTGCCCCAGTGGATTTTAATTGCCTGGCAAAAGTAATGCCAATATTTATAAGGGAACAAACACAGATACCATAAATAAGTACATTACTGACTCATTGAATTAATTAGTGTTTAATTACTTGAAATTACCATCAGTTACTACCAATTACCTGAACAACGAATGCATTCTTTCTCCATTACAGATGGCAGCTCCCTGGGCCAAACCCAGAGACCTTGGCCGCAGGAAGACCCCAGAGCGTGTGCGCTCACTTCATTCCTTCCTCACCGCCCACCCTGGAATCAGCGCTCATCCTTCATGCATGGGTTGAGCACTTAACAATACACTGGGCCCTGGGCAGCTGTGAGACTCACAATGCAGTGGCGGATGGGTATTTTAGGACGCAAGTAGTAGTGTACAGAGAAATAAGCTAGATAAGGGATGGACATGTGCACAAGGGGATGACATTCAAATAGTGTGTTCAGAGCCTTTAATCCCAGCACTCAGGAGGCAGAGGTAGGAGGATCGTCAAGAGTTTGAGGCCACCCTGAGACTACATAGTGAGTTCCAAGCCAGCCTGGGCTAGAGTGAGACCCTACCTTGAAAAAAAAAATAATGTATTCAGTTGTGATGACCCCGATATTTATTTTTCTTTTCTTTATTTTTTAAAATATATTTTAAGTTTCTACTTATTACTTATTTGCAAGCAGAAACAGACAGAAAGAGAGGGAAAGAATGGGCATGCCAGGGTCTGTTGCTACTGCAAATTCCAGATGTGTGCACCATTCTGTGCATCTGGCTTTATGTGGGTACTAGGGAATGGAATCACAGGCCATCCGGCTTTACAAGCAAGTGCTATTAAGCATTGAACCATTATTTCTCCAGTCCCTAAAATATTTTAAAAAAAAATTTGCGGCAAGCCCAAAGACTGGCCTTTTTTTTCTATTGCTAGAGAGAGAATTGGCACACTAGGGCCTCCAGCCACTGTAATTGAACTCCAAATGTGTGTGCCACCTTGTGCCCATGGGCAACCTTGCATGCTTGTATCACTTTGTACATCTGGCTTACATGGTATCAGGAGAGTTGAACATTGGTCCTTAGGCTCTGCAGGTATTGCAGACAGGTTCTCATTGCTGGCAGAAATCACCCGACCAAGAGCAGCTAGTGGGGGAAAAAGGGTTAATTTTGGCTTACAGACTGAAGGGGAAGCTCCATGTTGGCAGGGGGAAACGATGGCATGAGCAGAGAGTGGACATCACCTCCTGGCCAACATAAAGGAGGACCATAGCGACAGGACAGTGTGCCAAACATTGGCATGGGAAAACTGGCTATAACGCCCATAAGCCCACCCCCAACAATACTCTGCCTCCAGGAGGCTTTAATTTCCAATTGCTATTAGCTGGGGAGACCAGCATTCAGAATATCTAAGTTTATGGAAGACACCTGAATCAAACCACCACAGCAGGCAAGTTACTTAACTGCTAAGCCATCTTGCCAGCCCTAAAATATTTTTATTCATTTATTTATTAGCAATCAGAGAGAGAGAGATGCCAGGACCTCTTGCCATTGCAAATGAACTCCAGATTCATGCACCACTTTGTGCATCTGGCTTTACATGGGTACTGGAGAATTTACCCTGGGTCGGCAGGCTTTGTAAGCAAGTACCTTAACCACTAAGCCAGCTCCCCAGGCCCTCCTTTTTTTTTTTTTTTTTTTTGAGGCAAGGTCTCACTCTAGGCCAGGCTGACCTACAACTCACTGTATAAACTAGACCTATAGCGATCCGCCTACCTTAGTCTCTCAAGTGCCAGCCTTATAGGTGTGAGCCACCATGACTGACTCTTCTTTGTTTAACTTTTGTTTTGCCTTGCTTTTGGTTTTTGGGAGGTAAAGTCTCATGCTAGCCCAGGCTGACCTGGAACTCACTATGTAGTCTCAGGCTGGCCTCACACTCATGGTGATCCTCCTACCTCCACATCTGGAGTTCATTTGCAGCAGCTGGAGACCCTGGCATGCCCATTCTCTCCCTCTCTTTCTCTCTCTCTCTCTCTCTCTCTCTCTCTCTTTGCTTGCAAATAAATAAATATTTTTTTTTAATTTTTACTTATTTATTGAGAAAGAGAGAGAGAATGGGCACACCAGGGCTTCTAGCCGTTGCAAACAAACACCAGATTCATGAGCCACCATGTGCATCTGACTTATATGGGTTCTGGGGAGTTGAACCTGGGTCCTTAGGCTTTCTAGGCAAGCACCTTAACCACTAAACCATCTCTCCAGCCCCATAAAATACTTTTTCAAAAATGTTCATTGACGGGGGGAGGGAGGGTATTACCATGGGATCTTTTTTTTTAATAATCATGGAAGTTGTTAATAAAAACATTTTTTGAAAAAAATAATGTCCATTGACAATTTTCATACATGTGCATCTTATCTTTTGATAATAATTCCCTCCTGTTACCTTGTCTTGTCCTCCTTCCACTTTCTTTTCAACTCACCCCTTTTCTACTTTCTCTTCCCGGCCTCCACCACCCATGATGGGATGGCCCCAATATTGTGCAAGTAACAACGTTCCACAGACACTGTGACATCGTGAAAGCAATGCCACCTCATGTCTGGGGGACAGCTTTCCCCCTGTTTGTCTCTCATTCTTTCTTACCCCCCCCCCCCCAGCCTTGGAATATGTGACAGGGACAGGCATTCTCTTTCTGTCTCTGCGGACCCACTCTCCATCCTTCTCCACTTGAATCTGTTCCCAGGGAGGCTGGCCCATGTGGGCCATGTCATTGTCACCCAATGACCTCTGGTTTCTGGGCAGTTTGGCCAAAGGGGGAGCACGGAGAGAGCAGAGGCAAGGAGAGAGAAGGTCTGGGCTGGCTGTGTCCTGTGCACAAGGCTCACAGCACCCCATGTCAGCCTTTTCCATGCAGCCTTGCTGAAGCAGGTGCCTCTCCCTTCCCACTCACCCCGTCGGGCCTCGGGTGGTCACAACCCTCTCTGCAACACCACATGAATAGCCAGGGCATCCCACGCTGTCCCTGTGGTCTCCAAACACCTTCCCGGTGCCTTCCCCAGCTCTCCAAGGAGGATCTAAACTTGAAAGTGCCATCTGTGGTCGCTGGGACCTGGCGGGTAGAGGTGGCCTTCATGGTACGACCGACGACATTTGAGTGGAGATATGAAGCAGGTGAGCTTTTCAGGAGGAAACTGTCCCTGAAAAGGGAATCGCAGCAGCCAAACCCAGAGTAAGGACTGTGTGCACATCCGGAAGTGAGGACAGACGGACAGGGAGGACCGGATATGTCTCAGTTAGTCCAGAGCTTGTCTACCACGCGCGAGGCCCGGGCTTGGACCCCCCAGGATTGCATAAACTGGGTATGGTGGCGCACGCCAGTGATCCCACAACTCTGGTAATCCCAAGGTGAAGGCAGGACGATCAGATGCTCAAGGTCATCCTTGGCTACGTAGAGAGTTCAAGGCCAGCCTGGCAAACATTTTAAGGACTTTATCTTTCACTCAAAGAAAGAGGAACAAGTGCAGCGTTTTGTTATTGTGTGTAAGTGTGTGTGTGTACACGTGTGTGCACATGTGTGGAAGCCAAAGGACAGCCTGGGGTGTCCTTCCTCCACCACACAGTCTTTTTATTATTATTTTTATATCTCAGAGAGAGAGAGAGAGAATTAGTGTGCCAGGGCCTCAGCCACTGCAATTAAATGCCATATTCTTGCGCCACCGAGTGGGCATGCGTGACCTTGCACCTGCCTCACCTTTATGTGTCTGACTAACGTGGGATATAAAGAGTAGAACATGGGTCCTTAAGCTTCGCAGGCAAGCGCCGTAACCACTAAGCCATCTCTCTAGTCCCAGCCCGTCTTTTTTGAGACAGGTTGTCTCACCATCGTGGAGCTTCCCAAATAAGCTAGACTATCTGGCCAGCAAGCCTCGGAGAAACCACCTGTCTTCACCTCGCCCGTGACCTCCGGTTTCTGTGGAGTTTGGTCAGCCTGGGCTAGAGCGAGACGACCGCAGCCGAGACCAAGGTGAGCACTGTGGTTTGGATGCGAAATGTCCCCATAAGATCATGTGTTTGGATACCTGTCCCCAGCTGGTGGTGCTGCTTGGAAAGGTTGTGGACCCTTCAGCAAGTGGAGTCTCACTGGGGAAAGTGAGCCCCCCTCCCCCCCAGGTTGCATCGATCAGCTCGACTTCCTGTTGGCTTTCTGCTTCCTATCTGCAGCTCAGCTGCCTCACACGTCTGCTGCCACGGCTTCCCTGCCTGGGTGGGCCAGATCTCCTCCACCTGCGAGCCAGAATAAAAGCCTTCCTCCTTTAAGTTGCTTCTGGTCAGGTATTTGGGATGGAAATGGTGAAGTGCACATTTTGAAATCGAATTAATATTTATTTATTTATTCATTTATTTGACAGAGAAGAGGGGGAGAGAGAGAGAATGGGTGCGCCAGGGCCTCTAGCCACTGCAAATGAACTCCAGACGCATGCACCCCCTTGTGCATATGGCTAACGTGGGTCCTTGGGAATCGAACCTGGGTCCTTTGGCTTTGCAGGCAAACGCCTTAGCCACTAAGCCATCCCTCCAGCCCTGAAATAGAATTTAAAAGCTGTGTGTGGTGGTGCATGCCAGCTGAAGTAGGAGTATCAATGTGAGTTCAAGGCCAGCCTGAGACTACATAGTGAACTCTAGGTCAGCCTGGGCTAGAGCAAGACCCTACCTCAAAAAAAAAGGGGGGCACTGGAGAGGTGGCTTAGCAGCTAAGGTGCTTGCCTACAAAGCCAAAGGACTCATGTTTGATTCCCCAGTACTCACATAAAGCCAGATGCATAGGGTGGCACATGTATCTGGAGTTCATTTGCAGTGACTAGAGGCCCTGGCACACCCATTCTCTCTGTCTCTCTCTCTCTCTCTCTCTTCCTCTTTCAAATAAAATAAAATCTAATGATGTGCTGATGGGCTGGAGTGAGAGAAAGGAATTGTGGGTAACTCTGGGTCTTGCTAGTATTAGCGAGAGTACAAAGACTTACTAGGATGGGAAAGATTTTAGAAGAAACAGGAGATTTGCAAGAGAAGTTGTGGAGTTCAAGGTGGACATTCATTGAGGCACAGCCTAGAACTGAGTCCCAGGTGTGGGGATGCCAACCTTAAATGCAGGCAGCTGGTCTCTGAGTTTTCCCAGCTGCACCAAGGCACTGGACTGATCTTCCTGTTTCTTGAGGGAAGTTCTGCTCTAACCAAACTCTCCTCCCTTCGTGGCCGGGTACCTAGGAACAGCTGCATCTGAAAGCAGGTTAGGAGAAGAAAAAAGGGATCCAGGAGAAGAAAAACCCTGCCTGTTACAGTGGAGGAGAGAGAGAGGTTGTTTTTTGTTCTCCCTGTGCCTTAGGAAGCCTGTGCCAAAAAAAAAAAAAAAAAAAAAATGAATGCCGATTGAGAGTAACCCCAATCTCACTTGGGTCAGAGCAATCAAAATGTAATTGGGTTTGTGAATAACTAATGTTTACACTGATGTTGTCCTAATAGGACGATGAGACCTGTAGATGTGACTGTCGTCTCTGAGAAACTTGGGTTTTCACAGAAACTGGGTCAGCCAGCAGCAGATAAGAAGAGATGCTGTCCTGGGCTAGGGGATCAGGTAGGCGGGAGGCCCAGAAAATTCTCTGGGCAGAGGCAAGGAGGATGTCGTGGGGGATATGAGTGTCTAGAAGGTGAGCTTCAGCCTGGAGTGACAGTAATGACGGGCATCATTCTACGTGGTGCTCATTAAGCACCTACTGTATACCAGACACTTGACATGTTTCCCTCCTGTGACCTCATGAGGTGAATTTACCACCCTTCCTTTATAGTTAAAACTAATGAGAAGAAAAGGGGAGCTGGAGAGATGGTTTAGTAGTTAAAGCACTTGCCAGCGAAGCCTAAGAACTCATGTTCAACTCTCTAGGTCCCATGTAAACCAGACCCACACTGACGCAAGCATGCAAGGTCACACATGTGCACAACGGGGCATATGCATCTGGAGTTCGACTGCAGTGGCTGGAGGTTCTGGCACGCCAATTCTTTCTCTTGCTCTCTCTCTCTCACTCTTTTTATTTTGTTTGTTTTTTTACTTTTTTTTTGTTTATTTATTTGAGAATGACAGACTGAGAGAGAAAGAGGCAGATAGAGAGAGAGAGAATTGGCGCTCCAGGGCCACCAGCCACTGCAAAGGAACTCCAGATGCATGCGCCCCCTTGTGCATCTGGCTAATGTGGGTCCTGGGGAGTCGAGCCTCGAACCGGGGTCCTTAGACTTCTCGGGCAAGTGCTTAACTGCTAAGCCATCTCTCCAGCCCCTCTCTCTCACTCTTGCATAAAAAAGGCAGGGCTGGGCTGGAGAGATGGCTCCGTGGTCAAGCGCTTGCCTGTGAAGCCTAAGGACCTCGGGTTGAGGCTCGACTCCCCAAGTACCCACGTTAGCCAGATGCACAAGGGGACGCATGCATCTGGAGTTCATTTGCAGTGGCTGGAGGCTCTGTGCACCCACTCTCTCTCTCTCTCTCTCTCTCTCTGCCTCTTTCTCTCTTTCTCTCTCAAATAAATAAATAAAAATAAACAAAAAATTTAAAAAGGCAGAGCTGGACAGATGGCTTAGCAGTTAAGGCACTTGCCAGTAAAGCCTAAGGACTTATGTTCGACTCTCCAGATCCCACGTAAGCCAGATACAGAGATGAGGAAAGTGCAAGGTCACACATGCCCACTAGGTGGCACAAGCATCTGGAGTTTGATTACAGTGACTGAGGCCCTGGTGCGCCAAATCCCCCCCCCCTCTCAAATTAAAAATTTAAATAAAAGGCAGTCTGTTGGACTTGCCTCAAAAAGAAAAAAAAAAAAAAAAAGCTACTGAGACCAGGCTGGGGAGAAAATTCAGTCAGCAAAGTGTTTGTTGTTGTGCTGTGGTGGTCTGAATCAGGTGTCCCCAGAAACATATGTGTTCTGAATGCTTGAACCCAGATGATGGCAATTGTGAATTGGAACCTTGTTGGAAGTGTGTTGTTGGAGGCAGGCTTAAGGGTGTTACAGCCAACTTCCCTTTGCCAGTGTTTGGCACACTCTCCTGCCGCTGTTGTCCACCTGGCCATGAGGTGATGCACAGCCTTTGCTCACGCCATGTCTGCCCCTGCCATCGTGGAGCTTCCAATTTAACCCTTTTCCTCCCATACACTGCTTTTGGTTCCGGGACTTTCTGCCAGCAACCAGAAGTTGACTACGACACTTGCAAACATAAGGACCTGAATGTGATCACCAGCATCCAAGTGGCACTTGTGATAGCAGCTCAGGGGAAGCAGAGACAGGAGGACCCTCGGGCTCACTGGCCAGCCAGTTTAGCCTAATGGGAGACGTCCAAGCTAAGAACAACAACAACAACAATAATAATAAATCCTGTTTCAGGGCCTGGAGAGATGGGGCAGTGGTTAAAGGTGCTTGCTTGAAAAGTCAGGCAGCCCAGGTTTGATTCCCCAGTATTCAAGTAAAGTGTTTGTAATCCCAGCGTTCCTCCTACATAGGATGGAAGCCAGGAATAGGAGAATCCCAGAAGCTTCAGGACAACCTAGCTGGCCACATACACAGCAGTGAACAAAAGACCCCACACCACACACACAAAAGGCAGAAGGCAAGGACACACACCCAGACTCGCCACTTACCAGACAAACACACACACACACACACACACACACACACACACATCTACATATGCACGTGCATGCAAATGCACACGCACGCACACATACACAAAGATAATAAAAAGTTAAAAACCAGCGCTGGGGAAATGGCTTAGCGGTCAAGTCGTTTCACTGGAAAGCCTAAGGACCCTGGTTGGATTCCCCAGGACCCACGTAAGCCATATGCACAAGGGGTCACATGTGTCTGGAGTTCCTTTGCAGTGGCTGCTGGAGATCCCTGGCACATCCATTCTCTTTCTCTCTGCCTCTCTCTCTCTCTCTCTCTCAAATAAATAAATAAAATATATATATATATATTTTTTTTATTTATTTGAGAGTGACAGACAGAGAGAGAAAGACAGATAGAGGAAGAGAGAGAGAATGGGCGCGCCAGGGCTTCCAGCCACTGCAAACGAACTCCAGACGCGTGCGCCCCCTTGTGCGTCTGGCTAACGTGGGACCTGGGGAACTGAGCCTCGAACTGGGGTCCTTAGGCTTCACAGGCAAGCGCTTAACCGCTAAGCCATCTCTCCAGCCCAATAAAATATTTTTTTAAAGTAAAAAAAACCAACCTTGTACTGAGTGAGTTAAAGGTCAGTCTGGGCAAGTTAGTGAGACCCTGTCTCAAAATAAAAAGTGAAAAGGCCAGGTGTGGTGGCGCACGCCTTTAATCCCAGCACTCAGGAGGCAGAGGTAAGGGAATCACCATGAGTTCAAGGCCAGCCTGGGACTACAGGTTCTAAGTTAGCCTGGGCTAGAGTGAGACCCTACCTTTAAAAAAATTGGGGGGCTGGAAAGATGGCTTAGCAGTTAAAGCATTTGCCTGCAAAGCCAAGGAACCTTGGTTCGATTCCTCAGGACCCATGTAAGCCAGATGCACAAGGGGGCACATGGGTCTGGAGCTCTTTTACAGTGGCTGGAGGCCCTGGCTTGCCCATTCTCTCTCTCTACTTGCCTATTTCTGTATCTCTCTCTCTCAAATTAATAAATAAAAATTAAATATAAAAAAAATAAAAAGAAGGCTTGGCCGCAGAGTGTTTTGCCTTCTGTGTCCTGGGTTCCATCCCTACCACTCCACAACAGCAGTAAAAGAACAAAATGCTTAGTAACAGAGTTAATTCTGATTTTGGCTATCTTAAGCTTTTGAAATATTTGCATGCTCATGATGAGATAACTTGCAGATGAGACCCAAGTCTGAACATGCAACTCATTCGCGTCTTGTGCACACTGTGGACGTAGCCCGGAGGGAATTTTATTTAGTATGTTTAACGCGCCTGTGTTTTGACTGCAACCTGTCACATGAGGTCGGGTGTAGAATTTTCCACTTGCTCCGTCATGTTAGTGCCCAAAACATTTCCTATTTTGAATCATTTTGCTTTGGGGAATTTTCTGATTAGGGGTGCGTCACCCTGTCCTTCCCTCTCTGTGGCTGCCGCTGGTGCGTTCAACATGATAACTGAGGCACAATGAGGGCATCACGGCCGGGGCCGGGCGAGCCGAGGGATAATGGCACGAGCGGAGCAGACACTGGGGTGATGTGCGCGACCCTCCTTGCCCCGCACAGCTTGGCAGGGCGCGTGGCATCTGTCTCTATGTCAGTGATGTTGCTAGAGAGCCTCCCGGGTGCCTGGGTGCCGGCTGGTATTGCTACAGGGCCTTGTCCCACCTCCCCCCTCACCCCCCCGGAGGAGAGTCACTCACTCAGGAATGGGACAGGGCTCAGGACCTCCTGCAGAACTGGTTTTATTGCACTCTCTGCTCTGGACAGTGTAAGCAATGACCCTGCCTCTCCAGAGGGGCAAATGTGATAAATAACCAGGGAGGGCAAGCGGGAGGAGGTGGTCCAGACACCAGAAGTCATAAGTCTCTGTCCAGCCATGTGGCAGGCTCATTACGGAAGGCTCCAGGGCCATCCTGAGCTGCAGGGCCCGGGACTCCGGAGCGCCCCCGGCGTGGGCCTCCCGCTGGGGCTGCAGGCACTCCTGGGTGATCACGGGCTCGTCACCCCCATCCCTCAGCCAACATGCCAGGAAAGACATGCCCACCCTACCTGTTCTCTCTTGTCCTGCCAACCTCAGAGAGATTGAGGGAGGTATCTGACAAGGGCTTTTGCTGGCATTCTTAGAAATAGAGTGGACACAGGGCTGGAGAGATGGCTTAGAGGTTAAGGCACTTGCCTGCAAAGCCAGCGGACCTAGGTTCAAATCCCAAGTACCCACATTAAGCCAGATGCGCAAAGTGACACATGCGTCTGGAGCTCGTCTGCAATGGCTAGAGGCCTTGGTGCACCCAAGTTTCTCTCTCTCTCTCAAATAAGTAAAATAGTTTTTTAAAAAGAAATAGTGTGAACATGTACAGGTTGGATAGAAGTTCAGTTAGCTGCACCGGACCACAATGCACCTACTTTGGCCTGGGTTCAAATCCCAGCTCCTGTACTTTAAAGTCACGTGGCCTTGGCAATTTGTATAACCCGTCTACCTGTCTGGGAAACAGAGACAGTAATAAAAACTCTACCTCAGGGCTGGAGAGACAGCTTAGCGGTTAGGCGCTTGCCTGGGAAGCCTAAGGGCCCTGGTTTGAGGCTCAATTCCCCAGGACCCACGTTAGCCAGATGCACAAGGGGGCGCACGCGTCTGGAGTTCGTTTTCAGTGGCTGGAGGCCCTGGAGTGCCCATTCTCTCTATATATGCCTCTTTTTATTCTCTCTCTCTCTTTGTCTCTTGCTCTCAAATGGCTTCGTAGTTAAGGTACATGCCTGCAAAGCCGATTCTCTATCTGACCCCCCTCTCTAATAAGTATGCAAATAAATAAAAATATTTAAAAAATTAAAAATAGCCAGGCGTGGTGGTGCACGCCTTTAATCCCAGCACTCGGGAGGCAGAGGTAGGAGGATTGTAGTGAGTTTGAGGCCACCCTAAGAATACATAGTGAATTCCAGGTCAGCCTGGACCAGAGTGAGACCCTACCTCAAAAACCCAAAAATAATAATAATAATAATAATAATTAAAAATAATCCAAGCTGGGCATGTTGGCACACACCTTTAATCCCAGCACTCGGGAGGCAGAAGTAGGAGGATCACTGTGAGTTCAAGGCCACCCTGAGACTACATAGAGAATTCTGGGTCAGCCTGAGCTAGAGCAAGACCCTACCTCAAAAAAAAAAAAAAAAAAATTTTAAGTGAGGGCTGGAGAGAATGCTTAGTGGTTAAGGCATTTGCCTGCAAAGCCAAAGGATCCAGGTTCGATTCCCCAGGACCCACGGTAGCCAGATGCACAAGGGGACACACGTGTCTGGAGTTTGTTTGCAGCAGCTTTCTCTCTCTTTCTCTCTCTTCTGCTTCTTTCTCTCTCAAATAAATAAAAATTGAAAATAAAAAGAGCAGGCTATCAGTGGCCAGGAAACAAAATCCACTGTTCTTTCCTTCTCGGGGCTGCCCATCTGACTGAAGGAAACTGTGTCACAGGCAGTGTGTCTAGTCTTCACTGAGGAATGTGACAAGGCCTCTTATGATGTCCTTGAGAAGAAATGGGCAAACATGGCTGGGGGACCATGAAATGAGGTAGATTGAATATCCATCCCCAGGGTGCCCGCAGGGAAGCTTCTAGTGCCTTGAGGCTCTGCGGTCAGCCTGGGCAGTAGAAGCTGTTATCAGGGACAGCAATGAAGACATAACAGGCTTATCACAGTTGCCCGTGACACTGAGCCAGCGGGGAGAGGGAAGAGGGGATCCAGAAAAGCAAGATCCAAAACGGTTTTGGCAGGACGGCCAAGTACAACAAAGGCGGCGGGATGAAGCAGCGTGGAGGATGGGGGACAGAGCTGAGGCTGAGGGGAACCCCACACTTGAGGGGAGCAGGGCTGGGTGCGTTCAGGGAAGCCACTCTGAGAGCCGTGGGCAGACACTGCTCGGAGCGCAGGGACCTTCTTGCTTGACATCTGGTCTCCCCCAGGCTATGATGAAACGCAGTTACCAGATTAACTCAAAAATGAGGGATTGGGATTGAGAGGGGGAGGGGATTTGATGGAGAGTGGAGTTTCAAAGGGGGAAGTGGTGGGGGGAGAGGGAAATACCATGGGATATTGTTTACAATTATGGAAGTTGTCAGTAAAAAAAAAAATAATAAAATAAAAATTTTTTTTGAAAAGAGGGATTGGGAGCTGGGTGTCGTGGTACACACCATTAATCTCAACACTTGGGAGGCAGAGGTAGAAGGATCACCGTGAGTTCAAAGCCACCCTGAGACTACATAGTGAGTCCCAGGTCAACCAGGCTAAAAGGAGACCAAGCCTCCAAAAAATAAAATTAAATTAAAAAAAAAAAAAAAAAAAAACCTGAAGCCAGGCATGGTGGTGCACGCCTTTAATCCCAGCACTCAGGAGGCAGAGGTAGAAGGATTGCCGTGAGTTCAAGGCCTCCCATATAATAAATTCCAGGTCAGCCTGGACTAGAATGAGACCCTACCTGAAAAAAAAAAAAAAAGTTTTTTTTTAAAGGAAAAGGTAGCAAGACCCAAGGAAATAAACCACCCCTTACACTTCAGCCAAGGTCCAGGTGAAACCACAGCGGAATTGGGGTGAGCCTGACAATCAGCGCCAGGGTGAAGGAGACAGACACTGAGGACACTCAACGCCTACCAAAGCGGAAATTCAGAGGCTCTTAAGAGCTCATCACTGAAGTAGGCTTAAAACTCACCCAGCAAAGCTCAGGGAATTTTGTGGAAGAGGGGCCAGAAATATTGTAAGCGCCACAGGGTAGGACGGCGTACCCAGAGGCATTGTGCCTCCGCGACCCCCCCCGCCCCCCCCCCGTGACTGACTGCTGCTTTCACAACTCCTAACCCACAACCCCATGGGAGATACCTGCAACCCCACTGAGGAGGGCCCCCAGCAGAATGGGGGCAGGGAGGAGGGAAATGATGGTACCAACATATGATGTGTCCATACAAAGTATATTCATAATAAAAAAAAGATTTTAAAAAGCTAAAGATTTTTTACAACTGTCAGAAAAAGGAAAGAAAGAGTGGGGGGAGGGAGGAAGGGGGCAGGGAGAGAGGGAGGGGAGGAGAAGAGAGGGGAGGGGAGGGCAGGGCAGGAGGTGGAGAGGTTGCTCAGCGGTTACGTCTACAAAGTGTGCAAAGTCTAACGACCAGAGTTCGATTCCCCAATACCTACACAAAAAGCCAAATGCACCAAGTGGTGCCTGTATCTGCCTTCTGTTTGCAGTAGCAGGAGGTCCTGGTGCACCCAATTCTCTTTCTCTCTCAAATCTCGATCTACCTCTCTCTCTCTCTCTCTCTCAAACACATACATAAAAAATTAATTTGGGCTGGAGAGATGGCTTAGCGGTTAAGCGCTTGCCTGTGAAGCCTAAGGACCCCGGTTCGAGGCTCGGTTCCCCAGGTCCCACCTTAGCCACATGCACAAGGGGGCACACGCGTCAAGAGTTCGTTTGCAGAGGTTGGAAGCCCTGGCGCACCCATTCTCTCTTTCTCTCTCTGTCTGTCACTCTCTCAACTAAATAAATAAAAAACAATCTTAAAAAATTAATTTAAAATAAAAAAGTGGGGCTGGAGAGATGGCTTAGCGGTTAAGTGCTTGCCTGTGAAGCCTAAGGACCCCGGTTCGAGGCTCGGTTCCCCAGGTCCCATGTTAGCCAGATGCACAAGGGGGCGCACGCATCTGGAGTTCGTTTGCAGAGGCTGGAAGCCCTGGCGCGCCCATTCTCTCTCTCTCCCTCTATCTGTCTTTCTCTCTGTGTCTGTCGCCCTCAAATAAATAAATAAAAAATTAAAATAAAATAAAAAAGAGGGCTGGAGAGATGGCTTAGCGGTTAAGTGCTTGCTTATGAAGCCTAAGGACCCTGGTTCGAGGCTTGATTCCCCAGGACCCATGTTAGCCAGATGCATAAGGGGCACATGCGTCTAGAGTTCGTTTGCAATGGCTGGAAGCCCTGGCATGTCCATTCTCCCTCTCTCTCTCTCTCTCTATCTGCCTCCCTCCCTCTTTCTCTCTCTCTCTCTCTCTGTCACTCTTTTTTAAAAAAAATTTTTTTTGTTCATTTTTATTTATTTGAGACTGACAGAGAGATAAAGAGGGAGAGAGAGAGAATGGGCGCGCCAGGGCTTCCAGCCTCTGCAAACGAACTCCAGACGCGTGCGCCCCCTTGTGCATCTGGCTAACTTGGGTCCTGGAGAATCGAGCCTTGAACCGGGGTCCTTAGTCTTCACAGGCAAGCGCTTAACCGCTAAGCCATCTCTCCAGCCCTCTCTGTCACTCTTAAATAAATAAAAATGAACCCAAAAAAATTTTTAAAAGAGCCAGGCATGGTGACGCACGCCTTTAATCCCAGCACTCGGGAGGCAGAGGTAGGAGGATCATCATGAGTTTGAGGCCACCCTGAGACTCCAGAGTGAATTCCGGGTCAGCCTGAGCAGTGAGACCCTATCTCGAAAAACAAAATAAATAAATAAATGAAAATAATAATAGTAATAATAAAAATAATAAAAAAAAGAATGAATGAAACTCTTCCTGCCTACAGGGTTGACTCCTTCAGAAACGGGACACAAAGGTACACGGTGAAGGTCACGTCTCCATATGGATGTGTCCTGTCTGCCCTGGGGCCCGCAGCGGGGAGTCAGTGAGAAGAAATGTAGCTTCAGCCTTCTGCCCACCAGCCCGCAGCACCGCCGTCATGGACACGAGCCGTCAGCCCATCAAGCTCGGCCGGGGTTACCAAAGCGCTGGGCAGGACCGGCTCGCAGGGACAGTGCACGCAGGTGCGTGTGGAATTTATGCATGACACAAGCTGCTCCATCATCCACAGTGTGAAAGGCCCTGAGTGTGAAGGGGATGTGCTCACTCTTGTGGAGTCCAAGAGAGAGAGAGAGAGGCTCGGAGATTGCGTTGAATTTGTTGTGTCCTGGATCCACCATTTGGCCCTCAAGATGATGTGTGATGTCAGATAAAGTGTTTTGTGTATTGCTATTGATTGTATTGTTAGCTTGAAAAAAAAAGAAAGAAAGACATTTAGCTTCAAATATATGGAGCCAAAACGGAACGAAACAAACACAGTATGTTGGTCCTGTGCAAGGTGTCACTAATGGCCCTTGGCCCTAAAGCATGGGACAGGGACCAGGGGGCCTCAGAGTTCATGGCATTTGTGGTGGTTTGAATCACATGCCTCCTCATAAGTTCACGGGTTCTAAATGCTTAGTCCCCAGCTGGTGTAAACTTGGTAAGTGGAGCCTTGCTGGAAGAGGTGTGTTTCTGGAGGCTTAGTGGAATTACAGCCAGCTCCCCCTTGCCAGAGTTTGTCACACTCTCCTGTCACTGTTTCCCACCTGCTGTGGTAGGAGGTGATGTCCAACCTCTGCTTACGTCATCCTTTCCCCTGCCAGCATGAAGCTCCCACTGGAGACTGTAAGCCAAAATGAAGCCTTTCCTCCCACCAGCTGCTTTTGATGGGGTATTCTGTTCCACAGTGAGAGAGTAGCTTCTACGACAGCCTCATAACTCTGTGAAAGCTATACAAAGAGGACATTCTTCATCCTTGTTGACATCTTCGAAGCGTCCACATTATCTAGCATTTTAATTTTTTTTTTTATTTTAGAAAGAGCAAGAGGCAGAGAGAGACAAAGAGACGGAGACAGAATTGGTGCCACCAGGGCCTCAGCCACTGAACTCAAACTCCAGATGCTTGCGCCACCTAGTGGGCATATGCAACCTTGCACTTGCCTCACCTTTGTGCGTCTGGCTTACGTGGGAGCTGGAGAATTGAACATGGGTCCTTAAGCTTCATTGGCAAGAGACTTAACTGTCAACCCATCATTCCAGCCCTCTAGGGTTTCTTTTTAAGTATGAAGGAAGCACAGACTCATGTGTGTCCTACCAGTCAGCCACATGAGACCTTCAGGCCCATAACTTGCTCCTTGTCAAGCCCTGGAGTTCAGCATTCCATGGAAGCACCCAACAGAACCACTGAGAAGGATTATTCATGCAGCTGGCCAGGCCCTACCAACATCCCCCACCCCTGGCCTGGCCCCAGAACTTGGGATTCTGGATCTGAGGGGCAAGGCTGGCAGTAGGTTATTTCCCAAATGATCTTGGGGTAAATGGTTGCTGGTCCAGCTGTAATGCTTGGAGAAGCACTAGTGAAAAAAAAAAAAAAAACAATTGACCTCTTCCCAGAACCCCAATACCCATGCAAGTGCAGCCATCCCCTTAGCTGCTGTGGTATCTGTTACTAATGGCACCCGGATGCCCCCTTCCTTGATCGGGTTTCACCCTCTTCTGACAGGGGGTACCTTGCTCTGGCAGTTGCCGCTACACCCAGAGTCTGCAGCCAAAGTAAAAGTAAAGACAAAGTAAAAGGAAAGACAAGGCCGGGCGTGGCGGCACACACCTTAAGTCCCAGCACTCGTGAGGCTGAGGTAGGAGAATCGCCATGAGTTCAAGGCTGGTCTGAGATTACATAGTGAATGCCATGTCAGCCTGGGCTAGAATGAGACCCTTCCTCAAAAAAAATATGGCAATTTTATAGTGTAGGTGAGCTCCAAACCCCTTGCCAATCAAGCTAAGGCTGGAATTTCCCTAAAAATATCCTGTTCCCCCTCCAGGGGTTCCTGACGGCTGACTGCGGATATGCACCTAAACCCCTTGTCTTGGGCTGTTTCCAGTGCACCTAATGAGGTACATGGCTGGTAGTGGAAATGAACAAGAGATATTCACACCAGGCTTGGGCAAGCGAGCCCTTCTTTCTGCTTCTCCCCACCACCACGTCAGCACTCCATCAGACCAAAGGTTGGCAGGGCCTCCGTGGACTCAAGCTCCTTGGAGTAGCTGCCGTCCCTGTCCACTGTGCTGTGTGCAGGAGACACTGTTGCTGGCTGCTGTGGGCCTCCCAGATGGATGGATTAATTAATCACCTCCAACCTGACAGCTCCAGGCTGCTGCTGGCAGAGCCCTTGGCGCCCCTCCCAGCTCCTCTTGGTAGGTGAGATCTTCATTTCCCAGCACTTGGCAGGGTTGGGCCTGGGGAAGATGGAGACCAATGGGGAAGAGCAAAGGGGGCCAGAGAGACCTTGAGAGAGAGAGAGAGAGAGAGAGAGAGAGAGAGGGAGGGAGAGAGAAAGAGAGAGAGGGAGCAGGCAGAACAAGGGGCTCCTGCCTAGAGCATCATTCCACTGTCCTGACTGAGAAAAGTGGCCTAGACATTTGCCTAGGGTCACAGGTTTGGAAGGGAGAGGGGTGACACCCAGGCCTTTCACCTCCCAAGTTGGCTTGCAGCCTGCTTTGAATTGCGAGTGGTAAGGAGGGTTTGGGGCGGGGAAGGAGGAGACTTCTGGTAACTTCTCTCCCTTTCTTTTTTTTTCTTTCTTATTGTAAGTGAACCTTCCCTGCCAGCCAATACCTCTCGGTCTGAGACAGATGGGAATGAGAAGTGTCCACGTGTGCACCACAGGAGCAGCCAGGAAGGACAAATGCAGTCGCCTGTGAAGCCAAAGGACCCAGGTTCAATTCCCCAATACCCATGTAAGCCAGATGCACATGCATCCGGAGTTTGTTTGCAGTGGCTAGGGGCCCTGGTGTGTTCTCTTTCTTTCTTTCACTCTTTCTTTCTTTCTTTCTTTCCTCCCCTCTCTCTCTCTTTCTCTCTCAAATATACATACATATATAGATATAGATATTATATAAAGTTACATACACACACATACACACATTGGGAGAGGGAGAGAGGAATGAGTGACAGGTACTCTGGCGATTAAGCACCTCAGGGCACAGTAAGAGAAGGAGAAGCAGGAGGAGAGCTCTCCAGCCACAGAGGAAGGTCCCCAGGCCCCACGGCTACACTGTGGCTCTTCCTCTGGCCCACTCTTTGTCGCCTCCCCTCAGTTCCACTGTGGTTACTATAGACTGGTACCGGTGTCTGCAGGACAGCCCATGAGACTCTGCACACCTCGAGGGCCAGATGAGAATTCACCACACCCCATACGTCAGTCTCCCCACCTCTCGAATGGGAACAGTATTAATTCATATCCAGAGACGGTTGGGAAGACCTGGGGTGTTCATGGCCGTAGACCGTGACTGTGTTGTAATGCTGGAGAGAGGGCTCAGTGGTTCAGAGCACTTCCTACGCAAGCACAAGGACATAAGGGGAGCGGAGACGGCTGTGTTCTTTTCCCAGCCCCTACATGAGCAGCCAGTCATGGCCAGGCAGGCCTGTAGCCCTCGTCCTGCGGGGAGCAAAGGCCATAAAACCTCTGGGGCTCACAAAACTAGCAAGCTCTGGAATCAGTAAGCAATGAAGATTAAGTGATGAAGGGGGAACTCAACATTATCCTCTGGCCTCTGAGTTCATAAAGGGTGCACACCTGCACACACACATGTGTACGTTACACACATACACACTATGCCACACTACACATATCACACTCACGCCACACTATACCACACACACACATACACACACCATCACAACCACCATCACTACACATGCTACCCACACACAGAAATACCCAATGTTGAGTAGTTTATTTAAAAACAAAACAAAGCCAGGTGTGGTGGCGCACGCCTTTAATCCCAGCACTCGGGAGGCAGAGGTAGGAGGATCGCCAGGAGTTCAAAGCAACCCTGAGACTCCATAGTGAATTCCAGGTCAGCCTGGGCTAGAGGGAGACTCTATCTCAGAAACCAAATAAATAAAAACAAAATGATGCTATGAAGTTATTTCCTCCAGGTTGGACATGACCATTGCACTTGAATCAGAGAAGGCTGTGGTCATGGCCAGAGGTCCTCACAAGGTTGAGCCTAGAACATTCTCTTGTGGAGAGAAGGGAAGGGTCCCAACATGCAGACTCCTCAGCAGCGCAGCCAATAGCTGCTCCTCTCCTGCCCAGGGCACTTCTTGGTAGCACCGCTGCCTTCAAGGACACCCACGCCCCTGTAACCTCAAGCAGCTGTGGGCTCATCAGGCTGTCGTGGATGCAATCCTGTCTTTGGTCCGTCTGTGCCCTCTCTCTTTGGGGTGAATAGACGTTTTCTTATGCGGCTCCAGGAAAAGTCACATGGTGAGCATTGCCTATAAGCTGCCATCGAATAGATGGACTATGACATCATGTACCTCTAAGAAAAAATGTTTTGGTTTTTTTTTTTGTTTTTATATTTATTTATTTTTTATTGACAACTTCCATGATTGTAAACAATATCCCATTGTAATTCCCTCCCTCCCTCCCCCCCACTTTCCCCTTTGAAACTCCACTCTCCATCATATCCCCTCTCAATCAGTCTCTCTTTTATTTTGATGTCATCATCTTTTCCTCCTATTTTGATGATCTTGTGTGGAAAAAAAATTTTTTTAATGGGGACTTCCGGTCAAGATGGCGTCTGTCTAACTGGGCTGCACCTCCCAGGAAAGGAAAGATGGACACACATCCTGAGGAGAGAAACAGCCCATCACACCTCACCAGGGCCCCAACTGAAACCAAGAGTGATTAGGGAAATGAGCAAGAGTGCTGCTTTCTTGGTGAACCTGGTACCAGCACAAGGGTGAAGGAGATAGACAGAGAGAACACTCAACTCCTACCAAGCCAGATATCCAGAGACACAGAGGGTCCCAAGACCTCATCACTGAAGTAGACCTAAAACGAACCCAACATGGCTCAGGGAAATTTGTGGAAGAGGGATTAGAAAGATCGTTAGAGCCACAAGTTGGGACATTATGTAGAGACATTGCCTCTTCCCCATAACTGATGGCTAACCCCACAATGCAGGACCCACTTCCCCAATGAGGAGGTCCCTGTGGAGGGGGGAGGACAGGGAGGAGGCTAACGATGGTACCAACATGGCTGTATACACACTGTACACATAACTAATAAAAAAGTGGGGGGGGGGTTGCTGAGAGATGGCTCAACAGCTAAGGCACTGGCCTGCAAAGCCTAACTACCAGAGTTCGATTCCCCAGTCCTCACGTAAAGCCAGATGCACAGTGGCACATGCATCTGGAGTTGGTTTCTAGTGGCTGGAGGCCCTGGAGTGCCCATTCTTTCTATTTCTGTGTCTCCTCCCTCTCTGCTTGCAAATAAATAAATAAATATATATATTTTTTTTAAAGACAGCTCAGGAGATGCCTCCTAAAACCACTGTAACGCTCACTGCTTGTGGGATGCATCCTGATTTCAGAAACAGTCAAAGGACCCTGGGGGTGGGGAGTGAGCCAGGGCGTGCTTCTTAGAAGAAATCCAACATTATTTTCATTCTTTTGCACTCTAAGTGAAGCGCTTAGCCCCCACCAGCTGCACGGCAGGTGCTGAAGAAACATTTGTTGAAGAAATGAATGAATGACAGGTGGGCCCTGCTCAGGGGCGTGCGCAGAAGGGAGCTGGCTGGGTGCCAGAGGGCCCAAGGGACTTTTCAGCCCCCACTCCTTTGTCCAAACCTCAGTGCCTGGCAAGGCTCCCAACAGGTCACTTGAGGAGAAGGCCTTGTGGTGCCTGCCCCTACACCCATGGGTTCTGGAGTCCCCCAGCCCCAGCAAACACATCTTCTCTGTGGGACCCCCCAGAGAAGTGGGGATAAGACTTCCCAGCTCCTGAATCAGCTGCGGAGAAATGCTCGAGGAGTGGGAGGGGAGGAGACGGAGAGAAGCAACAGCGTGTGAGGGTGTCTGGTTATAGCCCTACTTGGATGGAGCCTCAGTTTCCCCACCTGTACAATGCAGCATAGCAACAGTCCTTTCCTCCCATGCAGGAAGCGCTAACAGAAGCATTTTCCCTCCTCTGTGCTGCACTTCCGCGCTCACCGGCCTCCTCCTCTCTCCCCCAGCCCTGCTCCACAGCCTTCTTCATGCAAACACTGATTAATTTCCCTCCAGCCGCTAAGATGCACTTTAATCCTAGGGGTATAGTGGGAGGGGGGTGGAGCCCAAGGCCAGTGGAAAAACGGGGGGCCGGGGGCAGCCGCCCCAGCAAGAGGCCCTCCTCATGCACTCTGGCTGCTCCCACAAAGATTTAATTTGTGTCTTAATGGGCCTTAGCCTCCTGTATAAAAGCTTTAAAGTGCCTTTTTATTTGGGAAAAAAAAAATACAAGTTGCTGATTGTGTCTGCTGCATCCTGGGGGATGGCAGAGGGAAGGAAGGGCAGGGGAGAGAAAATGAGAAGAAGTGGGCTTCGAGGCTCTCCCCTGCCCAGGACCAGCAACGTGGGTAGGTAGTGAGGATATGCAGAGCTCCTGGGTGGGCATTTACAGAATAGTTGTGGTGAAAATACCCAACCCTTATTCCCTAAGAGGACGATCACTGTTAAATACTGCCGTGAACACCCTCACTTTCCTACCTGTGAAGATCCGGCCGGGACCTTGGGACCTTCTGGAGAATGAGAAGAGGTGGCATCATTTGCAAAGTGTATCGCTTGTCCTCTCTGGAGAACTGTAGCTAGCTCTACCTTCCTCTCCCTTCTCCACAGGGCCACCAAGCTCAGCCCCCTTCCAGACCCTCTGTCAGGCAGCAAGGGGCTAAGACCTTAGGCTTGTTCAAACACACTACGACTAATTCAGTTATAGATCCTGGCTTTGACTTGCGACTCGGGGTAGCCCCCATTCTACTTACAGAGTGAGAGTCCCCACTGGGCAACACCAGCATGTTTGCTTTGTGAGACTGGGACAGGAAAACTGAGCAAGGGAAAAACATTGATGGAGGCCTAGAGAGATAGCCTGGCGGTTAAGACACTTGCCTGCGCAGCCAAAGAAACCAGGTTTGATGCCCCAGGACCCACGTAAGCCAGACGCACAAGGGGGCAGTGGCTGAGGGACATGGCATGCCCATTCTCTCTCTCTCACTCAAATAAATAAAAACAAAGAAGTTGAATAATTTTTTTAAAATCATAGGCTTAAGAAAAAGAAAGAAGGAAGGAAAGAAAGCCGGGCGTGGTGGCACACGCCTTTAATCCCAGCACTCAGGAGGCAGAGGTAGGAGGATCACCAAGAGTTCAAGGCCATCCTAAGACTCCATAGTGAATTCCAGGTCAGCCTGGGCTAGAGTGAAACCCTACCTCGAAAAACCAAAAAAAAAAGAAAGAAAGAAAAGAAAAGAAAAAGAAAGAAAGAAAGAAAGAAAGAAAGAAAGAAAGAAAGAAAGAAAGAAAGAAAGAGAGAAGGAAAGAAAGAAAATACTGATTGCTTAACATCAAGCCACTTCAGGACACTTCTTTGTAATTCTTTGTAAGGGTTAAAGCAAGGGGTCCTGCCAGGCTTGGTGGAACTCAGGAGGCCAAGGTAAGAGAATCAACGTGAGTTCAATGCCAGTCTTGGGCTATGGAATGAGTTCCAGGTTAACCTGGGCTAGAGTGAGACCCTGTCTTTAAAAAAAAAAAAAAAACTTTTTTAAAAAATAGCTTCCTTCCTTTCTCTTTTGTTCTCTCTCTCTCTCTCTCTCTCTCTTTCTTTTTTCATGGTAAGGTCTCATTCTCTAGCCCAGGCTGACCTGAAACTCACTCTGTAGCTCCAAGCTGACCTCAAATTCATGGTGATCCTCCTACCTCATCCTCCCCACTGTTGGGGTTAAAGGTGTGCTCCACCACACCCAGCTGGGTCCTTCTCTCACTGATTGAACTGCCATCTCCTATTTTCAGGAAAAACCCATCTATTTTGAGATCTTTCTGCACTGTCAGTTTCCGTTTGCTCATGTGGCATTTACTTTTGGTTCGGGGCCAGCCCGTTGGGATCTATGGTAGGAGCTCAGTCTGGACCTGTAGCCTAGCCCATTATTTTGTTCAGTAACCTCAACCACCCCGGGCTCCTCCCAATAATCCCTCGTGCTGGAAACCTGCAGGATCGCTCGAGCTGAATCGCTGAGCTTCGGATTCCATGAGAGACTCTGTCTTAATAAACAGTGAGCAGAGCAACTAAGGAACTCTCCCTGCGTGACCTCTGGCCTTCGTACACACATACACACACATGTACATGACCCCCTCCAAAAAGGAGAGGGGACACTGGGAATGGTGGCACACGCTTTTAATCACAACACTTGGGAGGCGAGGTAGGAGGATCACTGTGAGTTCGAGGCTAGCCTGGGACTACATAGTGAATGCTAGGTCAGCCCGTGCTAGAGCGAGACCCTGCCTTGAAAAACCAAAAAAAAAAAGGAGCCAGAGCCAGGCATGGTGGCGCACGCCTTTGATCCCAGCACTCGGGAGGCAGAGGTAGGAGGATCACTGTGAGTTCGAAACCACCCTGAGACTACACAGTGAATTCCAGGTCAGCCTGAGCTAGAGTGAAGCCCTACCTCAAAAAAAGAAAGAAAGAAAGAAAGACCACTGCTACCCACCCCCTCTGCTCAGCTGTTTCTCTGATTGGCCTGCCTACTACTCCTTTATTCGGTCCCCAAGGATACACACGTCGGGCTCCCCCGTGAGCCGGGAGAGCGTAGAATTGTCTCTTGGTTTGGACGGCTTTTCTGCTGGTCTCTGCTTTATAATTTGGGGTAACTTCTCTCTTTGGTAGCATGCATGATTTTCCTCTGGTCTCTGCATCGACCATGTGCGGGTTCTTCCCCAGTTCCCGTACACAAGCTCCTAGGTCCTGCTTCCCACGTGTTTGCTGCTTTACCCTAACCTCTGTTTAAAAGCCTCAGTTTCGCCGGGCGTGGTGGCACACGCCTTTAATCACAGCACTTGGGAGTCAGAGGTAGGAGGATTGCCGTGCGTTCAAGGCCACCCTGAGCCTACATAGTAAATTCCAGATCAGCCTGGACTACAGTGAGACCCTACCAAAAAAAAAAAAATATTAAGAGAAGTACTTACTGGGCAGCTTGATGAGCATAGTATATACATTTTTCTAGACATCAGCAGGTGTTACACACCTAGGGCTCAAGACTATCCCTGTTTTAAGTTTTCAGTATCAGGGATGTGTTTCCCCCCATGGAGCAGGCCTCCAGTCCAATTGGAGGGCAGTTGGTTTCCACCACGACAAACGTGCCACTATTGTACCTGTTGGCTCATTTGGCCTGGCTGGCCAATTATAAGGCTTGCAGTGTTCAGTGTTGAGTATCTTCAATGGTGGTATCTCTTTCTCCCATTGAACTACATGTAGAATGGCTTCTTCCAGCTTTCTGTCAGCTGGTCTACATGGAGGAAATTATCAGCTCAGTTCCAGCAGGATTTCTCAGTGGCCTTGTAGCCCAAGTATGTGGAGTCTTCAGCACTAGGGTTTTACCATTGATTCCTGGTGGGAAACCAAGGGCCTCGGCAATGGCCTATAATGTTTTGAGGGCATCAGAGACCTCCCTGGCCAACAACTCACTGGAGGTATCCCATCCCTGGCACTGAAAATTTTCTAACAACAATCTATGGCTTCTGAGTGTTTCATTGTCCGAAACTGGAGGATAACATATGGTTTATTTGCATCCTCTTAGATTTTGATTAGCCCTCCCTCCACTTTTCCTTTACTCAATCTTTTCCCCTGACCTCACTTTGGGCCTTTTTACCCCCGTTGATCTATTCTTCTATTTACATTTTAAAAATAAAACATTTTTTTTTCTTTTCCTTTCTTCTTTTTTTGTTTTTTCAAGGTAAGGTCTTACAAAGCCCAGGCTGACCTGGAATTCACTATGTAGTCTCAGGGTGGCATCAAACTCACAGTGATCCTCCTACCTCTGCCTCATGAGTGCTGTGATTAAAGCCATGCACCACCACACCCGGCTCCTTTTAAAATTTTTTACTGGGCTGGGAAGAAGGCTTAGCAGTTAAAGCATTTGCCTGTGAAGCCTAAGGACCCAGGTTTGATTCCCCAGTATCCACATAAGCCAGATGCACAAGGTGGTGCATGTGTCTAGAGTTCATTTGCAGTGGCTGGAGGCCCTGGCATGCCCATTCTCTCTCTTTCTCTCTCTGCCTTTCTTCTCTGTCTCAAATAATTAAATAAATAAAATGTTTTTTAAAACTTTTTATTGACGACTTCCATAAATATAAACATGCAATGACCATAATCCCCTTCCTTCATTCCTACCTCCCCACAAGCCCCTCTGTATTGAATTCTCTCTTTTTTCTAACTAGTCTCTATTTTGATGTCATCATTTTTTCCCTTCTATTGTATTAATGCTTATAAGTGTACTTACAAATGATTACACTCTGCGTGTCTTAAGAGCAACACAAATTTATTATTTTACAGATCCTGTAAGTCAGAGTCACTGAGTTCAAAACAAGATACCAGCAGGAATTCATGCCTTTCTGGAGGCCCGGGGAGGGGACGGCGGGGTGGCGGGGGGAGCTTTCCCAACTGCTAGAAGCTGCCAGCGTTCTTCAACGTGAGGCCGTCGGGTCTGAGCACACACGACAGAGCCCGTCACGCCTGGCTGTCAGTGGCCCTGGCTCTTGGGCTCCCTCTTCCCGAGAACCTTTGAGATGATGTTGGTTCTGGACAATGCAGGCACATGCGTGTGCGTGAAGAGCACTCGTGTGGAGGTCAGAGGACAGCCTCAGGTGGCCTTCCTCGACGTCCACCTTGTTTGAGATGGGGTCTCTGTTGTTTGCCGCCACCCACGCCAGGCTGGCTGGGTGTGAGCTTCCGGGGAGTCTCCACCTCCCATCCTGCCCCAGCGTTACAGAAACTCACCACTGCCTCGGGCTTTACATGGTGTTGCAGTTACCTTTTTATGTTTTAAGATTTTTTATTTATTTATTTATTTATTTGGGGGAGAGAGAGAGAATGGGTACACCAGGGCCTCCAGCCATTGCAGGAGAACTCCAGACACATGTGCCACCTTGTGCATCTGGCTTACATGGGACCTGGAAAATTGAACCTGAGCCCGTAGGCTTCACAGGCAAGCGCCTTAACCACTAAGCCATCTCTTCAGCCCTGCAGTTAGTTTTCTGTTGCGGGGACAAAACACCTGATCAAGCAGCTTATGGGAGGAAAGGGTTTATTTTAATTTCAGCTTACAGGGCTGGAGAGATGGCTTAGTAGTTAAGGCGCTTGCCTGAGAAGCCTAAGGACCCAGGTTCCACTCTCCTGATCCAACATAAGCCAGATGCACAAAGGTGAGGCAAGTGCAAGGTCGCACATGCCCACTAGGTGGCGCAAGCGTCTGGAGTTCTATTTCAGTGGCTGAGACTGACACTCCCATTCTCTCCCCCCCCCTCTCTCTCTCTCTCAAATAAAATTCATTTTATGGTTGTTGGTTTTTTTTTTTGTTTTGTTTTGTTTTTGACAGAGAAAGAGAGAGAGAGAGAATGGGCGCACCAGGGCCTCCAGCCACTGCAAACAAACTTGAGAGTCATGTGCCCTCTTGTGCATCTGGCTAACGTGGATCCTGGGGAATCAAACCATGGTCCTTTGGCTCTGCAGGCAAATGCCTTAACTGCTAACCCATCCCTCCAGCCCTTTTTTGTTTTTTTTAAGGCAGGGTCTCACTCTAGCCCAAGCTGATCTGGAACTCACTCTGTAGCCCAGGCTAGCTTTGAACTCATAGTGATTCTCTTATCTCATCCTCCTTAGTGCTGGGATTAAAGGTGTGCACCACCACACCTGGCTTCAGCTTACAGTTGTTTTTTTAATTTTTTAAAAAATATTTTTATTTTTATTTATTTATTTGAGAGAGAGAGACAGAGAAAGGCAGATAAAGAATGGGCACTCAGGGCCTCCAGCCACTGCAAACAAACTCCAGACGCATATGCCCCCTTGTGCATCTGGCTTATGTGGGTCCTGGGGAGTTGAGCCTGGGTCCTTTGATTTTGTAGGCAAGTGCCTTAGCTGCTAAGCCATCTCTCCAGCCCCAGTTTATAGTTTTGAGGTGGAGTTTCATTACAGCAGGGAACTGAGCAGGAAGCTTGGGTTCCACCTCCAGGTCAGTGGGAAGGAAGTGGCTGGAGCGAGCTGGCCAGTGAGCACCCTGGGGCTGGGCTGGTAAACCCCGCCAGCAAAGCCCCTCCTCCTCCAGCAGGGCCCAATCTCAAATACACAAGGCTATGGGGGACATTTCCCATTCAAAGTACCACACGTGGGTTCTGGGGATTTGAATTCGGGGCCTTCTACTTTTGAAGCAAGCACTTTTCTCAGTGAGTCATTTTCCCGGCCCTCATCTCCCTATCTTAATATCTTCTACCTGAAGTCTTAATTCACTTCTCCCTGGAGACATAATTTAGCATATTTGCAGGATCAAGGGATAAACCTCTTAGGGAAGGGCATCTCTCTGTCTACCACAACTATGGATTTCATTTTGCATTAACGTTTGACTTTTTAATTGTTTTAAAACAGGGTCTCAAACTTCTGCCCTCAGACTTCTGGTCCTCCTGCCACCATCTCCCTAGTATGTGACTGCAGGTGTGTGCTACCCTGCAGGAAACTGAGCCCAGGGCTCCATGCATGCTAGGGGAGCACTCCACAACTGAACAACAGCTCTGGCCTCTTGTTTGGTTTGTTTTTTATGACAGAGAGCAAAAGAGAGGGGGAGAGAGAGAATTGGTGCACCAGGGCCTCTAGCCAATGCAGTCAGACTCCAGACACATGCACCACCTTGTGCACGTGGGTGACCTTCTGTGCATGCACCATCTTATGTCTGGCTTGCATGGGTTCTGGGGTCCTTAGGCTTCACAGGCAAGCACCTTAACCACTAAGCCATCTATCTCTCCAGCCCCTAACTTTTTCTTAAAAAAAAAAAAAAGTATTTCACTAAAATAATTTTTTCTTAATTTTTAAAAAATGTTTTATTTAAGCTAGACATGGTGGTGCACATCTTTAATCCCAGCATTCAGGAGCTCAGAGATAGGAGGATTGCCTTGAGACTAGGTAGTGAATTCCAGGTCAGCCTGGGCTAGAGTGAGACCCTACCTCAAAAAAAAAAACAAAAAAAAAACTATTTGAGACAAAGAGAGAAAAAGGCCTAGAGAGAGAGAAAATATGGGCACACCTAGGCCTCTAAATGATGCCAACGAACTCCTGACATATGCACCACCTTGTGCATCTGACTTATGTAGGTACTAGAGAATTGAACCTGGGTCCTTAGGCTTTGCAGGCAAGTGCCTTAACCACTAAGCCATCTCTCCAGCCCCAATTCTATTTCTTTTCTTTTCTTTTTCTTGAGGAGGTAGGGACTCACTTTAGCTCAGGCTGACCTGGAATTCACTATGCAGTCTCAGGGTGGCCTTGAACTCATGGCGATCCTCCTACCTCTGCCTCCCAAGTGCTGGGATTAAAGGCGTGCGCCACCATCCCCGGCTTGATTCTATTTCTTAATTACTGAGGTTCCCCACACACACCCAACAATTTCATATTTTATGCACAAGGTGAGTGAGATACCCTAATCTCAAAGCCTGCCTAGATTTCCTCCTTGGCCAACTCCTTCCCACCTCAAACCAAATTTGAAGAAAAGTTGTTCCATTCTATCTGATTTCTAGAGGACTCAGGGAGACAAAAGCCCCCAACACACACACACACACCTGATCCTCCCTCGGTGACTGCTGAGGCGGAAGACTTACAGGCTGGTTGGAAGGCAGGGGCTGGAGGTGGGGGAGGAGAGTTGAAAGATGATCCTGGTGCTACTTTGAAGGTCACAGGCAGCCAGCCTGTGTCTGCGGTGGTGGTGGTGGGGGGGGGCGGGAGTGGAGGGACATCGGAAAGCTAACACTGCTTACCCGCTAGAGAGGCCCCCTGGGAAGCAGGGGGTCTGATTCCCAGCCGCTCTGGCAATGTCACCAAGGAGACTGCAGGGGGTTGAGATCAGAGGCTGGGGGAGGAGAAGGGCCGACAGTGTACAGCGGAGACAGGGTGCCACCGGAGTTGCTCCTGATGGAGCGAGGGGGCAGGCTGAACCAACACTCCATAACTTTGGCATCTTCACCGGTCAGAACGACAATCCCGCCCCCCACCAGCCTGTGCACTCCAGACCGCCCCCCCCCTTCCTGGTCAGCGTTGGCAAGTCCCCAGAGCACATAAACAGTTTCCACCCACTCTCCTCTCATTCTCACCCCAGCCCCAGGAGGCGGAAAGGTTAACCCCCATTTTATAGTTGGGGGGACTACCTGATGGGTCTTTACAACTTCCACCTGGCTCCGAAAGCCCCAGGTCTTCCGATTCCTCGTCTTTGCCTCCTGACATCTCTCCCAAGGAAGGGAAGGGAACATGACAGATTCCTAGCAGCAACAGCTGCAGGAATTCCTGTCGGGCTGCAGGAATTACCGTGCAGAGAAAAATGTCAAGACTGGAGCCCAGAGGAGAAGCCTGCAGGAATTTGGGGGTCCACACTTGGGCACTGCTCAGATTGCTACCCCTTGCTACCCACGTCCACCTTGACAGAGAGCCAGGCCACGGCGTCCAGACAGTGACCTCAGGCTGTCACTGCCTCTGTCCCCGGGCCAGTGGACTTCTTGACTGTCCCCTCTGGGTGGCATTTCTGAGGGACTGTGCCAGAGAAGGCACTCCCAGTCAGGCCCGCATGCCTGTGTGGAGGGAGAGTGTTCAGCCCAGATGGCCTCTGGGAGCACATTCTTTCCAGACCTCCCCTCCTCTCTTGAGCGTACTTTGCACCCTGCAGTGTCTAGGGTGCTGTGGGGGCACCCAAGCAGGGACTCCCCACTGTTATGGCAAAACCCCGAGGAAGAATTTTCTGCCACTGGACTGATGGCACCAGGGCCAAGCATTCAGAAGGCAAGACAACGTCTTGGGTCCCATCTGCATGGAAGACATCTCCACATGTCCAGCGAGGTCTGGTGGGAGGCAGGGAATGGATAAGGTATCTCTCAGGGTCCCTTCCTCAATGCTGCCAGAGGCCAGCATGGTTGAGTTTCCATTAGCAGCTGCAGATGCGCTCTATAATGAGAGGTGAGGAAGCAGGCCCTCTTTTCCCACCCTCCAAGGCTGACCCGTCTTTCCAAACATGCCCGGTGGGATGCAGGCACGAGGGCAAGTGACGCTGGTGAATTCTCCAGGAAGACCGCAGGGGCCATTCTTCCAAACTGGCGGGGAAAGGAGGACAGGGTGGGACTGTCCTGAAACTCTGCACAGAAGGACTCAAAGGCCAGAGGGAAAGGACAAGGGGAAGGGAATTTCGCATGATGATGAAGGAGGAATGTGACCCTGTCCCATCACCTGTTGAGCCTCCTTGTCCCCCCCACCTCAGGGCTGAGGGCCTCCTGGCTCTGCTGTGGGAATTTCTCAGCGCTGGGCTAATGGGGGTCTAAATAATACCCAGAAGGGCTGGTGACCCGAGGGGCCAGAGGTTGTAAGGCAGATGCACCAAGGCCTGCCGTTGGGTCCCTCCCCAGGACCCAGTTGGAAGCTTAACGCTCAGAGCTGCCAACAGATTACTCCTCGGAGGACCCAGAGCTGTTGACCCACAACTAATCACTAATGGTTTGCATATTTTGCATATCATTTGCATTCTCCTGAGACTCCCTGCAATCTATCCCTAGAGGCCCCTCCGCTGTCTCACCGGGCTCCCTCCATTCCCCTCCAGCCCCACCGGCCTTCCTCTCCCTGCCCTGCAGGCTCACCTGGAGTCAGGCAGGGCAGCTTATTTATGGATGGGGTACCTCTAGACCCCAGGCCCCATCCTCTGTGGCTTGAGGGTAAAGCAGGGTAGCTGACGGGGCTGGGGCCACCTTGGAAGGGGATGGCTGATTAATCCTCCTGCTAATGGAGGGTTCTCTGCCAACTGTGGCTTTTAAGGAAACTCAGAGAAGCCCTTTAGGGCCCTCAGAGCTGTCTCTGAGGTCCTTAGCCAGCTCATTAGCGGCCTTCCGCCTTGCAATTAGCCCCCCCCCCCGAATGGCAGGCTAGGGGAGGAGAACTGAGGGTAGGTGGGGGGTACATAAGGCCGTAAGTAGAATTCCCATAGCCTGCAAGCCCCCCTTACCTCATCGAGCCCTGTGTCTCTTCTCTTCCAAAACACACGTTTAGCTCAAGAGTGCCTGCACTACACAGAACAAAACAGGGCCCACAGAGAACCTGTCACCTAGCTTGCTTTCCGGGCCTCACTCAAGAAGTGAGCTGTGGCAGGTTGATTCAGGTGTCCCCCATAAACTTAGGTATCCTGGATGCTAGGTTCCCAGCTGTTGGAGATTTGGGAATTAACACCTCCTGGAGGCAGTGTATTGTTGGGGGTGGGCTTATAGGTGTTATAGCCAGTGTCCCCTTGCCAGTGTTTGGCACACTCTCCTGTTGCTATTGTCCACCTGATGTTGGCCAGGGGGTGATATCCACCCTCTGCTCATGCCAGCGTTTTCCCTGCCATCGTGGAGCTTCCCCTTGAGCCTTTAAGCCAAAATGAACCTCTTTTTTTCCCCCACAAGCTGCTCTTGGTTGGGTGATTTCTACCAGCCATGTGAACCTAACTGCAACAGGAGCTAAAAGGCAGACAGCTGTCCAGCCTCCCAGCTTCCTTTACATCTTCGCCTGGCTCTGGGAAAGGCAGGCCATCGGCCCAGTTCGCACTGGCCATCCAAAGGGCAGTCATGATGGCCCTTTGGGAATGCCCCATTCAGGCAGGATGCTGGGGTCCTTCAGTACCCTGGGCTAGGCCCCATTGTATTTTTAGGGCTGGCTATAAAACTGGGGCTGGGGAGATGGCTTAGCAGTTAAAGGTACTTGCTTACAAAGCCTGCTGATCTGAGTTGGGTCGTCCCCAGCACCCACATAAAGTCACACACAAAGGGGCCTGTGCATGTGTGATGCCAACGTGCCTATGACAGTGGGGGTGGAGGGGGGCAGGGCCAGGAGAATTCAAAGCTTATGGCCAGCTAAACTGGTGGCTTACTGGTGTTTACAGTGGCAAAACAGCCTAGTGGCAGAAGAATGCACAAGTGTGCCGTGGGACACACACACACACACACACACACACACACACACACACACACACACACACACAGAGAGAGAGAGAGAGCGAGGGGGGGGGGAAGGAATTTGAACCCAGGCTGACAGATTTGCAAGCAGACACCTTGAATGGCTTAGCCATCTCGCCAGCTTCCTCTTTCAGTGAGAAAATTGGGGCTCCGAGACGCTAAGCACCAAGGTCACAGTGGCCCCGGTGTGCAGAGGGCTCACAGGCTCATGTTCCTGGAGCTTTACTTGTTAATAGCCCCAAACTGAGACGGCCAGCTACCTACCAACACGAGAACAGGCCAAAGAGCTGTGGCTTATTCGTGCCGTGGAGGACTTCAGAGCAAAGAAAAGCAATGGGAGACTCCTACAAACCGCAGCATAGACAATAAGCAGGCAATATGGCAAACTAAGGCAGGGCACTGCGCTGCCAATTTCTGTGAAGTCTGCTAACGACCAACTGGTACAACTAGTTGAGGGCTCCCTCTAGTAGGCCAGGCCAGGTGAGCAAAGACAGGCATGGTGGCTGAAGGAGTTTCTCAATGAGCTCTCCATAAGAAAAGAAGCTGGGCGTGGTGGCACACGCCTTTAATCCCAGTACTTGGGAGGCAGAGGTAGGAGGATCACCGTGAGTTCGAGGCCACCCTGAGGCTCCATAGTGAATTCCAGGTCAGCGTGGGCTACAGCAAAACCCTACCATAAAAGAAGAAGGAGGGGAAGGAGAATAGGAAGAAGAGGAGGAGGAGGGAAGAAAAAGAAAAAGGAAAGGAGACAGGCGTGGTGGTACATGCCTTTAATCCCAGCACTTAGTAGGTAGAGGTAGGAGGATCACTATGAGCTCAAGGCCAGCCTGAGACTACATTGTGCATTCCAGATCAGCCTGGGCTAGAGTGAGATATCAACCCCCCCCCAAAATAAATAAATAAACATATATATATATATATATATATATGTTGCCAAGATGGGGCAGGCAGGTAAACTGGCTTTATATCCTGGCAAGTGGTGAAGCTGGGAGGCAGACTCCGCCCATGTGCCTACATCTATATAAGAGAGAGTGAGACAGAGAGAAAGAGATGGGGCACACCAGGGCCTCCAGCTGTTGCAAACGAACTCCAGATGCATGCACCCCCTTGTGCATCTGGCAACGCAGGTGCTGGGGAATTGAACCTGGGTCCTTTGGCTTTGCAGACAAATGCCTTAACTGTTAAGCCATCCCTCCAGGCCCCATACTCCCTTTCTTTGGAGGGACAGATCCTGATGGGTGTGCAGAGGGAGAGGGGCTTGTGTTTCCAGTGTCGACCTCACACCTCGTTTCGAGGTCTGCACCCTGGATCCCCAATCCCTAGCCCAAGAGAAAAAGATGGCCAAGCAGGGAAGCGGAAGGAGGTGGAAGAAAGAGCAGAGGGGAGAGAGGATCCTGCAGGGAGCAGGTGGGGGCGCCGTTCCCCACGCCTCCAATGGCCCTGAATTGGTTGAGTAAGTTTAATGAGACCTTCTTAAGCCGCGCAGGCCTGGCAGGCGCCCGTGAGCTTGGGGGAGACGGAGTCACTGCTGTGCATTTTGATGGGTCATGAAGCGCGTCTGCCCTGAGAGCTCAATGATATGCCAGCACATGTTCTCGCCGGGGAGGACCTGGAGGCTGCTCACTGGGGAATGTTCACAGGGCACAGCCCAGCCACCCCCACAGGCGTGGGGAGCAGAGCCGGTGCCCACAGCCGGGCCTGGGCCCGGGCCCACCCCTCCTCGCTCACCCGGCCTCCCCCCTCCTCCTTTGCTCAGTCCATCCGAAGCATCTTCCCTCCTGTCTGCGTGTCTGATTCCCTGACGCCCCCTCCCTGTGCTCTGCTCCCCCACTTCCCTGTAGCCTTGTCTCCACCTCCACTGCTCCTCCCGCCCTTCTTCCCTCCCGTTCCCTGGGCTAGCCCAGTATAAATAATAGAAATTAATTTGTCAGCCAGCACACGCGGCCCAGTCAGCGCAGCAGCGAGCTGAGGAGAGCTGGCTGAAATAATTATTCTTGACTTAAGCAATCCTTCCTTTGGTTCCCCAAGGCTAATGGAGGGAGAGCGGCCTCTGGTCAGGCTGCACCCGATGGTGGTGGTTTGGGGATGACAAGTAGCCTCTTCCGGTACTGAACAGACACCAACCACCCCCGCTCCACATGCCACCCCACTCTCTGTTTAAAAAGCAAATGAGGAGGCTGGGCGTGGTGGTGCACACCTTTAATCCGAGCACTTGGCAGAGGTAGGAGGATCACCAAGAGTTCGAGGCCACCCCGGAGCTACATAGTGAATTCCAGGTCAGCCTGGGCTAGAGTGAGACCCTACCTTGAAAAAAAAAAAAAAAAGAAGCGCAAATGAGGGGGCTGGAGAGATGGCTTAATGGTTAAGGTGCTTGCCTGTGAAACCAAAAGACCCAGGTTCAATTCCCCAGTACCCACATAAGCCAGATGCACAAGATGCACAGCTGGAGTTCATTTTCAGTGGCTGGAGGCCCTGGCATGCCCATTCTCTCTCTATCTATCGATCTATCTCCTCTCTTTCTCTCTCTCTCTCTGTGTCTCCTCTCTCTTTCTCTCCTTGTAAATAAATAAAATAGCTGGGTGTGGTGATGCACACCTTTAATTCCAGCACTCAGAAGGCAGAGGTAGGAGGATCACCATGAGTTCGAGGCCACCCTGAGACCTCATAGTGAATTCCAGGTCAACCTGAGCCAGAGTGAGCCTCTACCTTGAAAACAAAACAAAACAAAAAAAGAGCAAATGAGGGGGCTGGAGAGATGGCTTAATGGTTAAGGTGCTTGTCTGCGAAGCCAAAAGACCCAGGTTCGATTCCCCAGTACCCACATAAGCCAGATGCCCAAGGGGGCGCATGCATTTGGAGTTCGTTTTCAGTGGCTGGAGGCCCTGGCATGCCCATTCTCTCTTCCTCTCTCTCTTTCTGTCTCCTCTCTCTCCTTGTAAATAAATGAAATATCTGGGTATGGTGGCGCACGCCTTTAATTCCAGCACTCAGGAGGCAGAGGTAGGAGGATCACCGTGAGTTCCAGGCCACCCTGAGAGTACATACTGAATTCCAGGTCAGCCTGGGCTAAAATAAGACCCTGCCTTACAAAACCAAAATAATAATAATAATAATAAATAAAATAAAAAGCAAATGAAGGCTGGTGTGGCCCTCACAGACAGGTGCTGTTTGGAGACTGGGGTTGTCCCTGGGAGACAGGATAGGGCTCCTAAATTCCCCACTTGGAGGGAGCAGTACCATCCCCCCAGCTCAGCAGGAAGTAACTGTGGAGCCCAGGCAACTGCTCACAACCAAGGGGAAAGAGCGCTGACTGGGGCTCCGCAGTCTAACAGGCACTGTGCTTTGGCCCCAACTCAGGAGCACGGGTTAGAGGGCCTCGCAGTGCCCTAGGCATGAAGTCCACGAAGGAGTTGTTCCCCTTTTACCTACAGGGAAAGTGAGTGCATCCGTGACCTGTCTGCCCAAGGTCCAAAGGGAAGAATTGCTCATGATGGAAGGAGACGGACTCCCAAGGTGAAGAGTGCATCTCTGTCCGGGCAGAGGGGGGACCTCAGGGCACCACTGCCAGGTTTAATGGAAGGTGATTTAAATGAGAAGATGATGTGAAAGGTGCAGGCTGCCAATGAGAGATGATGGGGGTACCCAGAGCTGCCAGGTGTGAGGGGGAAGGGAAAGGCGCAGGTCCCAGAGCTCGGGCTGGAAGAGCCCCGAGCTGAGCTAAGCTGGACCTCGGGAGGGAAAGGCCACCACCGGCCCCCCCCCCCCGCCCCCAGCCTCAGTCCTGATGAGACAGAGGGCAAGCTGGGTCCTGCCACACACATTGTGGACATCAGCAAGCACCTCCAGGGCCTTAGCTTCTGCGACCAGGGGGATCCCCTGGGGATACCAAATAAAGTGGCTGGAAGGGGATGAGGACCACCAGCCCTGTAAGAAGCTCAGCTGTGGCTTCGAGAAAGGCCACTGGATGCGAGACACTGGGGTCTTTGGAGTGAAGAAGGGAGGACTCCTCTCCCCCTCCCCCCGACTGGGAACTGAATTCCTATTTGATTAGTTCCTAAATAGGTGCCCAGATGTACCCCGAGAAGACAGGGACCCTGAGAAGTGGCTGAATAAACTAAGCCAGTGGCAGCAAGTCAAGTGGTTCCGGGAGAACTCTGGTGTCTGCCTGCGAGATGAGATGGGGGCAGGAGACTCTGCTAATGGAGAGATGACCCGCTGTCAGGAAGAGATGAGGGGGCCCAGGGATGGTGACAGGAGGGGCCTTCTGAATGCAAGCCCCTTGGCAGGGAGAGGTACGGTGGATGAGAAGGGCAGGGTGGGCAGCGGCCAGGAGGCAGACAGCTGACGTGGGTTCCCAGGATCTTGGATGATGTCAGAGCCTGCTCATCCTTAACTGGGCGGAAAGGCCCGAGTCCAGGCGGGGGGCGGCGGGGCTGCTGAGCAAGCGAGCTGCGAGGCCAGGCGGACGGAGGGGGTGGGCGGGGTTCCCGGCTGGCCTCCCCGCTGCTCCTGCGGCCCTTCCTGCCATCCATCTTCCTCCCGCCCAGCAGCCGCCGCCAGCCACCGGGATCTTTCCAAAACACAAGCCCGATCCTGCCAGACACGCTTGAATGTCTTGGACGTTCCCCATTGTGTAGATCAAGGCGAAGGTCCTTCACGGGTGACAAGGCCAGCCCCATCGCCCTCCCTCCCCACCCCCAGCTCAGCCCCCACAGTGAATCACCAAGTGCCCTGAAGGCCAGCTGTCTGTCTCTGATTGTGAGTGAGTCCCTTGGCTCAAAACTCTCTCCTCCTCCCGCGGCGGTGCATGCCTGGGATCCTAGCCCTTGGAAGGCCGAGGCAGCAGTGTCAGGAGTTCAAGTCCAGCCTCGGCTACATAGTGAGCTGGAGGCCATCATGTGCTACATTAGCCAAAACTTTGCCTCAAAACAACAATAATAACAAAACCCAAACCAAAGCATGCCATACACACCGGAAAAACAGCCCAGTGTAGTGTATGATGGCACAGGCCTGTAATCCCAGCACGTAAAAAGTAGAAAGACCGCATCCATTCCTTCTGTCTCTCTTCTCTTTGTCTCTCTCCCTCTGCTTACAAATAAAAATAACAAAAAAAAAAAAAAAAAAGAGCCGGGCGTGGTGGCGCACACCTTAAATCCCAGCACTCTGGAGGCAGAGGTAGGAGGATCACTGTGAGTTCAAGGCCACCCTGAGACTCCATAGTGAATTCCAGGTCAGCCTGGGCCAGAATGAGACCCTACCTCGAAAAACAAAACAAACAAATAAAAAAGTCCACGCTAAGAATAGCCAAGCAATGTTAAGAACTCCTGCTTTTCCCTGCCCTGGGTTCATGATACAGACCAAACACAGATAGGACCTAGGGGTGCCAGGAGTGGCTTGAAGATCCAAGGCTCAGCTTGGAGGCTTATAAGATCCGTCGAGGGCAGAAGTGGGTCCTGAAGGCTGGAGAGATGGCTTAGCGGTTAAGGCGCTTGCCAGCAAAGTCTAAGGACCCAGGTTCATTTCCCAGGACTCGCATAAGCCAGATGCACTAGGTGGTGCATGTGTCTGGAGTTCATTTGCAGTGGCTGGAGGCCCTGGCACAGCCATTCTGTCTTTCTTTATCTACCTCTCTGTCTCTTTCTCTCCCAAAATGGATAAAGAGGGCTGGATAAGATGGCTTAGCAGTTAAGGCGTTTGCCTGCAAAGCCAAAGAATCCCAGTTCGATTCTGCAAGACCCAAATAAGCCAGATGCACAAGAAGGCCCATGCATCTGGAGTTCATTTGCAGTGGCTGGAGGTCCTGGTGCGCCCATTCTCCCTCTTTCTCTCTCACTCACTCTCTCTATCTCTTTCTCTCTCTTTCTCAAATAAATAAAAAAAATACATTTTAAAAAATGGATAAGAGGGCTGGAGAGATGATTTGGCAGTTAAGGCGTTTGCCCGGGAAGCCTAAGGACCCAGGTTCGATTCTTCAGGGCCCACATAAGCCAGTTGTACAAGGTGATGCATGCATCTGGAGTTCTTTAGCAGGGGTAAGAGGTCTTGGTGCACCCATTATTTCTCTATCTGCCTCTTTCTTTCTCTCTCTCACTCCCTCTCTCTAATAAATAAAAAAAATAAATATTATTTTAAAATGGATAAGAAAGAAAAAGAAGCAGGTCCTGAGACTGCTCTCTTCTCCCACCAACAGATCCGGAATGTGGAGTAATCTCAGCCCAGCAAGATGCAGCCCAGTAGGAGGAGGGGAAAAGTGGTCTGTTGTTTGGTTTAAAAGTCAAGTATGTGTCTCAAAATAATGTTAATGGATTCATGAGAAGACAGATACAAAGATGTTCATAGCAGCTTCATTAACAACGACCAATGCTGGGCATGTAATCCTAGCACTAGGGAGGCAGAGGCAAGAAGACCAGAAGTTTAAGGCCTGCCTGGGCTACTTAAGACCTATCTCAAAACACACACACACACACACACACACACACTAAATAAATAAATAAATAAATAAATTTAAAAAATGACCAACAACTTCAAGCAACACAATTTTTTTTTTCTTTTTGGTTTTTCGAGGTAGTTACCTTCCTGTTGCTGGGACAAAACCCCCTGACCAAAAGCAGCATATGGGACTGGAGAGATGGCTTAGCAGTTAAGGCACTTGCCTGCAAAACCAAAGGATCCCGGTTTGACTCTCCAGGACCCATGTAAGCCAGATGCACAAGGGGGCACGTGCATCTGGAGTTCATTTGCAGTGACTGGAGGACCCGGCACGCCCATTCTCTCTCTCTCTCCTGTTCTCTCTCTTTGCCTCTCCCTGCCTCTTTTTCTCTCTCTCAAATGAATAATTTTCTTTCTATTTTTTTTAAAGCAGCATACAGAAGGAAAGGACTTATTCCAGCTTATGGCCTGGAAGGGGAGTTTCATCATGGCAGGTAAAATATGGCAGAGCAGAGGCTGGGCAACACATCTTGTCACACCAGACAGGAAGTCGCAGCAAGCGTGAGCTAGCTAGTGGACACCCGGTAGGCCTGGACCAACCAACCTCAAGGCTTACCCCTAAGACACACCTCCCTCAACAAGGCTTCACCTCTCAACGATCCCACCAGCTGGGAATTAAGTATGGCACTTAATCAGAAACACGTGAGGCTATGGGCCACACTCTGGACTCACTCTACTCCAGGCTGGAACTTACTGTGTAACCCTAATCCGGCTATGAATTCACAGTGATCCTCCAGCCTCAGCTTCCCAAGTGCTGAGACTGAAGGCATGAGCCACCACTTGTGGCTTAGTCTTATTTATTTCCTTTAAAAGTTTTATTATGGTGGGCTAGAGAGATGGCTTAGCGGTTCAGCGCTTGCCTGTGAAGCCCAAGGACCCCGGTTCGAGGCTTGATTCCCCAGGATCCACGTTAGCCAGATGCACAAGGGGGCCCATGCATCTGGAGTTCGTTTGCAGTGGCTGAAAGCCCTGGCGTGCCCATTCTCTTTCTCACTGTGTCTCTCTGCCTCCTTCTCTCTCTGTCGCTCTCAAATAAATAAATAAAAATGAACAAACAAATTTTTTTAAAATTCGTTATGGTGATTTTTTAAAATTAATTTAATTATTTGACAGCGACAGAGAGAAAGAGGCAGAGAGAGAGAGAGAGAGAGAGAATGGGTGCGACAGGGCCTCCAGCCACTGTAAAGGAACTCCAGATGCATGCGCCCCCTTGTGCATCTGGTTAATGTGGGTCCTGTGGGGAATCGAGCCTCGAACTGGGGCCCTTAGGCTTCACGAGCAAGCACGTAACCACTAAGTCATCTCTCCAGCCCGTGATGATTATTTTTAATCTGTGTGTGTGTGTCCAGATGCATACATGCTTGGGGGTGTGTTTGTCGAGGTCAGAGGACGATCTCCAGTGTCAGTCCTCACCTTCCACCTTGTTTGAGGCAGGGTCTCTTGTGGCTTCCTGCTATCTGCTCCAGACTAGATGGCCTAAAAACTCCCGAGATTCTGTTGCCTCTGCCTCTCATCTCACTACAGTACAGGTGTGGTCTATCCCACGACGACATATGGGTTCTGGGCATCCGAACTTGTGCCCTTGTGCTTGTTCAACAAGAACTTTACCCACTGAGCCACTTCCAGAGCCCTATTTACTTCTTTATTTAACCTTTGCTAAGTGTTGTAGTGACCTTCCTGTTGCTGGGACAATCACTACACCAGAAACATCTCCTGGGAGCTCAGGGGCCTACAGATGCCAGAGGAAGCTTCATCACGGAGGGAGAAGGTGACCCATGTCATCTGTGGCAGAGAGACGATGAGACCATACAGCCCGCACCAGCAGGCAGGAGCTGACTCTGCCCACAGAGCTGGACTCAGGGTCCACCCTCAGCGACACACCCCCCCCAGAAGGGCTATGCCTAAGTGGGAAGCTTAATCACAAATACCAGAGGGCTGGAGAGACGGCACATGGTGGCGCATGCGTCTGGAGTTCGATTGCAGTGGCTGGAGGCCATAGAAAGCCAGTTCTTTCTCTCTGTCTCATAAAAGAAAATACCCAAGGGCTGGAGAGACAACTTAGCAGCTAAGGCATTTGCCTGCAAAGCCAAAGCCCAGGTTTGATTCCTCAGGGTCCATGTAAGCCACATGCACAAGGGCACATGTGTCTGGAGTTTGCTTGCAGTGGTTAGAGGCCCTGGTGTGTCCATTCTCTCTATCTCTTTCTGACTGCACATAAATAAATTAAAAAAAGAAATACCTGGGCTGGAGAGATGGCTTAGCGGTTAAGCGCTTGCCTGTGAAGCCTAAGGACCCCAGTTCGAGGCTCGGTTCCCCAGGTCCCACGTTAGCCAGATGCACAAGGGGGCGCACGCATCTGGAGTTCGTTTGCAGAGGCTGGAAGCCCTGGCGCGCCCATTCTCTCTCTCCCTCTATCTGTCTTTCTCTCTGTGTCTGTCGCTCTCAAATAAAAATTTAAAAAAAAATTAAAAAAAAAATACCTGAGAGCCAGCCATGGCGCACGCCTTTAGTCCCAGAACTTGAGAGGCAGAGGTGGGAAGATCACCATGAGTTTGAAGCCACCGGGAGACTACATAATGAATTCCATCCAGGTCAGCCTGGGTTAGGAAAAAAAACAAAACAAAACAAAACAAAAAACACCTGAGGCCATTTATAGTCAAACCAGGGTACTAGGCATTGCTATAGTCCACAGTCCCAGAGCCACAAGCCCCCTGTCGCACCCTCTCCTACCCACCTGGCTATTCTCAGAGGTATCATCGCCAGTCTCCTGAACCTGCTTCGATAGACATGGTGAGTGAGCAGACCTGTCCCCACAGACATCCAGTGTCCTGAGCCCATCCGCATCCAGCGTGTCCAGGTGTTCCTTCCTTGCCTTCCTTCTCGTTTCCCCCCTTTGACTTACACCCTGAACACAATGCACCCAGCAAGTGCCAGACCCTTGGGTGGCGGGGGCACTGCAATAGCCAGTGAGGAAGCCGAAGTTCCTGCGCCTCAGGGACCCGTTATCAGGGGAGATAGAGATAAGAACAAGAATGCTGCTGGGGGTTGGAGAGACAGCTTAGCAGTTAAGCACTTGCCTGTGAAGCCTAAGTACCCCAGTTTGAGGCTCAGTTCCCCAGGTCCCACGTTAGCCAGATGCACAACGGGGCGCACGCGTCTGGAGTTCATTTGCAGTGGCTGGAGGCCCTGGTGCGCCCATTCTCCCTCTCTCTCTCTCTCTGCCTCTTTCTCTCTCTGTAGCTCTCAAATAAATAAATAAAAATAAACAAAAAAGAACGCTGCTGGAAGCTACTCTTTTTGCATAGCATGAATTTTGCTTTAGGAGAACTGTGAAGTGTGGTGGGGGAAGGCCACTGGAGACACGCATGGAGAGGGAAGAGATGGTTTCTGTCTTTTTTTTTCTCAATTTTTATTAAAGAGAAAGAGAGAGAAGCAGATAGAGAATAGGCGTGCCAGGGCCTCCAGCCGCTGCAAACTTCAGACACATGCACCCCCTTGTACATCTGGTTTACGTGGGTTCTACGAAATTGAACCTGGGTCTTTTGGCTTTGCAGGCAAGTGCCTTAACCACTAAGCCACCTCTCTAGCCCTGTGGTTTTGTTTTTATGAGAGATAGCCTAGGCTGGTCTCCTATTCACTATGTGGCTGAGGCTGGACTTAAAACTCTTGGTTTCCAGGAATTTCAGGTCAGCCTGGGCTAGAATGAGACCCTACCTCTGAAAAAACAAAAAAAAAGAAAAAAGAAAAAAGAAAGAAAGAAAGAAAGAAAGAGCATGACAGGGCCTCCAGCTGCTGCAACAGACGCCAGATGCATGCACCACTTGTGTCTCTGGCTTTATGTGGGTACTGAACCCAGGTTGTTAGGCTTTGCAAGCAGGTGCCTTAAACACTGAGCCATGTCTCCAGCCCTTAGTATGGATTTTTATACTTACCACATTCTGTTCTACAGATGAAGAGGTACATTAGGGGAAGGCTGGCTAACCTGGGTTCAAACTGTGCCACATGCAAGTTCTGGGAGCTTAGGCAAGTTCAAATTCTCTTGAGCTTTCTGTTTCCACACTTAGAAAAATGAGAATAGTAATATTTACCTCAAAGTGTTATCTGGAGAATTACACAAGATGTAAATCACCCAGCGTATGATGCTGTCTTCTCCTTGTTTGAGTCTGATCAAGGTCACACAGCCAGCCAGAAGAAACTACAGCTTCTGGAAGGAAGGGGATGGAGTGAAAGGAGCATTTCTGAGTGCCGAATTAGAGGCTGTGACATTGCTTTGCATCTGCCCAGCCCCATAATTCAGCACGGTGCCTGGCATACAGTTGGCAGTCAATAAAGGTGTATTCAAGCTGGGCGTGGTGGCACACGCCTTTAACCCCAGCACTCAGGAGGCAGAGGTAGGAGGATCACTGTGAGTTCGAAGCCAGCCTGGGACTACAAATTGAATTCCAGGTCAGGCTGGGCCAGAGTGGGACCCTGCCTCAAAAATCACAAAACAAAACAAAACAAAACAATAAAAAGGTGTATCCAGGGCTGAGGATATATCTCAGTTGGTAGAGTGCTTAACATGCACAAAGCCCTGGGTTTGATCCCTACTTCCACATAAGCCAGGGATGGGGGCACTCACCTGTGATCCCAGCACTGTGGAGGTGGAGGCAGGAGGGTCACAAGTTCAGGTTGCTCTCCAGCTACATATCAAGTTTGAGGCTAGCCTGGGGTCCATAACATCCTGTCTCAGAGTAAATTATTCATTAATATTTCAATGAGTGACTGGAAAAGCAGAAAAAAGATCTTGGGTTGCCACCAAACTGCCTCAAAGCTTTGTTTTAGACTGGCTGGAAAGTTTGATTTACTGGGATTGAGAAGTCAGCGAGGGGAGGCAACAGGGTTTGGGGGTGCTGGGGGCCCCCACAGGGCGTGGGAAGCAGGTGCAAGTACCTCACTGTACCTGCTCAGCATGGCAGGACCCAGGAGCAGGTGGTGTCACCAGCATGTGCAAATAGGACTCTGTGCCCATTTATTAATGCTACCCTCACTTTTGGTTAGAGAACCTTCTCTTTTCACATGGCAATGACGTCTGGTGTGACTCAAATGGCACCATGGTGCTGAGAAGAAGTGACAGAGGAGTGCTCAGCACTGAAACATCTCTTTCACACCTTCCAAGGCTCAGGGTCCATTACGGATGAGGTGGTGGAAAGAATGTAAGAGCCAAAGGAAGGGTGCTCCCCCCAGACACAACATGGCCTGGATATCCATGACCTCACAGTGCCTGACAATACCAACACAAGACCATCATAAGAGGAGGAAAATATCATGACATCAAAATAAAAGACTGATTGAGAGGGAGAGGGGATTTGATGGAGAGTGGAGTTTCAAAGGGGAAAGTGGGGGGGGGGAATTACCATGGGATATTTTATTTTTTTTCTTTGTACTTATGGTGCTTTATTTTTTTTTCCTTTCTTTTCACAATTAACCATGGGATATTTTTTATAATAATGGAAGTTGTTAATAAAAATAAATTAATTAATTAAAAAGTGATAAAAATAAAAGAGAGACTGAGGGGGGGAATATGATGGAGAGTGGAGTTTCAAAGGGGAAAGTGGGGGGAAGGAATTACCAGGGGACATTGTTTACAATTATGGAAATTGTCAATAAAGAAAGCAAATAAAAGAAAGGGTGTGTATCACACACACACACACACACACACACAGAGGGACTCTGAGGACTAGCCATGTCTAGATCGGGAGGTCAGCCAGGACGCGTGGGAGACTCCGGCTGTTACCACCTGCATGCCTCTGTCCTTGGGAAAACCCAAGTTTGTGGGGAGACTGCGTGGCAGCTGGGCCCGGGTGCGGCTCTGGAACTCCTTGCCGCCTCCCTGCTGGGGGCGGTTCGCCACCAAGGTGCCCTCCAAGGTACAGCGTTCCAGAGAGGAGGGGCCGCCTGCGCCCGTCCGTGTGCGCGCAGATGGCACGGGCAGCCCTGCCTCTGGAACGTCCCCAGCACCGCCACAGGGGGGCGAGAGGGAGCCAGACGTGTCGGTCCAGCCATCTGGACCATCAGGCTGCTGGAAAGAGCCCTGGGCTGCACTCAGGGGGCTCAGACGCTCATGCTTCCCGGGCCTCCCCCACATCCTGCACCTCAGCTAGCCTTGAAATGGGAATGGGGAGCTCTCTAAAATAATAACTAACACCCCTTGTCTGAGGCTGTATGTATCTCGACGCTCCTAAGTCAGAGAAGCCTTTCTGGTTAATCCGAGCGGTCACTCACAGTACACTTTTGAGCCCCAGAAGGACTTACAGCGACTCCTTTCCTTGAGATCAGGTTTTTTCCAGGGGGCTGGAGATGAAGCTCAGTTGGTAGGATGCTTGCCTAGGGCACACAAAGCCCTGGGTTTGATCCTTCACCCCAAATAAACTGGGAGTTCTGGTGTGTGCCCCCTGAGCCCAAGCGCCTGGGAGGCGGAAGGAGTTCATCCTTGAACCTGTGGAGTGAGGTGGAGGCCAGCCTGGGCTACGTGAGACCCTGACCCAAACAAAAAGCAAACACACCAAAAAGATTAGGTCATCCAAATCCTTAGAGGGTATAGGGCTAGGAGGTCGGGCAGATAATATAGCGGTAACCAGCTCCATGGGAGATGTTCCCAAACACCCTGCAGGATACACTTGAGTATAAGAGTTAGGAGTGTCTATTTATTTATGTGTTTGTTTGTTTAGTTAGTGTGATTTGAGTCAGCCCACCCATAAACTCATGGTTTTTTTTTTTAAATTTTTATTTGTTTATTTATTTGAGAGCGACAGACACAGAGAGAAAGACAGATAGAGGGAGAGAGAGAGAGAATGGGCGCGCCAGGGCTTCCAGCCTCTGCAAACGAATGCGTCTGAACCGAGCCTCAAACCGGGGTCCTTAGGCTTCACAGGCAAGCGCCTAACCGCTAAGCCATCTCTCCAGCCCAACTCATGGGTTTTTTAAAGAAATTTTTTTTTTGTTTGTTTGAAGTCATGCATGGTGGCACATACCTTTAATCCCAGCACTTGGGAGGCAGAGGTAGGAGGATTGCCATGAGTTCAAGGCCACCCTGAGACTACATAGGGAATTCCAGGTCAGCCTGGGCTAGAGCGAGATCCTACCTTGAAAAAGGAAAGAAAAGAAATAAATATTTTAATTACTTGAGAGAGAGAGAATTGGCATGCCAGGGCCTCTAGCCACCACAAAGAAACTCCAGACACATGTGTCTCCCTTTGCATCTGGCTTTTGTGGGTACTGGGGAATCAAACCTGGGTCCTTAGGCTTCACAGGCAAACGCCTTAACCATTAAGCCATCTCTGCAGCCCAACTCATGTGTTTTGAATGCTTGGTCCCCAGCTGATGGCAACTTGGGAGGGGACTCTTGCTGGAAGAGGTCTGTCACTGGGCTGACCTGGTATTCACTATGTAGTCTCGGGGTGGCCTCGAACTCATGGCGATCCTCCTACCTCTGCCTCCCCAGTGCTGGGATTAAAGGCGTGCGCCACCACGCCCGGCTCATGATTAGCTGCTTTTGGTTGGGTGTTTTGACCCAACAACATGAAGGTAATGACAACAATTAGCGTGTTGGTTTTCGGGTCTCATGTAGCCCAGGCTGGCCTCTAGCTTGCTACATAGCTGAGGATGAACTTCTGATACCCCTACCTGCGCCAGCAGAACGCTAGCATTGCAGGCGGGCACCGGTAAGGCACAGCCGCCTCCTCTGAGTTAAAACATTTCAACCCAAAGGGCTGCTTCTTGGGATGTTCCCAAGGCTTGGGAAGCTCTGGAGTTTGTCCGGCTCAGGACATAAGCAAGTGTGGTGGTTTGATTCAGGTGTCCCCCATAAACTTAGGTGTTGTAAATGCTAGGTTCCCAGCTGATAGAGATTTGGGAATTAATGCCTCCTGGAGGGAGTGTATTGTTGGGGGCGGGCTTATGGGCTTTATAGCCAGTTTCCCCATGCCAGTGTTTGGCACACCTTCCTGTTGCTGTGGTCCATCTTCTGTTGGCCAGGGGTGATGTCCACCCTCTGCTCATGCCATCGTTTTCCCCTGCCATCTTGGAGCTTCCCCTTGAGCCTGTAAGCCAAAATAAATCTCTTTTTCCCAGAAGCTGCTCTTGGCTGGGTGATTTCTAACAGCAATGTGAACCGGACTGCAACAACAAGGCTCAGGAAGTTCCTGAAGCTTAGAAAAAGTCACAAGGCCCTTGCTCCCCCAGGTGAGGTCAGGAGGAAGAACTGTGACCAGCCCGACTGCCTGGGAGGCCTTTCCCTAAGCTTCCAATGCCACTCCCGGGAGCCACCACCTACGCTAAGGTGGGCTTTCCCGTGATGCAGCTGTCCATGCTCCAGGAAGCAACCCTTCATTCACACTCCCCTAAGAAGCCCCAGTAAACTCACTGGGTCACCAAGTTGGACTTCAGTGCCACCGTTACTGTGGCCTGTCCTTGGCGCCCTAGCTGGGGATGAATACTTGCTTATTCACGTCTGCCCAATCTATTTCTCATCGAATTCTGAACGAAGCAGCCAGCTACCGCACCAGGTCATGTGCTGACTATGATCCCTGGGGCTCTGTGCACGCCAGGCAAGCACTGCATCCGCTGAGCCTTTGTGCTGAAGCCATGGCTCACTGTGGCAGAAAGAGCTATGACCAAGGCAAACAAGCTCACCCGTTGTACCAAGTGTAGCCGCGGGCCCTATGCTGCAGCCCAGCTAACCTCTGTAGCCAACTTCTGTTCCCATCTGAAGACAGGTTTTTTTTTTTTGTTTCACACCTAAATGAGGGTACTGAGGCTCAGAGATATGAAGTGAGACCCCTAAAGTCACAAGCTGGAATGGCACAGCTTGCGCCCCTGGAGCCCAAGAGTGCAGGAGAGCCGGGACCCCGCTCACTATTTAGCTCCCGCCAGCGGCCTCCGCTCCACACCTCAAGGGTCCCAGGTCCCACTCCCCACTACAGAAAGTGCTTTGGTTTCTTCTGCCCTGTTCCTCCCCGCCACCCCATGCCTGCTGGTATCAGCAACTCTTCACCTTGGCCCAGGGACTCCCTGGGAGAACAGACCCCTGCCCAATAGCAAGGGCTTAAACCTGCAAGCCTGCATTCCTTGAAAGTGATTGAAGCTCACTTTGAGGGCAGATCCAGCCATTTCCCACGAGTGACTGCTAATCCCTCTGCCTAGTTCAACACTGGGCCACCCGGGGTGATGCCCAGTCATGTTCTTGTGCAAAAACTTGCCTCTCTCAGCCCCTCTCCGGGGCCGGGTGTGTGTGTGTGGGTGAACCTGTATGGGTTTGGATTGCAGAATTGTTTCCTATGAGGTTGTCACCCAGGTAGAGCCCTGAGTCCTAGGAGCAGCTTCTCTGTGGGCAGCGGCATCAGGTTTATTTACCAGTCTCTCAAGTGGGGTGGGGGGGGGTCTCAGCCAGGAGTGGTGGCCCACACCTTTAGTCCCAGCACTTGGAGGGCAGAGGTAGGGGGCTTCGCTGTGAATTTGAGACCAGCCTGAGACTACATAGTGAATTTCAGGTCAGCCGGAGCTAGAGTGAAACCGTACCTCGAAAAACCAAAGGGGAATAGAAAAGAATCAAGTAGGGGTCTCCACCCTCTGGGACCTGTTGCAGTCAGGTTCACATTGCTGGTTAGAAATCACCCAACTAAGAGCAGCTTGTAAGGGAAAAAAGAGGTTTATTTTGCCTTACAGGCTCCAGGGGAAGCTCCACGATGGCAGGGGAAAACGATGGCATGAGCAGAGGGTGGACATCACCCCATGGCCCACATAAGGTGGACAACAGGAACAGGAGAGTGTGCTAAACACTGGCTTGGGGGACACTGGCTATAAATACACCCATAAGCCCGCCCCCAGCAATACACTGCCTCCAGGAGGCGTTAATTCCCAAATCTCCATTAGCAGGGAACCTGGCATTCAGAGCACCTGAGTTTATGGGGGACACCTGAATCAAACCACCACAGAGCCTGACACAGATTGTGTTGACCTTGACCTCAGAACCCCTCTAATCAGTAGCTCTTAGGATGTCCTGCCCTCAGCTGGGTGTATCCTCCTGATCAGGAAGCAGTTTGGTTCAGCAGAAGTGACTGTCGCTCGTGTCTTACCAAGATGGGCTTGGATCCCAGCTCTGGCACCCTCTGGGCTCTGCGTGACTCGGGTGGCTCACTCAGACCTGGTGGAAGACTTCCAGGGTCACCTTTCTCCTGCATGCGCGCGCGCGCGTGTGTGTGTGTGTGCGCGCACACGTGTGTGCACACACGCATGGGTACACTTGCCTCCCTCAGTGTGTGTACCATGCCAGAGGACAGCTGTCAGCATTGTCCACCTTCCAGCTTGTCTGAGAGACTCTCTTGTGGTCTCGTCACAGCGAATGCCAAGCGAGCTGGTCTTTGAGCGTTGGGATTCTCCTAACTCCATCTCCCAGCGCAGAGGTTGCACTGGGATTTACAGGCATGTGCATCGATTGCATCCATGTTTATGTGGATTCTGAGGTTCCAAATTCTGGTCGCCAGGCTTGTGCAACAAGTGCCTTAACCACTGGGCAATCTCCCCAGCCCTCTCCTTCTTTATAATTTATTATTCATTTATTTATTTGGGTGTTTTTTTGGGGGGGGAGGCAAGGTCTCACTCTAGCGCAGGTTGACCTGGAACTCACTCTGTAGGCTCAGACTCATGTCGATGCTCCTGCCTCAGCCTCCTGAGTGCTGGGATTACAGGTATGAGCCACCATGCCTGGTTTATTTGTTGATTTTGAGGCAGAGTCCCACATAACCTAGGTTGGCTTCAAACTCATTATGTAACCCAGGCCGGCCTTGAACATATTGCAATCCTCCTGCCTCAACCTTCCAGGTGCTAGAATCTCATGTATGAGGCACCACACCTGCCTATTGCCTCTCTTCATTTTAAAACGTATTTATTTACTTATTTACAAGGAGAGAGAGAATGGGCACCCCGGGCCCTTCTGCTGCTCCAAATGAAGTCCAGATGCATGTGCCACTTGGTACATCTGGCTTTACCTTGGTACTGGGGAAATGAAGCCTGGCTGTCAGGCTTTGCAAGCAAGTGCCTTTGACCACTGATCCCTCTCACCAGCCCGCCTCTCTTCCAAGCAGAAGACCCTCCAAAGTTCAGCTCAGCACCTGGCCACTCAGCTCACACCGCCCAGCTTCTGTTGGGCCCTTCAGGCTATGTGATTATGTTTTGGCCAATGGTATATATACAAGTAGAGCTGCTGGGGCTGGAGAGATGGCTTAGCGGTTAAGGCACTTGCATGCAAAGCCAGAGGACCCAGGTTTGATTCCCCAGTACCTATGTAAATAAGCCAGATGCACAAGGTAGCACATACATCTGGAGTTTGTTTGCAGTGGCCCTGCCATGTCCAGTTGCTCTCTCTCTGTAATAGATAAATAAAATTAAAATATTAAAAAAATAAAAATAAATAGCATGTCTTTAATCCCAGCACTTGGGAGGTAGAGGATTGCAGTGAGTTCAAGGCCTTCCTGAGACTATACAGGGAATTCCAGGTCAGCTTGAGCTAGAGTGAGACCCTATCTCAAAAGAAACCTTTTTAATAAATAAATAAACAAGGGCTGGAGAGATGGCTTAGCAGTTAAGCGCTTGCCTATAAAGTCTAAGGACCCCAGTTCGAGGCTCAGTTCCCCAGGACCCATGTTAGCCAGATACACAAGGGGGCGCACGCGTCTGGAGTTCATTTGCAGTGGCTGGAAGCTCTGGCGCGCCTATTCTCTCTCTCTCTCTCTCTGTCACTCTCAAATAAATAAGAATGAACAAAAAAAATTAAAAATAAATAAATAAGATGGATGGATGGATAGATAGATAGATAGATAGATAGATAGATAGATAGATAGATAGATAGATAGATAGATATAAACATCAGGCCACTAGAACAAAAGGAACAAAGGAAGCTTATCGCTGTGTCCTGTGCCCCACAGGCAGTTACTACAGTGTGAATCTGAGCTGTTGCCAACAGGCTGCTGTTTTAAACTCTTGGTGTGAAGTTGGTGGTGCTAGCTGGGAGGCCATAGAGACTTGGGGAGGCGGGGCCAGGCTGGAGGAAGTAGGTCCCAGGAAGAGGCAGGCCTTGGAGAGTTCACACCTCCCCTGGTTCCTGCGTTCACTTCTGTGTCTCCCCAGATGGGAAAGAGCACTCACAGCAGTGGCCATGGACTGAATTGCTCTCGCTCTGCCCTGGTTTCCCTGTGGGAAGCTTCTAAGAAGCCTCCATGATACCAGGAGCCCAAACAAATCTTCCCTCTTGTAAGTTACTCCCATCAGGAATGTTGTCACGGTGACACAGAGGTAACAATACACCTGGGAACTAGAGATGATGGAAATAGTGATGATCACAGTTAACATTCATATTTAAGGGCTGGAGAGATGGCTTAGCAGTTAAGGCACATGTCTGCAAAGCCTAAGGACCCAGGTTCGATTCTCCAGGTCCCACGTAAGGCAGTTGCACATGTTGGCACCTGTGTCTGGAGTTTGTTTGCAGTGGCTGGAGGCCCTGGCGTACCCATTCTCTCTCTCTCTCTCTGTCTGTCTCTAATAAATAACAAATGAATCTTTAAAAAAAATTATATTTCACAAAACAAGTCAGGCTTGGCTTTAAATACTTTTAGGTATATTGATTCCTCGCTATGCCCCTGTAAGGTAGGATCTCTCATCATCCTGGTGTTACAGATGAGGAAACTGAGCCACGGGAAGATGATGCTGGGGTTGGGGCTGGGAAGATAGCTCAGTGGTTAAAGGTGCTTGCTTACAAAGCCTGCTGGCCCAGGCTTGCTAACCCAGTACCCAAGAAAAGCCAGATGCATAAAGTGGCGCGTGTGCCTGGAGTTTCCAGAGGCAAGAGTCCCTGGCATGCCCATACTTTGTCATAAATTAATCAATTAATCAAACCAACTTGAGGCTGAACAGATAGCTCAGTGGTTAAGTACACTTCCTGCTCAAGCATGAGGGCCTGCCAGGGCCTGAGTCTGCCAGGGTTCGAATCTCCAGATCCCATGTAAACAGCTGGGCTGGTCGTGGGTGTCTATCACCCCAGTTCCCGCAGGGAAGCAAGAGTCCTGCAAGCCCCGGAATCACTGAAGAGACTCTGGCTCAGAACAGGCCAGGCGTGGGGTGGCGCACGCCTTTAATCCCAGCACTCGGGAGACAGAGCTGGGAGGAGTGCCGTGAGTTCGAGGCCAGCTTAGGTACAGAGAGAGTTGCAGGACGACCATGGCCAGAGTGAGTCCCTACCACAAAACAAAACAAAACAAAAAGCTAGAGCGCAGCGTGGTGGCGCACGCCTTTAATCCCAGCACTCGGGAGGCAGAGGTAGAAGGATCGCCGTGAGTTCGAGGCCACTCTGAAACTAGTTAATTCCAGGTCAGCCTGGGCTAGAGTGAGACCCTACCTCAACCCGCCCCTCCCCCCTACACACACACACACACACACACACACACACACACACGAACAACACCGAGAACAAAGAATGAAAGACAATGAAAGTCAAGCCTGTGCTCCTCTGGCTCTCCCCAGCTCTCAGTAAGAGGCCCATTTGTTCTCTTCCCCTCCCAACTCTCCTGTCTCCGTCTTCCTTCCTCAGCCAGCCTCGGTATCCGTCTCTCCGTCTCTGTCTGCCTCATTTCCCCCATCTGTTAAGCATGTGCCTGTGTGTGTGTGCGCACATTTCCCTCTCCAATAATTCATCATCTGTCAGAGCCAAAGAGTGGGGAGCTGGCTCAGCACCCAGGGGCTGTGCTATCAATCCAGTGCTAATGCCACGTGTTGGGGGGAAGGAGATGGACCCCTGGGGGAATGGAGATAGGATTGGCAGCGAGAATCTTGCTGCTTCAGCCCACTTGCCCTGAATGACCTTTGAAATAAAAGAGGTATGGATATAAACCTTATCTTTCTTTTCTTTTCTTTTCTCTTCTTTCTTTCTTTTTTTTTTTTTTTTTGGTGGTCTTTCAATGTAGAGTCTCACTCTAACCCAGGCTAACCTGGAATTTGCTATGTAATCCCAGGGTGGCCTTGAACTCACAGCGATGCTCTTTCCTCTGCCTCCCCGCGTGCTGGAATTGAAGGCGTGCGCCACCACACCTGACCAACCTTATCTTTGTGGCAGGGTACTGAAGAAACATCTGGTTCCTCACTCTCCAGCTTATCCCCAACTCCTGGAGTGGGACATTCCTGGTGTATACGCCAGGCCCACCCTCTAATGAAGAGGATCTAACCTCAGCTGGAAGGCTACAACATCCAGCCAGGGCGGCAGCAGAAAGAGAGGCAGCGGCTAGAGAGATGGCTTAGTGGCTAAGGCACGTGCCTACAAAGGCTAAGGACTTATGTTTGACTCTCCAGGTCCCATGTAAGCTAGACGCACAAGGTCACGCGTGCACACAAGGTGGCACACACGTGTGGAGTTCCATGGCAGTTGGCTGGGGGTCCTGGCATGCCAGTTCTCGTTCTCTCTCGCTCGCTCTCACTCTTGCTCTCTAGCATTAAATAAAAATCTAAGGCTGGAGGGAAGGCTTAGCAGTTAAGGCATTTGCCTGCAAAGCCAAAGGACCCAGGTTCAATCCCCAGGACCCACATTAGCCAGATGCACAAGGTGGTGCATGTATCTGGAGTTCGTTTGCAGCGGCTGATGGCCCTGGCGCGCCCATTCTCTCTTTCTCTCTCTCTCTCTCCCTCTTTTTCTCTGTCAAATAAATAACTAAAAATAAAAAACAAAACAAAACAAAAAAATAGACCAGTCTGTTGGGCTTGTCTCAAAGGAGAAAGAGTGGCTGGCATCAGCTCAGGGCCACTATTGGAACAGGACACAGAAAGTGTTCCTCAGTGGCAGTGAGGAGCGTGTGGGGGTGGGGAAGGGTGTCCATCTGTTCTCGGGAGGCTGGCATACAGCGTGAGCCAGCTCGCAGCCGTGGAAGGAGCTCTTCCACACACACCTGGGCTGGACTGGCGTAGCATGAATGTCACCACCACGCTGATGGGCAAACGGTGTGGAAACGTGAGCAGTGAGCATCCATCTGCCCTCGTCAGTGACCCTACGGTGTCATAGCAGGGCAGAATTAGCAGGAAAAATAAATGACTTAGGTCAAGGTCTTAGCAACAGAGCAGCTGGGTCCGGACCTGCGCATTATGCGATGGTAACAAACCCAGCAGCCAGGGGTCTAACAAGCATCATCATGCTGACACCATGTTGCCGGTGGACACTCTCCAGCGTAGGAATGCACTTTTGCATGGTGGCTTCTAAGTGACTCAAAAGCCCAGAAATGCTGCCAAAAAGAAAAAACAAAAAAACCAGACTTTGGCAAGAGGTAGGAATAGAGCAAACTCATACACACAGATCAGATTATGAAGAAATACAAGGATGAGGGCTCAGTGGTTAAGGCTTTTGCTTGCGAAGCCTAAGGATCCCCGTTCAATTCCCCAGGACCCACATAAACCAGATGCACAAGGGGCGCACGCATCTGGAGTTCGTTTGCAGTGGCTGGAGGCCGTGGCATGCCCATTCTCTCTCTCCCTCTAATAAATAAATAAATAAACACAAGGATGAGAGGTGGGATGTAGTTCTTTTGTGATCATGAATGGCCATCCCCCAGGGTCCTGGGGGTACTTCTGGGTTCAGTCTGTGATTATAAACATTTTCTTTGAGACAGGCCTTATTGTGGCCCACATAAAAGCTTTAAGAGATTTATAATGGAGTATTTTTTTAAAAGTCACAAGATTGTTTGCCCGCAGTTTGTTCTGTAAATGGAGATGGCTGAAGTGAGAGATGAAGGGGTACAGGGACTAGTGAATCACCCCTCTCTGCTCTGTCACGGGGGCAAATGCCTGTTATTGTTGGATGATCACTTCCTCTCTGGAATTTATTTCCTTAGGGAGTCTTCCCTTCTTTGGAGAACCTTAATCTATGCAGCCCTCCTTCACCTGGAATATCTCTACTTGTGGAGAAATCCCAAGGAATTCCATAATTTTTTCAAATACCTTCATTCCAAATACCTGACAAGAAGCCGGCATGGTGGCACATACCTTTAATCCCAGTATTTGGGAGGTATGAGGAGTTCTGTGAGTTTGAGGCCACACTGAGACATACATAGTGAATTCCAGGTCAGCCTGGGCTGGAGTGAAACCCTACCTCAAAAAACAAACAAAAAATACTTGAGGAATGGCTTAGCAGTTAAGGCACTTGCCTGGAAAGCCAAAGGATCCAAGTTCAGTTCCTCAGGACCTAGCATAAGCCAGATGCACAAGGTGGCACATGTGTCTAGAGTTCCTTTGCAGTGGCTGGTGGACTTGGTGTGCCCATTCTCTCCCTCTCTCTCTCTGTATGTCTCTGGCTCTTCTCGCTCTCAAATAAATAAAAATAAACAATTTAAAAAGAGTTGACAAGAAGCAATGAAGGGAGGAGCGATTTCTTTTGGCTTACAGTTTGATTTTTTTGTTTGTTTATTTTGTTTTCTAAGATAGGGTCTCACTCTTGCTCAGGCTGACCTGGAATTCACTATATAGTCTCAGGGTGGCCTCGAACTCTCAGCGATCCTCCTAACTCTGCCTCCCAAGTGCTGGGATTAAAGGCGTGCGCCACCACACCCGGCTTTGGCTTACAGTTTGAGAAGGTACAGTCCAACATGGTGAGGAAGGCAGGGTGTGGGAGCAGCTGGCAACTGTGACAGTGGATGGGCGAGGCTGCTCACACCTGGGTGGATGAGGAAGTGGAGGGCCGGCAGAGGGAAGCAGGACTGCAGTCTAACCATCAAGGCCTGCCCCCTCCAGCTAAGGACTGCCCCCTCCAGCTAAGGACTTCCTCCTACAGAGCCTCCCACAGCAACACCCTCTGCTGCCACCAATTATTCAAACACACGAGTCTGTTGGGGTACACTTTATATGCAAACCATAATACTTGGTTTCTTTTTATTATTTATACACTTATTTATTATTTATTTTTGTTTTTCAAGGTAGGCTCTCACTCTAACCCAGGCTGATGTGGAATTCACTATGTAGTCTCAGGATGGCTTTGAATTCATGGCAGTCCATCTACTTCTGCCTCCCTTCTGAGTGCTGAGATTAAAGGCTTGTACCACCACAACCAGCTTGGTTTTTTTTTTTTTTTCTTTGAGAGAGAGAGAGAGAATGGGCATGCCAGGGCCTTTCAGCGGCTATGAACAAACTCCAGACAATGCATCCCCTTGTGGGCATGTGTGGCATTGCATACTTGCATCACTGTTGTATCTGGCTGTATGTGGGATCTGGGAGATTTGAACAGGAGTTCATAGGCTTCGCAGGCAAGTGCCTTAACTACTGAGCCATCTCTCCAGCCTTTATTTATTTATTTTTGAGGTAGGGTCTCACTGTAGCCCAGACTGACCTGGAATTCAGCATGTAGTCTCAGGCTGGTCTCGAACTCACAGGGATCCTTCTACCTCTGACTCTTAAATTCTGGTACTAAAGGCGTGTGTCACCATGCTGGGGCAATACTTGGTTTCTTGTGGGAAGTTCTTGGAGCCAGGCTGGAGAGGCATGGTGGCAGAAGCGGGAGATTGAGCTAGTCATGTTTCAGCCAGAGGCAAAAAGTGGAGAGTAAACAGGAAGTGAGGGCAGCCTATCAAACCTCACTGCCTGCCTCAAGTGATTTACTTCCTCCAGCTAAGTTCCACCGCTTGGGGACCAAGTGTTCAAACACACGAACCTGTGGGAGACATTTTATTTTATTTATTTATTTTTATTTTTTTGGTTTTTCCAGGTAGGGTCTCGCTCTAGCCCAGGCTGACCTGGAACTCACTATGTAGTCTGAAGGTGGACTTGAACTCATGGCGATCCTCCTACCTCTGCCTCCCGAGTGCTGGGATTAATGGTGTGCGCCACCATGCCTGGCTCTAGGGGACATTTTAGATCAAACCACAACAGCCTTTCTCTACAGTTCCATGAACTTGAGAGGGACAGTGGACTGGGGTGTCTGTATAGAGAAAGTAGATGGTTCCCACCGCTGGTTCTGAGATGGAAGGAGGTGTGGAATGAAGCAATCTCCTAACTCCCGAAATTCATGGCTGGGACAGTACAGGTGCCCTTGCAGTGCAGAGGGGACACAGGATGTGGTGGGGAGGGGCGGGGGTGGCTATAGCTGTGGGAGGGAGCACAAATCGGGCCACATTTTGTCTGTGGGGCTTCTCCTCACGGCTGATCTCAGAGGCAGCCTTTCTGCAGCCCATTACCACCCTCACCAGAGACAAACACGGTAGCATTAATTTAATTTTATTTACATCTCAGAGTCATTTAAGGGGAATAAATTGAACCAAAGTTGATTGAAAGTGTCTTCCAGCATGGGCCCTGAGCTTCCTCAGTCTGCGAGCTCTGATGACAAATGGCAGCTGTGTCTGCCCCGAGCACCGGCCTCCTTGGAAGGCAAGAGGAGAGGGACGGTGAGTGGGGTACCCGCACCGGGGAGCCTAGCAGGGCCGGCCCCCCGTCACTGCCCGCCATAAATAACCGTCCTTTCTCTACTCCGGCTCTCCTTGCGGGGACTAGGAAGCCTGTACCCCTCAAAGCCATCCTTTAATTAGATCTGAATCTAACATGCACTAATTGAGTGCTGATTATGTGTCCTGATGCTTTGCAGAAGCGGGGGGGGGGGAGAGCAGCGGTGGGGATGGGGGTACAGAGAAGGACAAGTCACTCCTTATGGGCCTTGGAATCCAGGTTCAGCTTCAGGGTTGCAACTTAAGGGTTTAGAGATCAGGGCAAGTGATTTTTTTCCTCCCTAGGTCTCAGTTTATTCATCTGTAAAATGGAGTTAAAGCTGGAAAAAGGACTGGAGAGATGGCTCAGCAGTTAAGGCACTTGCCCACAAAGCCTAACAAACTGGGTTCGATTCTCCAGCATCCACATAGAGCCAGATACATGAAGGGGCACATGCATCTGGAGTTTGTTTGCAGTGACTGGAGTCCCTAACACACCAATTCTCATTCTCTTTCTTTCTTTCTTTCCCTCTCTCTCTCTCAATCTGCTTGCAAATAAATAACTAAATAAAGAAATTGTTGGGGCTGGAGAGATGGCTTAGCAGTTAAGGTGCTTGCCTGCAAAGCCAAAGAAGCCAGGTTCATTTTCCTAGTACCCATGTAAAGCCAGTTGCACAAGGTGGTACCAGCATCTGGAGTTTGTTGGCAGTGGCCCTGGCGTGCCCATTCTTTCTCTCTCTATCTGCCTCTTTCTCTCCCAAATAAATAAGTGAACTTAAAAAAAAATCTATGAGACCAAAAGAGAGAGAGAGAGAGAGAGCAAGAGAGAGAGTTGCACACCAGGGCCTCTAGCCAGTGCAATTAAACTCCAGAACCATGCATCACCTTGTGTGCATGTGTCACCTTGTGGGTCTTGGCTTATGTGGGTTCTGGGGAGTTGAACCTGGGTCCTTAGGTTTCACAGGCAAATGCCTTAACCACTAAGCCATCTCTTCAGCCCTAAAACTTTTTTTTTTTTTTTTTTTTTTTTTTTGCTGCACATGGTGGCACACACCTTTTAAAATATTTTTAAAATTATTTTTATGTATTTATTTGAGATGAAAGACACAGGGGGAGAGAGGGAGAGAGAATGGATGCACCAGGGCCTCCAGGCGCTGCAAACAAACTCCAGAGGCATGTGCCACCTTGTGCATCTGGCTTATGTGGGTCCTGGGGAATTGAAACTGAAGGCAAGCACCTTAACCAGTAAGCCATCTCTCCAGCCTGTGACACAGGCCTTTAATCCCAGTACTGGGGAGACAGGGGTAGGAGGATTGCCGTGATTTAGAGGCCACCTTGAGACTACATAGTGAATTCCAGGTCAGCCTGGGCTAGAGTGAGACCCTTACCTTGAAAAACCATAAAAAAAATTTTTTTTAATTTAAAGCTGAGGGGGAAAAAAAAAAAACCTGCTTTCAGTTTTTCATGGTAGATTTGGAAAAAGGCTGTGGGCTGGGCCTGGAGGAGGAGCTCTGAGTCGAGGGGAACTGGCCTGGCCCAACAAGGTAGGGAGAACAGGAGATCTGGAAAGGGGCAAGGAAAGAAAAGTAACACAATCAGGGCCTGAGAGAGCAGTCTGACTGAATGTAGGCCATGTTGGTTAAGCACGCGCCCCTCTAACACTGGAGGCACTGGTTGGCACTGAGGGTGGCACGGTAGTCCTCACTTCACAAGGCTTGTACCTAGCTTCAGCCGCAGATGCTGCTTTGCTGCCCCTGTAAGATTTGAAACTTGGGCTGGAGAGATGGCTTAGCGGTTGAGCGCTTGCCTGTGAAGCCTAAGGACCCCGGTTCGAGGCTCGGTTCCCCAGGTCCCACGTTAGCCAGATGCACAAGGGGGCGCACGTGTCTGGAGCTCGTTTGCAGAGGCTGGAAGCCCTGGCGCGCCCATTCTCTCTCTCTCCCTCTATCTGTCTTTCTCTCTGTGTCTGTCGCTCTCAAATAAATAAATAAAAAATTAAAAAAAAAAAAAAAGATTTGAAACTTGTGGGCTGGAGAGATGGCTCAGCAGATAAGGCACTGGCCTGCACTGGCTTAGAGACCTAGGTTTGATAGCCCAGAACGCACGTAAAGCTGGATGTACGTGATGGTGACTTGCGGCATCTAGAGGTCCTGGTGCACTCATTCTCTCTCTCTTGCAAATAAATAGAAAAATTTTCAAACATTGAGGGCTGCAGGGATGGCTTCATGGTTAAGGCATTTGCCTACAAAGCCAAAGGACCCACGTTCAATTTCCCAGGATCCACATTAGCCAGATGCACAAGGTGGCACATGTGTCTGGAGTTCGTTTGTAGTGGATGGAGGCCTTGGCGTGCCCGTTCTTTCTCTCTCTCCCTCTTTCTCTGTCAAATAAATACATAAAATATTTTTAAAAAATTGTAGGGGGCTGGAGAGATGGCTTAGTGGTTAAGCGCTTGCTGGTGAAGCCTAAGGACCCCGAATCAAGGCTCGAATCCCCAGGACCCACATAAGCCAGACACACAAGGTGGTGCATGCTTCTGGAGTTCATTTGCAGTGGCTGGAGGCTCTGGCGTGCCCATTCTTTCTCTATCTATCTGCCTCTTTCTCTCTCTGTCTGTCACTCTCAAATAAATAAATAAAAATAAACAAAGAAAATTTAAAAAAATATTTGAGGGCTGGAGAGTTGGCTTAGCAGTTAAGGTGCCTGCGAACCCTGAGGACCCATGTTTGAAATTCTCCAGATCCCACCTTAGCCAAATGCATAAAGGTGAAGCTAGCACAAGGTCTCACATGCCCACTAGGTGGTGCAAGCATCTAGAGGTCGATTTCAGAGGCTGAGGCCCTGGCGTGCCAATTCTCTCTCTCTCTCTAATATATATATATATATATTTGTGATCCTTGTGGGAGACAGGGCCAGGCAATCACAGGGTGGAGAAAGGACCTGCCAATGACATTGAGATTGGCCACTAGGAATCTAGGATGTGTGATGCCTAGGAATGAGGAATGAGCATTTGGGTTGTTTTCTGTCTTGTGTTGGAATTACTCCCCATCAATTCCAACTCTTCAGTGAAAATGGACACCATCGTGATGTGTGAATGGTACTTTTTGGGCACCAAGAAGAAAAGTGTTCAGCGTGTGACAGTGTTACAATCAGAACACAGTGACTGAGGAACCCAGGGGACTGTAGGAGCCATGTGAGAGTAAAGAGTGCTGACCTCTGCTGCGTGCTTGCTCTGCAGGATAAAAATCAGAGTTGGGGACTGGAGAGATTGCTCAGTGGTTAGGGCGCTTGCCTGCAATGTCTAACAACCCGGGTTCTATTCCCCAGTACCCACATAAAGCCAGATGCACAAAGTGGTACATACATCTGGAGTTCGTTTGCAGTGGCTAGAGGCTCTGGCACACCCATATTCTTCTTCCTTCCTTCCTTCTTTCTTCCTTCCTGTCTCCTTGTCAATAAATAAATCAAATATTTAAAATAAGAGAAATCAGAATGGGAGTTACTGGGGTGGATGGTCAGAAGTGGTCTTGGTGGTGGTCATAAATGTGTATGTCTGAATGGGTTCGTGTGTGTGTGTGTACTTTTCTGTATGTGTTTCTGCCTCAATAAAAAAGCAAAAACAAGTGACTGGGGAGATGGCTTAATGGCTAAAGCACTTGTCACACAAGTAGGAGGACAGATGTTTGAATGCCCACCATCCATGTAAATGCCAGGCAGGGCATCTTGGCTCCTTGCAAGCTCAGAGCGCGGCTGACTGACGGGGGATCCCTGGGGCAGGCTTACTCGCTAGACTCGCTGCAGCAAAGCTCAGTACTTGCTTCAGTAAAACAGAGAGGAAGCTGATCGAGGAAGACATCTCCCATTAACCTCTGGCCTTTGCACAGGCACCCTCACATACATGTGCCCACACCACATGTGAACACGCATACACTCGTGTACACCACACACACATATGAAGAGAGGGAACGTGTGCCGGGCATGGTGGCACACACCTTTAATCCCAGTACTTGGGAGGCACAAGGAGGAGGAGCACCTCTGAGTTCGAGTCCACCCTGAGAATCCATAGTGAGTTCCAGGTCAGCCTGAGCTAGAGTGAGACCTTACCTTGAAAAACCAAAAAAAAAAAAAAAAAAAAGAGGGAATGAGGAGGTGGCCAATAAAGGCACAGAACAGTGTGTCCCTCATCACGATCTTTGTGCCCAGTGGTCTTCTCTTCTTTTCTTTTCTTTCTCTCAACTTTTATTAACATTTTCCATGATTATAAAAAATATCCCATGGTAATACTCTCCCCCCGCCACTTTCCCCTTTGAAATTCCATTCTCCATCATACCCCCTCCCCATCTCAATCAGTCTCTCTTTTATTTTGAGGTCATGATCTTTTCCTCCTCTTATGATGGTCTTGTGTAGGTAGTGTCAGGCACTGTGGGGTCATGGATGTCCAGGCCATTTTGTGTCTGGAGGGAGCACGTTGTAAGGAGTCCTATCCTTCCTTTGGCTCTTACATTCTTTCTGCCACCTCTTCCGCATTAGACCCTGAGCCTTGGAAGGTGTGATCAAGATGTTATTCAGTACTCCAGTCACTTCTTTCCAGCACTATGATACCTTCTGAGTCATCCCAAGGTCACTGCCATCTGAAAAGAGAAGATTCTCTATCCAAAGTGAGAGTAGTGTTAATATAAGGGTATAAATATTAAGAGAAGGGCTTACTGGGCAGTTTGATAAGCATAGTATATACATTTTTCCAGACGTCAGCATATGTTACACCCCTAGGGCTCATGACTACCCCTGTTTTAAGTTTTCAGTATCAAGGAAGTATTCCCCCCCATGGAGCAGGCCTCCAGTCTAATTAGAGGGCAGTTGGTTTCCACCATGACAGATGTGCCACTATTGCACCCGTTGGCTCATTTGGCCTGGCTGGCCGATTATAAGGCTTGCAGTGTCCGCTGTTGAGTATCTTTGCTGGTGATTTCTCTCTCTCCCATTGAACTGCATGCAGCATGGCTTCTTCCAGCTTTCTGTCAGCTGGTCTACATGGAGGAGGTTATCAGCTCAGTTCCCGCAGGATTTCTCAGTGGCCTTGCAGCCCACGTATGTGGAGTCTTCAGCAATAGGGTCTTACCATCGATTCCTGGTGGGAAACCAAGGGCCAGCGGCCTTATTTTCTTTCCCCCTCCCACCCCCGGCCCTCCCTGTCAACTAAGAACTCAATTCCGGCCTCTGTAGACGAGCTGTCTACAGATCTTCCACATGAAGGGTGGGCGTCATGGCTGCGGACTGTGATGTGGCACACTACGCGCAGTGTTCTTGGTGTTCATTCACCTTGCTGTAGTGTGCAGAAGTGCTTTTTTACTTTAAAAAATTAATCATTTTTTTATCTATTTATTTATGAGAGAGAGAGGCTTTAATCCCAGCATGCAGAAGGCAGAGGTAGGAGGATCCACAGTGAATTTCAGATCAGCCTGGGCTACATGAGACCCTACCTCAAAAAAATTATTTTTGTGTGTATGTGCATATGGTGTGTTTGTGTCTGCATATGTGTGTGTGTGTGTGTGTGTGTGTGTGTGTATTGGCCGGAGAGGTCAGAAGATAGCCTCCTTGTGGTGTTTCTCCTCTCCTTCCATCTTCTTTTGAGATAGGATCCCTCTTTTTTAAAAAATAATTGCGTGTGTGTGTGTGTGTGTGTGTGTGTGTGTGTGTGTGTATACATGGCTGGAGAGATGGTTTAACAGTTAAAGCATTTGCTTGCAAAGCCAAAGGACCTCAGTTCAGTTCTCCAGGACCCACATGAGCCAGATGCACAAGGTGGCACATGCATCTGGAGTTCTTTTGCAGTGTCTGGAGGACCTAGTGTGCCCATTCTCTCCCCCCCCCCTCTCTGTATGCCTCTCTCTTAAATAAATAAATAAATAAATGATATTTTATTTTTATTTATTTATTTTGAGAGAGAGAGAATGGACACACCAGGGCTTCTAGCCACTGTAAAAGAACTCTAGGTGCCTGTGCCACCTCATACATCTGATTTACATGGGTACTGGGAAATTGAATTGGGTCCTTAGGCTTCTCAGGCAGATTCCCTGACTGCTAAGCCAACTCTCCAGCCAGCTTCCAGATTCTCCTGTCACTGCCTCAAATTGCCATGGATATGTTGGGATTACATGCATGTGTGCCACTTGTGTCTGGCATTACATGGACATACACGACAATTTTTATTTATTTATTTGAAAGAGAGAGAGAAAGAGAGAATGGGCAGGTCATGGCCCCTAGCCACTGCAAACAAACTCCAAATGCAAGTGACACCTTGTGTATCTGGCTTAGGTGGGTACTGGGGTATCAAACCTAGGTTCTTAGGCTTCACAGCTAAGCACCTTAATTGCTAAACCATCTCTTCAGTGCCACCTACCTTTGCCTCTTGAATGCTGGGATGAAAGGTGTGCGCCACCATGCCTGGCTACCCATGGCAATTTTTTAACCTCCGAACCATTTCCCCAGCCCCTTTAGGAATGTCTCTAAAGAAAGCCAAAATCAATTGCTGTTGTGTTTAAGCCACTGAAACTTTTTGGTGACAGGAGGCCCAGGAAAATACTTGATGCAAAGTTATTTTCTATACTGGTTCTCAGGAGCCACAAAGTCTGTCCAGGATGCCTCAGGGGCATGAAAGAGAAATTGCAGAACTGTAAATGGATGACAGAGGAAGGAAGCTTCTGGAATAGTTGGCATCTGACTAGGAGATGAGTCAGAAAATTCTTCCCTTGGTCACTCATCTGTCAGCTGAGTCTGTAGACCACTGGCGTTTTCAGTCTTGCCAAGCTGGATCCTGTTACCACCTTTCAAAGTGAATCCTATCATTCTCTCATCATACAGGATGAATATCCACACTACTGCAGCTCCGTGAGCCTTCATTCACTCAGACTGCTGTGCCCAAGTTTCTCTCTGGCTGAGCAGTGAGCAGGGCATGTCACTCCAGTCCTCCAGGCCTAGAGCTTTCTTCTGGGTCCTTTCATTTAAAAAAAGAAAAAAGATTTCTTTTTATTATTTATTAGAGACAGAGGGAGAGAAAGAGAGTGAGAATGGATGCACCAGGGCTTCTAGGCACTGCAAGTGAACTCCAGACGCATGCAATGCCATGTGCATCTGGCTTACGTGGGACCTGGAGAATTGAACCTGGGTCCTTAGGCTTTACAGGCAAGGACCTTAACTGCTAAGCCATCTCTCCAGCCTTCCTGGGTCCTTTTTTCTTAGCTTTCTGCAGGGGAACTTTCATGGTGGGCCAGGTCATTCAATCAAGTTCCTGCCTGCTAGTCACAGCCCAGGCAGTACTCTATGCAGAATGAAACACTTTGTTCTGGTCACAAATGAATGTAGGACACCTTGTGCCTTTTATATGGAGTGAGCCCTTGGATTTCAGAGTTTTTTGGGTGGGAGAAAGCTGGGGATTGAACACAGGTTCTCACATACGTCAGGCAAATGCCTTATTCACTGAGCTGTATCTCCAGGCCCCAAGGATATCTTTCTTTAAAAAAAAAAAATTAGGGCTGGAGAGATGGCTTAGCAGTTAAGGCACTTGCTTACAAAGCCTAAGAACCCAAGTTCAATTCTCCAGGTCCCACATTAACCAGATGCACATCGTGGGACATGCATATGGAGTTCGTTTGCAGTGGCTAGAGGCTCTGGTGTGACCATTCTCTCTCCCTCTGTATCAAATAAATAAATAAAATGATTAAAAAATTTATTTATTTATTTATTTATTTGAGAAGGAGATAGAGAGAGAGAGGGAGGGAGAGGGAGAGAATGGGCACACCAAGGCCTCTAGCCACTGAAAATGAACTCCAGATGTGTGCACCACCTTGTGCATCTGGCTTTACATGGGTCCTAGGGAATCAAACCTGGGTCCTTTGGCTCCACAAGCAAATGCCTTAACTGATAAGCCATCTATCTGTTCAGCCCCTCTTCCTTCTTTCAAACATGCCTTTAATTGAATGCCTGCCATGTATTCTGCTCTGTGTTAGGTGTTGCCATTTAATCCTGATACCCTGTACGTGCTCTCATTGCATCAGGAAGGTAACCAAGGTTCTGGAAGGTGTCAAACAGCTTTCACAGAGTTGCATAATGAGCTACAGGCTAGACCTGGGGAATCAACTCCAAATGGCCATGATCTTCTCTTGGCCTCTGCACAGTGACCACTGTCTTTATTACTTATTTAAAATTATTGTGTGGGGGCTGGAGAGATGGCTTAGTGGTTAAGCGCTTGCCTGTGAAGCTTAAGGACCCCAGTTCGAGGCTTGGTTCCCCAGGTCCCACGTTAGCCAGATGCACAAGGGGGCGCACGCGTCTGGAGTTTGTTTGCAGAGGCTGGAAGCCCTGGCGCGCCCATTCTCTCTCTCTCCCTCTATCTGTCTTTCTCTCTGTGTCTGTCGCTCTCAAATAAATAAATAAAAAATATTTTAAAAAATATTTATAAAATTATTGTGTGTGTGTATGTTTGTGTATGCTAATGTGTGTTTGTGCATGGGTGTGTGTGTGTGTGTGTGTGTGTGTGTGTGTGTGTGTAGGTCAGAGGACAACCTTGGGAGGTTGATCCTCTGCACTTTGTTTGAGACAGGGTCTCTCTTGTTTTGCCACTGGGAGGTCAGACTAGCTGGCTCCTCATGCCTGGGTATTCTCCTCAATCTCCCTCCCACTGCTGTAAGCACACTGGACTTATAGACTGTGCCCCTCTTGTGTGTCTGGCTTTATGTGGGTGGTGGGGATACGACCTCCAGTTGACAGACTTGTGGAGCAAGCACCTTTAACCACTGAGCTATCTCCCCAACCCATACTTAATTATTTGCAAGACGAGCTTAACTGTATTCAAGGCTGGTTTCAACCCCCCTCTATAGTCCAGGATGATCTTGAACTTCTGATCCTCCTACCTCTACCTCCTGAGTGCTGCTGGGATTATAGGCATGTGCCACCCCACCTGGGGTTATTCTCCTAATTCGTTTCTGTTTTAATTTTTTTTTTAATCGGGCTGGAGGGATGTCTTAGCAGTTAAGGCATTTACCTGCAAAGCCAAAAGACCCAGGTCCGACTCCCCAGGACCCACGTAAGCCAGATGCACAAGGGGGTACACGTGTGTGGAGTACGTTTGCAGTGGCTGGAGGCCCTGGCGTACCCATTCTCTCTCCCTCTCTCCCTCTTTCTCTGTCAAATAAATAAATAAGTAAAATAAAAAATATTTAAATTTTGTATTGATTTATTTGTAAGCAGAGAGAGAGAGAGAGAGAGAGAGAAAGAGAGAGAGAGAGAGAGAGAGAGAATGAGTACTTCAGGGCCTCCAGCTACTGCAAATGAATTCCAGTTGCATGCCCCACTTTGTGCTTCCATGGGTACTGGGGAATCAAATTCATGTCATTAGGCTGTGCAGGCAAATACCTTAACCACTAAGCCGTCTCTCCAGCCCTCCTAATTCTTGATGCTGAAGATTAGTTCTGCCTGTTCTCCAATTTCACATAAATGGAATCGTGCAGGAAATACGCTGTTCTGTGCCTAGCTTCCTTTGCCAGGCATTACTTTTACATGAATTATTCCTATTGTGGGAGAGCTGCAGTTTGTTCATTCTCATTCTGAGGAGATTTAGGAGGGGATGGGAATGAAATATTATGCTTTGTGGAACCAGTACCACCCTCTGGGATCCCGACTCTGCCACTTACAAATGGAGCATTTGGGCGGCTTGTTCAACTGCCAGAGCTGCTGTACCCTCGTTGGCAGGATGATGAAAGTTAAGATTTCTCTTGCAGGCTAACTGGGTGTGGTGGCAGGCTAGTGGTAAGGTTTGTATTAACTGCAATAACCAACGTGTGTGGCACATGCCTGTAATCCCAGCACTTGGGAGTGGAGGCAGGAGGATGAGGCCTTTAAGGTCATCCTCAGCTAAATAAGCCCGTTTGAGGTCAGCCTGGGCTATGAGACTCTTGACTCAAAAAACAAAAAGGGCTGGAGAGATGGTTCAGGGGTTAAGGCACTTACCTGCAATGCCTAATGCCCCAGGTTCGATTCCATAGAACCTGAGTAAAACCAGATGCACAAAGTGGCACATGCATCTGGAGTTTGCAGCCATAGGAGGCCCTGGCGTGCCCAATTCTCTCTCTCTCTCTCTGCATGTAAATAAACAAAAAAAATTTTTTATTATTTTTTAAAAATTTATTTATTTGGTTCTTTGAGGTAGGGTCTCCCTCTAGCCCAGAGTTCACTATGTAGTCTCAGGCAGGCCTTGAACTCATGGTGATCCTTCTACTTCTGCCTCCTAAGTGCTGGGATTAAAGGCGTGCGCCACTACACCTGGTCATAAACAAAAATATCTGAAAAACAAAACAAAAGCAAAAAAAAAAAAAACAAAACCAATGTGTGTAAAGCACCCACTACAGTTAGCGGAAAGCAAGATATAAGAACCGTAGCACTGGCTGGGCGTGGTGGCTCACGCCTTTAATCCTAGCATTTGGGAGGGAGAGGTAGAGGATCCCCATGAGTTCGAGGCCAGCCTGAGACTGCATAGTGAATTCCAGGTCAGCCTAGGCTAGAGGGAGGCCCTACCTCGAAAAACAAAAACAACAAAACAAAAAATCCACAAAGAACATTAGCATTATTGCTTGTTGCTGAAAGGTCTCTAAGAAGGAAATAGAATGATTACAGCGTTAGACTCACACCCGTGCCTGTGCACACACACCTGTGCACACACACCTGAGCACACCCAGACGCTTCCCATCGGCAGGAGCAGCTTGTGGTGTGCTTCCCTCGCGGGCTCTGCTGCGGGTCGGAGCGGCCCTCCATCAGAAAGGCATACTCGTTGAATCCATCACGTGCGGCTCCGCACCGGGCCTGACGGGCCAGGGATGGAATGCCTTCTCCGGAGCAGAGAGCCGACAGCTGCCGGCCTGCAGAGCCAAGAGAGCAGATGGGAGCTGCACAGCCTCCACCCAGCCCAGGTCCCTGGCTAGAGGGAGGAAGCTGGAGGCGGAGAGCCCGTGGAAAGCACGTTTCTTTCCCAAGGCCATCTTGCCCTCTCCTGTGACTCTAACCTGAAGGCACAGACCGGATCAGAATCTCTTGCCTTGCCTGTGTGAGTTAGGGCAGAAAAAAAAAATAAAATAAAATAACACCTTCCTGGGTCCCTTCAAGGGAAAGATAGCTTCTGTGCAAAGGACAATGTAGGAATAAATCGCAGCTTGTGGGGTGAGGAAACTGGGATAGCCTTAGCAAATGTGGCTTGCCCTCCACCACACACACACACACACACACACACACACACACACACACTCACTGCTCTAGCAAGTCCTGGGCCTTATCTATATCCTTTGACTCTTATAGCTTCCTGGAATAATCCCACCATACTTTGGTGACTTTCTCACTTCAGTAGCTCTTTGTTGAGGTCCTTTTTTGTTTTTGGTTTTTTGAGGTAGGGTCTCACTCTAGCCCACGCTGACCTGGGGTTCACTATGGAGTCTCAGGGTGGCCTCAAACTCACGGCGTCCCGAGTGCTGTTGAAGTCCTTCTTAGGAAAGTTGATTCACCAGCAAAACCAGGCCGAGCTAGCGTGATTTCTGCATTTCTGTCAACTGGAGGCCAGGATTGGCATGTATAAACAGTCTGCCGGTCTTCCGGCTCCACAAGTGGGATGACTTTAGGGTCCGATTTTGTGGGACTGCCCCCCCCCCCCCGCCAGGACTGAGCCTCTGGCTGCACCAGCAAGAGCAGGCTCCCATGACACCCCCTCCTTTGACCACCTTGCTATGTTTTTTCCACTCGCCTGTCTTTGGCTCAGGGTCAGCGTCTGGGAAAACCAAGCTAAGAAGACCCCAGCCTTGGCTATTCAGTCCCACCCTGGACCTCCAACCTTTGTCCCACTTCACAGCTATTTCCCAGAGCCACTCATTCCACTTGGCATCTACAGTGCCTACCATTGACCCGCAACTCACCCGCCCGTGGTACCATTTAGCCCTAGAAGTAAGCTCAATGCCACCTTAAGCAAGAGACTTGATGGGAAACTTCTGACCAATCTCTGGGGACTCACATAACTCTAAGGCCATGGCTTTTGGCTGCTGTTTTATTTATTTATTTTTTAATCTCTAGACAGGAAATTGAGAAGGCTGGGGCACATATCCTGGATGGCCTACCCCAGGGAGCTCAGGGCTGGCACTAAGCCCAAGGGGTTGGGCTGACCCATGGATGACTTGGCCTTTTGCTTCCCATTGCCTGATAGGCAGAGGGGAGGGGACAAGCCAAGGGGACAAGATCACTTCCTGCAACTTGCTTCCTGTCCTTCATATTCCTGTCTTTTGTTTGTTTGTTTCCTCCCTTTTTCTTTCTGTTTTTCTTTTTCTTTCTTTCTTTTTTTTTTTTTTGGCATTTTGAGGTAGGGTCTCACTCTAGCTCAGGTTGACCTGGAATTCACTGTATAGTCTCAGGGTGGCCTTGAACTCACAGCAATCTTCCTACCCTCCCGAGTGCTGGGATTCAAGGCATGAGCCACCATGCCCTGGCTCTCCTTTTTGGTTTATCTTTAGGCAACTTTTTTTTTTTTTTTTTTTTTTTTTTTTGAGGTATGGTATTGCTGTAGCCCAGGCTGACCTGGAATTCACTATGGAGTCTCAGGGTGGCCTTGAACTCATGGTGATCCTCCTACCTCTGCCTCCCCAATGGTGGGGTTAAAGGCATGTGCCACCACGCCCAGTTTAGACAACAATTTAAAGATAAAAGCAATTAAAATATTATCCAAGGTTAATACATACACTTTCTGTCCCACACTTTGGTATCTTAAAAATCAAGTCTCCTTACAATTAAGAACCAATAGACAAAGCCAAGCCTAGTGGTGCAGGTCTATAATCCCAGCTATTTAGGAGGCCAAGGCAAGCCAAGGCAGGAGAGTTGCAAGTTCAAGGCCTGCATTAACAATTTAATGGGACTCCATGTTAGAATAAAAAAATACAAAAGGGCTGGGGATGTAGCTTAGTGGTGTAATACAGCATACACCAAGCCCTGGGTTCAATCCCTAGTATAACAAGAGAACGAGGGAGAGGGGGGGGGGAGAGTATAATTTACAATACATATAACAATGGGTTAATATTCTTTTTTATTTTTTCTGTTTTTTGAGGTAGAGTCTCATTCTGGTCCAGGCTGACCTGGAATTCACTATGTAGTCTCAGGGTGTTCTCAAACTCATGGTGATCCTCCTACCTCTGCCTCCCGAGTGCTGGGATTAAAGGCATGTGGCACCACGCCCGGCCAAAATGTTTTAATTTTAAAATAACCATTAGATGTCATTTTTCATCTTCACATTGGTAACAATTAAGAGTAGTGCTAGCCGGTACCAGGGCTACTGAGGGACAGGAAAAGCTGCTTCTCATTCACTGTTGGAAGAAGTATAAATTGTTACAAGCTTTCTGGTGGGAAGTTGGTCCACATATAAAGTTAAACAGTATTGCAATATTTTTTTCCCAAGAAAAATGGTGCGTACGTCACTACTTGGAAGCCTGGAGCAGAAAGATCACTGGAACCCATGTGTTGGAGTCTAGCCTGGGCAACACAGGGATGCCATCTGGGGGGTGAGGGGGGCTAGACAATGGTAGTCATTATCTATAATCTCAGCACTCAGGAGGCCAAAGAAGTGCTGCTGTGTTTGAGGCCATCCTGGGCTGCACGATGAGACTCTGTTTCAAAATAAAAGGTTGGAAAAAAAAAAAAAAAAGGCTGGAGAAGATGGCTTAGTGGTTAATGCGTTTGCATGCAAAGCCAAAGGACCCAGATTTGATTCCCCAGGACCCATGTAAGTCAGATGCACAAGGAGGTGCAGGCATCTGGAGTTTGCTTGCAGTTGCTGGGGGCCCTAGCACACTTTCTTTCTCTCTCTTAAATAAATAAATAAAATAAAATAATAATAATAATAATAATAAAGTAAAAAAAAAGAGCTGGGCATGGTGGTGCACACCTTTAATTCCAGCAGAGGCAAGAGAATTGCTGTGAGTTCAAGGCCAGCACTACTGGACATTTTAAAGATTGTTAGGGGCTGGAGAGATAGCTCAGAAGTTAAGGCATTTGCCTGAAAAGCCCAAGGATCCAGGTCTGATTCGCCAGTACCAAGGTAAGCCAGATGCACAAGGTGGTACATACATTTGGAGTTTGTTTGCAGTGGCTAGAGGCTCTGGTGTGCCCATTCTCTCCCTTTCTCTGCATCTTTCTCAAATAAATCAATGAATATTTACAAAGAATGTTAATTGCATGCCTCTATCACTACAGGATGAACACTAGGTAGGAAAATTTATCTGCCATTTGTGGCATTCTAATTCATGTAACAGTGCCTATAACATAGTAGGTGCTTTCCTCTTCTCTCTTCCCCTTTCCTCCCCTTCCCTGCCCTCCTCCCTTTTCCTCTTTTCTTCTCTTCTCTCTTCCCTTCTCTTCCCCATGGTTCCCCATGGCACTCTTCACTTAATTTATTTTTAGTTTCCTGAGAAGGCGGGAGATGGCATGCTTGGTCGCCCTTCTTTTTGCTTGGCTCTGAGAGTTTACCCATGCCAACTGGACCGTAAGTGACTTGAAGGATGGCAGCACACCAGAGGACTTGATGGCCAGGAGAAACTTCAGAGAGTGTCTGGTTCAGTGGCTTAAAAAAACCCCAGCTGCTGGACTAATCGCAGCACTCGGGAGGCAGCATAGGAGGATCACCATGAGTTTGAGGCCACCCTGAGACTCCGCAGTGAATTCTAGATTAGCCTGGGCTACAATGAGGCTCTACCTTGAAAAGCAAAAACAAACAAAAAACCCTTGGTGGGGGGGGTAGGGCATTACCATGGGATATTGTTTACAATGGAAGTTGTTAATAAAAAATTAATTAATTAAAAAAAAAAAAGAGCTGTAACCCTCCATCTCCCATTCCTGAGTTATGAGGGTGACCTACCTGGGTGGCATCTTTCCTGTACTTGCAGGGGCTTGGCTACTCCTAGATTAGGTGGAAGGACATGTTGTGACTTTTTTCCTGGCAAGCTACATCCTTTTTCTGTTTTCTGATTACTGGAACTGGCTCCCAATTGCCCAGAGATATAGGATGTTACGGAGCTTTCTGTTCCCAAGAGTGGGTCAGGGTCACAGGCCACAAGAAAGAGGATGCAGGCAAAAGAACTCACTTGCGAGGCAAGGACACTTTGGTAAGCTCAAGGGATTAGGGCTGGCATGAGCTTTGAAATCTGGGATTCAATTTTACAGATACTATTAGGGTTAAGATTAAGATCGAGGTCAGAGTTTGAACATGAAGGCTAATACCAGGTTAGAACGAATTACAGTGGTGAAGGGCTTTAAAGCAGAGTTAGAGAGAGAGAGAGAGTTGTGGGGTAAGGATTCGAATAATAGCGGATGATCATCTGCTTTCTCTCAGGTCTCTAAAACCCCTTCTTTCTGGTTCCCTTTCCAGGTTATGTAAGGTCGCCTGAATTCTTAGCGAGAATGCTTTAGTTGGCAAAGCGCTTTCAGTGCCAGCATGAAGACCTGAGTCTGGATCCCCAGCACCCATGTGAAATGCTGGGTGGGAAGGAATGGGCTATCAGCCCACTGCTGGAAGATAGGAGCGTCACTGTGGCTGGCGGGCTGGGCTAGGTGAAGGGGATAAGTTCTGGGTTCTGTTAGACACTCTGCTTCAAAAAGCTGAAGTGAAGCCGGGCGTGGTAGCGCACGCCTTTAATCCCAGCACTTGGGAGGCAGAGGTAGGAGGATCGCCATGAGTTCAAGGCCACCCTGAGATGACAGAGTTAATTCCAGGTCAGCCTGGACCAGAGTGAGACCCTACCTCGAAAAACCAAAACCAAAACAAAACAAAACAAAAAGCTGAAGTGGGGGCTGGAGAGATGGCTTAGTGCTTGAGGTGTTTTGCCTACAAAATCAAAGGACCCAGGTTCAACTCCCCAGGACCCACATAAACCAGATGCACAAGGTGGCACGTGCTTCTGGAGTTTGTTTGCAGTGGCTAGAGGCCTTAGCGTGCCCATTCATCCTCTTTCTCTCTCTGCCTATTTCTCTCTGTCAAATTAAACAAACAAACAAAAAAGCTGAAGTGGTCTCTGGGCTATCTGACCACTTCTGAACCTCTAGATTTGGGCCGAGACAAGGAGAGAACCCTCTGGCCCCTACTTCCCACATGGGCTCTTTACGCCTTCCTGCTTTCCACACTGCAGGAGGTCTCTACACTTTCTCTTCTCTGTTTCTTTCTTCCAGGACTACCACATGGGCTCTCATACCACATGGGTATATCAATTTTCCTTCCCTTGGTTCTATACTTCCCTCAATAAATATAATAATTAATTCTAGCTGGCCGTGGTGATGCATGACTTTAATCCCAGCACTCAGGAGGCAGAGGCAGGAGGATTGCCATGAGTTCGAGGCCACCCTGAGAGTCCATAGTGAATTCCAGGTCAGCCTGGGCTACAGAGAGACCCTACCTTGAAACTCCCCTCCCAAAAAAATCCCAAACTTAATTCTCAGTTTGGTTTGTCCAGTTCCTTGGTTAAATGCAAACGTGAACCCAGGGTTTGGTGTTCAAGGACTTTCCTGAGCCCCTAGCACCCTGTTTCATATTGGCAGCTCCTGCCCGAGTACCTTGAGAAGGAAAGTTATGATTATTATATATTATGGGGAAGAATGGGAAGCACATTTTCCAGCTGTAAGTAAAAAGTTGAAGTGACTGAGGAAGATGACTGACATCAAACTCTGTTTTAGGGCTAGAGAGACAGCTTAGCAGTTAAGGTGCTTGCCTGCTAAGCCTAAGGACCTATGTTCCACTCTGCAGGTCCCACATAAGACAGACGCACAAAGGTGAGGCAAGTGCAAGGTTGCACATGCCTACTAGGTGGCGCAAGCTTCTGGAGTTGGATTTCAGTGGCTGAGGTCCCGCGTGCCAATTCTCTCTCTATCTTTTTCTAAAAACAAACAAACAAACAAAAAAAAAAACAAAGCAAACAAAAAAGCCGGACACACACACACACACACACACACTTGCACAAAAACAAACAAACAAGGCAACTCTGGTGTGGTTCTAAGCCTTTGAGTCACCCTAGGTTCCTTCTCATGCAGACTCAGTTGCTATTTGCAGAGCTTGGCTGCTGAGGCACTAACATTACCCTTCAGTGGCTCCTACTGAGCATGTGGCTGAGTCCTTCTGGGCCAGTGATGATGGCAAACTGCTCCCAAGGGCCACATCCCAGGTTCCTCTGGAGCGTAACCCACACTAGCCCATAGTCAGGGCAATTGTGACAGAAGCTCTTCCGCCAATTACACTACACTTTGACCCCAAAATGTTACATCCTCTCTGAGCTTTCATCGTATGGGGTGGGACATTTTATAGGAATTGTTTTTGTTTTCATTTTTTGGTTTTTCGAGGTCGGATCTCACTCTAGCCCAGGCTGACCTGTAATTCACTATTTTATAGGAATTGATTCAAGGGAGCTTCATCCGGAGAACTCGGGAATCAAGAATGAAGGGTTGGGGGTGGAGGGAGGGCATTAATATGGGATATTTTTTATAATCATGGAAGATGTTAATAAAAATTGAGGAAAAAATAATTTAAAAAAAAGATTGAAGGGTTAGGGCTGGAGAGATGGCTTAGTGGTTAAGCACTTGCCTTCTAGGCTCAATTCTCCAGGACCCACGTTAGCCAGATGCACAAGGGGGCACATGCATCTGGAGATTATTTTCAGTGGCTGGAGGCCCTGACACGCCCATTCTCTCTCTATATACATATCTGCCTCTTTCTCTGTCTGTCCATCGCTCTCAAATAAGCAAACAAAAAATAAAATAAAATAAAGAATGTAGGGTTAGCTGGCGAGGAATGTCAGAAGATGCAGATGAGCACTGGGTCCTGTGACATGCAATGCCAGTATAAAAAAAAAAAGCCAGCAGTGAAGAAGGGTGGGTTGGGGAGACTGCCAGAGTGATATGCCTAGAAAGCCAATCCACATGTGAGCCTCGCCTTTCTGCTGTTGTTGTTTGTATGTTTGTTTTTCAAGGTAGGGTCTCACTCTAGCCCAGGCTGACCTGGGATTCACTACGTAGTCTCAGGGTGGCCTCGAACTCACAGCGATCCTCCTACCTCTGCCTCCCAAGTGCTGGGATTAAAGGCGTGTGCCACTGTGCCCGGTTTAGCCTCATCTTTTAATTGATAATTTATAAGTAACTAGATACTTATTTTTCAGTGTTGGGGACTGAACCTAGGATCTCATGCATGCTAAATAAGCATTCTGCCACTGAGTTACACCCTCAGCTTTCTCCTTAACTTTTGTTTTGAGATAAGGTCTCTCCAAGTTGCTGAGGCTGGCCTTGAAATTTTCATCTTCCTGCTTCAGCCTCCAAGTAGCTGAGATTACAGGCCTTTGCTACCAGGCCCAGCATGGGTCTCACGTTAGTTAGCAGAATATTATGTGAGACAAAGAGGCTTATTTTGGTTTAGAGGCTTCAGGGGGAAGCTCTACTATGGCAGGGAAAACAATGGCATGAGCAGAGGGTGGACATTACCTCCTGGCCAACATAAGATAGACAATAACAACAGGAGAATGTGCCAAATACTGGCATGCAAAAACTGGCTATAATACCAAGAAGCCCGCTTCCAGCAATACACTCCCTCCAGGAGGCATTGATTCCCAAATCTCCATCAGCTGGGAACCTAGCATCCAGAACACCTGAATTTATAGGGGACACCTGAATCAAACCACCACGCCCAGGACTAATGTAAGCCAGATGCACAAGGCGGCACATGTGCCTGGAGTTTATTTGCAGTGGTGAGAGGCCCTGGCATGCCCACATTCTCTGTCTTTAGTAAATAAATAAAAATTAAATTAAATTAAAAATTGTCTTTAATTTCACTTGACAAATATTTATTAAATGCATAACCAAATGTGCCCCTGGCATTGTGTAGATCCACAATGAACAAAACAGAACATGATGATATTTGGAAAGAAGACTCATTAATATTTAATTATGAATTTGGTAAGAGTTCCAAAGGAAAAGAATGTCATGTAAGACAGTAACGAGGCATCATAAGTGGAGGTCAATGAAGGCCTCTGTGAAGGACAGTGACTTAAGGCCTGGGATAGTTTAAATAGGAGTTAGTCTTGAAAAACTCTTGACCATGTCCATTGTTTTTATGCTTTACTTTTTTTTTTTTTCGAGGTAGGATCTCGCTTTAGCCCAGGCTGACCTGGAATTCACTGTGTAGTCTCAGGGTGGCCTGGAACTCACAGCGATCCTCCTACCTCTGCCTCCCGAGTGCTAGGATCAAAGGTGTGCGCCACCATGCCTGGTTGTGCTTTAACAATTTTGTTATGTGTGATGTGTGTGTATGGTGTGGTATAACCTGGTGCCCCATACACTTGCCCGAGGCGTGGAAGCTTGCCCATGGTGACAGGAGCAGAACCTTGGCTGTCCTGCTCCATTTGTCCTGTTTTGAGCCTGTCTCTTAACTGATTCTGGACCTTGAGGGACTCTGATGATAATTTTCAGATTTCTGTGTCACTGAGGTTACAGGTGCATGTGTCTATGCACAACTGTTTACGTGGGATTTGGATTTTTGGATTCTGGTGGTCTCAGCACCTACCGCCAGCTCTTATGATTGTCTAGGAAGAATCCTTAACCACTGGGCAATCTCTGCAGCTTTTTTATGCTGTTTAAAAATTGTATATTTTGCCGGGTGTGGTGATGCATGCCTTTGATCCCAGCACAGGGGAGGCAGAGGATCGCCGAGAGTTCAAGGCCACCCTGAGACTACAGAGTGAATTCCAGGTCAGCCTGAGCTAGAGTGAGACCCTACCATGAAAAACAAACAAACAAAATGTTATATTTTGCCGGTGGTGGTTCACGCCTTTAATCCTAGCACTTGGGAGGCAGAGGTAGGACGATTACCGCAAGTTAGAGGCCGCCCTGAGACAACATAGTAAATTCCAGGTCAGCCTGGGCTGGAGTGAAACTCTACCTTGAAAAACCAAAAAAAAAAAAAAAAAAAAAATTATATATAATGAAAGAGAGAGAGAGAGAAAGAGAATTGGCATGCTAGGTTTCTAGTAACTGCAATTGAGCTCCAGATGCATGTACCACCTTGTGCATCTTGTGGGTTCTAGGGAGTTGAACCAGAGTCCTTAGGCTTTGCAGGAAAGTGCTTTAACTGCTAAGCCACCTCTCCAGCCTCCTTTTAATGTCTTTGTTTGTTTGTTTGGGTTTTAAGGTAGGGTCTCACTCTAGCCCAAGCTGACCTGGAATTCTCTATGTAGTCTCAGGGTGTCCTCAAACTCATGGTGATCCTTCTACCTCTGCCTCCTGTGTGTTGGGATTAAAGGCGTGCGCCACCACGCCGGGCTTCCTTTTTATGCTTTTCAACTTCAAGTTGCAGTTTGCTCTTTTTTTGTCTGTGCTGGATTCCTTTTGGAAACTTTTCCCAGAAGACAACCGTTCTTTTTGAGAACCACAGCCTCCAAAGATGGGCCTCTGCTAGCCACATTAATACCCCAAGGACCTTGACTGTATTGTGTTGGTGGACTGAGGTAACACGGAGCTAAGAAGGGACAACCCGACATAAACTGGACCAATCAGGTTCTTTCCTCTGGGGATTGAGATCCATAGACACCAATGAGTTTCTTCTGGCTGTTGATGTGAAGCTAGGTAAGTTTGGACTAAGTTCCCAGAGAAGCAGCGAAAATAGGTCTGCCCAGAGGGAGGCAGAGATGGCAGAATGTATGACCTGAGGGAAAGTGATCTGAGGGAATTATCAGTTTCCAGTTGATATTTTATTTATTTATTAGAGTCACAGAGAGAAGGGGAGATAGAGAGAGAGGGGGAGATAGAGAGAAAGGAGAGAGAGAACGGGTGTGCCAAGGCATCCAGCCACTGCAAACGAACTCCAGACACGTGCTTCCCCTTGTGCAGCTGGCTAATGTGAGTCCTAGGGAATTGAACCTGGGTCCTTTGGGTTTGCAGGCAAGTGCCTTAACCTCTAAGCCATCCCTCCAGTTGATATTTTATATCCTTGTCTCAGATCTCAACCCTTTGTGGGATTATTTTTTTGAATTTTTTAAAATTTTTATTAGCATTTTCCATGATTATAAAAAAATCCCATGGTAATTCCCTCCCTCTCCCTCCCACTTTCCCCTTTGAAATTCCATTCTCCATCATATTACCTCCCCATCACAATCATTGTGAATTTTTAATTATTTATTGGGCTGGAAAGATGGCTCAGTGGTTGAAGGCTCTTGCTTGCAAAGCCTGATGGCCCAGGTTTAACTTCCCAGTACCCATGTAAAGCCAGATGCACAAAGTGAGCATGCATCTGCAGTGTTGAGAGGCCCTGACATGCCCATTCTCTCTCAAACAAATATATATTTTAAAAGTGTTATATTTGGGCTGGGCAAATGGCTCAGTGGTTAAGGCATTTGCCTGCGAAGCCTAAGGACCTGGGTTCAATTCCCCAGGAACCATGTAAGCCAGATACACAAGGGGGCACATGCATCTGGAGTCTGTTTGCAGTGGCTGGAGTCCCTGGCATGCCCATTCTATCTGCCTCTTCCTCTTTCTTTCAAATAAATAAATAAAATATTAAAAAAAATATTATTTGTGAGGGGAGAGAGGGGTTAGGGGAAGGGAGGAGATAGGGGCACACTGGGGCCTCTTGCCACTACAGACGAACTCTAGGTAAACATGCCACTTCGCACATCTGGCTTTACATGAGTACTGGGGAATCAAACTCTAGGCTTTCGGGCTTTGCAAGCAAGTGCCTCCAACCTCTCCGCCATCTCCCCAGCCCTGTTTATGAAATAGATTCCAGCTACGTAGCCCACGCTGGCTGGCTCTCATTTTGAGGTCCTCTTGCCCCCGTCTCTCTGTCTTTCTTTCTTTTTACCCTGAGTTAGGGTCTCACTCTAGAGACCTAAATTCACTTTGCAGTGTATAGTCCCAGGGTGGCGTTGACCTCACAGTGACCCTCCTACTTCTCTCTCCCAAGTGCTGGGATTAAAGGTGTGACCCACCACCCCTAGCCTAGCCCCAGTCTGAGTGCCAGAATTACAAGTGTGTTGTTACTAAGCCTAGCTCCTTTGCAAGATCTTGTTGCTCTCTGTGCTCTTAAGTTCTATGTGATTTTTAAAAATATATTTTATTTACTTACTTGAGAGAGAAAGGGGAGAGAGAGAGAGAGAGAGAGAGAATGGGCATGCCAGGGCCTCCAGCCACTGCAAATGAACTCCAGATGCATGCGGCCCCTTGTGCATTTGGCTTATGTGGGTCCTGGAGAATCGAACAGGGATCTTTTGGCTTTGTAAGCAAACGCCTTAACTGCTAAGCCATTTCTCCAGCCCTTCTATATGATTTTTATACATGAATACATGCACATCATTTTTTTTTGGCATGGTTTAAGTGTGATTCTTATTCCTTGCAGAGGAAAGACTTGGTTAAGACTGGAGCTTATTAGTTCTTCCATTCATGCGTTAACTTTGCTCCAGTTTTGGTCCTCTTGGAGAGACCAGCCTGTAGACTTCCCGGGTGGTCCTATAATGAAGATGACGCAGGCAGAGAGGGCCCAGTTCTCCTGTGACAGAGTGTGGCAGACACTGAAGAGGTCTGAAGGAACAGTGGTGATGCACTGAGCCTGAGGAAGGACAGCAGTGGGGCCAGAGGGGAATAGATGGGAGGGACAGAGGAATGTCAGTGTCACTAAGCAAGGTGTATTTTAGCAATGACAACTAGCCACTGATTTGCAGGGGTATGGCAGAATGGAGTAAATGAAGTCTGAAGGCAAATGCTCTGACTTCTAATATTTAGAGAGTGTAGACCTGCTGGTGAGTGTTAAATCTTGAGTCTTTTTAGTTTTCAGAGGACTTCCAAAGTGGCATGTATATATTACGTTCTCAAATGTTTGTCAGTTTAAGTATAACTTTAAGGGTCATCTGACTCCACTAAACTATGTTGTATGCATTTATCCATCCCACGCATGGGGGCGGGTACTATGAATTGAACCCAGGGTCTCCTTCAAGCTAGACATAAGCCTTCTACTACTGAGGTACAGGCCCCACTTCTTTTTGTATTATTATTGAGACACACACACACTTTGGTTTTTCTTTTTTTTAAAAAAATTATTTATTTATTTATTTATTTGAGAGCGACAGACACAGAGAGAAAGACAGATAGAGGGAGAGAGAGAGAATGGGCGCGCCAGGGCTTCCAGCCTCTGCAAATGAACTCCAGACACGTGCGCCCCCTTGTGCATCTGGCTAACGTGGGACCTGGGGAACCGAGCCTTGAACCGGGGTCCTTAGGCTTCACAGGCAAGCGCTTAACCGCTAAGCCATCTCTCCAGCCCCATACTTTGGTTTTTCAAGGTAAGGTATCGCTCTAGCCCAGGCTGACCTGGAATCAGTCTCAGGGTGGCCTCGAACTCATGGCAATCTTCCTACCTCTGCCTCCTAAGTGCTGGGATTAAAAGCGTGTGCCACCATGCACAGCTTGATATACATATTTTAATTTCCATTTCATATTTTCTTTAAAAATTACTTATCTATTTTGAGAGGGGGCAGGCAGACATAGAGAAAATGGGCACATCAGGGCCTCCAGCCAGTGCAAACAATCTCCAGATGCCTGTGTCCCTTTGTGCATATGACATATGTGGGTCCTGGGGAATTGAACCTGGGTCCTTAGGCTTCATAGGCAAACACCTTACCTGCTGAGCCATCTTCTTCAGCCCTGATTTTTCAAGGCAGAGTCTCACCTCTAGCCCAGGCTGACCTGGAATTTACTATGTAGTCTCAGGGTGGCCTCGAACTCACGGTTATCCTCGAACTCATGGCTGATCAGTTAAAGGCACTTGCTTGCAAAGCCCGACAGCCCCGCCTCAATTCCCCACTACTCATGTAAAGCCAGATGCACAAAGTAGCACAGGCATCTCCCCTGCCCAATGACTCTGAATATTAAAAATTTTTTTTTTACTTTTTTTTAATATTTATTTATTTATTTATTTATTTGAGAGCGACAGAGACAGAGAGAAAGACAGATAGAGGGAGAGAGAGAATGGGCGCGCCAGGGCTTCCAGCCTCTGCAAACGAACTCCAGATGCGTACGCCCCCTTGTGCATCTGGCTAACGTGGGACCTGGGGAACCGAGCCTCGAACCGGGGTCCTTAGGCTTCACAGGCAAGCGCTTAACCGCTAAGCCATCTCTCCAGCCCTACTTTTAATTGGAGAGAAAGAGGGCAGATGGGGTGGGGCAGGGGGAGCTTGGGCTTACCAGGGCCTCTAGCCAGTGCAATCGAACTCCAGCACATGTGCCACCTTGTACATATGGCTTATGTGTGTACCTCTCCAGTTCCTTAAAAACTATTTTCCATCTTCTTTTCTGAGATAAGTTCTTGCTATTCACCCTAGGCTGGCCTGAAATTCATGGTCCTCCTACCCCAACCTCTCAAATGCTGGGAATCAAGACATTCACTACCATGTTTAGCTTTTCACAGAAATATGTATTGAAGGTGGGTGAAAGTTCACAAAATATAAACTCAGCACTATGTATAATAAATCAGAGCTCAGTGTGCTTTGGTGTTGTGGCTTGATTTTTGCAATCAATGTCTTCATCAATTAACATCATTATGAGGATTCAGGCTAAATGTGGTCTTGCTCTTTAGAGGTTTAGAAGCCAAAAGAAACATCTGAGCAAACAAATCCAGAGAATGCACAGACTGAAAAAAGATCTAAGCCGGGCGTGGTGGTGCACGTCTATAATCCCAGCACTCGGGAGGCAGAGGTAGGAGGAGCACCGTGAGTTCGAGGCCACCCTGAGACTACATAGTGAATTCCAGGTCAGCCTCAGTTGGAGTGAGACTCTACCTCGAAAAACCAAAAAAAAAAAAAAAAAAACAAAACAGATCTAGCACATTAAAAAAAAAAGTAACATTTGGGCTGGAGAGATGGCTTAGCTGTTAAGGCACTTGATGTGAAGCCTAAGGACCCAGGTTTGACTATCTAGAACCCATGTAAACCAGATGCACATGGTAGCACATGCATCTGGAGTTTGTTTGCAGTAGCTAGAGGCCTGGTCTGCCCATTCTCTCTCTCTCCCTCTAATAAATAAATAAAACTGAAAAAAAAAAACCCTAAAATTTTATTTAAAAAAAAAAAACAACAAAAAATTTCTGCCTGGAGATGGTTTAGTGTGTAAGGTGCTTGATTGTAAAACCTTATAACTAGGGCTTGATTCCTCAGTACTCATGTAAAGCTGGACACACAAAGTGGCACATGCATTTAGAGTTCGTTTACAGTGGCTGGAGGCCCTGGCATGCCCATTTTCCCTCTCTGCTTGTAAATAAATAAATAAACAAATAAATAAATTAAATAAACCAACACTTGATAACCCCTCCTCTTGAGGCTGTGTCTTCCTTGGGAGTCGGGAGGGTACAAGTCAGCTATTCCCAAATCATGTGAAAGTCTTTCTTCCGTGTTGAAATTCAATTAACAGTAACGGGCTTTTCTGTTCACCAGAGGCCAGAGAGCAGAATCCATCAACAAGGATAAAGTTAACTTAAGGGACTAAGTTTTCTGTGGCTCAAGTGTTTCTGATCGCAGATTAATTTCCATCATGGAGTTGGCCCCATATCTATTTTTCCCCTTCTCCAAACCCAAACATGTCCACTCCAGGAAAGCTCTCCAAGTCCCGACAGCGGGAGTGGACTTGTGCCTCTGAGGTTGAGGAACACGAGTGGGGGTGAGAACCGTGACCAACACCCCCTTTTGTCCTTCGTGTCCATGGCTTTTAAAGAGATGTGCACTGGACATAGATTCACGCATGCTAGGGAGGCCACAAGTTTTCCGGATTGATAAGAGGCAGAGAGTGGGTTGTGGGGTGGGGTGGCTGGGAAGTGAGATTCCCGGCATGACTTGGCAGTGTGTGGGAGCGAAGAGAGCTGGGTTATGGGTGTGTGTGTGGGGGGGAGATCTGGGCTGGGGAGATGGCTTAGCGGTTAAGGCACTTGCCTATGAAGCCTGAAGACCTAGATCTGATTCCCCAGGACCCAGATGCACAAAGTGGTGCAAGAAGTCTGGAGTTCCTTTACAGTGGCTGGACCCTGGCGCGCCCATTCTATCTGTCTCTTTCTCTCTCTCTCTCTCCAATAAATAAATAAATAAAAATAAATAAATAAAATATGTTAAAAAAAAATCTCATGCACAGTGTAGAGAACACCGAGCCCCACTTCCGGGTTCGGACGGCCCGGGCCCCTCCCCGTTCTCCGGGCGCATGCGCGGGCGCTCAGGGGCTGGGCCCCCAGTTTACCCTAAACAACCGAGGCGCCCTCCCCCGCCCGCTTGGGGCGTACCATTCGCTTTGGGGTGGGGGTGGGGATGGGGGCGGGGATGCTGGAAACCTGCTCCCCTTCCCCTAGGTGAACAGTGTCACTTATCTAAGTCGCAGGGTCACGGACGCCGCAGGCTGGACGCCGTCCTCGGCGACGGGCACCCACGCCCCGGGCGCCCCCGCAAAGTGGTCCACGCCCGGATCGCAGCTGATCAAGCAGCTGCGGCGGCGGCCTCCCCGGGCGAGACCATCGCGGCTTCCAGGGAAGGGGGAGGTGCCCGCGGAGGGGAGCGGCCATTGTCCGGTCAGCGCCGCTGCGGGGGATGGGGAGGGGTGTGAGGCGGGTGCGTCACAGCGGGGCCGCGGCGACTCCGGAGCCGGCGGGGGGTGGGGGGAGCCAACGGCAAGGTCCTTCCCACCTCCCGCCCTGCGCCGCCGCCGCCGCCGCCGCACGGGGACAGCGCTCGGACCCGAGGAGCGGCGGTGCGAGCCGGGCGTCCTCCCCGCCCGCACCCGCCACCTCCCCGCCCCCCCCGTCTCCTCAGGCCGAATGGTGCGGCCCGCCTCCAGCTGACCGGCCTGGAATCCCCGGCTCGGATCCCCGGGCACGCGCACGCACGCACGCACGCACGCACGCACGTTCCCCCCCCCCACCCCGTGCGCGCGCACACCCGCCCGTTCTCTCTCTCTCCCCCTCCCCCGCCCGGAGCCCACCCCCTCCTCCTCCTCCTCCTCCCCCCCTCCCCTCCCGACGCCGTCGCCGTCGCCGCTTCCTTCGAGCGGGGCCCAGGCCCAGCCGCCGCCGCCGCCACCACCACCACCACCACCACCACAGCCGCCGCCGCCGCCGTCGTCGCCCGAGCTCCGTCGCCGACGAGCACCATGGGAGACGCCGGGAGCGAGCGCAGCAAAGCGCCCAGCCTGCCGCCTCGCTGTCCCTGCGGCTTCTGGGGGTGAGTTGCCCGGGTCGGGCTTGGGGTGAAGGGACCCGGGTGTGGGGTGGTGGTGGTGGTGGTGAGGGTTGGTGGCGGCCAAGGGGTTGAGGGCCTTGGCGTTTGAGGCCTGCGGGATGTCCGGGAGGCCTAAACGCGTCGGGGACATGGGTCCCGGGGCTTCCGGGGCCGTGGGCTGTGGGGGGGGGGAATGGACCAGGAAGGCCTTGTCGCCGGGGAAAGCCCTGCTCCACCCTCTCCGAGGCTTGGGGCGACCCCCAGGGCACTGTTGGGGCGGTGGCGTTGGCACCTCCCGGTGGGACCGGGTAACCCCCCCCGCCCCCGCCCCCGCTTTCCTTTGGTGTGTGAAAGCCAGTCTGCCCTCTCTGCCCCCACCACCCCACCCCACCAGGCTTCCCTGGTACGAATAGGTGCCCAGGCACCGGGAGGGTATTTCCTCTGACTTTTTCACCTCTCCTCCTCCCCAGAGACTTGCATCATCACTTCCTAAATTATATCCCAGTTCCCCCCCCCCCTCCCCGCACTTTGCTTTTACGAAGCCTCTTCACAACGTCACCCATTTCTCACAGATCAACTCTACCAACCCGGGGCCTAAAAGTTCGTAAGATTCTCGAGGTCTCGCTTTTATCTTGAAAACACGATTCAGGGAGTCTTAACATTTGCTTGTCAAAAAACAACCCCTTCCCCCCCCCAAAAAAAAAAACCCCAAACAAACTAAAACACAAAAAACAACAAATACATCTCTCTCTCTCTCTGTCTATCTCCATCTCAGGAAAACCCTGGCTTGTGGAATGTTTGAGCCAGCTTCCTTATTGGTTCGCGAGTTCCCTTTCTCCATTAAGAAAAAAATGATAAAAATGTTCACAGCATCCGGAAGACTGTATTAACTTTAGCTATTTTGCATTGGAGGGGGGTTGATGAGATGGAAAGCAACTCCCCCCTCCCTCCAAGTTAGTTTTAAGCTGTCTTTGGAGCACTTTGGGCCTTTAATGATTGCCACTTAACAGGTGCCTGCATCATACCACATGACTGTAGATCTGTTGTGAGGAAACTGAATATCTTTGAAGTTAACTTTTGTGATTGACCTTCCCCCCCTGTTTTTCTCTATTTTGTTAAGGATTGTATTTGGAGGCACACAGGGGCAGCAAGGAAGTGATAGGTTGTTTTATGAAGATGCTATTCCATGCTCTAGGAATGAATGAGTGAGTGGTCGGGTCCCGGTTTAGGGAGTGCAGAAAACTAGAAAGCGGCACATAATTTTGATTCCTGTGGAATTTTTCAAGTCTCAGTGGCTGTCATTCCCTAAAATTCCTCAGTGGAAGGACATTAGTCAAAAAGAAGTTGAGGGACTGCGGAGTGTGCTCAGGTGTTAGATGTTCTTTCTTGCAAAGCCTGCCAGCCTGGGGTCCATTCCCCAGTGTCCACAGAAAGCCAGAGGCACAGAGCGGCACGTTTCATTCGCAGCTGCGAGAGGCCCTCGCATACCCATTCTCATTCCCTCTCTCTCTCTCTGCTTGTAAATAAACACATAATATTAAATAAATTGTGGCCTCAACCAAAAAGCCTGAAGATAAGAAAATATTTTAGGCTTATTCAGACTTCTTTTCATTTTAATTTGAAAAGATTTACTGAGTTTTCTTAGAGGTTTTTTTCATAGTTGTTCTCTTTCCTACAAATATCTCAGGAGGTAAGAACCATTCTCTCTTTATTACTGGATTGGGGCACTTGAGCTGTTCACAGGATGGCTGTCTTGCCCTTCATGTAGGGTAGGGTGGGTGAGTTCTTCCCAGGGCTCACTGTCATCATGTTTATGACATCAGTCTGTTGCCCTGGAAGAATCTAATGTCACAAGCCTCAGGTTGTAATTCATTGTGAGACATGTGGCCTAAAGAAATAGCTCCTAAAGGCAGGGAATGTAATGCCCAGGATGTAGCAGACCTTTACTTCCTGGCAACTTGTGTATGTCCTTGGGACTATTAATAAAGACCTACAGCAAGGGTTAGAAACTAAAGAAATAGCAGGGTTATGGATAAGGGCTAAGGCACTTTGCTAGCAGCAGACAGTGGAAGTCTTGACCTAAAGCAATTGGGGATTCCTTTTTCAAGACTTTCAACCTGGCCTTTTTTTTTTTTTTGGATTTTCGAGATAGGGTCTTGGCTGTAGCCCAGGTTGACTTGGCATTCACTCTGTCTCAGGGTGGCCTTGAACTTCTTCCTCTGCCTCCCGAGCGCTGGGATTAAAGGCATGCGCCACCACACCTGGCTTCAGCCTGGCCTTTTTAAATGAACTTCTGTTTGCTAAAAGTAATAGTGAGCACAAAGTGAATATTTTTATGATGAAAAGCTTCTTTTTAGTGTACAGTATTTAAACCATTCCTGAGGGTTGGACACCTGTGCAGTTTGTGCCTTTTGTTGAAATATAACAGAATCATTGTCTTTTTTTCCCATCATATCACATCGTAGTTTAAGCCCGATTTTTTCTGCTGCCTGGGCAACAACCATGTTGTGTTCATTAGGTAAACTTAGAGAATATATTCAACAAATATTGATGTGCCTCCAACATAATAGTGGATGAGGGTACCAGCTTCTTTCTCAGGCTCATGAGGCATGGGGAAGTAATGAGAGTTGCAGTCAAGTGTCTAGGGTGCTGGGAGGGTCACTTAACCTGAGTTGGGTGGCGGTAGAGGGAGGTGCTTGGAGGAGAAAATGGAAGTAGAAAGGGAGGTTTCAGGCAGAAGGAATGACATGGATGATGGCCAGGAAGTGAGACAGCACTATGTTTGAGGAACAGAACGGTTCATTGGAAGATTGTGAAGGGGGATCAGCTGGAGATGAGGCTGATTCGTGAGATGAGCTGGTGCTAACAAGGCTCCTGTGGGTAATGCCGAGGCCTTTGGGAATTTTTCTTGAGTGCAGTTGGGAACGAGTAAAGAATTTAGGGTTAGGACTGGTATGGTGCCCTGCTAGGAAGGTTATTGGTAGATCTTGAGCGTGACTGGGTACGTGGTATGATTGTGTGTGCATGTGTGGGTGTAGTGTATGTATGTTTGTGCAGTGTTGCCAGGCCTGGAGAAGATACATAGCTCTGTCAGGAGGAGTAATCTAGGCCCCTCCAGGGCTGTGGCACAAGCAGTGTCAGGGCTGGAGAGAATAGAGGAGTGGATAGACTGAGTCATTCAGGAGGTATCTTTTGTCTTTACCCTTCATAAAAATAAAAGTATGTTCTTGAAACATTTGTGTGCAGCAAAGCACTCTGTAGGGCTTTAAAATCAGCTAGCCAGGGCCCACACCCAGGCCTTTGCAGCAGAGTTTTTCTGGCACTAGCAGAGTAAAGGGAGTTCCTTTAGAATTGGTGCTTTTGGAGAGTGACTCAGGCTTCAGGATTTGTTGCCCAGCATTGTCCAGTCAGGACACCAGTCATTTGGGCTTGGTAAATAGAGCTTTGAGCTCTTTCGTATAGGAACACAATAGAAAGGAGAATGCCGAGAAGCACATGCAATCCAAGTGTGTGAGTGTGAGTGCTTACAACAGTCTCCAGCTCCCCTCTTTGTGTAGATTGTTTCGTGGCAGGTTGGTCATTTATTTCATAGAGACTCTTCACTGGAAAATTTGCTGCCTTGGAGATTGTTGAAGTTCACTGTTTATAGAAGGTGAAAGTTCTTTGTATGGTAGATGCTGTGCTTTTCAAGATGGAAACAGTTTGTTCCCTGAATCATGGACTTAAAATTTTTAGTGACACGAGCATTTTGTGAGCTCATTTTAGACCATTTGGTAATCAAACATACTGAATAAGGTAATAAATCTCTATGTTCCTCTAATTGATGTGCACATCACCGCGTCCTTGCAGCAGGTAGCTCCTCTGGCTCCCAGCAGTGGCTGCCTGCCCGCACCCTGTGCTGCCTCAGTGCCGGCCACACTTCCACAAGCTGGACCTGAGCTTTCAAGTTGATGTGGCCACAGCCTGTATCACTGGGTAATCCGTACAATGTTTATGTCAGTGATGTCACTAATTGTCCTTAGATTATAAGCCCCTTAAACATTCCCTTAAAGAAAAACCACTTGTTTGTGCCATCTTAAGTATTGTATGCTCTGAGCATGCAACATGATTTAGATAAAATATTCACTATAAGGATGCTTATCTGCTGACCCCTTTCCTGGTGACAGTTGGGCTGTCCAGAAAATGTGGTACATGTCTCTTTATATGATGAAACATGCAAAGATAGTTAAAAACAAATGTAGTCGTTTTTAAGGGTTTTATCAGTTAACATACTGGGAAAATGGCTCTTATGGAATTATACTTTCCCCCATTCATTTTTCTTTCTTCTAGTCAATTTTGTTTTATTTCATTTTATTTTTATTTACTTGACAGAGAAAGAGGGAGAGAGAGAATGGGTGCACCAGGGCCTCCAGCCACTGCAAACGAACTCCAGACACAAGTGCCTCCCTGTGCATCTGGCTAATGTGGGTCCTGGGGAATTGAACCTGGGTCCTTTGGCTTTGCAGGCAAATGCCTTAACCATTAAGCCATCCCTCCAGCCCCTTCTAGTCACTCTTTACTCACCCTCTTTGCTACCCAAAAGAAAAATCATTATTATTATTATTTTAAATATTTTGAGCCAGGCATGGTGGTACATACCTTTAACCCCAGTGCTTGGGAGGCAGAGGAAGGAGGATCACTGTGAGTTCGAGGCCACCCTGATATTATGTAGTAAATTCCAGGTGAGCCTCAGCCAGAGTGAAATCCTACTTTGATAAAGCCTATATATATATTTGTAAATTTATTTGAGAGAGAGAATATGAGAATGGGTGTGCCAGGGCATCTAGCCACTGCAGACGAACACTCCAGATGCATGCGCCACTTTTTACATTTGGCGTTCTGTGGGTACTGGGGAATCGAACCCAGGTCCTTAGCCTTTGTAGGCAAAGGCTTTAACCACTAAGTCATCTCACCAGCCCTATAGTAGATATATTTTGATTACTCAGCTACTCAACAACTAGTGGCTTCCTTATTGGAGCGCACACAGGTAGAGTACTAACCCAGAGGAGAGTTTTGGAGAGTGCTGTTAAAGAATGCCAACCTGACAGGTAGCCAGAAATTTCAACCCTGTTTCTTTGCTGCCTGTTGAGATCCTTTTTTTCTTAGGTTCTGAGAAAGGGGAATTTACCTAATTTAGTTTTATGTTCCTCCCTAGCAGTGCAGCTGTTAATCCAGATTACTGGGAAACTTTGGTCAGTTATGGTACCCAAAGTTCAGTGTCTGAGATTCTCTAATCTGAACCTTTTTTTTTTCATATTAGTTTTTGAGTTAATCATCTTTGCTCCTTTGTAACACTATTAAACTGGCACCTCAAAGGCCCATGTAAGTAGGAGTTAGTGCTGTCATAGAGAATCAGGTGTTTTCTACTTAGGTAGGAGTGGTTACTGTCAGAATCTGGTGTTCTCTTCTTTTTTTTCCCCCTTAAGGTAGGGTCTTGCTCTAGTCCGGGTTCACCTGGAATTCACTTTGTAGTTCCTAACTGGCCTTGAACTCAGAGCAGGCCACTTTCCTCTGCCTCCCAAGTGCTGGGATTAGAGGTATGCACTGCCATGCCCAGCAGGTTTTTTTTTTATCAATTGAAAAAAAAATATAATTTTTTTGGGGGGGTTTCGAGGTAGCGTCTCACTCTAGCCCAGGCTGACCTGGAACTCAATATGTAGTCTCAGGGTGGCCTTGAACTCATGGCGATCCATGCACCTCTGCCTCCCAAGTGCTGGGATTAAAGGTGTGTGCCACCACACCTGGCTAAATTAAATATGTTATTTTACTTACTCATTTATTTTGGGGAGGCATTGTAGAGAGAGAATGGGCACACCAGGGCCTCCAGCCACTGCAAACAAACTCATTGCAGACACATGTGCCACCTTGTGCACTTGGGTTATGTGGGTCCTGGGGAACTGAACCGGGGTCCTTTGGCTTCACAGGCAAGCACCTTAACCGCTAAGCCATCTCTCCAGCCCCTGAGTGTTTTCTTTTTAATAAGTTGGCTTTTGGAGATGCTCACCTTTTTGGTGGGTCTGACTTTGCAGAGTAATAATTGTTCTCACAAATGTAAATCTTACATGACAGTTTTTTTTAATGGGATTAGGGATAAGATGATTGAATTTGCTAGTAATTTCAGATTCTTATGTACTGAGGAAGATGGAATGTACTGGAATACCAGCAACCATGGCCAAAGTGAAACTGATCTGTAGTGTACTATGATGAAGGAATGGCACAAGATGAATGAATCCATGCCATCCATGAGATCAGAGTCAGAGTTGCTCACAGAATGGGCACCTACAGTTGTGGCCACAGGTGCTAACCAGGGGAATGGTGGCCATCAGCTAACTGCATCCCAGTATTCTGTTTCTAGGTATGGATAGTCTCTGTACAACCTTATTACTGGCTGTGCAGTGATGTTGGGATTGTACTTAGGACCTTTGGGACATGTGTTTATAGTAATTTCTTTCTGTTGGCGTGGAGTGGTGTGGAGTACTAAGCTGGGTATGTTTTCCATAGTTCTTAGAGTCTTGCACATTGGGAGGGTGAAGTGCATCTGTATGGTCAGCCACACTTCCAAGGAGAAGCATTCTGCCCACTCGGAGGATCACAGGTCACGTCCTCTGACAAGCCTGTGCTGGTGGCATTTATGAACATGGCTTAGGGGCTTCTGTAGCTTACAGCAAGTGGGTGCTGAGAGTTGAGGAAAACAGCGCGGGTGGGGGAGGGCTTGGTGATCATGTCTGTGCCTTCAAAGTTTTTCCCATGCAAGCTCAACTTCCAGGTTTAAATTTCAACCCTGTTTAGGGTGCCATATATGGATAAGCTGGATAGTTATTTCCTGAAGGGATTTATGCCACACATAAAATAGATTAAGTAATGGAGTATTTTTCTTTTTCTTTTTGAGATATAGCTCATTGTGTAGCTGAGACTGGCCTCCAACTCACTGCTCAGCCTGCCTTGTGCTGGATCATAGGTGTGTGCCATTACACCTGGCCTAGTCATTCTTAAACTGTTCAAAAGTGTATTGAGTAGCAAGAAATTATACATAAAAAAATTTGAAAGTAGGTGAAGCTGTGCATTTCAATGTAAATTGTTTCTAGATTTATGATTTCTTACTTTATGTGCCTTGGCAGGCAGGGTGTGTTCATTTAGCTTTCACTGAAATCCAGAAAACCAGGTTTTTCGGGTCTTTGTGTGTTTGTACATGAAACCATGCCTGTTACACAAATCTTTACTGTCTGACTTTACTGAAACACTCTTATATGATTTGCCTTTCCTTAAAAAAAAAAAAAAAAAAAAGGGCTGGAGAGCTATATTGCTGGTTAAGGTGCTTGTCTGCAAAGCCTGGGGAACCAGGTTCATTTCCCCAGGACCCACATAAGCCAGATGCACAAAATAGTACGTGTGTCTGGAGGTTTTTTTTTTTTTTTTTTTTTGTTAAGGTAGGTTTCACTCTAGCCTAGGCTGGCTTGAAATTCACCATCTAGTCTCAGGGTGGCCTCTAACTCACAGTGATCCTCCTACCTCTGCCTCCCGAGTGCTGGTATTAAAGGCATGCACCACCATGCCCCGCTTGAAATTGGTTTTCAGTGACTTCTCTGCCTCTTCTTCTCTATCCCCCTCTCTCTTACTCTCAAGTAAGTAATTGAAAAATAAAATCCCCTATCTCTCTTTCTCTCAAATAAGTAATTGAAAAATAAAATAGTTAAGAAAACAAAACAAACAGCAAAACCAAAGATGTGCTTCTTATCTTTGAAAGGAGAAGAGTATATTTGGATGTTGGGAACGAAATTACTTATATATGGTAACTTTAACAAAAATATTAACAAATGTTAATTTGGGGTGGGTTGTGTCCAGGTAAGTACTGATGCCCATATTCTGTGTCTGTGGGGAAATTTCTCTGCTAATTATTTCTCATTGTCCTGACTTCCTTGTTACTACTTCCAAGATATGCTTAAACCATCTTAAAACTAGAATTGTATTTGTTAGACTATTTTTTCCCTCAGTATATAAGGGAATAATTGCTGGGACTTAAATGATAGCTTTCGTAAATGACAAATATAATCTTGAGTGAGTATGGGATTACAGACTAGAATAGAATTTTTGGAGGTTTATTTATAGTGTCAATAACATCAGTGAGGATTAATTTAGGAAATGGTAGCCACCATAAGTCCTTTCTGTGGAAATAGATCTCTCTGTAGATGGATCTTTCATTCATTTTTTTTTTTTTTTTTCCTGAGGTAGTGTTTCACTCTAGCTCAGGAATTCATTATGTAGTCTCAGGGTGGTCTTAAACTCACGGTGATCCTCCTACCTCTGCCTCCCAAATGCTGGGATTAAAGGCATGCGCCACCATGCCCAGCCCTTTCATTCATTCTTAAAAGTATTTATTTATGGGAGGGGGAAAGGCAGATAGAAAGATCAAGAATGGGTGCACCAGGTCCTCTAGCCACTGCAAAAGTACTCCAGCCAAATGGACTACCATGTGCATCTGGCCAGCATGGATCTTGGGAAATTGAACCAGGGTCCTTAGGCTTTGCAGTCAGGTATCCTAATTGCTGAATCCCTAAGCCATCTCTCCCTCCAGCCCTCTTTTTTTTTTTTTTTTTTTGTCTGTGTTTTTAAGGTAGGTTCTCCCTCTAGCTCAGGCTGACTTGAATTCACTGTGTAGTCTCAGGGGGCCTCAAACTCACAGTTGATCCTCCTACCTCTGCCTCCCAAGTGCAAGGATTAAAGGCGTGTGCTACTTAGACGGCCTTTCATTCTTTATATTTGATATTTTTGAGACAGCATTTCATTTGTTTCAGATTTGTTATATATCTGAGGCTAGCCTTGAACTCCTGATTCTTTTGCCTCCACTTCCCAAGTTCTGGGATTATGAGTGTTTGACACCAGGCTGGGCTTTCTTAGACTGCATTTTCTTTTCTTTTTTTATATTTTGTCATTGTTTTTCTGTTTTTATGATTCAAGAATCATTCATGAAATATCCACTACATTTGAAATGTAAAACTGAGGCAGAGAACAATAGAATTATATTTGTTAGTCTTTCATAGGCATGGAGGGAAAACACTAGAAAATACACCAAAACAGTTATTAGGCACAGAGCCTTAAAAATCAGAACCAAATCACAACAACACAGAAAATAGATTAGTATTTCATTTAGGGACTAGAGTTCTAATTTCTATTAGCATGCCTAGATTAGAGCAAATATTTTCTAAGATTTTTTTAAGTGTCAAAGTAACATTATTTCCTACATCATATGAAAACGTTGCCCAAACTGTTCAATTAGATGTTAGGGCTGTGGCCAGATATGCCAGGGACTTGTTTAGACCTAGCTTTAAGTAGTCCTTATTGTTGGTTTCCTAGAGCCTTTTTTTTTTTTTAATTTTTATTAACATTTTTCATGATTATAAAATATATCCCATGGTAATTCCCTCCCTCCCCACCCCCACACTTTCCCATTTGAAATTCCATTCTCCATCATATTACCTCCCCATTACAATCATTGTAATTACATATATACAATATCAACCTATTAAGTATCCTCCTCCCTTCCTTTCTCCACCCTTTATGTCTCCTTTTCAACTTACTGGCCTCTGCTACTAAGTATTTTCATTCTCACGCAGAATCCTAGAGCCTTTTTTTAAAGTTTGTTTTTTAATTTTTTTTATTAACAACTTGCATGATTATAAAAAATACTCCATGGTGATACCCTCCCTCCCTCCTACTTACCCCTTTGAAAGTCCACTCTCCATCATACCCCTTCCACATCTCAATCAGTCTCTCATTTACTTTTGATATCTTGATATTTTCCTGCTCTTATGATGGTCTTATGCAGGTAGTATCAGGCACTGTGAGACCATGGATATCCAGGCCATTTTGTATCTGGAGATAGCATGTTGTGTGGAGTCCTGCCCTTCCTTTGGCTCTTACATTCTTTCCTTTACCTCTTCCACATTAGACCCTGAGCCTTGGAAGGTGTGATACAGATATTGCAGTACTGAACATTGCATTCATTTCTGTCTATCACCATAATACCTTCTGAGTCATCCCAAGGTCACTGCCATCTGAAAAGAGAAGATTCTCTACCAAAAGTGAGAGTAGCATTAATATAAGGGTGTGAACATTAACAGAAGTGCTTACTGGGCAGTTTGATAAGCATAGTATATAAATTTGGCCAGACAACAGCAGACGTTACACCCCTAGGGCTTATGACTACCCCTGCCTTAAGTTTTCAGTATCTCGGTTGTATTCCCTTCCCATGGAGTGGGCCTCCAGTCCATTAGAGGGCAGTTGGTTTCCCCCATAAGAGATGTGCCACTATTGTACCCGTTGGCTCATTTGGCCTGGCTGGCCAATTATCAGGCTTGCAATGTCTGCTGTTGAGTATCTTCGCTGGTGATTTCTCTTTCTCCCATTGAACTGCATGCAGAATGGCTTCTTTCAGCTTTCTGTCAGCTGGTCTACATGGAGAAGGTTATCAGCTCAGTTCCAGCAGGATTTCTCAGTGGGCCTTGCAGCCTAAGTATATGAAGTCTTCAACAATATAGACTGCATTTTCTAACCTTGAGTTTAAACTAAGATTAGATATACTCATCTGACATCTAACAGCCCCCTGTTGTATGAAACTTTTTCTGGGAAGATGCCAGCACGCACATACTCCCCCCAACAGGGCACCCACAACAGTCTAAAGTACAGTCCCACCAGACTTCAGCCTGGTGAACCAATAAGTATACTGGACAAGGGTTTACTTACAGGAATGTGGATGACCACGAACAATGGCCTCCCATAAGTGCATAGATAGAGCTCCTAGTCCCTTGATCTTCCACCCTCTACACACTCCATCTTCCCCGAGACTTCGAGACCCTCATGCTTTGGGTGCTCTGAGACCTCTGCAGAGGATCTGACAACCCTTTCCACCCCTTCCTCTTGAGGGTCTGCACTGAGTGAGTGCAAGCAGCTTCTGATAAAGATGGCAGCGGCTGTTTTTCGTGGACATCAGCGTCACACATCACCTACTAAATTTACCTGGATTGTTTGCATTGTACATAAATGACTTATATTAAATGTGTTTTCAGTTGGAATTGGAGGTAGGAAGAATGGATTGTGTTGCTTTTGTGTTTAAAATTAAAAAGTCATTGGACAGATCTGAATAAAAGACCTTATCTAAGCTGGGTGTGGTTGTGCACTCCTTCATTCCCAGCACTTGGAGGCAGGGGTAGGAGGATTGTTGTGAGTTCAAATTCCAGGTCAGCCTGGGTAAGACTCTACCTCAATAACACCCCCCAAAAAAAACCCCAAAAAGGCTGAGATAGAGGCTGGAATTTGAGAAGACTGAGCATGGGGCCATGTGAAAGGAAGTGGGGGGGGGTCGTAATTAGAATGAAGATGTCCTGTGGCCATAATGTTCTAGACCAATTATGATAGGTACTCTGGTCTGGAAATGGCCACAGAAACTAATGAACAGGTTGTGAGCGGGGCTGGAGAAATCTTGTGAGTCCTCTGGGTCTTTCAGGCACGTGCTGCATTCAGTGGAAACAGCAGCAACTCTTGGTAGAATTGGTGTTTGATCTGTTAGAACCTAGGGCATTTGTGCTGAGCCCAGAGGCACCTTTCCAGCTGCTAGAATAGTGCCTTGACGTGTGTCTTTGTAGCCGCCAGGGATACTCAGCCTGCCTGCCTTGTTGTTTACGGGTCCTGCTACAGCTAATTCCCTTTCTTGGAAATGGGTTTTTCCTTCTTTCTCAAACTTGGTGGGGAACCACAACATCTTGTCCATCTTTTGCCATCTTGGAAAACAACTTGGACGGCCTTTCTCTTTCATTTATTTATTTATTTATGTTTTTTTGAGGCTCACCTGGAATTCACTGTGTAGTCTCAGGGTGGTTTTCAACTCATGGCAATACTCCTATCTCTGCCTCCCATGTGTGCACCACTATGCTTGACAGACTTTCTCTCCTTTTTAATATTTTATTTATTTATTTATTTATATTTATGAGGGAGACAGCTAGAGCGAAAGGGAGAATGGGCATGCCAGGGCCTCTAGCCAATACATACAAACTCCAGACACATGTGTCCCCTTGTGCATCTGGCTTACATGGGTCCTGAGGAATCGAACCTGGGTCCTTAGGCTTCACAGGCCAGTGCTGTAACTGCCAAGGCATTTCCCCAGTCTCCACTCTCTCTTTAAAAGATTTTCCAGTAAATACACATGGGAGAAAATACATTGAATCTCAAGTAAAAGTGTTTTCTGGGAAAAGGACTGTATTTACGAAGTGGATAATGAAGTGCCCCTTTCATAAAACCAAAACTGCTCTGATATTTCTCTAAAGATAAAAGGGGTGTTGATCTCTTATCTCTTATGGATAGGCTTGGGTCTTGCAGTGAGTGACCTGTGTTGGAATCAAAGACCTAGGTTCACCACTTGGCTTGATCTTTATTATTATTATTATTTATTTAGTTAGTTGAGAGTGACAGAGAGAGAAAGGGGCGAGGGGGGGGGGAGATAATGGGTGTGCCAGAGCTTCCAGCCACCGCAAATGAACTCTGGATGCGTGAACCCCCATGTGCATCTGGCTAATGTGGGTCCTGGGGAGTTGGGCCTTGAACCGGGGTCCTTAGGCTTCACAGGCAAGCGCTTAACCACTAAGCCATCCTCCAGCCCATTGGCTTGATCTTTAAGAAGAGTGTTTGAGGGTTGCATGGAGGTTTAGTGAGCTCTAATGCTTGTCCGTACTGCCTGGCTATGATAATTGCATTTAATTTCATAACCTCAAAGGAAGTAGCGTTAGTGGCAGGTTAATAAATGCAGAACTCTTTTGCCTAAATTGGGCAACTTGTATTTATAATGGTCTCTAGGCCTGTGCCACCTAGTTAGTTGATGAGGTTTCTGAGCAACACTTGGCTTCTTTGGCCATTGTCTAGAGCAACCATGACTACAGAGCAGTGGATAGATCACACAGCATGGGTACTGCGATGTTAGAAATGCATCTCAGTGAGGCTCACCTGGAATTCACTGTGTAGTCTCAGGGTGGTTTTCAACGCATGGCAATACTCCTATCTCTGCCTCCCATGTGTGCACACATGCTACTTTGTGCATCTAGTTTTATATGGGTACTGGAGAATAGGACCTAAGTCCTTAGGCTTTGTAGGCAAGTGCCTTAACTGTTGAGCCATCTCTCTAGCTCCCATAAAAGTTTGCAATTGCATGGGCTGGGAGATGGCTTAGCGGTTAAACGCTTGCCTGTGAAGCTTAAGAACCCCGGTTTGAGGCTGTTGTTATCAGATAACCTGTTCCATACTTCCACCCTTATCTTGGGGGTCTGAGTTTGTAGTGTAAGGAGCACATCTTTAAAAGATATTTCTAAAATTCATTTTTAAGGGGAAAGTGAGAGGGATGGAGGGAGAGAGAAAAAAGAGGATGGGCACACCAGGGCCTCTTGTCACTGCAAACAAACTCCAGATGCGTGCACCACTTTGCATCAGGCTTAAGATTTTTTTTTTTCTGATTTTTTTTTTTTTTATTTGAGACACAGAGAGGGAGAGAGTGAGAATGGGTGCACCAGGGCTTCTAGCCATTGCAAATGAACTCCAAATGCATGCACCACCATGTGCATCAGGCTTAGGTGGGACCTAGAGAATCGAACCTGGGTCCTTAGGCTTCCTAGGAAAGCCCCTTAACTGCTAAGCCATCTCTCTAGTTCCTGTATCATGCTTTTTATGTGGATACTGGTGAATCCAACCCAGGCCATCAGGCTTTGCAAACAAGCACCTTTAGCTGCCAGGCCATCTCTCCAGCCCGGCTTCTTAATTATATATGATTACTGTGCAGGTGATACCAATTTTCCATGGCAGGGACTATACAGATCTTTCTGCAAGATTTTTTCTTTTGGGACAAGATGAGCCATGTTTAGGAAAGAAAATATAACCTTCATTGTATGCAGACCAATTCTAGAAAATCATATACACAGCTATATAAAACATGGTTTATAAAAATTTTCATAACTTTTTCCTCTTGAGGTTATTCCTTTTAAACTTAGGTAACACACATAAACATTTTCTTGTCATGTAATTGATTATGTTTGCTAAAAGCTGAGAAACTATTATTTCACATGCACTGTCATATCTGTCTTGTATCTTGAAGCGAGCTTTATGAGAATATGAGTATATGGGTTGGGGATACGCCTTGAGCAGTTTTAAGTGGAGAAAACGTATTGACTTCAGAGTTTGGCTGAGCAACTTGGAGAGCTTTGCACTTGTGGGTTCTGAGGAAGTAGGAGAGAAGGTGTTGTCACTAGGTGTGGAGAGCCAGGGGAATAGCAGTGGGTCACAGAGAATGTGTCTGTAGACAGGCTGTTCCAGCTGAGAAGAAGGGCTTTTGCATTCAGCCTTCCCTTGTCTCTGCAGCTCTGCTTCTCTGCTGGCTGTGTGCCCAAATGCTGGGTATGATGGAAACTTCTACCTTAACCTTGAGAAGGGGTCATTGGAATTACTCAACTTTACAAGAAGCATTTTAGAGCTGGGTGTGGGGGCACACACCTTTAATCCTAGTGCTTGGGAGGCTGATGTAGGAGGACTGATGTGAGTTCAAGGCCACTGTAGACTACATAGTGAATTCCAGGTCAGCCTGGGCTAAAGCAAGACCCTACCTCAAAAAAATCAAAGGAAAAAAAAAAAGCATTTTAGAAGGCAGGTGAGGGTGACACATGCCTGTAATCCCAGTATTGAGGAGGCAGAAGCAGGTAGATTGTGTTTAAGGCCAGCTGGGCATCAAACTGAGAGCCTGTATTCAAACCAAGCACAGCTTCAGTCAGCTGATTTCTGATATGGAGATTCGAGCACTGTGTGGTGCATGAAGTCAGGTCTGCGTGTCTGAAATTGCTCAGTATTCTGTGAAGTGCTGTTTGAGGGGATGCACATGGTCTTGATAGCCTCACCCTTTTACTTTAGTAAGAAAAGACTTAAGTAAAACAGATGGCTTTTGAATTTTGGACATTTGGAGCCAGTTGTAGGGTAGTATTGTGTGACTATAATTTCAGCCCCCTGAGTGGCAGCAGCAGGATTACATCAAGTTTGAGTCCAACCTGGTCTGCATTGGGAGTTTTAGGCGAGCCAGGGCTTTGTAGTGAGACTGAACCCTCAAAAACAAGAATAAATAAATAAGAAGTCTAAATATTTCTGAATTCTTTATATTTTTGTTGGCTATTTGACTAAAGCTCTGGTTATCCAGTGATTTTCATAGGCCATACCCAAACACTGTTGAAAGCAAACATTAGAAAGAAAATCTCATTGGGAACTTTACTGTATAAACTTGCTGCAAATTGGTTATAGTCCCACCTGCTTATACTCTTACATCACCCTTTCCCTATCCCCATTACAATGAGGGCCCTCTTCAGTGGGGTCATCAGGAAGAATGGTGGGGTCATGAATATATCAGGCAGTCCCTGTGGTGGGTAGACACTGCCTTTTTCTCTTTAGGTTGTATAAATCTTTCACTTTATTTATTTATTTAGAGGTACGGTCTCACTCTAGCCCAGGCTGACCTGGAATTCACTTTGTAGTCTCAGGGTGGCTTTGAACTCACTGTTACCCACCTACCTGTGCCTCCTGAGTGCTGGGATTAAAGGCATGTGCCAGCCACCATGCCTAGTTTACCTCTTTTATTTATTAAAATATTTTATTTATTTATTTGAGGGAGGGAGGGAGAGGGGGAGAGAGAGGAAGAAGGAAAGAAAGAAAAAGAAAGAAAGAAAGAATGGACGGACGGATGGATATGTCAGGGCCTCCAGCCACTGCAAACGGGCTCACTACCAGAGGCATGCGCTACCTTGTCCATCTGAGTTTATGTCGGTACTGGGGACTTGTCCTTTGGCTTTGCAGGCAAGCACCTTAACCTCTAAGCCATATCTCCAGCCCTTATTTATTTATTTTTATTTTATTTTATTATTCTCATTTGAGATAGGGAGAGAGAGAAAGAGGAAGGGAGGGAGGAGAGAGAATGGGCACGCCAGGGCCTCTAGCCACTGCAGATTAACTCCAGACTCACGTGCTACCCTGTGCATCTGGCTTATGTGGGACCTGGAGAATTGAACCTGGGTCCTTAGGCTTCACAGGCACACGCCTTAACTGCTAAGCTCTCTCTCCAGCCCTATTTATCTTTTTTTTTTTTTTGATGTAGGGTCTCGCTGTAGTCCAGGCTGACCTAGGTTTCACTATGTAATCTCAGGGTGGCTTCAAACTCATGGCAATCCTCTTTCTACTTCTGCCTCCCAAGTGCTGGGATAAAAGCATGCACCACTACGCCTGGCCTATTTATTTATTTATTTTTTAAAGCAGGGTCTCATTCTAGGCCAGGCTGACCTGGAACTCACACTGTAGGCCAGGCTGGCTTTGAACTCATGGTTATGTTTTTACCTCAGCTTCCCAAATGCTGATTAAAGGTGTGAAAACAGACATTTTCAGTGTAGATGTAGCTGAGATACTAGTACACCCTGCGGTGTTTTAATCAGTGACCTTTGAGTATTTTGTTACAGAGGAGAGGTCTTTATTTGTACTGCAGTCCTTCTAAATGTCATTGAGTGACACCTGAGTGCACTGGCTTTCAACAGTGGGAAGGTCAGATGAATCTGCTAAGCCTTTTAGAAACTGAGATTCTGGGATTGTCAAGAAGAATTTTGGAGAAGCCCTATTTTATCTCATCTGTTTATTATTTTGCCTTGGACAAATGATTCAGAGGCAGATGTGCAGTTTTAGAGAGCATAGAGGAAGATGCATAGAAATGATTGTCCCAAAGCAGCTGGCTGGCAAAACTAGTTTAAGGGAAGAAAAACCTTTTGTTTGTCATTTATTTATTTATTCTGTTATGTGGTCAGTCGGCAAATTCAGCCTCATTATGAGACTTCTTGGCAAGTTATAGATAGAAAGATGTTAAGGCAGTATTTATATTTTCCTGCAGGAAATTTACGTGTATCAGAAACAATGAGAAGTGGCCAGGTCATTCACTGAGCTGACAGTTAAGTGGTCGTGAATCTCAGACTAAATTGTCTCAGGCCTGGGACTCCTGATCCTGCTTGTATCTGCCTGCTGTGCTGCAAATAGGCAAGGAGAGCTGTGGACCCGTGGTTGTCCCTTTCCTTTGGGGACATAGCCATTTTGGAAAAAGGGGACTTAAGGTTCTTCTGTGGGTCCTTAATGTGGGTTTAAACATTTTTCATTCTGTATTATTTTATTTGATCAGGCAATGAAGAGTATAACTTGTTTCAGTGTCCATTTAATAGTTATTTGCTAAAGTCACTTAAACTGGTCTCCTTGCTAGAAAGCTTTAAGAGTTGTCACAGTAGGGCCCAAACTCAGTTTTTGCAAAGGCTCCCCCCAAAGTACACTTTTTGGGAGGGGTTAATTAATTGAATAGCTGTACTGAGGTTAGTATTTTTTGGGGGAAGTTAACTATGTTGTAGAGTTTGTCTTAGATGTCCTTATTTGGTTGAAGATATTTCCCTGAATTTTTTTTTTTTTTTTTTTTTTTTGGTTTTTCAAGGTAGGGTCTCACTGTAGCCCAGGCTGACCTGGAATTCAGTATGGAGTCTCAGGGTGGCCTCGAACTCACGGCAATCCTCCCACCTCTGCCTCCCGAGTGCTGGGATTAAAGGCGTGCGCCACCACGCCCGGCTCCCCTGAATTCTTAAATTGATGTGGGATTGTTTTCACATCTGTATTTTTTCTGTGTCTGTTGAAATGGTCATAGGGTTTTTCTATTAATGTGATAAAGATTCAGCCTGTGTCTTGTAGTAGAGATAATTGAACAGAAAGAAAAGCAAATGATGGTAATTAATTGAGGGCTACACAGATGCAGTAATGCAGAGGAGAAAAGAACCCAAGATGACAGATTGTGGACACTGTCAGGGTAACTTCATTCAGGGGAGCTTTAAAATTTGTGAATGGAGAGAAAGACGGGAGTAGTGAGCATCTTGGGCAGAGGGCATGGTCACTGTCATCAGAGTTGTTCATAGTTCCACAGAGTGACATAGCTGCAGTTGTTGAGTATAGTGTCCTGTAAATTTCAGTTCAGATATTTGATAAATCTAGCCTTACCACATAGAGAAAGAGTATTAAAATCTCCAACTGTGTGCATTTTCTGTCACTGAAATTCAAAAAAATTTGCTTCCTATGTTTCGAAGCCTTAAAATTAGAGTCATAACATTTATTCCTTTTATTTATTTTTTAGTATTTTTATTTATTTGCAGGGAGGGAGGGAAAATGAGCACAGCAGGGCCTCTAGCCACTGCAAATGAACTCCAGACACATGTGCCACGTTGTGCATCTGGCTTTATGTAGGTACTGCTGAATCAAACCTGGGCCGTTAGACTTTGCCATCTAGTGCCTAACTGTTGAGGCATCTCTCCAACCCCTATTTCATTTTTTTTCCAGGTAGGGTCTCACTCTAGCTCAGGCTGACCTGGAGTTCACTATGTAGTGTCCAACTCACAGTGACCCTCCTACGTATGCCTCCAAAGGGTTGGGATTAAGGGCGTGTGCCACTGTGCCTGGCTCCCCTGTTTTATTTGTTTTCTGAGGCAGAATCTCGCTCTAGCCCAGGAGCGCACTCTGTAGCCCATGTTGGCCTTGAACTGACAGTAATCCTCCTACCTCGCCTCCTGAGTGCTTGGGACTAAAGGTGTGTTCCAGCACACCTGGCATAATTATTTTTTGCCTGTATGTATGTATGTATGTATGTATGTATGTATGTATGTATGTGGTTTGTACACTTTGTGCCTTTGTAGTACCCCATGGACTCACCTGTGTTGGGGTCACACAGTGTTGGGCACACTCTCCTCTTGCTCACCTTATATTGGCCAGAGGGTGATGTCTACCCCTTTGCTCATGCCATTGTTTTCCCTTGCCATCATGGAGCTTTTCCTTGAGTTTGTAAGCCAAAATAACCCCCCCCCCCCAAAAAAAAAGCTGCTCTTGCTTGGGTGATTTCTGCCAGCAATGTAAACCTGATTACAACAGTATAGTTGGTACCAGAGGAGTGGGATTGCTACTAGACACCTGGCTGTGTGGTTTTGGCCTTTTGGAGCTGATTTTCAAGAGCATTGTGGAAGGATTTGAAATCTTGGCCTAAGAGACAGACGCCTTGTAGTGCTGTAAATATAGCTTGATGGACTATTCTGGTTGGAGTTGAAAGACCTGAATGCAGTTAGAACTATGGACTGTGAGGTTTGGCTTATGAGGATGAGAAAGAGCTTTGCCTAGACTGGGCTTGAGGCAGTTCGTGGGATAGGCTTGCTGTTATATCCATGTCCTGAGAAGTTGTGCAGGGTTGCTTTGCGTAGAGATGGACTGGTGTGAGTACAGGGATATGGCACAGAAATGAAATCTTTGGTCTGAAGCTTCTGCCCATTCAGCTGCACTTATATGAGAGTACAACCTTTGAGACTGGACCAGGTGACCTGCACTGGAACAAAGGAAGAATGTAGACTCTAGAAGGGGTCTGAGTGTTCAAGGAGTGTTCTGTTCTTCAAAGTCTGATTTATTCCTCCTGGATTAACAAATTGGCACTCTACCTGGTATTATGGAATATAAGAAATGCAGGAACGAGAGGGTCATTGAATTTGCCATGCAGCCATGTGATTTGGAAACAGTCATGGGCAGTGTGAAGCAGGTTTGCTGGATGCCTGCATGGAGACCCGATGGAACTGTGAGGATGAACTGTGGGTTGCAGTGGAGACCCAGTGGAGACGCTGGGACCAGGAGATGGCTGCCAAGGAGAGCTGCCGGCCCTGGATGACGTTTTCCAGAACTGTGGGTAGCCTAGCTGGAGGGGCGTAATTGGAACTCCAGAGACTTGTTGCTGGTTAGAATTATAGGACTTGCATACTTGTTACTGGTTAGAGTTATTGGAATTGGAACCCCAGGGATTGATGTTTGCCCTGTTTAAGTCTTGTATTGGTTTAATATTTCTTTGCTATGCCCAATGCCATCTTTTGCAGTGTTTGTGTTTATTCTGTTATTTATTTTTTTTTGGTGGGGGTTGGTATTATGGCTTAAAGAGCTTGGCTTATTGGGATGTTTGAACATCATTAGGATTGGTAAAAAACTATGGGGACTTTTAAAGTTGGATGAATATATTGTATTTTATATCATGTGTGTTTATCAGTTTATGGGGGCCATGGGCAGAATGTGGTGGTTTGATTCAGGTGTTCCCCATAAACTTAGGTGTTCTGAATGCCAGGTTTTCAGCTGATGGAGATTTGGGAATTAACGCCTCTTGGAGGCAGTGTATTGTTGGGGGCAGGCTTATGGGTGTTATAGCCAGTGTCTCCATGCCAGTGTTTGGCACACTCTCCTGTTGCCATGGTCCACCTTATGTTGGCCAAGGGTGATGTCCACTCTCTGCTCATGCCATTGTTTTCCCCTGCCATCATGGAGCTTCCCCTTGAGTCTGTAAGCCAAAATAAACCTTTTTTTTTTCTTCCCCCAAAGCTGCTCCGTGTTGGGTGACTTCTGTTAGCCATGTGAACCTGACTGCAACACCGACCCTTCCCGTGTGTGTGTGTGTGTGTGTGTGTGTGTGTGTGTGTGTGTGTGGAGGGGGTTGTGTGGGTGGTTTTGCGAGGTAGGGTTTCACTCTAGCCCAGGCTGACTTGAAACTCATTCTTGAACTCATGGCAATCCTACCTCTCCCTCTCAAGTGCTGGGATTAAAGGTTGTATCACCACGCCTGGTTTAAGCCTTGCCTTTTAGTTAGAGCACTCAGTTTGTTAACACTTAATGTAATTATTTATATGGTCTGTTCTTTTTGTTGTGGTGGTGTGAAGGATTGAACACTGGGCTGCCTTTGTACTTACAAGCCTTCTATCATTGAAGTCTTTATATTTGTTTTAGTTCTCCTAACTCTTGTTTGTTCATATTTTTTTACTTCTTTTGGAGTAATTGAAGATTTTGATGATTTCATTTTAGTTTATTGGCACTTTAAAAATAATTTATTTTTAAGCACAGAGAGGGAGAGAGAGGGAGGGAGGGAGGTGAGCAGAGCAGGCATGCCAGGGCTTTTAGTCACTGCAAACGAAATCCAGGTATATGCATGTCACTTTGTGCTTTTGGCTTTATGAAGGTACTGGGGAATCAAACCCGGGTTGCTAGGCTTTGTAGGTAAGCACCTCAACCAATGAGCCATCTCTCCAGCCTGCCTCCCTCCCTCCCTCTCCCTCCCCCTCTCGGTATATATATTTTGCTGGGCATGGTGGCACATGCCTATTTTGTTGTTGTTTTTACTTATTTATTTGAGAGTGACAGACATAGAAAGAGGCAGTTAGCGTGAGAGAGAATGGGCGCCCCAGGGCCTCCAGCCATTGCAAACGAACTCCTGATGCATGTGCCACCTTGCACTTCTGGCTTACTTGGGTCCTGGGGAATTGAGCCTCAAACTGGGGTCCTTAGGCTTCACAGGCAAGCACTTAACTACTAAGCCATCTTTCCAGCCCCCAATTTCTTATTTTTTTAAATTTTTACTTTATTTTTATTTGAGAGCGACAGACACAGAGAGAAAGACAGATAGAGGTGGGGAGAGAATGGGCGCGCCAGGGCTTCCAGCCTCTGCAAACGAACTCCAGACGCGTGCGCCCCCTTGTGCATCTGGCTAACGTGGGACCTGGGGAACCGAGCCTCGAACTGGGGTCCTTAGGCTTCACAGGCAAGCGCTTAATCACTAAGCCATCTCTCCAGCCCCCCAATTTTTTTATACTCCTTTTTATAGTCTTTGAACAGATTTCTGAAGATACAGTTCACATCCATATAATTCACTTGCTTAAACTAGATACTAGCACAGTGCTTTTTAATAGTCATGTCCCACATGGCTACATTTTGGTCAAAGACGGAATGCACATAAGAGAGTGGTAATAAGTTTTAGTTACTTTTCTAATTACTGTGACAAAATGCCTGAGAGAAGAAATTGACGGGAGGAAATGGTTGGTTGCGGCTCACAGCTGAGGGTATTTCAGTCACCATGGCAACAGCAGCTTGAGGTGGGAACTTCTTTACATGGTGGAGATGGGGAGCAGTGAATGGGGACCAATGTAAGGCTGGGCTGTAACCCTTAAAGGCCTGCCTCCAGTGTCCCACCTCTACCAGCTAGGCCCCACAACTGTGCTAAATAGTGATACTAGATAAGAACCACTTCAAACAAATGAGCCTGGGGAGGGGGTTCAGATTTAAGCCAAAACTACTCCATGATGTTTGTTCACAAAGTGCTGAGATTGCCATATATGTTGCCTTTACCACATTGGATCATGTCCTTGGGTGACACATGACATAGAGGTGTATGACCATCACCACAATCCCCACCCCTTTTTTTTTTGCAGGTGGGAGGGGTGGTGTTTCTGGGGTTGAACTCAGTGCCTCACATGTGCTAAACATCTGTTGTATTACTGAGCTGTGATCAGCCCCTGAATACCTTACCTGAGCCTGGCAATGGTTGGCTGTGTTCACATTCCTGTTTCAAGGACAAACCAGCGTTTCTTTACATGCAGACTTTATACCTCTCCCCTTGTAGTTCTCTGCTTTCCTTCATGTCTCTGTTCAGCTTCTACCTGGTGGCATCGTTCTGAATTCTCTTCTGTGATTTTGCCAGGACTGGTTTCTATTTGGATGATTTAATTGGCTCTGCCATCACTCAGGAAGGCACTAAAAAACCAGGAAACTTCCTGAGGGCCAGCAATTCCTTTTTCCACTGCCAGTGTCCTTCCAATTCCAGCCTGTTTTTAGTTGCTGTCAGGTAGTTTCCTTTTATATTCTGTCTAGACCTTAGTAGTTATATGTGGGACAGATGGTCCAATGTTCTGTTTCTAGTAATTTCAGGATGCAGCTCCTAGAAGTGGGACTTAATTTTGCTAGTCTTTTTATTGAACCATGATATGCCATGGATGTGCACACACACACAGCACATCTCCTCCCAAGTAGTTGGCCACAAAGTGACATGACAGAGATGAGAGACCCATGCTGAGCCCCTTCCCAGCCCTTTGCCCACTCTGACACGCCTCTCCAAAGCAGCTGCTCTCCTTCCTTCTAGTGCCCCAGGCTCCTTGTACTTATTGCTGAACTTCACTTAAGTTCATTGGTTTTGCTTTTTGTCTGACCTCTGTCTTTGTGAGCTCATTCTAAGTATGTGAATAATTTGCTATCTTTACCACTTTAATGTATTTTTTAAAGAATTTATTGATTTTTTATTAACTTCCATGATTGTAGATGATATCCCATGGTAATGCCCTCCCTCTCCCCACTTTCCCCTTTGAAATTCCGTTCTCCATCATATCCCCTCCCCCTCTCAATCAGTCTCTTTTATTTTGATGCTGTGATCTTTTCCTCCTATTTAATATATTTTATTGTGTGGATTTACTGCAAATCATTTACTCTTTGTGTGGTGGCAAGACATTACCACCAGTTTGGGGCTGGTAGAAAATACCTGTTTTGGTTTAAAAAATTATTTACAAATAGGAGTGGGGGGGGGGAGAGGAGGAAGGGGGAGAGACAGAGAGAACACATGTGCATGTGAGAGCTCACATCATGGCCTCCTGCCACTGCAAACCAATTCTAGATGCATGCATCTCTTTGTGTATCTGGCTCAATGTGAGTACTGGGGATTTAAACCTGGGCCATCAGGTGTTGCAGGCAAACTTGTTTAACTGATGAACTCTCTCCAGCCCCTGTTCTCTGACACCCCCCCCAAAAAAAAACCACCCTTTTTAACACTTCTTCATGTCTTTTGGTACATGCTTGCATGTACTCCTATAGCTGTAGTAGATAGTGCCATACAGTTGATCCCATGGCACTACTTAACTACTTTTTTGAAGTAATAAACATCAGATTTTAACATTAGGAAATGGGAACTGAAGAGTTAATGCAAACACAATTTATCATTCTTTCTACATGCTAACTTTTTTCTTGACATTTTTTAATTGCCAGCTTCCATACTTATAGATAGTAAACCATGATAATTCCCTCCCCTCCCCCACTTACCCCTTCACAAATCCACTCCATCTTATCCTCTCCCTGTCTCCATTAGTCTCTCTTTTATTTGCTGTCATCATCTTTTCCTCCTACTATGAGGTCTTTTGAAGGAAGTGCCGGCGCTGTAAGGTCATGGATATAGAGACCAGTTTCTGTCTGGGCGATTGCATTGTAAGCAGTTTGTAAGCAGTCCTACCCTTCCTTTGGCTCTTATATTCTTTCCGCTATCTCTTCTGCAATGGACCCTGAGCCTTGGAAGGTGTGATAGAGATGTTTCATTCTTTCGGCATGTCTTCTCAGCACTATGGTACCTTTTGTGTCATCCTAGGGGTCCCTGTCATCTGAAAAGGGAAGCTTCTCTAACTAAAAGGGAGAGTAGCATTAATATAATATATGGGTATGAACATTAACAGAAGTGCTTACAGGGCAGTTTGGTGGACATAATATATGCATTTAGCCAGACAAGAGCAGGTGTAACATTCCTAATGCGCATGACCTCCCCCACCGTAGGCTTTTGATGAGGTTTTCAGTACCAGGCATGCACTACCTGCCATGGAGCAGGTCTCCAGTCCAGTTAGAGAGCAGTTGGTTTCCCCATAACAGACATGCCACTGTTGCACCTGTTGCTTCATTTGGCCTTACTGGCCAAACTTGAGGCTTATAGTGGTCACTGTTTTCACCACTGATGGCCTCTGTCTCCCATAGGGCTGTATGTAGTGCAGCTTTTTCCAGCTTGCAGTTAGCTTGTATACAGGGAAGAAATTTTCAGCTCAGCCCCAGTTTGATTGCTCAGTGACCTTGTAGCTTAGGCTCCACATGCTAACTTTTAATGTTTGGTCAATAAATTGGCTTTTTAAAAAAAGTATTTTATTTTTTCTTTTAAAAATATTTTGTTTTTATTTATCTGAGAGAGTGTCAGGGTGGAGGGAGGGAAGAGGGAGAGGATGGGTGTGCCAGGGCTACAAACAAGCTCCAGATGCGTGTGCTACCTTGTGCACCTGGCTTACATGGATCTTGGGGAACCAAACTGGAGTCCTTTGGCTTTGCAGGAAAGTACCTTTACTGCTAAGCCATCTCTCTAGTCCAAAGTTTTTTGTTTTTATTTAGTTATTAGGGAGGGAGGGGGAGAGAGGATGAAGAAGTAAATATGGGCACACCAGAGCCTCTAGTCCCTGCAAACTCCAGACACGTGAGCCACCACATAGGCAAGTGCTTTAACCACTAAGCCATCTTTCCAGCCCCTAAATTGACATTTTGATAATAGAAAGTTAACAACCTATAATCACTTGTTTGCTTGCCTTCTATAAGTTAATGAATTTTAGTGATATAATTTAAAAAATATTTTATTTTTATTTATTTATTTGAGAGAGAGAAAGAGGCAGAGAGGCAGAGAGAAAAAAAAAAGAGAGAGAGATAGAGAAAGAAAATGGGCGCCAGGGCTTCCAGCCACTGTAAACAAACTCCAGATACATGCGCCACCTTGTGTATCTGGCTTACATGGGTACTGGTGAATCGAACCAAGGACCTTTGGCTATGAAGGCAAGTGCTTTACTGCTAAGCCATCTCTTCAGCCCTTTAGTGGTATAATTTATGTGGTTGTGGTTGCCATTCTCAGATCTGTCATAGACAGTCGTATAAGGCATTTTGTATAGTTTATAGTCATACATGTTCTGCTAACATTAATGGATTTATCATGCTTATGGTCCAGGGATATATAACTTGTCTGCTGCCCTAAAAGGTGTTTGTTGCAACCTGTTTGTCTTGTGTTTGGGTGAGATTGGGAAATTGTATGCAATATGTAAAAACAAAACAAAAACAGTAAGACTACTCCCACTGAAATTTGAATTTCATACGATTTCAGGGTGTCTTAAAAATCATATTTTTTTATTTTCTAGCCACTTGAAAAATATGAAAAATGTATTTGTCTACTAGAGCTGCTATAATGAAGTACCACAAACTGGGTGATTTAAAAGACAGAATCTGAGAGCTAGAAGTCCAAGATAATTTCTTGGCAGGTTGGCCATGGTGGGAAGCTCTTTCCCAAGCCTCTCTCCATGTCTTGTGGATGGTGGTTTTCTCTTCTGTGTGTCTTTCCAAGTTCTAATGTCTGCTTTCTATTTATTTATTTATTTTTTATTTTTCGAGGTAGGGTCTCACTCTAGCCCAGGCTGACCTGGAATTCACTGTGAAGTCATAGAGTGGTCTTGAGCTCGTGGTGATCCTCGTGACCTCTGCCTCCCAAGTGCTGGGGTTAAAGGTGTGTGCCACCACGCCCAGCTAAATGTCTGCTTTTCATAAGGATCTTTAAAGATTATATCCAGAGGCTTTACTGCTTACTGTCTCTCGTTATTTTGGTTTTGTTGGTTTTTGAGGTAGGGTCTTGGTTTAGCCCAGACTTGACCTGGAGTTCACTGTGTAGTCTTAGGCAGAGGCGTCATTTCTGAATGTAGAAAATACATTTATCTATAAATATACTTTTTCAATTTTACTTTCATGGTCTTTGTAAGTTTATTTCACAAACTTTTTACTGTGTGACTGTTGGGAAAATTGCTAGTTTAATATATGTAGCTGTGTTTATTACTTTCTCATTGCTGTAATCAGGTACCTGCTTAAAAAGCCTCCAGGAATTTGGGTTTATTTTGGCTCCCAGTTGAGAGAACAGGGAAGCTTCGCACGACAGCAGCAGGAGTCACATTGCACGTATTATCAGGAAACCAGGGACAGCTGGTGCTCAGCTCACACTCTTCCTTCAGTCCTGGACCCCAGCCCATGGGATGATGCCACCCACATTCAGAGGGGCTCTTCCACTTCACTTGAACCTTTCTGAAAACACCTTCACAGACATATCAAGAAGTGTGTTAACCTTGGTGAATGTGAATCTACTTATGCTGACAGTAAATATTAATTATCACAGTAATGTAATAGGAGAAAGTGAGGAGGAAATTGGCTGTTTTACAATGGGTTAATACACTGTTGGGGAAGAAAAGCAGAAACAAAGTCAGCTCATGTTACTAGTTATACATGTTTTATTTTCATTTCCTTGGCAACTTTTCAAATCCTATGGGCTCTGATATTTTTTTCTTGTCTTCAAGTTCAAAAGGTATTTCCATCTTATTATTTCTTAGTATAGTCTGTTAGGTAAAGTTGCTGTTAGCTCCTTTTTTTAAAAAAGTTTTTTTTTTTTTTTTAGCCGGGTATGGTGGTTTATGCCTTTAAATTTATTTTATTTTATTTTATTTTATTTTATTTTATTTTATTTTATTTTATTTTATTTTATTTTATTTTATTTTATTCATGAGAGAGAGAGAGAGAGAGAGAGAGGGAAAGAGAAATAAAGAAAGAAAGAAAGAAACGGAATGGGCACACCAGGGCCTGTAGCCAGTGCAAATGAACTCCAGATGCATGTGCCACCTTGTGCATCTGGTGTACATGGGTCCTGGGGAATTGAACCTGGGTCCTTTGGCTTTGCAGACAAATAGCAGGCAACTGCTTAGCCATCTCTCCAGTCCTGCTGTTAGCTCCTGATCTTACTGCCTGTGAATGTTAAGTGAAGGCATTCATTCTTGTAGCATTATTGTAAATTAAGTCTAAAAGGTTATGAAATAAAGATCCTTCTTGATTTGCTGACAACAAATGGAAGAAAGTATAGAAAAAGAGTCTTATCATGTATCTATGATCTTGTAATTTATTTGATTGCAGCATTTCATTTTTTCCTAACCCTAACCCTATGACTGCACCCTATTTCTTGTGGCTGATGTACTTGAAGTGACTGGTTTGTGTAACTGGTCTGTGGAGTTTTGGAGGTGGTAATGCGATAGTTAATTTTGTTTATGGTTAAGCTTTCCTGTCAGCCTATACCTTAAAACTCTATAATGACATGCAGCCAACATGTGTCCCTTAAGGTCTTTAAATTGGAGGCTAGGGGCATTTTGGGGTGTGCTAGAGCATTGAGCTGCTTTTGTGTATTGTTGACTGGGTATTGTATGTGGCTGTGTCCCTGTTGGTTTGGAATGGGACAATCACTGCATGGTCTTTTTGCCTTGTTTTTGAGATTCAAATGCACACACATACAAATTGGCTACTTGAAATTACTTACTTTAGATGTTTGCTTTTATGGATGTTTATTAAATTCATTTGCTTTGAATCCACTGTGACTCTGCAAGTGTTTAGATTATGTGCAGAATTATATTCTTGCAAGGATCATTTCCTTGAGTGGCACATGGATCCTGAGCACTAATATTTATGCAAGTACTTCATGTATGTGAAAGGAAGGCTGGAGAGCTCTTTCAGCATGCATACATATGTATATACACACACGTATATAAAAGATATTCTTGGAAATGAATTTCATCAATGGGAATAAATGAGAGATTTGTTTATTCTCATTGTAGCCAGGTCATCATACTTTTTGTTTTTTGAGGTAGGGTCTCACTGTGGTCCAGGCTGACCTGGAATTAACTCTGTAGTCTCAGGGTGGCCTTGAACTCATGGCGATCCTCCTACCTCTGCCTCCCGAGTGCTCAACTTCTTTTTTCTTTGTTTGTTTATTTTCATTTACTCATTTGAGAGCGACAGAGAAAAGGGGGGGGAGGGAGGATGAGAATGAGAATGAGAATATGGGTGCACCAGGGCCTCCAGCCACTGAAAATGAACTCCAGATGCGAGCGCCCCCTTGTCCATCTGGCTAGCATGGGTCCTGGGAATCCAGCCTCAAACAGGTCCTCAGGCTTCACAGTTAAGTGCTTAACTGCTAAGCCATCTCTCCAGCCCTCATCATACTTCTTTCTGGGGACCATTGTTTTCATGTGCAACATTTTTTTATTTATTGCTATTTATGCATTTTGCAGTATTGGGCATTGAACCTAGCTTTGGCTTCATCTTCTCCCAGTGAGTCACACCCCTAGTCTTAGTGCAGCCCTATATATTATTCTGTAGATACTTGTTACGAACTTGGGGTTACTATGGAGATCAAGTATTTCCTTAGCTACTGGTGAGGTGAGCTGTTTAAAAAATGTTTTTATTTATTCATTTGTGAAGAGAGAGAGAGAATGAGAAAGTGTATGTGTGTGGTGTGGATGGTTGGATAGATGGCATGCAAGGGCCTTCTGCAGCAAACAGACTCCAGATGCATGTTCCACGTTGTGTATCTGGCTTTATGTAGGTACTGGGGACTTGAACCCAGACTGTCAGGCCTTGCAAACAAGTGCCTTTAACCACTGGGACATTTTTCTAGCCCTAGGTAGTTCTTTTTTTTTTGAGACTGGGAAATGTAAGAGAGAGGAAGCATGTTCATATCCTGTTAGATTGCTCTGAAAGTGATTCATGCTGGGCTGGATGTTCGGGTTTCTTAGAGTGGTAAGGAAGCGGCACTGGATAGTTGTAGGGGTGGAAGAAGGCCCCATCCTCATGTTCTCAGTGAGGTTCTTAGACACCTCGGGAAGTGTCTTATTATGTAGCTCACTACTCCAGATAATTTTTCCCCCAACCCTGTGAATTCATTCCACAGACAGGGAATTAGAGTGATTGTATGGTACTTTGTACCTGGAACAGATTTTGAGGAAAGCCCACTACCCTCAAAAACAGAAGGGGAGAAGGAGGGAGAGAAAAACAAGGAAACGAGGAGACAGAAACCTGGCAGTTCTTTCCTAGTCTGGCTTGAGCTGGCCCCAGGGACCAAGATGGGGTAGGTTCAGGACTTAGTATGGGGACATCACTGGCACTTGATAGCACTAACGAGTGAGACAGGTGACCCTGGAGTTGACAGAATCACCACCACTCCCTAACTATGGAAGTGAACTACTTCAGGCTAACGCTGCATCCTGGACTCTTGGTCCTAAGGCTTGGTGTAGCCTGCAGCAGGACAGCACACCTATCCCCCTCCTGGGCCAGATCCCATCTAGAGCTAGAGAGGGACTGAGGAGTAGTAAGAGTCAGGGATACTGTTTTGGGGCAGAGCCCTGGCATGAGGGAGGGTCTTGGGAGGCTGACTTGCATACCCCAAGGACTCTCACAGTGGGAGACCTGCTCGCCAGGAAGGAGGGCCCTTGCTGTTTGTACAGCTCGAGTCCCCACCGCTCCTATGAAGGCTGTTGCCATAGTGTTCTGGACTATAGTTCTTTCCCAGAGAAGTGACTCTTGCTGACTACAAGCCCAGGAGCCACAAAGAACTCGGCGGCAAAGGTGCTGGAGACTTGATGGTTCTGCTTCCTAGATGGCTTTGTGGCATGTGTCTGGCTTTCCTCCTGGTTTGCTTGTGTGTTGGTTGGCAGCCTCACCTCCTGCTGGCACTGTGGGATGTCTTTCCTCTCATTCTGTATTTGTTTAATTAATTGAATTATTTTTTTGAGGTAGGGGCTCACTCTAACCTAGGCTGACCTGGAATTCACTGTGTAATCTCATGGTGATCTTGAACTCATGGTGATCCTCCTACCTTTGCCTCCCAAGTATTGGGATTAAAGGTGTGCACCACCACGCCTGCCATATTAGACACAGGGCTTGTTGGGGACTTACAACATCCAAAGTGAGAATCATACCTCTAGACTAATGAGCTGACACTGGGTTATCTTTTCTGAGGTTCATTGGAAATGACATGGTCCTGGTACTGGAGTGTTTGTGGGAGTTGCTTTGGGGGAGCTGGGTAGGTGGAAATATGTGTCTCTGTCCTTGGTTGGGATTTTCACCTGGAGTGTAATGGGTGGGGAATTGGAGGTGGGAAGTTAGGGTCTGGTCCTATGCTCCACTGAGGAAGGTGGATGCTTTGTAGAGGTCACCCCCTCTGGGTTTTTAGAGTGGCCTTCCTTCCCCAGGGACTGGGTCTGCTACTCTTTTTAGGACCAATCTTGTCTCTGGGACCAATGACTTTTCAAAGATGGATGCTGTTCTAATACCTGCCTCCTCTATGCGTCCTCTCTGATTCACTGCCTTTTTCTAGAGCAAGTATTTCTCTGGGGCAGGTCTTTTTTTGTGGTGTTGCCCTCCTCAGACACATAGTGTCTTCTCAGTGACTGGAATCATCTCTGGGATATTTACTCTTTTTGGAACTGACTTTATAGCCTGCCTGCCTTCTCAGTCAAGAATGTCTTCTTTGTATTAACCCCTTCTTGAGATCTCTGAGTCAAATCTCTTGGGACACTGAAGTCTTTTTTTGTGAAGCCATTGCCCTTTTTCCTGCTGTCTCCAATGAGGAGGAGGGAGGTTCCAGTTCCTTTGGAGCACATGATCTGTCTAGGGCTGAATCTGTTCCTCCCCACCTTCTCCTCCAGTCAGTCTCCTCTGAGTGGTGTCCTGGGCAGCCCCCACCACCTGCTACTTCTTTTTCCACTCTTGCTGTGTTTTGAGGATGGCCTCTTTGGAGACTGTGGGTGGCAGCTTGGTCACCTCTGCTTTCTCCATGCTAGGCCACCTCTTCCTGTCCTGCAGGTTCCGTTCTAGGTGAGCCCGGGACAGCCCTCCCTGGTGGACTCAGGTTATGTTGTGTGGGTCTGTGTGAGGACCGTATGGGCAGGGAGCCCCGGCCCAGGACCACAAGCTGCTGCTGGTGGCGAGGATCAATATTGGATTCTTTTGAAGTAAATACTGTGTTGGCCCAAAGATGCTGGTTTGGAACTTTTGGTGAGGAAGCTGTGTACAGGGATGAGCCATTAGTGTTAACTAACCACTTTGCTGTATTTCTAGGATTAAAAGCAAAATCTTTGTGTGTGATGTTTTGTATATTTAGCTTGAAAATGTTCACAAGCTTTTAGAGGCTATTTTTGTTCAGGTAAGAGTTAGGATGGTAAAGCATTTACTAAACTGAAATGTTTCTCTTTTCTCCTTTCTCAGTATTCAAAGAAAGGTAAGTGCACAAAAAACCATTAAAGGATTTAATTTTTCAAATGTAGCAGCAAAACCACACTGTAGCTGTCCATGTTTACTTTAAGCTCCTATTTCAAAAGTACACCCGAAGCTTAGAAATAGTCCACCGTAGCGTGCGGGGTTAGCCTGGACTTTCGTACTCGCTTTATCCTGTTGTGTTAGCAGGGATGGGCTAGTACTTTTTTTCGATCTAAAAATTACTTTGTTCTAGAATTGGAAAAGAAAGTTCTAATCTAGTAATGTTCTAATTCCAAGTGGTTGAAAACGTGCTAAGGGAGTTGAATGAGGGTCTTTCACATGCGCCATTGTTGACTGGACTGGGCCTCTTGGAATCTGAAGATGGGCTCTCTGAATGAAAAAAATTTAAAAGGAGTTAAAAGTATATTATGAATTTGGAGAAAATATTGTCTAAACTAATTTATTCAGAACTTACTTTCAGGGATGTTTTTTGTTTTACAGATGTCTTTTCATGAAGGATATGCTTATTAGTAGGGAGTGTTTTTAAAGCTGCCTTGTCCTAGACCAGAAGTTCCATTTTATATGGTTTAATAGTTTGTTTTAGATTTCTGAGTGTTGTGTGCTAACCTTTTAAAAAAAAGATGGTCTCAGGGTCCCAGGGAGGCTGAGATTATGGCCTTTCAATTAAAGAAATATGTGAGTAGCTAGCCGGACGGTCCATCATTGCTAAGGGCAGCGTTGTAGATGCTATTGCCTGTTCTGTCTTTGAGCTTAAACAGTGAGAGGTGGAATTACTGCTGGAGAGTATCTAGTAGCTCTGGGCAAAGCAACACCTTGAATCCTTCCACAGGCTCCTCCTAATGTAATTAGAAAATAAAATAGTTAGGTTGCTGAGCTTTTCCACATTTTAAATCTCCTTAGCTAGAAGGAACCTGCTATAAAGGCTTTGGAATCTAGCAATAGAACACTAAAAATAATTTTCAGCCTTTGGGGCCTTCATAGAGATTTTTAAACCTGGATTAATAGAGATGAGGGAGGATGAAAGCTTCAGTTTTGTAAGAGCAAGGGATTCAAGGAATTTGAGAGGGGAAAGTTTGAAGACTGTATTTTGAATTAAAAAATATTTAATAAAAATTTAAATAATTTATTTTCATTTATTTGAGGGGGTGGGAGAGAGAAAGAGACAGATATATAGAGAGAATGGGCACTCCAGGGCCTCCAGCCACTGCATACATACTCCAGACCCATGTGCCACCTTGTGCATCTGGCTTACATAGGTCTGGGGGAACCAAACTTGGGTCCTTTGGCTTGTAGGCAAGCACCCTTAACTGCTAAATCATCTCCAGTCCTTTTTTGTTTTTGTTTTTCTTTTCTTTTCTTTCTTTCTTTTTTTTTTTTTTTTTGGTGCTAGGGTCTCACTCTAGCTTAGGCTGACTTGGAATTCACTATGTAGTTTCAGGGTGGCCTCAAATTCATGGCAAACCTCCTGCCTCTGCCTCCTAAATGAAGGGATTAAAAGGCATGCACCACCATGCCTGGCTAATTTTCATGTATTTTTATTTGAGAAAGAGAGAAAGAAATAGGCAGATAGAAAAAGAGAGAAGGAATAGGCTTGTCAGGGCTTCCAGCAGCTACAAATGAACTTCAGGCACATGGGCCACCCTGTGCATATGGTTTATGTGGATCTTGTGGAATTGAACTTGGGTCCTTCGGCTTTGCAGTCAAGCATCTTAACCATTAATCCACCTCTCCAGCCCTGTATTTTAAATTTTTTAAAAATTACTTTTATTATTTATTTATCTTTTGACGTAGGGTCTCACTCTGACCCAGGCTGACCTGGAATTCACTGTGTTACCTCAGGCTGGCCTTGAACTCACAGTGTTCCTCCTACCTTTGCCTCCTGAGTGCTGGGATTAAAGGCATGTGCCATTATGCCCAGCTATCACTTTTATTATTACAAACTTTACACTATGAATAAATCATACATTGGTCATATTTCCATTGATTTACACTATTTAAATCTCCTGCCCCCACCCTCATTCCACTGAGGTTCCTCCTCAACAGTGTTTTTGTATTAACTATGAAGTCATGAAAGTAGTCATCAGTCTCAGTGAGGGGCTGGGGAAGAGAGTGACAGTGCTTCGGTGTATGCCTTCCCACCCTGTGGCTCTTACAGTCTTTCTCTTCTGCAGTATTTCCTCAGTCTTGGTGATCTGTTGTATGTTAGATGTCGTCTTTAGTGTGATTTCTCTGCATCTTCTGAATTTCTGCTTTGACGAGCTTTGAGTCTCCTCACTGTCTACCACCATCATCTTGGAGGAGGTTGTCAGGTCAGCAGTGAGAGCAGCACTTGTGCTTAAATCACATTTCCTCTGTAGTGTCTCCTGGACCCTGGCAGATGTGATAGAGATGACTTGTCTTGTGCTAGGCAGTCTGTATTTTGGATCTTAGCAAATGCAGTTTTCTTTTTAAATTATTCCTTAGATAGTATTATGATAAAAAATACCATGGCACTGGAGAGTGCTTAGTGGTTAAGGTGTTTGTCTTGAAGTCTAAGGTCCCAGGTTTGACTTCCCAAAACCCATGTAAGCTAGGTGCACAAGGTCACTCATATACACAAGGTGATGTGTGTGTCTGGAGTTTGATTGTAATGGATAGAGGCCCTGACAAGCCAATAACCTCCCACCCTCCTCATAGAAAAGTATTATGAGGGCTGGACAGATGGCTTAGCAGTTACCATGTTTGTCTGGTTTGTCTGCAAGGCCTAAGGACTCAGGTTCGATTCCCCAGGACCCTGATGAACAAGGTGGCTCATGTGTTTGGAGTTTGTTTGCAGTGGCTGGAGGCCCTGACACACCCATTCTCTCTGTCTGTCTCTGCTTCCCTCTCTCAAATAAATAAATAAAAATCAAAACATTATAAATTTATAAATTTCCTTCTATAGGAATTCCATGAAAACTATAGATCACTGGGGTTTAGGAATTATTAAGTGGTCTATCAGGAGAGTTTGTTCTTTTTTTTTTTTTTATTTCTTTGAGGTAGAGTCTTGCTCTACTCCAGGCTGACCTAGAATTCACTAGGTAGCCTCGAACTCAGTGATCCTCTTACCTCTGCCTCTGGAGTGCTGGGATTAAATGTGTGTGCCACCATGCCTTGCTCTTTTTACTTCTTAATACCCAGCTGAATTTCAGTATTGTTAAAACAGAGTGTTTGGAGGTAGAGGTAGGTGGATCGCCATGAGTTTGAGGCCACCCTGAGACTACATAGTGAATTTCAGGTCAGGCTGGGCTAGAGTGAGACCCTACCTTGAAAAACCACCATACAAACAACCAACCCAGAGTAGCCAATGTTGAATTTTCCATGTTGTCTAAATCATGGCTAGTGAGTTTGTTATCTGTGACATTAGTGTGTGGTTTTCAGCAGTAGACCAATTGTGTGGCTAGGTCACTGGGTTTTGGGAGAGGGTGGGATCACTGTGAGGCCAGTGGGCCTGTGTTAACAAAAGCATTGCTCTTTGTATGTTACGTAAGCAGTCCAGCTTTCTGAAATGTAAATGTCGAACTGTGGTCTTGTGTTAACTGTGCTGCATGAGCCCACCAGTAGTTAGTTCTGTTGTATCAGTATGAAGGTAGTTCTGGTTAAATTGTAAACCCTAGGCTCCTCAGATGCTGCTTATTGTGAGGTCAGTGGATAAAGTAGAGGCACAATAAAGTCTTGTTCTCTTCACTCAGGGACACAGGATGCTTGAGAGGGCCAGAGCACCACTTCAGGCTCCTCTGATGCTTGTGTATGGATTGCATAGGAGCGCATGGTTTTATGGATTGGTGCTGTGAGTCAGCTCCTCTCACCATCCTTTCCCCCTGGAGAATGAAAGCAGAGACAATGCAGAGATACAGCCTCACTGCTGTGCTCCTTTCCTTACCAACCTGAGTATTTGACATGAGGATTTTGGTGTTTAGACTCATGTTTTTGGTCTTAGAGGATGAGGGTCAGGACTAGATTAGTAGAGCTCCTTGTCTGGGCTATACATAAAGATGATTAATACTTATCAGAAGCTTTGTGTCTATATTCATTCATTGTGGCACTTGAGTTTGTGTATGTGTGTTTCTTCTAAATATTTACTGCTGCTTAGGACATTCACTTCCACCATGTAGTGTATGGATTTAAAGCTTCTTGCAGTTCTTGTTAATATATAAGAACTATGCATTACAGAAAGTCCACTGTTCAGAGCATACCTGGAGGGCCAGAGCATTCTAGTTTAATTTTATCCCAGCTTAGCAGCATTATAATTTGATACTCTGAAGAGAATTAACACATTGCATTCTGTTCATCATAATTTTTCATTTATGGAAAGTACCCAGATTACAAATGAATTTATTTTGAAAATATTTTTAACTAGCTATAGCTTTAAAATCTACCTCCAAATATAATTGATGTATACCTTTCATTCTTGACTTTTCCTTTCTCATCTGTATACTAGCAGTTCATGATGTTCAGGAGATTGTCAGGCCTGGCAGTTTCCTGCAGCAGACTTTTTGAAGACTATGGCCATCCTTTGTGGATAAGGCCTTAATAGACCCCGAAAACAGACATTTCAAATTCTGCATTTATGTAATTTTTAACTTGATCACATGAGTGGGGGATATTTGGGATGGTTTTGATACTGCTTGGGACCAAACAGGATTTTACAGGTCATTGAAAAGAATGCATATCTTGATTGAAAAGTGAGGAAGGTTGCACCATAAGGAAGGTTGTGTCCTTTGAGAGATTGTTAGGATGTAGTTCTTTTTTACTTTGGGCTCTAAGCCAAAATACCTGTGAACATTTCTCAGCTGTGCCATTTATACCCTGTTCAAGTGGGTGGGCAAGTCACCAGTAAGCTTTTTAGATTGTGGAGTTATTCCAGGTGTGATGGTGCATACTGATTGTCAGTCTAACAGGACCTAGAGTTACCTGTGAGGGCTATGTAGATTATATAGATTAGATTAGTTTCTGGGACTGTCTGAAGGATTCTTTTTTTTAAAACTTTTTTTTTTGTTTATTTTCATTTATTTATTTGAGAGCGACATAGAGAGAAAGAGGCGGGGGGGGGGAGGGGAGAGTGGGCGCACCAGGGCTTCCAGCCACTGCAAATGAACTCCAGATGCATGCGCCCCCTTGTGCATCTGGCTAATGTGGGTACTGGGGAATCGATCCTTGAACCGGGGTCCTTAGGCTTCACAGGCAAGTGCTTAACCGCTAAGCCATCTCTCTAGCCGAAGGACTCTTTTAAAGAATTTTTTTTACTGACAACTTCCATAATTATAGACAATAAACCATGATAATTTCCTTCCCTTTTGCAACTCCACTCTCCACCCCGAGCCTTGGAAGGTGTAATAGAGATGTTGCGGTGATCTCCCTCTTATTAGTTAGTTTCTTTTTCATTTTGATGTCATCATCTTTTTCTCCTATTCTGAGAATCTTGTGTAGGTAATGCCAGGTACTGCAAGGTTGTGGCCATTTTGTGTCTAGAAGAGTTCAGTACAGTGTAAGTGTTGTAAACAGTTCTGCCCTTCCTTTGGCTATTCCTTCCACCACCTCTTCTGCAATAGACCCAGAGCCATGGAAGGTATGATAGAGATGTTGCAGTGCTGAGCACTCTGCAGTCACTTCTGAGCCCTGTGGTGCCTTTTGAGTCATCCCAGATGTCTGCCATCTGAGAGAAGCTTTTCTAACCAAAATGAGAGTAGCATTAATATGTGAGTATGAACATTATTTAAAGTGCTTACTGGGCAGTTTGGTGAGCATGTTACATGTATTTAGTTAGACACCAGCAGGCATTAGCATTCCTAAGGCTCATGTCTTCCCCCATTATAGGTTTTCAGTATCAGACATGTGTTCCCTCCCATGGAGTGGGCCTCCAGTCCAATTAGCAGTTGGTTTCCTCCATAGCAGACATGCCAATATTGTACCAGTTGTCTCATTTGGCCTAGCTTGCAGTGTCCACTGCTGTTTACTTCCACTGACTTCTCTCTCACGCATAGGGCTGCATGCAGCATATTTAAATTTTTTTTTAATTTTTTATAATTAACAGCTCCCATGATTGTAAACAATATCCCATGATAATTCCCTTCCTCCCCCCATTTTCAATTCCTTTGAAACTCCACTCTCCATCATGTACCCTCCCCCTCTCAATCAGTCTTTTATTTTGATGTCCTGATATTTTCCTCCTGTTATGATGGTCTTGTGTCAGTATTGTCAGGCACTGTGAGGTCATGGATATCCAGGCCATTTTGTGTCTGGAGGAGCACGTTGTAAGGAGTCCTACCCTTCCTTTGGCTCTTACATTCTTTCTGCCACCTCTTCCACAATAGACCCTGAGCCTTGGAAGGTGTGATAGAGATGTTGCAGTTATGAGCACTCCTCTGTCACTTCTTCTCAGCACCGTGATGCCTTCTGAGTCATCTCAAGGTCACTGCCATCTGAAAAGAGAAGGTTCTCTAACCAAAAGTGAGAGTAGCATTAATATGTGGGTATGAACATTAAGAGAAGTGCTTACTGGACATTTTGATAAGCATAGTATATACATTTAGCCAGACAGCAGCAGACATTACACCTCTAGGGCTCATGACTACCCCTGTTGTAGGTTTTCAGTATCAGGGATGTATTCCTTCCCATGGAGTGGGCCTCCAGTCCAGTTAGTGAGCAGTTGGTTTCCCCCATAGCAGACATGCCACTATTGCACCCTTTGGCTCATTTGGCCTGTTTGGCAAATACAAGGCTTCCACTGTAGAGTATCTTCACTGGTGATTTCTCCCTCTCCCATTGAGCTGCATGTAGTGTGGCTTTTTCCAGCTGGTCTACATGGAGGAGGTTTTAAGCTCAGTTCTAAAGCAGGATTTCTCAGTGATCTTGCAGCCCAAGTATGTGCAGTCTTCAGCAGCAGGGTCTTACCGTCTCTTCCTGGTGGGAAACCAAGGGGCAGTGTATTTTTTTTTTCCAGCTTTCTGTCAGCTGGTCTATAGGGAGGAGGTTTTCAGTTCAGCCCCAGCAAGATTTCTTGGTGATCTTGCATCCCAAGCATGTGCATTCTTCAGTGGTAGGGTTTTGCCATCTGTTCCTGGTGGGAAATCAAGAGCCTTGGCAATGGCTTGTAATGTTTTTGGGGCACCAGGGACTTCCCTGGCCAACAACATACTGCAAGGCGTCCCATCCCTGACACTCAAAATTTTCTAGTAACAATTTGTGGCTTCTGGGTGTACCATTGACCAAAAAAGTAGGTTTCCATATGGTTTATTCATACCCTCTTAGATTTTGATTAACCCTCTCCACACCCTTTCTTTACTCAGTCTTGTTCCCTGACCTCATTTAGGCTTTTCCACTCCCAGTAATCTGCTTCATTGACATACATACATACATACATATTCTTATATATATACAATACCATCTCCTTAAGTCTTCTTTTCCTTCCTTCCTCATAACCCCTTTCTAGCTTACTGGCCTCTGCTACTGAGTTTTATTCCAGCTTATGTATAAGTCCAAACATTTGTAGTTAGGATCCACATATGAGAGAGAACATGCGACATTTGGCTTTCTGGGCCGGAGTTACCTCACTTAGTAAAATCCTTTCCAGATCCATCCATTTCCCTACAAATTTCATGATTTTGTTTTCCTTTACTGTGGAATAGAACTCTATTGTACATATGTACCACATTGTTATTATCTCCTCATCAGTTGAGGAACATCTAGGCTGGTTGCATTTCCTAGCTATTGTGAATCGAGCAATAATAAACATGGTTGAGCAATTATCTCTAAGGAGTGAGACGAGTCCTTAAGATACATGCCTAGGAGTGGTATAGCTGGATCATATGGTAAATCTATTTTTAGGTTGCCTCAGGAACCTCCACACTGATTTCCACAATGGCTATACCAATTTATATTCCCACCAACAGTGTAAAAGGGTTCCTCTCTTTCTGCATCCTTGCCAGCATTTATTTATTGTCATTTGTTTTCTTTTTTGGTTTTTCGAGGTAGGTCTAGCCCAGACTGACATGGAATTCACTGTGTAGTGTAAGAACAGCCTCTAACCCACAGTGATCCTCCTACCTCTGCCTCCCAAGTGCTGGGATTAAAGGCGAATGTATGCCATCATGCCCGGCTAAAAATTGTAGTTAAAAAAAATTTAATCAGCTGGGCATGGTGGCGCATGCCTTCTATCTCAGCACTCGGGAGGCAGAGGTAGGAGGATCACCAAGAGTTTGAAGCCACCCTGAGACTACATAGTGAATTTCAGGAAAGCCTGGGCTAGAGGGAGACCCTATCTGGGTGGTGGTGGTGGGGGGGAAGGAATTAATCAATTTATTTATTTTAAATATTTTATTATTTATTTGAGAGAAAGAAGGGAGAGAATAGATGTGCACCAGGGCCTCTAGTCACTGCAAGTGAACTCTTGCTGCATGGCTGGGTCCTGGGGAATTGAACCTGGGTCCTTTGGCTTTGCACCTTAATCTCTAAAACAGTTCTTCAGCCCCCAAAACATAGTTTTGAGCATAGCAAATGAACAATTTTTTGTGGGTATACATGCATGCATACGTGCATCTGTGTAGAGGCCAGGGTACAACCTTGGATGTCATTTCCTCATCTGCCTGGCTGTTCACCATTTTTGAGACAGTCTTGGTTGGCTTGGAACTTGCCAAATTGGTTAGACTGGTTGGTCAGTCTGCCCCAGGTATCTGCCTGCTTTTGCTTCTTTGGTGTTGGGATTACTGGTGCACACCACCATCATGCTTAGCATTTACATGGTTCTGGGAATCAAAGGCAGGTCCTTAGGCTTCATTGTAAACACTTTACCAACTAAGTTGTCTACCCAGCTCATAAAATGTTTTCTTTTTAAATTTTTGTTTATTTTTATTTATTTATATGAGAGCAACAGAGAGAGAAAGAGGCAGATAGAGAATGGGTGCCCCAGGGCTTCCAGCCACTGCAAATGAACTCCAGACGCGTGCTCCCCCTTGTGGCTAACGTAGGTCCTGGGGAATTGAGCCTTGAACCAGGGTCCTTAAGCGTCACAGGCAAGCGAATAATCACTAAGCCATTTCTCCAGCCCTCATAAAATATTTAAGTCCAAAGAATCTGCCCATACTCTTCAGCCCTGAGTACTACAACCAAACTAGATGTTAAGAAAACTAATGCTAGATTTAAATTGGTGAGTAATGTCATCTTTGACAAGCCAATTAAATGTGTGGCCTTGTTAAACTGCCTTGTTGGTTTGAATGACTGAATCCTAAAACAATAGTAGTTGCTTAGGCAGGACTAGTGACTTATGTTTTGAAGGCTCTTCCACTTCCATAGCAGTACCATGGATCATTCACACTTGTGCTTAGTAAATGCTGAAGTGAGAATGCCATGCCACGGGTTTTGTAACCAAGAGCTGTTGGTGTAGATCACACTTCTGTTCAGGAAGCTGGTAATGCAGAGTCATCTGGTTAGCACTGTATAGCATAACCGGTATTTTAAGGGATTAGGACATGTGGCATTGCCGCGAGAAAGTTCCTTTGGTTTGTCTTTTAAGTCATTTTCTTGAATTTGAAAGTATCAAAATTGCACAGTAATGGAAGTAATTCTTTTGTAAGAGTACATCAGTGCTTCCTCTTAGTTTAAGAGAAATGTGCTTAACTGTTCCTGGCATGTGTGAGAATCTGTATTAAATATGTAATAATCATCTTGACTTTTTTTAAAAAATCAAAATCATTAGTTCTTTGTACCAGCTAACATGTTTGCTCTGTACTATTAAAAGAAATATCTTGTAATTAAGTTAACTTTTATGTATAGTATGAAAAAGGTCATATCAGATTGGAACTTGTTATCTTGGAAAAGGTCTTCTGAGACAAATACAAATTCACCTGATGTTTCATGATGGGAAGAATCTCGTCAAGGCTAAGTCAACACAAATGTAGAATTGTCCTTTATTCAGTTGGAGAATGGTCTGGTGTGGGATGTGTTTGTTTTGGTTGTCTCTCAAGACTGTCCTTTTCTAGACATTTCATAAAAGTGGAGTCATATTGCCTTTCTTCCTCAACTGACTGCTGCTCCCACAGTGCACCACCCACAATCCCAATGGGGATGGCCTGCATCCCCAACGAGGATGGTCTCTGGAGGGCGGGGCAGGGATGAGGGAAAGGATGGTACTACCATGTGCTGCTTACATACTGAATATGTCCTTAACTAATAAAACCAAAAGTGGAGTCATATACTGTATAGTTTGTTGTGATCACTTCCTGTACTTAAATGTGAACTTTCAAGGTTCTCCAGCACTGTAGCATGCATTCTGTCAGTAGTTCTTTTTATGAACAAGTGCAGTACCATTGCATGAATATACTACACTTTCTTTACCCACCCAGGTAGTAGGCATTTCATTTTTCCCCCCATAATGCAGCACCACAATACTCGAAGCAAGGTATTTAACAGTTAAGAGACTTCATTGCTTTCCTTATAATAATGTGGCAGAAAAGTCAAACAACATGAATAGGGAACACAAAACTTGAATAATACTGTAAAACAACAAGAGTTAACATTTTGTAACAGACTTCATTTTTAAAGAAAACCGTTAAGTGCACAGTGAACATACTCCAGGTTAGACTATATGAGACTAAAACAAGTCTCAGTACATTAAAAAGGTTAGAAGTCACAGAAATTATGCTCTCTGTCCATACGGAATAGAATTGGAAAGTAGTACCAGGAAGGACTCTGGGAAACTCAGTGTGAACATACAACAAGACACTTCTGAGCCATGTCCGTGTCAGCGGAGACGTGAAAAGACAAAGCAGGGATTGCTGTGAGGTGCAAGAGCGCAACCACAGCGCATGAACGCTGGGTTGATGGAGGACGAGGGAGGCCAACCTCCCTGGAGACTAGAACAGAATCAGTGCATAGACATAGGAAAACTAGATGGAAAATCAGTGAAACCAAACCCGGTTCTTGGAAGAGAGAACCTAGTCAACACACTTTATCTCAGTGAACCAGTTGCAGAGAGGAGAGTGAGTAGACTTAGACTTGAAAGAAGGGATGGCACTGCCCACCTTATGGAAATAAAAGGACAAGCTAGTGCCTGTGTGCCATCGGTGTGCAGTGCCAATGTCTTTAGACAGTGAGCTCTTCTGTGTAGTATGATACTCACACGATCGAATTTCTGTGATCTCCGTGACTGTGTCTGACGCGCTGCTGCACCGCACTGCCCGCCGATGGGTCGGGGTGGTATTCCTCCCTGTCACTTAAACCCAGGCAACCACTGATCTCTTACTGTCTCCGTAGGTTTCCCTTTCCTAGCATGCTAAACCATTGGAATCCTGTAGTAATGTACGTAGTCTTCTTACACTCGTCTTCATTTGGCACTATCCTCTAAGATCTCTCCATTTCTTTTCATGGCTCCATGTGCCATGGATTCTCAGCACGTCGTCATTGTTGCTGCTGATCCATGGGCCGGTTGCTTCCACAGTCAGCAGTTGGAAATGAAGCTGCTGTGAGCATTGGTGTAGCTTTTCAGCTCACTTGGGTACATACCAGGGAGCATGTTTGCTGGCTGCATGGTGATGTTTTCTTTAGTAGGAAACTGCCCGACGTTATTCAGAGAACCTTTTTTTTTTTTTAATTTGCATTGCTGTCAAAAAGAAGTGAAGGATTCTATTCTCCACATCCTTGATAGTTTTAGTGTTTTGGTTATTCTGATAGACATATGGTGGAGTCTCAGTGTTTTTATTAGCAAACATAAGATACCATCATTTCATATTACTTGCCATTTGTATGTCTTGTCCTCTTCTTCCTGCCACCAGTGCTGGGCTCTGAACCAGGCCTTGGGCATGCATGGTAAGCAAGCACTTGATGCCTTTGCTAAGATGTGTGTTTAGGCCTTTTGTCCATTTTTTTAATACTTATTCTTTTATGGGGGTGGGGTGTTTCAAGGTAGGGTCTCACTCTAACCTAGGCTAACCTGGAATTTACTACTCAGTTCTCAGACTGGCCTCAAACTCATAGCAGTCCTCCTCCTCCAGCCTCCCAAGTGTTGGGATTGAAGGCGTGTGCCACCATGCCCAGCTTATCCTTTGTTTTAAAAACAGGGCTTCATTTTATTTTTGAGTTTAAAGCATTTGTGGACTTTTATTTTAGTTTTTTGAGGTAGGATCTCACTCTAGCCCAGGCCGACCTGGAATTCACTATGGAGTCTCAAGGTGGCTTTGAACTCACGGCGATCTTTTTACCTCTGCCTCCAGAGTTGTGAATTTTTTAAAATATATTTTTATTAATACTAAAATTTTTTTATTTAATTTTCTTTATTTGCTTGAGATAGACAGACAGAAAAAGAGGGAGAGAGAGAATGAGTGCACCAGGGCCTCCAGCCATTGCAAACGAACTCCAGGTGGCATGCACTATCTTGCGCATCTGGCTTACATGGGTATTGGGGAATTGAGCCTTGAACTGGGGTCCTTAGGGTTCAAAGGCAAACACTTAACTGCTAAGCCATCTCTCAAACCCCTATTTGTGTATTTTTGATCAAAATCTTTCATTATAAGCCGGGTGTGGTGGCTCCTACCTTTAATCCCAGCACTTGGGAGGCAGAGGTAGTAGGATCACCATGAGTTTGAGGCCATCCTGAGACTCCATAGTGAATTCCAGGTCAGCCTGAGCTAGAGTGAAATCCTAGCTTTAAAAAACAAAAACAAAACAAAACAAAAAACCAAAACCTTTCATTATAGAATAATGTAAAGGAAATTAGAATAATCTTGTGAATTACCTTTGTATCCAGATGGAGCTCCAGGTGTTACTAATTTGTGTTCAGTTTGCTTTTGTTTATATCTAACAAATCACTTTTGAGGAAATGCTAACCATCTATTTGTATAACTTTAGATTTTGATCTTCTGACATCAATACTATTATCACTCTTGAAGTAATTACCATTAATACTCTAATATCACAGATAAATCTTACGTTGAGGGCTGGAGAAATGGCTTAGTGGTTAAGGCATTTGCCTGAGAAGCCAAAGGACCCAGGTTTGATTCCCCAGTACCCACATAAGCCAGATGTAGGACACATGCATCTGGAGTTCGTTTGCAGTGGCTGGAGGCCTTGGTGTGCTCATTTGTTCTCTCTTTCTGTCTCCTCTGTCTCTCTCTCTCTGCTTGCAAATAAATAAATTTAAAAAAATCTGATATTGGTGGATTGAAATGCAGTAAAGCTTTGTATATTGCTTTTGTATCAAGCAGTCTTGCTCAGCTTACTTTCCAGTGCTAATGATTCATAGAGGAGTTTGGGTTTTCTGCTTACATAGTCAAATAGTCTTTAATTTCTGTACTTTCTACTGGGTTTTCTCTTTTATTGCACTGACTAGCCTGCTTTGTATTGAGTAGATGTATAAACATCATGATAATAATTATATTTGTTTTATTTTTAAATTTAATTTATTTGCGGGGGTGGGGGGAGAGAGAGAAAGAGAAAGACAGAGTGGGCACGCCAGGGCCTTTAGCCAGTGCAAATGAACTCCAGACGCATGTGCCCCCTTGTACATGGGTATTGGGGAATCAAAACTGAATCCTTTGGCTTTGCAGGCAAGCACCTTAACTGCTAAGCCATCTTTCTAGCTCCTTATTTTTTATTTGAAATAGAAAGTTCTGAGCTTACTATTAAGCTTAATGTTTGTTTTATTATTTTAAAAGATATTTTTAGCTGGGTGTGGTGTCACATGCCTTTAATCCAAGCACTTGGGAGGCAGAGGTAGGAGGATTGCCATGAGTTTGAGGCCAGCTTGAGATTACATAGTGAATTCCAGGTCAGCCTGGGCTAGAATGAGACTGTCTCAAAAAACCAAAAAAATTGTTTGTGTGTGTGTGTGTGTGTGTGTGTGTGTGTGTGTGTGTGTGTGTGTGTGTATGTATGTATGTATGTATGTATCTATCTATCTATCTATCTATCTATCTATCTATCTATCTATCATCTATAATTTGACGGGGGGGGGAGAGAGAAGGAAAGAGCGTGGGTTGTTCTCCAGGGCCTCCAACTCTAGATGCATGCAGCACTTTGTGTATCTGATGTTACATGGTTACTGGGGAATTGAACCCAGGACATCAGGTTTTGCAACCAAGTCCTTTTAATCACAGAGCTATTTCTCCTGCTGGGAGAGGGAGAGAGGGGAGAGGATGAATGAATTGGCATGTCTTAGCCACTGCAATTGAACTCCAGATGCTTATGCCACCTAGTGTGCATGTGCGACCATGCACTTATGTCACCTTTGTGCAGCTGGCTTACATGGGATCAGGAGAGAGATCAAACCTGGGTCCTTAGGCTTTGCAGATAATTGCCTTAACTGCTAAGGCATCTTTTGAGCCCCATATTTTTTTTTAAACAGTTTACTTTTTTTCTGAATAAGGAAATTTTCTTCTGCTCTCTATGAATTCTTCACATCATGGTTACATATTAATTTTATCTGATTCTTTGTCTTCATCTGTTAAATTGCTCATATCTTTTCCTGTTTTATGAAGTTATGTGATCTGTGCCATTAATGTTTGGTAAGCTAATTTTGGATTATCAGAGTATTAAAAAAAATTTTTTTTGGTTTATTTTTATTTTATTTATTTGAGAGTGACAGAGAAAGAGGCAGAGAGAGAGAGAGAGAGAATGGTCGCACCAGGGTCTTCAGCCACTACAAACGAACTCCAGGTGCATGTGTGCCCCCTTGTGCATCTGGCTATTGTGGCTCCTGGGGAATCGAGCCTTGAACTGGGGTCCTTAGGCTTCATAGGCAAGCGCTTAACCGCTAAGCCATCTCTCCAGCCCTATCAGAGTATTTTTATTGCCTATAGTTTTTTTTTTTTTTTTTGCTAGGGTGTGGTATGGTGTGTGTATGCCCTTGCAGCCTTCCGTGTGCTTGCCTGTGGTGGGTGGAGCAGAATGTCTGGTGTCCCACTCTGTTGTTGTTCTGCACACTCACATTTTAAGCCAGAGTCCACTGATATTAGAGCTTGCCCTGCCCCCCAAGCCCAGACCACTGCCTGATCTTTGCTCCCTTTTGCAGAGCTGGGCTTGCAGGTGTGTTTGGCTATACCCAGCTGTTTATGTGGGATCTGGAGATTTGAACTCAGGTGGTGGCAGATTCACTTAGGCCCTCATGCTTATACGGGAAGCACACTTAACCAATGATCCATCTCGCCATCCTGGATATAGTCTTTTATTGTTAAGTTGCTTTTTGTTGAAAAACAAAGCAAAAGAAAAGAAAAAACCCAAAACCTTATTGATTTACATGCCAGGGATGGGTGTAGGGAAAGAATAGTGCCAGGGCCTTTTGTCTGCTGCATATGAACTCCAGATGCATGTGCCACTTTCTGCATCTGGCTTTGCATGGGTACTGGGGAATCAAACTCAGGCTGTCAGGCTTTTCAAGCAAATGCCTTTAACTGCTGAGCCATTTCTCTAGCCTGTTTTGATTTTAAAGTTTTATTTCTTTTCTTTGCATCTAAGGCCATGTGTAATGTCCTTTTTTAAATTTTGGTATGAGATTTATGTTGACCTCAAATGAGTTGATTAGGGTTGCTTTGCTTTTTTCTTTTGTGTTTAAGAGTGCCTTAATTCTTTATGGAAATTTCCACCAAGGTCACCTGAAGTTACATGAACATCTTCACTTTCAATGAAGCTTATATTTATAAATTTATTTTCCTGTTTTTTTTTTTTTTTTTTTTTTTTTGGTTTTTCGAAGTAGGGTCTCACTCTAGCCCAGACTGACCTGGAATTCACTATTAGTCTCAGGGTGGCTTCGAACTCAGGTGATCTTCCTACCTCTGCCTCCTGAGTGCTGGGATTAAAGGCATGCGCCACCATGCCCGGCTATTTTCCTTTTTAATTACAAGATTGGTAAGATTTTCTATTCTCAATCTTGGCACTTTTTTTATTCTTCAAGTTTACATTTAAATTTTACTGACATGATATCTTTAATATTCTCTATAAATTTATATGATTTATAAAGTAAATGTTAAATTTTTGGCTTCATGAATATACACACACACATACATATGTAGTATCTGACAATATATCCATGCGATTATCAGATCATGATAAAGAATATTTCTAACACTTATGTAGGCCCCTCCCTGCCCTACAAATCATCACTATTTGATCTGTTGTTACATACTTAGCTTGATATATTTTACACATCATCTAGCTGGAATCATTGTGCTTGGTTTCTTTGCTCAGCATTGTCTCTACAGAAGTCACTTTGGTTGCAGTTAGTCAGTAGTGCTTACTCCATTTTGTGAACACCCACAGTATATATTCTTGTGCAGGTGGACATTGCTGTTTCAAAATTTGGTAGGAATAGTGGTGCTGTAACTGTTGCTTTGTATGCATACCTCTTGGTAGGCACACAGTCATTTCTCATGGGCCCATATACTTGTGTGTGTGGGCGGTTGGATGGGGGGGGGGTTAGAGAATGAGAATTGATAAGGCATTGGCTATGCTTAGCTTTGGCTGTAGTGGCTGGACCAGTTTTGCTCTCCCACAATGAGCTTATCGGTTTCCAGTGCACTCCTTTGTTTTCAGTGTTTGAAATTTGGTTATTTTGTTGGAGGCACATGGGTATGATGCTGTGATGATAATGATGATTGGGTGGGTGTTACCATATCAGTGTTAGGGATTGAGCCCAACCCTTATACATTCTAGGCAAGTGTTCTACCTGCTGAGTTACATTCCTAGACTCGCATTGTGATTTTAATTTGCATTCTCTAATACTAGTCTAATGATATGGACCTGGTTTCTATTTGACTATTTGCCTCTGTGTCCACATTAAAAATATTATTTATTTATTTGAGAGAAAGGGAAGAAGGAAGAGTGGGAGTGGCCAAAAGAGGAGAGGGAGGGAAAAGAATGGGGATACCAGGGCCTCTAGCCACTGTAAATGAGCTCCAAATCATGTGACTCTTTGTGTATCTGTCTTGAAGTGTGTACTGGGGAGTTGAACCTGGGCAAGCAGGCTTTGCAAGGAAGTGCCTCTAACAGCTAAGCCAGCCCAACATCCACATTTATTTTATTTTAATTTTTTAATTAAAATTTTATTTTGTTTATTTATTTGAGAGTGACACACACACACACACACACACACACACACACAGAAAGAGAGAGAGAGAATGAATGGGTGTGCCAGGGCCTCCAGCCACTGCAAATGAACTCCAGATGTGTGTGCTCTTGTGCATCTGGCTAACATGGTCCTGGGGAATGGAGCCTTGAACTGGGGTCCTTAGGCTTCACAGGCAAGTGCTTAACCGTTAAGCCATCTCTCCAGCTCTTATTTTTAATTTTTATTTATTTGAGAGAGACAGACAAAGAGGTGGAGAGAGAGAGAGGGAGGGAGAGTGGGAGAGAATGGGTGCACCAGGGCCTCCAGCCACTGTAAACGGACTCCAAATGCATGTGTCACCTTGTGCATCTGGCTTACATGGGTCCTGGGGAAGGGTCCTTAGGCCTCACAGGCAAGTGCTTAACTGCTAAACCATCTCTCCAACCCAGCATCCACACATTTTGATGTACCTCTTCAAGTCTTGTTTTTATTTTTTTTAGTTTTGGTTTTTCAAGGTAGGAGCTCACTGTAGCTCAGGCTGACCTAGAATTCACTATGTAGTCTGAAGATGGCCTCTAACTCACGGCAGTGCTCCTACCTCTGCCTCCCAAGTGCTGGGATTAAAGATGCGCACCACTACACTCTCCTCTGCACACGTCTTTTAATTGCTTTAAATTGAGAAACCAGTCATCTTACTGATTTACAGGAATTTAAACCAGTATATTTTAATATCCCCTCCTTATGTACAGCAGCTAACTTTTCCCTAAATATGGCTTATTTTGCACTCCCTTGCTTTTAGATTTCTTCTATTTCTTTGAGGCAAGCTCAACAGACTGGCCTTTTTAAAAAAAAAAACATTTATTTATTTGCAAGCAGAGAGAGAGAAGAGAAGAGAGAGAAGAGAGAGACAGAGAATGGGCGCACCAGGGCCTGTAGCCAGTACAAATGAACTCCAGGTGCATGTGCCCCTTGTACAGCTGGCTTATGTGGCCCCTGGGGAATTGAACCTAGGTCCCTTGGCTTTGTAGGCAAATGGCTTAACTGTTAAGCCATCTCTCCAGCACCCCCTTTTTTTTTTAATGAGAGAGAGAATTGGCATGCCAGGGCATCCAGCCACTGCAGTTGAACTCCAGACGCCTGTACCCCCTTGTGAGCAGGTGTGACCTTGCGTGCTTGCATCACCGTGTTTGGCCTACATGGGGCCTAGAGAGCTGAACATGGGTTCTCAGGCTTTTCAGGCAAGCACCTTAACCACTAAGTCATCTCTTCTGTCCTATTAGATTTTTTTTTTTTTTGTTTTTTTGTTTTTTTGGGGTAGGGTCTCACTCTGGCTCAGGCTGACCTGGAATTAACTGTGTAGTCTCAGGGTGGCCTTGAACTCATGGTGATCCTCCTACCTCTGTCTCCGGAGTGCTGGGATTAAAGGCGTGCGCCACCACGCCTGGCTCTATTGTTAGATTTAAAAAACATTTTTTTTGTTTATTTATTTGAGACTGACAGAGAGAAACAAGCAGAGGGGGCTGGGGGAAGGGAGAGAGGAAGGGAGGGAGGGAGGGAGAGAATGGGCGCGCCAGGGCCTCCAGCCACTGCAAACAAACTCTAGATGTGTGCGCCCCCTTATATATCTGGCTAGTGTGGATCCTGGGGAATCGAGCCTGGAACCCAGGTCTTTAGACTTCACAGGCAAGTGATTAACTGCTAAGCCATCTCTCCAGCCCTATTGTTAGGTTTTGATGAACAGAAATTTTTGATTTTTTTCATGTTTGTGGGGGAGGGGCACCAATGCAAAGAAATGTTGGATGTGTGAGACACATTTTACATCTTCTTTACTTGGATACTAGGGAATTAAATCTTGGGCTGGGATGATTTGCAAGCAGGATTAACCTGGGCCATTTCCCCAGCCCCAGAAAATTTTAATTTTAATGTCCAATTAGTATTTTATTTGGCCAATGTCTTTGCGTCTAAGATAACTGTTAATGTTTCAAAGGTACAAAAATGTTCTGCATTTCATTCTTTTTTTTTTTTTTCCCCAAGGCAGGGTTTCATTCTAGCCCAGGCTGACCTGGAATTCACTGTGTAGTCTCAGGGTGGCCTCAAACTCAGGGTGATCCTCCTATCTCTGCCTCTCGAGTGCAGGGAATAAATGTGTGCGCCACCTGGCTCATTTCATTCTTTTTAACTTTGTTATTTTACATTTCACATTTGAGACCATTATATATTTAGATAAGAGTAAATGCTGGTAAAAATTCACTCCCCTCCCCCCATGTTTTTCATAAGCTGATCTAGGCAGTATTCACTTGAAGACTTCCCTGCCTTGTGATTTGATGTGGTGGTGGTGTTAGCTTTTAATCAGATGATCAAACATGTGATAGCCTCTTTCTGTATTGTGTATTCTCTTATGCTGTTTCTGCGTTGGTATTTCTCAGGCTGTGGCTGTTCCTTGGTCAGGTCTGTACACTTGGTGCTGTAGGTCCTTCTTTAGTATTCTGTTAGCCATTCTGCATCCTTTGCATTTTCGCAATAAATTTTAGGGTCAGCTTGTCAGTTTCAATTGAAAAGAAATGGCTGGGGTTTGGATTGAAAGTCTATGGAATCTATAGCTTGATTTGGGCAGTGCTGTCATGTTATGACACTGAGCCTTCCAACTAAAGGCATGTTATAGACTTCCGTTTAGGTCAGTCTGCTTTAATCTCTCTTGACAGTGCTTTAGTTTTTGTTTTTTTTTTTTTTTTTTTTCTTTTTCGAGGTAGGGTCTCACTTTAGCTCACACTGACCTGGAATTCTCTGTGTAGTCTCAGGGTGGCCTTGAACTCACCGTGATCCTCCTACCTCTGCCTCTCAAGCCACCATGCTCGGCTAGTGCTTTAGAATTTTTAGTGCAGTGACACTGTATGTACATCTTTCCTATGGATTTCTTGGTATTTGATCTTTCAGTACTTTGGTAAATGCTAGGACTAAAAGTTTTGTTATGTTACTTGTTTTGTTACTTTGGATGTGGAGGTCAAATTATTTTTTGTTTGCTAACCTTAATGGTCAGTGACCTTGCAGATGCTGTTGCATGATTTTTGCATCCAGTCCCATGCAGTCTGAGTGGTAGCAGGTGCACTCCTCCTTTTTGCTGTGCAGGCTGGTTTGGCTTTTCTTGTTTCCTTTCATGAATGAACGTGCAGGGTGGAATGGGGTGCATGTGATGGTTTACATCCCCGTCTTTTCCTGGCATCAGGAAGCCAATCACTGTGGCGCTAGCTTGCTGCTATCTGTGTTTTAAGTTAGTTGTGATAGGGTTAACTAGAAACAAACACTATTTAAAATGCGAGTGATCTAACTTGAACTCTTAAAGAGATTTCCATTGTTTGTATTTCAAATCAGATCTCTACAATTCTATCATTTCTTAAGTTTTACAAAAGTATATATGTATGGTAAAAATTTAAACAGCTCAAAACATTTACAGTGAAAAATAAATCTTCTTTAAAAGGAATGATTTAAGTTTGATTATTCGTTTATTTATTTGAGAGAGAGAAAGAGACAGAGGGAACGATAATAGGTGCACCAGGGCCACCAGCCACTGCAAGTGAACTCCAAACTTGTGTGCCACCTTGTGCCTGAGGAGTCAAACTTGAGTCCTTAGGCTTCACAGACAAGAGCCTTAACAGCTAAGCTTTTTTTCCAGCCCATAAAATTAATCTTTTTACCACCATTCACAGTTCCTTTACTCTTTGGATTTTGTTTTTCTCCCTGTAGTGGGGTCTCACTCTAGCTCAGGCTGACTTGGAATTCACTATGTAGTCTCAGGATAGCTTCGAACTCACATTCTCCTACCTCTGCCTCCCAAGCACTAATCCTGTCTACAGTTCCTTTATTCTGAGAAAACATGTTTTTACTAGGACATCTCCGCCCCCCCCCTCCCGGGTCCAAGACTTTTATTTAAAGTCAGGAGAAATGGGCAGGATTTGAAAACAGAGAGAGAGAGAGAGAGAGGGAGGGAGGGAGGGAGGGAGGGAGGGAGGGAGGGGGAGGGGAGGGGGAGGGAGGGAGGGAGGGAGGAAGAGAATGAGAATGAGAGAGAGGTGCCCCAGAACAGTGGGTGAAAGGAGGAGTGGTAAGGGAAGAAGAGGAGGGAAAATACCATGAGAGGGCCTTGTGTGATGTGACTGGGTTGGGGGTGGCATGCCTTCTTCCCAGTCCAGATACACTCAATTACTATGACAGGAAGTAGTTCCCAAGTCCCACATGGAGTCTGAGTACTAGGGCATCTTATTTTTGGTTTTTCGAGGTAGGGTCTTGCTCTAGCCCAGGCTGACCTAGAATTTCCTACTTTCAGGGGTCCTTGAACTCATGGCAATTCTTCTACCCCTGCCTCCTGAGTAGTGCTGGGATTGAAGGCGTGCACCACCACATCTGGCTGCCGCTGCCGCTGCCGCTGCTTTTTACTAGGATATCTTTTTTTTCCTCAATTTTTATTAATATTTTCCATGATTATAAAAAATATCCCATGGTAATACCCTCCCTCTACCCCCCCCACTTTCCCCTTTGAAATTCCATTCTCCATCATATCCCCTCCCCATCTCAATCATTGTACTTACATGTATACACTACCAACCTATTAAGTACCCTCTTCCCTTCCTTTCTCTTCTCTTTATATCTCCTTTTTAACTTACTGGCCTCTGCTACTGAGTTTTTTCCTTCTCACGCAGAAGCCCAGTCATCTGTAGCTAGGATCCACATATGAGGGAGAACATGTGATGCTTGGCTTTCTGGGCCTGGGTTACCTCACTTAGTATAATAGGATATCTTTTTGATGGAGGGTTTCTTTTTGTATTATACTTGTGATTAATTATGGCATATTTAATCTACAAATTAATAAACATTTAATACTATAAAAAAATAGGGCTGGAGGGATGATGTCCCAGCAGTTAAAGGTGCTTGCTTGCAAAGCCTGACGGCCTGGGTTCAATTCCCTAGCATCTACAAAGCCAGGTTACAAAGTGGCACATGTGTCTGAGTTTTCTTTGCAATGACAGGATGCCACATTTCTGTCTGTTTCTTTATAGCTCTCAAATAAATACATAAGTAAATAAATTAAGAAAAAAAAGTTAAAAAAAAAGATATCAGGTCTCCATATGGCATTTTTATAATACTCAGTTTTGGTTGACTGTTCCCCTCCTTTCTATTTTCTTTCTCATAGAAAACTAGTTTTAGGTTACAAGTCCTTTTTTTGTTTGGTTTATTGAGGCAGGGTCTTGCTCTAGCTCAGGCTAACCTGGAATTCACTATGTAGTCTCAGGGTGGCCTTGAATTCTCAGCAACCCTCCTACCTCTGCATCCCGAGTGCTGGAATTAAAGGTGTGCGCCACCACGCCTGGTAGGTTACAAATCCTTTTTGCATTGGATAGAATTTTATCAGAAGTAGCTATATAATGGGCGCACAAGGTGGCACTTGTGTCTGGACTTTGATTATAGGGGCTGGAGGTCCTGGCACACCAATTCTCTCTCTCTCTCTCTCACTCTTGCTTGCTCATTAAAAACAATGGCAGGCTGGAGGATGGCTTAGCAGTTAAGGTGCTTGCCTGCAAATCCTGTGAACTCATGTTTCAATCTCCGGGTCCCACGTAGCTAGACACAGAGTGACACAAGTCCACAATGTTGTCCGTGCATGTGTACAAGGGGGCACATGTATCTGGAGTTTGTTTGCATCAGTTGAAGACCCTGGCATGCCCATTCTCTCTCTCTCTCTCAAAATAAATTAAAAAAAGAAAAAGGAATAACAAAGGCCAGTTTGTTGGGCTTGCCTCCCCCCCAAAATAGTTAAATAATGGAAATAGTATATTTGAAATGTTTAGATACTAAGTTTTCAAGTTAGATTCAATAACAAGGAACTAAACTATACTGCAATAAATTGATTCTTTTTCTTTGATCATGAAATATTCTGGCAAGCTTTTAGACTAGTGGAAATGTTTGAAAAGATAGAGTGAAATTATTAGTGTATTACGAATGTGCTTCTGTTCTTTCTGTGTAACTTCGTCAGTAGGGCTGCTGTCATTTACCAAGTTTTAGCTTCCTTTGAGTCTCCTTGCTTCCTTGCTCTTATTTTTTTTTTAAATTTTGTTTATTTTTATTTATTTATTTGAGAGAGACAGACAGAGAGGGAAAGAGGCAGAGAGGGAGGGAGGGAGGGAGGGAGGGAGGGAGGGAGGGAGGGAGGGGGAGAGAGGGAGAGAATGGGCGCGCCAGGGCCTCCAGTCACTGCAAACGAACTCCAGACGCCTGTGCCCCCTTGTGCATCTGGCTAACGTGGGTCCTGGGAAATCGAGCCTCGAACCGGGGTTCTTAGGCTTCACAGGCAAGCGCTTAACCGCTACGCCATCTCTCCAGCCTATTTTTTGTTTTTCAAGGTAGGGTTTTTGCTGTAGCCCAGGCTGACCTGGATTCACTATGTAGTGTCAGGGTGGCCTTGAACTCAAGGCAATCCTCTTACCTCTGCCTCCCAAGTACTGGGATTAAAAGCATGCACCATGCCTGGCTCCTTTGCTCTTATTGAGCACCTTTTATCCCTTCAACTAGCACGGTATGCTGTCATTGAGTAGGTGCCCCACGTTAGTAGTGCTGTGGTTCTGGAGTGGGAAGAAAAAGAAGGCTTCATAGTTGAAGAGAATTTTGCATTGTCTATTGATCTCTTAATATCAATGTTAGAGTACTCAAAAAGCATGGATCACTTAGTTGCAGCTAGGTAACACTGATGGAAGAACTTGCAGTTCACCAAAAATGTACTTGCTTTTAAAAATTGTTTTCCATACACAAGTTGGGATCTGTGCTTTGTACTTTGTAAATTGCAAGCTGCTGTTTCCAAACAGTTCTTTGTAAAATGGGAAATTTTTGTTTGCCTGCATTCCTATAGGGCTATGTGAGAAAATTCTGAAATAAAGGACTTAACTTAAAAAAAAAAAAAAACACAAAACCAAACCTACTTGACCTATTTGAAAGGGAATAAACAACTACAGGCTACAGTTTTTGCTTCTCTGGAATGCCAAATTTCAGCTCAGAGCAAATTCTTCAGCAGAGCAATAAACCTTTGAAAATTGCTTTATAATGGAAATGCTGACAGACCATTAACTACAGTGGTGCAAATGCAGTGCTCTGACAACATAAGGTTGTCCCAGGTTACTAAATACAGCACACTGTGTTGAGCAGTGTGCATTCTGTGGAAGCCTGAATGGGTGTATAGTTTGTCACTTTATACCACCTCTTATTAATGGGGAAGCTCAAACATACCACCTTTGACATGCAGGAGAAGTATCATTTAGAAGGAGAGGGTACTTTAGGCTCTGCTGATGCTGATAGCTCATTTTATATTTGCTACATTGGAAAAGGTCCAGGGTAAATTTAACATGATGCATTTAATCACCATTCCAATTACAGTGCCACTGAAGCAGATCAATGTTTTCTTACTACCAATTCATTGGAACTTCTAGGTCATAAAGTATCATTATTAGGCATATTGGAAAGTCTCAGCCCAATGGAAATGGGGATTCTGGGATTTTCAAATTGCTTTGAAATAATAGCAGAGGTTGCCTGGATGTACATTTTCACCATGTAAAATGAAAACTGGAATTTAAAGGGGTTGATAGCACAAAGTGAGGATCCTGCAATGCCCCAGGGAAGAATGAAGCAGGATGTTCATATCGGAAAGTAAAGCAAGGGGTATGATCAAAAGTTGGGGTATTCTGTAGCAGCCCACTTAGTGACTGATGTCCTTGTTAATAACATGTGTTATGAGGATGGGTCTTCTCTTGGCTCGATCCACAGAGTGTAGAGCAGCGCTTGGTCCATAGTTTGAGTCTTAGGAAGAATTGATTGTATTTACTTAAGTTCAGTATTGGAAGACTGACACTGATTTGGCAGGCACCCTGCTGAATGTTGTTATATAAAGGTCCTCTGTGTGTGTTTGTTCTGTATACATGGCAGCTGATCTTAAAAGATTTCTCACAGGCCAGTAGGCACAATTTGATATGCTTAGTATCATTAGTTAATGCAAATAATGAAGCATACTTTGGCTACATGTCCTCTGAAGTATAAAAGGTCTAATTTAACTAGATTATAAATTCTGTAGTCCTGCATGTCAGCGTCATTGCTGAAAGCATTGGATTTATCTGCTCTGTTTAGTTTGACTAAAAAAATATACATACACACACACTCGTGGCAGTTCTCATGTGTCATGTGGGGCCTGTGGATCTCAAATTTGAAATGATGCATTTCCTCAAGTGTTTATGTGTAGTCAGTCCATTGCCCTCCTCCCCTCAGCCCTTACAGGTTACTGTGAAATGAGGATGACAGTTGGATTTTTTTTTTTTTTTTATTTGAGAGCAACAGACAAAGAGGCAGAGAGAGAGAGAGACAGAGAGATAATGGGCGCGCCAGGGCCTCCAGCCACTGCAAATGAACTCCAGACGCTTGTGCCCCCTTGTGCATCTGGCTAACGTGGGTCCTGGGGAGTTGAGCCTTGAACCAGGGTCCTTTGGCTTCACAGGCAAGTGCTTAACCGCTAAGCCATCTCTCCAGCCCGACAGTTGGATCTTTTGCATTCTTTGGAAATGGTAACTTGCACAATAATGTCCTAGTGGAAGGAGAATAATGCAGGTGGATCACTTTCTGTCAATATTTCAGCTGAAAAGCTGTTGCTAGGACAGGTTGGTTGAGGGTAGGATTTTCTTTCTCTCAGATGGCATATAGTAGAGGCATAGAGTTGGATTGTTGGAAGGGGTCTTAGAAATCATTTAAAATTTATTTCTTTTATATTTATGCTAACCTCTGAACAGGTAGGGGTTGGATCTCAGCTGCCACCTCTGATGAGTTAAACTGCCTTGTTTCTCTGAGCTCTACCTACCTTACAGACTTTCCAGGATTAACCAAAGTACTCAGAGTACTAGCACTTCTGCTCCTTGGCCTCATTCATAGGCGGTGTTTAGTTTTTTGTTATTGTGGTGCAATCTGTATAAAACACATCTGTTTATTATTTATTTTTCAATTTTTTACTGACAATTTTCATTCGTATATATAATGTATTGTGATCATGTCTTTTTTGTCCCTTCTCCCTTACCCCTTCGCTGAACCCCTTCTTTTCTGCCAGTTCCTCTTCAATTTTTATTTCTTTCTCCCCCCCTTTTTTTTGACCACCTCCATTCTCCATGGCATGGATCTAGGATTGTGCAGGTAAGGACGGTCTCTATGAGGTCACAAATTCAAGGGCTGCCTTCTGTCCTGAAGACAGCATCCTAGAATACTCGTCCCAATCCTTTGGCTCTTGCATAGTTTCTGTCCCCTCTTCCAGTGTTCCTTATGTGTTAGAGGGAAAACACACCCTTTTAGCCATGTTAAAAGTAACCACAGATGATGTGCAGTTTCAGGACATTTTCATTGCTTTAGAAAGAAAATCCACCCCTAGTGAATGGTCATCTCCACTTTTTGCCTTCTCCTCTTACCAACCCTTAGAAACCATCCATCTGTGTTCTGACCCTGTGGATTTGTTGTATGTTTTGAGGCAAAGTCTCACTGAAGTTGCCCTTGAACTCACAGCAGTCCTCTTATCTCAGCCTTCTCAGTTTTGAAGTTAGATACATAAGCCACCATGTTTGGCTTTCACTTTTTTTTTCTGACAGAGTTGGATTGGATCCCCAGTCTCACATGTGTTAGGCAAGTGCTCTACCATTGAACTACACCCCAGCCCACTATTGTCATTTAGTATCATGCTTTTGAGGTTCATCTAGTTGTAGCATGTTTCACCCCTGTGCTATGTATTCTTATGTCTAACAATCCCATTTATCAGTATGTCAGGTGAACTTACACATCAGTTGATGCACATTTGGGTTCTTTTGGCCCCTGGCAGTGTGAGGAGTACTACCACAGATGGGCTTGTATAGATGCAGTGTCCACACCTTTTAGTTTCTATGGTTCCATATTTAGTAGTAGAATTGCTGGTCTGCGGGGTAAATCTATGTTTAACTTTTGAGAACCATCCAACTTTTCCACAGTGGCTGCAACATTTAATATCCCACCAGTAGTGCATGAAGATTCCAGTTTCTTCACTTCCTGGTCAACACTTATTTTCTGTTTTTGTTTGTTCACTTATGTTTAAAAAAGTTTTAAAAAATATTTTTATTTATTTGAGAGGGAGAGAGGAAAAAGAGAGAGTGAGCGTGTGCAGACACACCAGGGCCTCCAGATGCATGTGCTCCCTTGTGTGTCTGGCTTACGTGGGTCCTGAAGAGTTGAACCAGTATCCTTTGGCTTTGCAAGCAAATGCCTTAACTGCTAAGCCATCTCTCTAGCCCCTAAAGCAGTTTTAAAAAATTTAATTAATTTATTTATTTATTTGAGAGGGAGGCAGAGACAGGGCCTCCAGCCACTGCATAAGAGTTCCAGGCGCATACACCATCTTGTGCATCTGGCTTATGTGGGTCCTGGGGAATCTACCTGGATCCTTAGGCCTTGCAGGCAAGCACCTTAACTGCAAAGCCATCTCTCCATCCCTGTTTACTTATTTTTTATTATTGCCCTCCAAGCAGGTATAAAATTTGTTCTGTTGTGGTTTTGATTTGCATTTTTCAGATGGCTAATAAGACTAGTCATTATTTTTTTTGCTTGTGTTTGGAGAAATGTCTACCAATGTCTTTTGTCCAGTGTTTAATTATGTTGTCTTTTTAAAAAAATTAATTAAAATTTTTTCATAGAAAAAATAAAAATAAAAATTATAATCATAAAAAATTAATTAAAATTTTTTCAACTTCATAGTAGTTTGTCTTTTGATTGTGAAAATTATTACTTAAAGTGTTTTGTTTTTTTAAATAATTTATGTCTTAAGCTTTTGAGGTTGGATCTCACTCTAGCTCAGTCTGACCTGGAATTCACTATTTAGTCTTAGGCCTTGAACTCACGGTGATCCTCCTACCTCTGCCTCTTGAGTGCTGGGATTAATGGCGTGCACCACCATGCCTGGTTTAAAAAGGGTTTTGAGATATAAAAGTAAGGATATATGGCTAATTATTTTAAGTAAAACTATATTCGGTCCTTTATTTTTATCTGTTCTTTTTCTTTTTTTATGAGGTTTAGTCTCGCTCTATCCCAGGCTGACCAGGAACTCACTATGTAGTCTCAGGCTGGCATCAAACTTGTTGTGAGCCTCCTACCTCTTCCTTGCTAGTGCTGGAATTAAAGATATGTGCCACCATGCCTGGCTTATCTATTCTTTTTTTAAAAATATTTATCTATGAGGTGGGGGGAGAAAATGGGCACACCAGCAGTTGGGGGGGGGTGGAGAAGAAGGATAGATAATGGCTGCACCAGGGCCTCTAGCTTCTCCAAATAAACTCCATATGCATGGGCTACCTTGTGCATCTGGTTTATGTGGGTACTAGGGAATCGAACCTTAATCCTTTGGCTTTGCAGGCAAGTGTCTTAACTGCTAGGCCATCTCTCCAGCCCCATTAAAAAAATTTTTTTTTGTTTATTTTTATTTATTTGAGAGTGACCGAGAGAGAAAGAGGCAGATAGAGAGGGAGAATGGGTGCACAAGGGCCTCCAGTCACTGCAAACAAACTCCAGATGCATGCGCCCCCTTGTGCATCTGCCTAATGTGGGTCCTGGGGAATCGAGCCTTGAACTGGGGTCCTCAGGCTTCACCGGCAAACACTTAGCTGCTAAGCCATCTCTCCAGCCCCCTATTTTTTAAAAAAGTATTTATTTGTAATCAGAGAGACAGATGGTGAGAATGGGCATATCAGGGTCTTCAGCCACTGCAAGCGAACTTTAGATGCATGCACCAATTTGTGCATCTGGCTGGAATAAGAACTCCAGTCATCATGCTTTGTAGGCAAGTGCCTTAATGGCTGAGCCATCTCTCCAACCCCCTCCAGCCCTATTTTTATATATTCTGTTTTTCTTATATTTATTTATTTACTTATTTGAGAGCCACAGACAGAGAAAGGGGAGTGGTAGAGAGGGAGAGAGAGAGAGAGAATAGGTGCGCCAGGGCCTCCAGTCACTGCTAACAAACTCCAGACGTGTACGCCCCCTTGTGCATCTGGCTAATGTGGGTCCTGGGGGAATTGAGCCTCGAACCTGGGTTCTTAGGCTTCACAGGCAAGCTTAACCGCTAAGCGATTTCTCCAGCCCAATATGTATTCTTACAGAAATGTAGTTGACCTGAGTTTTATAGGGGAGTTTGATGTCTGACTTTCTGTCTTTTTAATCTGTCCCAACTGATAATTGATCTTATCTTCAAATCTTGTTTTACATTGTTTTTTTTCATTTCAGACCATAGGCTGTTCTTGTCCCAAATTACTTGTTAATAGCTTTTTTGAAAGTAGTTTACATACCATAGAATTCACCTTTTGTAATGATATAGTTGGATTGATTTTATTTGGTTTATGAAGTTGTATAGCTGCCACCTTCCCATAATCTCAGGATATTTACATTACCATGAAAGTTTCTTCAGGCCTGGTAGTTAGCAGTTCCTGTGTCCATGTGTACAGAGCCCCACCCTATGACCACTTACCTGCCTCGTTTCCCCCACCCTATGACCACTTACCTGCCTTGTTTCTGCTGATTCACTTTTGGTGAATGTTTCTACTGGGTGGAATCAGAATACAGCACATTTTGTGGCCTCTGAGCAGAATGTTCTCCAGGTTCATCTGTGTTATAGCATCCCCACCCCATGGTGTGTTTCTTTTCACCTGTGAACAGTAGTCCTTTGGGTGATGGAACACTTTATGTGTTCAGGTACCAGTTGATGGATGTTGAGTTTCTGCCTTGCTGTTTGCTATTACTCATAATACACGTTCATGGACAAGTTTTGTTGTGTGCCCCCTTCCTCCTTTGATTTGAAAAATTCTAGCACCACTGAAAGGTTGAAACAAGTCACTATAATGAACTCCCATGGGTCTTTTCCTTAGATAGACTAGTATTTTACACATAGGCTTGTCTTTTCAAATAATTCACTCCTTTGTAGATAATATTCTTAAGTGTTTCATTGTGACTATCCTAAGAATGAGAATGTTTTCCAATATAACCACGGTATGATTTGTCTCACTTAGAAATTAGCAGTAATTTCAGTGCCAAGGAGATGGCTTGTTTGGTAAAGTGCTTGCTTCACAATCATGAGGACCTGAGTTTGGGGTCTGTGTACCCCTGCTCTTGTGGTGGGTGCTTTAATCCTAGCATTGAAGAGGTGGGGGGAAGAGGATGGGATAATTTCCAGGGATTTGCTGGCCAGGGTGGTCTAGCTGATCAGTGTGCTCCAGGTTCAGTGCGGGACTCTGTCTCAAAAAATAAGGTGGAGGGCTCGAGAGATGGCTCAGTGGTTAATGCATGCATGAGGGTTGAGGAGGTCTGAGAGACTGCTTGAGTTTGATTCCTAGGACCCACATAAATAGCGGAGTATGGGCACACATATGTGTAACTAGAAAAAGTGGCAAACTGTGGTGTTAGTAAAAGACTCCCACTCATGTAAGATTGGGTGAAGAGCAGTGAAGCAGGACGCCCTATATTTCCCTCTGACCACTGCAGGTGCGTGGGCACATAAATGTACATACACCACACCCCCCACATTGTATAAACAAAACAAGATGGAGCAGGAGGGTGTAGGTGGTACACACTTTTAATCCCAGCACTTGGGAGGCTGAGGTAGGAGGATTACCGAGAGGTTAAGGCCAGTCAGGGACTACAGAGTGAATGCCAGGTCAGCCTGGGCTAGAGTGAAATCCTACCTCAATAAAACAACAGTGGGACTGGAGAGTTCGCTTAGCAGTTGAAGCACTTAACTGCAAAGCCTAAGGACCCATGTTTGACTTTTCCTATCCTACATAAGCCAGACGTACAAGGTGATGCAAGCATATTTGACTTTTCATATACCATGTAAGCCAGACACACAAGGTGATGCAAGCATGCAAGGTTGCACATATGCACAAGATTGGCGCATTGATTGCAGTGGCTGTGGGCCATGGTGGCACACTAATTCTCTTTCTCTCCCCCCTCATAAAAAATAGAAAAAAAGAAAGAAAAAATAACATGGAGTGTGGTTGAGGAAGACAGTTGATATCAGCTTATACATACATACACTGTTGCAGACATATAAGCATGCACATCACACATGCACACATGCAAAAAATTAGCAATAATTTCATGTTATATGTTTTACAGCCTGTATTGAAATTTGTCCAGTTTTCCAACTTAAGATCCAAAATGATTTTTTTCTTTAAATTATATTTATTTATTTATTTGAGAGAGAGAGAGAGACACAGACAGAGAGAGAGATTGAGAATGAATATATGGGCAAGTCAGGCCTTCTAGCCCCTGCAAACAAACTCCATACACATATGCCACCTTGTGCATATATATGGCTTACATGAGTCCTGGGGAATTGAATCTGGGTCCTTTGACTTTGCAGGCAAGTGCCTTAACTGCTAAGCCATCTTTCCAGCCACACCCCCCCTATGATTTCTGAATTACATTTGGTTCTTTTTTTAAAAAAAAATATTTATTTATTTATTTGAGAGAGAGAGAGAGGAGGGGGACGATAGAGAGCAAGAGAGAATGGGCATGCCAGGGCCTCCAGTCACTGCAAACAAACTCCAGATGCATGTGCCCTCTTGTGCATCTGGCTTATGTGGACCCTAGGGAATTGAACCTCTGGAGCCTTAGGCTTCTCAGGCAAAGGCCTTAGCCGCTTAGCCATTTACCCAACCCTGGTTCTTTTTTAATATTTATATATATATGCAAGGAGAGACTGAGTGAATATGGGTGCTTAAGGGCCTCTAGCCATTGCAAATGGATTCAAGATGCATGCTTCACTTTGTGCATCTGGCTTTATGTGGGTTCTGGGGAATCAAACCCTGGCTGTCAGGCTTCATAACCAAGTGCCTTTAACAGTTGAGCCACCTTCCTAGGCAATATTTGGGTATTTTTTCTCTTAGTCTCTTTCACTGCTTCCCCCCCCACCCCCCCCAACCCCCGTCAGTGAGGTTTGGGAGAATACAGGTCAGTTGGCATTTATTTTGGTCTTGCTCTGTTGCTTCCTTTCTTTTTATTTATTTTTTGTTTTGTTTTTTTGAGGTAGGATCTCATTCTAGCTCAGGTTGACCTGGAATTCACTATGTAATCTCAGGGTGGCCTCAAACTCACGGTGATCCTCCTATCGCTGCTTCCTGTGATTGAAGAATCCTCCTATCCTGCTTGCCGGGATTAAAGGCATGTGCCACATGCCTGCCTTTGTTTGCCCTGTTGTGTTTTTTTGAGATTTGTGTTAGGCTAATTATTTTTTTGTATTTGGCTGGACCCCTTAGCCATTGCAATCAAACTCCAGACACTTGAGCTACCTAGTTGGCATGTGCGACCTTGCCGTTGCCTCACCTTTTTGCGTCTGGCTTATGTGAGAGATCTGGAGAGTTGAACATGGGTCCTTAGACTTTGCAGGCAGGTGCCTTAACCGCTAAGCCATCTCTCTAGTCCTAAACATTTTCCTTCCCTCCTACCTTCCCTCCTTCCTTCCCTCCTTCCTCCCTCCCTCCCTCCCTCCCTCCCTCCCTCCCTCCCTCCCTCCCTTCCTCCCTCCCTCTCTCCCTTTCTTTGTAAGGATACTTATTAAGGCAGGGGTTGCATAATTTTACATGGACTAGCAATTAAGTAACAAAAGTGAGCTCAAGTGTGGAACCCAGAAAGTTCTTTAAAGTGATTTTAGTTAAAAAATCACAGCTTGAATAAGGAGGGATATACTGTCTTTGTGTAGTAAAGGGTTATAGTAGCTATTGCATGCTGAATTCCATTCTAAGGGTGTGACTTTTTTCTGGGGGGAGTTGTTGAGGTAGGGTCTCACTGTAGCTCAAGCTGACCTGGAATTCACTATGTAGTGTCAGGATGGCCTCGCGCTCATGGCGATCATCCTCCCTCTGCCTCCGAAGTGCTGAGATTAAAGATGTGCACCACCAGGCCCAGCTTAAAGGTGTGACTTTTGACTTGTATTTGTTTGATAAGTAATTAATAATTTCAGATGACCTGGTATCTTGTTCTTCAGCAACCTTTTCCTAATTGTTACAGCATCCACTGCTCAAGATCATGAGTACATTGGGGACTGTGCAGAAAATACTCATGCGCACACACACTTGTGCACATGCATGCACAACTACTTGCTAAACTGTGTCGTTGAAAAGACATTTTATTTTGCATTCCCTTAAGTTTCTTTGGTAAATATAACAATAAATACAACCTGAAAGTCATTCTGAAGCCAAAACTATAGACCTCTGGGAAAGCACTGGACTTTTTCTTGGGGGGGGGGGGTTGTGGTAGGGTCTCACTCTGGCCCAGGCTGACCTGGAATTATCTATGTAGTCTCAGAGTGGCCTTGAACTCATGGCAATCCTCCTACTTTTGCCTCTTGAGTGCTGGGATTAAAGGCGTGTGCCATCATGTCTGGCTTGCACTGGACTTTTGACAGAGTAGTTCAAGAGGAAGTCTAAGCAGAATTTAGCTGGAAGTATTCAGATGTTTTGAGCAGAAAACCCAGCTGTGGACATGTGTTATCAGCTGTTTCAGAGAAAGATGGGGTTTGTGACTCTCCTCTGATGGGAGAGGCACCAATACTTCTTCCTTTCCCAGTCTTGGTAAACTTTGGAAATATACCAGGGAGATGTATTTTCTGACCTCCATGGAAGGGGAAGTGGTGAAAGGGAAGTTGGTTAGATAAATTTTGTTTTTTCTTCCTCAGGAATGCAAGGATCCGAGGACAAATGTACCAGGGCTATGATTATGAAAGTAAAAATAACATCACCATGTCTTGTTACTTATTCTGTCTCCCCCAAACATCACCTGGACTGTTATTTGTAGCTGTGGTTTCAGAGCAACATGGTTGCCCTGGTGTATGAATATGTGAAGATGGCTTTTACAGTGGAAGTTGCTTTAGATTTCAAAGTGGTATTTGATTCTAAGGTAGCACTCAGCAAAATGAAAAATTAATAGAATCCTCTCAGAAAAATGTTTCTTCGTAGCAAATATTATTTTCTAATTCACCTGCATTTTTCAGCAAGGCCTCAGCCCTTTTTTGGACTTACCTGTCTGCTGCTTTAAGAACTATGTACTTAAGCCACACAGATCATCTGGTCAGGTTAGTGTCACAGGATGATGGCTGCTGAGACCAGGCTTCTTCCTCTCAAAACTTCATGGTGTTTGCCTCTGGTCCGCATGTGAACCAGACCAGCTACCTAACTTTTCAATACTGTAGCTTAAACTGTACTGTGCTGTAGCTGTTAAACGCAGATTGTAATCACAGAGTCGGTGCCTTCAGCACACACTAGTATAAACTGGCTAACTCACTTCCTTGTGCCAGTATGTAATGTTGTTCAGTTTTGATTCCAGTCAGTGACGTAGAACTCCAAAAAACATTTGTGAAGCAATCTGAAGATACGATTTGATTAAAAAAATTTAATTTTTATTTGTTAATTAGAGAGAGGTGGGGGAGAGGGAGAGAATGGGCATGGTAGGGCCTCCAGCTGCTGCAAAAGAAATCCAGATGCCTGAGCCACCTTGTACATCTGGCTTATGTGACTTTTAGACAACCTTTAAAATATGAAAAATAGTTTAATTTGATAAATAAAATTATTTATGGCATACTGCAGATAAATATGCACAGTGAAATCGCCAAAGCAAGCTAATTAGCAGGTGTAATAACTCACATACCATTCTGTTCCTACCCACTGAACTTGCTTACACCCCCACCAGCAGTGTCCAGCAGTGTCGTGTTCTCCAGCACTGGTCACCTCATTTTTCTGGCAGCGGCCATCCTAGCAGCTGTGAAGGATGGTGTCTTGTGGTTTTGATCTGCTTTATTAGCAGGACAGGAGGGGTGGTGAACGTTTTCTCATGTACATGTTGGCCATTTTGAGAAATAGCTTTTCTAGAACCATTGCTTAGTTTACTGTCAAGTTACTTCTCTTGCTAATTCATGTTCTTTACGTATTAATATTAGCCCCTTAGCTGACACATTGTTTGAAAACATTTTCCCCTATCCATTGGTTGCCTTGTCACCCCTTTGTTTCCTTGCTGAGATTAAAGGTATGAACCATTCTTTCGGCTCCTCCTACATTTTATTTGTATGTTTGCTTTTGGTTTTTCCTTGGAGTTTTCTTTGAGGTAGTGTTTCACTTTAGTTGAGGCTGAACTTGAATTTACTATGTAGTCTCAGGGTGCCCTTGAACTCATGGTTACCCTCCATGTGCAGGAATAAAAGTGTGCGCCCAGCTTCCCTTCTACATTTTAAATATTTTATTGCCTAGGCATTGTTTTGCCCATGCCTAAGGCTAAGGCATTTGCCTGTAAAGCCAAAGGATCCCAGTTCAGTTTTCCAGGACCCACACAAGCCAGATGCACAAGGAGCACATGCGTCTGGAGTTCGTTTGCAGTGGCTGGAGGCCCTGGTGCGCCCATTCTTTCCCTCTCTCTTTCTCTCTCTCTGCCTCTTTCTCTCAGATAAATAAATAAAATACATTAAAAAAGAAATAGTGTTTTCTTTTTATACTTAACTGGCTTAAGTCATAACAAATAACCACATAAAGAGTAACAAATAGGCACACTTGATCATTCATAGACATGTTTGGGAGCAAAAACAAACAATTGACTTTATTTTAGAGAGTTACTTTTTAAATTGAGTGAGAGAATGAATGAATATGAGGGCTGGAGAAATGGCTTAGTGGTTAAGGTACTTGCCTACAAAGCCTAAGGACCCAGGTTTGATTCCCTAGTGCCCACATTAAGCCAGAGGCCTGGAGCACCCTTTTTTTTTTTTTTTCTATCTGACTGTCTCTCTTGCTCCAATAAATAAAATATTGAAAAAAATGACCATGAATGGGTGCACCGGGACCTCATCTGTCTTTATGTGGCTACTGTGAAATAGAGCCCTGGTTGTTAGGCTTTGCAGGCGAGCACCTTACTCACTAAGCCATCTCTCCAGCCCTCAACTAACTTGATAGACATTTAGTTCAACAGGTGGGGATATAAATGATGCTGTGTGTTGAAAAGTAGCTTTGCTGCTAAGAGAGGTCATTCTCTAAGTTGACCTACGCTAGCTAGTCTGCAAGAACCTGGGTAATATAGCCAAGTCCAATGCAGTCTTGTGATGAAAACTTGTGCTGCATTCTTTTGCAAGGAAGATGATGTTACAGACTCACTGTAGGCCAGCTGTTAAGTCTTGTCTACCAGCTCAGAGCCTATCATGTGTGTACATGTGCAAGATGATGGTTAGGTTGTATATATGATAGTGAGAGTCCCGAGTTACCTGGTGTGAAAGCACTACAGAAAGAAGGGAAGGAAGAGGAAGTGAGGGGTGCTGGGGGGCAGGGAGCAGTGGCTCAGCAGCAGTTCTCAGTATTGGGGAAGGGACTATTCATTCTAAGTTGATTTGTCACATGGATCCTGAGCGTAGTGCTTCTCAGTAGTTCCTGAGTTTGGTATGGTGGCACATTGAGTATTGCCATTAAGTTTGTGAGTGACATCAATAGAAAACTGGAATAAAATCCAGAACACCTAATGGTTCAGAAAGTTAGTGATTATATATTATATGGGATTCTCCCATTATATTAAAGAAAGTATGTGTATGTCTAACTAAATGTCTACACACCAGGACCAGACCAGGACCTTCAGCTACTGCAAGTGAACTTCAGATGCATATGCCACCTTGGTCATCTATCTGGCTTACTTGAGTCCTGGGGAATTGAACCTGAGTCCTTTGGCTTTGCCGTCAAGCACCTTAACTGCTAAGCCATCTCTCCAGCCCTCAGAAGCAGTTTTAAAGAAAATTATTCAGACTCAGATTCATTGCCTAATATGTCTAAAAACTCCCTTTGGCAGTACTTACAATAGCAGAATGCTTAGGAAAAAAAATACAGCATAATTGTGCAAAGATTACTAGTATCTATAGCCATTATAACTTTCTAGAATATAATAAATGTTTATAGAAAACAAATTTTGGTTTTTCAAGGTAGGGTCTCATGTAGCCCAGGCTGACCTGGAATTCACTATGTAGTCTCAGGGTGGCCATGAACTCATGGCGATCCTCCTACCTATGCCTCCCAAGTGCTGGGATTAAAGGCATGTGCCACCATGCCTGGCTTCAAAATTTTTTGAAGAATAATTATGCAAGAAATATGATGTGTAAATATAAGTAAAATGGTGAAGTGAAAATATGAATTTTGTTATGCATTTCTTGATGGAGTATTTGATATACAAAATAAAGTATATAATATATGCTGTGAAGCAGTGTGAACACTGGTGAATACATCAAACAACTTTACTATCACTGTTATATTACAGATTGTGAATAATACTTTTTCTTTTAATATTTTTTATTTTTATTTATTTATTTGAGAGTAACAGAGAGATAAAGAGGCAGATAGAGACAGAGAATGGTCGCCCCAGGGCCTCCAGCCACTGCAAATGAACTCCAGAGGTGTGTGCACCCTTGTGCATCTGGCTAGAGCAAACAACCGCTAAGCCATCTCTCCAGCCCTCTAAATTTGTTTTTAAAAGATTGCCATGCCTGCTGTGTGGACTGCGCTTGTAAGGAGTCAGGAGTGAGTGGGAGTGGGAAGATGAGGGGAAACGTCATCTTACAATAGCTTGGGTTAGAGTCAGCAGTGCCCAGAGCAGAAACTTTGAGGAAGGAAGTAAAGTAGCACATAGTTAAAAGTCCAGTCAAAGGCTGGACGTGGTGGTGCACACCTTTAATCCCAGCACTTGGGAGGCAGAGGTAGGAGGATCACCGTGAGTTCGAGACCACCCTGAGACTACATAGTGAATTCCAGGTCAGCCTGGGTTACAGTGAGACCCTACCTCAAAAAACAAAACAAAAGTCCAGTTAACTTGTGTATGGGGGGGCCATTGAGTGTTTTTGTTTGCGTTGCATCTGGGATGGCACATAGCCATGTGTGTTTTGAAGAGGTTAGGATTGAAGGTTAAGTCTTTAGTGCATCTAGATGCACATATATGGTATTTAAAGCCGTGATTGCATGCGATCACTGAGAGGTAACCATGACTGAGCTGCTGGGATCACAGTTAAATTTCTTGGCATCAGAGAAAAAGAACCAATAAAGGTGGCTGGGAGGGAATTGTTAGGTGGGAGGAAAGCCAGGGGCATTGGGAGATAGATTTGCTCTAGTACTTAAGCACTAGAAGTAAGAAAGGCATTTTAGAAGTAACTGCTGCTGAGAAGACAACGAGGAGATCAGAAACATAACCTTTGTATAGTAGATTTTGGGGCTGTTGTATCAAATTATTGCAGATTTGGATGCTTGGAAAAACAAATTCCATTTCTGAAAGTTTTAGAGACTAGAGCTACATTTCCTCTAAGGGGGGAGAAAGGGAGAATCCATTTCATTCCCCTTCCAGCGTCTGGGAGCTGCTGTATCATTACTGGGTTTGTGACTGTCACTTCAGTTGCTCTCTCACCTTCACACTGTCCTCTCTCTCCTCTGTGGGTCACTGAACTTTCTTACAAGAACGTTTTTACCTCTCATAAGAGCATTTGTTGATACCATTTGGGGCTCAACATACAGACCTTAAGGTCAGCCCCTCTTATCAAAAATCCGTAATTTGGTAGCTGCAGAGATGGTTTAGTGAGCAATTAAAAGCACTTGTCTGTAAACTTAAAGACCCAGGTTTGATTCCCCAGTGCCCCACGGTGGCACATGTCTCTGGAGTTCATTTGCAATGGCTGGAGGCCCTGGTGCTCCTGTTCTCTCTCTCTGATAAATAAATAAATAAATTTAAAAAATCCTTAATTTAATTCATTTACAAAGACCTTATTCCAAATACAGTGTTTTCCAGTGACTGTATATTCCAGGGACTTGGAACCTGTTGCCCATCAGCGTAGAGATCCGGTAGTGATTGGCACTCCCCTGTGAGCAGTGTGGTTGAAGCAGGGAAGCAAAGGAGACTCTGCCGTGTTCTTGTCCCAAGACTGCCCCAAGTGGCGCTAAGGTGATGAAGGCAGGCAGTACTTGGGTGGATGCCTGTGGCTACCTTCAGGTGTCCCTTGTTTAGCACAAGAAAGGAGCAAAATTCTCAGAAGTCTCTGCCATTTCCTTTGCATTTGGTGGTATGGAATCTATAGTGGCCTTTTTTTTTTTTTTTTAGGAGTAACCATTATTTCTCTAGCCAAAATGTGCTTATTTCAGATTTAAACATGTTTTGATTAGTAATATCAGCTATATTACTTCTTTTATAACCTGACTGATAAATGTTGAAAATTCCTAGTTAGACTATGGAATGGATGTCATTTGGGTAATAGATAGCTATAAGCTGTCATTTTATTTTTGAGAGACAGAAACAGAGAGAGAGAGAGAGAAAATGGGATAACAGGGCCTTTCAGCTTCTGTGAATGAACTCCAGAAGCATGTGCAACATTGCATGTCTTTGTCACTGTGTGTCCAGCTATATGGGACCTGGAGATTTGTACCTGTGTTCTTAGGCTTTGCAGGCAAGCACCTTAACTGCCAAACCATCTTTCCGGCTCTATAGCTGGCATTTTAAATACATAAGTGCTCAACAGAGATCAAGGAGACAAGAAAAATGCCATTCTGCTGTTTTTTTTCCCTCTGACCAGCTTTGTGGAATCCAGATGTCAAAACTGGCAGCCATGAATCTGAGCTCCTCTCAGTTTTCTGGAGGTTTGCTGAAGTCCTTACTGGGTAATGCTCTTCCTTGTGTCCATACCCACTGGTAGTCCCCGCTTTGTATGTACTTGCACGCACATACACACACGTGCACACACGCACACATACAAGGACAGGGTACATTGTTTCTTCCAGATGAGAGGCTTAGCTTTCTCAGGGCGCTCACTTGCCCTCCATACACCACATGTTTAGTTGTGGGATCATTCTCATAAGCTACCCAAGTGCTGGTTTAGGGTTGATGTGTCTTTCAGCCCTTATTCATTCAGCAAGGGGAGAAGAACAGAGGCCTTGGGTTTAGACTAGTATCATTTACTGTTTTATCATCTTTGGCAAATTATAAAACACTCTTGGAGCTGAGCCTTCAGTTTCCTCATTGCCAACATAAGGTTGACAGCAGCTAATACTGTGTTGGCCACATAATAGACATGGCGTAGTAAATATCACCATTAATACCTTTTAACTGTTGATTCAGTGTTGTATTCATTCAGTACATAATTTCTCTCATTGCTCCAGATCTGTTTATATTATGCAGAATTTTTTCTAAAGAAGGACCCACTTGTTGACACAGCACTTTGACAAAGAGAAATAATGAACCCCTTTGCCCATCTCACCATCCGTGACAATTACTGTAGGTCTTAGGTTTTCAGCGTGTGGAAAATTACTAGACACCAGGAAATACTTTCAGAGGCAGTCTCCCCCCCTTGTTGTGTTGTGGTTATTGTTGATTTCTTTTTGAAGCAGGATCCTGCTCACCTAGGCTAGTCTTGAATTTGTTGTTGGAGTTAGGGTCAGAGCCTGTTCCCTGGCAGCCCTAACCAACCAGGCTTGCCAGGCTGGTTACAAATTATATAACTCACACTCAAACTGGCCTCAAACTCGTTTCCCTTCCATCTCAAACTTCTATCTCCCAAGTGCTAGGATTATAGGTGTGGACAGTTGAGGCTTGAATTTTTAAAATATTTTATTTATTTGACAGTGAGAGAGGTAGATAGATAGGTAGAGAGAATGGGTGTGGCAGGGCCTCTAGCCATGGCAGACGAACTCCAGACTCATAAGCCACCTTGTGCATCTGGCTTATGTGGGTACTGAGGAATCAAACTTGGGTCCTTAGGCTTCACAGGCAAGTGCCTTAACCACTAAGCCATCTCTCCAGCCTGGCTTAAACTTTTTAAAAAAAATATTTTATTTTTATTTATTTATGAGAGGTAGGGAGAAGGGAGAGAGGGAGGGAGAATGGGAGCACCAGGGCCCCCAGCGGCTGAAAACAAACTTCTGACACATGCCACTTTGTGCATCTGGCTTAACATGGGTCTGGGGAATTGATCTGGGGTTCTGAGGCTTTGCAGGCCAAGCCCCTTAACTGCTGAGCCATCTCTCCAGCTTTTTTTTTTTTTGCTTGTTTGTTTCTTCCCCAAAGCAGGGATGGGCTCAAACCCAGGGCTCTTTGTGTTTGCTAGGCAATCATTCTTCCAGTGAGCGATGTATCCTCGGCTCTCTCTGAGGCTTTAGTTGTAACATTTGTAAAGATGATAGAAGAAAGTTGGTCTGTTTCATTTGCTGGGGCAACTCAAAGGCTCACATGTTGGGAGGGGAGTTGTTGAGGAGTCCATCTGCACATAGGCCAACTTGCCCAGTAAGCATATTCTAGGAGGTCTTTGGGGAGGAGGAGCGCCAAGACTGACTCCACTTGGCACAGGATCAGTAAAGGCAATAGCAGGAGATGGAGTCTTTGGGGATGGCTGCTTGTGGTAGACCCCAGCTGGCTGTGTGGTGCTAGGAGTTGTGCTGTGAGCAGCAGAGGATGGCAGCCTGGCTCAGGTCCAAGGTCAGGTGCTCCTTTGCAGCTCTCCAGAGTTACACCCTCAGGCAAACTGCTTACCCACAAAATGAAGACAAAACTGTATGTACTGGTTTCTAAGACCCTCAACGTAAGAACACCTTGGAGGAGACGAGGGAACATGTCCTTATTAAATCATTCGTTATTTATAGCCCTTCTCAGTTAGTTGTTTCTTGGTTTCAGAAATACTAGTATAGCCAGGCGTGGTGGTGCTTGCCTTTAATCCCAGCACTCGGGAGGCAGAGGTAGGAGGATTACCATGAGTTCGAGGCCACCCTGAGACTATATAGGTCAGCCTGGGCTAGAGTGAGACTCTACCTCCAATCAAACGAAACAAAACCCCAGAATTACTAATGTAGGCTTTTTTTTGTTTTGTTTTGTTTTTTCGAGGTAGGTTTTCACTCTAGCTCAGGCTGACCTGGAATTCACTATGTAGTTAGTCTCAGGGTGGTATTGAACTCATGGCGATCCTCCTACCCCTGCCCCCGAGTGCTGGGATTAAAGGCATGTGCCACCATGCCCAGCTTGTAGGTTTTTTTTTTTTTAATTATTTACTTATTAGAGAGAAAGAGAAGAGAGAAAAGAGAAAGAATGGGTGCATCAGGGCCTCTAGCCTCTGCAAATAAATTCCAGATGCATGTACCACCATGTGTATCTGATGGCTTACATTGGACCTGGAGAATCAAACCTTGGTCCTTAGGTTTTGCAGGCAAGCACCTTAACTGCTAAGCCATCTCTCCAGCCCCGAATGTAGTTTTTTAAAGTGCATTCTAGAAACACAGCAGTATGGTAGCATTCATCTTAGGGATCTTGGGAAGATTAATAAGATACGTTAAGTGCCTGTTGTTCAGTGATTACAGCTATGATTAACAGATAAAAGGACATGAAAAATTTCATTGGGAACAGCTGAGAAAAGAATTTTGAACAAGGTCATAGTGTGACCAGGACCCAAAGACTAGTATGAGTGCAAAGAAGAGGAGGTAAATGTGAAGGTGAAAGTTAGGGAGCAGCTGGAGTCCTTTGCAGACAGTCTGCTGTTGGTGCTGTCATGTCCAGTGCAAGCAGAGTGGGGGCGTGGCACGTGGGAGAGCGACTCCGGGTTGTGTCCTGGGCATGTGACAGCATTCCTAAGCTTACTACTGCCTCAGCTGAACTGCAGCAAATCCAAGCAGTGGCTCATGCAAAGGTAAAAAATTAAAAGAAAAACAAAGTCTTTGCTTTTGTTTTGTTTTTGCTTTGATGGGGAAGAGGATGGGCAGCTGGCCCTGACTTGTTATTAGCTTATTAGCTCACTTGTCTGGCCAGGAAAGTCTCGCCTGCATTTCAGTCATTTTTGCTTTGATGAGAGTAATACAGAAGTCTTAGCTCTTCTTTCTTTCTTTTCTTTTTTTTTTGCCCCAGGTCCAGCAAGACTATGAATCTCTGTTCCAAATGCTTTGCTGGTAAGTGCAGAAAAGGGTTTTAAACATTCATTTTCTTTTTCTTTTTGGTAGTTTTAAGGCTAAAGTAACTGAATCATTTGGCCTCCTTTGGGTTGTGCCGGGGCTTTGCTTTCCTTGTCCTTGTGCGGGTTCTCCTCACCGTGTCCTTGCGTATTGTGAGAGATGCCTGCAGAGCCCTCCCTGAAGGAACGGAACCCCCTGTACACCTGCATCAAACACACAGAGCAGTCACAGCAACGCGGCTTGTTTAGTATGGTGTTGGGTGTTCCCCTCTGCTCTTGGCTTGAATGGTTAATGTTGGTTTACCAGTGACAATGCAGTCGAAGAGCATTCTCCTGTTGGAGTCAGGAAGCACATCCTGCTGAGTTAGCCCCTTCTAATCAAACCCCTCATCTAAATCACGGGGTGGGGGTCACCTAATCTCTTTGGACATTTGAGTCATCTTTTGTAAAATAGAGGATTGGGACTTTCATGCTTGCCATGGGCCTTTTCTAGTTCCCCAAATGCTGACGGAGTTGTTGAATTATGGCTCGTTCTAAAAAAAAAAGAACCCTTCAATTTTACTTTTTTTCTTCAGAGAACTTTCTGTCTAGTTACCAGATAGGCATTTCTTAACTAATTAGGATGTTCACCTTTCCTTTTTTTCCATTTTGCCAAAGGTAAATAAAGTGGACACTACTTACAGTGTTAAAGACAGACCGATGGTCGTAATCTACTGACCCAGTAGATAAGAGACTGGAGCAGGAACTGAGCTCAGCTGGGATTTGCACAGGGCTGGCAGGCAGAGCCTTTTTTTTTTTTTTTAATCTTTTTTTTGTTTGTTTGTTTGTTTTTGTTTTTCGAGGTAGGTTCTCACTCTGGCTCAGGCTGACCTGGAATTCACTATGTAGTCTCAGGGTGGCCTCGAACTCTCGGCGATCCTCCTACCTCTGCCTCCCAAGTGCTGGAATTAAAGGCGTGCGCCACCACGCCCGGCAGGCAGAGCCTTTTAAAGGGAGTGGAGTTAGGGGCAGTGAACCAGAGGCCCAGCAGAGACTGAAGTGAAAAAAAAATTACAAGCATAGGTAGCACATCTATCCCTTGTAAAGGTAAATGTGATACCACTTGTGGTGCCATTGTCATTGTTGTGGAAAATCAATTCATGAATTTGAGAGTTTTGGATATGTTAGTCTTTGATATTTAAGAATGTTTAGGATCTAGCTGACCTCCTGTACTACCATATCGTTCCAGATGTGATTAAAACAGTACTTCTCATAGAATGGTTTTGCTGACCTCCTAAAATAGGATTAGTATAAGCAAGGAATACAGAAATTTCATTTTATTTATTTGAGAGAGACAGATAAAGAAGGAGGTAGGTAGAGAACGGGTGCACCAGGGCCTCTAGCCACTGCAAACTAACTCCAGATGGCATGTATCACCTTGTGCATCTGGCGTTATGTGGGTACTGGGGAATCAAACTCTGCTCCTTTGCAGTCAAGGGTCTTAACCATTGAGTGTTGTATTTTAAATATTTTTCTTAATTTCTTAAACCAACATTAAGAAGCCTGCCAATTATAGACCAAGACAAAGGTATTTCATTAAGGGTGGGTAGGAGAAGAGATGAAAGAGGGTAATTGGGCAGAAATGTTCATATTAAAGTCCTCAATATTTTATTGATAATCAAAGTAGGTGGTTTCTAAAAACTGTATGTGTAAAACTCTACTACTTAATTTTCATACGCTGTGACATATGCGTGACATAAAAGACTTTTAGAAGAGGGACGAGTTTATTTTGGATCACAGTTTGAGTGGGTACAGTCCACCACGGTGGGGGAAGCTATGGCAGTGTGAGGTGTGAGTGGCTGGCAGCTGTGGTAAGAGGAGTACTAGGCTGCTTGCCCAGATCTGATAGAGAAGGAAGCCCTGCTCCCAGCAACCTCCTTCCTCTCGCTAGGTCCCACCCATTAAAGGTTCCCGCACCTCACAGAGACGTTAGCCGGAGACCAAGTTTTCAACACATACACCTGTGGGGAATTTTCACATCCAAAGCTTAACAGTAACGTAAGCGTAGTGTTCCTTTAAGGCTGACTTAAGAGGTAGGCTGTTCCGTGATTTACATACAGTTGGATAAATGAGGGAGAGATGATTATTCAAAGTTAAAGAAGCATTTCTTACCTTTTACAGAACAGTTCTAGTAGAAATACTAATGGATCACAGTACGTACTGGTTTATAAGAGATAAAGTGTAAGGCTGTTGTCAGGTGATGATCAGCTAAACATGCAGTTTAAAGATCTCTCAAAACTAATTTTCAAAGAATGAAATACAAATTTTTTTTTCTGTGGTACTGAGAATAAGACCCAGGTCCCACACATGCTAGGCAAGTACTCTGTCACTAAAATTATATGCTGTTCTCAGGGGCAAGATAAGTAAACAAGGTTTATTTTTATTGGCCTTTAAATATTGATTTTTTTTTCTTTTACTTTTTTTGAGGTAGGGTCTCATTCTAGCTCAGGCTGATCTGGAATTCACTATGTAGTCTCAGTGTGGCCTTGAACTCACAGCAATCCTCCTACCTCTGTCTCCCAAGTACTGGGATTAAAGGCGTGAGCTTTGCCTGGCTCCCTATTGTTGATTTTTTATATGTATGCATTCTTAACTTTTAAGAGTTTTTTCTTTTGTTTTCTCCCTGAGGTAGGGTCTCACTTTAGCTTAGGCTGATTGAAACTCACTCTAGTCCCAGGCTGGCCTCGAACCAGTCTTTCTTGCCTGAGTCTTGCTGAGATTAAAAAAAGGCATACACCATTACTTTTTGCAACTTGTAGTTTTATAATATTGCAGTAACTTCTTGCCATAACTTGGTGGCTTAACTTTTATTCTCTCTGTTCTGGTGGTCAGAAGCCTGGCATGAAGGTATCAGCAGGATTGGTTCCTCCTGGAACCCCAGAATCCTTTGTGTTTTTCCAGCAGACTTGGCATTCCATGGCTTGTGGATATGCTCTCCAGTGTTTGCCTTCTCTTCACTGTCTGTCTGCTGTCTCTTTAAGTACAAATGTGGTTGCAGTTAGGGATTATCTTGATACAGGGTTATTTGTAATTACAGCTAGAAAGATACCTCTTTTCCGGTCTGAGAATTGGGTTGGATATGGTTAATCTCTTGATGTAATTAGGAACACCTTTCAAGGTATGAAAAGCAGATTCACCTAACTGCTATGTATTCTCAGTGGAAAAATTCAGACTATTAGAACAGGAGGCTTAGGTTTTAGGGGTTCCTTTTAGGGTTGCCAGTTTGGATAAGTGACTGATGCTCAACTCAGAACAGTCTCAAGAGCACCATGACATGACTTTTTATTTTGTGTGTGCATACTTTTGTGGTCTCGGCTCCACCTAGCTTATTGATACTCAGAATAATTTTTGTTCTGCTTTTATTTATCCTTTGTGGATTTTTGAACTTTTTTTTTTAATTTTGGTTTTAACCCCCTTGAGCTTAGTTTTTCATCCAGAGTAGTGATGGTGAAAGGTAGGACACTATCTTTATTTTTTTAAAAACTTTATTTATGTATTAGAGAGAGAGAGAGAAAGATGCAGAGAATGGGCATGCCAGGGCCTCTAGCCACTGCAAATGAACTCCAGACACATGTGTCCCCCTGTGCATCTGGCTAACGTGGGTACTGGGGAATTGAACCTGGGTGGTTTCGCTTTGCAGGCAAACGCCTTAACTGCTAGGCTATCTCTCTAGCCTAGGACACTATCTTTAAGCCGTTAATGTCCAACTAAGATGTGATCTTTGTTGTTATAAATTTTAGATTATTTAAAAGTTCCAGTGCTTGCTGATTTTTACAGTATAAAATAGAGCTAAGTATATGTTAGCAATCTGAATTTTTAACAAGGGATTGATTTAAATTTCCTTATTCTTTGAATGAATATTAGATACAGAAAGGGGAAAAATTCCTTATGATTAGATTTTAGAGTTGAGACAGAGAGAGAGAGAAGGAGGGAGGGAGGGAGGGAGGGAGGGAGGGAGGGAGGACTTCTGGTTTGGAGAAAAATAAAAATGATAAGTAATACAACAGGGAGTGTCAAAGAAAGAATACTTGGAAGTGAATATGAATTAAGATCTGTGAAAAAGATTTGGGAAGGACATGACCACTTACAGCCTTGTCTTCAATGAAGTTCTGAAATTAAGTAATTGCCTTACTGACTAAGATTGCTGCAGCCCTTTTATCTTATCTTGTTTGATATTATTGCAGTTAGGTTCCCATTGTTGGTAGAAATCACCCAACCAAGAGCAGCTTGTGGGGAAAAAGAGGTTTATTTTGGCTTACAGGCTCCAGGGGAAGCTCCACAATGGCAGGAAAAATAATGGCATGCAGAGAGTGGACATCACCCCCTGGCCAACATCAGGTGAACAATAGCAACAGGAGAGTGTGCCAAACACTGGCAAGGGGACACTGGCTATAATACCATAAGCCTGCCCCCATAATACAGTGCTGCCAGGAGGTGTTAATTCCCAAATCTCCATCAGCTGTAAACCTAGCATTCAGAACACGTAACTTTATGGGGGACGCCTGAATCAAACCACCACATTCTGCCCCTGGTCCCCATAAAGTGACAACCATACATGGTAGAAAATACAATGCATTCAGTTCAACTTTCAAAGTCCCCACATTTTTTATCAACCCTAATGATGTTTATACATCCTCATAATCCAGGTCTTTTAACTGAGCCATAATACCAAAACCAAAATCCCTCCCCAAATTCATAATGACACAGAATAAACATTCATACTGTGAAAAGTGGCATTGGACATAGCAAAGAAACATTCAGCCAATACATGATTTAAAACAACCAACTCTGTAGCTTCAAGTCCATCAGCTCTAGCCAGTAACAAATCTCCAAGTCTGATAATTCTAACCAGCAACAAGTCTCTAGTGTTTGAATTCCACCCTTCCAGCTAGGCTACTCACAGTCCTGGAAAACTTCATCCGGGTCCGGCAGCTTTCCTTAGAAGCCCTCTCATGGTCCTGGCATCTCCACTGGGTCTCTACTGCAACCCACAGTTCATCCTCTCACCTCCAATGGGTCTCCATGCAGGTATCCAGCAAACCTGTTTCACACTGCCCATGGCTGTTTCCAAAACACATGACTGTGTTGCAAACTCAATGACCCTCTTGTCCCTGCATTTCTTTCTTTCTTTTTCTTTTTTTAAATTTTTGGTGTATTTTTATTTATTTATTTAATGAAGAGAAAGAGGTGGGGGGGGGAGGGAGGGAGAGAAGGAAGGAAGGAGAGAGGGGGAGGGAGAGAATGGACGTGCTAGGGCCTCCAGCCACTGAAAATGAACTCCAGATGCATGCGCCACCTTGTATATCTGGCTTACGTGGGTCCTGGGGAATGGAGCCTTGAACTGGGGTCTGTAGGCTTCACAGGCAAGCACTTAACTGCTAAGCCATCTCTCCATCCCACGTTCCTGCATTTCTTATACTTTACAATACCATGTAGGGTGCTAATTTGTTAATCCAGGGGCCCAATAAAGCAGACTTTGAAGAACAGGACACTACTTGAGCATGCAGTCCCCTTTAAAAGACTGCATTTTTTCTGTTGACTCAGTGCAGTTCAGCTGGCCAAATCTCAATGGTTGTAATTTCTCATATAGTTGCAGCTGAACAGGCAGCAATTTTGGCCCAAAGATTTCATTTCTGTGCCATATTCCTCTGCACATACCAGTCCATTTCAACTCATTGAAACCCTGCGGAAATTCTCAGGACATGGGCATAACAGCAAGCCTCTCACATAAAGTGCTTCTAGCTGAGTCCAGGCAAAGCTCTTTTTCACCCTCATAAGCCAAACCTCACAGTCTGTAGTTCTTACTGCATTCAGGTCTTTTAACTCTGACCAGAATAGCCCATCAAGCTGTACTTACAGTACTTCAAGGTATCTCTTGGGCCAAGGTTTCAAATCCTTCCACAAGCCTCTTGCAAATCAGCTCCAAAAGGCCAAAGCCACACAGTCAGGTGTCTAGCAGCAATCCCACTCCTGGTACCAACATTACTGTTGCAGTTAGGTTTGCATTGCTCACAGAAATCACCCAACCAAGAGCAGCTTGATGGGGAAAAAGAGGTTTATTTTGGTTTACTGATTCCAGGAGAAGCTCCATGATGGCAGGGGAAAACAATGGCATTAGCAGATGGCGGACATCACCCCTGGCCAACATCTCATGGACAATAGCAACAGAAGAGTGTACCAAACGCTGGCAAGGGGACAGTAGCTATAATACCATAAGCCCACCCCCCAATAATACACTGCCTCCAGAAGGCATTAATTCCCAAATCTCCATCAGCTGGGAACCTAGCATTCAGAACACCTGTTTATGGGGGACACCTGAATCAAACCACCACAGATATCTCCATTTTATTTATAAGAAAACTATACCCTCAAATGGATTGTCTTATTCCCAAAATTTCCAAGTGAAGAACTCAGATAGGTTTTAGGTGTCTAGAGTCCAATCCTAATCTGTCCACAGTTTGATGAGCCTAGAGCCTAGGAGTGAAGATGTGGGTCCAGATGGAAATCCACCAAGTAGGTTGATGAGGCAGATTGCAAGGTGTAGTCATGTTATTGTCTTGTATTTGTGTGTGGTTTACTTTTTGCTTTTCCATGCTTTCTTTTAGTTCAGCTACATTTTGTCTCCATATCTATAAAAAAGTAGAAATACAGGGCTGGAAAGCTTCACAGATTAGCTAATTTGGAAAAGATGTGCATATGTGGAGATGTGGGGAGTGTGTTTGATGTATTTTGGGGGTCAGATCTATCTTTCTTTTGTTTGTTTGTTCATTTGTTTATTTTTTTGAGGTAGGGTCTCACTATAGCCCAGGCTGACCTGGAATTTACTATGTAGTCTCAGGGTGGCCTTGAATCCTCCTACCTCTGCCTCCTAAGTGCTGGGGTGAAAGGTGTGCTCCAACATGCCCGGCTTGAGATTTTTCTTTTTAAAAATACTTAATCTATTTGAGAGAGATGTGTATGTATATATATTTGTTTGTACATGTACACATGATATGTATCTATATCTGCATCTCTCTCTCTCTCTCTCTCTCTCTCTCTCTCTCAGAGAAGGGGTGCACCAGGGCCTCTAGCCACTGCAAATGAACTTGAGATGCATGCACCTCCTATGCATCTGCTTTATGAAGGTACTGAGGAATGGAACCTGGGTACTTAGACTTGGCAGACAAGCGCCTTATGCTAAGCCATCTCTCCATCCTGAGATTTTTATTTCTTGAGATTTGTCTTGTTCTTGTTCATATAACTTCCTGCTCTCTGCACTGTGCAGTGAAGTGCTACTTCTAATTTAGTCTCCTGGGTTTAGCTTCACAAACGATTTTTAAAACTGGGAGTATGATTTAATTGCATGTCTGTCTGTGCATTGTTAGTGGGAAGACAAATGAGTTTCATGTTTGGACTATACAATCTATGGGTTTTCTTTGTCAAACCTTCTTGTTGATAGTCTCATTTTTATACATATGTGCATGGTAGTTGTGAAAACTGGTTTTGTATCCATATTCAGTAGTGTGGTTGAGTTATGGAAAAGCCTGTCCTCAGCCTGTGCATTTGCTCATTTGGAAATCTTGTATAGTTTATAGAGACACCAGTGATTTGTTCCCCAGCCTCCCTGCGGATTTTGTTCCATATTACAATTTAATTCCACTACTCTGTCCCATATTCCTGAGCTGTTAATTTGTACATTTTGATGCAGTTTGTTTCATGGTGTGTTTTTGTAATCCAAACTGAATGTAACGAGCTATGTGCTTTGGGGACATGGCTTTGCCTTGCCAATTAGAACAAAGTGGTTACTGAGGAAGAATATGTTTTAAATAAAACATGGCACCTCTGAGTGGGACTGACACTCATTTGGGAATAAAATGATCTGGTTTTAACTCTTTGACTCACAAAGATCTGTTAGGAAGATGGTACTTTTGGGAAAAATAAGGCTGAGGGTTTATCCATGGAGTAGTTTTGTGACTGTTTTCATGTGACTAAATCATTTAAAGTTTTACCATTCCCCCCCGCCCCCATGGTTATTTGAGACAGGTGATAGGAAAATTCTTAGTTTCTGAGAAATTAACCAGTGGCTGCTATAAGTTCCGAGTTTTGAACTACTCCTGTTTAGCAAGTTGTAGAAGATACGAAACTCCTAACTATATAAATCTTATCTTTTATAGTATATAACAAAACTAAGTGAGCAGTAGCTCACTTAGTGGTTAAATGTACTTCTTGCACAAGCATGAGGGTGTGAGACCTGAGTTGGATTTCCAGAACCCATGTAAACCTGTAAACCTGGGTGTGGCCATGCACATTTGTAACTCCAGTCCTGTGCGCCACAGAATTGCTGTGGCTTATAAACAGCAAGCTCTGGAGTCAGTAAGAGATTGTTATCGCAAGGAAAAATAGGCTGGTGAGTGATAGAAGGAGACACCTGAAGGTTTGCTAGGCTGTCGTAGGTGTGCACAGAAGGTGCTGCATTAGCACATATGTCTCTTCCCCCACATACAAATAAAAAATTCTACTTCATTTGATATATTAGCTGAAACCAGAATTTCATTATTTTTAGAGGACAGATACATAAATAATTTATGAGGATCTCTTTGTAGAATGATTTGGTAAACAATCAGTCTATCAAGGTTTATCCAAATACACTTGGGCTTTTCAGTGTTTGATGAAAGTTGCAACTAAACTTCTAGTTATAAGTCACTGAAGGCTAAAAATAACACCATCACCTAAAAATAAAATAGCACCCATAGCAGATTATAGTAATTCCTATTCTTCCTCAGTATCTCTGAAGAAGTGTCTGTATTCCACTGGAAACTGAGCTTAGTTTCCTATGGCCTAGTAAGTGGTGATCATACGCTGTCTGAGTAAAAGTCATCTTGGAATCTTTCCTGTGTATAAACGCCAGTGCTCATTCCAGATGTTACTGAGATAGAGCATTCAGAGTGAGCTGAGGCAGTGATGGCAAAGTGGTTTACTTTTTCAGTTTTTATTGATAATTGATTGTGTGTGTGTGTACGTGCATGCATGGAGAGGTCAAAGGTTGACATTGAGTATATTCCTTGATCAGTCAGGTGCTCTCACTGAAGCCTAGGGCTTGTAGATTCAGTTAGTACAGCAGGCAGCTTGCTCTAGGGATCCCCTTTCTCTGTTTCCCTAGAGCTGGTTTACAGCCAATCACCATGCCACCCAGCATTTAAATGGATTTTGGGGATCTGAGCTCCAGTCCTCATGCTTGCACAGCAACTGGCTGCTGTGTCCACTGAGCCATTTCCTGTGACTAGAACTCTTTAGATTCCAACATGTTAGAAATTTCTATAGATGAGAAGTCTTTAAGAGGTTATGTGCCCTTTCTGCTAATTGTAATTCACTTGCTGATTGTCTTGCAAACTACCCAATGCATTCATTGTTTTATGGAATAGGTATAATTGTCAGTTGGTATATGTGTGTGTGGACTTTTCACACATATTAAGGTAACAATCACAGTTCTTTCTAAACCTTAAAAATTTTCTCAGATATGAATGGCTTGTATCTTAGGACATCCTGGACTTTGAATTGCTATATCTAATAAAATCTTAACCAAAAAGTGTTCCTGCATCAGTAATGCCTTGCAGAACAACTTCTCAAATTTGACAGAAATCTTCATTACATATATATTTTTTAACTCAAGGTAAAATGTTTCATGTCCTAAGATACATGCTCCTGTGGAAATGGGCCTCTTTTTATCCGGTGCCTTCATCAAGTTAGCCTGGTTTTACAAAGCATAAGTCACACAAAATTCTTTTCTTCACTATCCTTAAAATGGGAGGGGGCCAGGAAAAACAAGCACAAGCTAGCTTTGGACACCCAGTGGGCTGGACTGGGCTGATCAGCCTCAAGGTCTACCCCCACTGCAGACCTCTTCAAGCAGGGCTCCACCTCCCCAAAGCTCCAACACTTGGGACTGGGTAGGAAACTTAATCACAAAACTTGAGACTGTAGGGCCTATTTTATATTCAAACCACCATATTAATATTGCCTTTGTTGACAGTTTAAGATTGTGACCTATTCTTTTTACTGATACACTTTTCTTGGTGCCCTAATCATGGTAAGGGGTAAAGAACTATTAATTTTTCTCAGCTGATAACACTTTAATTCACTAGTGCTTCTTTGAAACCTTTATTTATTTTTTTAGAGAGGGAGGAGAGAGAGAGAATTGGTGCACCAGGGCCTCAGCCACTGCAATCGAACTCCAGACACTTGCATCACTTAAGTGGGCATGTGCGACCTTGGTCTTACCTCATCTTTGTTCATCTGGCTAATGTGGGATTTGGAGAGTAGAACATGGGTCCTTAGGCTGCACAGAGAAGCACCTTAACCACTTAGCCATCAGTGCTTTTGACATTACAGCATTATCAAGAAATTCTGCTTTGGAAACCATCTTTAAAGTGTTGTGTGGTCACATGATGAACCTTGAGGGCATTATGACATAAAAGAAAGAAGTCTGTCAGAAAAGACATATACTGGGCTGGAGGGATGGCTTAGTTGTTAAGGTGTTTGCCTACAAAGCCAAAGGACCCCAGTGTGATTCCCCAGAACCCACGTTAGCCAGATGCATAAGGGGTATGTACTCATGTCTGGAGTTTGTTTGCAGTGGCTGGAGGCCCTGGTGCGCCCATTCTCTTTCTTTTTCCCTCTCCCTCTGTCAAATAAATAAATAAAAATAAAATATTTAAAGAAAAGAAAAATACTGTATGATTTCAATTATCCACACTACTTGGACTAATTCTGTCCAAGGAGATATGCACACAAAGGGGAGTGGGAATGAGGAGATAGTTATTATTTAATGGATACATGATCATGTTGGGAAGGTGAAAAGTCCCAGGCTCATTGCTGGTGATACTTTGAGCATCAGTGTGAATGTTTTTGTGTCACTGGAACTGTTTAGGATGGCAGATACTGGTAACCACAATAAAACAGTAACTAAAAGTTATACTTAATTTTGGATTTTGAGTACAATTTTGTTATCCAAATTTTCCACATTTTTTTAAAATCTTTGAAACATCGTTAATAAGTTAAAAATACATTTTAGAAATAAAAAATGAGAGTAGAAAACATCATTTACCATGTTCTCTGTATAGATAATGGCAAGTAAGTGTTGCATGTGGTGTAATTACAAAGTGTGCAGTGGCGTTAACTTTGCGCTTGCTCGCTCTTCACTCTGGAACGTTTTCTCATTTGCCAAATGGGTATCATTATGCCTTCTTCTCTTGGTATCCTACTAGATGATGCAGATGAAATCTCTTTAAAATCTTACTACACCCATATTTATAAACCCAGAGTATTACTTGTAAGAAAATGACTCGTTTCCTTCAGTTTTCCTCCATTGTGACCACTGTTCTGCTGTTTTCTTTAACTTTGTATTTCTCTGTATTTATGCATGTTACAACTTTGTTATTTATTGTTTTAGGTATTAAATTTTTTTTGGTATAATATCTAAAGTCTTTGCCTTCACATATCATTTCCCTTGCATATTTGTAGTGTAATTTATCATTAACTAATTCTTCAGTGTTTAAATACATCTAAAAATATTTTTATGTATTTGCCGGTTGTGGTGGCCCACGCCTTTAATCCCAGCACTCGGGAGGCAGAGGTAGGAGGATCGCTGTGAGTTCAAGGCCTCCCTGAGACTATATAGTGAATTCCAGGTCAGCCTGGGCTAGAGTGAAACCCTTCCTTGGATAAAAAACAACAACAAAAATTTTTATGTATTTGTGCAGGGAGCTGGGTGGATGGATGAATGGATGGGTGGGTGGGTAGGCAGGCACCAGGGCCTCTTGCCACTGCAAATGGACTCCTCATTCATGTTCTACTTTCTGCATCTAGCTTTATGTGGATACTGGGGAATTGAACCAGGCCAGTAGGCTTTGCAAGCAAACACCTTTAACCACTGAGCCATCACCCCAGCCCCCATAAATACATTTTTATCATATTATAGTCTTTTTCCCTTTTTTGTTTTTTCAAGGTAGGGGTCTCACTCTAGCCTGGAATTCACTATGTAGTCTCAGGGTGGCCTTGAACTCACAGCAGTCCTCCTACCTCTGCCTCCCGAGTGCTGGGATTAAAGGCGTGTGCCACCACACCCTTGTTTTACCTGTGGATTTTCTATAGGTTCTTTTCTTATTCTGAATTTTATCCATTTAGCTCAAAAACATTTTCTGTAACTTAAATTTGTTTATTGGAACTTGTTTATTGTATAAGCTGTCTGTGTATTTGAGATAATTTGCACTTTGCTCTTGACAGCTGTGGTGAGTTTTTTGATGTCTGCTTAGTCAGGCTGGTTGTGATAGTATTCAAGTTTACTGTGTCTTCTTTGATTTTCTGCCTAATTGCTTGTTGATGGAGTAATATTGAAATATCTAAATATAATTCTAGATTTTTTATTCCCATTATAGAAATATATATGGACTTTCTGTCTAAATGTCTAAATGTTACTAGTTGCATCAATGTTCAGGAATTTTATATCCTTATGAATTGATTTTTTATTAAATCAATTGAAATGACCATTTATATCTCAGATAGTATTACTCATTTTGAATTTGAGATTAATTTAGGCACTCTAGCTATCTTTTGATTAGTTCCTGGGGCCTGCACATGTACTTTACTATTGGGTTAATACTGCTAGTTCTAATATATATTTCACTTTTACCCTGTTGGGTCTTTATATTGAAAATGCGCTCCTTTGTTTGTACCAGCAACTCATATACCAAAATAGGAACTCTACAGGGAAAATTAACATGGTCCTTGTAAGGTACCAGCATCAACAAATAAACAATGGAGTAATACAACTTATGGAACTAGAAAAGCAAGAACGAATCAAATCTCAAATTAATAGGAAAAAAATAGATCAGAGGGGAAATAAATTATGTAGCAACCAATTGCCCCCCACCCCTTGTTTTGTAAAGAAAAGTAAAATCAAGCTGGGCGTGGTAGCATACACCTTTAATCCCAGCACTTCGGAGGCAGAGGTAGAAGGATCACTGTGAGTTCCAGGCCACCCTGAGACTACATAGTGAATTCCAGGTGATCCTGGGATACAGTGAGACCCTACCTTGAAAAAAGCCAAACCAAAAAGAAAAGAAAAGTAAAATTGACAAAACTTCAGCCAGACCAACAAAGAGGAGGATCATGGTGAGTGTTGCAGAACCACAAGGGTCATAGGGCTGTTAGAAACAACCATTCTTCAACAAATGGGAAGAAATGCATCAACTTTTTGGGTATATCTAACCTACCTAAACTTAATAATAAAGACAGAAAATCCTAATAGACCAATACTAAGTAACAAAGTTGAATTGGTCATAAAATTTCTCCTATCAGAGAGGGGATATGATGGAGAGTGGATTTGTGAAGGGGAAAGTAGGGAAGGGGGAGGGAAGGGAATTGTCATGGTTTATTATCTGTAATTATGGAAGTTGTCAGTAAAAAATTCTCCCATCAAAGAAATTTAAGGATCAGATAATTTTGCTATAGATTCCACCAAACCTTTAAAAAATAATTAATACTAATTCTTCTCAAACTACTCTCCCCCCAACCCCAAGCCCAACTAAACTAAAAGGGAGGGAACTTGTGCAAACTCATTCAATGAGACCAGCATTACTCATACCAAAACCAGACAAGGACACAACAAAATAACACAGACCAATATCCTTAGTGGAACATGGATGAAACATACCAGTTGTGGTGGTTTGAATAGAATAGATGGCCCCCAATATATTCATTTCTTTAGTGTTTGTAGTTTGCATCTGCAGCCACCTGGCTGGAGGCAATGTCAGTGGGTGATCTTAGGGTGTGGTGGTGGGTTTCCCATTTCAATCTAAAGATATGCAAAGTGTGCCTAGCTGGAGTTCCTGAAGTGTGCTGTGGCTTTTGATTTGTGCTTCTTTCTGTCTGCTTGGGCCTGTGAAGGCAGGCCAGCTTCTGCCATTATGGAACTTCCCCTGCATCTGTAAACTTCAATAAATATCCCTTCCTCCATAACTGTGCCTGGTCTGGAAGTTCATCTCAGTGAACCTGAAGCTGTCTGCTACACCAGTGAACTGAACTTAAGAGTATACCATAAGTTTATGTATCATGACCTAGTAGGGTTTATTTCTGGGAAGTCAGTGCACGTGACACACCACATTAACACAATGCAGGGCAGACATATATCTTCTTAATGGACACAGAGGTTGTTTGATAGCCTTCAGCATCTCTTCATGCTGAAAGCCCTTAGTGAATAAAATATGATTGGCAGCTCCAAACAGTACTGCCGACATATTCATAGCCAGCATTTTGCTGAATGGAGGAAAAATGTAGACCAAGATAAAAATGTCTCCTTCAGTCACTTTTACTCACCTTATTCTTACAAGTCTTAGAACAATTAGGCAAAGGAAAGAAAGAAAATACATCTAAATAGGCACAGAAGTAACAGAATTATCTTTGTTGGTGGCATGATTTCGTATAGAGAGAAACCTAAGGACTCTTAGAAAATCATCATAACTCACTGATGAATTCTATTGTTTCAGCAAGTAAAAACCAACATACAGAAATCAGTTGATTTTTATACACTGAACATGTTGAGAAAGAAATCAACAAACAACTTCAATCATAGTAGCTATAAAATAAAATAGCTAGGAAATCAATCCAATCAAAGAATCACAAAGCCAATGAAGTCCATTGAAGAAATCAAAAAAGTATAGAAAGATACATATGCTTGTTCAAACTTTGGAAAAATTTGTATGGTCAGTATGTCCATACTACCCTAAGTGATCTACAGTCATTGGAAGCCTTGTCAAAACACCAGTGTTCTTCATAGAAATAGACAAACTTGCCTAAAATCTATGTAAAATCACAAATAACCCTGAATAGTCTCTGTAGCCCCACGCACAAAAGACAGTGTGTAGGCATTGCAGTACACAGTTGGAAGCTTTCCATAGTGCTGCAATAACCAAAGCAGCATGATAGTCTAGAATGGAGGAGACAGTCCAGAAATTTGTGTATCTTCAGCTATGCTGATCCTTAATAACGGTTTCAGAAATAGAGGCCTGACAAAAACAGTTTCTTCAGAAAATGGGTAAGTAGAAGAATGAAGCAGGTTTCTATGTCTTAACCATGTATGATCACCTCAAAATAGATCAAGACTTCAATGTGAGATCTGAAACCAAGACTCCATCAGAAGACTTGAGGGGAGATCCATGATGGCAGGGAAAAACATGGCATGAGCAGAGGCTGGGCATCACCTCCTGGCCAACATTGGTGGATGACAGCAGCAGTACAGTTTGCCACACAGTGGCACGGGGAAGCTGGTTATAACACCCATAAGCCTATCCCCAACAGCACACCTCCTTGCGTAAGGATCCAGTTCCAAAATTCTTATTAGCTGGGGATAAAACATTCAGAACATATGCCTTTAGAGGGGAGAGCTGACTCAAAGCACCACACCTGGGTTGGGTCTTTGGCTGCATGCAGTACAAGACCTTGCTAGAGAGAGAAAAAAAAAAAACCAAAAAAACAAGCCTCTTAGTAATGGATGCTGCAGGCTGTTAGAGACAGTCAGCCATCTTTGGTTTCTGATAATGACTTGTTCTCACCACTATATGTGTGTTATTGTGGCACCCCCCTCCCCCATGGTCTCTGCTTTTCCATTCTCTCACACATCACAGAAGCTAGCACTGGGATTGTATGCATGCATTTAAACATAGCTCACACAATACCACTCCACTGTGCCCAGGTATGTTCATGAATTCTTCCATCATTTTTAAGGTGATGTCTCTTCCTAATTGATGTATTTTCAAGACCCTGAGACTTAGTGAATTAGGTCTTAAATTTATAGGTCAGGCATTTCAGTTAGTCTGGACCATGTATGACCCCTTTGAACTTTATTTTTTCTCATCTGGTGAAAGGAGTAGTAATAAGATACAGGTTCCTGTGAGGTTTTGTGTATCAAGCAATAAGTACCTGGCCTGCTCAGTAATAATGTTGGCATTGCCTACACAGGTAGGATATGGGAATCCTAGTGGAGTTTTCTTTTGCAAAAATCTGTGGTCGTGTATGAATGGGCCAGCGCTTCTTGCTTCTGCCGAGGAACAGCAGACACTTGCACCACATATTGCACCTGGCTTACATGCATGGCTTGAGAATTCAACAGGCATGGCAAGCTTTGTAAGAAAGTGCCTTTAACTGCTAAGTCATCTTCCCAGCCCTCCTGTGTTAATAGCTTTGTGGTTTAATTTAATTTAATTTTTGTTTTGTTTTGTTTTTTCAAGGTAGGGTCTGACTGTATCCCATGCTGACTTGGAATTCACTATGCAGTCCCAGGGTGGCCTTGAACTCATGGTGATCCTCCTACCTCAGACTCCGGAAGAGCTGAGATTTAAAGGTGTGTGTCGCCAAGCCTGGATTTTTTTTTTTTTTTTTGAGGCAGGGTCTCACTCTAGCCCAGGCTGGCATTGAACTCGCAGCAATTCTTCTACCTCAGCCTCAAATGCTTTGGACTAAAGGCATATATCTCCAGAGTGCTGGGATTAAAGGTGTGCACTGCCATGCCTGGCATTGTATTCGTTGTTTACATTTATTTCTATTTTATTTTTAAAAAATATATATTTTATTTATTTATTTGAGAGAGAAAGAGAGAGAGGGTGAGAGAATGGGCATGCCAGGACCTCCAACCACTGCAAACGAACTCCAGATACATGTGCTACCTTGTGCATCTGGCTTATGTGGGTCCTGGAGAGTCGAACTGGAATCTTTTGGCTTTGCAGGCAAACTCCTTAAGTGGTAAGCCATCTCTCCAGCCCTATTTTTATTTTTTATGAGTGTGTGGAGAGAGAGAGAGAAGGAGAAGGAGAGGGAGAGGGAGAGGGAGAGAGAGACAGAGACAGACAGACAGACAGACACAGAGACACACAGAGAGAATTGGTGCATTGGGGTCTCTAGCCACTGTAATCAATTCTACGTGCCTACGTCACTTTGTGCGAATGTCTGACGTGGGCTGTAGGGAGTCGAACATGGGCCCTAGGCCTTGCAGATTCCCCAGTATTTGTGTGAAGCCAAATACACAAAGTTGTGCATGCATCTAGAGTTCACTTGGAGGGGCAAGAGGCCCTGGTGTGTCCATTTTCTCTCCTTCTCCTCACATATAAACAAAAATATTTAAAATAGGGCTGGAGAGATGGCTTAGCGGTTAAGCGCTTGCCTGTGAAGCCTAAGGACCCCGGTTCGAGGCTCGGTTCCCCAGGTCCCACGTTAGCCAGATGCACAAGGGGGCGCACGCGTCTGGAGTTCGTTTGCAGGGGCTGGAAGCCCTGGCGTGCCCATTCTCTCTCTCCCTCTATCTGTCTTTCTCTCTGTGTCTGTCGCTCTCAAATAAATAAATAAAAAATTTAAAAAAAAATTTAAAATATAATAAAGATAAGTTCTTTACTTTTGTGTAAGTACAATAAAATGGAGTACGAGATTAAAAATTAACAGTGAAGATATAAAATCTAAATCCTATTATAATATTCAAGTCATTCTATAAAAGTACTATAAATCAGTTAAATTCTTAAAGTAACAGTTTATAGGCTGGCACCTGTTTGGGGGAAATATTTTGAGTTGCTCTGTGTTGAGTTTTTGGGTAGTCCTATAGGAGGCAGGATATATGTGCACTAACTTACAGTGGGGAGAAAATCACACCTATTCCAATAATATTTATCGTAAGTAGCTGGCATTCCAATCTACTTCTTGACAGTAGATAGTGTATGGGGATATCTGAGGCCTCTGGAGTGTTTTGGTTGTATGATTGTTATTCCACTGCTTCCCTTGAGATACCGTTTTTCTCTCCTTTTTCTTTGAGCTGCTCAATTCCCCTTTTGGTTGCTCTTTACTTAGAACTTGGAAAAGTTCCTAAAGACCAGAGAAGTGTGCAGTGTTCCCTGTATGAAGGAGCAGGGTGTCCTGCTGCCTTGTGAACGGAGGTGAAGTGTGTGGTCAGAAGAGTGACTTTAAGCATGGTCAAAGCCCAGCCCCACACCAGGGTACAGGGCTGTTGACAAAGGGGCAGCCATCAACAAAGGAGCTTGCTCTTGGCATTTCCCTCTGTGGTAATACGCTGACAGACCACAGATTCATGACATAGAAATGCAAACAGCAGATTCTAGAAACGGCAGCTGGGGTCAGCAGCCTTCTCATAGCTTGCAGTATGCGCCACATGGCTAGGGTTGGATATTCTCTTCCCAGTTATTCTGGTGACATTAAGTATTATCACTAGCGAGATTATAACTTTCAGTTAAAAAGTCCATGCTAACTGCTAGCTGTTGTATTCAGGTAGTTTGTAAATGTATCTCATTTAATTTTTAGCACAGACTGATTTCATTGAAGAAACAAAGCTTAGTGAGAGTAACCAAATTATCTGAAACTTTACAGTTTGGAAGTGGTTGAACCTGATTTTGAGGACAGGTTTTCTAAGTTTCTTTTTTTTTTTTTCCTACCTTAAAAAAAAAAAATCACAGGTGGCTGGAGAGATGGCTTAGTGGGTAAGCGCTTGCCCCTGAAGCCTAAGTACCCTGGTTTGAGGCTTGGTTCCCCAGGTCCCACGTTAGCCAGATGCATAAGGGGGCGCGGCGCACGCGTCTGGAGTTCGTTTGCAGTGGCTGGAGGCCCTGGCGCGCCCATTCTTTCTCCCTCTGTCTGTCTGTCTTTCTGTGTCTGTCACTCTCAAATAAATAAGTAAAAAATGGACAAAAAATATTTAAAAAAAATCACAGGTAACTTTTTTGAAATCCTTTGATAAGCTGTTAATGAATTGTCCCCACATTCCCCAAATACTTTGGTGCTTTTTTTCTGTGTAATTAAAATATGATGATTAAAAATCAGGATGTTAACATTGATACCTTGCTACCATCTGAGCCCTTTTCATGCCTGCCATTTATTCCAATGTGTCTTTCATAGCATATGACCCCAAGTGTGTCTTCATTTCTTTCTGGAATAGTCCCCCAAGCTTCTCTTGGCTTACCTGAGCTTGGCATTATTATTCTATTTCGTCGAATTTCATTTTATCTGTTATTCAAGGCTCAAGTGGCCACTTATTAAATATGGCCACACTGACCACTCTTCAGAAAGTAATGTCTTCTGGGCTGCATTTCATTAGAATTACCTTCCTTGCTTAACCCCTCCCCCCCATTTTTAGTTTATTTAAAATATTTTAAAAAATGTATTTATTAGAGACAGAGAGAGGGAAAAAGAGAGAGAGAAAATGGGCATGCCAGGGCATCTAGTCATTGCAAATAAACTCCAGATACATGTGCCACCATATGCATCTGGCTTACCTGGGACATGGAGAATGGAACCTGGGTCCTTAGGCTTTGCAGGCAAGTGTGTTAACCGCTAAGCCATCTCTCCAGCCCCTAGTTTGTTTATTTGCAAGGAGATAGAGAGAAAGAAGGGAGAATGGGCATGCCAGAATCTCTGGCCACTGCAAGTGAACTCCAGATGATTTTTTTTTTTGGTTTGTCGAGGTAGGGTCTCACTCTGGTACAGGCTGACCTGGAATTAACTATGTAGTCTCAGGGTGGCCTCGAACTCTCCGGTGATCCTCCTACCTCTGCCTCCCAAGTGCTGGGATTAAAGGCGTGCGCCACCACGCCCGGCTCCAGATGAATTTTGCTGGCAAGCGCCTTAACTGCTTGAGCCATCTCTCCAGCCCTTTCCTTGTTTTACCTTTTTAATACCTCATAGGAAAGTACTTTTGAAGTTATATAAATAAGTAGTTCTTCTCTGTTACACCATTCATCCATTCAATTTCTGATTATATTGACTTGTTATTTCTTCAGCAGATAGATGCTTTAGTAAACAGCTAAATCCCTAGTTGCTATTGAATTTAGTATTGTTAATATCAGATAAGATAAAAGTCCTGTTAGAATGTAAAGTCATTTTTAGCAATAAAAAACAACATATGTAGGTTAGGAATAAAAACTGTGTTAGATTTCCAGGTCTTGAGCTCAGTGGTAGGGCACTTGTCTGTCATGCATGTTGTCCTGGGTTTGATTCCAGCCCTGGAGGGGAAAATCAGATTTTCCCTGACAAGAAATTGGGAACAATTTGTCCACCTGGCTAAGTTTATACAGCAGTTCTTTGAAGGATTCTTGTAGGCTTTGGAAGTCTTAAGTGATGTGAAAACTAACAGTCTGAAGAGAGTTAGCATGCTAAGGTTCTATCTCATTGCTTCTTGTGTGCCAGAGGCGTCCATCCAGGTGGCCCCTTACCGATAGAATTTGATTCTTAGAACTAAGAACCAGACGTAGTAGATCCAAGGCCTGGACTCCCATTTCAGAGTGGCAGTAGAAGGGTTGGAGTAGGAGCAAAGTGGAAGCTCCTAGTGAAGAAGACAGCCGACGACTGAGGGCTTTGCTCCTCTTCATTTTGTGACCGACGTGGAGCACTGGCAGTGATGATTGATAGGATCTGTGTGTTTGATATACAGGCAATTGTTCTCAGATATCTGAGTGACCCATGTAATATACGGTGTGTCTAATAACTTTGACTTGTAAATTTTTTGTTGTGGGTGAGTGTGGGAATGCATGTGTCATGGTGTACATGTGGAAGTCAGAGGACAATTTTTGGTGTCAATCTTCACCTTCCACTTTGTTTGAGGTGGGGCCTGTCGCTCACCAGACTAGCTGGCTTGCAAGCTTCCATGGAGTTCCCCTGTCTGTGCCTCCTTTCTCAGCAAAGGCACACTAGGATAGCAGGTCCCTATGAAACCACATCTGTCTTTACATGGATTCGTAGGCTGAGTACCCAGAGAGATGGTGCCGTTGGGAGCTGGCATGCTGCTTGAATCTTCGTCCTGAGGCATTGATCCAACAATATCCCAGCATAACAGTCCCAGGTGGAACCTATACTTCCCTGAGACTATCGTTGGTCATTAGCATTTAAAATTTAAGTCAAGGTTTTGTTAAATGAAGCAAACACAATATATATCCTCACAGACTCATTCAGTTGTTCTACACATAGCATTACATTTTACTGTTGGCTTTACAAGTGGGTAGAAAGAGAAAACAAAGTTTTTGGTTTTTCAAGGTAGGGTCTCACTCTGTCTCAGGCTGACCTGGAATTCACTATGTAGTCTTAGGGTGGCCTCGAACTCACGGCGATCTTCCTACCTCTGCCTCCCGAGTGCTGGGATTAAAGGCGTGCGCCACCACGCCCGGCTGAAACAAAGTTTTAATACCTGTTTCTCACAGAAATTTCCCAAATCTACCATCTACCAAGTTCTTAATGTGCCCAGTCCCCAAGTGGAAGAAAACTGTACAGGAGAAAGGATTGGGGAACAGAACACATCACACTTCCTCCCACAAGGAAGGCAGGAAGCGGAACACTTACCTTGGAGTCCCAGGCCAAAGGCACTATAGTGTTAAGCTTTTCATACTTGTTTTGAACTTTTCATAGCTGTTGGTTTGACTACCCTCTGGGGAGCATGATGAACACTTTGTTGCTGATGGCTAGATGAGGTTCCCGAGCATGCTTCCTGTGGCCAAGTCCTAAACCACAGCTCTTGAAGTGTTCCAGCAGTTGACTTGGTTCCTTTCTGGAGCAGCAGTACCTCCTTCTGTGTTGGCTTACTTTTCTTCCCGCTTCCCAGCAAAAACAAGGGGGTTTCATACTGCATTTGTATTGAAATTCTCTGGATTTTCCTTCTTAGATAGTTGGTTCTTGAATGATTTTGGGTGCATATAAGGGAAAGTAAAAATGAAAATAGATGTGCAAAGTGAACTGTGTTGTGCACTGGGTTACTTTCCTGCTGTCTGTGCACTCAGCCTTCCCTCCTTTTTTTTTTTAAATCTTTTTAGCAATTTATCAGGCTTGGTAGTACCCAGCTGTTTATCTAAGTAGGCGTGGTATTTGTTTCTTTTAGTGACTGATGCACCAGCTGTTTCTCCAGCTGCATACAAGGGTCTGCATTAAAGCTGAAAGCCTTCATTCATCAAACCAGTTTTTCTGTTTTGTCAGCCATTCAGTGTCTATATTTGCTTTTGTGCACCCTCAGAAATAATCAGTGATAATTCTGCTAATGAAGCTGTGTCTCCAGATGTCTGATGCACATTTAGTATGGCGTTAGAAAAACAGATGGAGTTGCTTAACATTTTGGGGACCCTTGCAGGTATGTGAACACATGGGAATGTTAGGACTTAGAAAGTTATGATTTGAAGTAGCCAGGAACAACCCTTAAGACTCACAGTAGCTGTAAGTTCAGTTGGATGTGATATGTTATTAGCACATTGGTAATGCATCAGGAGCTATTTATGCTTTATGTCAGTGTTTTGGCGTTGTTGTTGTTATTATTATTGGTGTTTTTTGAGTTAGGGTCTTGCTCTAGTTCAGGCCGACCTGGAATTCACTGTGTAGTCCCATGCTGGCCTTGAACTTGTGGTGATCCTTTTACCTCTGCCTCACAAATGCTGGGGCTAAAAGCATGCACCACTATGCCCGTCTACTTTTTGGCCTTATTAAATGACGTGTGACATTGGGGCTGGGCTTTATTTTGGCTGAAGTAACAGGCAGTGAGGTGATATTTGCTTCACTACTAGAATAGTTTTGTTAGCCAGCTGAGTTGTCCTTAATGTTCAGCCTCAGTGAAATGTACCTGAATTAGTCATGCAACTTAGCAATAGTTGCATCCTTTACTGTCACCATATCTGTGTCTTTGAGCTGCCAGTGCTATGAGGGCAGCAAGCCTCTGTTTGTCACGTTTAATATAGGTAATGAGAGGAGAAAGAACTTTAAAGTTCATCCTGTGAATCTGAAAGGTGGCTCCTAATAGGTGCCATGAAGTGAAGGTTTGTTTGGCCTTCTCATAAATAGGGTTTCACCTGTAGCAGCTTTTTTTTTCTTTAATCTCTGTGTAACCTAGATTAACCCACCTTTAGTCAATAGGCTTGTAGGAAGATGAGCGTGGTGAAGAGACTCACTGACTTTTTCATCAAGTGTATAAAGGTCTTGTGGTTGCACTGTAGAAACCCGAGGGAAAATTTGAAGGATAGTATTCTCCTCAACAAGTGCTTTTACTAGAATTACTTTAAGTAGTAAACAAGGAGAAAGTTTTACTAATGCAGGCAAGGTAGGGGTTTTAATTAGCTCACATGACTCTTTTTTAAACAATATTTTAGGGCTGGAGAGATGGCTTAATAGTTAAAGCGCTTGCCTGTGAAGCCCAAGGACCCAGGTTCGATTCGCCAGGTCCCACATAAGCCAGATGCACATGTAGCACATGCATCCAGTTTTCGTTTGCAGTGACTAGAGGCCCTGGTGCACCCATTCTCACATTTCCTTTCTCTCTGTGTCCTTGTCTCTGTCTCAAATAAATAATCAGAAAATAATATTAAAAAATTTAGTTTTGTATATTTACTTGAGAAAGCGCAAGATGGTGGTGTGGGGGGGGACAGAGAAAGAATGGGTGTGCCAGGGCTTCCAGTTACTGCAAACAAACTCCAGATGCATGCACCACCTTGTGCAGCTGGCTTATGTGGGTACTGGGGAATTGAACGGAGGTCCTTTGGCTTTGCAGGCAGGTACCTTAACCATTAAGCCATCTCTCCAGCCCCTCACATGGCTCTTTTTTATAGGACGTGGAGGTGTATTTGGCATGTGCATATACTTAGGAGACTGTCACAGTTATGGGAGTTTGCTCAGTAGTACACATTCTCTTCGCCCTCGCATATCACTCCCTTTGTGTTCCTGATCATCTTCATCTCATACAATTACTAATCCCCTCTTTGACCATAAATTAACTTGCATATTATTCTTTTATTTAAATAAAAACATGGTGTTTGTGTCTTTCTCTGGTTTCTGTCAACATAATTATATATTTTGAAATTCATCCATGTTGCTTATTTAAAAAATTGAATCTTGCTGGATGTGGTGACACATACCTTTAATAATCCCAGCACAAGGGAGGAAGAGGTAGGAGGATCACCATGAGTTCAAGGCCAGCCTGAGACTGCATAGTGAATTCCAGGTCATCCTGGGCTAGAGTGAAACCCTACCTTAAAAAATCAAAAACAAAACAGAACCAAAGAATCTTTCTTTTTGTTTAGTAGTTGCAATTGCCTTGGTGTGGTTTGAGGATGTGCTGGAGTCTTAGCCTCTGTGTAGAGGTATTGAGATGGCAGAACCTTCAGGAAGCAGGTTTAGTGAGAGGGTGATCACTGAGGATAGGTACTGCCCTTGGAGAAGAGATCAGTCTGGTTTGGAGGACTGGCTGAGGTCAAGAATAGGTTGTTACAAGGGCCTGTACCAGTTGCTTATTTTTTATTTTTTGAGGTAGGGCCTCACTCTAGCCCAGACTGACCTGGAATTCACTATGGAGTCTCAGGGTGGCCACAAACTCACAAAGATTCTCCTGCCTCTGACTCCCGAGTGCTGGGATTAAAGGCGTGTGCCACCACACCAAGCTTTTTTTTAAAAAGTATTTTTGTTTATTTTTATTTATTTATTTGAGAGTGACAGAGAAAGAGGGAGAGGGAGGGAGGGAGGGAAAAGGAGAGAGAGGGAGAGAATGGGCACGCCACTGCAAATGAACTCCAGATGCATGCACCCCTTTGTGCATTTAGCTAACGTGGGTCCTGGGGAATGGAGCTTTGAACCGGGGTTCTTAGGCTTCACAGGCAAGTGCTTAACCACTAAGCCATCTCTCCAGCCTGGTTGCATATTTTTTTTTAATTATTTATTTATTTGAGAAACTGAGAGAGAAAGTGGGGTGGGAGGGAGAATAGGCACTGCCAGAGCCTCTAACCACTGCATTTGAACTCCAGACACATGCTCTACCTTGTGCACCTGGCTTACATGGGTCCTGGGGAATCCAACCGAGGTCCTTTGGCTTTGCAGGCAAACACCTTAACCGCTAAGCCATCTCTCCAACCTGCTGGTTGCTTTTGTGTTTTTCAGCTATTCCGCTCCCACCAGACCCTCAGTAGATTGATTCACCCAGATTTGCACTTTAAACCTCCAAATAAGCTAAATAACCCTCGTTTCTTTATATACATCTGGTTTTAGGGACCTTATCCACAAACAGCTGTGGCTTGCTTACTGTGTCCTGTAACTCCACGTTGCTTTCCACCACACTGTCAGCTCATTTCCTCAACTAGAGCATTGGTTGGGCTGGGCCAGCTGTGTAATTGGCAAGGGCCCTTGTATAATGAAAACATGAACTCTTCCTTTAAAAACTGTTTCAAGGGCTGGAGAGATGGCTTAGTGGCTAATGTGCTTGCCTGCGAAGCCCAAGGACCCATGTCTGATTCTCCAGTTACTACGTGAGCCAGACTCACAAGGTGACACAAGCATGCAAGGTCACACATGTGCACACAATGGCACACGTTTATGGGGTTTGATTACAGTGGCTGGAGGCCCTGGTGTACCAATTCATTTTCTTTCTCTGATTTAAAAAAAAAAAGCTTCAAATTTCAAGAGGACTTAGCTCTAGAGCCTTCAGTTGGCATAGGCCCTTCAGGGCTGCACCCGAACAAGTTGTGTGCTTGTGAAGTCAGGCCTGCTGTTGGCTTCATCCCATATCCCAGAGTCAAGAGAGATAGTAATAGGCTGTTTCTCTTTAAGGAGTTTTGCTAGATGTCCACAGTATTGAAAGCTGCTGCCTCATGTATTTAGTCTAGGTTATTTGATTGTTTCAGGCAGGAGGCTAAATCTAATCCCTGTTGGTTCATCTTGCATGGAAGCAGAAGTTATTTCCTGTGTACATTTTACATTAAGTTCATGCAGCATTTACTTGGATCCTGCACATGGGTCGGGACGTTCCTTCTTCTCTTCCCACCCTTGGAAAACACATCTTCTTGCAGTGCAATCTGATCAGCATTTCTGCAGTAAAGTATTAACGGCCTTTCAGACATGCCCTGCCCTATTAGCAAGAATATACAGTGATACAAAAATGAATTTGTCAAGAGTTTTATGGCTTCATGATCTATCGTACAATATTAATCCTGCTGCAGTATTATTAAGTCATTTTTCATCTCCCCTCAAATTAATGTTGACGTTCTATTACTGGATTTGTTCTTGTCTCCAGATTAAAACATAAAGGAAAAAAAGCTTTCCTGATACAACATTAAAATTAATTGTAAGGTAAGCAGCACCTTGCTTGGTGAAGTAGGATTATTTTTTGTAAAATAAAATTGTAATGGGAATTTGTTTGCTTTCTGCTTACTCTCGTATGTTCTCGCATGCATGAAGCACAGTGGAAGCACACTTCAGAGGAGAGCAAAGCAGAGGGCAAGGGGTCCATTAAAAGTACAAGGTTCTCTTAAAAATGTAATAAAATCGTTGACCTGAGCAGTAACCGTACGTAGTTGGAACTTGGGGCTTACGGGAGGGTGGAAGTGCCGATGGTGTTAGATGTATAGTTAGAAGACTTTGGACTAAGTTAAGGTCCTGGTTGTGCATCAACAAATTACACTCCAAGAAGGTAGCCTTGTCTCCCTGGTAACGTGTGGAAGGAAGCTGGGGGCTTGTGTGCTCGCCCACACAGGTGGGAGCTTGGGTATGGTCTAGACATGTAGAGCATGAATATGTCTAAACACAGGCATTTCATCTCCACTTGTTACTGCACCAGGCACATGGACGGTATTAGAGGACTGTGATACTGGAGGGAACCCTTTTGTAAGGTAGATTGTAAAAACTTACGTAATGAAAGCAGGCATTTATCTGTTAGAACCTAAATGGAGCTAAGGGGAAGGAAGTAATAGTTGGAAGATTATATATAATATAGCTTATATATAAATATAGCACCATGGACTGTGATATGAATAAGTTATTTGAAATTATTTAATTTTCAAATTTAAATCATAAGCACAGTTGGTTGATGCTACCACATTCGGTCATCATGCCACGACTATTGTGGAAGAAAAAAGGAATGGATGGGAAAGAATAGAGGTCTAGTATAAGTAAATGGGACAGGAGAGGCAGTTATTTGTCACATTGGGAAGTGATGTAAAATTTGCTTTGAAGTATTTATTTTTTGTGTCTTAATTATTTTGTAACCTCTGCTCTCTGTCCATCGAGCTAACTAGCATTCATGGCGGCATCCTTATTTTGCTGTGAAGCATTATGCCGATAGCTCTAGATAGAAATTCATAACTGGCTTTCTTGGTGTGTTTGCTTTTAACAGGAAGGCAGGCGTCTTTTGCAGATATGTTTGACTTCCGGTGTTTTAAAATTCAGAAGATTTCACCTAAATTCTGAACATTTGTTTTCTCTTTATCGTGTTACCCTCTGCCTATTAAATTTCTGTGTGGCTTTGGTGCAGGGTTGAGATGTTGTCCCTTTAGATGGGTTGGTGGCCTTGAATGGCCACAAGACCACTTCTCTGTTGTCCTGCACCTAGGCTCATAACCTTTACTTAATTATGTAACCTGTTGTTCACTTCTGTAAACTTCCCAGTTCCTGTGTGCGTTTTAGTTTGTGATCTGTGCTATTAAATGACCGAGCTCTAGTGAAAGTCATCATTTATTACTTACGAGAGACTGTAAAGGGATCTGAGGGGTAGTGGTGTTGAATATCCTCATAGCCTCTAGAAAAGTTGAGTAAGCTGTTATCACTGTCTTCTAAAGAAATAGTGTCTTTGGAGAGAGAAGAAATAACCACCAATTTCCTTAAATTACATGCAAAGGCTAGCCTCCAAAAGCAGGTTTCGTAGCTTTGTTTTTGTGGTTAAAAATAAATGTCTCACTGGGTGTGGTGGTGCACACCTTTAGTCCCAGCACTTGGGAGGCACAGGTGGGAGAATTGAGTTTGAGGCCACCCTCAGACTCCATAGTGAATTTCAGCTCAGCCTGGGCTACAGTGAGATCCTACCTCGAAAAAACCTAAATAAATAAATAAAGTGTATCAGACAGCTTCAGGTTCACTGAGATGAACTTTCAGACCAGACACAGTTATGGAGGAAGGGATGTTTATTGAAGCCTACAGATCCAGGGGAAGTTCTGTAAATGGCAGAAGAAACTGGCCTGCTTCACAGGATTAGGCCGAGAGAGAGAAGTGCAAGCCTAAAGGTCAAAAGCTACAGCACACTGCAGGAACTCCAGCTAGGCCCACTTTGCATATCTTTAGATTGAAACCTGAAATCCACCACCGCACCTCACCTTAAGATCCACCCAGTGTTACTGCCTCCAGCCTGGTGGCTGCAGATGCAAATTGCAAACACACACCTGAATATATTGGGGGCCATCTATTCTATTCAAACCACCACAGTAAGTAAGTAAGTAAGTAAGTAAGTAACTAACTAACTAACTAACTAACTAACCTCAGCTGGGCATAGTGTCTCAAGCCTTTAATCCCAGCCTAGGTTAGAGTGAAAGCCCACCTCCAAAAACCAAACAAGTCCTGTCTTTTGTGTTTTTTGTAACCTGGCCTCTCTCCTCTGTGTGGTCTGAGAGTGGGGGGCATTTGGGTCGTTCACTCACTCACCATCTCCAAGAAACTTTAATCACTAGAGAAGAGGAAGGAATAGCTAGCAAAAGCAAGAATACTGTATTACTGAACCTTCTGTTCTTTTGTTCCTCTTCACTCTTTATTTCTTTATTTATAATGGTCAAAAGCAAAGTCCTGTCCCCATAGTCATCATGTTATGAAGCCTAAGCCAGAGCTGTGTCAGTGAAGTAGAAATCTAGGTTTCCTAAATGCTCAGCAGGTAGTACAGACACTAGGCCTGGTCTCGTTCAGCCTATACTGGATCAGTTGTAAAACTTGCATTTTCTTAATACAGGTTAGAGATTTCACTTTGAAGTTAAGTGGCTTTGAAAATATTCACAAATATTTAGACTGAAGTAGGACTTGACTTTTTTTTTTAAATGTGGCCCAGACTTTTATTTTTATTAATTTATTAGAGAGAGAGAGAGATACAGAAGTAGGCAGGAAGAAAGGGAGAGAAAGTGAGAATGGGTGCGTCAGGGCCTCCAACCACTGCAAACAAACTCCAGATATGTGTGCCCCTTGCGCATCTGGCTTACGTGGTCCTGGGGAGTTGAATGTGGGTCCTTTGGTTTTGCATGTGCCTTAATAGCTATGCCATCTCTCCAGGACTTCACTTTTAATCAGGTTATAATACCTACTGTAAAATTTACAATTTAACCCCTAGATGACCTACTCAGGACAAAGGAAATGAGTGATAGGTGACTAGCCACAGACTTCAAGCGTGATAGGAACTCATTGTTGTGATAAGAGGAGTCAGAGCATGACGATGGTCATGTTTTTAGACCTTGGGAAAATGGTACAGTGCTTTAAATGTCCTCTAGAAATTTTGTTAACAGGGCTGGGGAAATGGCTTAGTTAGTTAAGGCGTGTTAGCCTGTGAAGCCTAAGGACCCTGGTTTGATTCCCTAGGACTCACATAAACCAGATGCACAAGGGGCCACATGTGCCTGGAGTTTGTTTGCAGTGGCTGCAGGCCCTGGCATGCCCATTCTCTCAGTATCTCTGGCCCTTCAAATAAATAAATAAAATATTTTTTTAAAGAAATTTTGTTAATAGCATCTTTCATTCCTTGCACTTGGCTACTATTACCAAAAAGATTTATAGTCAAATATAAATATAATATAAAGTTAATAAAAAACAGTGTTTTATAGATATTCTGTGATGCTGTAAATTTTTTTTCTGATAATGTTGAGGATATGGATACATTCTTGTGAGGCAATAGGATGTTACGCCTAAAAACTTATTAGTGAGGCAGTTACGCCTTTTGAAATGATACCTCCAGATCAAGTCAACTGTGCGTACTTTCCTGTACAGAACTCCTGAGTCCCTTTGCCAGCACTGTGTTGAATTCAGAAGGGAGGAGCAAGAGTCAGATAGGGCAGTCAGGCCAAGTGACATTTGGAATCTTCTTATTGGAAACAGGCAAAAATGTCATGACCCTTGGTCATGATTTGTTTGGTCTTTACATTCTCCCCTCCATGTGTAATTTTATTTATTTATGAATGAGATTGAGAGAGGGGGGAATGAGTGTATGAAAATGGGCCCATCAGGGCCTGTAGCCACTACACACTCCAGATGTATGCACCACCTTGTGTATCTGGCTTTATGTGGGTACTAGGGAATCAAACCTGGGTCCTCAGGCTTTGTAGGCAAGTGTCTTAACCATTGAGCCATCTCTCCTGTCCTCCACTGCCCTTTCTTTATAAGGATGTTATTACTTCTTGATAAGATTTCAGATTTTTTCCCCCTCTGGCTTTTAATTTTTATTTTTTAAGTTTTATTTGTGTGTGTGTGTGTGTGTGTGTGTGTGTGTGTGTGTGTGTGTGTGTTTGAGAGAGAGAGACAGAGAGACAGACAGACAGAGACACAGACAGACAGACAGACAGAAGGAGGGGAGGGAGGAAGAGAATGGGTGCGCCAGGTCCTCCAGCCATGGCAAATGAACTCCAGATACATGTGCCACTTTGTTCACCTGGCTTAGAATCTATCCAGGGAATCACCTGCGCTTGTGAAGACAGTAAGCTCCTGTATATCAGTAAGGGGATCTGGCTCAAAGAAGAGCTGTTGGAAGGAAGATGGATAAGTATGAGACACCACAGGTGAGCAAGTGCATGCAGGTGAGCACATGGGGTGTCAACAGGGTGCACACATGTGCATCCACCACACACACACACACACACACACACGGGAGGGAGGGAGGAAGAGAGAAAGAAAGAGAAACATGTTAATGATTATAATGTTATGATTTCAAAGAGAGGGCAAAGGCAATGGGATGTGAGGATCTCGAGGATGGAATTTGAAGGGATTGAAAAAAAGAAATCTTGCTTTGTCTTCAGTAGTCAGGTGGCTTCTTCACTTCTCAGAGTGGCTCAAAACTGGTTTTGTTTTTCTTACGGTGACTGCTCCTCACAACCAGGCTAGCGGGACCACCTGATGTCTGTGAGTGGGAATATTTATGAGCAGTGTAGAGCAGTTCTTAAGTGTCCACTTCTTTGATAGAGAGAGACTACGTATTCTGAGCTCAGACATTACTTTCCTCCCAGAAATTGCCTGTCACCATCTCCCTAGCAGAAGAGTGACTAATTATGAGTTGGCGTCTTAACATTTTTCACTGTTTTGACATTGTGTGCTTGGCAGTGTGTAGTAGGTACTTCTTTACTTCTTCTGCAGGGTGTCTGTATTTATCAAATACAGTATAGATGCCTTTATAATAGTAAATATGTGATTTGTAGCTCTTACCATACAATTTTCATCAGTAAAACAGAGCAGCTTAGGCACAAATCAGGCTGAATCAAGCAGTTTGTTATATCCTGTGGCTCACTGGAATAGTTGGAAACAGTGAAGATTTAACAAGGTTGTAGGGCTAGGTTTTTGCAGGGGTTGTTTTGTGCCTTGTGAACAGTCATCTTTCGGCCACATGTCAGGAAAGTTCCTCCTCTTCAGTTTCTGGTGTTCAGTAGAGATCAGCCCAGATGTTCTTATCTTGACAAAGAAGGGTTATTCTGGTAATGCATTCAAGAATGTGGTCTCAGAAGCCGGGCATGGTGGTGCACGCCTTTAATCCCAGCACTTGGGAGGTAGAGGTAGGTGGATCGCCATGAGTTCAAGGTCACCCCAGATCAACCTGAGCTAGAGTGAGATCTTACCTCAAAAACAAACAAAAACAAAACAAAACAAAACAAAACAAAACAAAAGACTGTTGTCTCTAGCCTATCCCCAAATTCTAAGTGCATTTGTCACTGGTAGTGAATATGGTTGGGAGCTGGGCAGCTCCTTTGGAACATTGAAGGCAGGGAGGTGGCAGCTGGGGACTGTGTGAGTATATGCTGCTGCGGCGTCCTGCCAGGTCCAGTGACACATTTATTTCTCTCCCCCTTTCAGGTAATCTGTAGAAATTTAATTTGATAACTTCTTTCTTTAAGTGGAGGAAAATTTACATTGTGTGCCAATACTACTCATAATTGTAGGAGAAAGTATCTCAGGAGAGCATATTGTTTTCAAGTCCTAAGCTCTCTGCCTTGGTTGCCAATAAGAACCCAAATATATATCAATAAAAGCGAGTTTTAGACAACCTGTTCTATTAGTTTGTTAAAAAAATTATTTATACATATTTGATGCCCTGCATTCATTCATTCATTTTTTATAAAGATAAGAGTCTTGTTATGTTGCCCACACTGGCCTCCAACTCCTGGGCCCAAGCATTTTTCCTGATCAGTTTCCTAAGTTGGGTGTACAAGCATTGTGGATTTCCTGTGCATGTTGTTAGGGTTTCTATTAATGAAAGATTCTATAATAAAGTAGGAATTGTGTTTTGGAAAATTATTGCTCTATGAGAATAAAAATATTTAAAGAATTCAATTGATAAATATTTGTTTTTAAATATATGTTATATACCTAGTCTGGTGGTGGACCTACCTAGATAAAGAAAGCAGGGCTTCTTCCTTGAATAAAATTGAATTTTAAAAAGCTTTTAACAAGTAGAAAAAATGTAACAAAATTGTTAAGCAAAATGGGCAAAAACGTGTCAGAAAGTCAGTAGGTTGTTTTTATAGGATACTATTAAATTGTCTTTAATTTCAAACTTAAAAAAATTTAAATACAATTTTGGGAAATGAATTTATTTTCTTTCTTGTTTTGACTTTTGGTTTTTTGAGGGAGGTTCTCACTCTCTAGCTCAGGCTGACCTGGAATCCAGGTTGGCCTCAAAGTTAGGACAATCATCCTATTCTGCCTCCTGAATGCTGGGATTAAAGGCATGTACCATCACACCTGGCTAAAAATGAATTTCTTAAAGAGTAGATTTTCAAAAGTTTTGCCAACATCAGATAAATAACACTGAAATAAATATATGCTGCTTTAAGATATATTGATAATCATCACAGGGTTTTTGTTTATCCTGTGATGAGCACATGCAGTGTTTGCCCATACACTTAGCACTTACTTCTTTGTTACTATACATATAGTTAAGGGTAACTGTTTCCATTATACAGCAGTGTGAGACATCTTTATTACATGCTCCAAGGTTCAGGAACCACTGTGGAAGAGCCCAAAGAAAGGAGAACTTTGTAATAATGTCTTCCAACATGAAGTGGCCATGGCATTCATGACTTTGCAGTGTCTGGTGCGTAAGACCTGCATATTAGCAGGGAAAATGATGACCTCAAAACAGAAGAGAAACTAGTTGGACAGAAGGGGTTTGGGAGGAGGAAAAGGAGGATGGTAGGAGGAGCTTATAATAATGGTATGTTATCTATGTAAGGAGGTTGTCAAAAAAAAAAAACAGTTAAGGTATACACAAAGATTATTAGCCATCTCAGCCAGGAATAGGATTTCCCCCCCCCCTTTTATTGCCTCGGTTTAGACCCTTACCCCTCTTGGTTGTATCATATTTTCCCACCTTTGTAGGTATAGCAGGATGTCTGCTTTCTCTTCCTCTTCCTGTTTTTTTTTGGGGGGGGCATATGTATGTCTCTTCCCTCCTTTTCTCCCCTCTCTCTTACCTATAAGTAATCAAATAACTGCATCCCCCTAAATTTTATTATAAAGGAAAAATTTCTTTTTATACATAGTTTCTGTACATCCTATTTCTTTTTTTTTTTTAATTTTTATTTATTTACTTGTGAGTGACAGACACAGAGAGAAGGACAGATAGAGGGAGAGAGAGAGAATGGGCGTGCCAGGGCTTCCAGCCACTGCAAACGAACTCCAGACGCGTGCGCCCCCTTGTGCATCTGGCTAACGTGGGACCTGGGGAACTGAGCCTCGAACCGGGGTCCGTAGGCTTCACAGGCAAGTGTTTAACCGCAAAGCCATCTCTCCAGCCCTGTACATCCTATTTCTATGTTTGTTTTTACAGCATGTATATATGTTTGTGATCTTAATTTTGGTCAGACACTTCTTATATTTCTATTTTTTTAAATTAATTAATTAGAGAGAAAGAGGTAGAGAGACAGAGAAAATGGACGTGCCAGGGCCTCTAGCCACTGCATACGAATTCTAGACTTATGAGCCCCCTTGTACATCTGGTTAACGTGAATCCTAGGGAATCAAACCCGGGTCCTTTGGCTTTGCAGGCAAACATCTTAACCGCTAAGTCATCCCTCCAGCCCCCCCATATTTATTTTATTTTCATATTATTTTCTACTTTTTATCATGTTGTTGACTTAATTTATTCACACTTGCTCATTTATTTCCGTACCTGATAATTTTTTTATTACTATACATAATGTTAAACCAACATTATATATATAGAATAGTTTTCATAATTTTTAAATTTACTTAATTTTTTTTAAAATGACAAAATGTCTGCAAGAACTTGTAATTAGAAACAGGTTGGGCTGGAGAGATACTCAATAGTTAAATGTGTTTGCTTTCAAAGCCTGATGTCCTAGGTTCTATTTCCCAGTACTCATGTAAAACCAGATGGACAAAGTGGTGCAAGCATCTGGAGTTCATTTGCAGTATCATCTCCCTTCTTTCTCTATCATAAATAAGTAAATAAGCAAACAAATAATGAAAATGAAAAATAATAAACTAAGAAACTTAAGAGTTAAGCTGAAATAATTGTAAATTATGTAAGAATGAAAAAAAATCCCATGGGTTACAGAGATGGTTCAGTGGTTAAGTCGCTTGCAAAGCTTAATAACCCAGGTTCAGTTCCCCAGTACCCACAAAGCCAGATGCACAGAGTGGTGAATGCATCTGGAGTTCATTTGTAGTGACCGGAGGCCCTGGCGCTCCTATTCTCTCTCTCTTCTTTTTTTTAAAATTTTTATTAGCATTTTCCATGATTGTAAAAAAAATCCCATGTTAATTCCCTCCTTCACCGCCCCACACTTTCCCCTTTGAAATTCCATTCTCCATCATATTACCTCTCCATCACAATCATTGTACTTACAGATATACAACCTATAAATATATATCAACCTATTAAGTACCCTCCTCCCTTCCTTTCTCTTCCCTTTATGTCTCTTTTTTAACTTACTGGCCTCTGCTACTAAGTATTTTCATTCTTCCGCAGAAGCCCAGTCATCTGTAGCTAGGATCCACATATGAGAGAGAACATGTGGCGCTTGGCTTTCTGGGCCTGGCTTGCCTCACTTAGTATAATCCTTTCCAGGTCCATCCATTTTTCTGTAAATTTCATAACTTCATTTTTCTTTACCGCTGAGTAGAACTCCATTGTATAAATATGCCACATCTTCATTATCCACTCATCAGTTGAGGGACATCTAGGCTGGTTCCATTTCCCAGCTATTATAAAGTGAGCAGCTTAATTTTTATTATTTATTTGAGACACACACACACAAAAGCAGATAGGTGCACTCTGGCCTTCAGCTAGTGCATACGTACTCCAGATGCATGCACTACTTTGTGCATCTAGCTTATGTGGATCCTGGGGAATTGAACCTGGGTCCTTTGCTTTGCAGGCAAGCACCTTAACTGCTAAGCCATCTTTCCAGCCCTCTTACTGTTATAATAATTATTATTTTGGAGCAACACAAGTCCTTTAATAGAAAAAAAAATCACACATGCAACAGTAGCAGCACACATCTCTCAGAATCTAGATAGGACTGAGCTTCAGCTCTTCACCTTCGGAGGCGGCCTGTATGTACCTCCACGACCTGGCCTCACTCGCTCATAGGACTCTAGCCGTTTCATGATCTCCTGCAGCGTTGTCTTCACTTCTGAGGCAAACACGGCCTCTGCATAGGCTGTGGAGTTTGCCTTAATGGAAATCACAAAGTGTCCTTTATTACGCAGGAAGGTATGAGCATTCGCAGCTACAGTCTGGGCTTGGTCAGGCCGGGCCGTGTCAGCAAAGATCATATCTACTGTTGCAATGAGCATGCAGTATTTGTGTGGGTGCCGGGCATCCTCAGTCACAGGAATAATGCTGGTCCTCTTCTTTGCCAGGTTAATAAGGTCATGGCCAGAGTGGTGGGAAAACTCTACTGCATACACCAGGCTGTCCTGGCCCACAATGTCAGAGATGTGGGAGACAGTGGTGCCTGTGGCTGCCCCAAAGTAGAGAACCTTGGCCTCTGGCTTGATGTAGATCTGGTCCACACTGCCCAGGATAACTGTTGCCAGCTGGGAGCGGAAGGGGTTCCAGGCTCGGTTCTCAATTTTGTCATGTCCCTCAGCAATAGAGACTCTCTTCTCCCCATACACTGATTTACCAGGGACCCGATTCTTGATGACAAGAGCATTTTCCTTTCCATGACGAATGAAGACACCCTCATGCCAGTGGGGCTTCACCATCACATTCTTGCCAGACTGGTTTCTTTTTTTGTCTCCTTGGCCTCAGTCCCCCTTTCCTAAAAATATGGAACCCTTCACGAATTTGTGTATCATCCTTGCGCAGGGGCCATGCTAATCTTCTCTGTATTGTTCAGTTTTCTAGTATATCTGCTGCCAAGGCGAGCACTATTATTATTACTTTTTAAAGGTAATTTCAGTTTGTAGCCCAGGCTGATCTTGTACCCAGGATCCTTCTGCTTTTACCCCTTGAGAGCTACTATTACACGGGTAGCTGCCAGCCCCAGCTGCTGAATTCGTTTTTGCAAGATGAATTTTGGAAAGTTACTCGAGAACTTTGTGCCCAAACTTTCTTCAGCTTGTCATGTGAATTTGTTACCTGTATTACATAAAGTAAGTGAGGAAAAGTAAGTTTACAAGATAAAAGTGTCATACTTCTTATAAAGTCATTTTGCATATAAACAGAAGAGGCTGAGTTGTTAATACCTACTTCCTCTGAGAAAGGTGAGAATTGTGAGTTGGAACAATGGCTCAGTGGTTAAAGGCACTTGCTTGAAAAGCCTGACAGCCTGAGTTCAATTCCTCAGTGCCCACATAAAGCCAGATACACAAAGTGGCATATTCGTCTTGAGTTTTTGCAGATGCAGGAGTTCCTGGTGCATTTGTTACTTTTCCTCCCCCTCCACTCCCCTCCCCCTCCGCTCTCCTCGCCCTCCCCAATAAATATTAAAAAAAAAAAAGAGAGAATTGCAAAGGGAATAGGCCAGTATTAAACACACACACTTTAGCATCTCAGTCTTACTCTTTTATCATAGCCTCACATTTTATGTTTTTGAAATATGGCTGATTCCAGCTCTTATGAGGGTAATAGAAGAAAGAATACACTGTCATGAGAGAAGAACATTTATAAGTGCTCATCGATAAGAAGAATGATAGTGGACTTAGCATTCATTTCACCAAAATGCTAAGATTTTTACAGAGGTACGAATGTAGTTCATAACTCCAGGGAGGCTCAAGGCTGCTTCTACTTGAGGTTAAGACAGTCACCACAGGGAGGGAGTCTGCTGGGGATGCCTGCGCGCACAGGGAAGCGCTCCTGTGATGCTTATGCTCCAGGTGAACTTGCTGCTTTATTTTCCTCACCTAGGGTCAATGCCAAGATTTCATAAGCCTTAGAGGGTCCTATGTTGGCAAAGACACCTTGGTTTTTATAGTCATTTCTTGCAAGACTCAAGTTCCCTATACAATGAATTCTTCTCTAAACACTGAGAAACGGAAGTTTTTCCTTGCCCTTCACACAAGCTTCTAAGTGCATGAAAAGTCCATCAGTGCTAACACTCTCTCTACATATCTTCTACTTAACACATTTTTCTTTTCATTTATCAGTAAAATTTTGTTGTCAACTTTGAAGTGCTGGCAGAAAACACCTGATCAAGAACAGCTTGTGGGAGGAAAGGGTTTATTTTGGCCTACAGGCTTGAGGGGAAGATCCACTATGGCAGGGGAAAACTATGGCAAGAGCAGAGGCCTGTCATTACCTCCTGGCCAACATCAGATGGACAACAGACTCAGGAGAGTGTGCCACACACTGGCAAGGGGAAGCTGGCTATAATACCCATAAGCCTGCCCCCAATAATACATTACCTCCAGGAGGATGCAATTCCCAAATTGTTACCAGCTGGGGACCTAGTGTTCAGAACATGCAGCTTATGGGTGGGGGGGGATACCTTAAGCCACCACAATAAAACTGTACATAAATGAAACATTACAGATATTAAATGCTTCTTTCATGCAGTGGATATAGCTCAGAGTTTGCTCTAGATTACTCTAAAGGAACTTGAAGAATTCAGGATAATGCAAAAATGTGCTGCTTTTTGATATACTTTTGCAAAGGGAATTTAAAAGCTCTTCAAGGGCTGGAGGAATGGCTTAGCGGTTAAGGCATTTGCCTGCAAAGATAAAGGACCCAGGTTCAATTCCCCAGGACCTACGTAAGCCAGATGCACAAGGGGATGCAAGCGTCTGGAGTTGCTGGAAGCCCTGGTGTGCCCATTCTCTTTCTCTCTCTCTCCCTGCTCCTCTTTCTCTGTCAAATAAATTAAAAAAAAAAAAGTTCTTTGAAATGAACACAGAGCCTTAGTGTAGAAAGTGGTCCAACTCATTTTAATTCATTTTTCAATAATCACATTGTCTTGACCTGAAGCAGAACAGTAGCAGCTTCTCAGTAAGTGATGTCATCTCCTGGGAGCCAAGTCCAGTGCTGTGGTAGGTGTGAGAGCTGAGAGCCAGCACAAGTGTATCTTGGGAGACAGCCTCTCTACTGGACTGGCACTCAAGATCTCCACCCTGGTATTCCTGTTGCTTAGTTGTCTTGTGTGTTCTTAAGGGTTTTTCATAGAGAAGAGACACAGACTGTATCAGAATCTTATCTTTTAGTGAATGAGCTTGGCCAGTGGTTCAGACCTTTAGATTTTAGTGTATAGAATCATGTCTTACTCTGTAGGGGTTTTTTTATTTTTAGTTATTAATTCACTTAATAGTCATATGTAAATACCACATTTAAAAATTATTTATTTATTTACAAGGAGGGGGGAGGGAGAAAGAAAGAGAATGGACACACCAGGGCCTCTAGCAACTGCAAATGAATTCCAGATGCATGTGCTCCTTGTACATCTGGCTTATGTGGGTCCTGGGGAATTGAACTTGGGTCCTTTGGGTTCGTAGGCAATCGTCTTAACTGCTAAGCCATCCCTCCAGCCCTACTACATTTTTTCAACATGCTGTGGTTGGTATAGCAAAATGACCAGTTTGTCTCCTTTCTGGAAGCTAGATGTGTGTGTGATATTCCTGTAGCTGACAGCAGGCTGTGAAGACAAGGCCAGTTGAGCCACACAGCTCCTGTGTCCTTTGTAATGAAAACTAGCTGTCCACAGAAGAACTGACTTGTGGCAGTTGGACTGAGTTCTGCTCACACCTTTTCTTTTAGGTGAAATACTGATGTAGCAGACAAATGCCAAGCTTAACAACCCTGTGCTGCCTCGTGTTTGCCTCTCTGACTAGTGTTTAACTTCCTAATTTGAAATGGAGAGAAGAGTGCTTCACAAGTTTGCTGAAAGTTTTAGGACTAAAGATAAGCTTTGAATCTTTAGATTAAGTTTGGCTTAAAGTGGCTCAAATTCTACTGAACTTGTTTGTATTTTTCATTCTGTGTTTAAAATCATTGATTTAGTAAAATGAAAACTAATTCAAAGATCAAGTTGCCCATGTGAGCAAAAGGAAACTGTTTATATTTGACTTACTGGCTGGTAGTAACATGGAAAGTGGGGTCAGCAGACACTACTTTGCCGTGATGGTCCAGTGAAAACATCCCTTCTCTTATGCAGGTCTTTTGGTTGCTGATGACCAAAGAAACCTTTATCTAATTTATTGCATTACTAGATGGATGTATGCTTTTATTAGCGAAAGTACAATCGGATGTGTATTAAATGATGCACAGAAAATTTTATCCAATTTAATAAAAAATCCAGGTAATACTCAGAAATATGGATTTTCCTTAGGAAAGAGTAGTTCTGTGTGGTATCAACTAGGCTTACTTCAGTAGCTACTTGCCATGTTCTGTAAAAATATTACAGGTACCAAGGAGATACCTGCAGAAAAGAAATCTATGGTTTAGATTTAAATTATAATTCTAAATTTACTGTATAATTCATTAAAACAACTCATACATTTGATTATAAATGGAATTAATAAAATGAATGAACTATCTTAAAAAATTACTGTGTGCACGCACCAGGGATTCTTGCCATTGCAAATGAACTGTATGTGGGTGGCTGGGGAATTGAACCTTGGGCTTGCATGCTTTGCAAGTAAGTGTCCTTAGCCACCGTGCCATTTCTCTAGCCCTACTTTTACCTTTTCCGAGTAGATCTTGGCACTCCTTTTTGTGTGTCTGCCCTCTCACCTCAGGGTGCCCCTCTCTGCTTATTCTTGACAACTCCTGCTATGTTGTCTGAAGCAGAATGCTACGTTTTCTCTAACTTTTCTAACTTTTTTTTTCTCTAACTTTTTCTAATACTGTTTAGGTGGCAGCATCTTTTATTCCTCTCAGCCATTTTCATTAATTAATTGATTAATTCATATCAGACTAACGGGTGACCAGGCAACCATGCCACCATCCAGCTCTCCAGACTTGGCTTTGTGTGTGTTTGATTATTTGGTAGGGTCTCACTGTCGTGGTCAGGCTGATCTTGACCTCAAAATTCTCCTTCCTCAGCCCTCCAGTTGTTGGCATTACAGCTGTACACTACCACTCTGGCTTTGAGCTTTCTAGTTTTTATAGTCTCTTGGAGGAATTTGGATTTGTGGTTTATAAAACTTAGATTTTTAAGGTGGAGGAGAGGCTGTACCATCGCTTCAAATTAGTATTCTAGCCCTGGGATACATTTAGTTTTAAACTTCATGCTTATAGAAAATTGTTACGTGTTTGAAATAGATTTTTTTAATAGTTCAGGAGTCTCTTCTTATTCTTGGGGCATATGTTACAAAACACCTCACTCAATGTCAGTGTCTCAAAGTGATTTGTTTCTTCCCTATGTGTATGTTTGTCCTGTATAATGTATAAATCAGGCCTGGTAAAAAGTGAACAATACTAATAGAGCAACAGTTACAATATTCTGTAAGAAGTTACTTGTGACCTCTGTCAAACATCTTGTTGTCTTATGCACACCCTTCTCCTTGTGCTGGTGGTACAGGGCTGTCCTGAAGTCAGTGATATGAACACCATGACATAATGTTAGGCCTACTAGGTAAGCACCACACCTTAACAATCTGATAACCAAGATGGCTGGTTATCAAGTGACTGACAGGTAGCTAATGTATCCAGCCATTCTTCAGTATCCATGGAGATTGGTAACAAGGCCTCCACAAGTACCAAAGCCTGTGGATGTTCAATTCGCCTAGTTAAAATGGATATAACATTTTCATATAACATACACTTTTCCACATACTTCAAATCATATCTAAATTCTATATCATATCTGCTGTACTTAAGTGCCATCTTTTTATGTTTTATTTATTTTTAAAATTTATTTATCTAAGACAAACAGACAGACTGGGCAAGCCAGGGCCTTTAGCCACTGCAAATGAACTTCAGACGCATGCGCCACCTTGTGCATCTAGCTTATGTGGGTTCTGGGGAATTACCCGAGGTCCTTTGGCTTTGCAGGCAAGTGCCTTAACTGCTAAGCCATCCTTCCAGCCCTTAAGTGCTATCTAAAAAGTTGCTATTCTGTATTATTTATAGAACAATGACAAATTTGTACATGCTTAGAGCAATCACTATTTTTAACAATATTTTTATCTATTGCTTAAAACTCCAAATGTGGGGTGCATGGACATGGAGGCAGAGTGGACTCTGTGGTGCTAGTACTGAGTGGAGGAAAGAGAGGCTCATGACAGGCCAGGAGATTTTGATGTAGGGTTTTGGGGTTGAAGAAGTATCCTCTAGTTCTGAATCCCAGCCGTTGCATTATTGCTTATCTTGAGAGAACTGAGAAAAAAGACTCCAAGAAGGATAAATTATGAATTATAAGGTTTATTGTAGGGGAAATTAAGATCCAGGAAGGAGGCTAGCTGAAAGACTCAGCCAGAGGAGAATTTGCCTCCTTGCCCTGCTGGAAAGAGAGAGCGAGAGAATCTCCACCCCAGGGAAGTCTCCTGGATGGAGGAGGCACAGACACCCACACGTGGAGGGGAAACTATAAGACCAAAGTTGCCTTTCACATAAAAGACCCGAGAGGGGGCTGGAGGGATGGCTTAGTGGTTAAGGCGTTTGCCTGCAAAGCCAGAGGACCCAGGTTTGATTCCCCAGAACCCACGTTAGCCAGTTGCACAAGGAGGCGTGTGCATCTGGAGTTTGTTTGCAGTGGCTAGAGGCCCTGGTGTGTCATTTTTTCTGTCTCCCTCTCCTTCTTAACCTCTGCCTCCCTAGTGCTGGGATTAAAGGCATGCACCACCATGCCCAGCTCCTTCTTTCTTTCTCAAATTACTAAGTATCTGACAAAACAAAAGGATAAAAACAAACTGCTCCAAAGCAAGACACTTGTCAGAGGTAAGCAGGAAAATACCCAGGCTGCAGCAAGTGTAGAGACAGACTTATATACCTGTGAAACCACAGGAAGAAGAGAGGGTTTATACATGTGGTTAGGCTCCTTTGTATGGACCAGATACCCAATTAAGGTGGGCCTTGTTATCATAACTCAGGTGTGTAAGCAGAGATTAGATTGGTTCATGGTTCAGGGAGCTGACTGAGGAGGGACCATCTGTTCCAGGGTGCTGAGCTGAGGAAGAAACAGCACTGGATGGCCCTGCCGGCTGGGGATGCAGCTATCGCGGATGAGACTGGATCAGACTGGTCCTGCCAGGGTTGGCCCTTGTGGCATCTTCTTGTTCCCTTTGCGCCTCTGTCTGACTGCCTATAAAAAGCTATCTTGTTCTCTTATTCTTTCAATCTCAGCCATGGTACTCAAAATGGGACAATTTAAAAGTCACACACTATTTCTGGCATTTTCCATTTAAAATGTGCTGGTGGTTTGAGTATCAGTAACTGAAACCATAGACAGAAAGCCAAGGTCGTTGGAACTCTCTGTACATATTTAGTAGAGTACTAAATGCAGCGAGAAACGTACTGCCTCATGCAGAGTTTGTGGCCTTCCATTACCTGCCTTGGAGACGTGAACAGGGTTTCTTTCTCCTGGATGGTATTTGTGTCTGTTGGGCTGTTTCTCAGCTGATTGGCAGTGTTCACCCCTGTTGTGGAAACTTGCTCTTTGTGGAAGGAGCCCAAGAAGAGGTAGATGTTCATTCAGGACTGGACAGTACTAACTGCAACAGAACCTTCACCTGTACTTTCTTACTTTCTCCATTTGGAATATTTGATTAACAAAATAGATTCATAACTGCTAGAGTTGAAGTTTTTAGCCCAAAACATTATTGTAAACTTGGAATACTATAACAAAGTTAAATCCAGAGATGATTCCTGAACTTGATGTTTGGCTATGCAAAAATAATGCACTTGTCCCTTATATTAAATATGTATCTGTATAGGAGATCATCACCTTTTGTAAAAGATGTAAAAGGAAGTGGCAGCTCTCTCGGGGTATGTTCAGGCAGTAGTTGTCCAGGGCTTACCCAAAAGCCTGTGAAGTGTGAGTCTTAAACTAAATGTTGTTATGGTCTCTTATAACTCCATAGGATGATTTTCTTGATATGACATTCAGATTTGTGGAGGTGTGTGTGTGAATAGTTAATTGCTTAACCTGTAACACAAATGCTGGACATCTTTCAGTGAGGTAATTAGCTTCTGAGAGACCATTTGCCTTGAAGTTTTAAATCAGCAAGATGGAAAATGAGAGTCTGCTCAGGAGAGTGGCAGAGAATCTCTGCTAAATTTCTTCAGTGTCATTTCAAACCCCAGGGTTTCCACATGGGTTTGTTTTTATTTGGAGCACTATTATGGACATACAGTATATATCTACTCATTGTATAGACCTGTCTAAGCTTGTTTTGAAAGGAGGGCCTGAAGTCTTAAATATCCTTAACCAAAAGCTGGCAGACATTGACAGATGGATCTAAGGATCATTCTTTGCTGTCAAATCTAAATTTCTTTATGGTTCCGGCATTTAAAACAAATGACTGCAGGCATGCATTATTGCACTAGCAGTTGCCCGCCAATATGTGCTTTCTGTTGCACCCATGTTTCCCAGACCAGGTCATGAGTATGGTGGTAAGAGCTGCTAAGCAAGGTGGAGAAGACTCTACCTTTCTCTCAGTTTTGAAGTGTTGGGCAAGTCATTTAAGTATCTAAAAGACATCCTTCTTCTGTAATGATAAGACTATGTATGTCTCAGTCATGGGATTTTGTGTGAAATAAATGATATGCTAAATGTCAAAACATTGGATATAATACTTCAGGATTCTTGGCAAGAGAAGTATTGCAAGATTATTTTATGACTAGGAATAGAAGAAAATCCATGAGCATGAAGTTAATATTTGTGGAGGCTAAGTGAAACTGAAACGTCATATAGCTAGTAAGCTGCATCCTCAGGGCTGTGATCTCTGTGTCTGTGAACTCTAGCTTTCTCATGCTGATTGACAAACCACCTGGATTCTGTCTTTTGTTTACACACTAATTTGTCTTAAAAGGAAAAGACAAAAAGAGAGAGAAGAAAAGAAAGAAAAGGATTAAAAACTAGCTTTGGGGCTGGAGAGATGGCTTAGCGGTTAAGCACTTGCCTGTGAAGCCTAAGGGCTCCGGTTTGAGGCTCAGTTCCCCAGGTCCCACGTTAGCCAGATGCACAAGGGGGCGCACGCGTCTGGAGTTTGTTTGCAGAGGCTGGAAGCCCTGGCGTGCCCATTCTCTCTCTCTCCCTCTATCTGTCTTTCTCTCTGTGTCTGTCGCTCTCAAATAAATAAATAAATAAATTATTATTAAAAAAAAAAACTAGCTTTGCCCGGGCATGGTGGTGCATGCCTTTAATCCCAGCACTCAGGAGGCAGAGGTAGGAGGATCATTATGAGTTCAAGGCCACCCTGAGACTACATAGTGAATTCCAGTTTAGCCTGGGCTAGAATGAAACCCTACCTCGAAAAACCAAACCAAAATAAAACAAAACAACAGCAATGACAACAAAAGATTTTGAAAAATCCATCATTGCAAGTAAATTCAATGACTTAATGTATCCAGATTCTTATGTCATATTGTATTAAGAGAAAGCTACCTGTCATTTCGGCAGAGAAAACAAAATTACTCTGAATTTGACAGATGTATTTTGAGGAAAATAGCTTTGGTTGGCATCTTCCTATGTTTTACAATGAATAACTACAATATATGCAGAAAATAAACATGATCATATACATGATTTATCAATCAAAAGCCAGAAAGTACACCGTTCTTATCAAATTCTATACAGAACCCTAAATGAGTAGCCCTAAATTTGCGCACCAGAGAGCAGAGAACTAAGGAGGACCAGATTTAATGAAACTGGTATTTGACCCATTAAAATGTAGAACAGGACTGGAGAGGTGGCCCAGCAGTTAAGGGAGCTTGCTTGCAAAGTCTGATGACCCAGGTTTGATTCCCCAGTGTCCATGTAAAAGCCAGATAGATGTACAGAGTGGTATATGCATCTGGAGTTAGCTTGCAGTGGCAGGAAACCCTGACTAAACTAATTTGATCAGATTTCTAGAACATTTAAAAAGTAAGATTCAAATAGTTCTTTAACATATGAGGTAAAGTCAATTACTTGGGTATTCCCTCCCTTCTTTTCTCCCACCTGAGAATAGGAAAAGTGGCAGATAGAAAATGGCTATGCCAGGGCCTCCAGCCACTGCAAACAAACTTGAGATGCATGCACCACCTTGTACATCTGCCTTTATGTGGGTACTGGGGAATCAAATTAAACCTGGGTCCTTTGGCTTTGCTGCCAAGACCCTTAACCACTAAGCCATCTCTCTAGCCCTCCTTGGGTAAAATAAATATCTATCATCCACCCATCCATCTATCTGTCTCCCTGTCTGTCCCTGCCTGCCTGCCTGCCTGCCTGCTTGCCTATCATCCATCCATCCATCCATTCTGGGACTTACTATGTAATCTCAGGGTGGCTTCGATCTCATGGCAAATCTTCCTTCCTCTGCCTCCCAAGTGCTGGGATTAAAGGCGTGTGCCACCATGCCTGGTTAATATTTTATTTTTATTTATTGAGAGAGAGACAGACAGACAGAAAATGTGTGCCCCAGGGCCTCCAACCACTGCAAACAAACTCTAGACACATGTGTCATCTTTTGCATGTATCTGGTTTTATGTGGGTACTAGGGAATCAAACCCAGGCAGGCCTTCAGGCTTCACGTGCAACTGCCTTAACTGCTAAGCCATCTCTCCAGCCCCTGAGTAATTTTTGTTTTTGCTTTTTTTGTTTTTCGAGGTTGGGTTTCACTCTAGCCCAGCCTGACCTGGAATTCATTATGTAGTCTCAGGGTGGCCTTGAATTCATGGTGATTCTCCTACCTCCGCCTCCTGAATGTTGGCATTAAAGGCATGCGCCACCATACCTGGCTCCCTGGGTATTTTTATAATCTAGAATATAGAGATGTACCACGTGGGTAACATGAACATAGGTATGGGTATTGGTCCTTTAAGGAATTGCAGGTTATTGAGGCCGCAGTTTTCTGTTGGTGTGCCACATGAGCTCCAGTGAAGGCAGAGCCAGCCCGCTGCTGTAGCTGCCCTGCATGGGGCATCTCAGAGACTGATCTTCAGGGTTCTTGCTCCTGGTGATCCCGACTTTGTTTTCCTGAAGTGTCAGCTGAGCATGCATCATGCCCCAAAGCAAGTTCATCATCTGCTCACACACAGCACGCTCATGAGAGCAAGTGAGTTTAGTGGACTTCAGATAATGTTAATAACTGTAGATGTCAGTTAAATTGACCAGCTGTTGTCTCCTTTTCTGTAGTAGAATGTGGGATGTGAGAAATTTCACACTGATTTTATTTCACACTAATTACTTTGAATTGTTTCTTTTTTATACAGAATATGTCAGATTTGCCCGATTAAGAAGAGGCTGTCCTTCCTAAGTAAAATATAACTATGGCTTTCTTCTGGAACCCTGTAGTTCTGAGCACTTTTGTTCTTTGCAACTGCAGTACATAGCAGGTTGGAGACAGATTTGGGAAACTTTCTGAAAGCAAGGGTTTCAATGAAGCCCTTGCTTCATCTAATCAATAAATGCTCCCAAACTAGGAATGTTAGAGGATCATTTACAGTGACAATTAAGACTACCCTACAGATGTAGGATGAGAGAGGCCTTGTGGTCTACATTAATGGGACTACAACTGAAAGTCAGTTTGCCAATTACATATAAACCTGTGTATCTAAAGGACTTTGAAACTGAGGTTTTTTTGGGGGGGGAGGGATGGGAGTGAGGATGGGGTCAGTTTTTAAAGTACTTTTTTTCAGGATTTACCAGTGAAGTGATAACTAAATTTAGCAGTAATATAACAGTTTAAAATAATAAATGTTAGAGTATTGACCTCTATCATCTTTGGCTTGGTTTTGTACTTAGGAAAATTCAGGTAAAATTGCAAATAGAAGAACATTTAAAAAGTTTCACTGAGGGCTGGAGAGATGGCTTAGCAAAAGTGCTTGCCTGTGAAGCCTAAGGACCCCGGTTCAAGGCTCGGTTCCCCAGGTCCCACGTTAGCCAGATGCACAAAGGGGCGCACATGTCTGGAGTTCGTTTGCAGAGGCTGGAAGCCCTGGCGCACCCACTCTCTCTCTCTGTCCCTCTGTCTTTCTGTGTCTGTCGCTCTCAAATAAATAAATAAAAAATTAAAAAAAAAAGTTTCACTGAGAATTTTAATGAATGAACATGCTGTAATTTCATTGTATTCCCATTCTATTGACCTCCTTTTGTCCCCTCTATCCTTACTCTTTTGAGCACCCTCTTTCCAAGCACTTTTCCCCTCCTTCTTTTAGACCTCTATCAGAAGGACTTGAGCCCTTCACGAGCAACCCAGGGAGTGGTCTTCCATATGCCTTCTTTGGTTAAATTTATTTTCATTTGTGAGAGTGAGCGTACACGTGAGAGAACTGGTGCACCAGGCCTTATACGCTGTGGTTGGACTGCAGACACGTGCAGCGCCTTTTGCACGTGTCTCACCTTGCACACCTGGCTTCCGTGGGTTCTGGGGAGTGCAACCTGTCTGGGTCCTTGGACTTTGCAGACAGTGCCTTACTGGCTAAGCCAACTCTCCCGCCCCCCCCCCCCCCCCCCGTAAGCCTTCGTTTGTTGTTAAGTCTCATTCTTTTTGTCATCCTCAGCCCTTCAGAATTACCACTGTGAGCAACTATTGTGAGACTGTGACTCTACCAGTCAGTTCATGTCCAGGTGATAGTGCTCCAAAGTACTACTCCAGACCTGCATGTTTTCCTCAGCCCTCTTCCACAGTGTTCCCTGATCCTGGGAGGGCATAGCAAAGAGGTCTGGTTTAGTGTAAAGCTCTCCCCACCCTCTTATTTTCAGCTTTGCTTTGGGTATCTTCAGTGGCTATTACTTTGTCCATAGTGAAGCTTCCCTGCCTAGTGAGAGCAGCACTTCCTCTTCCTTGTCCAACTCCTTGGCCATGTTCTCTGAACCCTGGTGGGTGTACTAGAGATGACTTATCCTGTGTTGAGCATTGGTAGGTACAGTAAAGATGACCTGTCCCATGTTAAGCACTGGGCTTTCTCTTCTTGTCATGTTGCTGGTCTTTGGGTGTCCCCGGTATTCACTGCTGACTGTAAAAAGGTGATTTTGTGACCACAAGTGAGAAGAGCATTAATTAATCAGTGGGCATGCACATATAACATTTAGAAAAAAATTTGATGGGTTCAATGTATCCAAGTAGCCAAAGGACAGTAGTACCTGTCCATAGGTTTAAAAACAAAAACAAAAAAACCCAAAGCCAGGCGTGGTGGCACACACCTTTAATCCCAGCACTTGGGAGGCAGAGGTAGGAGGCTCACCATGAGTTTGAGGCTACCCTGAGACTCCATAGTGAATTCCACGTCCGCCTGGACCAGAATGAGACCCTACCTGGAAAAACTTAACAACAACAAAAAACAACAAAAAACTCAAACCCTTTTTATTGACAACTTCCATAAATACACTATACCATGATCATAATTCCTTCCTAGCACTCTCCTTACTCCCCTTCCAAATTTCTCCTGTACCAAATCCCTTCTTTCCAACTAGTCTCTCTTCTATTTTGATATGCTTTTGACTCAGTTTTCAGTGCCAGGCGTGAACTCTCTCCCACTCACATACAGAGAGCAAGTGGTTGCAGCCATAAGGTAGGGCCACTGTTGCACCCATGGCTCATCATGCCTGGCTGATTGATTGCATCGTCTGCAGGACCTACTCATTGTTACCACTGTTGATGGCTTTGTCCCTCTGCAGCCTACATGAGACTTCACAGCTCTGTGGGGGTGGCTTACAGCCTGGTTTTTCTGTGTCCTGTGCCTGCAGCATGTAGTGTCTTTAGCAGTAGGGTTGTACGCCTTCAGTTCAGTGACTGACCAAAGGCATTGGTCAAAGCCTGTGTTAAGGATACCTCTCTAATAAACAACTCACTCTGAGGGACCCATCCCTGGCACTGCAACAAGGGTTCCAGGGTAAGGCTTTTACCACCCCAGCAGGGCACTTTTACTTCAACTTTCTGTCTTTAAAATTACGTCCCCCCCACCCCCGGGTGTGTGGCATGCACCTTTAATCTCAGCACTCTGCAGGAGGCTGAGAGAGATAGGAGTATCTATGTGAGTTTGAGGACCACATAGTGAATTTCAGGTCAGTGTGGGCTAGAGTGAGATCTTATCTTTAAAAAAACAAAAACAAAAACAGTTACTTTAAAATTTTTTTTTAATTTTAAATTTTGTATTGACCTCTTATATACTTACAGACAACAAACCATGGGATCTCCTTCCCCTCCCCACTTTCCCCTTCCCACTTTCCCCTTCATAACTCTGCTCTGTCATATCCCCTCCCTCTCTCCATTAGTTACATTTTTTAATTAACACATGTATAACAGAAGAGGAAACAAAGCCACCATAAATCAGGAAGCAACAAGTAACAAACCCAAAATATAGCTTATTTAAGAATGGCAAATCTTAAAAAAAAAAAAAAAGAATGGCAAATCTGACCATCCATCAGATATAACATAAAATCTATCCTGATATGGAAGGTGCAATTAGCACTTCTGGTTCAGGCCTATATACCAGGTTTATTAGGCAGGTACTGACCTGGTGCAATCCCAGTTACCTTTTGGGGTGATTTTGGTCTCAGTTATGCTGCGCCTCTGCTTGGGTCCCTCTTTGGTGCACTGTGGGTTCAAGTAGGCTGGCTGGGTCACTGGACCGCTGCTCTGTTCACCGGAGCTGGGCACTGGCAATGGGGGAGGGGAGGCTGCCGATGGTGGCTCTAGTTCTCTCGCTGGTCCACGTGATCCTCTACCTCGTGATCTGCTCCTCCGTTGTTCACTGCGGTTCTCCACGTTTCTTGAGTTTGTGAAGAGCTCTGGTGTGAGTGGAAAATCCCCTCACCTGGCTTTTCCTGCGGCTCAAGCCCAGCCTGGCTGCTGTGGCGCTGCTTCTGCCAGCTTGTGCGGGCTCTGGATGCCCTGGATCTCTCCTCCTTCGCTGCTGCGTTTTAATGTCTAATACACCTCACTTTTTAGTAAAAGTGTGTATTTTGCTGTCTTTGGGGGGGGGGCGCTTTTTCTCCCCTTGGCTGCTTTGGTATTGTTCCTACGCCGCCATCTTAAACGGAAGTCCCTATGTTGATTTTTTAAAAAATGGCATTATTGAGATACAATTCACATTCCATATGATTAACTTGCCAGTGTTTCAGTGACTTTTTAAAAATATATATTGTTTTGCAACTACCATTTCCATCTGATTTTAGAACATTTTTATGTTCCATAAAAGAACCTTCCCATATGGCTGGAGAGATAGCTTAGTGCTTAAGGCATTTGTCTGTAAATTTAAGGACCCATGTTCTATGCTCCAGATCCCACGTTAGCCAGACACAAAGGTGAGGCAAGCACAAGGTCACAAATGCCCACTAGGTGGTGCAAAGTGTCTGGAGTTTGGTTGTAGTGGCTGAGGTCCTGGTGTGCCAATTCTCCACCTTTCCTCTTTTTTTCTCTCTGTGCCTTTCTCTATCTCAAATAAATATTTAAAAAAAACCACATTTTGGTATGTGTGTTTGTGGGGTCGTGGGCACACATTGGAGGTTCAGAACAATTTTGGGTATTGGTCTGTATCTTTCTTCTTGGTTGAGGAACCGATCTCTCATGGCTCACAGGCTTGTCAGCCTAGGAACTTCCAGGGGATTCTCCTTGCTCTGTCTCCTATGCTGCTGTGGACATGTTGGGATTACAGACTTGTGTGGGTTACTCTGTCTAGCTTTATGTGGGTTCTGGAGATCCATACTCAACGTTACCATCCTGTGAAACAAGTGCTTTATACAATGGGCCATCTCCTCAGTCTTTCCATTGCATTTCAAATTAGCTTTTTGAGATTGTGTGTGTGTGTGTGCACATGTATGTACGTGTACACACACACACAGTTTGGGCAGGGCACTGAAGAGATAGCTCACCTGGTTAAAGTGCTTGCCTTGGAAGCATGAGGGACTGAGTTTAATCTCTACTACCCACATAAGAAATTAACTTTAATAGTATAATTCATTGGGTTTTGACATGTATATACATAATTCTATAATCATTATTGCAATTACCACCCAGGAATTTCCTGCATATCACTTCATAGTTCTTTCCCCTCACCTAAGTCCCAGCTGCCATCACTGTTCTTGTTCTGAAATTCATCTCGGTGAGGTAGACAGCCTGTGTGTGGTGTTTGTGCAGCTCCTTCCAATTAGTAAATGTAGGAGATTCAGTCATGTTGTAAATTTAGGATATTCCTTTGCTTTATTTAACATTGTATGGGCTTGCTACAATTTTTTGAGTTGACTATTTTGAACAAGTTCTCATAGATATTCAGATACTGGCATTGCATGATAAAACGAGCAAGAGTATGCTCAACTTCATATGAAGCACCCAGTGTGCTTCCCAAAGCTGCTGTGCCAGTTTTCAGCCCCACTAGTACTGTATCCAAGTTCCAGTTGCTTCACACCCTTGCCAACACTTAGTATTGTCAATCATTAAAAAATTTTAGTCTGGTAAGAGCTCATAGCAGTTTTTTTTTAAATTTTTTTAATTTATTTGAGAGCAACAGACAGAGAAGAGGGAGATAGACAGAATGGGCACGCCAGGGCCTCCAGCCACTGCAAATCGAACTCCAGACGCGTGTGCCCCCTTGTGCATCTGGCTAATGTGGGTCCTGGGGAATTGAACCTTGAACCTGGGTCCTTAGGCTTCACAGGCAAGCGCTTAACCACTAAGCCATCTCTCCAGCCCATCATAGCAATTTTTTTTTTAAATTATTTATTTACTTGAGATGGGGTCAGGGAGGGAGGGAAGGAGGATGGCGTGCCAGGGCCTCCAGCCACTGCAAACGAACTCCAGATGGCATGTGCCATCTTGTGCATTTGGCTTACGTGGGTCCTGGGGAATTGAACCTAGGTCCTTTGGCTTTGCAAGCAAACGCCTTAGCTAAGTCATCCCTCCAGCCTGCAGGGTTTTTTTTTTTTTTTTTTTTTTTTTTTTAATGCTTTAAGGTACTTGTTTTTTAGCAGAGGATTTGTACTTAGGACATTTGGTTGAAGTACTAATGATGCAGGAGTTTTTTGTTTGTTGTTTCAGATATCACTATCTGTCTATGGAACTTCAATATGTTCTTATTTGATTTTTCACAGTTAGTTGCAGAGTTACTTTTATATTAGTAGGTTTGGTGATGTCAAGAAATCTGTTACTAATGCTGGACGTGGTGGCACACGCCTTTAATCCCAGTACTCGGAAGGCAGAGGTAGGAGGATTGTCGAGATTTCGAGGCCACCCTGAGACTACATAGTGAGTTCAGGTCAGCCTGAGCCAGAGTGAGACCCTACCTCGAAGAAAAAAAAAAAAAAAAAAAAAAAAAAGAAAGAAAGAAAGAAAAAAAAGAAATCTGTTACTAAAATGTGACTGAATGTTGTAAATGATTGTATGCTTGTCATCTTGCCCCATCAGTTAGGATTCTGGAGAATAAGACCTTCGTTGCAAGTCTTTTCTAACTGGTTTTGACTGATTTCTGAGCTAATTATAGATAATAGGTATGTTTCCTAACTCATTCTACCTTTTTGTGAAAGTATAATATGAAAGTTTAAATAGAAAAGATTTGTTTGATATTTGATAGTTGGACTATGTGTAGTGCTTTTAGATAAATTCAGTAGTAGTCTGTGTTCAGAATGAAGATTCTTTTTCCAGTCCTAGCCATATGCCCTCAGTGCATGATGGGAAGAGAGAGGTGGCTGCCATTGGTAGATGTAGAATGCTGTTGCTATGTTTGGTTTTACTAGAGTAATAAATTGTGTCTTGTTCTCAAGACATTGAGAGTGAAATTTGACATCCTGTTAACACTTCATTGCCCTGATGGAGCCTCTTCTTTGAATTTGATAGTAATTTTCAATCTTTATGTAATGAGGTGTTAGGGTCCAGAATGAGAATTAGGACCTTTGAGACAAGGTAGGGAAGGATGAGTGATGCATCTGACTTGGCCACCCTCTAGTGGCTGCTATGGCCATATTGCAACTTGACCATCACAAAATGCTGTTCTGTACCAGACTGTCAAATGTCTGGAGCAATAAATACATTTTATCTTAAGCTAGAGAACAAAGGGAGAATCAGACAAGAAAGCTGTGCTTTGTGATCACAATCCACGTGGGCACTATTCACTACAGCACCCTCAGTTCTTAGTACTTAGGGATCACTGTACATGCAGGCATTACTGACCACACCTCCCACAATACATAAGATGTACATGTGAAATACATTGGGGTTAATCATGTGACTTGTATGTTTTTAACCCCATTTGGAGTTTTCATGACATAGTAGTTTTTCTGTAACATTTCTGATACACAGAGTTTTTGCTGATGCTGTTTTAAGAACCTTCAGTCCTTTTGCCCCAAGTCTTGCCCAGTGAAGTCTCTCTTCTCCTTTAATGTGACCCCAAAACTCGCCTTCTTTGTGCCCAGTTACCGTTCCTGTGAACCTGCCGTAAGTACCCCCCAGTTAAGTCTTCAAGTATTCCTTGCCTTACTTGCTGCTTTCTGCTGGAGTGTTCTTGTGTTGCCTCCTTCCTGCTTTGCTCATTTTCTTTCTTATCCAACTACCCCAGACTAGCACTCAGAAAGCATCCAAAAGGGTTTTCCTAAAGCAATATATTGAAAGCTTTTGCTGACCTCAGTAGTTAAGCATAGGTCCACTTCTTCCTGCCTATTTCTTTCTGTTTGTGGGTACAAAGTACTGCTTTTTCCTAAGGAGCTTAAATGTGACTTCTGCAATTTCAAAAAAGAATTGTTGAAATTTTCTCAACTGTAAAGAATTTACTTGGTTTCAGAGGTGCCTGTGTTTCTTTCATTTGTTTGTTTATACTTTTATGATTTTTCCCATAGAAAAGTTGACTGCTGAAACAGTCTCAGTCTCATTACTAAGCAGAGAAATGCAAATTAAGCTAAAAATTACATAATTTCACATTGTTATTAGCAAAATTTAAAATATCTGGCAATACCAAGTGCTGTGAAGACATGGATTTACTGCTACCTGCATTAACACTGTGGCGATGTGTGGTAAAGGTGGAATTCCTTTTGGTAGCCTACTGTTTCTAAGTGCACACCCCAGGAATGGTTGTGCAAATAAGACAGTACAGGGTATTTGTGGCAGTTGGATTTGCATTAATGGAAATATGGGAGACCAGCTAACTGTTGAGCAGCAGATTAATAGATTGTTGCTTGTCCACACACTGAAAGCACACAACTGTCAGTGTGGACAGGCCAGCATCTCAGAACACTTTAAATAGTGCATGTGTGCTATGTCATCATGTAGTAAGGAAACTCCAATCATGCTTGTTAGTAGACATAGTATAAGAATACTCATTGGAACCCAGAGCCTGAAACCAAGTCTTAGGAGTGGTAACCTCTGTGGAGAGAAAGGAATGGGGTTGGAGGTGCGTATATATAGACTTTCAAGTTGACCTGCAGTGTTTTCTTCCATTTTAAAACTCAGAAGCTAGTATAGTGTGAGGTTGAGGTTGGAAAAAGCAGGACAGTAGATACAGATGTTGGGCTGTGTGTCTTTTATAAACTTGGCAAATACATGATGAGGTGCACACAGGATGTGTTTATAATTCAGTCATCAACAGTATGCAGAGCAGCAAACCATCTCCTGCTCCATGTAGCTCTAAGACCCAAGGCAATGTCAGAACGTAGATTTTCTATACCTGAGGTGAAATCCTAGTTTCTGTGCTTGCTTAACTGGCTTTTGGGGTATAGTTTGTTGAAGTGGCAGTCACACTAAACTAGGGGAGTGTTACGAGATTTGGAAAAGGAAAAAGTATGTCAGGGCTTGTAAGCACTCAATATAATGTCTCTTTACTTGCTTATAGCTATCTAGACAGAATAATTCTAATGTCCAGGATCTAGTTGCCATGGTTATCCAGGAGTGTTCTTAGTACACATATAGTGCTATTTGTTTTCTGAATGACTCCAGTTAGTAAAAGTTTCTAAAATGTAAGTCATGCCCCAAACTAAGAGAACACATTGGAATTAGGTTCTATACGCAAGTCTGCCTATAAATTTGATTGCAAGAAAACACTGAGGTCAGCTTTGTTAACTATGATTTCCTCATGAGAACTCCCCCCCCCTTTGAGAGAGAGAGAGAGAGAGAGAGAGAGAGAGAGAGGGAGGGAGGGAGGGAGGGAGGGAGGGAGGGAGGGAGGGAGGGGAAGGGAGGGAAAGAATGGGCATACCAGGGCCTTCAGCAGCTGTGAACCAACTCCAGGTGTGTGCACCTCTTGTGGCACATGTGTGACATTGTGTGCTTGTGTCACTGGGTATCTGGCTACATGAAACCTGGAGATTTGAACAGGAGTTATGGGCTTTGCAGGTAAGCGTCTTAACTGCTAAGCCATCTCTCCATCCCGTCCCCTCTAAAAGGAGAAACTCCCTTAAAAACATACCAGCTACTGATAGTTTTCGTCATCTAAAACTTATCTTTAATGGGTTGGTCCAGTGAAGAGTATGAAAGAAGCGTGAAAGTTCAAGTCAAAAGTACTCATGAGACAGGCATCTAGCTAGATGCCCTTTTCTTTCTAAGTGGAAAGAAGAGGAAAGAAATTATCTTGAGTGTCTGTTTTCAGACCTGACATTGTTTGATCCATCCAGGTAGATGAGAGGAAATGCACTGATCCCTGAGGTTTCTTTTCTGTCCTTTCCCTTTTTGGTTTTTCAAGGTAGGGTTTCACTCTAGCCCAAGCTGACCTGGAATTCACTGTGTAGTCTCAGGGTGGCCTTGAACTCACTCACGGCGATCCTCCTACCTCTGCCTCCCTAGTGCTGTGATTAAAGGTTTGCACCACTATGACTGGCTTCCGAGGTTTCATGTTTTTGAAAAGACCTCCCCAGTGAAAAAGACTAGATTTTTCCAAGCTGTGAATGTTCATTAGGTGTCCACAACCAAGAGAGAGATCAAGGGTTTTGAGCCCAATCATGTGGTGGGCTGCTCTTGGAATGATCCAGACCCTGCTGGAAAGTGACAGGACTGGGGCGGGGGCAGGGCTGGAACTTTGTGTAAGTTACAGGAGAAAGACCGGCCCAGGAAGGTGTTAGGAGGAGTGTCTGGCCTTCAGATAGAGGCACTGCCTTTCCATCCTAGGATGACTTCTGCTGGCATTTGAAGCCAGTTATTAGTGTGCCCAGTGAGCCATGCATTCTTGAGCTGCTCAAGGCTTTTTAAAAGGCCTGTGAAATTTTCAGCTTCTGAGTTCCACTTAACCACTATTCGTGTTTTTTTCTCAGGATGTTCTCATTTTGGGAATAATAAACCATAAAAATACACACATTTTTTGAATTTCTGTATTTGGTATTTGAAAAGTTGAGGGGAGAGGAGAGTCCTGAGGGTTGTGTTTCATTGAAGACTGATACTTCATCACGTATGTTTAAAAAAAAAAACAAACAACTAGGTGTTTCTGGGTGTACATTGCTTTATCTCTTCCTTGGTTTAACTTGTTTTATGTTGACTTGTTTTATAGATACATATTGTGGTTTGAGTATAAAATGTCCCCTGCAGGTTCATGTGTTTGAACACTTGGTCCCCAGCCAGTGTCATTGTTTGGGGAGTCTGTGAAACCTTTTGGAGGTGGAGCCTTTCTGGAGAAAGTGTGTCACTGGGGGCAGGCTTGAGGTTTTTTAGCCCAGCCCACTTCCTGTTCATCCCATGCTTCCTGACTGCAGCTCCTGACTGCTGTATCTTCATCGCCACGGAACTTCTTGACATTGTAGGCCAAGAAAAACCCTTATCTTCTTTACGTTACTCCTGTTGATGTATTATTTACTCACTGCAACAAGAAATTAAAAAACATGTATTAGCAGTTTTTCTCTACTCACAGAAAATAATATGCTTGCCAAAATTCTTGCATCTCTAATTTTGAGTGTTTTTCCTCTCCCCTAGTACCTAACTCTTTCTTTCTTCTTAAAGTTACTTTTCCTAGAAATGTCCTGTAACCTCTCCCCTTGGAGACTTGGAGAGGCAACCTCTAAATGTGGCTTTGAAAATAAAGTTGGTCAAATAATAGCAATTCTAAATTAGACTCATGAGTAATTAAGATATACTAAAATAATCTCTGTGGTGGCTACTAGCCTTTCCACCCATATCTTTGTTTTGAAAGGGCTCTGCTGGCATTATGTATTTCTGTAATATTTTCTTATGTAAATAAATACAACCCACTTCAATTAAGTTTGCATTTTGAAGTGAAAGACAAAGAGCCTAAAACAATTACATCTTGTAGTATCATAAATGGGTACCATAAAGCTTATCAAGTAATGCTTTTCATTTCTTTTTCAAAGCTAATTGACTTGTTGATTAGTTATACTTGGCTTGAATCCAGGGCTTCATATATGTTGTATGTTAAGCACATTAATGAGCTACATCCCTTTCCTGAAATTTACCAAAAACAAAACAAAATAAAAACAACCAAAAGCACATTTACTAAAAAACTAGTTTGTGAATAGTTCAGAAGTACCCAAAAGGTACAAGGGTTATATCATGAAGTAAATCTCCCTCCTGCTCCTGAGCCCCATGGAAACAAATTGCTATCATACATATTTTCATATTTGCACATTATTCTATATTGTTTTATTTCTACTCAGATATGCTCAGAATGTCATTTTATGTTAATATAGAATTGAAATTGGCTCAGTTTTCAAAGTGGCTGTATAATTTTCCATCATACAATATTTCATTATACCATTTTTCACTCATTGGATATTTAGATCACCCACACCTCCTGGTTTTTACTAAAACAACCTTCCACTTATTATCTCTGTGTTTAGGGCACTTTGTACATGCAGGGTTACATCTGGAAGATGAATTCCTAGTCATAGAATCAATGGGTACTATGGTGGTTTGATTCAGGTGTCCCCCATAAACTTAGGTGTTCTGAATGATAGGTTTCCAGCTGATGGGGATTTGGGAATTAACGCCTCCTGGGGGCAGTGGCCTTATGGGTGTTATAGCCAGTTTCCCTTTGTCAGTGTTTGGCACACTCTCCTGTTACTGTTGTCCACCAGGGGGTCATGTCCACCCTCTGCTTATGCAATCGTTTTCCCTCCTATTATGGAGCTTCCCCTCGAGTCTGTAAGCCAAAACAAACCTCTTTTCCCACAAGCTGCTCTTGGTTGGGTGATTTCTGCTAGCAACGTGAACCTGACTGTAACGGGTACAAAGGGATATGCATTTTAAATTTAGCCTTGCCAAATGGCTGTAAAGGCCACACTCCTGTTAACAGTGTTGTGGGTTCTCTCTTGATCTTTGCCAACCTAAGGGAGTTTTAAGATGGCATTGTATCTCTCTCTGGTCTGCATGTCTCAAGTGTTGAACACCTTTTCATACATGGAAAGGGATTCAGTTTTCTTTTCTGTCTGTTGTATGTCTATGTCCTTTGCCTGATTTTCTTTTAGAAATATTTATTTACTTATTTATTTGAGAGATAGAGAGGAAGAAGCATATAGAGAGGAAGAGAGAATGGGCATGCCAGGGCCTCTAGCCACTGCAGACCAATTCCAGTAGCACGTGCCCCTTGTGCATCTGCTTTGCCTATTTTTCTGTTAGACTTTAGGTCTTTTTCGTTTAACTTCTGGGAACCCTTCCTTCTAAACTGTGCTTTACAAATATTTTCTCCAAGTGTTTGCCATTGGCTCATTGATGCCATGTTTTGAAATACAGAAAATTTTTAGTTTTATGTAGTCAAATACATTACTCTTTTATGGCTTCTGGGTTTGTGTCAGACTGAAAAGCAGTTTAGTGTGTTCTCTGAAATTGAAAGAAAAAGTTTATATTCTTTTGGAATATCTTTTTTCACCACCCCCCTCCAGTTTTCTGGTTTCTCAGTTGTAAAGTAAGTATAGTTGTAGCTACCTGCAGGGTTCGGAGCACTGGAGGTAATGTATATATTGAGGGTATTTTTAGAGCCAGGACATCATGATTTGTAATCCAGCACCTACTAGTTTTCTTTCTTCTTGTGACTGCAATGTAACAGAAACGAGTGAAACAATTTAGAAGGGTCAGTTGATACTGGAGGCATGTTCCAAATCATAGTATGCAGTACTGTGCTTAAGTGATGCTTTGGTGATGCCAAGTCTCTGATGCAGCTTAGTCTGTAGTACTGAAGTAGTAGCATTTACTTTGCAAATAGGAGCCAGCTATTTGTTAAGGCTAGAAAGCTACACATTAGAATGTGGTGAAAAATATTTTTAAGTGTTTCTTATATTATGACATCCCCCTCTTTTCCTCACCCATGTGTATATTCATCTCTGTGTGCATATGTGCACACCCCAAGCTTGTGACTGTCGATAGAGGCCAGAAGAGAATGTTGGATATCCTTCTCTCATTGCTTGTCTGTGTATTTTGTGAGATGGGGTCTCCTTCAGCCTGCAGCTTCTGAGCTGTTGTCGGTCACTGAGCCCAGTGAGCCTCCTGTCTTCTCCGCCTTGGGCTGGGTGGGTTACAGACATGCTTGGTCATGCCCAGCTTTTTGTTTGGTGGTGTCCAGCCCAAAGAGGTCTGCTTGCTGAAGCAATAAGTGCTTTTAACCTCAGAGCCATCTCTTCTTCCCCAAATGCTTCTTTGTTAAAAGAAGTTTAGAAAACACGCTTTTGTTTTGCCCCTTTCCCATTATACAGTCTGATACTGTTCAGATTGCTCTGGGTCTTCTTCTCACCAAATGAGTTTTGTATCCCTAAGCTAACTTTCTGCCAGAATCACTTCAGGCTGATGACCATGGTGTTTGTGTTGCTATTAAGCACTCTGCCAGGATGTGTCCACTACTTTTCACCTCTCCCATTAAACAGCTGTCACGGCTTTGCACAGCTGCTCTCTTGCTCTGAATTAATTGTAGGGAGCATGGGGCATAATGTAAGATGGCCTATGACGGAGCATATTGAGCTGTTGTAGATACCACAAAAGGGAGGCATAAATCTTGTCATCAGGTGGGTCAGATTTATTAGAGGTTTGTTTACTTAGTTTTTTTTTTTTTTTTTTTTTTTTGAGGTAGGGTCTCACTCTAGCTCAGGCTGATCTGGAATTCACTATGTAGTCTCAGGGTGGCCTCGAACTCACAGCAATCCTTCTACCTCTGCCTCCCGAGTGCTGGCATCAAAGGCGTGCGCCACCACACCCGGCTTCACCTTGTTCTTTCTACAACTAGCAATCAGTATAATTCAGCAGTTCTGGACAGTACATCCTAGAGGAGTCTTAGGTAAGAAGCACTCGTTACAGTTGTAGATAGCACCCTGCTGAGCTTTACAATTGTTTCTAAAATGGAAATCTGCTAGATTAAAGCAAATATTATCCTAGCAGTGATGATAAGTAATACGCAGAGGATGAACAATTTATCTGTGGAAGGCAGCAAGCATTAAGTCTGCTTCTTTAGTTGAGAAAGGTGTCAGGGAAGCAAGGAGGTTAGCTGTAGGAATTAGCGATTGCCCAGCTCTTTTTCCCATAAACCAGGGTGCTCCACATTTCAGTCATATCCCCAAGTTTAAGGGACACACATCATTATATATCATTAAAGGTCTTCATTTCTGCCACCCTGTCTGCAGTGTACTTTTCTTTTTTGCGAGCCCACAAGACTGGTCTTTTTTTTTTTTTTATGAGAGAGAGCAAGAGTTAGAGAGAGAAAGAATTGGCACGTCAGGGCCTCTAGCCACTGCAAACTCCAGAAGCGTGTTGCTACCTTGTACATCTATCTGGCTTACGCGGGAACCGAGCCTGGGTCCCTAGGTTTTGCAGGCAAGCACCTTGACTGCTAAGCCATCTCTCTAAGCCTGAGTGCTGATTTTGATAAGGATGCTTGATTTCCTGACCACAGTCTAGTTTGCTGTGAGTGCCGCCATGAGTACTGTGACGTGCAGACCCGTGTCTACGTGAGGGTGACGCTGGTGCGCACAGTGCTGCCGCTCTCTCACCTGACACCAGTGGGCTTAGAAGAACGGGTACCTGTGGCTTGACTGAAGAAAGTGGACCTGCCTTGGACACTGCCTTGAGTGAGGAAATCTAAGGTTAAACAGCATCCTTGTCCAGCTTCACCTTCGACGGTAAGTGCAGTGGATGAGGAAGGTTATCAACTCTACCACAAATAGCTGATCACCTATGCACGTGCACGCTCGCTCTCTCTCACTCTCACTCACTACCTGCTTCTCTCTCAAATACATTAAAAAAATAAAAAAAACTAAAACCGGCACCCATTTTATTGTTGTTGATGTTACATTCTCCAAACTGTATTGCTCAAGGTGTGCTTTCCTTACCAACAGCATTCTTACTCCCCAGGGTCTTGTTAGAAGTGTGAAACCACAGACCCTGTTGCTGTCCTACCAAAAATGTATTAAGTCAGAGTCAGCATTTTAACAAGACCTGGAAATTATTGGAATGTACATTGAAGTTTGAGGGAGAGCCTGCTGTTCTGAAATTAACATCCACTGCCCCTTTCAGAGCAGGCAAGAAGGCTTTTCAATAAGAAAGAAGGTGACTGACTGCCTTTTATTTCACCACAGGAAGCCCCCCTCCCCTGGAGGAGGAGGGAAAGGGGGGGCAGGTGGAGGGTAGCACTGCTGCTGCCTCCATTGGTCTCCTCAGCCATTGGTCAAGTTTTTTCCAAAGGCAGTCAAGTCAGTGAGTCCTCTTTGCTAATGTGTGATATTTGACTTTGGGATTATAGTTAGTTTGATTCTGTTGGACTGAACATAACTTGATGTATCAGATTTGGACTGAAATTCAGGAAATATGGATTCTAGTGTAGTTTTGCCACTAAGTGGCTCATTGTTATTTGTTAGCCTTAAGTTTTCCTTTGTAACTTTAGGGAGATAGCATGTGTGTGGAAGAGGGGCTAGATGTTAGGATGATTAATCTGCATATTCTTTGCAGGATAGTTAAGACATACTTATTACATGAATGTACTGTTTGTTGATTCATCATCTTGTAATTTACTGAGAGAAAACATTCTAATGGTGCAGGAGCTTTCAAAGAGGAGAGCAAGACCGAATCTGAATTGAAGGAAAGTCCTAATATTTCCAAATGTTTTTATTCAGAAAATTTCATTGGAGAAGGTCGTGTGTGTATGGGGTGGTATTTACAAATAGACGTTCCTCTTTTTCATTGGACATGGTTATCTTACTGAGGCATTACTTCTAGGACATTTTATTGTCAACATGGATTTTTTTTTTTTGTATTTTAAAAAGATTTGAGATATCAAAAAATAGGTACATGAAGTAGTATACATGTTAAGTGACTTGATTTGTCCATTCCATACTTTATGTTTCAAAACAACATATTGTATGTGATAATTTTTGCAATTTTGTCTAAATTATAAAGGAAATTTGAAAATTTTAGAACCCAGATTGTGCTCCTTGTAATTCACTATTGGCATAGACAACAAAGAAACATTTCATTCTGGCAAGAGGAATATATCTAAATGTTAGGCCAGTTTCATAGATACGGAAGAAAAATGTCATTACTGGTGAAAAATAAGAATTAAGTCAAGAAAAAAATAGCTCTAAAAAGTTTTAAAGTAAATTAAATAACATTTACACTTGCTACCCAGTCTCTTAATAATTTCACTGTTTTAATGTATTCTATTATTAGAGAAAAGCAAATTTTAGAAAGTAGATTGGTGATATTCACCAATTATAAATCTCACCGTGTTCCGTATGTCTGTCTTCAATATTACATTCTCAGTCTGGCAGTTTGACTAGTAGGTGTATATGCACCCAACAGGTACAAGTGTGTTCCTAATGATGCTGTTCAAAGTAGCTAAGGTGGTATCAGCCTGTAGAGCCACTGGATTAATGATTAAGTCAAAGAAATATAATGAAATATTTTCTGGACATAAAAAAGAATAGACTATTGAAACATGGATGAAAACATGCTACTGATAGTAAGGCAGACAAAAGTCACCATAGAGCCTGACTGCTTCTATGACAGTAGTGGGTTGGTGTTGGCCTGGATAAAGAACAGGCACTGCTAAAGGACAGGGCTCTTCCAGTTGGTTGTGGTGGTTCAACAGCTCTCTGAACAGACTCAGCTGATGAGTTAGTGATACAAACTGTAAGTGGCTAGCCTCACAGTGTGTGAGCTGGACATCAACAAAGCTGTTGTAAAAAGACCTGCTGCTGGTGGGGGTGGGGAAGTGGGGGTTGGGGGCACGCCTTTAACCCTAGCACTCAGACGACAGAGGTGGGATGATCGCCCTGAGTTTGAGGCCACCCCGAGACTCTGTAGTGAGGTCAGCCAGGGCTAGAGTGAGGCCCTACCTCAAAAAGCCCCTCCTCCATAAAAAGACCTCCTACCTAAATTATTAACCATTAACAAGTCTTTTTCCAGATCCATTTCAAAAGTCAGTTCTTCAAGAAAACTAATCTTTTCTCCCTAAACATCTGTTTTCTGCATTTATACTGCATCATTGGTGCTGAATATTTCTACGCATTTTACATTATGTGTGTGTGGTCACATAGGTAGAGTGCAGGCATGTGTCATTGCACGTATGCATGTGGAGGCTAGAGCTCAGTGTCAAGTGCCTTTCTCAGTCACACTCTACCTTATTGTATGAGGCAGGGCCTCACACTGAACCTAGAACTCAAAGGGCTAGACTAGGTAGCTAGTAAGCCCAAGTGATTCTCTTATCTCCATCTCCCCAGTACTGTGATTTCAGGCACACACCACAGCTGGCTTTTTTGTGGGTGCTGGGGACCCACACTCAGTTCTTCCTGCTTGTGTGGCAGGGACTTTACCCAAGGAGCCATCTCCGTGAGACTGCTTTATGAATCTTGATTCTCCATTTCCAAGTCCTGGGACTGCTTCATTTGCTCCTCTTTTTAGCCTTATTATCAGAGCTTGATTTACCTATGGAAGGCACGCAGGCATCAGGAAATGTTTTGTACTGTAAGTTCTGTGTCATATTACGGATTCTGTTCATGTTTATTATTTTAGAATCTGTTCAGATGGGTTTAAAATAGTTTCCACTCTGACAGAGGACATCTATCATATAGTGTAGGTATTGGCTACAATAAGTGTCTTTGCCTTGCAATGAAATGTATGTGTGTATTTTCTTCAGGAAGTGGGCATTATTTGGAAACAAATTTAGCTTTAGTTCTGACTAGATTTAGTTCCTGGAAGTTCTAGGTTCAGATTTTTGAATTGGTTAATGTATACTAAGTAGGGAATTGACTTGATTTTTTTTTTTTTTCTTTCTTTTGAACTAAATAAATTCCCAGTTTCTTTCCCAGTCCAGGGTGGAGTCATTGGGGCATGCAGGACTTAAGGACCATGGGCTACAGTGACGGATAATGAAAAGTGCTGGGGTTGTCATGTGTAGGCAGATATCAGTTCGTCAAGATAAAGAGAGTTAACAGAGGAGATTACAGAGACTTTCCTCCGGGTCACTCTACCTCCTGCTTTTGCAGTATTTCTTTCAAATATAAATTCAGCAGGTTTCCTGAGTATTCATTGTTAAGAAGTGATCTTTTCTCACTCAGTCCTTGCTCAGAAATACATGCCTGATTCTCAGGTCCTCACAAGAACTGTAGCTTTGGATATCATATGGAAATGCCCTTTTCTCAAGGTTAGCTTCTTTCTTTCCTTCTTTCTTTCTTTCTTTCTTTCTTTCTTTCTTTCTTTCTTTCTTTCTTTCTTTCTTTTTTGTATTTTAGACTGCAGCTTGCCCTTCTAAAGGCTCCTCTTTTTTAATAGAACATTTTTTAATAGAATATATTGTTTAGCTGCTTTGGAATTAAGTCTATACAATATTAATGGCTATACTAAGGCGTAAAAAACCCAGTGGTATGTGTGTAACTCATGTAGCTTTCAGAAGCTCCAAGAGAGTAGCAAGGAATCAAAGCAAAACTTTGAAGAAAAACTGTTCTTCACGGCCGGCTGCCTTGGTAGGTATAAAATATTAATATCTGTACAAAAGGCTGATGCTTTCAGCAGAGGCTTTGAAAATCATCCACGTCTTAGGAGGGAGAGGAGGAGGGATGGTCAAGTGAGAAGAGGACTGACTCGGCAGAACTTCTCAGGGAGCCCCCCTCACTGCAGTCCCTGGAGCACAGCTGATCCCATGGGAGCTGGGTGCTCCTGTAGAGGAGTCTTGACTGTTTTCTCTGTAATACATGCAGGCCTTATCCCGCAGGCAGGCAGAGAGGCATCAGATCTACATTGCTGCTTTTCCAGTACTGCACTTAAAGGAGGTTGACCAGTGTTCTAAAGTCATTCATTGGTTGTGCTCTCCAGGTTATTACTCTTTTTTTTTTTAAGGAGGGCACATTTGCTACTGAAATGTTTAGAATTTATTTTCACTTCTTTACAATTACAAAGGTGTGCAAGTCTGCCCTCTGCCAGCATCTAAGAAAGACCATTATTGTTATCAGTTGCTTTCTCATTGTTGCAAACAAACACCTGAACCAGAAGCAGCTTAAAGAAGGAAGGAGTTTATGTTGGCTTGTAGTTCCAGAGGGTAGAATCCGTCATGGTGGGGGAAGCAAGTGAAGCTGGGCTGTTGGACCTCAAGGCCCACTCTCAATGACCCCTTTCCTCCAGCAAGGCTCCATCGAAGGTTTTATACCTTCCCAAACAGTGCCACTTTACTGGGGACCAAATATTCACATGCATGAGCCTGTGAGAGACATTTTACATTAAAACCACAACAAGCATCAATCCCAAGGAACAGCTGGCCTCTTCCTGTCCATTCGTCTGTTCTGTACTTTGTTCAAGACTGAAGAATACACAGCTCACATAAACTTTTATGAGATGATAACATTTGTGAATTATACAATATAACTTTTTAACTTTCACTAAGTTTTGAGCAAGGTTTATAGGAGCCAAGTATTTCTGTGGAAGGCATATTAAGAGTTGTGGAGAAACAGTGCATGAACTTTCCTGTATCATATTATATTCAAGCTAGCAATACTGTGAGGATATTCTTGTTCCAAGTTAATTTCATCAGGCAACTGCAGACCTGCTTGAGTAGGTTCAGAAGGCAATGACTTTGGGCAAGTAAAGCCTGTCTTGCCTAAGGTGCTTCTGTGGTCTTCTCCTGAAGTGGTGACCTTAGGTGACGGCCATTTCTCAAGAACGGTTCTCAAAACTATGACTATACTGCTCTACTAGGTATTTTATATTTTGTTTTTTTGAGGTAGGCTCTCACGCTAGTTCAGGCTGACCTAGAATTCACTGTGTAATCTCAGGGTGGCCTCGAATTTATGGTGATCTTCCTACCTCTGCCTCCTGAGTGCTGGGATTAAAGGTGTGTGCTATCGTGCCCAGCTTCTACTAGGTATTTTAAAACATGGTCTAGTCACACACACACCCCCTACCGTGTGCGTGCGTGTGTGCGTGCGTGCCTGTGTGCCTGCCTGCCTGCCTGTCAGAGGAGAATCTTGGGTGCTACTCCTCAGGAACACTTTTCTTTTGGAGAAAGGATCTCTTATTGGCCTGAAGCTTACAAATGAGCCCAGCCAGACTGGCTGGCCAAGAAGTCTTAGGTGTCCCCTTGCCTCACATCTTCCCAGCACTGCTTTAGAGGTGCTTGCCACTGTATTTAGCATTTTACATGAGGAACAGGGATTGGTCTCAGGCCCTCATGTGTGCAAGACAGGCACTTGGCTGCCTGTGAGCTCTTACCAGCCTGCTGTTACAGACTTTTTTTTTTTTTGGTTTTTCGAGGTAGGGTCTCACTCTGGTCCAGGCTGACCTGGAATTAACTCTGTAGTCTCAGGGTGGCCTTGAACTCACGGTGATCCTCCTACCTCTGCCTCCCAAGTGCTGGGATTAAAGGTGTGCGCCACCACGCCCAGTTTGTTACAGACATTTTTAAAGGAGGAATGAAGTTGAGCAACAAGGATTGCTGCTTATTGGTCAATTTATATATTTGATATTTATGTGTTTAATTTGAAAATGTAATTTTAAAATATTTTTATTTATTTGAGAGTAGAAGAGAGAATATGATTGAGAATGAATATGAATGGGTACACCACTGCCTCTTTCTGCCTCAAACTAACTTCAGACACGTGTGTCTTCCATTGTGTCTGGCTCTGTGCAGGTACTGGGGAATCAAGCCCAGGCCAGCAGGCCCTGCAAACAAGCACCCCTAACCACTGACTCATCTCCCAGACCCCCAAGATGGAGTTTTTTTCTTTTTCTTTTTTTAGCATTCCTTAAATTAAATTATATAGACATGAACTGCTTTAATCACATGGCGAGTTAAAAGTTCAAAATGTGTCTTATAGTGCAAAGAAAAGTACATTATTAGTAAGATACATTGCAGCTAAGCGTCTTGCTGTAGCAAACTTCAGGTCCATGCCACATTGGTTTGAGGCCAGATCTGTGTACTAAGCGAAGTCTGGCACGGTCTAGTCTGTGCTCTTCAGCAGTATTGCCAAACCACTTTCGCACATTGAGGAATCTCAGTCCTCAGGGAAATCATTTTGCTTCGCAGTATTATTTATTTCAGTGCATATTTGCTTTCTGGGGGTTTGCCCTGTTTAAACAGCTGCTGGTGCTTGTTTGTGCTGTTAATCCTCAGAAAGCAGGCTTTGCTTCCTCTGATGTCAGCGTGGAAGAAAGTGAGTGATGGCTTGTGGGGTTCTTTCCTTGCCCAACCTGTGCCAGTGGAGTAGATTTTAGGAACTTGTATATTAAGGATAAGGAGCCAGCACATGTAGGGAATAGAGAGGGAGCTGGGTGGCTTTCCCCAGTTTTGTGGAGTTGTTTCTAGCAGAATTTGGCAGTTGAGATTGGGAGCTGATCAGAAAATTGATTCAGTTTTGGAGGGTTGTGAGTGAGGGACAGTTGAAGATCTTAGTCCAGGTCATGGGACCAAAACCATTTGGCTGATGTGAAGGACAGAAACCAGCAAGAAGGGGTCACTTGAGAGGAACTAGAAAAGAACAGCAGTACTTGGGAGTAAGGAAAGAAGTATGATATGCAGAAGGAAAAGTGGGTTATTACCAGAGCAGTGGGTTTTTAAAGATACTGACGAATGGGTTATTGCACTAGGAATTGTTAGCAGAAGTGGCCTGGGGCAGATGTCATTGGAGATGAAGGGAAGGCACTTGATGGCTTCTGAGTCCCGAAGGTGGGCTGCAGGTGCAGGTGAGAGAGCATTACCCACCCTGCCCATGTACTGTCTTTTCGTGGATCAGTTCAACAGGAAGCTCTGCTACACCCTAAAAAACACTTTAGTCCCAGAACTGGGTTTAGCCACTTGCTTTTATAATTTATTCTAAGTTTAATTTTATTTTACAGGAGTTTGAGACCTTAAACCCAGGGTACATGAATGTCTTCTGAGAGACCAATAACTCAGAATGACTACCAAATATCAAAATTTAAATTGGTTTAATTACCAAACATACATTTTGCTTAGAAGTAATGGAATACAAATCTATGAAAGTTAATGAATGCTATGAACTAGACTCATCCCAAAAGCTATCTTCTAAGTGTGAGAAAAAATGCAGCTGGGTTTAAAATTTTTCATTAAACACATAGGTTTATTGATGGCTTACATCTCATTAAATGCTATCAAGTAGTCAGAATTGAGTGGAGAGTAAGTTGTTACTTGTCTCCAGCCTGGTGAAAAGTTGATTTCATGTTGACCTTTGAGGATTCATAAATATAGGTCAGCCTTTCTTGATGGTTTTTTTGGGTGGAGGGGACAGTCTGATGCATGGGATTATGGAAATTTGTACATACATTAAAGTTCTTTTCTTTGGTAAACTATAACTGATTTATTGTATGTAGCCCAAGAGCAGTAAGAACTAAAGCACTTTTGCTCTGGTTGACACCCTAGGCCTTTCATTTTGTCTGTCCACTTTGCAATTGTATTTTCAAGTACACAGCATAGTCTAGTCACTTTTTATGAACCACTTTTCAACAAAGGATTCCTTCTTTCTGCTTTCTTAACTTTGCTTATTCAGGCTATGTCACCTAGTTTCTAAGCAACCAAGATGATACATGGTTGGGTATGTGTATGCAGTTTAACTGATTGTGTAGCTTAGCTTTGAAGTCCTTAAAAATCATCTTCAAGAGAGAGCAGGTGACACATTTCCTTACACGCCTCCATTTTCAGTCACTAGTAATATTTAGGCATAGATAATTTTTAAGCCTGTTTGTTTTAGTAAAGAGAATTCCTTATTAACATAATTCTCTTATGAAAGATCTGTGTGTCTGATAATATAAATGGTTGCATAAGCAGTCTTGAGTTAAGAACATAGCATATTTATCACTAGTTTATGAAAGTTGCAGGTTCTGTCATCACATATTTGTGCTTTAATTTTATAGAAATAGTTCAGTATGGGAATCTCTGGAATGGTGGTGTGTGTACCTTGGGAGATATTCTCCCCAGTGAAACAAACCACTTGGACAAATCATTTAAAGTAAAGAAGAGTCTCCGAGGACAAGCAGCAAGTGGAGAAATTTGAAAAAGTCTTCTAAATCTTGTGACATTTAATCTTCCTTTCTACCTAACTCTGAATTTGGGGACACAGTTTGGCCTCAGGAGGGTCAGGCTGTTTGTATCTCTAATCTGCTGCAAGGCCCATGGAACAGATGTACTGTTCTGGACAGGTGTCCTTGCCAAGAAGAACGAAACTTTCTTGACGCAGGTTCCTGTGATGGGGCAAGGGCTCTGTTCCACACTTAGTGGCCTGAGAATACCAGTCATTGCCCCGGCCCCAGCTTGTTTTATAAGGCAAATGATCTCCAGCAAAGGCTGCAAGAAGAACTAGAGTGTCACTGTGCAGTGGTGGAGGTTAGGAATGGGGGCAGGCTGGGGGAGGGTGGAGCTGGGAGATACCCATTACTTTGCCAACAAAACAAACAAACGGACTGACTGACAGGTGTTGTTGAAAACACTGGAACAATTAAAGAGAGGAAGGGCGATATTATATAACAAAGCCAAGAAACAAGAAGCCAAAAGGAGCCCTTCCTGGATCCCACTCATTTGTTGCAGTCTGCAAGGCTGTGTATGTGCAGTAGGTCATGTTTCTCAGGTTCGTTAGTCAGAGAATGTGGAACAGACTAGAAAGCTTCCCTACACATGGCAGGACTTTTCCTGAAGCCACACTGATCTCAGATAGAGAAGACACAGAAAGACCAAAGAAAGGATTCCATCCAGATCCAACTCAGTGAATTGAGTTTATTGGCATTCCTGTAGGAGTCTTGGCTTTTCAGAGATCGCCACATCACCTAGAAGTCCCTGAGCAAATGCCCTAATCTCCTGCACAAATTGTATCAAAACATTTTCATCCCTATCTTTTTTTTTTTTTTTTTTGGTTTTTCAAGGTAGGGTCTCACTCTAGCCCAGGCTGACCTGGAATTCTCTATGGAGCCTCAGGGTGGCCTTGAACTCAGGGCGATTCTCCTACCTCTGCCTCCTGAGTGCTGGGATTAAAGGCATGCGCCACCACGCCTGGTTTAACATTCTCATCCCTGAATAAGCTTTTCCTTGAAGCTTGTTCCAGTATTTACTTATCCTTAAGAAGAATTTAGCGTGTGTTGTAGCCATACATAGCTGAATTCACAAAGTTTTAAATTCTGATCAGAATTTTTGGTTAAGAACATGTTGGTGTTGGTTTAACAGGCATTCACCTATCACTATATATTCATAAAATAGAATCATATTTGGAAGTTCAAATTGAGTAATGCATTTGTTTTAACATAAATGTAGTAAAAAATACTGAAAAACTACTTACAGTATGAGACATACCACTTACGTAAATTTTTAATTTTTTTTTGTTTATTTGGGAGCAACACACAGGGAGGGAGGGAGAGAGAGAAAGAGAGAGAGAGAGAGGGAGGGAGGGAGGGAGGGAGGGAGGGAGAGAATGAGTGCGCCAGGGCCTCCAGCCACTGCAAACGAACTCCAGATGCATGCGCCCCCTTGTGCATCTGGCTAATGTGGGTCCTGGGGAATCAAGCCTCGAACCGGGGTCCTTAGGCTCCACAGGCAAGCGCTTAACCACTAAGCCATCTCTCCAGCCCCTTATGTAAAATTTTAAAACCAATCTATATTATATAAATAGTGCATGGTTAATGCAAGTATCAATGTGTGATCTGTAGTGAGAGGTTCCGAATTCATGGTTATAGTTCTGTTATAAAGCAGAGAGGATACTGAGAGGAAACCCACACATGTAAATGCAGTATGACAGGTGGTCACGTTGGTTAACTAGAGGTGCTAGAACAAATGGGTGTTTGTCGTATTTTCTGGGCTTTGTTGTTAGTAGACTTGAAATGCATGTATACTGTTGAAAAAGTCAGTCATTTTGTAACTATAGAAAAAAAAACTTGTCCTCTTAATTCTCTCACTGGGTCACTCGTAAATGCATGGCACATTTCAGTTGAGACTTTGAGAATGAAATGGATACAAATTCTAAAAAGGAACTAAAAGGTTTATTTTCATAAAGACATGGTATATTAAAGAGCTTTAAAAGCCTATTTCTACCGTCTGTAAATATACATTTGTCTCATCCCTTAAAGGACATTTTTTTCATTGCTGACATAATTACAGAAAATGTTATAGTTACTGTTCCTGTGTACACATCTTTAAAATTCTAAATTATATGTACTTTTAATTCTGTAACAATTCACTTACCATGAAAACTTGCCACCTCACAGAGGGTGAGGCGAGTCACATTGTTGTGCAGTGTACCTCCAGAGCTCTTTGGCCTTGCAAGACTAAAATCCTGCCCCAGTGAAGCTATGCTCCAGTTTTCTCCCCACAGGCCTGACCACGACCATTCTACTTTTGTCTCTGTAAGCTTTTCTACTGTAGGCACTGCATAAGAATAGTATCATTCACTATTTAACTGTTTTGTTTTGGGGTTATTTCACTTATTGTAATGTCATTAATGTTCAATCCTGCTACAGCATACAACAGAACTACCTTTCTTTTTAAAGCTGTTCACCATTTATACATGTGTTGATGGATGCTTGAGTTGCTTCTTGTACATACCTTACAAAAACTATTTTGAGACAGGTTTAAATTTGAGAAAGGCCACAACACCCATGTATGTTTCTTACAGCTCCTGCAGTTGGTTTTGTTCTGTTACACCGTCCTGTATGTGCACTTGCCTATGCGCCCTACATGCATCTTTCCTGAATAATTTGAGCATAAGTTGAAGATAGACTCTTTTTATCTCTAAATGCTTCAGTGTGTATTTTCTTAAGAACAAGGAGTTTTTCTTAGTCATTATCAAAATCAGCAAATCTAATTCTAATTGTGGTACAATTCTATTATCAAATTCACAGGCTGTCGTGAAATTTTATCACATCACAGTAGCATCTTTTTTATACCCTTTATCCCAATTCAGTGACTGCATTTAGGTTATGTCCTTTGTTGCATTTAGTCTGTAATAGTCCCTGTGTTTTTGTTCCTCTTAACTTTGACACAGGAGCACAGGCTACTTATTTTGTAAGCTGTTCCTAAATTTGTGTCTGATTTTTTCCGTGATTCATATTAACCTCTCTCGAGGGAAATACCAGGACTAGTGTGTCTTCTGGGCAAGGCAACATGCGGATGTGACTATGGCAGTTCTAACATGTCACCATTGATAGCTCTACATTACCTTCCTAATTAATAAGGAATTTGTAGGAGATACTTTGAGCCTACGTAAATACTTTGTTTCTCATCAAACTTTTACCCACTAGTGTTAGCATTCATTCCTGATTTTTATTGATTAAATAAATACATAATCATATAATTTCTTCTGTTTGTTAGCTTGCTTTCCATTGTATGGAAGGACTTAGTTTTCGTGACCATTTTAGAGTTAATATCAGTGTGAACTCATGGATTTCTAGCCTACTCATGGATTATTAGTTCAGTCCATTATTGCTGTTGTTTTATTTGCTGATTAAGTTGTCCCAAATTAGGCGCCTGGCAACCCCTTCAAGTTAATTTCCATGTTAGTTTTTGATGTTACCATTTTTAAATATGCATGTTTGATACTTGTTTTGTTTCCTTAAAAATGAGTTTCTTGTAATTAGAGTATCTTCCTTCCCTTCCTCTCTGCCTTATGCTTGCTAGCTAGGCAAGTGCTCTCTCTGAGCTTATACCCCTAGACCAATTTGTAGGATTTAAAAGTCTGCATATTTCAAATATTTGTGGACTAAGATAAAAGAATCCTTTGGACAGTTTTATGGGAAAAAGTTTGGCACTTTCAACTCATACAGACCCATGGACCATGAGTAGCTTTGAAAAGTATAGTATAATTGTGTCACCATGAGCTTTCATTTACAAGAAACATGCAAAAAAGGGGCATGGCCAGGAGTGGTGGCCTGTGTCTTGAATCCAAACACGTGGGAGGCTGAGATAGGGGAGCGTTGTGAGTTCAAGGCCAGTCTGATACTACATCATGAATTCCAGGTCAGTTTGGGCTAAAATGAGACCGTACCTTGAAAAACCAGAAGGAGAAAAGGGAAATCAAAATTAAAAAAAAATTCTTTGAGAGCTGCTCAGGACTATTAGTTCACAGCTATCTGATTGACTGGACCAGTTTCTTATGGTGAACTTTAAAAAAATGATGACGACCAGGTTATATCATCTATGTCTAATGCTGACAGCTCCCTTGGGAGAGTTAATGTCAGTATCTGTGTTGCTGGGCATCCCTTCTAAGATGAGACAGCATTGCATGTCCCTCACTTGAGTGCTTGCTGTCACAGTGACCAAGATGCCCAGGAGAGGCTGCCTTCCCTTGTGCCCGAGCTTACTCATGTGTGCAAGGATTCACTAATGATTGCTTTTGCAGCCTATATGTACTTTGAACCTGTGTGCACACATATATGCGCATATTTACTCAATAAGAAATACAAAACAAGGGCTGGAGAGATGGCTTAGCGGTTAAGCGCTTGCCTGTGAAGCCTAAGGACCCCGGTTCGAGGCTCGGTTCCCCAGGACCCACGTTAGCCAGATGCACAAGGGGGCGCACGTGTCTGGAGTTTGTTTGCAGAGGCTGGAAGCCCTGGCGCACCCATTCTCTCTCTCTCTTCCTCTATCTGTCTTTCTGTGTCTGTCGCTCTCAAATAAATAAATAAAAAATGAACAACAAAGAAAAAGAAATACAAAACAAAATGTAACCTTACTGTGTTCAGTATACTTTATTTTCTTCTTTCTTCCATTTCTTTAAAATGCTGGTGATATCCTTGACATTTTTAAATTAAAAAGAAAATAACTCTACAGCCAGTTGTTTCTAAACACTTTGAAACTACAAAATTACATAAGCATATGCTATGAAATTATTTGGTCCATCAGGTGCTAGTCACAGAGCATCGCTTTTCTTGTTTAGACAGTTGCAGCTTGCTCAACAAAAACTAGCTCAATAAAATCCATTCCAAAGTGTAATCTGTCCCTCTTAGGCAGATTGGCTATTCTTCCCCAGTTGTTTCTGTGGTGCACAGAGTTGAGCAAACGGCTTTACTCACACAGCTATGGAAGCTCACTTCTCTGAGCTGCATCATTAGTCCTGTTTTAAACTGACAGCATACTTTTCTTTGTGCCCATAGCAGTATACTAATTACTATGTCTGATAGTTCTTTCACAGACATGATTGATTTAGCTAAAAATTACTGCCACATCTTAATTTGTTTGAAAGTAAGAGCAGTAAATAGTCTTAGTCCTTTAGCTTTGTGGGGTGATGTGTTTCCTGTCTGAGCTGAATAGTACTGATCCCCTGGCAGTCTTGGAGGAGAATTTGAGCCTGAGTCCTACCCATATTCACTCCTGACTGGCTATTTTTAATGCCATAGAAAGACTTTGCTGAAGAGGATGTCGTTTTCCTTGTCATACTAATTTTAGCTTTTAGGAAGAAAGATGAGTGGAACTTAACATCTATCAAATTGATAACTGCAAAATTAGATGAAATTGGGAGTGTGCTACAGCCTTCCTGGGCATCCTGGCAATGTCTCTAGAGCTTGCATCCCAGGGCTGCCACATGCAGGCAACCCAAGTAAGAGCGTAAATCTCTTTTGTGAAGTGGGAGCTTTGGGGCTGGTTATATTAGGGAGATAGTTTTTCTCCTGTTAAGGTACATTTGAAGACGCAAAAGTAATTGCTCTTTTCTAAGTCTTTTTTTTAGACATGTGTCATTTGTGCTGAGAGAATTGGAGTGTAAAGGATAAGGGAAATTGTATTGCTAACCCTCCTGTGGTCATTTTTATTTGTTTGTTATTTTCTGCTGCATTCTTAAATCTGTTACTTAAGCCTGACATGTCTTGCCTTAAAAACTGTTCAGAGCTGGCCGTGGTGGCGCACACCTTTAATTCCAGCACTTGGGAGGCAGAGGTAGGATGGTGAGTTCAAGGCGCATTCCAGGTCAGCCTGAGCTAGAGTGAGACCTTACCTCAAACAAACAAACAAAACAAAACAAACAAACAAAAAAGCTATTCAGTTCCAATCAGTTGATATTTCTTCTATTTGCATTTTTTACCCTGAAATATAAGATGTAATTAAAATCCCCCACACCTGTGGTTTCATAGAATCCTTATACATTAGTTGGTATTTCTGTGTGTATTCTCTTTCTCTGGAAGATTAAATCTATAATGATGGTTCCTCTCCAGTGCACTTCTTATAAAATTTTATTGCAAATTTAATACACACATACTTTTTTTAGTAACTGTCCCTTTTGGTTTCATCAGTAGCCTTCATTTTATTATTGTTGCAGGGATTAATGTAGGTTATTTTGAATTTTTATCCTTATGGAGTCCCCCCCACAAAAAAAAAACAAATTTATGATACTTGATTTTGATTATCACAACCTCTTTCTATAAACATCCATGCAGGAATGTGTACACATACACAGACAGCGTGGGGGACAGGGAGAGACACGACCTTTTCTATTTACAGGGGAGGGGATGGAAAGCACCATTTTAAAAAACAAATCTAGTTCTTTGTATGCTAAGAAAAAAAGAATAATATCAGAACAAAGGCAATATTCAGATGGGTTAAGGAGATATGACAGAGAAATTCATACTGTAAATACCTGTATGATTACCAGTTAGTGCATGTTTCTTAGGGCTCAAAGCAAAACTAGACATACAAACAGTTCAGTGGTGACCAGTGAAAAATAGTGGACTGTATTTTCAGGAATTGCCCTGCAATAAGTGATGAGTTTCACAAGGCTTTTTTCTTCTGGCATCCCTCCACAGAAGCCAAGAGCCTTTTCCAAGAAAGGTGAGTCCTGATGGTTGGAATTAAAATACGTCATGCTTTCCTTTTCTTGTTTGTCAGAACTCATGGTAAGCACCATCACCATCTGTCAGACTAATGGCAAGATTTAGTTTGTTGGGCTGCGTTGAGTAAGAGAGAGAATGAGTTGTACCTTCATAGGACATTATCAGTACTTCATTACTTACAGCCTGTATTACATGCCATCAGTTATTTTAAAGATAATTTCAGAATGAGTAACACCTGCTCTTTCCCCTCATCTCATTCAAAGTGTATTTATATACACTTGCAAATAAAACGCATAATCCCTGGGCTGGAGAGATGGCTTAGCAGTTAAGTTATTTGCCTGTGAAGCCTAAGGATCCAGTTCCAGGTTCCATTCCCCAGTACCCATGTTAGCCAGATGCACAAGCTGGTGCATGCATATGGAGTTCATTTGCAGTGGCTGGAGGCCGTGGCACACCCATTCTCCATACCTGACTTACTTACTTTCTCTCTCTCTCGATAATAAATAAATAAAAATATTTTTAAAGGCATAATACAAATGGAAAATTGTTTTCAAATGTATTAGTTTAACCAAATTTCACTTACTTTAAAGTTAAATAAACAGGTTTGATTATTTAATCAGGTATAAAGCACTTGATGTTGAAGGGGTTTCTAATAACCGGTTCTGTATTTGGGAGGCAGAAAGCAGTAAATGGGTTCATGTATTTGGTAGCCATACTTGTAGCCAAGTGTAAACAAAACAATGTCAGCACAGCATGGCCTCGTTTAGCAAAGTCACTGAATTTTGATTTGGTTCAGATACCACGTATACTTAATTTAATAAGCATTTAATGAAGAATAGATTCTTCTTTGTCTGGAAACAGTTGTTGAAGATGAATTTCTTGTTAATAAACTAGTATTGGCTTAATATGGAGTTACTGTGCTGATACACTCAGATTTTTCTAAGATGACAATACAAATTAAATACAGAACAATAGAATCTTCAGATTATTTCCCCAGTCCACACTGTCTTTAGTAATAGTTGTATGTCTGACACATGACTGCTTTCAAACCCAGTTGAATTTACTTGAGACCCTTTTACTCTGTGATGTTCCTCATGTTCCTTTTCTGAGGGGAAAACATGCCTGTATATATTTATAAATCATAGTGTATATAATTTAATCCAGTCACTCAAATCATATGCAGAGCTTTCTGTGCAAATGTTATCAACCCAAGATTCCATTATTGTTTCCACGTGCTTGGTCTTCTGTCAACAAAGCATAATTCTCTCCTACCTTCATATCAGGCTTGTCTTTGTGACTTCTCTTTTAGCAATAAAACGTGAATGAAAAGCTTATATGCCATTTAGAATCAGAGGCCTTAAGAGGCACAGTGTGGTCCTTGATTTTTAGGTTTAGTTTGCCTGTTTTAATCAGTATTGCCTAATCTTCTACTCTACATGTGGCCCTACTGTTGAACTAATATGTATATGTGCACATACACTGAAAAATGCTTGCTTTGTTGAAACTAGATCATCATAATATTCAGAAAATTTACTGTATTTACAATTCTCTAAAAACATGACACATTTTTTGCTTAGACTGAAAGAGGTAAATGTGTCTTCTTGTGCACATTATTATAGTACTAACAGTTTGTTAGATATTTCCTGTAATGTTGACATGTTAATTTATGCCCTGCAAATGAGTATGAGATGTTATTATTGGGAACTGTAGAGTCTGCACAGTAACTGCAGTATGAGATCCAGGCTTTACTCCTGATCACTTCTGCCTGTGCTGTTCACACTTGGAGCAGTCTTCTGACTTGCTGTGAACAGTCTCATGGCCTGTGTACGTTCAGTCATCAACCAGATTATAACATAAACTTAATTACAGGTAAGAATAGTCCTTTTGGTGCTCATGTAGTGTTACATCTCTATTCTCAAGTAAACACTTACAGCTTTGGGTTGGAGAGATGGCTCAGTGGGTAAAACACTTGTTGCATAATTGTGAAGACCTGAGTTCTGATCCCTAGCTCTCACATAAATACCAGGTGTGGTGGTATGTGCCAGTAACTTTACTGAGTAGAAGGCAGAGGCAGGCATATAAGGTCTGGCTGGCTGGCTAGACAAGCCAAATTGGTGAGCTCTGGGTTCATTGCAGTACTCTGTCTCAATAAATAAGGTGGCAAGTGATCCTCTGGCCTCTGGCCTCCATATCCCATATCCATACACACACATGCACACTCACATGTGTACCCTCTTACATATGAACAAGCATATATACCACACACACAGACTTTTTTTTTTTTTTACAACTTTGTGTTTTGAGTCTTAAGCACGTAGGAATTAAGGTGAGAGACCTTTTAAGTCCAATAGGACAAGTTACTCATGCTTAGTAATTAGAACACTATTGCTTCTTTTTTTAATTTAATTTTTTATGCAAGAGAAAGAGGGAGAGAGGAAAGGCACATGAGGGCCTTCAGCCACTGTAATCGAACTTCAGACATATATGCCACCTTGCGTGCATGTATCTCTGTGCATCTGGCTTGCATGGGATCTGGAAAGTCAAGCATGGGTCCTTTGTAGGCAAGCACCTTACTCATTAAGCCATCTCTCTAGCCTGTCTTTCTTTTTTAATGCAAAGATAGTTTGTAAAAAAAAAAAAATCCAGATAACTGTTCATTGACAAGGCATGGTTAATTGTCTGTACTGTGAGTAGAAGCACTCTTGCTTCTTACACATTAATGTCTAAGAAAACTGATGTTCTTTTTTTTTTTAATTTTTGATAGAGAGGCAGAGAGAGAGCGAAATGGGTGTACCAGGGCCTTCTGCCGCTGTGTACAAACTGCAGATGCATGTGCCCCCTTGTGTGAGTGTGCAGCATTGTGCACTTGTATCACTGCATCTGGCTATGTGGGACCTGGAGATTGGACCATGGGTTCTTAGGCTTTGTAGGCAAGCACCTTAACCATTTATCCATCTCTTCACCCCAAAACTAATATTCTTAAATCTACTATTTTTGCAAGCATCAAATCACTTAAACACCACAGATTGATGGTGGTTATTATGACAGGTGTTCATTCTTGTTAGGAACTGGGTGGACAGTGAGGAAGACAGCATCTGTCAAGTATTTATTAAGTGCCTTCTGTAGGTAATTGCGAGGTTTTCCTTTTTCTCTTTTTGGTCTATGCTAGGGGTCAAACCCAGGCTTGTGCCCACTTTGACAAGTGCTTTCCACTTGAGCTCCACTTCCAGCCCTTGGTGGTAAACGTTAAGGATTTCCCTAGGAAGTGGTGCTTATGTTAAGCCTTCAAAGATGAGTAGCAGTTACTGAGGTAAATAGCAGAGCAAAGTTTTCTTTTTGCTATGACCAAAGTACTCCAGATGGAGACAGAGTGCTCCAAGCCAGAGGGAATGGCTTCTAGAGCTGGGAGGGGAGCAGTAGTGGCTTCAGCCTGAGGCTGAAGAAATGCCAGAAGTCAGTTCTTTCGGGACTTCTAAGTTACCAGCCATGCTTAGGATTCTAGGTCTGTTTGTAAAGACTGGGAAGCCATTCAAAGGCTTCGACACAAAAGTGACTGAGAGAATTTGTGACTTCATAGGTGTTTTTGCCTCCTTGGTTGTTTGACTATCACTGATTGCTTTGCAGACAGTGGGTTTAGAGTCAGCCAAGAGAGGACAGGAAGATTTCTGTTAAGATGCCATTGAAGGAACCTGACGGGATAGATTGGGATGGACTCACCATGGAAGTGTACACATGCAAGAAAGTTTTAGGAAGTGTAAATTATTAGGCCTGTTGGCTTTTGAGATGTAGAATTCAGGAAGTTCTGGAGAAAATGGAGTTTGACAGGATCCCCAGACTTCCAAGCGCATCACTCATCATCATTAGGCTACGTGTGCTGTGTGTAGTTACCTGGTCTGAAAGCACACAAAAGCACAACAGTGTCGTTTGTTTAGTCTGTCCTGAGGCCCATGAAGACAGAAAGCAGTTTAGCTTTTACAGAGAAGTGACCTTCATGAGATGGATGTTGTTGAAGAATCTGGTCAGAAAACTTGTTTTCATTTTGTCTTTTGAAGAAGCTCCAAAAGGTTATTCAATGAAAGGAAGTTTAAATAAATAGCCACTTTGAATAGATGGGTTTTTCCTGTAAGTTAGATAGTATTCAAGGTGAGTGTATTGCAAAGTTTTTAATAGTAACTAAGTTTATTGGTCCTTATTAACTCTTGTTTATACTTGTTTGTTCTTACTGAAACCATAAACCCAGGTTAACTTCCTACTGCTAGAATTTTATTAAGATGTTAATCAGAAAGCCAATAGTCTGGTTTACAAATTGGTTGCTACTGCTGCTAATGGCTTTACAACTTTTCAATGTAAGATGCCTATGTAGGGTGGTAGTGAGCAGCGTTGGAGTGTAGTTGTCTCAGAGGCGCAGGCTCTCATAGACACAAGTTGGGAACACAGGGAGGAAGAATATAGCTCCTCAGTAAGGGAGTTTTAATGCAATACCTTTCATGATTCTAACTCCTCAGATACAGAAAGTACTTTTTTTCCCCCCTGGTGGGGAGAAAGAAGTTTATTTTGGCTTACAGGCTCGATGGGAAGCTCCATGATGACAGGGGAAAACGGCATGAGCAGAGGGTGGACATCACCCCCTGGCCAACACAGGTGGACAATAGCCAACAGGAGAGTGTGCCAAACACTGGCAGTGGGACACTGGCTATAACACCCATAAGCCCACCCCCAACAGTACGCTGCCTCCAGGAGATGTTAATTCCCAAATCTCTATCAGCTGGGAACCTAGCATTCAGAATACCTAAGTTTATGGGAGACACCTGAATCAAACTACCACATTCCACTCCTGGCCCCCATAAACTGATATGGATACATGATGTAAAATATGATGCATTCATCCAACTTTAAAAGTCCTCGTAGTTTTTTTTTTTTTATCAACTCTAATGATGTTCATACATCCCCATAGTCCAAGATCTTTTAACTGAGCCATAATACCAAAAAAATAACCTAAAAAAAAAACCAAAATGGCACAGAATAAACATTCACACTGCAAAAGATGGCACTGGGCATAGCAAAGAAATATCCAACCAATACAAGATTTAAAGCAACCAGGGCAAACATCAAACTCTGTAGCTTCAAGTCCAACAACTCTAGCCAGTGACAAGTCTCCACATCCGATAATTCTAACCAACAAGAAGTCTCTGGAGTTTCAATTCCGCCCCTCCAGCTAGGCTACTCACTGTCCTGGAAAACTTCGTTGGGTCCAGTAGCACAGAACTTGCACTTTTATTTGTAACTGGGTTGAGACACAAAATTCTAGGCAACATTTCTCTTTTTCCTTTGACTACTTGAAACATGGAGTGAAATAACCAAATGAGAGCTTCCTGTGGGACCAGAGTTCTAATCTGCGCGATAAAGTCAGCTAAGGCTTTTTGAGAATTGCAGAGTAAATGTGGAAAGGCTCAGATTCCGCTCCAGGGTGCTTTACCGGCTCCTGCTACTTAGAAGAGTACTGGGTTAGTGAGATTAATCTGCCACCCAGAGCCTAGCACCAGCACTTACTCATGTCCAGATTGCCCAGCCTTGACATGCCACAATGTCCTCTCCTGAAATATGGGGTGCCATCTTCTGTCCCATTTGAGACCTAAACGAGATAGTGAATGGAAAGCCCCTGTAGTAGACACTTAGTTCCTTGTCACCTCCTGTTATCTTGTCACCCAGCACTGGTGCCTCAGTAGTGGCGTAGATGACCACCTCACTGAGTTTACTGGAACAAGTGCAGTTCACTTTCTTATCTCCTTGATTTGTGTGTGTGTTTGTGCGGGGGCTGGGGGGTTGTTTAGGCTTACAGGCTCAAGGGGGAAGCTCCATGATGACGGAAAATGCTGGCATGAGCAGAGGCTGGGTGGACATCACCCCCTGGCCCACATCAGCAACCGGAGAGAGTGCCCTCATCTCCTTGATTTGATATAAAACCCCCTGGGCTTTGTGTACTTCACCTTTTGGAATGCTAACCCACACGGGCCTTGGAGTGCCCATTAGAGCATGCAGGATCGTGAGTGATTTAGAATAAAGGTTTGCAGTTACTCTACCAGTGTTCTGTGAGCCATGGAGGGTATGACAGGGATGTCTCATTGAGCACTCCACAGTCACTTATTCTCAGCACTTTGATGAGTTTTGAGTCACTCTAGTAGTTATTGCCATTTGCAAAAAGATGCTCCGTGGACCAAAGGTGAATAGCACAAATCTATGGGCACAAGCATAAATATTTAGAGGACAACGTGATGGGCACAATGTATCCATTTAGTCAAACAATAGTAGTCCTGAGACCTGTATGCTGTGGGAGACTGGTAAGTAGACCCAGGATTCTATGCACTATAGTGAAATTTGAGCTATGAGTGAATCCATGGGGTGTTGTGCCAAGTACCAATTCTTTAACAATATGCGTCCTCTTGTCAAAATTGATTCCCTAGAATATAACCTTTGGAAGCTTAATGAAATCTTGGTGAGGATAGTGAAATATTGGTAATGGAAAGTGAATAACAGTGGATTGTTTAAATTGGCATGTCAGTCAATGCACATATTATGTACTCACTACTGATCATACAGATTTGTATTTGACAAAGAATATTTATCATACAATATACATTAAACCTCATACATGCTGAAGAAAAAAACCAGTCAACTCCTTATGCAGATCAGACTGGCCTTGAACTTGTGATTCTCCTACCTCCTGAGTGCTGGGAATGTACAGAGTGAGTTTTGAGTTGGGGTTAAGTGGGGTTACAGCCCAGAGGGTCGGGCAGGGGTGGACCCGGTGCTGTCACGGTGCATGTTGTACTGGGAACACTGACATGTAGAAACGCTTTGAGAAAATGGAGGGCAGACTTCAGAGAATTTGAGAGCCCACCTCAGGGACTTCACTGGCCATTTTCCTTGCTGGCACCATTAGGCCACTTTGTCTTGTGAAAACTTCCCACTTCTGGATTCTAAAAGTTTTAGGAGCACCTTATTTGAGAAATTATTTACCCCCATAGGTGATAATAAGGTAAGCTCCCAAAATGTTGGCAGCTGTTTGCTTTTGAATCATAATCCTATTAAAGGGCGAGGTTTTTGTTCAGGTTTTACAGATGAGAGTTTGTTTTGAAAAAGCTTTATTCATATAAATCTCTGACTTACAGCTTTATTCAAGGACAAGTTTACATCTTTCTGTATATCATTAACAGCACAAGTAAGAATAGTTATTCCTGTTTTCTCCTACATAGAAATGGATTAGCTGTGAAGATTTCTAGTTTAGAATTGTAGAATAACATGTGGACATGAGTTATTGTGTGTGGCAGATGTCGCGTTGTTTCTGGACCTGTTAACTGCACTGCTATCCCATAGAAAGGGGTGGGAGACCATCTCTCAGATTCCCTGTGCTGTTTACTCCTTCACATATTCCAACAATCAGCCCCCTTCATCTTTGGAATGGACTTCTGGGGTTCTTCCATTACTCTACCCCTCCCTTCTCTTAGACATTAGTCAAAAATTGGTATGCTTGGTGAAAGAAATGTGCTAGTGATGAGGCTGTGATGTACACTCCAGGCTACCAGGGTCTTTAAAGTAGGAATCTTCAAAGGTGAACTTGAGAGTAAGGTGTATTATACTCTACATTATATCAAATCACATTTAAAAATTGTGCTGCTTTATAGATCCCTGGCAGTGTAAGAGGACTTAACATCTCTAGGCCCCTCATCAGCATTAAATACTACTATGTGTTTTAAATTGCTCCTTGTAAAATAGACTCTGATAATTTCCAAGTTTTGTTATTTCCAAGTCTTCTAGCATTTCTACTATAGGCCTTTCACTTTTAATTACTGTTTGTTGATTAGCCATGCATTAGATACGTTTTGCATGTTATTTTACCCACATTATTTTTGGAAGTATGAGTAATCACCTCCCTGTGCTTTATACTCAGAGTCCCAAAAGATTAAGCAATATACCTTTAGTCATGTGCCCAGTAAAGGGCATAGTCAGGGTATGAATCCCAGTCTGCCCAACACCAACAGTCTTTGTAGTTTTTTTGGGGGGGGCGGGGGTGGGGCTGTTCGAGGTAGGGTCTCACTCTAGCTCAGCCTGACCTGGAATTCATTATGTAGTCTCAGGGTGCCTTCGAATTCACAGTGATCTTCCTACCTCTGCCTCCCAAGATTAACTCTTCAATTTCTGGTGAGCTATACTACTTTCTCAGCTGTTGCTTCCTGAGAGAATTTGAATCTTTAGGCTCCTTTCTGGCTGTTTCAAGTCTTGATTCCTTGGTTCTTTGTGAATTCAAGCAGAGAGGAGAGTGCATCTACTGGTGCTCTCTTCAACCAGCCAGTTTGTGCACTAATAAATACTGTCAGTCTGTGGAATTTGTGATCTTATGCTCGCAGGTCCAGAAACAAGGCTTAAAAGAAGGTGAGTCTTGCCAGGTGTGGTGGGGCACGTCTTTAATCCCAGCACCCAGTAGGCAGAGGTAGGAGGATCACCATGAGTTTGAGGCCATCCTGAGATGACAGAGTGAATCCCAGGTTAGTCTGGGCTAGAGTGAGACCCTACCTTGAAAAACCACAAGACAAGACAGAAGAGGGTGAGTCATGAGAGGTGTAATTTTTTTTTAAATATTTATTTATTTGAGAGAGACAGACACAGAGAGAAAGACAGATAGAGGGAGAGATAGAGAATGGGCACGCCAGGGCTTCCAGCCTCTGCATACGAACTCCAGACGCGTGCGCCCCCTTGTGCATCTGGCTAACGTGGGACCTGGGGAACCGAGCCTCGAACCGGGGTCCGTAGGCTTCACAGGCAAGCGCTTAACCGATAAGCCATCTCTCCAGCCCGAGAGGTGTAATTTTTTAATCCCAGCACTTGCACTAGGGAGACAGGGGTTGGTGGGTCGCTGTGAGTTTAAGGCCTGAGAGTTCATAGTGTATTCCAGGTGAGCCTGGGCTAGAGAGAAAGACCCTACCTCCCCCAAAAAAGGGTCAGTCATGTCAATTTTTGATTCACAAAAGAAGTACCCAAGGGCTCAATGAATATGGCAAGGACATTGTGTGATAGGGACACACACCACTTAAGCTTCAGTGAGTTTGTGTGCCTGCTATGTATGTATTTGTCTCTAGGCCTTGGGCATTGTGCTAGATGGCACAGTAACTCTTTTAGTTTCTTTTAGGGACTTAAAACATTTCCGATTGAATGATAGAGGGATGGTCATGGGAGAGGCATAGTCATTGCTGACATTGGAGTGCTATTGAGGTGATGCAGAAATTCTGTTTTTTTTTTTTTTGTTTTGTTTTTTGGTGGTGGTGTTGTTTTGCAGTATTGTTTTCTATTTATTGCAGTGCCTTATTTCTTGAAATTGTTGTCCAAGTAATACGGAAATAATAAGCCATTTAAAATCTCAAAGCATTAAAGAATCAAAATGTAGCTGGCACACGCCTTTAATCCCAGCACTTGGGAGGCAGAGGTAGGAGGATTGCTGTGAGTTTGAGGCCACCCTGAGACTATATAGAAAATTCCAGGTCAGCCTGGGCTACAATGAGACCCTACCTTAAAAAAAAAAAAAAAAAAAGTAACTAGAGCTAAGCACTCAGAAAAGTAGCAGACTTAGGTCTGATTGACTTTATTGACTCGCCATTGGTGGAAGGAGGGTCAGCTTGACATGGAGCCCTTTGGGCTGCTTTAATGCTCACCATTCTACATTCTATATGGTGATGGTTTGTTGGGAAGCCAACCTGTTTCTACTGTGTACTGTCTGTTAACTTGGAGCAAATTGCCTAAACATTCTAAACATTCATTTTTCCATATGAACAAAATTGTGTTATTTGTACTTTTTAGGGTTTCCTGACTACTAACAGAAATGAATTATGTCCATAAAACATTCATTTCAGACACTGGCACATAGTCGGTGCATGACAAGTGCTCGCGCTTAGGCAGAGGAGCACGTCAGACAGCGAGGATTCAGAAGTCGTCACGAACAGCAGAGCAGTGTCTCTGGGTCTGCTTCAGAAGACAGAGCTTTTCTCTTTTCTAATGTGATTTCTGTGCTACCATTTTCCTTCTGACCCTACTGGTGCAAACAATTTTTCCTTTTTCCCCCTTTATTCTGCTGATTTACCTTGGGGAAAAAAAAATTTTTTTCCCCAGTTTTTCGAGGTAGAGTTTTACTCTAGCCCAGGCTGACCTGGAATTCACTATGTACTCTCAGGGTGGCCTCCAATTCATGGTGATCTCCTACCTCTGCCTCCCAGGTGCTGGGATTAAAGCCAGACGTGGTGGCTTCCCTTGAAATTTTAGCATTCATTGTTGGCGTTTCAGAGTTCAACATTGAACTTCACCCATGCTGTTCTCAGAATAGTAAAAGACACTGTAAAACTTACTGCAATTTTCACCTCCCAGTTATGCACATCTTTTATTTTTAATATATTAATTTGCAAGGAGAGAATGAATGAATGTGTGCCTTAGGGCCTCCTGCCACTGCAAACAAACTCCAAGTACATGCACTACTTTGTGCATTAGCTTTACATGGGCCCTGGGGAATCAAACCCAGGCCTGCAGGCCTTGCAAGCAAGGGCTTAAACTGCTGATCTATCTCTCTAGCCCTCATACATGTTTTTGTTTTTTGGTTCTTCAAGGTAGGGTTCACTCTAGTCCAGGCTGACCTGGAATTCACTATGTTGTCTCAGGGTGGCCTCAAACTCATGGTGATCCTCCTACCTCTGCTTCTGAGTGCTGGGATAAGGGAATGCACTACCATGCTCGGCTCATACATATTTGACCCATGTTTTACTTCCATATTTTTAATCACCCAAATTGGCTTTGTTTTATTGCTGTTACTTTGTACTGACTTAGGTTGCTTCTAATACTCTTGATTGTAGACTCCTTTATTCAGCTAGTTTTCTCACCTTTTATCTTTAGATTTTCAAAAGAAACAACCAGACGATGATTCTGCTCCAAGTACAAGTAACAGCCAATCAGATTTGTTTTCTGAAGAGACCACCAGTGGCAACAACAATACCTCGATAACCACGCCAACTCTTAGTCCCAGCCAGCAGCCGCTTCCGACAGAACTGAATGTAACTTCACCGAGTAAGGAGGAATGTAAGTGCCCAACCTTGAGAGGTGGTATGGAGAGAAGCCTAGGAAATTTGTCATGGGCATCTTGGTCACAAATGTGTGATCACAGATAAAGATGGCAGTTCTGTTTATTCAAGATAAGTGTTTAGGTGTGGGGCCTATGCTCAGCACATGAAAGAATAAGTTTCAGTCTTCCTATACAGTGTAAGTCTGCTTACAAGAAAGCTTTATCTGTTTACTTTTAAATGACACAGGCTTGAACCACCCTGGAGCAGGCTGTTGGCTTTGACTGCACATGAGCCCACTGGGAGTCTCAGACTAATCTGGTCTTCGGCATTATCCCTGACCTTGATGCAGTTGCACTAGTAAGAGGCCCAGAGACTCTGCTTCTAACTGCAGAGATTCTAATGTATAGTGAGGGTTGGGAAACACTGGTGCCGGGAACTTGCACCTGCTGTAGGGCCTTGTGTTGAAACCTTACCATGTCACTAACTGGCCTTGACTCTTCTTAAGTGTTTAAGTTAGTATTTATGCTGTGTGTTTTATAGAAGACAGGGTATTTGAAGAGAGTCAGAAATCATTTTTATCACTTTCGTATGATATGGAAGTTCAGTGTAATGCTAAAACTTGAGGAACAACTAGAACTGGTAGTATTTGTTAAATTATAGGGATATTATGACATATCAACGTTTGCCTCTTAAGCTTTACTCAGTAAGATTGGAATTTAGTGCTTCAAGTTTAATGAATGTCTAGAAATGTTATAGGTTAGGATGTTCTGTCTACTAATTTGGAAAGATTAGCAAAAAGCAAATATTTACCTAAGCCTTTCATACATTGCTGTATTTCAATTACATTGAGAATATAAAAATACAGAAGGTCTTCACAGAATTTGCTATTTATCTGGTAAAATTAAATGTATTGGTTACATTTCAGAGAGGGGTGAACAGGAGTGATCCTCCTCCTTGCCTTACAACATTTGAAGGCCAGAGAGACTGCCAGTGATCCAGCATTGCACAGGACAGCCTCTGTATCAAACATAATGGTGATCCGCCCACCTGGAAATCTGACGCAGAGTTGCATGTTCCTTGTTAGTGGCCTTCTTGTGTACTGCATCTCAGTATTGAAGAGAAGGGCATTGACTTAATTAGAAGTGACATTGAAGGCAGATGAGAAGTAGTAGAGAGACATTCTACTCACAGTAGCATGAATTCTGGAGGAAAGATGCCTGGAGTTTCTCAATGGTTAGTAACTCCCTTAGAGCCATTATGGAAGACAGTGTTAGGACAATAAATTAGGGCCAAGCTATAGAAGGCGTAATGCCCACCTAAGCTATTTGGACTTTTAAATGATAGCCATTTGTTTTAATTACAGAAAGTGATAATATCACAGTTCGTTTGAAGAAACAACCTGACATTTATCAATTGTTGAATGGAACCAAGACAGGTGTAGACATAGTTCAGAAGAGAAGACAAAGAAAAGACAATTATTGTCAATAATCAATTTCAAAAGTTTTATTTATCTATTTTGGTTTTTCAAGGTAGGGTTGAGACCCTTCCTAGCTCAAACTGACCTGGAATTCACTATGTAGTCTCAAGGTGGCCTCGAGCTCACGGTGATCCTCCTGCCTTTGTCTGCCAAGTGCTTATTTGTGTATTTATTTGGGGGGGGTGGTTGTTGAGGGAGAAAGAGAGCAAAAGAATGGGCATGCCAAAGCTGGGCGTGGTGGCATATGCCTTTAATCCAGCACTTGGGAGGCCAAGGTAGGAGGATCGCCATGAGTTCAAGGCCACCCTGAGAGTACATAGTGAATTCCAGGTCAGCTTAAGCTAGAGTGAGACCCTTCCTCCAAACACCAAAACAAACAAACAAACAAACAACAACAAAAAAAAACCCACCAAAAAACAAAACCACTGTGGTCGAACTCCAGACGGAACTTTGCACATGCATCACTCCTCACTAGATGCGTCTGCATTGTGTGAGTTCTGGGGAATCAAATAGGAGTCCTTAGGCTTTTCAGGCAAGCACCTTAACCACTAAACCATCTCTCCAGCCCTAAGACTTTTTGAAGCCTTCCTGCTGATTTTGGTGTTTTGAGATAGAATTTGCCAGGCTGGCCCCCTTTGTTCCAGTCTCAGCCCCCAGGTAGCTGATATTACAGCTGTATGTCACTGTGCCTGTCGATCTTTCTCACCACCCCCTTTTTTTCTTCCAAATTTTTATTTTTTTAATCTAAATCAGACGGACCTGTATCTAACTCTGTAGTCTCACGCTGGCCTGAAGCTTAACAGTGATCCTGCTACCTCTGCCTCCCTAGCCTTCCCGTCCCTTTTTAATGTAAGTATTTAGGGCTTTGATCATCTCTTTTAAGACAGCTTTTGCTGCATCCCATGAGCTTTGATCATGTGTTATGGACATTGTCATTTATTCAGAAGTTTCATATTTTTCTTTTAATTTCTCTGTTGACCTATTTGTCATTCAGGAGTATGTCAGTTTCCATGCATTTGTACCATTTCCACAGTTCCTCTTATTTTGTTTCGGTGTAATCAGAGAAAATGCATGATAGGATTTTGATTTATATTTTGTTACTGTTTTGCTTGTGTATGTATGGTGTGTTTGTGTGTGTGTGTACATCCTGTGCACGTATGTATGTATGCGCCCTTGCATCACCACATATGGTGGCCATGCTGGGTGTCCTGCTCCATTGCTTCTGCCTGTTTTTTTCTTTTTCTTTTTTTTTTTTCCTTTTGGTTTTTCGAGGTAATGTCTCACTTCACTCTAGCCCAGGGTGGCCTCGAACTCACAGCGATCCTCCTACCTCTGCCTCCTGAGTCCTGGGATTAAAGGCATGCGCCAACACACTCAGCTTCTGCCTATTTTTGTTTGAGCTGGAATCTCTTACTGATGCAGGGCAGCCGATTTCCTGATCTCTGCTCCTCTTTGTGGCACGCGCATGGGCACACCCAGCTGTTTACATGGGTTCTGGAAATTCAAACTTAGGCTCTCATGCTTGCATAGGAAGTACACTTAACCACTGACCCTTATCTCTAGCTCTTGATAATAGCTTTGTTTGTTTTCATAAGGCTTGTTTTTTGGACTCATACCTGGTATGCCATGGAGATTCATCCATTTGCTGATAATGATCTGTATTTTGCTTCTGGTGGGTGAGATGCTCTGACATTGTTGCGTAGATTCATTTTGTTTACATTGCAGTTTCTCTAGTCTTTCTACTTTCTGATTCTTTTCAGGGATGATTTATCATGGGCTGAAATTGTGATTTTGAAGTCCCCATCTATTATTACATTGCACTCTTTAGATCTAATAATATTGACTCTGTATATTTGGGTGGTCATATATAATTTATATTATACACACTTCTCATGTCCTCTTGCTGAGTTAATCCTTTTATCATTATACAGTGGCCTCTTTATGTGTATGTTTTGTCTCTCTCTGTGTTCGTAGAGAGGTGCTGGGGGTTGAACCTAGGGTCTCCCACATGCTAGTAGGCAAGTGCTCTACCACTGAGCTGTATTACCCTTTGTGCTTTTTATTTTTTATTCTTTTTTTTTTAAATTTATTTATTTATTTATTTATTTATTTGAGAGCGACAGACACAGAGAGGAAGACAGATAGAGGGAGAGAGAGAGAATGGGCGCGCCAGGGCTTCCAGCCTCTGCAAACGAACTCCAGACGCGTGCGCCCCCTTGTGCATCTGGCTAACGTGGGACCTGGGGAACCGAGCCTCGAACCGGGGTCCTTAGGCTTCACAGGCAAGCGCTTAACCGCTAAGCCATCTCTCCAGCCCTATTTACTTATTTTTAATTTTATTTATTTATTTATTTTTGCAGTGTTGTGGCTCAAAAACAGGGCTAGGCAAGTGTTCCTCCACTGAGCTATATCCCCAGCCCAAGAGAGTTCTTTTCCACCTGCTAGATCTAGCCACTACAAACGAATACCTGATGCGTGTGCCACTATGAGCATCTGGCTTATGTGGGACCTGGGGAACCGAGCCTCGAACCGGGGTCCTTAGGCTTCACAGGCAAGCGCTTAACCGCTAAGCCATCTCTCCAGCCCTATTTTTTATTCTTAATAAGTTACTAATGCTTATTTATTCTTTATTTATTTATTTTTAGATTTTTTAAAAATTATTTATTTATTTATTTGAGAGTGACAGACACAGAGAGAAAGACAGATAGAGGGAGAGAGAGAGAATGGGCGCGCCAGGGCTTCCAGCTTCTGCAAACGAACTCTAGACGTGTGCGCCCCCTTGTGCATCTGGCTAACGTGGGACCTGGGGAACCGGGGTCCTTAGGCTTCACAGGCAAGCGCCTAACCGCTAAGCCATCTCTCCAGCTCTCTTTATTTATTTTTGTGTTACCCTATTAGGATTTATTTGTATGCTTATTTGACATAGTGTACTTTTTATTTTGGACACAGTATCTAAGTTACCCTGACTGGCCTTGAACTCACTCTAGCCTAGGCAGGCTCTGAACTTGCAATCTTCCTGCCTCAGCCTCTGGAGTAGCAGGAATTATAGGCCTGTACCACTATGCATTGCTTCTTTTGCAGTATTTATAAGCTATTTTATCTGAGATTAATGTAACTAATCCTGCTCACTGTTACTGTGTTTGCAGGGACTACAAGTATATTCCATAAGTGTGTAGGTCTGTATACATACCTATGTACATACAAACATATGTGAATATATATATTATTCATTTATGTTCGGTGTTTAAGTCCATTCAGCCAGTCTGTATCTTTCAGTTGGTGGGAATGTACCAACATATGTTCATCATTACTGTTGTTAGGCAACAGCCTCCTTTTATTTTGTGGTTGATTTCTCGTTACTTTGTGTCTGTTCCTCTCATTCTTTGTTGTTCTTTGTGGTGTGGTGGCTTTGTGTTGTTGTGAAGCTTGGCTTGTTCTCTCTCTTGTTTATGTACCTTCTGTGCTGTGCACCGACGGTGCCTGTGCTTACACTTTAAATGTAAGTGTTTCTGGTAATTGATAAATTCTATCAAGCTCTTGCTTTTCTGAGGAAGACCTAGTTTTTTTCTTTTCTCTGAAGCACAAAGTTTTTCAGGGTATGATATTCACTTAAGATTTTTTTTGTTTGGTTTTTTGAGGTAGGGATTAAAGGTGTGTGCCACCATGCCTGGCTCAGTTAAGAATTTTTTTAGCCGTGCATGGTGACATGCATCTTTAATCCCAGCACTCGGGAGGCAGAGGTAGGAGGATCTCCATGAGTTTGAGGCCAGTCTGAGACTACATAGTGAATTCTAGGTCAGCTTGTGAGACCCTACTTTGAAAAACAAAACAACAACAAAAAAGATTATTTATTTTAGTCATCCTGAATATATTATCCTAGCTTTCCTGACCTGCAGTGTCAGTATTGCTCCTAAAATATATGCTGTTGAGCTACTGGAGATTTCCTTGACTTTTGTTTCTCTTGCTGCTTTTAGAATTTTTTTTTTTCTTGTTGACTTTTACAGATGGATTGTAATATACCTTAGAAAGGACCTCTTTAATGGAGTCTCTTGAAGCTTTTTGATTCTCATGGATATTGATACCCATCTCTTTCTCAAAACTTGGGAAGGCCTTGGGGATTTAGCTCAGAGCCAGAGCATCTGCATAACACATATAAGGCCCTGGGTTCATTATCTCATGTTACAAAAACAAGGAAACAAGCTTAAGTTTCCACCCATGTTTCATTAAATATGTTTTCTGACCCTCTGTCCATCTCTTTTCCTTATAGAGCTCCCATAATGTCCAGGAGCTGATGTCCTGTCACTCTCTTGACGTACTTCTGTTTTCATTCTTTTTTTCTTTTTGTTTGGTCAGCTGAATCGATTTACTTCTGTCTTTGAGTTTAGAAATTCTTCTTTTTGTGTTGTTGTTACTGCTTTTGGAGTTTTTCGAGGCAGGGTCCCACTTTAACCCAGGCTGACCCAAAACTTACTGTGTAGCACAGGCTTGCCTCAGACTCATGATGAGCCTCCTAGCTCAGCCTTCTTGAGTGCTAGGATTATAGATATGAGCCATCATGCCCGGATTCAAATTCTTTTTTTAAAAAAATATACTTTATTTATTTGTTGGAGAGAGAAAGACGAGGGGGGATGGGGAGAATGGGTGCACCAGGGCCTCCACTACTGCAAACAAACTCCAGACACATGCGCCCCTTTGTGCATCTGGCTTATGTAGGTTCTGGAGAATCGAACCTGGATCCTTTGGCTTTGCTGGCAGATGCCTTAACTGCTAAGCCATCTCTCCAGCCCTCAGATCTGAATTCTTTTTTTTTTTTTTTTTTTTTTTTTTTTGGTTTTTCGAGGTAGGGTCTCACTCTGGTCCAGGCTGACCTGGAATTAACTCTGTCATCTCAGGGTGGCCTTGAACTCATGGCAATCCTCCTACCTCTGCCTCCCGAGTGCTGGGATTAAAGGCGTATGCCACCATGTCCGGCTAGGTCTGAATTCTTTAGCTACTGTTTGATTATGTGTGATATCTCTGGAATTTCATATTTGGATCATGAACTGTTTTGTTGACTTCATTGAGTTGGTTTTGTTTGTTTATAGCTCATTGAAGCTGAGTTAAGCTTCCTTCATGATCATTATTTTGAATTCCATTTCCCACATTTGATGACTCTCCCTCCCATTGGGGTCTTTCACTGGATATTATTTGGTCCCTTTGGAGTGCCATGTGTCTTTGCCATGTCAGGTTTGATGTGTCCTGGTCCTGTGTAGACAATTGTGTGAGTAGCAAAACAGTAACCTCCCCCACCCTCATACTGGGGGGTCAAAGCTGGGGCCTGATGTAGTCTGGGCAAGTGATAAGTGCTGAGTTATAGTCCCATCATTGCCTGGTCCAGTTTTGTGGAGGTATTTTGAGGAGGTGGCAAGGAGAAAACTTTTCTTTGTGTGAGGTCTAACGGTGTTATGTTAGCTCTTCTCTGGGCTGACTCAGGAGTGTGGCCTCTGTGTTCTGTCTTCGGCTCTAGTCCTCCTCAGAGCTGCTGCTGTTGTGTTAGTGAGCTGCACCTCAGTTGGTTGTCGCTGTAGTGGTGCAATGCAGGTAACACCTGGCTAGGCTCAGACACTGCGGACTCACTGTGACCTAGGCTCTCTGGTGGGTTTAAGGCTGTTTCAGGAAGCTGATGGGCCAGGCTTAGGTGTGTCTTCAACACCTGGCTGGCCCATATGGGCCCTGGTAGTCTCCTAGCAATGTAGTACTGAACCCTGTGTGACTACCTTTAGCTTTGGATTTGGAGGCTAGGGTCTCACTTTTCTTCTGGTCTTAGGCTCTGAGTATCCAGTTTCCATTTCTGTAGCTATTCATATGTGGATGTGGTGTAATGATGACTCAAGCTTTGGAGACACATTGTGCCTACTGGTCCCCAAAGTCAAGTGTAGTGTACCAGCTCGGAAGGTTTCAAGGTACCCTCAAGCTGTAGCAGCTTAGGTCACGAGATTGGGAAGTATGCAGTATGGCCTTCTTCTGTGGGAACTTAGTGTGGTGCATGTGTCTCCTTTAGACTGCAGGACAACTGCAGCCACATGGGAGTTGTTGACAGCCTCCAATTTTCCATTCCCCTCGAAGGAGAGTCTTGTAGTCAGCTCCACATGGCTAGGCTGAACTTCCAAACCGGACATAGTTTATGGGGAAAAGGGACTTACTTGACGTGTACATTTCCAGGGGAAGTTTTCATGATGGAAGAAGAGATCCCTTTCAAAGATCTAAGCAGAGAGAAGCCACCACCAGCCAGCAAACACCAAAAGCAGCCAGCAAGCTGGGCATGGTGGCGCACGCCTTTAATCCCAGCACTCAAGAGGCAGAGGTAGGATTGCTGGGAGGTCGAGGCCACCCTGAGACTACATAGTGAATTCCAGGTCAGCCTGGGCCAGAGTGAGAACCTACCTCAAAAAAAAAAAAAAAAAAGAAAGAAAGAAAGAAAAAGAAAAAGGCAAGAAGCAACTGGAGCCCAGGTAGAGCTCAAAAACCATTCTGCTGCATACCATTGGGCTAGAAATCAGACCCACTCCCCTCTTCTGACCAGGTGGCTGGAATTCCAAGTTTTAATAAAACATCTTAGTCTACTGGGGGACAGACATTCAAACTTCTGTTGTCTCCTTTAGACTGCAGCCACATGGGGATTATGGGGAGTCTCCCTTGAAGGAAAGTCTGGTTTAGCCTGTGTTGATCAAGAGGAGAAGACATTGGGAAAGGGGCATGCTCATGCTCTGTGGCAGTAACTGAACTGAACCTGGGGGTCTGCATCTCACCACGTGTCCTTTATTCTCCAGTCTGCTCTCCTGCTGACTGCTTGGAGTGCAGTTGTTGATAGGGTGTCAGCCATTTGGGTGGGGAGACAAACAACAGGCAGGTCTGCCAACCACTTTGCATGAGGTTACTGGAGTTCTTCCTTGACTCCGCTTGTAAAAAGAAAGATATTAGCGGGGCATGGTGGTGCACGCCTTTAATCCTAGCACTCAGGAGGCAGAGGTAGGAGGATTGCCATGAGTTCAAGGTCACCCTGAGATGACAGAGTTAATTCCAGGTCAGCATAGACCAGAGTGAGACCCCCTACCTCGAAAAAAAAAAAAAGATGTCAAGTTAGAACTGTAGAAATCAGTTGTTCTTAGGTGATGGGGAAATAACTGCTCACCTTGTCACTTTTATCATATTAGACTTTTTTAAAAGACAAGAAAATGTCCTCTCCTCCCTTCTCCACATCATCTTTTCTGCTCTTAAAGGCCTACTTAGAGTCTATTTGTGATGATTATACTTTGCGTGCTTTTCTGGGTTTGGTGTTTTTCCTCCCAGTTTCAGAAGCATTTAAGATGGAAGTGGAGGTATTAGAATGGCCTTGGCTAATCTGTTTCTTTTTAGGCAAGAAAAGCAGAGAATTGATGCTTGCTACTAGGGAAGACATAATGACAAGGAATGGACTTTCAAATATTCTGAGGTTTGACTCAGACAATTAGGAGAGGTCATACGTTACACAGGAAGGTAGTGGCTTTGGAGATCCAGTGGTCCTTTGGTTTCCAAAGCACGTTGATGAATGTTGTTCTCCTAGCACTATCCTGATAGTGTGTGGCATAGGTCAGACAACTATGTTTCTGGTCTGTAGATGAGAAAAGGGGGCTTTGGCAGGTGGGCTGACCTAGAGTTATAACTGTTGTGTGGGGCTTTTGCCTGTGTATTAGTTGCGGGTTTCATGCTGTTCTCGTTGGTAGCAGTACAGCACTGCTCTGCTTCTGTCCAAAGAACGTACACGCCAGTGTGTTAGCAGAACTTCATGGACTAGAGCTGCATTTCTCACTGTTGTCCAGATTTTTGTTTATCATGATAGCTATTTCCAAAGTAGAAATTTGAGACCATTCTTTACCTGTGGGTAAATTAATTTTGTTGAACAAGATTCCCATTGTTTCCCCGGAAACTGATTGCTGGTGATAACACTAGCTCTAGCTCCCCTAGGAATTTAAAAATTAATGCTTATATATCAGCGAGAACTCGGCATGTACTAGGGTAGTCTCAGATTTGCAGTCTTCCTACTTCTGCCGTCTGCATTGCGGCTGTGACCCACCAGACCTGGCTGATGATACCTTTTAACATTTGCCCTTCAGAACCTACCTTTGAGTCTGGCCAGACCTCATGTGGACTCTGCAGAATTAGTACCACTGCTACCAAGTGGCAAAATTTTTGGTTTCTACCAGTTACATTTCTAGTAATCTTGAAAGGCAGCCAGTTTTCCCTTTTCCAGACTTCCTCTTTTAGCACAGATTTGGACGGACAGGCCACCTTCTAGTAAAGCATTTGGAAAACACCGTTTAAACACTTCCTGCTGGGCTGATTTAAATGAGGTACCAAAGGAAGGCTTATGTGGTTCTGTGTGTGCCTTTTTCTTCCTGTTTTCTAGTGAAGCATCTGCTTCTTATCAGAGATAATTACACAACAGACAGAGCTCCTCGCATAGATAATAGCCTCAACCTGGGGGATTCTGTCCTATAATGGAGAATGCCCAAACTTTAAACGTCTTTTTTGATTTTAAAGTTTTTTTTTTTCTTCCTGGTGCACTTATCTATTAATCCCCAAGCTGGCTCTGTAAAGCATGCCACCTTTATTAGGACCTTGTTCTAAAAGATTGATACTTTGTACTAAAACAGTAGGTGATATGCATTGTCAGGGTATCAAATGTGTTTGTTGTGTTGAAGTGGCAGCATGTGTGAGAGAGATCCTTAACTTAGTTCCCTGTTTACATCTTAAACAGTTAGGAGTGGGCTTTTTAAAGTTATATTTTGGTGTATGTGTATAGTGTGGTATAGTGTAGTCTGTGTGCACACGTAGAGTGTAGTATAGAAAATGCATATGTGTGTGGATGCACAGGTAGGGATTCCGGTGTCTGCCTGTTTCCTTCAGAGGGAGGGAGTATCTCCCAGCCCAGAGCTGGGTTTTCTTCAGTCAGCAAGCCCCAACAATTCTTCGGTCTCCTGGTCTCCGCCCCAGACAGAACTAAGGTTCTGATGGGCATAGCCATGTGCAGCTATTTATGTGAGTGCTGGGGAATCAAACTCAGTCAGTCTCAGGCCCCATGCTTGCAGAGCAAGCGCCTTTTTAACCACTGAGCATCTCCCCAGCCCCAGAGGATTTTTCTCAGAAGTGCTTGTACTCCATCTTTTTCAAGCACTTGCATGTCACCTACCTTCAACTCCTCCTCAGAGCGAGAGCAACATGAAAGCCCAACCATTATGCTTCACTTCTGTACTTGCTTTTTTTCTCCCTTTTCCTTGAAGTAGATACATAAGAAATTATTCCACTGTAACTTTTTTGAATTCCAAAAATTTAGATTTGTACAGGTGAAAAACCTTTAAACACCTTGACCCTCTCAACCATCACATTCCCACTGTTCTACAAACAGCCAGACTTAAATTCATTCCGAGTTTCTTTCTTTGTTCTTTTCTTTTTATTTTTTTCGGGAGGGGGTAGAGGTAGGGTCTCACTCTAGCTCAGGCTGACATGGAATTCACTATGTAGTCTCAGGCTCACAGTGATCCTCCTACCTTTGCCTCCTGAGTGCTGGGATTAAAGGCATGCACCACCACGCCTGGCTTCATACTTTCTTTTTAATACAGTTGTATATTTTACATGCATGTGAGGTCTTGCCTCCTTTAATGAGGGCATGCTACACATACATAAGTGACTTTCCTTTTACTTTCATGCTAGAAATCTTTCCATGTTAGTCTTAGAGATCTGCCTCACTTCTTTTTTAACTGATGCATAGTTTTCTACATTATAATTACCATAATCTTTTTTCCTGTTCTTTTGAGGCCTTTTCTAAAATTTCAGTATGATAAGCCATGTCAGACGGTAGATATTTTTACAAATGACAGATGTATGTGTCATTTTTCCATGATAAATATATGGAAGAGGAATTAGCAAGTCAGACCAGAGAGGGCCTGGGGGCACACCAGGGCCTCTAGCCACTGCAAACAAACTCCAGATACACATGCCACTTTGTGCATCTGGCTTATGTGGGTACTGGGGAATTGAACCTGGGTCCTTAGGCTTTGCAGGCCAGTGCCCCAACCTTCATCTCTCTATTGTTGGATTTTTTTTTTTTCTTAAATGAACTCCAGACACATGCGCCCTCTTGTGCATGTACCTAACATAGGTCCTGGGGCATCGAACCTGGGTCCTCTGGCTTTGCAGGCAAATACCTTAACCTCTAAGCCATCCCGCCAGCCCCCCCCCCCTTTTTGGTTTTTCGAGGTAGGGACCCTCTCTGGTCCAGGCTGACCTAGAATTAACTATGTAGTCTCAGGGTGTCCTTGAACTCATGGAAATCCACTTACCTCTGCCTCCCGAGTGCTGGGATTAAAGGCATGTGCCACCACGCCCGGCTATTGGAAATTTTTTTCAGCCTTATAGTTTTTTTTCTTAATTCTTGACTCTCATCACACATTAGTTTTTCTAATACTGTTTCAGAAGTACAATATTTGCTATAGGTTTCTCTTAGATTTTTTAAAAAATCAATTTAAGGAGCTGAGCGTGGTAGCGCACGCCTTTAATCCCAGCACTCAGGAGGCAGAGGTCGGAGGATCACCGTGAGCTTGAGACCAACCTGAGAATACACAGAGTGCATTACAGGTCAGCCTGGGCTAAAGTGAGAACCTACCTAGAAAAACCAAAAAAAAAAAAAAAAAAAAAAAAAAAAATCAATTTAAGGAAACTTATTTTCCAAATTATAGGTGAATGATAAGTTTTATGTAAAGATTTTTTAAACAACTGTTGAAATGATCACATGGCATCTGCTTTCATATGTGACCTTTTAGTTTTAATATACTTCCAGGGTTAAACCAGGTTTACATTTCTTGAGTAAACTATACTAGTTCCTTTAGGACAATGTTTGATTGAGAAGGCTAATTTTAAAATTTTGTATTCTTTTAATAGATAAGAGTTAATTTTGTAATATGTGTGTTTATGTATGGTGGGCATACCATTCCTCTCTAGTTTCAGGATGACATTAATCTTATGAGACAGCATCAGTTCTTTATATATTCTTTAAAAAAAAAAAAAAAAAACTTTTTTTTTTTTTTTTTTTGGTTATTTGAGAGAGGGCTAGCAGATAGAGAATAGGGTCACCAGGGCCTCTAGCCACTGCAAATGAAATCCAGATGCATGTGCCACCTTGTGCTTTGGCCTTTATGTGGTACTGGGGAATTGAATCTGGGTCCTTTGGCTTTGCAGGCAAATACTTAACTGCTAAACCATCTCTCCAGCCCAAGACATTTATTCTTTAAGAGCTTGAAAAACTAATTTGTAAAGCTAACTGGACTGATACCTTTTTTTATTCTAAAGTATATCTTGTGAAACTTTTTTTGTTTACATGATATATGATTATTGAAATATTCATATTTTTGGCCTCATTTTAAGTCACTTTTGCCAATTAATAATTATAGCAATCTCCTCTTACCCTGTTTTAGTTTCACTTTCTTCAGTTTCAGTTATGTAGAATGAACCACAATCTGAAAGCAGTAATTGAGACATTCTAGAAATAAACATTCCATGAGCTTCAAATATAGTTCTGTTTTGAGCAGCATGATGGAGTCGTGTGCCATCTTGATTCTCAAACCCACAACTGGAATCGTTTCTTTGTCCTGCTTGTCTTGCGGCCTGTACTTGAGGTGGCCATCCTCGTGCCTGTCAGCTTGGCTGTTGTGCTGCTGCATTGCTATGTCCGCGTGACCAACTTCTGGTGTACTCCTGTATATCCAGGTATCAAGTAAACCTCTAGTACATGCAGCTGTGGGGCAAACTTCGGGTGGGCTCCTGTACACGCAGCTGTCAGGGGAGTGCCTGGTGTACTCTTGTATGTACAGGTATTGGGTGTACTCCTCGTACATACAGCTTTTGGGTAAACTGTTCATGCTCATGTTAAGAATAAGAACTTGTGCAGCAGCTGGAAGCTGTAATAGCCTGTAAGGGGTGTGTCAGAATAGGTTCACTGTTTTTTCTGTACCCGTGGTTCTGAAGTGTGGCCTGAGAACCTGTTGAGTCCCATTCATAGGATTCGTAGTTTTCCTGTTGCTTATTGCAGAAGTGCAAATCTCATAAGGCAGGTGAGAATGTACAGCTTGGGGGTCTTCCGTTAAGCCAGGTACACTATTTATAAAAGTTACAGTATTTATTACTAATTGTAGTTCCTTTCCAAGTAAGCTAGGATATCCAGTAATTATTTTTTGCACAGGATTTTCATTCTGTGCTGGGAAACAGTTTTAAACACTTAATATGCTATATTTCTTTTCTTTCTTTTTTTTCAAAATTTTGGTATTATCTATTTTTTGTTGACAACTTCCATAATTGTAAACAATATCCCATGGTAATTTCCTCCCTCCCTGCACTTTTCCCTTTGAAACTCCACTCTTCATCATATCCCTTCTCTCTTTCAATCAGCCTCTCTCTTATTTTGATGTCATCATCTTTTCCTCCTATTATGAGGGTCTTGTGTTGATAGTCTTAGGCACTGTGAGGTCATGGATATCCAGGCCATTTTGTGTCTGGAGGAGCACGTTGGAAGGGGTCCTACCCTTCCTTTGGCTCTCATTCTTTCCACCACTTCTTCTGCAATGGACCCTGAGCCTTGGAAGGTGTGATAGAGATATCTCATTGCTGAGCACTCCTCTCAGCACCATGGTTCCTTCTGAGTCATCCAAAAGTCACTGCCATCTGAAAAGAGAAGCTTGTCTGACCCAAAGTGAGAGTAGCATTAATATGTTGGTATAAATATTAAGAGAAGTACTTACTGGGCAGTTTGGTGAACATAGTATATACATTTAGCCAGACAGCACCAGATGGTATGCCCCTAGGGCTCATGACTACCCGTGTTGTAGGTTTTCAGTATCAGGGATGTATTCCCTCCCAGGGAGCAGGCCTCCAGTCAAAATAAAGAGTGGTTGGTTTTCCCCATAACAGATGTGCCACTACTGCACCTTTTTGCTCATTTGGCATGGCTGGCCAAATTGAAGGCTTGCAGTGTCCACTGTTGTTCAGTGGTGATTTCTCTCTTTCCTACTGAACTGCATGCACCATGGCTTTTTCCAGCTTTCTGTCAGCTGGTCTACATGAAGGATGTTTTCAGCTCAGCTCCAGAAGGATTTCTCAATGACCTTGCAGCCCAAGTATGTGGAGTCTTCAGCAATAAGGTCCTGGTGGGAAACCAAGGGCCTCAGCAATGGCCTATAATGTTCTGGGGGCATCAGGGATCTCCCTGGCCAACAACTCACTGGAAGGTATTCCATCCCTGGTATTGAAAATTTTCTAGTAATTATCTATGGCTTTTGAGGGTTCCATTTTCCAAGAAAAGTAGATTTTCATATGACTTACTTATATCCTCTTAGACTTTGATTAGCCCTCCCTCCACCTTCCTTTACTCAGTTTCTTTCCCTGACCTCACTTAGGCCTTTTCACCCCCATTAATCTGTTCTTCTACTTACATATATACAATACCATCCTATTAAGCCCCCCTCCCCCTTTCTGTTCCCTTTTTATCTCCTTTCTAGCTATATTGCTAAAACTGTTCTGCCTTTTATGCTCATATCATTAAAGTTATTGCTGACCAAGAGAACATTGTTTCTAGAACTTCACTTGGTTCACATGGGATTGTCATCTACCCCTTGAGGAGTGTCACTGTGGGGGCTTGAAAAGCATCCTAATCAGGCTTGCTCTCAGTTCTGCTCAATGTGTGTATGTGGGGGTGGGGAGGAGGATACAGGAGAATTTTAATTAGTTCCTTTTGAGCCAGTGGGGTGGTAATAATACCTATATACTTCATAATTTGGGGGCAGAGATGCCCAGTACTGTTAATATTAGGAAGACAGTGTAGTATAGTAAGGAAATTTTTGTTGAATTAAATAGATAAGCTGACCGTAGCAAGGTCCATCCTACTTTGCAAATCTCATAAATCTCTTAAGTTAAATATGAATGTTACAAGGAGTCATGCAGTGAGTTAGGATTAGAACTTCTGACAGAGAGGTTAACACTGAAATTCCATAACAAACCTTATAAATGGTTTAATCTGGAAGTTGCATTTGGAGAATTGGGAGGATCATTCATTATCTGTGTTGATTTCCTGTAAACTTAGATTCACACACATTATATCTTTATGTTTCCTTGCTTTTAATCGATGGAGATTTTCAAACCCAGTTAACTAGACAGATTAGTCATGTCCTTTCTGATTAAACCAGTTGGTGAGTTGCAGATGTGGGGTAAGGTTAAATGATGAGGATTTTTTTTTCTGTGGAGACAACTTACTTGTGCATTCTGACCTGTCCCTGGGCTCATTACCATCCGTTATTTCCTGGGTTATTTTTAACTCTGCACATATGTAGTGAAGAATTTTACAGAAGAACTATTTTACTGCTAAAGAGATTGAACTTTATATTTTCAACCATGGCCAAATTAGAAGACAATAGTTTATATCTCCATTGCATAGTTTTTTTTCTCTCTTCCTTTTCTTCCTTTCTTTTTAAGATGCTTCAACAAACTCAATTCTGAATCTCTAGAAAGAGAAAGAGAGAGAGGAGAGAATAGCAGCCCTTGAATTTACCTTTAGGGTGGTGAACCTGTAAAGTGGGCACTGTGGCTTGTGATAGAGTGAGACTGACCAGCTGGTTAGGAATGGATGCCATGTTTCCAATTAGCCCACAACCGCCTTTGGTTGGTAATTAATTAGATATTGTTATGTAAATGTCATGTTAAGTAAGAAAATTGAAGTGTTCAAAATCTGTTAAAGAAATGACTATTTTAGTATATTAATGTTTTACAGTTCCATGGAAAGGCTGATAGTAGAATATTTGTTGGATTATTAAGCTTCTGGCAATTTTTAGCTGACAGTCCATTTTTTGTAATTGATGTCTTTTAGCACATGGTTTAACTATAGCCAGTGAAAGCTTGCTGAAGCTAAGAGCCAAAACAACCAGACATCACAGCTATTTTAGCAAAACCTTTCAGAGTAGATTGTTGATCTCTAGGTCAAGGCTCAGGAGAAATGCTATTGTTTTCTATTGGCTCATCCTTGGATTTTGAATGTCTAAGACTATTGTAATCCTAAACCTTTTAGTCTAGACTAATTCTCTACTTCTTCCTCCAGTAAGGCTCTCTGGTAGCCTGTGGAATGGAGTACTATGAAACTTTGTGGTTTTTTGGACATGCTTAAAAACTGTGCAAGGAGAATTTAAGAATTCTGCTACCTTGCTTTGAAATGTTAAGTGGTGGTATGAATGGGATGCCTCCGTGAAGTCCTGCTTTTGCAGATTACTGTGAAGGGAATATTCACATTTGATACACATCTTGCATTTCTCAGGGCTGAAGGGAAGTCGTTTGCTTCCTCAGGAAAATTAGTGCTGCACTGGAAATGCTATGAAAGTTCCTTCTGAAATTTGTTTGCAGTGGCGGAGGCCCTGCCACTCCCATTCTGTATCTACCTCTTCCCGCCTCTGAATAAATAAATAAATAAGATTGTAAAAAACAAAAAAAGACCCTCTAAACTCACTTAATGATCTGGACACATTCTGGTTTCTGTTAGAATCTGGGCTAATTCTAGACTGTAGATAAATGTCTTTTTTTTTTTTTTTTTTTTTTGGTTTTTCGAGGTAGGGTCTCACTCTGATCCAGGCTGACCTGGAATTAACTCTGTCATCTCAGGGTGGCCTTGAACTCATGGCAATCCTCCTACCTCTGCCTCCCGAGTGCTGGGATTAAAGGCGTGTGCCACCACGCCCGGCGATAAATGTCTTTTTGATATTACTTGCTCTGAACCACTTGGATGACAAGATAATTATTTTTAATTGTTCTGTGCATAGAAATAAATTTATTTTCCCAACCTCACTGAACACAGTCTGACCCTTCCCTCCACCTGTGTAGCCCAGTCATGAATGAGCCTTCTCACCTTGGTGGGCTTTTGTTGTTGTTGTTTGTTTCGAGGTAAGGTCTCGCTCTAGCCCAGGCTGACCTGGAATTCACTATGGGGTCTCCTATCTCTGCCTCCTGAGTGGTGGGATGAAAGGGGTGTGCCACCACGCCCTGTGGTCCTCATGCTTTTGGTACCAGCTCTGTTCCACCCTGCTGCCTGGGAAGAGCGAGGACGACCACGAGTGGGAGCACAGACCGCTCTCCCTCAGGCTGGAAACTCCAGGCAAAGAACGCCAGTGCTGTAGTCAGGATGGACGAGGCACCTTCAGGTAGAACTTTCCCACCAGCTCTTGGGAGTATTTTGTTTACTACAACCATATGGGATCCATGTTGCATGTTTCTTGTGGATATAAACCAAAAAAAGGTTTCCATTGAATTGCTTATAGTTCCCTGCATCCATTCTAGTAGTTGATACATAATTCATGATGTAAGAAAAGATCCTGTCATCTCCAGTGGCTGCTCCTTTTTACAAATTATATGAGGTATGGGCAACAATGTATTAATATAGGATGTATGCGTGCTTCTCCCATGTTCTGTTTTGGCTTTTAAGTATTTCATAGGTTACAGTCTGCCAAACCAAACCTAATTCCAATCTCTGTGTTTATAATATTTCCCAATTATCAAAGCTGAGATATATTGTCACTGGCAGTTACTATCACTGTCGCTTTGTCTTGGTTCAGCTGTGCTGTGTTTGTGCTTCACTGTAGGGACGGCTTTGGAGTGCGTTGTTAGTTCACAAGCTCTCTGGAGAACACGTTCATGATGATGCATGTTGAGATGTGCTTGGTAGCTGGGAAGTTTTTTGTGTATTTGCCAAAACCTACAGAAATTCATTCACCAGAAAATTTTTAACTCTTAACCTTCAGATGAGGTAAAGATTCTTTGCTAATTACCCAGGACATCTGTAAGCATGATGTGTTAATTCATGTGACCAGCCAAATTATGTCATAGTTTTTTAAAAAAACATTTATTTAATTTGACTGGGGGCAGATAGAGAGACAGAGCATGGTCACACCAGGGTCTCCAGCCACTGCAAACAAACTCCAGATGCATGTGCCACCTTGTGCATCTGGATTACCTGGGTAATGGGGAATCGAAAAACTGGGTCCTTAGGCTTTCAGGCAAACGCCTTAACTACTAAGCCATCTCTTCAGCCAACTTCATAGGTCTTGACCTAATGCTTTTTTGCTTCTCATAGTTATACTGGGCAGATTATTTTATGTCCTTCTAAGAAAAGTGTCCTGATAACCTGCTTTTTAACATGTGCTTGTATAGCAAACTATGTTGTAGGAACCTAGTGAATCTAGTTGTTTATCGAACCTAGTACTTAAAATGTCATCAGATCCTGGATCTAATTGGACTGTCAGTATTTATAGTTTGTCTAGCTGGCTCAGAAATGTTCATGCATCACTTCCTTTGTCCATCCTAACTTGCTGTATCAACAGTTCCAGATTCAGCACCTAGGGATATATATCTTTAAATGATCCCACAACTTTTTGATATAGGAAATGTTATATTTTGATCTGATGATTATGTTTCCCCACAAAGTACATTTGTGCAGTTCATTCCAGTATAGATGGAGCATCCCTAATCAAAAATCCAAAATGCTTCAAAATCAGACATTTTGGAGCCACAATAGAAAATTCCATGCCTGATTTTATGTGACAAGTCACAAAGCATAGACACACTAAAAATACAGCTAAGCTCAAACTGTATACACTACGTGTACATCAAATGTAAGGGGATTTCATGTTTAGTTTTGGGTCCCATCTACAATATACCTAACTGTGTATATGCAGATATTCCAAAATCCATTAAAACTCCAAATTGCAAAGCAGTTCTAAACCTAAGACCTCAATCTGTAGTCTATTATTTTCACTGTGTTTATGCAGTATTTTCATTTAAAAGTCCTTTGGAAATATTTTTAGTGTCCTGATTGAAAGAACTAGCTCTTATCATTACTTGGTATGCATTGTTAAACAACCATTGTCCATACAGTCATAACCAAAGAATTGATGACAGCATGAGTCTTGATTCTTGGGAGCATTGAGTGTGATGGGGAAGAATGTGGTAATGCACGACGTAGAGAAAGCCTTAGCATATGAGACTTTACTACAGAGACAGTCTTCCAGTCTGTGGCCTGTTGGCACTTATGATTCCTGTCTTTTTATTGATGTGTTAAAGAAATTCAAGGCCACTTATCTACAAAATACTCAGTAAATAAGGAGTTACTACAGTATTTAGACTTCATCTTCTGTAAAGCCTATAGTGCCCCAGACATAAGAATGGTTCATTAAACAGAAGCAGAAATCCTTAGTGAGAGCAAAAGCTGTGCGTTATGTGGAGCTATAGAAGCTAGAGCCCGGAGACCCTATTGGAGCCTCGAGAGTTCTTCAGGACTTGGAGACCGGCTTGGGCTTGTTGTGCCTCATTGTGTCTTCACAGCACCTATTTTCATGCCAAAACTAACTAGTTGAGCATCCGGAATTTTAGTATAGTCAGGCTTTCTCTGGCCAATATGACATTTGTAAAAAAGAAAAAAAATCAGTCGAAATTCACTGTTCTCTGGTTTCCTGAACTTTGTGGTTTTTCTTGATTCATTTTTAAATTTTTGCGTTTTTCAGGTAATGTTGGCCAGTGATGAAAGTCCTCCTTATTCACGGCCTGTGACATTACTCCCTGCTTTGTGTTGTTGGACAGGGGACCACTCAGTGCTGTCCTGTGTTGTTCTCTCCTTGTGCACATGGAGTTTCTCTTCCTAATACAATTGAAGCCTCTCTGACAGAGTCTAACTGTGGTACATAGTGGTGTTCAGGAAGTACTTTTTCAAGTTGACAGCATACTTACTTGGTTGTTCCTCCCTTGAAACATGTCCCCTTTGTAGTTTACACCTCGGAAGGGTTGCTGCCCTGATGACCTTGGTGGACTTCTTTGGGAGGACCTCCAAGTGTCTAAGTCCATGGGTTTCAGGGCCAACAGGTCTCAGAGCTCTTTCATCTCCTCCTTCGTCACTGAGCACCTTCAGTGCTGCATGTCTGTGCCATGTAACAGCCGCCCTCCTGCTAGGAAGTCACCTTTTGGAGTAGACAGGTAGCAGTTGCCTGTCCTTCTGTTCTTTGTGATCACCAGTACTACTCCCAGGACAAGTTTAAAACTCCTGGCCTTCAGACTCTCACAGTGGCTTCCTAGTTCAGAAGGTAGGATGTGGTCATTGGAGTGTCAAGGGGTTAGTCCCTGTCCGCTTATGTGTTGATGGTCCTCATCCTACAGAACGAAATTGCTGCTTTTCAACCTTAACCTGTAACTAACTAAGATCTCTCTTGGATACCTTTGGACTAAGATACCATGAAGGACCCCTTGATGTCACATTTCCTTGGTCAACAATACTCTCCTTATATACCAAATGATTCTTATTTCATCTGACAAGCTTTTTGTTATTCCTTTGGAAGTTCCCTCCTTTAAATAAGGCCATCTTACTATTAGCTCAAAGGCAGAATGCCCACTGAGGTAAAAGGGCAGTCTCCTGCTTATTGCTTTGTGGAATATCTCATCTCTCGAAACTTTTGGGTAGTTTCTTCTATTTTGGATCTAAATTCTATTTAGACTTTCTCCTCTAATTTCTTAACATTATGTGAGACTTAACTATATTTATGAGGGCATAGTATAATGCAGAGTGACTCTGAAACTCTTGACTAAACTACTGAACCAAAGCAAGATGCTTAGACTTCATTTGCCACCTTCCCTGCTACGGCCCTCATGAATGTGTATAGTCCAAGCTTTCCTTCCTAAGTTCTCTTTCTTCATGGTAGCAGCTGTGGGCATGTAGAAGATACCTGACTGACGTGCCTACCTTTTTGTTTCTAGGTGGGCCATGCACAGATACAGCTCATGTCTCGTTAATCACACCAACCAAAAGATCCTGTGGTACAGGTATGTACACAATCCTTACCTGAATTCTTCCTGGAAATTAGTTAGTGGTTCTATCTTGGTGTGTATACCAGTGTGTTGTTGATTCCCTTGCATCAACTCTGAAGGGATTTATTTTTTGTCCTTGGTACTGGGAATGTAGTTTGAGCAAAAGTCAGTGATGTTTCTAGGGGGTCAGGTTAACTGTGTAATGCTGACAGCTAGAGCCAAGAAAGTAGACAGCAGAATTTACTTACTTCCTCATATCTGAAAATGTTAGTAAGCATAAAACAGATATAATTGCAGATTATTGCCCAGTTGATTCAAGTCTTGGACCTCTTTTTGAAGGGAAATAGCCACACCCACCACTGTTAATATAGGATGGGGAGTGAAGAAGTTCTAGTGTAGAAAAATTACTGCCTTAGCCTGACATTGATATCTTAGTGGCTTTGGAAAGTGACTCTTTTTTGCTCATCATAAAGCTGTGGGATATACTGAAGCCATTCTGTCTAGATGCATAGAGTGCTTGAAATGTCTCTGTGTCTGTGAGATTCTTAAAATTTATTTATTTATTTGACAGAGAAGGGGAGAGAGCATGGGTGTGCCAGGGCCTGCAGCCACTGCAAATGAACTCCAGACGCAAGTGCCACCTTGTGCATCTAGCTAATGTAGGTCCTGGGATTTGAACCAGGGTCCTTTAGCTTTGCAGGCAAATGTCTTAACTGCTAAGCTATCTCTCCAGCCTAATATTTTTTTTATTAAACATGAAATCGTGAATCTTGTAGCTCTCTAAAAGAGTAATCCTAGTGACCACTGTAATGCTATCTGCTGTTCAAAACAGCCAAGGTTTATATTTGTAAGAGTTAAAATAATTATATTAAAATACTTTTCAACTTATAAAGTCCTTTTACCTCCCCAACAGAAATAGCACAAACTACTTCCATCTATACCTTACACCAAAACTTTAAATACTTATGATGTGATGCAGAAACTCACACAGGCCTATCTTTGTGTAGATTCAAATTGGCATTCAGGCATTGAACTCTAAAGAATGTAATTTTATTCTTCTCTTCCAAATGGCCATCTTGAAGACCACAGGTGGGTGCAGTGGCCCTGGCACACTCTCACTGCTGTGCCCATAAGCAAGCTGTACTAGGGAGAGTGGATTCCTGGTTCCAGTAGTGAGACATAGCCTGCTGGGTCAGTGGCAAGTTGTAGAGCCACCTGGTACCTACTCCAACCAGAAATTTGAAAGTCCTCAGAGCCCTGTGATGTTGGGTAGGTATCAGGGAATCCGTGCCAGGCTGACAGGCTTTGCAAGCCCCTTTAACTGCTGAGCCCTCTTCCCAGCCCAGTTCCATTTTCTATGTATATGTTTTCCTTCTCTCTGCTGCCATACTACCTTGTGAATCTAAAATCAGCAGTAGCATTTGTGTCCTGTCTTCACATTGCCAGACCTGTCTGCCCAGTGTATTTTCAATGCTTGCTCACTTGATCTTCAGAGCAGATCTGCACAGTGTTACTATTCTTGCACACTCACAGAGTCAAGTGTGTTTCCTGAGGTACTAATGCTACTGGTTATGGTGCCAGGGCTTGAGCTTGCTTAAGACCTGTGTTTTCTGTGCTGCTGCATCGCACAGTTCAGCAATTATTGTTTTTCTTTAACAGATAGTAGAAAGGCATGAATGAAATTTGGAGAAAACCAAATCACTGATTTGGAAACATAGCATTTAGCAAAGTACTTACAAAATTCAAATTCTCAAACCAGATGTGGTTTTAGGTCAACTTTAGCCACTTACAAGGGGTTATAAGCAAGTTGACATTTCAGATTTGTTCTTCATCTGTAAAGTGGGTTAAGTTCATCTTGGAGGTTTTATGTAAGAAATAGTATACATTACTCACATTGTAGACTTTCAGCGGTTGTTAACTGCTATTTATATTAGTTATGTTTTCATCACTATGGCCAAACTACCTGATAGAAATAACTGAAACGGGCTGGAGGGATGGCTTAGTGGTTAAGGCATTTGCCTGCAAAGCCAAAGGACCAAGGTTAATTCCCCTGGACCCACGTTAGCCAGATGCACAACAGGGCATATGTCTGGAGTTTGTTTGCAGTAGCTGGAGGCCCTGGCACACCCATTAATAATTTTTAAAAAAGATTAAAAAAAAAAAAGAAATAACTAAAAGGAGGAAAGCTCGTAGCTCAGAGTGATTTCAGACTATCTCAGAGAAGCAGAGAAGCTGTGCTGGTGGCATTGTGAGGTAGAGGTCTTTCATGTGGTATAAACTAGGAAATACGGCGGTAGTGGCTGTAAGTAGAGACTGTCTCCTAGTGACCTCTTTACATGACCTACCTTCTACTGACACCACAGTCTTTAGAATTGCACTGAAAGCTGGGGAACAAGTATCTGTAACACAAACCTGCATAGACATTTCAGATTTAAGATGTAATATTCTAACCCTGACCCCAAAGGCTCATGGCCATTTCATAATGCATCCAGTACAAGTTCAAAAGTCCCTTAGTCTTTATTTTTAATTTTTTTAGAGAGAGAGAGAGATAGAGAATTGGCTCACCAGGGCCTCAGCCACTGCAACTGAGCCCCAGACACTTCTGCCACCTAGTGGGCATGTGTAACTTTGCATTTGCCTCACTGTGTGTCTGACTTTATGTGAGATCTGGAATGACATCAAACATGGATCCTTAGGCTTTGCAGGCAAGTGTCTTAACCACTGAGCCATCTCTCCACCCATCCCCTTAGTGTTAACAGTCCCAATACTGTTATGGAGGTGAATAGAAAAGGACTGAGACTTTCTGATTTGGAAGGGAAAAGCCCGAAGGAAAGTTGAGTTTTCTAAGCCTGGGCATTGAGTTCAGCCTGCTGTACCTTGAGAGAAGCCTGTGACTCTGAGTGCTGCTTATGGTTACCTGAACTGAACTGACATAAGAGTGTCCATCTTGATTTTGAGAAGTAAATTAAAGGATTTGTTCTGCTTCCTTTTTCTCTGTCTTGAGATCTGGGATATGTCTGACACCTCCCCGCTAATCCATTCTTTCTGGGATCTGGCTGGCTCCCTGCCAGGCAATCTATTCAGGTTTGGAATTGAAGTAGCCTTCTAGTAGTGATGTGTAGTAAAGGTGTGGTAATCCATCCCTTTGATCATAGCACTCAAGATGGGGAGTCAGAAGGCTTGCAGAAGTTTGAGGTCAGCCTGGGCAATATAGGAAGTTCCAGGCAAGCCTGGGCTCTATATTGAGACTATTAAAGAAAAGAAATCAGATTCTTTGTCTGGAATAAAGTTAATTCTTTAGGTCAGCAGCCTCAGAATAAAGACACACAGTATGTAGAGATATAGAGAACACTAGTAAAAGATCTTTATCTCAACTTTTTAAAATTTATTTCGAAATTCACATGAGATAGGCTGGAGGGATGGCTCTGTGGTTAAGGTACTTTCTTGTAAAGCCTGATAACCCAAGTTCAATTCCCCAATACCCTTGTAAAGCCAGGCACAAGTGTCTGCAGTTCATTTGCAGTGGCTGGAGGCCCTGGTGTGTCCATTGTCCAAATCCCCCCCTTCTTTCATAAATAATAAAATAAATAAATGGCCAGGTGTGTGGCACATGCCTTTGATCCCAGCACTCGGGGCAGAGGTAGGAGGATAGCTGTGAGTCCAAGGCCAGCCTAGGACTACAGAGTGAATTTCAGGTCAGCCTGGACTAGATTGAAACCCTACCTCGGGGGAAAAAAACAAAACAAAACCATAAAAAGCAACACAATGATAATTTTGTATTTAAGCAGAGAAACATTTAGTTAAAGAATGTGTGGCTATCCCCATTTCCCCTTACTCTGTCCCTTTTGAGATCTCTTGGAGCCTCATAATCAGCAGAGGTTGAAAATGGCCATGCAGTGCCTGGTGTTTTGATCAGAATGGGAGCGTTGAAGCACAGCGCACACTCAGATCACTAGAGAGCGCCCAGAGGCTTCCACTTGTTTGCTCTTCATAACCTTCCTGCCCAAGAGCAAGTGTTGTAAGGCAGCACTGGCTTGCTTCCTTGGCAACCAGCTGCCAGAAGAGTCGCTCTGTCCTTCACCTCTTCTACTCAACAGATTATGCCACAGGCGACGGTCATCTGAGCTGCAGTCATTTCTTTTACAGGTTTATTTGAAAGATATTTGAATGTTTAGGTAGAGCTTATGAGGTGATAATTTTGTGATTAAAGTTCTTTGTGGAAAAGGAGAAAAGTTTGTGACCTTTTGGTAGGATTTCTTACTGAGAAGACTTATTTACAGAGTTACAGCAAAGCATTGTTGCTTTGTATTTACTTTGATATTGGTGAACCTTCTAATGCAAGCTCTCTCTGACAGAAAGAAGCACGACTAGTTTAAATACTTAGAGAAATAGCCTGTCCATTCTTCGTGGGAGGCTGCTCAGCATCTCCGAGTGGAGCATTGCATATGTCCAGGGACAAGCATTTAAGCATATGAGACCAGAAAATAGCTCCTTCTATAGTTGACTGTTCTTTAAAAAAAAAACAAACAAAAAACACATTTATTTGAGAGAGAGAGAGAGAGAGAGGTAGAGAGAATGGGTGCACTGGGCCTCCTGCCACTGCAGACAGACCCCAGACCCATGCGCCACTTTATGCATCTGGCTTTACGTGGGGACTAGGGAATCAAATCTAGGCCGTCAGGCTTTGCAGGCAAGCACCGTTATCTGCTGAGCTAGCTCCAACCCCAGGTGATTACTCATATAAGGCTTTATTTTAGCTTTGTTTGTTTCATTTTACACTCCCCTTACTTCTGAAGTTAAGAAAAAAAATTGATGGGTTTGACTTGACATCCTGTCAACAAACTTTGTGCCCATCATATTTATATCTATTTGTACATTTGTTGGAGCAAATATGTTACTTAGGTAATAGAGCTAAAAAATGATAAAGAAATTGTGTGCATGTTTAAATGTGGTTATAATTAGAGTAGCAAATAAAATAATTATTTATAGGGTCATATGTGTGGTATTGCCTGAGATTAAAGCAGATGAGTCAAGGCCCTGTCCCACCAAATGTCAATGTCAGTTTTTCCTGAAAGCATCCCCTTCCCACCCTGCAAGAAGCGTATCCACTTTAACCGTCGTCCCCTGCTTTCTGCACATGTTATCCTTTCAGGGAACACTGACATGCACTAGAAGAGCCATGTGCAGCTCGTTGTTTATCTTTGGTCCTCCCAATCTTTCCTTCACTCCTCTCAGGCAGCCTGCTTGTGACACAGTGTCTGTTCTTGGAGACAGGAGACGCCCTTCCACATGGGGTTCAGAGAAGACTGGTGTCTAAACACTCTGAACAGCAGTGTTGAGAAGCCAGTCACAGGGACATGCTTTGTTGCTGTTATGTTACCAAGAGGTTTACATGAGATCTTTTAAGTTGGTTCAGAATCTAAAGGATAGCGGTATTAGAGGTGGCCCTCTTAATTTTAGACATACATGCAATAGTGTGAGTCCTGGAAGAGTCGGTGTTCATGGAAATGTTTGAGCAGTGATACAAACTGCACTGGTCAGTACTGCTCACTGTTGGTGGTTCTTGTGAAAAGACTTCTTAGCTCCTGTTCTGTGGAGTTTAAGGAAAGGTGGCTGTAGGTATGAGCTCAACTGTGTATTTCAACTTTTTCTTTCTTATTGGTCCTTCAAATAAAGCTCTCCCTTTAGGTCTGCAGTATCAGCATTTGAGGCAGAAAATTAGAAATTTGACCTACTTATGTAATATGCAAGTTCCCATCAGGAGAATATTAGGGAAGATATAAACCTTTCATTTTTTATTAGCATTTAATGTAACCATTGAAGAAAGATCAAAACAGTAAATCTGTCATGGCAAGGAAAAAAGTGTTAAAACAGTGCTGCACCTGGTGCGCTCGCCATCGTGGGTCCTGCAGGAGGAGCTCATTTGACTCCCGGGGTAGGAGGTAAAATGAGTACTAAGTATTTGACAAAATTGCAAACTACATGGAAAAGGCGCTGTCTTTCCATGTTTTTCCCAGTTGAAGAAGGTGGTCTCACCAGAGTGTGTCGCCATGTGCATGGTGGCTGATTGCTGACAGGTGATGTGAGCCTGCACTGGTGGGTGGGTCTAAATGCCTTCTCTTGCATGACGGTCCTTTTCTTGTAAGAACAGTAAGCACTTTACCTTTGCTGTTTGTGCTGAAAAGTCAAATGAGGACAAGGCATGATGCTCAGATGGATTGATACTCAGTAGGTGAATAACAGTGCAGGAGTCTAACAGCATTCACGTGATGTATAGATTTCACAAAAGGTAAGAGAAAGCTTGCTTCTTGTTAACTGCATCCCTAAATGGAAGCTGGGTTCTCTTGTTACCAGTTGCCATATCTGTACCGCAGCTGAGCATGTGCTACCTAATGGATATGCTGGACTTGAAGTCTGAGGCTTAAGTCTGAGGCACAATTAGTTGTACTCTGGAGAAAGTTCCCCTTCTGAGAAAAGGTGGATGGATATACATGAGAAGCAAGTCATCGTACCCAGTGTGTGTGTGTGTGTGTGTGTGTATGTCTGTATGACATAATCATACACACATGAGTTTGTGTGTATTTGTAGGTATAGAGGCCAGATGTCAATACTGGGTGTCTTCCTCTGTCACACTCTGCCTTACTTTTGAGACAAGGTTTTTCACTGCACACAGACCTCTCTCTCTCACGCATTCAGCTAGACTAACCAGCCAGCAAGCCCCAGGACAGTCTGTGCTTACCAGGGCTGCCATCCCAGGCATGTGCCTCTGCTCCCAGCTTTTGCATTGGTTCTGGGCATCTGAACTCAGGCCCTTATGCTTGTGTGGCAGTCTCTTTATCCACTGAGCCATCTCCCAGCCCCACGGTGCCAGTCTTGACGAGAGGAATTTTTCTACTTGAGAAGTTGAGAGGTGCTGCAGCACAAAGAGGAAGAGGAAGGAAACAGCGCAGTGGCTTACTGCAGTTTGAGAGGAGCAGACTGACAGCCTTGGTCTTAAACCTCCTGTTCAGGTACTTTGATCAGATTTGGTTTGCTTAGATCCATGAATGCCCTTACAGCAACAGTTTTTATTTTATCATAGCTTGCATTCTCACCAAGGAGGAAAGGCCTAAGCGTCCATCAATTAGCTCCACTTGACCAGTTGTCTGAGCCAACACTGTTGAAAAAGGCTGTGAAGCACTTGACTCTTCCACTGTTACTTTTGAGTTTTTAGGATTGGGGGAGCGTAGGTCTGAGGAGTACCGTGCAGGTGCTGCTCTCTAGCACAGATGTGTTAATTAGAAGCTCATGTTAGAAACGCAGCAGTGTTACGGGAAGGAGTGTGACGACAGCCGCAGAGCGGGGCATGCATCACTGAAGCCGTGCGGTGATAGTGCCCGCTAGGAGACTTTTTTTTTTTTTTTGCCCTACTCTGTTCTCGGTACTAATAGAACAGCGCATCAAGCAGGGCTGTAAATAAAAGTTATTACCTAATAGGTGGGTGCTGAAGTGGAACGGACAGAGCTGAGGCAAGGAGGCCTTATTACTGCTCATCAGCAATTATAAACAGGATAAAGTGTCTGGGACTTGCGCTGATGCAGCGATGGCTAATAGAGGCTGGGCTGACACTGAGCCATGATAGGATGATGCATGTTGATGGGCTTTTACTGCCTCGTCCTGCTGCTTGCTTTCAAGACAAGTCATGTGCTCTGTTTGTCTGCCTGCTCGTCTGTCTGGGAAGAGACAGCCCCATTGCCTCTCCTGCCAGGAGGTGGGCTGGAGCTTATTCCTCACACCTGAGTCTGCTTCTGAGCCATCTCCTTCATGAAATGCCTTTGGAAATATTTCATCATCATGGACTATTAAAGCCATAATCTTATTGTATTGCCTGTTGCCATGGTTATAGATCACATCTTCAGAAGTGGTTACTTTGTGGAATATCAGAGCGCTTGGGATTCTTAACTGGGTTCAGGCAGTCACCACTTTGTTTTTTAACAACTACAATGACGGAGTCCTGCTGTTGATTTTGTAGGAGCATGCAGAGTGATGAGTGTGCTTCTTGTCTCTGGGAGTATACCATACAGACAGACAGATGAAGTTAGATGACCCCAGCTTTTAGAGAGCAACAGACGTCATTTATGTTTGTTTCAAAACCTGAATACTGGTAGGATTATGTTAACCATTAAGGGAAAATACAATAGTAATGTCTCTTTTCTTTTTAAACCATGGCCTCCTTAGGGAAATGCTGGGAGTGGTCAGAGGACACTGGAAGGTAGCGCTGATGTCTCGCAGCAGCCTGTATTGAACCTTCCGTGCGGCAGTGCTATGACTAGCACGCATGCAGCTCACACTGGGGAAGTACTGCGCTCCTCCTGCATCGCCCAGCCTCACTAGGCCACTGTCACCAGACCTTCGAAACAGGAGAGACTAGCAGAGGTCTGGGAAGTACTTCTGAGAAGGGCACCCCAGGTCCACCCAGGCGTTTGAATGTTCTCCTAGGTTGGTTGTTGTCTCTTGCGCCTTTACGTGAATATACTTCTTTATGCACCGTCTTTAAAACTAAGCTGTCGGGCATGGAGGCAGAAATACATCCTGCTATTGGAGAAATTAGTTTTATAGTTTTGTTATGTGGAATATAGGACAAAGGGGCCATTCAGTAATTTTTTTCTGATGCCTTAAGTATAGGTATGTCATTTTAGAGAAACTTGTCATATGATAATCCCATTATTAAAAGCCAGATCAACTAAGAATGAATGTTACAGGTAGGTCATTCAGTATCTACAGTGTCCTGCCATTGGACAAATGTAGGTAAGTTTTTCCTTTTGCATATGAAGTTACATGTGCAGTCAGGCATGGTGACACGTGCCCATAATCCTAGCACCTGGAAGGCAGAGGAAAGAGGATCAGACAATCACAACCAGACTAGGCTACATGAGACCTTGTTTCAAAAGATAAAATTAAGCTGGGCATGGTGGCACATGCCTTTAATCCCAGCACTCAGAAGGCAGAGGTGGTAGGATCGCTGTGAGTTCAAGGCCACCCTGAGACTACACATGAATTCCAGGTCAGCCTGGGCTAGAGTGAGACCCTTCCTTGAAAAAACCAAAACAATAATGATAGTAAAATTGGCTTACAAAAATTTGATTTATACTTACTCTTTGAGAAAGAGGGTGTTCTGCAGGTAGGTAGCTAATGGAATGCAGGAAGAGATGAATGTGAAAATGATGTTTTAAAAGAATGATTGACAGAATTTGACTGTTGATTAGAATTGGCTGAATACAGAATGAGAGAAAGTCTAACCCTGGGAAACTGAGGAAAGAAAAAACCAACTGATGATGACAAGGGAGAAGGAAGGGACAGGGAAAGTGGTTGAAACTATTTTTAGTTTTTGATAAGCTAAATTTTTACATAGTAAATATAAATATGGGCCTATTTTGGAAGTTATCAATCTAGAAGCAGTGACTAAGGTCATGCAAATGGATAAAGGAATAAATACAAAAGTATAGGGTACTTGGGACCAGGAAGGAAAGTGGAGCCAGTGAGTCAAGGAAATTAAAGAAGAGAAGATGGCCCAGAGTTCTGTACACATACACACACACACACACACACAGTAAAAGAGGAAGGAAGGAAGTAAATGAGGGAGGGAAGGAGATGGCTTCCTACAGAGTCATGAAACGTACACACGATGAAAGAGTCACAAAATAGCAGGCCCTGGAAGTGCTATCAGCTATGACTCACAGAAGACCCCTAGGAAATATGAAGGAAGTCTGTGCATGTAGCGGGAAGCCACAGCCTGGACACTCAGGATGCTCTTGATGACAAAGTAGAGGCTGCAGATAGAGCAGTCTTACCTTCAAGAGCACAGGGAAAGAGACGTCGGTAGAGATACGTTGACTCTGAATGGGTAGACAGCCAGCTCAGACGGGGTGAACTAGGTGCGTTATCCTAGACCACTGTTTCTTTTTTTCCCCCGACAACTTCCATAATTAATAGACAAGAAACCATGATAATTCCCCTTCATATTCCTTTTTACAACTCCTCTGTACATCCTATCTCCTCCCCTTCTCAATTAGTCCCTGTTTTATTTATTTTTATTTTTTCAGGTTTTTTGAGGTAGGGTTTCACACTGACCTGGAATTCACTGTGTAGTCTCAGGGAGTCCTTGAACTCACGGTGATCCATCTACCTCTGCCTCCCAAGTGTTAGAGTTAAAGGTGTGCACCACCACGCCCAGCTTTCTTTTATTTTGATGTCATTGTTTTTTCCTCCTGTTATGAGGGCCTTGTTTAAATAAATAAGTGTGTAAGGGTCTTGTGCCAGGCACTATGAGGTAGTGAATATCCAGGCCATTTTTTGTCTGGAGGAGCATGTAAGGCGTCCTACCCTCCCTTTGGCTCTTACATTCTTTCCACCACTTCTTCCGCAATGGACCCTGAGCCTTGGAAGGTGTGATAGAGATATTTCAGTGCTGAGCACTCCTCTTTCACTTCTTTTCAGCACCATGGTGCCTTCTGAGTCATCTCAGAGGTCATTGCAATCTGCAAAGCGAAGCTTCTCTAACCAAAAGTGAGAGGAACATTAATATGTGGATATGACCATTAAGAGAAGTGCTTACCAGGCAGTTTGGTGAGCTTAATATATACATTTAGTCAGACATCAGCAGGCGTTACACCCCTAGCGCTCATGACCTCCCCTGTTACAGGTTTTCAGTATCAGGCATGTACTCCCTTCCATGGAGCGGGCCTCCAGTCCAATTAGAGAATAGTTGTTTTCCCCATAAGAGACATGCCACTATTGCATGTGTTGGCTCATTTGGTCTTGCTGGCCAAACGTTAAGGTTTGCAGTGTCTGCTGTTGTTTATCTCCACTGATGACTTCTCTCTCCCATGGAGCTGCCTGCAGCACAGCTTTTTCCAGTTTTCTATCAGCTGGTCTACAGGGAAGAGGTTTTCAGCTCAGCTCCAGCAGGATTTCTCAGTGACCTTGCAGCCCAAGTATGTGGAGTCTTCAGTAATAGGGTCTTGTCATCTGTTCCTGGAGGGAAACCAGGAGCCTTGGAAATGGCCTATAATGTTTTGGGGACATCAGGTACCTCCCTGGCACTGAAAATTTTCTAGTAATAATCTATGGCTTCTAGGTGTGCCATTGTCCAAAAACGTAGGTTTCCATACGGCTTATTCATGCCCTCTTAGATTTTGATTAACCCTCCCCCCACCCTTCCTGTACTCAATTTCTTCCCCTGACCTCATTGGGCCATTCCACCCCAATATTCTGTTCATCTACTTGCATATATGCAGTGCCACCCCCTTAAGGCCCCCCTCTCCTCCCTCCTTTTAGCCTCTTTGTAGCTTACTGTGGGCTACTGTTTTCTGAGTAAACACAGATAGTGCTACAACTGAACGGAGCAGCTGAGAACTGAGATGGTTAATAGAGAAACGTGTAGACTCTCCAAGAGATAGCTAATCCAGGCTATCATTAAATGACTTAAATTTACAGAGAAGCAAAGTGATGAATTTGGCTCAGAAGAAGAGTGCAACAAGAGAACAAGTGGTGTTCATGGGTTTTTAGTCGGGCATTTTCCTGTCTATAGAAGTAAGGCATTGTCGCTAGCACATCACACCAGGGAGCACAGCTTAGACATCTGAGGACAGTCTGGAGACAGTCCCATGGCACAAATCCCGCCATCCTTTTTTCCTGGGTGTTTCCTGCCTGTTTTGGCACTTTTGGTCTGTATGGTATCTTTTTTTTTTTTTTTTTTTTTTTTTACAATTTATTAGAGAGAGAGAGAGAGAATGGATGTACCAGGGCCACTGCAAAGGAACTCTAGATGCATGTGCCACCATGTGCATCTGGCTTACGTGGGACCTGGAGAAGCGAACCGGGATCTTTTGGCTTTGCAGGCAAACATCTTAACCACTAAGCCATCTCTTCAGCCCCTGTATGGTATGTCATAACTGGGGAAGAAAAAGTACTCCAGGCTCTACTTTCTGGGGTGAGTGAATATGAACACGGAGTTCACACTGGTTCTCATCTTAGTGCTCAGTATATATTACTGGTTTCACTGTTTCTTCGTGATCTGAATACATTTATTTGCAAAGAGAGACAAGGGGGGGATCAGGAAGGGCATACCAGGGCTTCTTGCCACTGCAAACAAGCTTCAGGTGCATGCTGTACTTTGTGCACCTGGCTTGATGTGGGTCCTGGGGAACTGAACTTAAAGCCATCAGGCTTTGCAGCAAGCACCTGTAATTGCGTTAGCCGTCTCTCCAGCCCTCAGCATCATTTCTTAGCACCTCTGAATAGAGAGCCACCTGTCAAGTCCGCTTGTAGCACTTGTAACCTTTGTCTTGCCATGTTTGTTAGCTACATTATATTCAGGTCTGCAACTCTAAGCCAATCTTCCATTATTATGTTTGTAGGTTGTTCCCAAAAAAATTAATGCCAATGAAGGGCATTTTAACAATAGTCACTTTATAAATGTATCCTCCCAGACCATGTTGATACACTAGGAATACTTTCTTCTTCTCTTGGTCTTAACAGACCACAGTGCCTGTGCTATTGAAAAGGGATGTCGTTCATCACCAAGATCAACTGTTAATGTCCAGAAGTTTCTCAAAAGCCATGCCAGAATTTAGTTTGCTTTGCATTGGGTTATACTTCTTTAATGCAATTTATCTTCTTGACATTCAAAATTGCCTTTCCTTTTTCTTGTGATATTTGGGCTAACATAACAACTCCCTTCCTCAGTCTGTATGTATTATCTAAAAGACCCCTTCCAGAGCACACTGTCTTGTAGTCCCTTCTGGATCAGATGTTCTGTAAGCTGTTGTGTTTCCTGAGAGCCTCCTTTTATTCTTGTTGCTTTCTTTTATTCCTCACTTTCCCAAGTACACCACCCCCAAACTGTAGTGACTAGGAGAAATGGTATTGGGGGTCTTTTCTGCTCCACCTTGATGGAGTGTTTAAGAATCTTGGGCAAAGACCACTGCTTCCTTGTTTTCTGGAATTTCGTGTTATTACCAAGAAGTCACGTGCTGCCGATTCTTACTCTTCTCACTAATGCATATGGGTTTTTTTCACCTGTACAATTCTGAGAATCATGTTTTTACTTTTGGTATCTTGACATTTGCAGTGAGATGTCTAGTGGCTTTCTCTTTGTTCCATTCCAGACGTTGCGTACTTGGAAGTCTTGTTGCCTCTGAAGCCAGCACCTCCTTCAGCTCTAGAAATGGTTCTTGCCTAGGCTGCTTTCTTCTCCTTCTGAAACTCATAATTTAGATGTCAGAGTGCCTAGCTTTTTTGGGGGCGGGGGGAGGGGTAAGGAGTCTGTTTGCTTCTTACTGTCTGCCTAGTTATGTTGCTTATGTAATGACCCTTCTTGGTATTTTCTTGAGCCATCATACCCTGAGTGAGGTTGCTTGGCTCTCTGAATAATTCTTTTGTATAGTGCCCTGTTCTGGTTGGTGCATGCAGTCGTAACATAGTAACCTCTTCTGAGTTACATGAGTGGGGTAGACACAGGTTGTTAGGCCCTTTTCATGCAGAGTTATCTGTGATTACCTTACAGTACCTTTTCTGTTTAACTTAGACTTCATGCCCTGGTTCTCTTTTGCCTGGCTAGACTTGGTTCCCTGTTGACTTCTGAGAAAAAAAGTTTGAAGTGAGTGGAGAAGTCACGTCTTTTGGGCCCGTTACTGGAGGCTCAGTCTGTGGTGGAGTGGAAGCATGCTTAGTTATAAGAAAGTTGAAAGCTTATTGTCAGGCTTTCAAAGACAGAATTTGAGTCTGAGGGACCATAGAAGTGGCTTTGCCAATTAAGATGCTGTGACTGGATTCTTTGAGAAGACCTATCTAAATTTTTGCCAGGTAAAGCACCCTAGCTGGCAGGGGAGGGAGGTACAAACCAATATGGCTGTTTGCATACACTCTTAGTAGCTCCTGCTGCTTCTCAGTCTCTTGTCTCAGGTTCAATCCCCCAGTACCCACGTAAGCCAGACACACAAGGTAGCACAGGCATCTGGAGTTCATTTGCATTGACTAGATGCCCTGATGTGCCCATTCTCTCCCCCTCCCTCCTTTCCTGTCTCCCTCTCTGTTTTCTTCCCCCTTGCTCTCCAACCCTCCCTCAAATGAACAAAATAATTAAAAAGATATATTCCCCATTACTGAAGTTCATCTCCACTTTATTTGGTTTTCCAAGGTAGGGTTTCACATTAGCACAAGCTGCCTGGAACTCGCTATGTAGTCTCAAGATGGACTCAAACTCATGGTGATATTCCTACCTCTGCCTCCTGGGTGCTGGGATTAAAGGAGTGCGCCACCATGCCTGGCTATTTATTTATTTATGAGAGAATGGGTGTGCCAGGGCCTCTAGCCACTGCAGATGAATGCCAGACACATGCACCACCTTGTTCCTCTGGATTACGTGGGTAACTGGGGAACCAAACCTGGGTCCTTAGGCTTCCCAGACAGATGACTTAACTATGAAGCCATCTCTCCAGCCTGGAAAGGTAGACTTTTAAAAATATCTTTATTTATTTGCAAGTGGGTGTGGGTGGGGGACAGAATATGTAGGTGTGTTAGGTCCTATAGCCACCCATTCACTACTTTGTGCATCTGGCTTTATGTGGTGGGTACTGAGGAATCAAACCCGGGTTATTAGGCTCTGCAGGCAAGTGTCTTAACCACTGGATAGTCTCTCCAGCCCACATTACTAGTTTTCTTATGGTTAAAAATCTTGGTTAAAATACTGTCTGTTGTGTTGGGCATTTGGCTTGCTGGATCAGGTGCTTGACACCTAACTCTGAGTACTTGAGTTCAGTTCTCCAGACCTCACATTTTAATAAGCTGAGCGATGTGTAAACTTCTGGAATCACAGTGCACCAATGACAAGAAAGGAGGCAGAGTCAGAATTTGAATTTCCTTGAAGCTTGAAAATGGAGCTATGAACAGTGAGGAACTCTGTGCCTCAGACCGTTTCCCTTTGACCTGCCTGTGCATATACCTTTCTCTCCCCTCCCCCCACACAATATAAATTTAATCTTTTTATTTGCTTATTCGGGGGGGGGGGAAACTATGGGTATCCCAGGGCCTCCAGCCACTGCAAATGAATTCCTGATGCATGCTCCATCTTGTGCATCTGTCTTATATGGGTATTGAGGAATCAAACCTGGGTCCTCTCAGGTTAAGTGCTTTAGCCACCAAGCCATCTCTCCAGCCCCTAACTATAAATTTAAATTAAAAAAAAAAACTGTTGCATCTAATTCAACAGTCTGAGACTATACTTTGGTCAATAAATTTACTTGTTTATGCTGTAAAATTAGAAGGTTTAATCTTATAGGCATTTTTGTCAAGGGAGACTTCATTGTGATTAGTTATCTGAAAGCCAAGTACCTCTGTGGGCTCCAGTAGCCAGCTCCCACTCTGTGTGTATAATTGTGGGTGCGCACACACACAGTCTGCTGTAATATACACTGCTGTAAAAGCTTATGTGGCCTGTGCTCTTCATTACCAGTATCCACCCTCAGAGTTTCAGAAAGCCATTTTCCAAATAGCAGAACCACAACTCAGAATTTTAAATAAACTACATTTCTGTTAGCTCTGTGGATGGGGAGTTAGTTACATGCTGTGCATTTCTCACATTCCTCTGCCCTTTCAAACCTTATTAAAAATGTATACATATGTAAGCAAGAAAATAGGACATTTAACTCATGGTATGTCCTTTTTTCTTTTACTTTAGCAAGGGGTAAGACAGTAGCAGACAGTCTAAATGTGTCTCACCTTAATTGGCCAAGGTGCATGTTCACCTGGACAAATGTGAACTTGCTGCTGTTGCTGCTTTTCTTTTGGGAAAAGTGAACTCTTTCCAAAGATGACATTATAGCTTGAATCATATGCCCAGAAATCCTGCATGGCTTTGATAAGACAGTTGGGTGGGAGGGGCAGTGTGCGGTACTTGGGTGGGAGGTGCTTGCCATGGCCTTCCTCGGTTCCTGTAACTGACAAGGCTCAGTTCCACTCTTTTCTTGGCAACCTGTTGATACCTGTATTTGTGGATTCAAATCACATTTTAAGGTCTTAGACATTGTTCCTGGAACAGCAGTTGCAGTAATTGACAAAATTAAAAACGGTCCTTCTTGGGGTTGGTGGAATATAGACTAAGAGTGACCTGTGGAAGTCCACAACAAATCTTTGAAGGATACCGACAGGGAAGTGTTGGCTTCACTAAGCTGGAAAGACGAGTTCTGACCTTGCTCTTGATGGTTAGCTATAGCCGTCTGTCAGGCACTTTCCCATCAACTCTAAGCAGGTCCAGTATTTCTGAGAAGGAATTCTGCAAGCTCTCTAACCAGTCATCTGCAAGCATGACTTCCCTGGATGTAAGTAAGAGAGAGGGAAAGAGTGAGTGAATGTTTTCCTTTTTGAATCCAGTTTCAGGGTTGCCAGAAAAGCTAGGAGATGTGTAAATTCTCAGGTATTCTGCACATCACATTCCCGCCTCCCCCTCAAGGTAGGGTGTCACTGGAGCTCAGGCCAACCTGGAACTCATTCTAGTCTCAGACTGGTCACAAACTCACAGCAATCCTCCTACTTCTGCCTCCCGATTTCTACCACGCCTGGTCCACACCAAATTTATTTTTTACTTGAGAGAGAGACTTCAGCTAGCAAACAAACTCCATATGCATGCACCCCTTGTCCACTTGTATCACTGCGTCTGGCTTATGCGGGACCTGGAGATTCAAACATGAGTCCTTAGACTTCACAGGCAAGTGATTCTAAACTGCTAAGCCATCTCTCCAGCCCAATTTTTTTTTTTTAAATACAAAGCTACTTTTACTACTTTGGGGTGTGCTCCACAGGAATGAAAATCACTGGGAAGGGTAACCCCCTCCCCCCAGGAGGAGAGAGGCTACCTGAGGGGAAGGAAGCACTAAAGGGACCCGGTCGCTACAGACTTAGGTCCAAAGGAGTGCTGTCGGAGCTGGGCCTGTGAGCAGTGCTGGAGGAAGCGCAGGCGCGGTGGGACTGGCTCCAAGTGCACAGGCGCGCAGGAAGGTTGGACATGAGGCCTCGGAGTTACTTGGGTTCCTCCTCCTCCTCGTTTGCCTTTTTCTGCTTCTGCTCCATGATCTCTGAGTCTCTGTGCTTGCGAGCAGCAGCAGAAAGCCCATCATCTTGGCGCTTGCCCCTCACAGAGTCGCTCTGCTTTGTCACATTCCTCTGGTGGGCAGCCCATGCTGGTTACCATGGGTCATGGCGATAGCAGTGGCTCCCACCTGCCTCGGTTGCGTCCCCTCATGCCATCCCTCCAGCTCAGTTTTTAAAATATGTTTTATTTATTTATTTGAGAGAGAAAGAAGCAGAAGAGAGTGAGAGAATGGTTGCACCAGAGCCTCTAGACCTGCACATGAATTTCAGATGTGTGCGCCACCTTGAGCATCTGGCCTACATGGGTTCCGGGGAATCAAATCTGGGCTCTTTGGCTTTGCAGACAAGCACCTTAACCGCTAAGCCATCTCTCCAGCCCCACACCAAACTTTCAATGTTAATATTTAACTCCAGTGACTCTGTTTATCCACGAATATGTACGTGTGCACTGACTCTATTTATCTGCAAATGTGTGTGCACTGACTCTTATCTATGTTTATCTGTAAATGTGTGTGTGTGCACTGACCCTATCTCTGTTTATCTGCATACGTGTGTGTGTACTGACTCTTACCTATTTATCTGCATACATGTGTGTGTACACTGACTCTTATCCCTCTTTATCTGCATACACGTGTGTATATATTATGCCCATATCCCTTACCAATATCTTTAGCTATCAGTAATCTTTTATATAAAAACTTCAGTGTATAATTCTTAACAACAGGAAGTTTTGCTACATAATCATAGTACAATTTCCAAACCTTTGAATTTAACATTAATGTAATATGTAGTATTTTTAGTATAGTTGTGTGGGCATCTTTATAAATCTTTCAGCAGAAAGTTGAGCAGAATCGGTTAAGTTAAGGTTAAAGTATTAGGTATTTGCTACTCTTGTTTCAAATATGGATAATAAAGAGCTTTCATAATAGTTTTATGCAGAATCTCATGCCTCTAGTTTTCCAGTAGCTCATTTTACAAATGGATTATTTCTTCTTCTTCTATAAACCTTTTTTTTTTTTAACTCAGAAAGAGAAAAAGAGAGAATTGGTGTGCCAGGGCCTCCAGCCACTACAGTCGCACTCTGGACATTTGCTCCCCCTTGTGTACATATGTGACATTGCGTGCTTGTATCACTATGTGTCTGGCTTATGTGGGACATAGAAAGTCAAACATGAGTCCTCAGGCTTTGCAGGCAAGCTCCTTAACTGCTAAGCCATCTCTCCAGCCCTAAACCATTTTCTTAAGGCACTTTCTTTAGCTATCCTAAGCCCTCTCTCTGCACACTAGGTCGTGCCTAATAGTGTCACACCATGAGTAAGGAATGCCTGAGGCTCATGTTTAGGCTGAGAAGTGGCTACGGCGTGATTTCTCTGTACTCTAGAAGAAATATGAAGTTAGGTTCATTTAGCTTCACATCTGAAGTAGTTATAATGGGTTGGGGGCACCTAAGTTGTTTATTTAGAAGCTTGCAAATTTATCCTGAGAGTAATGTATTAGAAAACTAGATTTGGGGTAGAAGATACTGGAAGTGCTAGGTTGGAAAGGAATTGAATTAAGTTGATGTTAAATTAGAAACAAAAATAGTTTAAAAACAAATCAGCTATTTAATTTTAGCATCTTCTCAGTCATGTATTCAAGCTGATTCTTTTGAATGGCAAAATGTAAATGTTCAAACATTTTTCCTTTTCATTAAACCTGAAGCACAGATCCCCCTGGCTGCCAGTATCTCAAGGCAAGATTTACTTTCATCAGGAGCTGATCAGATTATAGAGATTGTCTCCTTCTTGTCTGTCCTCTCATTTATTGTTAGTATTTTGCTGCTGGGCACCATGTAGTAGTAAGTTTAGGTGATCACCCTTGTCCTAGAAACTTGCTCTGTAAACTAGGTATGTAATATGATTGTTAGGTTAAACCTACTCCAAGGGGCGATGATTTACATGAGAGCATTCCTTTTTTTTGTCCATATGTATGCTTTTAGCAATAATTCAGAAAATGTACTTGAGAGGTGTCTCATTCATCTTAACCACATTCCCACTCCTATAGTTGATGTTTCTCCACAAAGGAGCCCTGTTTCTAGCCTTCCTGGCAAAGGACCCAGGTGTAGTTTAGGGTCACTACTGGGCAAGTCATTGGTGTTTTGAAGAGTAAAATAAAGAAGTATAATATTATTTGAAGATTTCTGGCCTGTTCATTCCCTCCAGCCCTTTTCAAATAAGTCAGTCATAGTAGGAAAGTTGGCTATAGTCATAGCTAATTCCTAGCAGCTCAAGACAGACATCATATGAAAGCCTCTAGACTTAAAGAAATTAGAGTGCCAGACTTATTCTATGTTTTTAGAAAATTTAACTTCATAATTTATATTTTGAGGCACTAAATGAAAACAGTATTGTCCACTGTACACACATTATATTAGGATATGTCTGGGTGTATGTGTTAACCAGATAGAAGAAAATAAATCGTCGTTACTGATGTTACTTTCAAGGTAGCACTGGAAGAGATAGTAGACCAAGGCTGCTTGTTAACACCTCTCTTAGTTGTGCCATGTGGGCCTGTTAGGTGCCTGCTGGAATTCTGTAGTTCTGATGCTGGAAGTGTGACTGAGGAGGCACACCGCCAAGTCTTCTGTCTTCAAAGTTAAATGGTATTGCAACAAGGAGACTGGCAGAATAGATTACACAAGAAGACTAACCAGTACTATTTAGAAAGTTAGTGTATGTGATTAAATGAGTTGTTTGAAAGGCATACTGTTGTAGATTAAAAGAGAAATTCAGAGCAAACCTAACAATGCAATTGAATTGGGCATGCTTTTAAAAACTGAGACAAATCTGATTACTGACTGAATATAGTCTTCATTTGAGCATTCTTCTTAATTTTATTAGCTGTTATGTTTTAGATATACAAGGAAAGGATGTATTAGATGTGTATGTGTTCCAGGATAAAGTGTTGGGTGCTTCTAACTTATTTTCAAATAAGTTATGGGGTGCATTCTCAAGATAATCCTTTTAATGTTCCTCCTACCCCCAACATGTATTCCCAACAGGGAGAGGAGTCTGTGAAGGAGAATGAGGCCACCCCCATAAATCTAACACTAAAGGAGAGAATCTGAGAAAATAAATCCATGAGACAGGGCCAGAGAACAAGGAGATTGATGCTTAAAATTGTGCTTGACTAGCAGGTTGTAAACAACTGACTTAGAGAAATTTTTCCTTGCATGTGGTGTGTGCATGTATGTTCATATGTGTATAGTCACACATGAGTGTGCATGTGTGGGAGCCAGAGGTTGATGTCACACATCTTCCTCAATCACACTCTTATCTTACTCTTTGAGAATGGAGTCTGTGGCTAGACCTCACCCATTCAGCTCTCCAGTGTGCCCCAGAGGTTCCCTGTGTCTGCCTCCTTAGCACTAGGATTACCTGTGTGCACCTCCACGCCTGGCATTTTATGTGGGTGCCAGGGATTTGTCTCAGCTCCACTTTAGTGACTGAGTCCGGCTCACAGTTGACTTTTAAATAGTTGTGATCCAGGTCTAGGAGTTTCCATTGTAAGCTTGATTCATGTCCATGTCAAATGAAGATAGATATTTTTATTCTATCTTCAGCATTTTAGTAATCAGCCTCTAGAATCTTAATTCTCTGTTCATGTAATAGATTTTTTTTTAGCATATTGTTATTCCAGAATTATTCTAGGGTCATTAAGAGGATAAGAAAGGAACATCCCAGTTTAACTAAGTACAGTAAAAGAAAACCAATGGGTAATGAATGAGTTTTCTATCCTGAAGTCTTTTGTGGCACACAGTAAAATGCCAAGAGAGTCTGAATTGAACCGTTGGTGTGCTGTGATAGTAAAGCACAAAGAGAAGGTACCAGGAAAATAGGACTTGCCCAGTTCCTTTGATCATTTTTTTCCAGTGAGAGTGTGGTATTTGTCATGGACAGAGGTTTTAGCTGCTTAAGCTACTTTAAATGGTTGCGGGAGAGACAGCAGTGATGTGTGAGGGTTCATTAATTATTGCTCTTACTGATGTTTGCACAGGCTGTTGGGATCATAAATGTCAATCTGTCAAGAGACTGTGATAGGTTCTAAAAAAGCTGATTGAGTGAGTACCTCAAAAGCTGTCACAGAACCCGAGATTAAACAGATTCATCTTTCTTTCATAGCAGCAAGGGAAGGTGTGGGTGAAGGGAAGAGCAAGGCTCTCCTGTCTTCTCCCGCTCCCCTCTTCTGTATGGGGTGTTGGTGTGTACCAAGACTATGAGTCTGCCTGAGATGTCTGCAGCCCACAGCCATGGTTAGTGGCCTGGGGTATGTGCTGGCTGCCAGCTGCACGGTGACAGGAGATTAAGAGAGACTGGGATTCAACTCTGACAGGCCTGACACAATTTATTTGGAAATTTTCAGGAGGAAACATGAGTAATAAAGACAAGAACAGTGACAGTAAGGAACAGTGTGAATGTCTGTCAGAGACAAAACAGAATTTTAGAAGAAGTCTCTCTGTTTGTTCTTTCCTGTCAAGCTTTCCAGTTTAAATGTGTTCCTAAATTGAAAGTCTTAACACTACTTTCTGCAGTTGGCTAGGAAAGTACAATTAGAAGAATTTCTTTCTTCAGAAGATTATTTTAAAAATCATTGTACTTGTTTTTTCTGTCACAAATTAAGCATTGGTTACCTGCAGACTAAGAAAGCTGATGCAGATAGAATGCATGTCCTGAGATTTTCCTCTCATGTGCTATCTTTTTCATTCTCTTAAACATTGGCAGACAAGGAGGGAGGCCTGGTGAGTACCAAAAGCTACAAATGTGGCCCAGGCGTGCGCAGCCTGTGTGGGTATTCCCAGACTGGACCGTGTTCTCAGGAGAAGGCGCACTGGGAAAATCTGCTTCGTTGGCTCTTTATGAAGGACTTTAATTAGAAGTCACTCTTAACTCCTGGGGTGGGAACAGTTTCCATCTTGCCACCGCAGCTCCTCCTGCTGCTAATGAGCATGCTCCTTGCAAGGTCTTGTTTCTTCTGACAGTGAGTGTGATTTCTGTTCACCTTGCTCTCCACGTTTAACCCTTCCTGCCCAAGTTCAGCAGAGGGAAGAAGACTACTAATTAGGTGGTTTCTGTCATTGTTCAGGAAAGTGAAAATCCTTCAAGGTAATGGAAATGATGTTTGTGAGCAGAAAGTAAACAAAGATAAATTTATTCGAGTGTGAACAGTAGGTGGTTCCTTCAATGTTACCCATGTTTGGATCTTTTCTGGTAGTCCTTTTCTTATTCACCTAAAATTTATAATTGAAGAGTTGAATTATTTAGTTCATTATTATGTAATTAGAATCCCTACCTTGGACATCTGTTTTTCTCTTACTTTGACAACTCTCCCCATGGCACAAAGTTTCATTAAGTAATGGGAGGACCACAGACATGATGATGAGCTTATAAATTGCTTCTAAATAAAACCCTAAGTTGACCTGCAAAAAAAAAAAAAAAAAAAAGCCAAAGAATGATTTGCTGTACCAAGAAGTGACATGTAGCACAGCCGCCCTTCCTGGATGGCACATGTGACTGACAGCCCAGGGAGCTGCATTTCCCTTCTCTTCGTGGTAGCAACCTGAGAGGGTGTTAGGGTTTATCTTACTTAACATCAGCTGAGTTTTTTTAAGGTAGGGTCATCATGCTCTAGTCCAGTTTGACCTGGAATTCACTATGTAGTCTCAGGGTGGCCTCGAACTCACAGCAGTCCTCCTGTCTCTGCCTCCTGAATGCTGGGATTAAATAAAGGTGTGTGCCACCAAAAAGTTGGAATCTTTTAATGTCTGGGTATAGTTCCTTGATTCCACGAGAACACATTCTGTTGTGCACTTTGTCTGTACAGGTATAGAATCATAGTTCAGTATGTTCAAGTGGGTGGGTGCCTGTGGTTTTAGACTTGGACAGATGCTGGGACATTGACTCTCGGAGGAACAACGTGGGTCTTTCAGGATGGCTGGTACAGTGTATCTAGAAGCTGCTGGCAGTTATCGGAAGCCTCCCTTAGGACCTGTTATTTCAGGACTATCCTCTGCTTGTTGCTAACCAGAACACATAACTCGATAGTCTTTATGTGAATATGTAATGAATTAAGAAAAATAGGACCATGTAGATTTCCTTAGTGTTATTGTTGACAATCAATTGTGGTGGTGTTGTAGGGAGAGGGCTGGACTGGACAGGTCTCCCGATGGTTGGAATCCTATCGAAGCAGGGTGCTTTGGTAATGACACATGGTCATTATAAACTTAAATTCTGATTCCTAGCCATAGGAACCACACACAGATAAAAATTACCTCACACGTGACTCCCTGGCACATGGTTAGCTATGGACAGCACTACTGTACTGAAGGGTCTCCCTCCCTTCCTCTTTCCCTTCCTCTCTCCCTTCCTCTCTCCCTTCCTCTCTCCCTTCCTCTCTCCCTTCCTCTCTCCCTCCCTCCTGCTGCATTGACACCTGAAGTTATCTGTCTTTGCAGCACAGATGTCCTCTGGAAATGGAAGTGGGGGCTCTGTAGGTAGGCAACACATTTGGCAGTTTGGGCCAGACTTGTGCAAAAGCATTGAATGCAAACTCTCAAGACACATGTATTTCCGTCAGAGGTTTGGATGAAAGTGGCTCAGGGTCTGACTGGCCTTTTTTTCTTTATAGGTATGCTAGCTTCAGGCCAAGACCTGCCAAACTTTTAACAATTTTAATACTAAAACATTTTCAACTGCTTCCATCTTGTATGTTCCACACCTCTCCAACTTGAGGGACAGTTTCTTACAAAGATACTTCAAAGCGAGGATCTTTGTCTTAGTGTAATTTTCGTAACAGTGTCTAAATAGAGTTATTATTACACATAGTGTCATTGCTGTTTGTGGAAAGGGACCCCAGGGGACACGTTGCTCACACAAGGTGAATTCCTTCCAGCTGGTTGCTTTGTCATGATTTACATTTAGATTGTTGCTTGTGCTCTTGTGGTGAAGGAGGAGGCCTGGCTCTTGCGGCTGCCTCAGTCGCCTCACTGCCCGGGTCTGGGCAGCTTTGCTCTGCAGAGCTTGGAGATAGGCTGAACTTGCTTTCCATGTGTTTTCATCAGAGGTCTTATTTAGCTGGTTTGTATTGGGAGGAAAATGTCATGTAAGACTGTAAGAATCAAGTGAGATGAAAAATGAAGTTTGCAATTGTGAAAGATGGTGCAGGGCCTCTATATGTCAGTGCACGGAACAGTGGCAGGGTCTGTGAACAGCCTGCCTCCTGTTGCCCCTGGAGCCAGTAGATGTCTTGGGTGCAGTGCACTGTCCTCACACCGGGAGGCTGGGGAGAGGCTTCTTGTCGGCCACTTGCAATGAGAGACAGGGACTGACTGCCCAGATTTGTCTGTGCATCGCAGCAGTGTCAGCTGAGTTATGGAGACCCTGGGGAACAAATGAATGAGCTAATGGGTGAAAATTTCCCCCCTCTTCCAGGTTACATTCTCCTAGGAGACAGTGTTAAGGGGTAGGTTAGTTTTATTGTCACTGTGACAAAAACAGAAATGATTAAGAGAGGACAGGTTTGTTTTGCTCAAAGTAGCAGAGGTTTCATTCTATCCTGGCACAGCATGGTGGACAGGAAGCAGAAGTACAGTAACAGGAAAGGCCCAAGGGACACACCCCAGTGACTGCTTCCTCCAGCCAGGCTTGACCCTCTGCAGTCCTGTCACCTTCCAGTTGTCTGTGTGTTGGACTCAGCAGTGAGCCAGAGTGCTCGTGATGGAGCTGTCTCTGGCGGGGCTCTCTCAGCCGTCAGATGTGCATTGCTCATCTTCTGGGTGTTTCTCAATCCAGTCGCGTTTGCAAGATTAACCATCACACAGCAGAGCAGTGCTGTGTGCGGGGTTATGAGAGGCAGGAAAAGAGGAGGGGAGTGCTGTGGAAGGGGATCACAGTCTACATAGGGTGATCTGGGCAGAAGGGTTCATGGAAATAGGACTGGAGCAAAGACTTAAAGTAGATGGGATCCCTTACAGGCCTGGGTGAATAGTGTTCTGCAAAGAGAATAATTGCAAAGGTCCAAGGAGGCTAACAGATGGAGCCAGAGGTGCCTAGGAGCAGCGACATGGCAGATATTTTGAAAAACAGTAAGCTAGAATTTTTTTTTCCTGAGCCTCCCTCCCTGTTCCCATCCATCCAGGTCGAGCCTGTCTTGTTAGAAGTCAAACCCAAGGTGCGTACTGGTCATGGTTTGTACAGTGTCAGCCAGGCACAAAACTGGCTGGCTTGCTCGTGCAGGGCCAGCTCCTTCCTGCTCAGGAGCAGTACACTGGACAGTTGTGCTTTCATAGACAAGCACTAATCCTGACCTCTAAATGTGTGTTTTGGTCAGATTCACAGTCTGAGAATGAGGCTTCACCAGTGAAACGACCGCGACTACTGGAGAGTGCTGAGCGCTCCGAGGAAACCAGCCGATCGAAACAGAAGAGTCGGCGTCGGTGCTTCCAGTGCCAAACCAAGCTGGAGCTGGTGCAGCAGGAATTGGGGTCGTGCCGCTGTGGTAAGCATCTCCCCAGCAGCATGGTGGGCCTTAACACCCTAGCGCAGCCCTGCTAATTCTCCCTAAGAGTTCCCCCAGTACTGTGGTGCAGGCATTGGGTCAGAACTGGAGATCACCCTTGCACACAGAAAAGTCTCTCTCCACTGAGCTTGCACATGTTGAGTTACGTCGGCATTTTCACTGCCTTCAACTTCTCCTGCTACCTACTGTTTTTGGTTCCTTTCCATTTGTGACTTCTTTAGAAGTTAAGCAAACCAGCGAAATCCTGTAATATGTCCCATAAAATTCAGTTATTAAATTCCTTTCAGATGAGCCTCTTAATATTTATGATAAATGAAGATTTCTCCTTATATCCCTTTTAAGTTAAGATTTGATTAGAATCACCCCCCTTTTATGAACCTTAATTCATCTAGTGACTGAACATGTGAGGTAGTTTGAACATAACTTTTCCTTCTTAGTTCTCCATGTAATAAATACCACCTCATAAGATTGTTGTACAGGAGTGAGTGTGTGTGTGTGTGTGTGTGTGTGTGTGTGTGTGTGTGTTTTGGGTTTTTTGAGGTAGGGTTGCACTCAAGTTCAGGCTGCCCTGGAAATCACTCTGTAGTCTCAGGGTAGCCTTGAATTCACGACAGTCCTCCTACCTCTGCCTCCCAAGTGCTGGGATTAAAGGTGTGCGCCACCACGCCCGGCTAGGAGTGCATATTTTTTAACTTTGTGTCTTACTCACACTTGAGCAAAATGCAGACCAATTCTTCTTTTCTTCTTGAACAAATATGTCACATATGGGTAAAACTGTGTGCCTGCATTATTTTAGGCTGACTTAACAGTTTTTTTCTCTCCCTATTTGTTTTTATGTTCTAATTTTATATATATTTATTTGAGAGCAAGAATGAATATGGGTATGCCAGAGCAGCAAAGGAATTCCAGATGCATGCATCACTTTATGCACCTGGCTTTATACTAGATATTGGGTAATTGAATCTAGGTCTGCAAGCTTTGCAAGTAAGCACACACCTTTAATTGCTGAGCCATCTCCCACACTCTTCTGACCTAGTTTTAGACTTAGATTCAGATTCAGAAACGTGTTTGTGGAACAGGGCTGCCATCATGCAACTTTGGGTCTGGCTCTAGCCTGCAAACCCTGCCTTTTTCATCCCAAGAGGTTCACCCTGACCTTCCCTGTAAGTAACCACAGCTATCCCGCAGCACCATTGCTGGTGGGGGTCAGAAGTTCCTGCACATATGTGGCGTTGCACTCCCTGGGGGTTGTCTGTCTGTAGAAGAGATGGCCTTTGCTGCTCCTGTGCCTCCACCATCTGCCCTTGGAAATCGGCGGGCAGGCAGGGTGACGGCTTCTCCAGGAAGTTCAGTTAGCACGTCAGTACTTGGGGTGAGCAGCTGTCTGGGCGTACTCGGGTGTGGGCAGCTCCACGAGGTCAGAGGCTCGTATTCTACTGCAGGAGCAAGGACAGGGTGGGGCTGGGATGGAAGGGGGGCAGATGAGTGGTTTTGAGGCAGGCAGTTGTGCCATCAAATGCATGAGGAAGGAAAGGGTAAAGATAAGGGAGAACACATCCCTTGTGGTCATGCATGTGATATGGTCAGGTGAAGCTAGAACCTAGGTTTGGCCACATTTTCATCCACTGTCAGGTCTTTGTAAACTCTAGAAGAGGCAGAGAAGGAATCTGGGATCTAATGGTGTTTCCCTTACTGAAGTGTCTTGTCCAACCCTCCGAGGTTGCAGATCTTGCTCCTGGCTCAGGTGAGCTGGGGCGGGGGGGGGGGGGGGGTGCAGTGTTCCTTCTGCGAGCAGTGCTGGGAACCTCCCATTTTGCCTATTGTTTTTAGTTTTTCCTCAGAATGGTGACATTTTCTCTACCTTGTGTAGTTTGAATGGATGTCACCCCCGTCCCCTCCAATAGATTCAGGAGTTTTACTCAGGCTTGTAACTTGGATTTCCAGTTGCCTGGCTGGAGGAGGTGTCACTGGGTGGATCCTGGGGTCCAGTCCTAAGGTGTGTTTGGGGGTGGATCTGAATTCCAGCCTCAAGTCTGCAGGGAGCAGTCTGAGTTCTGCCTGGTTCCCTGCTGTTTGGCTGCTGGTGTTTGCTCTTCCGGTGCCGGTGCTGGTGCTGCTCTGTGTGGATCTCTGTAGAGGGACCACCTTCTTCCACCAGTATGGAGCTTCCCCTGGATCTGGCCGTCTGAAATAAATGCCATTCCTCCTATAGACTGGTTTGGAGGTTCATTCAGCAGCATGGAGAGCTGATTGACACTGTGTTCCTGTTTGCTTCTTGGAATAGCTGAGCCCTTGGTAGCCGACCAGCTCTGCTGTGGTCCTTCGGCTGTGCTCGTGGATGCTTCCTCCTTGCGTGAGGCTCACCTTCAGCACAGAGAGATCCATATCCCCATTTTCCAGTTTGCCCAGCAGTTTTGAGGCAGACCATCCAGTTCTCTAAGGTCCTAGAATCAGCTGGAAAGAAATCCAGAAGTGGTTGTCAGGTGACGACTCCTTGTGCTGCACCATCAAGTGTCACGCTCCTCTGCCGGGCCCTTCACTGCGCCTCTCAGTTGGGTTTACCACAGGTTGTGTTCGTTCTCACTACCTAACGATACATAGTATAGTCGCTTGTCTGGTGCCCAGCTCTGAGTTGTCTTAGAGGAAGATTGGACTCTTCTGTCTGGAAGGGGCCTCTGTGCTTTGTGTAGGCCCTTCACATGGAGCCTTGTAGAGAAAGAGCTGGGAGTTCGCATTGGTTCAATGAGTCTTATACCATGTGACCAGAAAAGTGACTGAGTTGGGGCTTGGGAAGATGGCTCCATGGTTAAGGTGCTTGCCTGCAAAAGCCTAGTGACCTGTGTTCATTTCCCCAGTACCCATGTAAAGCTATATACACAAGGTGGTACATGTATCTGGAGTTCATTTGCAGCATTAGAGGCTCTGGCCTGCCCATTCCTCCCCCCTTGCAAATAAATAAAAAATATATATATTTAAAAATGATCAAGTCAGCATCCATACCTTAAAAGTTGAAGGATAGCAGTAATAACCTGCACCCCAGGACTGCCTTTTACAGACTGCTCTTATGTTCCCCCCTCTTGTCTGGCTGCCTGGCCTCTCTAGGAAAGGACAGGCAGGTTTGGTTATTCCCTTGAGGATGCATGGAGTATTGGGTGATCTTTAACTGCCCTGAAAGGCTGGAGAGAGGGGTAAACACAGTTATTTACTACTGAATGTGAAGACTCAGGAAAGTAGCTTGAACTCAGACACTTCTCCACTGCAAAAAAAAAAAAAAAAAACCAAAAAAAAAAACACCTTTATTTTGTGTATATATATTCACAATCTTTTTCTTCCATCCCCTTCCATTCTGTACAGGTTATTAACTGCTGACAAGAAATTCACATCTCATAAATAATGCTTAAGAGCCACTGCTAAATAAATTGAATGTGTTATGAATTGTGATGGGCCTTTTTGTAGCATTCGATGCCTAGAGCAGGAAGAACAGAGGATGTCGTTTTCATTAATTTCTAATGAGGTGCCAATTAAAGGCAGGGAAGTAGCTCCGAAGGGAAGAGTGGCCAAGCTCCCCTGAATCCTCCGCCCCGGGGCTGTCATCCAAACACTGCCAGCCAAGCCTTCTCCAAAAATTCCATTAAATTACAGTCTCATCCAGAGCACACACAGACACATTCAGCCTCCCTTTGATCTTCAAACGAGCAATTTGTAAGGTGACTTCTGAGCCTGCTCACATTGGGAGCAGCTATAGGTGACAGGAATTGTTAATTGTCAAAACACTCCATGGGCTTTTAGTAAGGAGGTGAATTTTGAAGATGCATTTCCCCTCTGCCTCACTGTGACTAGATAACCTTTAAGTCAACAGTTCCAAAGGAAAGCCCCTTTCCAGTGAGATTTTCCAGGATGCCAATTAGAAAGGCATGTGGTGAGGCTGGAATGGTATCTTGCATCCTTGAGCATCTTCAACAGTTTAACTTCCCAGGGCAGAAAACAGTTGTGTAAAATGGATTTGTTTGTTTCAATTTCTACTTGGTAGGCAAAAGATTAGCTCTTACTCATTGCAGGAATCTTGTCTCCTGAAATACCACCTAGAATATGTTTTCCTGAAATCTGGCCATTGTCATCACATCTGGGCCACAGCACAGTTACACAAGTGCTGTCTTCTCTAAGCAAATCTGCCACAATACCCACAGAATGGCTTTTCAGTTACTGTGCATGGCCTCACAGAGCCACACAGTTTCTTCTTAAGTAATAGTGTGAGGGCTTGCATAAGTTTGGCATGTTTCCAGTTGGTGACTTAATGAGCAATAAGCAGATGTGGTCCCTTTTGGGACATTAGTGTTCTTACTAACCTCATAGGTAATCTGACTTTCTTGGCTGTTTCCAAAGTAAGTTTTCTATTCGCTTTAGAAACCCTGTGATGCTATAGCCAGTGCCTCCAGAGAGCTCGTTTCCACATGCGTCTGTGGTCATGTGACTCTGTCATTCACTGTCAAACCAAAGTTAACAACCGTTTATTGACATAACTATGAAAGCATTTTGCTAGGTTTTGTGGGAAATAAGGGAGCTAGACATACAGAATCTAGGAGCTCCCAGGCCAGGTTCAGTGTGCTGGGGTGGGTTTGTTACAACAGGGATGGCTGGCCTGCCCCAGCATTCTCTTCAGTGAACCATCCCAGATGATTCGGAGAATCCTGAGCCAGGAGAGCAGTTGTGAGTGCTCTGGGCAGCCTGAAGTCTTCAGTCCTTGAAAGTTCGTTCCTAAAAAGTGTGTCTAGGACCATTCTAAACAAGTCAGCAAAAGGCCCCCAGGGAATGTTGTCAATTTTGTATCTGGAGGGAAATCTGCATGCCTGGACCATGTGAGTTACTGACGGCCATCATGAGTCTTTGTCCTGTTACTTGAGTGTTTGCTAAGAAGATACATTTATTTTTTTCACAGATCACTTACTCCACAGTTACTGGCTTCAGGAAGTTGGTTCCATTAGTTTTATTGGATCTGCCATCCATGTTCCATTTTTGTCTCTTGGTTCAATAATGTCCTTTCCAAAAGCCACATTTCTCCTCCTCCTCTGTGGGATCTAGTCCATGATCAGGTGTTGCATTTTGTTGCCACATGTCTTTAGTCTCTTAATCTAGAAAAGCTCCTGTTTTATTGTATTGACGTTTTTAGAGAGCACAGCCTTCTCCCAACACTGTTTAAGAATAGATCATTCTTCATTTGGGAACTGATCGGCATGGTGTTTCTTCATAGCTGGATTCAGGGTGCATGCTCCAAGCCAGCCGTTGTGCATAAGTGATGGTGTCCTGCTCAGCGTTTTACATTGGTGACAGACGTCCTCCAGCTCCAGTGTTGGTGATTTCTGAATCACCCAGTTAAGGTCTGGTCCACTTTCCCTAATCCATAGTTCAACACGCCATGAGAAAACGCTCTCGCGCCACGTCAGTGCTAGGAAGCGAGCGCGCCCTGCCGCCCGCGGAGCTCCTCTTTCGCAGCGGAGACTGAGTTAGCTGCGTGGGGTTTCCCCAGAGCCACCCAGGGCTCTACATGAGAAAGCATGGCTGCCGTGTAATCCAGGCCTCGTGCTCCTGTTCTTATGCTGAGTCTGGTGACGAAAAGCTAAAGTTTGTCCCCTGCTCCTGAGACGGCACCTGTGGCTCAAGAGAAAGAAGCGTCCTGTCTGTCCTCCCCAAAGAAAAAGGGACCCTATGGCATGATTGCGTTGTGAAAACTAGAGGAAGTTGGGAACTTGAGGCATGTCTAAGCTATTTCTCCCTTTTTCTACTTGGTTCCTTTCTTTCTCTGTATGATTTACCAAAACACAAGCGCGCTGTGTCTACTCCCCATCGTCTTTAGTGGTGTGCGTTCTACTTACTCCAAAGCCAGGAGGCCGAGTCCCCGTGAGGCCCACTCGCCACTGCAGGTTGTGTTGTCAGAGCACAGTGAGTCAGGCCTGTTAACTGAGCGCGCACACCGTGTACAGTGTATCTGGGTCCTGGAAGACAAGGCCGCCACATGTCCTTGGACAGAGTAGTAGAAAGACAGCAGAAACACCCTGTTCCTCCTCCCCAGGCAAAGGACCATCAAGGGCAAGTGTGTAGAGCACCCGTGTCCTTCCCTGCCCACATGCTGCACATCTCAGAAGCAGACCTGCAGCTGCTTCTGTGCTTCAGTCTTAGCCAGTGATGTCACCATACAGTTTTAGAGAGTACTTTATAAGGAGAGAAAGAAGATAATTGAGAACAGAAATGAATTGCCAATGTCTTTGTAATTTCTTAAAATTTTATTTATTTATTTATTTGAGAGCAACAGAGGGAGAAGGAGGCAGAGGGAGGGAGGGAGGGAGGGAGGGAGGGAGGGAGAATGGGTGCGCCAGGGCCTCCAGCCACTGCTAACGAACTCCAGATGTTTGCGCCCCCTTGTGCATCTGGCTAACATGGGCCCTGGGGTCCTTAGGCATCACAGACAAGAGCTTAACCACTAAGCCATCTTTCCAGCCCTGTAATTTTTTTGTTTTAGTAATAAATAGTTTTGGTTAATTCTTTGTCCAGCAAACTATACCATACACACACACACACACACACACACACACACATATACATATACATCAATATATCCTAATATACCATAATATTTTTACATACCATAAATCTTTTCCATTTTACAATTCAGTGAGTTTTAGTAAATTTGTGTAAGTTGTATGGTCATTACCAGTGTTTTTAATATTTCATCATTTTTGCATCCTACCCGCAGGCAGCCAACTGCTGTCTTTCTATTGCTGTAGTTTTGGGGTTTTTTGAGAATTTTGGAGGTAGTGATGTGGCTTAGCAGTTAAGACACTTGCCTGTGAAACCAAAGCACCCAGGTTCAATTCCCTAGGTCCCACGTAAGCAAGATGCACAGGGTGGCGTATGCGTCTGGAGTTTGTTTGCACCAGCTGGAGGCCCTGGCACACCCATTCTCTCTCTCTCTCTGCCACTTTCTGTCTCTATCTCAAATAAATAAAAAAATATTTAAAGAAGAATTTTGATATGAATGGATTCATATTGTATGTATCTTAAATGTCTACATCACATGCTGTTTATCCACTAAGTGTTCATTCCTCTGAGAGCTGCATAGTGTATCCACCCACCCCCACGTCTGTTTCTCCATTTGTCAGTCAGTGTGTACTTGGGTTGTTGGGTGCTGCTGTGACTGGAGCTGCAATAACAGTGCACAGGTCTTCAGGGAGACAGGCATGACGTGGGTCTTCATTTTTGTTGGGTGCATATACAGGAATCGAGTTGTTAGGTTAACTGAGAGGTTTATGTCTGACATTTTAGTAACTGCCAAAGCATTTGCAAGAACCGTGTACCAGTTTACAGTCCCCTCATCAGTGCTTTAGGGTTTAGCTTCTCCATATCCTTCCCAGCTTTTAGTGCTGAGTCTGTTTGCTCCACCTGTTCTCCTGGGTATATTCCATCTCCCTGTGATACATTTAATTCACACCTCCTTAATGACCAGTACGTGGAACATTTATTTCTTCATGTGCTTTACAACTGCAGAGACACCTTTGTAAAGATCTTCTTTAATTCATCAGCCAGAGTATATAGTTTTTCAATATATATACATATCATTCTTTTGTTAAAGTCATTCCTAAATGCTCTAGTTTTTTGATGATATCGCTGCCTCTTAGAAGTGCATTCGGTTTTCTTTTGCAATCTGTCACCTGGCTAAGCTTTCCAGTTAGTTGTAGATACTTTAAGATATTTCATATCCATGATCATGCCAACTGCAAGTTCTTGGGGGGGGGAGGGGCAGAGCCGCGTGCAGATCAACAGCTTCCTTTGGTCCCTGTTAGAGCGTGTGGCCTTCGCTGCCACTCTCGTACTACCAACCACCTGCAAGCTCGTGGGGCATGCGCGGACTCGGGCCTTGGTGGTGGAGTCTCTCAGCTAAAGGATGCGATCTAGGTAAAGAATATTCTTTAATGTACTCTTCTTCTCTGCCTTGAAGTTTTGTTGGTGGGAGGAAAAAGATGCAACATATCATTGCTTTCTTGATTTCATGTCAGCTCTTTGCCATGGCTTCAGCTTTTATCATTTGCCTTGCTGAACAGTACACTGAATAATTAAGACACACACTTCATCTAGGCATTGGTGAGATGGGTCTTTGGAGTCACAGAAACTACTATGTCACAGACGTGTGTCTCACCATACCTTCTAAACCTAGAGTCCAGACATGGATCTTTTTTTAAAAAAAATTTTTATTAGCATTTTCCATGATTATAAAAAAAATCACATGTTAATTCCCTCCCACCCCCCCACACTTTCCCCTTTGAAATTCCATTCTCCATCATATTACCTCCCCATCACAATCATTGTACTTAAATATATACAATATCAACCTATTAAGTACCCTCCTCCCTTCCTTTCTCTTCCCTTCATGTCTCCTTTTTAACTTACTGGCCTCTACTACTAAGTATTTTCATTCTCCCGCAGAAGCCCAGTCATCTGTAGCTAGGATCCACATATGAGAGAGAACATGTGGCGCTTGGCTTTCTGGGGCCTGGGTTACCTTACTTAGTATAATCCTTTCCAGGTCCATCCATTTTTCTGCAAATTTCATAGCTTCATTTTTCTATACCGCTGAGTAGAACTCCATTGTATAAATGTGCCACATCTTCATTATCCACTTATCAGTTGAAGGACATCTAGGCTGGTTCCATTTCCCAGCTATTATAAATTGAGCAGCAATAAACATGGTTGAGCACATACTTCTAAGGAAATGAGATGCTTCCTTCAGATATATGCCTAGGAGTGCTATAGCTGGGTCATATGGTAGATCAATCTTTAGCTGTTTTAGGAACCTCCACACTGATTTCCACAATGGCTGGACCGGATTGCATTCCCACCAGCAGTGTAGAAGGGTTCCTCTTTTTCCATATCCCCGCCAGCATTTATGATCATTTGTTTTCATGATGGTGGCCAATCTGACAGGAGTGAGATGGAATCTCAATGTAGTTTTAACCTGCATTTCCCTGATGACTAGTGACATAGAACATTTTTTTTAGATGCTTATATGCAATTCGTATTTATTCCTTTGAGAATGCTCTATTTAGCTCCATAGCCCATTTTTTGATTGGCTTGTTTGATTCCTTATTATTTAACTTTTTGAGTTCTTTGTATATCCTAGATATTAATCCTGTATCAGATATATAGCTGGTGAAGATTTTTTCCCATTCTGTAGGTTGCCTCTTTGCTTTTTTCACTGTGTCCTTTGCAGTGCAAAATCTTTGTAATTTCATGAGGTCCCAGTGATTAATCTGTGGTTTTATTGCCTGAGCAATTGGGGTTGTATTCAGAAAGTCTTTGCCAAGACCAGTATGTTGAAGGGTTTCCCCTATTTTTTCCTCTAGCAGTTTCAGAGTTTCAGGTCTGATGTTAAGGTCTTTAATCCATTTGGACTTAATTCTTGTGCATGGCGAGAGAGAAGAATCTGTTTTCATCATTCTGCAGATATATATCCAGTTTTCCCAACACCATTTGCTGAAGAGGCTGTCTTTTCTCCAGTGAGTATTTTGGCATTTTTGTCGAATATCAGGTGGCTATAGCTACTTGGGCTTACATCTGGGTCCTCTATTCTGTTCCACTGATCTACATTTTGTGCCAGTACCACGCTGTTTTTGTTACTATGGCTCTGTAGTATAGGTTAAAATCGGGTATAGTGATACCACCAGCCTTATTTTTGTTGCTCAGTATTATTTTAGGTATTCGAGGTTTTTTGTGATTCCAAATGAATTTTTGGATTTTTTTTTCTATTTCCATGAAGAATGCTTTTGGAATTTTGATAGGGATTGCATTAAATGTGTAGATTGCTTTTGGTAAGATTGCCATTTTCACAATATTGATTCTTCCAATCCAGGAACAAGGGATGTTTCTCCACTTTCTAGTGTCTTCTGCAATTTCTCGCTTGAGTGTTTTAAAGTTCTCATTGTAGAGATTCCTTACTTCCTTGGTTAGGTTTATTCCAAGGTACTTTATTTATTTGTTTGTTTTTAATGCAATTGTGAATGGGAGTGATTCTGTGATTTCATCCTCTGTGTGTTTGTTATTAGCATATCTGAAGGCTACTGATTTCTGTGTATTTATTTTGTATCTTGCTACATGGCTGTAGGTTTCGATCAGCTCTAACAGTTTGCTAGTAGAGTCTTTAGGGTCCTTTATGTATAGAATCATGTCATCTGCAAATAATGATAACTTGATCTCTTCCTTTCCAATTTGTATCCCTTTTATGTGTGTCTCTTGCCTTATTGCTATGGCTAAGACATCCAAAACTATATTAAATAAAAGTGGGGACAGTGGACACCCTTGTCTTGTTCCTGATTTTAGTGGAAATGCTTCCAGTTTTTCCCCATTTAGTAATATGTTGGCTGTAGGCTTGTCATAAATAGCTTTTATTATATTGAGATATGTTCTTTCTATTACCAGTCTCTGTAGGACTTTTATTATGAAGGGATGTTGGATTTTTGTCAAATGCTTTCTCTGCATCTAATGAGATGATCATGTGATTTTTGTCCTTCAACCCGTTTATATAATGTATTACATTTATAGATTTGCGTATATTGAACCATCCCTGCATCTCTGGGATAAAGCCTACTTGGGCAGGGTGAATGATCTTTTTGATATACTCTTGTATTCTGTTTGCCAATATTTTGTTGAGAATTTTTGCATCTATGTTCATGAGGGAGATTGGTCTGTAATTTTCTTTTTTTGTTCTATCTTTGCCTGGTTTTGGTATCAGGGTGATGCTGGCCTCATAGAAGGAGTTTGGTAGAATTCCTTCTTTTTCTATTTCCTGGAAAAGCTTAAGAAGCAATGGTGCTAGATCTTCTTTAAAGGTCTGGTAAAATTAAGCAGTGAATCCATCCGGGCCTGGGCTTTTTTTAGTTGGGAGATTATTGATAACTGTTTGGATCTCCATGTCTGTTATAGGTCTATTTAAGTGATTAATCTCATTTTGATTTAATTTAGGTAGGTCATATAAATCAAAGAAATCATCCATTTCTTTCAGATTTTCATACTTTGTGGAGATATGCTTTTATAGTATGTCCCTATGATTTTTTGAATTTTTCTGGAATCTGTTGTGATGTTACCTTGTTCATCTCTGATTTCATTAATTTGTGTCTCTTCTCTCTTTCTTTTGGTCAGATTTGCTAAGGGTTTATCAATCTTGTTTATCCTTTTTTTTTAAATTAAATTTAATTTTTTTAAATTTTTATTAACATTTTTGTTTATCCTTTCAAAGAACCAACTCTTTCTTTCATTAATTCTTTGGATTTTTTTTGTTTCTATTTCATTAATTTCTGCCCTAATATTTATTATTTCTTTCCGCCTACTGATTTTTGGTTTGCCTTGTTCTTCTTTTTCCAAGGCTGTAAGGTGAAGCATTAGGTTGTTTACTTACTTGCGACCTTTCTAATTTCTTAATATAGGCCCTTAAGGCTATAAATTTACCTCTTAGAACTGCCTTCATTGTGTCCCAGAGATTTTGATATGTTGTGTTCTCATTATCGTTTGACTCTTATAAGTTTTTTGATTTCCTTCTTGATTTCTTCATTGACCCATTCATCATTTAGTAGTATATTGTTTAGTTTCCATGATTTTGTGTATGCTCTATAGCCTTTCTTGCTACTGATTTGTAGTTTAATTGCATTGTGGTCAGATAGAATGCAAAGAATTATTTCAATTTTCCTGAATTTGTTAAGCTTTGCTTTGTGTCCTAATATATGGTCTATTTTAGAGAATGTTCCATGTGCTGCTGAAAAGAATGTATATTCTGCAGCCTTTGGATGAAATGTCCTGTATATATCAGTTTAGGTCCATTCCTTCTATGACCTCATTTAGTCCAGATGCCTCTCTGTTTATTTTTTCCCGGGATGACCTGTCAATTGATGAGAGTGGGGTGTTAAAGTCACCCACCACCACTGTGTTTGGTGTTATCTGTGACCTTAGTTCTAATAGTGTTTGTTTTACGAATTTGGGAGCCCCCATGTTAGGTGCATGTATGTTTAGGATTGTAATGTCCTCCTGTTGGAGTGTGCCCTTAATCAATATAAAGTGACCTTCCTTATCTTTTTTGACTAACGTTGGACTAAAGTCTACCTTGTCCGATATTAGGATAGCAACCCCTGCTTGTTTTTTAGGCCCATTTGCTTGAAACACCGTCTTCCAACCTTTCACCCTAAGATAATGTCTATCCTTTGTAGACAACAAATTATAGGATCCTGCTTTTTAACCCAGTCTGCAAACCTATGTCTTTTTGTTGGGGCATTGAGGCCGTTGATATTAAGAGATATTATTGAAAGGTGTGTATTTATGTTTGCCTTTTTTTTGGTGGTTCCAGTTCAAAAATATGGAACGCTTCACGAATCTGCGTGTCATCCTTGCGCAGGGGCCATGCTAATCTTCTCTGTATCGTTCCTTTTTTAGTATATGTGATGCCGAAGTGAGCACCAGACATGGGTCTTAAACGTCATGGGAATCATCTGTGGATGGGTAGCCAGGTGCTGGGTCCACCACCAGCACTGGGAGAGCAGCGTCTCCTGTTGCTTGGCAGCCTCTCAGGCCCTCCTCTTCCGCAGGCCTGTGCTCCACAGACTTGAATAGGTGCCTAGGCTTCTCAGCCGCTGCATTCCTTCTGAAGAGCACCCATGCTCAGCGATTGCAGACCTGGAATCAGAGTATCAAAGTGAGGGTCAGGTTCAGAGTTTGTCTTCATATTTTCCCCTGAGGTGCTTGCAATACCTGGGTGTCTTTAAAAAAAAACAACTGCAACAAACTTTGTTCATCAGGTGATGACCTCCTGAGGAACTCAGAAATCTCTTGGAGTCCATACGGGCCTCTGTTAGTAAGTAAGCTTCTTAGCGTAAATGCTCAGTCCATAGCCCGCTCCCCCTTCTCCCAGCCTAAGAGCACTGCAGGGCAGAAACCACACTGAATTCTTCTGCTGGTCTCAGCCCAAGCTGTGTATCTGATGGGCAGTAATGTTGTTACTATGGGGACACACTGAGAATCCTGCACTTGGGTTGTGTCATCTGACCCTTTCCAAGTCGTCATTGAATAGGGGCATCTCCATCTTTACAGAGGAAAACTAACTCAAATGCTAAGGGAAAGTGGGGTTTGAGCCCAGATCTGTTTTTACGTCCTGGAGTGGGACCCTATAAACATTGTTGTCTGTCCATATTGTCAGCCTTGCAGGTTGTAGTGAATGGTAGAAATATATGTGACCTGTTGTGTGAGAACCACTTGCTAGGGTGTTATTATCAAACCCCCCCCCCCCCAGGCACTTTTGAGTTGTGTTCCCTGTGTCACTTGTCACTGCATTTGGGAAGACATTTCTGGAGCACAGTCACACATTTAGGTTTGCTACTTTACCTGGGTAATACGAGACATATGACATTCCTTTAAAAAAAAAAAAAAAGAAGTATTAAGCCTGTCCCCTCCCAGCAAGGAGGAGAGCAGCCCCTTCCTACTTTGACAGTGAGCTTTTAAAGGCAAAACACACATTCCTTTACAATGACCTGCCCCTTACTCTTCATCCACCACCACCCCCCCCCCCCTTTTGCAAGAGCAAGCAAGCAAGCAAGCATGGTTTACAAAGGCAGAATTTGGGCAGATGGAGCTCTGGGTTAGGGCGAGACCAAACAGCAGGTGAAGCTCTCGTGGAGAACAGGCCACCTGGCCTCACTCCTTATTGATGCCTAGATTCTGTTTCTCTGGGTGCCGGTTCTTGTCGTCTTTGTCCACAAAGACCCGCCTCCCCCAAGATCCCGTGTGCGTTTCAACGCTCTTGGGTGCCCCAATTTACTACACATCACTGCACTGTATTGATTTTATTTGCAGTTGATTTCTTGCTTTTCTTCTCGCGACCTTCAGCTGTTTTCCTGTGTGTCTGTTGGCTTTAAAGGCAGGAACCATGGCTGCTTTTTTTTTTTCTTCTTCTTTTCTTCTTCTCCACTCAACATAGAGTTCTGTAAATAGTGCACAGATGACCAATAAATGCTTTTGACTCCTTGAGCCCAATAGTTGCTTTCCTTTGCTGGACTGACAGCTAGCCTGGTTCTTGAATCCTTTATTTATTAGCTGAGATTTCTACAGCACCTTTCCTCTGAGAAGATCAATATCAGTGAAGTTCATGTGTGCCTCTGGAAAGTGATTTTCCCTAAGCAGACCAAGGTCCTGAGGGAAGAGCATTGTGAGAGTGAATGAGGTGGGGCTGGGATTACGAAGCTGACCCCCGTCGCCTGTCTCCTGGGCCGCTATGCATCGATGGGCTCGGGTTTGTTTTCAGGGCTGCAGGGATGCAAAGGGCTAAGGGTCCATGCCAGGGCTAGATGTTCTTCTCCAGCTGCAAGTTTCTTTGAAGTAGAGACAATACTTGCCTCTGTTGCCCAGAAAAGGGTGGTTCTAGGTTGTTGGGGAGGTGGCAAGTAGAAGCTGCGCTGGCTGAAGGTAGGTCCTGTGGCAGAGCCCAGCCGGCCCTCTAGGCGCCTCGAGGTGCAGGCAGCCTGGACTCTGCGCTCAGTCGGATGCTCTTCTCTCTCAAGCCGTGTCAACCCACTGGCTCTGGGAGGTGGCATCCGAGTGTGCGAACACAGGGTGGTGTGTACTCTGCCAGTTTACCCAGCCAGGGAGGGAACGTTCTAGATTTACAACTTAAGGGCCAGGTTTATGTTAATTGTCTCACATCTGTTAAATTGCTTTTCCCTGGAGCTGGGTGTATTGTCCCAGGATCGATGTTCCACGGAATCTCGAGTAACTGACCAAAATACGGGGAAAGCCATGTCTGGCTCGTTTGCAAACTCCAGGAGAATCCTCCGTATCACCTGGACATGTTGGACTGCCTCTTAGGGTGAGCTTGAGAGTAGAGGCTGGGATTGCTAAAACATCATAGTAAAGTAAATCTACTACTGTGACGACTGGCATGTGCCCTCAGCCAGACAGCCTGCTGCACCCTTGTCCACCCATGCAACTGGAAATATATGTAGTGTGCTGGTCTTCTGTGGAGTGCTAAGCCATCTCTCCAGCCCCATTTTCTTTTCTTTTTAATGAGTTACCTGTTAGATGGAGTTCTAGAAGAATGTGATAGGAGTCCTCACCCTTTGTGGAGAGAGATGTGCAGCTCATAAGGAGACACACAGATCACTCTGGGAGGGCAGTGCTATAGTGTCTAAGGAACAGAGGCTGATGGGGACCGAGGAGGCACAGCCTGGCTTACAGGACGGCAGAGCTCAGACAGACAGACAAGGTGGGTGGAAAGTGCCCTGCTCAGAGAGAACAGCATGGGCCTGCTGGGAAAAGCTGCAGTGTGTAGAGCCTAGAACAGGAGGGAGAAGAGCTGGTGGGGAAGTTGGGGGCTTAGCTTTTGCAAAGAACTTTTATTCTTATTCTGAACATAGTGGGAAGGACTTGGAGGGTTTTTAGCAAAGGAGTTACAAGATCTGATTCATGGTTTTAGAAGCTCCCCCTGGGAAAGTATGCAAAGACTGGAGAATACATAGACAGCAGCGTGGTTGCTTGGCTGCTGGGGAAAGTAACAGAATGCGATAAGAAACTTCTTTATGCTAAATGTTATTTCATATGATTTGAAGTTTGTCATATTCACGTAGTCCATTATTGTATTCAAAGATGAATTAACAAGTATATCTTGGACCAGTTATCCTAAAAATTAACCCATAAGCCCCCACGTCCTTCTAAGTGCTGTGCCAGGAAAGGCATGTTAGGCAAAGCAGGACACTGGCAAGCACAGTTGGGTCCCTCCCCTGTTCCAGTGTTGTTATTGGAGCTTGTGGGCTCACTTCTACCACAGGAAAGGAGGACACCCTGCAGGGCTCATGAACACGAGGTGAGGCCGGTGTGGGGACTGCGGGAAAGAGCACAAACAGGAGTGAGACTCGGGATAAGGAGGTTCGTTAAAATGCTTCCCTTCCAAGCATCATGAGGACCGGAGTTTAATCCCCAGCACCCACATAAAAATGTTAAGCGTGATGGTGCATGCTTGTGATCCAGTGCTGGGGAGACAGCCTGGTTTCCTGGAGCTTGGGGGCCAATGAGAGAGACCCTGTCTTAAAGGGGAGGGGTGGTATTTCTGAGAATGGCATCCAAGGTTATGTGTTCAGGCCTCCACAGAAACTGCACCACGTGTATGTGTGCACATGCACACATATATGTATATCACACGTGTATGCAAAAAGAAAGAAAATCAAAGGTCTAGGATTGATCAACAGCTGGGTGGGAATTTTCCTATTTTCTAGGCAGGCAGATTAGGAAATAAGCTAATGTAGGAGTCAGTATTAAGGTTCTGTCCTGACTACATCACAATGGAGGTGTTGGTAGAGTTTGCAGTTTAAATTGGAAGACGTCATGGATGGGAATCGGACCTAAGGGAGCACCCTCATGGGGACTGAGAGCCTTTGCTGGACGAGACTTAGTTAAAGGATGTGTATTGGTTATTTTTTTTGTTGCTTGGCCATCCAGAGCCAGAAGCAGCTTATGGAAGGAAAAGGTTTATTTTGGCTTGCAGATTTGAGGAGAGGTTTCATCCCGCTGTCAAGGACGTGTCGACTGCAGAGCAGCACAGGGCTGGGCTGTAACGCCTCGTGCCCTGCCCCCTCGACACTTCCTCCAGCAAGCCTTCACCTCCCAAAGGTTCCGAACTTTCCCAAACAGTGTCACCAACTGGGATCAGACGTTCAAACACATGAGGCTATGGAGGTCATTGTACATGCCGATCACCACAAGGGGCGTGTTGCAGTCCGGTTTGCATTGCTGGTAGACATCACCCAACCAAGAGCAGCTTCTGGGAAAAAGAGCTTTGTTTTGGCTTACAGGCTCGAGGGGAAGCTCCACGACGGCAGGGGAAAACGATGGCATGAGCAGAGGGTGGACATCACCCCCTGGCCACATAAGGTGGACCACAGCAACAGGAGGGTGTGCCAAACACTGGCATGGGGAAACTGGCTGTAAAGCCCATAAGCCCACCCCCAACAATACACTCCCTCCAGGAGGCGTTAATTCCCAAATCTCCATCAGCTGGGAACCTAGCATTCAGAACACCTAAGTTTATGGGGGACACCTGAATCAAACCACCACAGGGTTGCAGGAGACTCGGGCGTTGTGGAAACAGTGAAGGGGTCAAGGAGCAGCAGCTGGTCAAGCGTGAGCAAAGTCACCGGGACGGCACTGCAAGCGTGGATGAGGCTCTGAGAGGTGGCCTCTTAAGCCCTTGTCCCTGAGGTTGAGAGAACAATAGTGTCTTCAGAAGTAACTCTTGATCGCTCATTCACTCAGCCATGAGATTGTGAGAGAGGCTAGCACAGTCCTGGACATGGGATGAAACAGGGGAGTCACAGCATTGATTTCACACAATCTGACCCAACAAGTTAAATGAAAAGTTCGAGAAATGGCCCTAAAATTACATTTATGATTGTAATTGAAGAAGTCCAGATGCTAGGAAACATGTTATGAGGGTCTAGTCGTCTTCCAGAGGGAAAAACAAGTCTGAGCTGGTCTGTCTAGAACAGTGTGTGAGAGGCCGCAGTGCTGCCCTGCTCTGGAGGTGGCCTGTTTAGTACAGCATGGAAGCCACCAGAGTTTCTCCTCATACCCATAGTGATCCCAGAGAGGATTTGCCTGACCACTCTCTCAGCTGAAGAAGGGCTTGAGGTGAGGATTGGCCAGAAGGGGTTGGTGATTTCTAGGTGATGGCAAAGGAATGGAAAGAAGAAAATGCATGTACTTGGTTGTGGAAATAGGACTGACTGAGAAGAGTAAGGAACATGGCAGTGATGACACAGGCTCCTTAGTGAGCTGCTGTCTGCTGGTAGCCCTATTCTCTGAGGATGGGAACTTGAGAAGAGATGTTCCATTTCAGGCGTCTTGACACTCTGAGATAGCCAGAACACCAGGCGGAGATTGAGCCCGGAGGCCTAGAGCCTCCAGAGACAGGTCTGGGCTGAGAGGTAACTTCAGTGCTGTTGGCATACTTAGTTAGAATGTAGGCTGAGACAGGAGAACCCAGCACCTGAGTTCAAAGACAGTAGAGGGGTTGCTGCTAGAGGACTGGAAGGAAAGCAAGGTGCGCAGGTTTCTGGAGCCCACCGAGGCCCTCGGTGGCATGCATGCGTATGTGAGAGCTACCAGCCGTTGGGTTAGTCAGGTCCAGCCACTTGGTGATAGCCTCAAGTCTGAGCCCTTCGCCACTCCCCACCCTGGAGTAACATGGGCTTGGGCTATGAAGGAGGCTCCTTACACACAGGAAGTTTGTAGTATTGAACCACCCTGTTGTCGATTGAGTTACAGGAAGGGTGACTAGAGTCCTTTGTTTGTTTTCAGATTTGAGCTTCTGTCAGTAGCAAAAACAGTCTTGATTCTAAGTCTTGTCCCCTCCAAGGGAGGTGTTTAAGTAAATAACTTTATACATGAAGAACCAGGAAGCCAGCATCTGCCCCTGCTTACATTTATAGTGGACAGAGAAAGGCTAAAGAGATGGCTCAGCAGTTGGAGGTGCTTGCTTGCAAAGCCTCCTGACCCAGGTTCATTTCCCCAGTACCCACATAAAGTCACATGCACAAAGTCGTGCATGTGTCCGGAGTGCATTTTTAGAGTTAAGAGGCACTGGCACAGCCATTATCTCCCTCCCTCAAATATATTTTTCTTTTGGGGTAGGATTTTACTCTAGCCCAGGCTGGCCTGAAATTCACTATATAGTCTCAGGGCAGCCTCGAGTGCACAGTGATCCTCCTACCCCTGCTCCCTGAGTGCTGGGATTAAAGACATGCGCCTCCATGCCCTGCTCAAATAAATTTTTCAGAGAGTGGGCAGAAGATGTTGGACTTGTGACTTTGAAGGGCAGATTTTGTGGAAGTAGAGGAAGTTTTGTGTGTACTTTTACACACTTCACAATGACCTTTTTGAGGTTCTGGGAAAACAAGCCCTGTAAAGACACGTGACTTTAAAGGAAACACACAGAACACGTACGTGTGATGCTGGGTGGCATGGGTGAAACTTTGCTAAATGGCCTCAGCCCAGTCCTTTTGCCCCTGTGTCTTCTCCACTCCAGCCTGGCGTCCTGGAAACAGGCACGACACTCTTGCACATTGTCTGTGAGCTGCTCTCTGCCACACTTGGAAAATTTCCACGGTCCCTTCAAGGTGTCCCTTAACCCTTGAACTTCCTGTGCCCCTGGGCCAGTCTTCATGTATTTACGTGAAGGGTCTCTGTATTTTGCATCTCTTCAGCAGTCACCTACCATGCCTGGCAGACGCTCCATGAAGACAGCTGTGCGTGGAGGGAACGCGTGCAGTGTGCTCTAGACAGAATCCCCTTCCTTGTGTCAGCGGTGCGCGTGGACTTGGGTCAGAAGTGGGCAGCCTGGTTTTGCCTGCATGGAGAGAGGGATACCGTCACTACAAAGAGGCATCCCAGGCTGGAGAGATGCTCAGTGGTTAAGGCACTGGCCTGCAAAGCCTAAGGTCCCAGGTTCAATTCTCCAGATCCCACATAAGCCAGATGCACGTGGTGGCACATGTAGTACCTAGAAGCCCTGGTGCACCCATATTCCCCCCCATCCCATCTGTCTCTAATAAATAAAAATAAATCTTTTTTAAAAAAGAGGCATCCCAGAAGTGGCTTGGAAGGGTTTGTTGGACACACTGCTGTGAGACCGTTGTAGCTGGAATCCAAGAACGGTATTTATGTGCACTGTGCACAGTCTTGGGTCATCCTGACTGGTAACCCCAGGGCCACCTGTGAAGGGGCTTATCCTACAGCTGGAGTGGGGCCAAGTGCCATGTGTGTGTTCATGCCGAGGAAAGCCTCTCCTCCCCTCCCCTTCCCTCCCCTCCTCTCCTCTCCTCTCCCCTCCTGGTAATGGCTGGCCAGGGAACAGGTGCTTGGGGAGCCACGTTGACAGGAGCCTGGCAGCTGAGCTCCCCCATAGGTGTGATGGGGTCGCCTTTCCCCTCCCCTGCACTGTAGCTCTGGGTCTGGTTTGTAGGAGAGAACGAATGCCACACTTACCAGTGGCTGCTGAAAGTTAGGCAGGGTCACCCAGAAGCAAAACCTCTTGCCAGCCCGGCACCACTGTCTTGAGACCACAGATGCCACAGTGTGGGGACGTGTTGCGGTCAGCTCCACGTCGCCAAACACCCCACCGAAAGCAGCTTCCAGGAGGAAAGGGTTATAAATTCTAGGGGAACACCATCAGTGGCTGAAGAAGCTGGCTGCCTTCCATAGATTTAAGCAAAGAGACATCACCAAGCAGCCAGCACCTCAAAACTGCCTCTGTACACCTCAGGGCTGGACTCAGGATCTGCCCCCAGTGACACGCCCCTGTGGCAGGGTCTAGATGCCTGCTAGGGGCTCAGGCAGGAAGTTGAGTCACAAATGCCTGAATCTGGGCTGCAGAGATGTAGTTGCCTGGGAAGCCTGAGAACTCATGCTCAAATCTCCAGATCCCACGTAAGCCAGATGCCCAGTGATGCAAGCCTGCAGTGTTGCACATGGGCAAAAGGGGGCACATGAATTTGGAGTTTGTTTGCAGTGGCTTGAGGCCCTGGAATGCCCATTCTCAATCTTTTCCCCTCTCTCTGCCTCTTTTTCATTCTCTCAAATAAATAAAAACAATTTTTTTAATGCCTGAATCTATGGTGCCAAATATTCAAACTGCCACAGGAGGGGTTACCCAAAAGGCCAGGAGTGTGGCTATTTTTTAGGAATTTAGCCCAAGAAACTGCTCAGCTTCCAGGAATATCGTACAGAAGCTAGGCCTGGAGGAGAATGGAGAGTAGACATGCTCCGTGCCCAAAACACCTGAGCGCCCCCCCCCCCAATGAAGTGCGTCCTGGAGATCCCTCAGTGTATGTTGGGCTGCAGTCTGCCCTGGGCGCTGTGTTGGTGGGTGTGGCGTAAGCCGAGGGCTGTTACTGGTGCCAGTGTAAGTGGTTAACGCTTTCCAACCAGCACATGTTCTTACAAATGAGCCAGGAGGTCAGTGAACTGTCCTGAGCCTTCAGAAACTGGTATATTGCTGGAAAATGTGACTTTTTCACAATGAGCCTGCCTGGTCATGTCAGAAAAGAGGACAGACATACTTGTTCATTCCCTCCCTCTCTCTCTCTCTCTCTCTCTCTCTCTCTCTGACAAGGTCTTGTATATCCCATGCTGGCCTTGAACTCACTGTGTTGCTGAGGAAAACCTTGAACTCCTGGTCCTCCTACCTCTACTTCTTGAGTGCAGGAATTAAAAGCTGGGCACCGTGCATAGTTTATGTGACGCGAGGCTCTTGCGTGGTGGGCAAGCACTCTCCCAACTGTGCTAACCCTCTACCTGTTATTAAAGGGGACTTTGATGCCAAGTGTGCACCTATCCACGTTGCCATGCAGAGGTGGCACGTGAGGACGTGTGAGGAGTTGGGTCTGGGGCCTGCTGGCTGGTGCTCACGTGTGTCTGTAAGCAGTCGTCCATCTGACCTCGGAACAGACAGACGGGACTGGGCCTGGCCTTCACGCTGCGCCCAGCAGACACATCTGTGCGGGCAGAGCTCTTGCTGTCGCTTCACGCTGCACACCAACAGAGCTTTGTACAGCACCCCAGTCCCCAAGGCTTGTCAGTATTTTTAGGTTCTGCTTGAACCTTTGCAATTTGAAATTCAAATGAGCAAGGAAGTGTAAAACATCTCTTCAAGTGAGGTAGAAACACACAGCAGCTGGCTAAGGCCTGCCGTGGCCGTGGCTCTAAAGTAAGGTGCGGCGCAGGGACCTGAGGCACGCACGGGGGTCATGAATTCCTACCCGGGTGTCCAGAGCTGACTAGCTGCCAGCTTTCAGTGGCGCTTGTCACTCCACGCACTGTCTCTGCCGGGTGTGTGTGAAATAAAATGTGAAGGATCAAACACGAGGGTAGATTTTGGCATCTCCTTTTTTATTTGTTTTTCAGAGTTAGGGTCTCAGCCTGGCCTCGAACTCATGACAATCCTCCTACCTCTGCCTCCTGAGTGCTGGGATTAAAGGTGCGTGCCACCACACCCAGCCCTGGCCTCACCCTTCTTGTTATCCTTAGAAAGCTGTCCTAGCCCCCAGCTTTTCTCCATTCCCCACACGATAGCCGTTCCCTGTGGCCAGTGGAAGGGACGGTGAAGGGCAAGGGCCCTGGTAGGTAGTTGTCCTCTTCTGCCACCCCAGTGCCCTGTGTGCCTGTTCTCCTGCTCACAGGCCTGTCGAAGGCACTAGGTTGGGTGATGCTGCCTGCTGTGGGGGAGGGCGCTCAGCAAAGGACCAAGGGTTACATCGTTTTGGCCTCGTGTTTGCATTTGTTCAGAATTTGTTGCCAGGTATGGTGATTCAGTCTCAAAATAACCCTTTTGTGAGCCGAGGTGAGCTTTTGCTCTGTGTGTGATACCTTAGTGAACTGACTGGGTGAATTCCACACCTTAGCTATAGAAGCTGCAGGGTGAGGGGAGAAGCTTGGTTCCTAGCAAATGAGTATTCTCAGAAGCCCGTGTCAGCCACTGTATGTCTCGAAGAATGCTTCCCATGGCATTTGCGTTGGGCATGTTCACGTTTGAGGTGCACATCTGGATAGGGCCATTTGCTGAATGCCTGCATTAGGAGAGCCACGTCCAGACATGGGAGTTTAGTATCTCTGAGTGGGTTCTCTTCCCAAGAGAGCCCCCATACTGCCCCTGTGCTCAAGGCTAGTCACCTGAAAAGCCCTTTGCCTTTACCACTCACACAGGCTTCTTTCAGGCCTGGGCTTCCTCTGTGGGGAGCACCAGGGTCTCTGACACACAGCGCCGAGTCAGGGCAGCTACTATTTTCCTTTCTCTTACTGTCACAACCACAGCTTGGGCAGGCCCTGGCATGATGGGCTGCCAGTATACATCTGCTGTGTCTGTCTCCCCTCTTCCTGTCCTGTGCCCTGTCCTGATGCTACCTGCTCATCCTTATGAGCAGCGCCCGTTTGTTTTCACCTTTCAGAAAACAAGGCCAGGTCGCACACTGCGCCTGCGGGTGCATAGATCGTGGGTCCTGAATGAAGACTTCCTGGCTGACAAAGCACTCTTGGGTGGGTAGGGAGCACTTTGGAGAGCTGCGAAGGATGTCACTCTCCATCTCAGAGCTGACCATCTCCTAGCTGACACAAAGCAGGCTAAGCCAGGGGCAGGAGAGCGCACAGACTGCACTGGAGCGCTTCTGTCCAAGTCTGTAGGGACAGTACTATGCCAGGACTTGGTGACCAAAATATCTGCAGACATATTCTGATGCCATCTTCCTGGTGCCCCATACTGGCAGCAGACTCTCCCTTCCTGGGTGGCATTGCCTCCTGAAAGGTGATCCCACTTGTTAGATGGAGGATGCACACTTAGGCCGTGCACGTGTGCATGCTTCTGCTGTAAAATCCTTTAGGAGAGACAACTGGTATCCAATATCTTCAAGTAATGAACTTATCAGTAACTATAACACACAAGCTCATTAATCTTAACTTTGCTTTTGGACCAAGTGGGAGCTTAGCTTCTCAAGAGACAAAAATTTCATCTCTGTTCTTTTCCTCAAATCCAGTCCCAATTTAGATTCAAACATGTTGCCTGCTCTCCCTGGAAAGCAGTTAATAATGTGTTCTCAGTGAATGGTCTGGGCTGCACCCCTGCACTCCCCACACTGGGTACATGTGTCCTAATATATACCTGACTCGCACTTCCAAGTAGGAGGAGTGTCATCTGTACCCTGAGGTCATTTAAGACAACCTCACCACTCCTCCTCCTCATGCCCTTCCCTCAGCCTGAATCTGAAATGAATCCCAAGCCTTGTAAGGTTGCTGAAACTCTTCTCCAGTCTGGCCTGCTGGTTCCTGTCAGTTTCTGCTCTTCTAAAATCACAGCCTCAGTATCTCTGAAGAGAATGGAGGCTAGATGGTGCTCACCTATTTTCTGCTCCTGGACCCAAGCTTAAAAAAAAGCAGTGTGGGGAGGAACGCTGTTGGCCTGGGCCAGAGGGAACCAAGAGCAAGTTAGAAACCCACTGGATTCACTTGGTGGCCTGCTCTTGTGGCCCTGGCCTGATCCACAGGCCTGGAGGTGTGGCTAGACAGGGAGGAGGAAGAGCCAGCTTGGACTGGGGTCTTCCTGCTGGGCTTTTGTGCCCCCACCTCCCCCCCCAGAAGAGGGCCACATAACCACTCTGCCTTCATGGAAATTGCCTTGAGAGCTGGAGGAAAACAGGCCATGTCCCCACGTGTGTCCCCTGTATTGTGAGAGCTGCTGCTCTGACCCCCCCCCCCCCAGCTCTGCATCACTGCTGTCAGCCGCTGCTGTTCACCTCTCCTCCCTCCCTTGACTCTCTCGCCCGGCTCACGTCTGCTTCCCATGCCGGCTGTGGACCTGCAGCCTGCTCCGTGGCTTGGAGGGCAGTCCTGAAGGGCCCCAGCCTGCATCCTGCCTGGGGTGGAGGTCAGAGCAGCAGGTTTCCTGCACATGTCAGCCAGCACTTCCCCCGTCCCCATGTGTGTGCCTCACCTTGTCCGTTTTCCTCCGAGAGCTGCGCTTGATCCCCACCCGCACACTGGCTCTCACACTGGCTGTGCGAGGTGGAGTGCTTTCAGCTCTGCTGCTAGGAATGGAGGGTGGGGGGGGGGTCCTGTGGTGGGTTTGCAGTGGGCACTGGTCACCTTGGGGTCCTACCTTAGAGAGCCTCAGATCCCAAGAGCGAGCGTGTGGGGTGGGGATGCTGTAGTGAACTGTGCCGCGTGAGGCCCCTGACGGTCTGTGCTTCCGCCCGCAGGGTTCGTGTTCTGCATGCTGCACCGCCTCCCCGAGCAGCACGACTGCACCTTCGACCACATGGGCCGCGGCCGCGAGGAGGCCATCATGAAGATGGTGAAGCTGGACCGGAAGGTGGGGCGCTCCTGCCAGCGCATCGGGGAGGGGTGCTCCTGAAGGCCAGGCACGGCCACCACATGACGCTGTTCTTAGTTCACTAATGTTAGCCTTATTTAGGACAGAGTCAGCCAGACACCTTGTACTGGGCACGCGTCAGACTACAGCCAGCCGTTTCCTTTCCTTGGCCAGCCATCCTGGTACTGTAGCTTAGGGATTGATGGTGGTTGGAATTGATTTCTGGCTGGTTACTAAGGTGCCTGCTAGCCATTGTATAAAATTAAAACATGAAGAATATTTTTTTTGAGCATGGCTAGTGGATTTAAAACAACACATACCTGTCAGTGCTGGAGTCAAACATTTACAAAGCCTTAAGTGGAAAGGGTCCCAGGTGGAGATGGAGGCGCTCGAGGAGCAGCAGCTGAGGTTGACGTCCCCACGACGCACACGGCTTTGCCAGAACCTGGCTCATGTTCGGCCTTTCGCTTCTTCACCGACCCGCAGTCCCAGTAGCCAGGACCTGATGGCCACGCGTGCCTTGGCCACAGGAGCCTGCTGAGACTGGCCGTGCAGCTGAGCTGGGGTGCCTTCACTTTCCAGAGCTGGAATGGGGGTGGGGGCAGATTCTGAGGAAGACTTTACCTGGCTTGTTATGAGAACTCACCACACAGCGTGGACCGGCCTCCCTGAGCGTTAGCGCCGCGCTTCTGCTCGGACGGACGCGCACGACCCCTTTCTACACAGGGTCCGTGGTCCTGACCCACCGGCTCGGGCTGCTGTGGGCCGAGGGCAGGGGTCTGGCCTGTGGCAGACCTGCATCTGGGGTGAGGGTCTGCACACAGGCCTCTGTGGCCAGATTTCTATATTGGGAGTTTTTTAAAGGACATTTAACAGCCACCAGGAATCGGCACGCTGGGGAGCAAATGGGAAAGCAGCCTCTGCGGCCACCACTCATTTCTATGCAGCCCAGAGTCTGAGGACAAGTGGCCTGTGTGCACAGCAGGCAGGCAGGGTGAGGAAGGGCAGGCGTCCGGCAGTGAGCCCCCCCCCACCCCCTCCCCCGGGTGGCTCTGGGGAATGAAGGCTGGATCCTGGCCACCGCCAGCTCTGGCATGGGGCAGCTGACGGCGGAGGGCTGGGAGGCCGTCTCTCGATTTGCGTCTCTCCAAGCGCAGGGCAGCGTGCAGTGGCTCAGGCCAGGCGGGCAGCAGATGCCATTGCCCTTACTAGGAAGCCCGTAGCGGTCATGTGGGCCGGGCTGGCTTGACTTGGGATTCCTTGGAAGCCTGGGTCAGGTGGAGAGGCCTGTGCCCATCTGGTCCAGGCCTGCGAGTCGGTGTGGGCTGACCGCACCTGGCTACCGTTGGAGCGGGTTCACTCGCAACTTCCTCTGTATATGACAACCAGCTCAACTCTGGCCACAGACAGACTTAACATGGAGCACCTGCAGCTACACATGTTTTTAGATCCAAAATAATGAAGAGGAAATCATGTTCTTCCCAGCCTCCCCCCAGCCCCCCCCCCCCAGCCCCAATCAGAGCAGAATCCGCTGCCGAATCTCCAGCCTTAATTCTTGCTTCAGGACCCAGATCCGTGTCTCCCTCTAGGGCAGCCCAGGGCGCAGGGGCCGGGTCTGCCCAGCGTTTACCACTGTTGTCAAGCCACGACCCTCTGGCCTCACCATGACCACTCTCAGTGAGGCGCCCACCAAGCTCCCATCCCCAAGAGGCCATGCACGCCCTTATTGGCCCCCAGACCCCAGTAGCCGCTGCTCAGAAGTGGCGCTGAGAAAGGGTGCGTTGGGCTGCAGCGCCCAGGAGAGAGGCTGTGCTCACTTCTGCCAGCAGAGCTGGGCAGTGGGGAAGGGCTTGTCCCCTGCAGTGTCTGTTCTGTGGAGTTTGTTAAGTGTAAGGAAAGTTAAATTCTTGTATCTTTACAGAGAAAAATCTTATTTAACCCTTTTGTGTTCTAGATTGACTTACACACATAGCCTAGAGCTCAGTTTTAGTTTTAACATTGTGAAAATATTAAGAGAATCTTGTAACTTTATTCTTTTTTTCTCCTGCTGAAAAAAAAATTAAACCAATTGTATGAACATTTGGATCTCTGTTTCAACTTTCTCCTAAATGCCTTGGCTGCTTAGAACAGGAGCTCCTGTCTCCCTAGCTGGTGGCTCTGCAGAGCCAGCCCTCTGCACTGCGTGCCTGTCCCGCCTCCACAGCTGCCTCCCTGGGGCCTGTCTGGCAGTTCGGCCTTGGCAGGTCCCAGGCCTGGTACTGGTGTCGTCGTGTGGGGCTCGTCGCACTCCTCCAGGGAGGTGGGAAGATACCAGCTCCAGCCCTGAGGGCCGCTTGGTTGTGGTTGGGTTGAGTGCCTGAGCCCTGGGAGACCTTAGGTCTGCAACCACGCAGGACCCCAGGTGGGACACTGAAGGCGCCTAGCAGAAGTGGGGGTGCCGTGTGCACGCGGCCCTGGTGCACACGTCCCGCTTGTCACAGTGGAAGTGAAACAGTGGAAGTGAAACGGGGGGGGGGGGGGCTAGAGGAGTGGTCTCACCCGTGACCCTGCAGTTGTCCGAGAACCGCTCTGAAGAGTCAGAGTGCTTAGTGCAGAAACAAGCTAGGACATAGGGACAAACACTGTCCCCAACTGACTCCACCCAGAGGGCTTGGGGTGGGGGGCCTTCTCAGATCCTGAGATGTATACAGTCTTCAAAATAGGCATCTTGTAAAAGCCCACCACAAATACCGAGAAGGGAGGAGGCACCGCTGGTGCTGCTCTGGGCGGTCCTCAGTGCCAGGGCAGAGGTGCAGCTGCAGGGAGTCCCCTGGCAGACAGCTGTGCAGGGCGGGTTGGAGGTCCCTGGTGGGCGGGGAGGGGAGGAGGGCAGCAAGCCAGCCTCCTGCGGCTCGAAAAGACACTGCATCTCACTCCTTGGTCAGTCTGGGCCCAGGAGCCAGGGACAGAATTTTACTCTGGTACATTACCATTTCAAACTCCCTCCCCGCCCCAGTGGTTGACGGGAAATTTACTCCTTTCCCTGTAAATCTGGCACGGAGGGAAAAAAAAAAAAAGGTGCCAATCAGGTGTCAGAGTGACTGGGTGTTGGAGCACAGAGACCATGTGCATAGTACTTCCTGGCTGCCCTGATCCAGGTGTGCTGGTAAAGTGCCTTGTGATGTACCTGCCACCACCTCTTCTGAGGTGGCTTAAGTCAGGCCCTGGAAGACTTGGCCTCCCATCTCCAGAGGTAGGCTGGTCATGGGGGCGAGACAGTGCTTGAATTGGCCAGAGCCACAATCCAGTGGGTGGCAGCTTCTTGAAGTGGATAGGCGTGGCATCAAAGGGCAGGTATGAGCCTGCTCAGAGAGGATTTCTGCTGTGGTCAGAAGTGTTCGGCAGAGCCGTTTGGGTGATCACCGCAGCTTTGGCAGGAACGGACAGCCCCGGAGTGCCTGACATGAGTCTTATCACAAGGACCTTGTCACAGTGCCCACACTGAGCAGGTTTCTCTATTGAGGGGGTGGGGTGGGGGAGTTCAGAATGGCCATGCCAGGGCCTTTAACCATTGCAAATGAGCTCCAGATGTATGCGCCATCTTGTGTATCTGGTACTGGGGAGTCGAATCTGGGTCCTTAGGCTTCACAGGCAAACACCTTAACCACTGAGCCCTCTGCAGCCCTGAGCAACAGTTCTAAACATGTGACTTGCGAGCATGGGAACAGCTGGCCTAAACAGCCATGACACAGTCTTGCTCAGCCATCCCACTGGAAGGATGGGGACCTTCTGCTGCTTATGGGTTGCCAGCCCCCCACACACACACCAGGAAATGTGGGAGTTTCCTAACTGCGCTGCTGCCTCTCTGGAGTTCTGATGTTTGGGTGTTTGTCAGCTTTTAAAAGTGATAGCCTTTGTTGTGAGTTCTATTTGTTCCTCACATTCACCTTTGAATTTATTTTGTTTTTTGAAGTAGGGTCTGTAGCCCCAGCTAACCTGGAATTCTGCGATCCTCTTACCTCTGCCTACTGAGTGTTGGGATTAAAGGTGTGCGTCACCATGTGTGTTTTAAAATGTTATTTGTGTGTGAGAGAGAATGAGATTGGGTGTGTCAGGACCTCTAGACATGGCAAACGAATGCCAGATACATACTTTGTGCACCTGACTTCGTGTGCGTACTGGGGCATCGAACTTGGATCCTTAGGCTTTGCAGGCAAGCACCTTCACTGCTGAGCCATCCTTCCGACTCCCCCCCCCATAGTAATGGCTTTAAAAGAGGAAAGAAGAGGGTTGGGGGAAAGGCTCAGTGGTTATAGGCACCTGCTTCTTAGTGACCTGGCCTTGTGTGGGTGACAGGCCCAGGGCCGACCCCTGACTTCCAGCAGTGTCTGGGGATACGGTACCCGGGCCTTCAGCAGGAGAAAAGACGCTCGTTGTCACGGCTTCCCTTGCAGACCCGGGCTGTACTGTGGTGCGGGGCTCAGCCTGGGCCCCTCCACTCTGCCTTTTGGACATCATTTTCCCTGCCAGACCCTCAGGGGAATCCCCTGACTGACCTGCACCATGAGGGGTGACTTTCCTCAGGGGAGCACTGGCTGGGGTCAGATCTGCCTCTAGGCAGAATCTGTGTGGCTGGTGTGGAGTTGTCGGGTTCCCACAAGCTGCCTCTGCAGACCCCTGTGTGATGGTGATGTCAGACTTCTAGAAAGTGGCACTTTGCCCAGTTGTAGTCACCATGACTTGTGCTCCCACACAGGGCTGAGAAGACCATCTGAGCCCTTGGGTCCCTGTCGGGGTGGAGCCCCAGGGAGGGGCTGCATGGTGGCTCACTGCAGAGAAAGTAACACAGGCACAAGCAGTCACTTTATTTTTACAGCAGAGCCCTCAACGGCACCTTCACACACATGCACCTGGGGCTGCAGTTTCTATCTGCCCCTCAGAAAGGGAGGGAGCCAGGCTACACTCACAAGTACAACGTTGTAAACAAGACACTGGCCTGGGCAGTATTCCGTGAGCTGTGCCCCTCAGGGCCAGCATGCTCCTCACCAAGAGGCCCCGGGAAGTGGGTGGAGATGGCACCCACAAACCTCCCAGGGTGGCGGGGGTGGGGGGCTGGCTAACATCCTCCAGGAAACCCATAGTCCACACAAGTTTGGCACAAGTGTCTTCTGGGCCCAATCCCTTGCCACCCAAGGAGTGGTCACCATCCCCACTCCAAAGGCACAACCCCTAGCCGTTAGTTTGTCCAGTCATTGGGGGTGGAATTGAGGGGACATTAGTCCCAGGGGAGTCTGATGGGAGCTTCTTGGCTTCCTCTGGGCAATGTGGGGTCCTAGGTCACTTCCGGAAGGCTGCCCTGGCTGTGGATTCCTAAGGCCTGCATAGTCCCAGCTCTGGTAGCAACCTGAGGCCTGGCAGAATCTCATGGCCTGAAGCAACTGTCACCATGCCAAGTTCAAGTGGAGGAGGGTGTGGACTAGGACTAAAGCCAGGAATGGAGGCCAGAAGCAGCCGCTGTGGTGGGTAGCCACAGAGGCCTGTGGGGGGTGGGGGTGAGCTGATAAGCACCCTAGTGCTTCTCACATGTGTGTCCTTCCTGTCCCCATCCATAAACCCTAGAGGCTCATGGCTGCTGACACTGGCCCTGTGCAGGCTTCCCAGCCAGGATGGAGCCTCTGCATTGCCACCTCCCAGGTGGGTGGAAGCCACTGCCACTGGTTTTCTGAGGTGACACTGCACCTGTTAAGAGTCCAGTGACAGCCCCTGGGCAGGAGATGGAGGGGCTCTGCCGGGTGGAGGATGGCGGAGACAGGTGCATGATGGGGGCCACCGCCCTGCCTCCGCCTCCCTGCCCAGGGCTATAAATACTCCCTGATGCAAATGTAAATGCTCGAGGCATTTACCATCAATTACAGGTGGGTGATTGTGAGGTCTCTAGTATTATGGTTCTTTAAAAAGAGCAAACTGCTAGCTGATCTAGCAGGGCCTGCCCAGTCTGGCTGTCCTGGAAAAGCAGGGTGGGCTGAGAGTGGGATGTCACAGGGAGCAGCAGGTACTGCGGCTGGTCAGGAGTGACAGCTGAGGGGCCCTGCCCTCCGCTGGGCTGCAGCTAAGCTGGTGGGAGTGGGGCTTGATGAGCTTCCGTCCACTTGTCAAGGATCCTTCTGCACTTGTCAACTAGAGAGAGCAGATTGTCAAGCAGGTGGTGTGGGAGCGTTACTCTCCCCCCCCTCGCGTGCTTGCCCACTGTGCCAGACCCTGTGCGCATCCCTGTTGCAGGACAGGCCCCCACCCTCAGCCTCCCACTCCTGGGCCGCTCAATCTAGCTCCAAGCAGCTCCTCACCCCACCGCTGCTCTTAGCTAACAGCCAGGAACTGTGACCTGCCCAGTGCCAGGACTGTGTGGGTCTCTGCCCCTGCCGAAACACTCCCCTCTCCAGAACCCTCAGCAATGTAAATTCCTGGGGCCACTAATGAGACAGGCTGCCCGCCTGCGGGGTGGGGGGGTGAGGGGAGGGTGAAGGGGCAGGGGCACTGGGCAGGAACAACATGCCAGACCAGTGAAGGCCTTTCTACCCACCGCTGGCATGGTGGCGCCTGGTCACCTTGGCACCTCTCAGAGGTGGTCCTCGCAAGATGGCAGGAGTAACCCAGAAACTCCTGAAGGGCAAATTTAATTCTCTCTTCCTCTGACACTTGTGTTTCCATCCAGAGGAAGGTCAGCTCTGTAGCGGAGACACAGGGCCTCAGAACACATAAAGCTTCGCTTTTATTGGAGATTGCACCCTTTTTCTCCCTAGGCTCTGGAAAGGCTAAGTGATTACAATGTTGTTATCTTCTAGATTAGAAAGAAGGGCATCTGACTGGGTCAGCTCCGTGCACACAGCAGCCTGACAATTGGGGAGATGGCATAACTACTGAGCAATTTTTTGCCCAATTCAAAGCTTTTTTTTTTTTGCCAAGGAATCAGTCTAACACACACATTTCACTCTTGCTGAAAATAATTTCTTTTCCCAACTCTTCTAGGAATAAAACACTTTCAATGTTATTTGCCAGGAATCGACACTTCATTTAATAAGATGTAAAAAGGGACAACTGAAAGAGCAGTTGAGAAGAACCCACACCCATCCTGAGCTTGGCTCTCTCCAAAATCAGAACAAGGGCTGAGATCCTGAAGTGTTCAGTGCCCACCCTGCCCTGCACCCCCAAATGGCCCTCCAGGAACTGCTGTGGGTGACTGAGCACTTCTCCCAAAAACCCCAGTGAAGACACCTTTCTGCTTTCCCGGATCGAGGCCAGCGCAGGCCGCCCCAGCAGCGCTCAAGCCCCACGCTGTCTCTCTCAGATGCCCCTGGTGTGCGCTCACACTGCTGCCCCCCTCCACGCTAGGCCACATGAGGAAGCCACCTCACCTGTCAGACACCTGCCCTGTTCCCCAGGACAGCCTTCCTTTTTTCAATGGCTCCCCAGTTTCCCCAGGGTCTGTCCACACCATGCTGGGCACACAGGACCCAGTCTCTGGCTGTCAGCCCTCACACACACCTCCAGCTCTCAAGCCACTTCCTTTCAGGTCAGGTGGCAGCAGAGTAGAAGTCCTGAGGGCCAGCCATGTCCCCGGCTGCCTGGGGCTCTTCCTGGCCCACTCATCCCTGTCCCCTGGAGGTGTGGCCGATGTGACACCTGACTGCAGTCTCCAGACCCCACTGAGCCTTCAGGAAGAGAAAGCCCATCCGCCGAGGGCAGAGCGTCCGTGGGGTCCTGGCTGGTGGTGGTTGTAGAAGGGAGGCTTCCCAAGGCTGACCTTGGGATCTGGGCCTGCAGGAGGTGACGCTGACTGACGGCTCAGAACGTGCCCCATCTCCCCTCACTTCTGCTGACAGAGGAGCCCTGGACGGCGCCCACATGTCGTGGGCTTAGCTTTGGACGGTGCTCCAGAAGGACCTTCTAGAACAGACAGTGGGGTTGCCAACAGGATCAAGTGGCCAGAGCTTGGCAGGCGAGGCATGTGTGCTGGGTCTGGACGGATGCTCATGGTTTCTTAGCCCCAGAACAGCCATGCACTTGGCTCAGTGTTCTCCGAGAAGCCCCGGCCCCAAGGATGGATGTAGTGCCTATAACCTCAGCACTCAAGAAGCTACGGCAGGAGGATTGCCATGAGTTTTAGGTCAGCCTGGGCTACAAATTGAGATTCTGTTGCAAAAATAAAGGAAAAAAAAAAACACCAAAAACCCAGAAATAAGCCTTCAAGCATTTTCCAAAAGCTACAAACTGCCCTCCACAGGACAGATGTGGCTCCTCTGTGACAGGGACATTCCTTGCAGGGCAGAGCGGACATCAGTTCTCCAAGCTCATTGGGGGCTGGATGCAGACAGAGGCAGCGGCTCCCCATGGTGATGACAACTGCCGCTCACGTTGGGGCCTCGTATTAGGACAGACCCGAGCTGAGCGCTCCTCCTCCTCCCCAGGACCAGCACTGCTGCCCAGGCCTGTGCTCCCAGGAAGACCGCCCTCCCCTCCAGTGCACCGTTTCAAAGAGCCCACTCCAAACTGAGAAAAGGAGACTGCTGGCTGACAAATCTGTCCTTCCCAGACTGCCCCAAACCAGTGTGCCACGTAGAACTGTTAAAGAGGTCAGAGCCCCTCTGAGCGTGTTCAAGGGACATGCGTGTGGCCCTCAGTCTCATCTCGGGAGCTGTGGAGAGGAGCCTTGGTAGACCTGGGTCGCAGCACTGGCAGGGAAGCCACCACAAGTGACACAAGGAGAAACTGAGGTGGGGCCACGGTGGCCACATGACCACCCAGGAGCCTGAGGAGGACAGCTCCTGATCTGCTCCTTGCTGTTCCACGTGGTGCTGAGAGAGACTCGGCTGCCGGGCCCAGGCTGCACGTCCCACGCCCACGGCCAGGCTCCCTCCGATCGTCCAACCAGGCGGGGGTCGGGGGGGGGGGGGCAGCTAGCCAAGAGTACAGGCATGTTGGGAACCTGGTGTGTGCCTACCTTCCACACTTCGAGGTGTCACACTAGCAGGTGGCATGACAGTTTGCTCTTCAGCCTCCCAAGCTGGAAGGCTGGCCCATCTTAGGAGTGACAGGTTAATAATCAGCAATTATTAACTCTTGTCCACAGACTGATCTGCGCACTGTGTGTCTGGCTGAACTTTCTGGAGCTCCTTACCAACCAGGGGCCGTGACGAGTTGCATCTGTGCCTCATTTAGGAGACTCTATTCTACCCCACGTGGAACTGTTCAAAACCAAGGAGGGGAAACTGCCGTATCAGAGGGAGGGGACGGGTGGGACAGGGATGAGCAGCCTGCTGGTGAAGCGATGCCACCTGGGGAACACCTGGATTCAGCAGCTGCAGAAACGCCAAGCTCCACACCGTCCGGGAGCGGGGCAGTGGGCGCCCATGGGGAACTCCAAGCAAGCCTGCGGCCTCCAGGGCCTCCAGACTGCAGAGGCCCAGGGCTCCCCTGTCCAGCCCCCTAGCTCAGCCTGTCTGTGGCTTCCTTCTGTGCCTGGCTCAGAGTAGAGAGGTAGGGCTTGATGGACTCGACGACAGAGGAGCCCCTTTCTTGGCCAGGGAGAACATGATGGCCAGTCTGTCCCTGGAAGACCACCTGATTCGCTCTAGCTGCTGCAGCCAGGTCTGCGCCTCCCAGGGATGGGGGAAGGGCGCGCAGAAGCCTCGGCCTGGGCGGACGCGCTCCTGCTCCATCCAGGTCCACCCAAGCCACACCGTCTCTGCCTCCTTTATTGGTGCTGCCGGTTGGGTGAGCGTGAGGTGGGGCCTGGGCTGGGGGGCAGTGAGCTGCCGCTGGGTGCCCGCAGGGCGTGAGGGTCGAGCTGCTGGCTGGCCGGGTTGGCGTCCACTGTCCCCAATTCCTCACCGCTTTCCTCGGTCTGGATGCTCTGCTGCTCTGGACACTCGAAGTGGACACAGTGGAACACCTGGGAGGAAAGGAGAGGCCTGGTGAGGGGAGTCCTGCTACTCCCCACAGCAGGCAGCACGAGCAGGCACACATAATGCAAGTGGGACGCCCTGAATCCTGTTCGGACGAGGGAAGCCAAGGCCGCGTCTGACAGCGAGAACCTGGACTCCAGCACTTACAGAGCAGGACCACAGGCCCGGGTCAGCGGGGATGCGTGGGGGACCTTGTCAAAACCAGAGTAAAGGCACACTGCCGGGCAGCTGTGCGGGGCGTGAGTGCTGCTCTTCCCTGGCGCCCGTGTAGCTCTGAGCTCCCACCAGTGCCGGGCCCGCTGCCGCACCACCAGCCCCACACTGACTCGGGGCCCTGCAAGCAGTGTGTCCGGCTGACCCCGACTGGCAGGGACAGGCTACATGCCACATGCAAGACAAAACAGACCCCAGAGCTGTGGGACAGTGACGGGCAGTCAGGAACCACAGCTCAGAGGCGAGGGGCGCCAGCCCCCCACAACTGCAAGCTTCCCACTCTTGGGCGCCCATCCCAAGCTTCCTGGAGGGTAGAGGTCGATCAGCTAGGACGGCAGGCGGGCTCCCCAGGGAGCGGGCGGCACTTGAACGAGGGTCCATCTCAGACGCTCGCCACTGGCCTTTTATGAAAAGACCTGGGTGCAGGCCTGAAGCCTGAGGCCCCGTCCATGCCCATCTTGCAAGGCAGGCCAGTCCTTGCTCACTGGCCAGCTGTGCTACCCTGGCACTCGGGTCCCGCTCTCCCCAAGTCAGTCACTGGGCACAGCAGCACCCCAAGCCTGAAGCTGGTGCTGGCCTGAGTCAGTGCTGGGAGTTCTGTGCCCCAGAAGTGTCTGTGAGAGGGAGGAAATTCTTTTACATGAACCTCAAGTTTTTCCAGAATTGTGAAAATGTTTCCAGGGTTCTCTGGCTGAAGCCAGGGGTCAGATTTGAGGTGCTTTATTTATAAGTTAACATCCACTTTCTGGCTAGCACCTATATAGTCCCAGCCTCCCTGAGGGTCTCTTGGGCCCAGGAGTTGGACAGCGGCTTGGGTCACACAATGAGCCTCATCTCACCAGCACCGACATTTCTGACCTCCTCACATGGATACGTGTTTACAAAAACAACTGTGCATTTTACATACATCTCAACTGAAAATATTCAAAAGCTTACACCTTCTCCCAGTGCTCTTTTGAGGGCTATGTAAACAAAGTGCTTCAGGCCACAGCTCTAAGCACTGTGCTCTGTGTCTTGGGGTTTGGGACAGCGCTAAAGAAGGTGAGAGAAGATGGGGACGGGCTGTAAAGCCTTCGCTGAACCTGGCTGCAAGGGCTGTGGCGTAGTATAGTGAAGGTGTGAGCTGTCAACCCGCAGCCTGTGGAAAGCACTAACGACAGACAGGCCCTGCTGGCCCTTGGCCTTCCCTCTCTGGTCCCTGGTCCTGGTGAGCAGCCACTGGACTCTGGCTGTGCCATGGGCACTAAGCAGTGCTGGGTAAGACACATGTGGTGGAGGACAGGTGGGGCACCTAGTATCCTCCTCAAGGAATGGCTGGGCAGAAGATCAGAGGTGGTGAGCCTCCTTGGAGGAGCCCGACAGGAAGGAAGCTGACGGCCCTGAGTCACGGCGCAGGTTCCACAGCAGAAACCGTTCGGCGCGCGGCGCGGCACAGTCCGGTTCCCGAGCAGACAAATGGCAACTGTGGAGCTCTGCCGAGCATGTGAATTCTGTGCCCACCTCCCTGTGTCCCCATTTTGCTATATTCCCATTCCAACTCCTTTATGGACCTCTGTTTCAAATTTCACACTGTGAACTTGACCGTGAAAATGAAATGAGCCCGTGCATCCCCCTGGCTGGCCACTGTCTCAGGGCTTTCCTCGCAAATGAGCTGCCCCTGTCCCTCAGGTGGTGGTGGCCCTGGCCTGGCACGAGCTTCCTGTGGATGCTCACTGTCCCACCCGTGAGGACAGCCGCGCGTGCAGCTCCTTCCCGCTTTCCCGTGCTTGCCCCCAACCCCCCATACACATGTCCGTCTCTGGGCCCATCTGTGGGTGCTCACCTGTCCACAAGGGAGGCATTTTATGGGGCCCACACTACCACCAGGGCTGCCAGCTCTCTCTGGGCAGGTCCACCGAAACCTGCTTTTCTCTGGCAACGCTTACAGTGCCTTGTCTGGCTCGCCGCTTTTAGCTTTGGCAGAGGTGAGGGTCTTAGGGTGGGAACCCTGCATGAGCCTCTTTATGCACAGGCTGCTCTAGGCCCGTGGTGTCCTTGCCCACAGCATTAGCAGAAGCGTCCTGTGATGGAGCAGAAGCCCCACCTCTCTTGCTGGTGAAGGCCTCACTGGGCATGCAAGCCCCCAGCCTGCAAGCGTCCACACACCCACTGTGCTCTGTGCTTGCACACCTCCCCAGAGCCGGGACCACTAACCCTGGACTGCGACATCAGGCCTCCTCCTCCCTGCCCTTCCTCCCACTGTGGTCACAGCACCCAATGGGCTTTCTCCCCATGCTGGGCTTCTCCTCAGGCCTGGGGCTCCGGGCACTCCTGGCAGCGCCCACCCCTGTTGCTCTGACTCCTCTTCCCACTGCTCATCACCAAGGACCCGGACCTCACCGTCCTGCCTCAGAGCACTGCACAGGAATAAATGGATCAACAAAACCGCTCGACTTAAAAGTTGGAAAGCTCTCCCAAGTGTTCCTGCCCATGCTAGGGTGGCACTTGGCAGGTGCTGCCCAGGTCCACTGTCTCCCCCACCACCCCCACGTCTCCTCCTGTCACACAGCTTCAGGCGACCTCTTTTCCAACAGTGCTTCCCAGCATCCCCAGTGATGCCAACCGCACTTTGCCTGCTGGCCAGGTGACTGTCTCTCCTGGTGAGGTCATGCCAGCTTCTCTCCCTGGCCTGCAGGTCATAGGATGTCTACTCCCACCTCAGTTAAGGGACCCTGGAGGGTGCAGGCTGGCTGTGTTATAGCTACCAGACAAGAAGGGGGCTTCCAGGAGCCCTGCCCATGCCATCTCGGGACCCTGGCGTCCCAGCTGACTGAGGCAGCTCCTTGCCCATCTCCAGGCACTACACAGGTGCTTCCTGGGTGAAACAGCCACAGAGGACCCGGTTCGTCTCAGGAAGTCACAGACCCTGCCGGTGAGGCCTGGGATGGAGGAGCGGGAGTGGGTGCGCGGCAGGCGGAGGGTGGCAGAGGTCAGACAGGAATAGAAGAGTGGCTAGAGACTGCTGGGCTGAGCAAGTTGGAAGTGTACAATTCTGGGACCGGCCTCCTTAGAGGCTGCCCAATCCAGTGATGCCAGGCAGACCAGGCTTAAGGGAGCAGGGACCTGGAGTGGGGACAGAGAAGGGCGGAGCAGCCCTGTAGGTTCTGGAACCTGAAGACAGGCGGAGCAGGAGGAGTGGGTAGCACCTGCTGGAGCGAAGCCAAAGCCAGGGACGCCTGGGAGAGGGGACTTGGGCAAACTAACATTTCTTTTAAAAGACCACAAAAGAAATAAGCATTTATGATGACAGATTCAAATACTGTGAGTGTTTAGAGAAAGAAGATGGGTGACAAACCTGAAAGCCTTGCGTTCCCTGAGGTGAAACAGCAGTGTGCCAGCCATAGGAAGGAGTCACTCTCAAAGAAACATGCCAGTAAGAAGAAAACCGCAGAATTTGACAACGGATTCAGTAGCAGTGACCAAGGCGAGCAGAGTCCGTGGTGACCCTGGGGACTGTGGAAGGGGCAGGCTGGCGGGCTGTGGTGCTCTGAGGACTGCTGCAGGGCTCTCGAGTCCACAGCGAGACTGTCCATGCCTGTGCCTGTGGGGCAGTCGGGGACCCTCTCCTGCCTCCACGCACTGACCCGCGTAGCCCTCCACGGGGACCTCAGGGACCGGGAGGTCTGGGCAGCTCCATGTGGGGACAGTGGTGTGTTAACTCACTGCAGGGACTCAAACCTCAGGCTGGCAGCCCTGCAGCCAAGACACTGTCAGGTCCTGGGTGGCACACAGCATTCTGCCAGCACTGGTTGGGCAGCGGTCATGCCCGCAGGTGCCTGGCGCAGACAGCAGGCCCTGAAGCGCTGGGGGAGGGGCAGGCAGGAGGGAACGGCTCTCCAGACACAGAACAAAGGGAGGGCAAAGCAAGTCCAGCCCAGCACCTCACTCTGGTCACCACTGCACCCAGCTCAGTCATCTCAGCTGATGATCCCAGACACACCCAGCCCATGCCCGGCCTGCTGAAGACACTGACCATGGTACTGCCCCTTTCCATGGCCCAGGGCTGCCTCCCCTCCACCCCAGGCACCTTCCAATTTGCCTTGGGCCTCCAGAAGGGCTCTCCTCTTGGAGTGGAGTGGAACCTGGTTTCTTCCAGGGTGGTCACATGGGCTGGGCTGGGCCTAAGGAAGGGGGTCTTCTGCCCCTGCCCACTTTCACAGAGACTGGACAGGTGTGACTACCCTGTGGGATGTGGAAACTGCCCTGCCCACCCCACCACTGACCCACTTCCTCCTTCTACCTCCCACTTGGGAGCCTTCCTCAGCTGAAGCAGCCAGGTCCCAGCTTCCTCGTAGCTCGGGAGCTCATGAGATGCAGTTTCTTTCCTTTGGACCTTGCGAAGACTGTGACACACTTGGAAAGGATGTGACCAAAAGTGAACGAGGCGTGCAGGGCAGAGCCTTGCTCTGATTTATGCAGAGCCATTACGAGGGCCTCCACATCGTTTTCCCTTCCCCTTCTCGGCAGCCGTGTGTCCCATTAGCTTGTTTGATTGCTGCTGCTCGCAAGGGGGCACCTTCGCCGACCCGTCCTCCTGGGCACTGGATCTCTCCGGAGAGAAGTGGCTAATTTGCAATGTAGTCGTGTGCATGAATCCAGCACAGCCCTCTTCACAGTCCGGGTGTCCTTTCTTGTGGCTGTTGTTTATTAGCACTTGGCCGGGCCTCTGGGAGCTGTAATTTGGGACGTGTCTGCGATGGTCTGGCGTGCTCTGTGAACCCAGGGCAGGGTATACACACATGCCTTCGCCCCTTCTTGGCAACACACTGACTCCTCAGCTGGCTGTCGCCTTTCAGTGCAGGGATTCCTCAAGCACCATTTGCTTGACATAACTTCAAGGCTTTTGAGAAGCAGGAGCCTGTGCTAATTTTCCCAAGCTGGCCTAAAAGTCCACTGTGAACTGTAGCAGAAATTGGGGAAATTTAATAAATGTTGATCAATGACTACCTTGCTTCTGTGGTTTCTCTTAAGTAATTCCCACTTCCTGGCAGCTGATGCAAACTGGATTTCTGATCCAAGCCTTCAACTTGCATTTACAAGGTAGCATATCTTTATAGACTAGATCGCTACCACTCCATACCTCTACAATGTGTGGCCACCGGTCCTGACGTGCCCAAGGATCATTTCCTTCCATGCCAGCAGCACCTCACAGATGTTAGCCCCTGCTGGTGACGCGACCACGAGCCTGTCTCGAGCTCATGTCAGATGGTGAGTCTTACAGAAAGGTTTTCCTCCTTTAAAAAGGAGAACCAAGGTGGGTGTGGAGACACATGCCTGTCATTGCACAGTCAGGAAGCCGGCAGTAGTGCTGTGAGATCAAGCAAAGCTGTATCTGTAAACAACCAAACCAGCCACTGAACAACAACCTCACAACATAGCCCCAAAGAGCAGCAAAGAGGCGCAGGGAGACAGCGGCGCAGGGAGCGGCCCTGCTAAGCCCGCTGTCCACGTGCAGCAGGGTCCAGTCACGGGCAGGTCTCATGTAGGCCAGACTGGCCTCAAACTTGTTATGTAGCTGAGGGTGACCTTGAGGTTTTGACCTGAGTCTCCTCCTAGGTGCTAAACACACCACTGTGGATGGCAAATCATTTTTCAGTATTGCTAGTGGGCTCCCAAATATCTTTGCACAAGTACTTATTCCTACTGGATGTTGAAGTTTTTGGGTGACCATGCACACATTAGTATGGCAATATTTTGACTTTCTAATGTCACTATCTCATACCTACAAAGAACTGGAACTCTGCTACTTAGAAAGTTCTGGAAAAATGTTTAGGCAACCTTGGATTTTCTGACTGCTGTTTTTAAATGTGTGTGCACTCTGAAGTTATGATAATTTTCATTGTTAATGTGAGTGAATTTAGAACTTTGGTGAGGAGCACCACTGGGTGTGACTGAGAATTTCCAGAGTTTGACCATGTAAGGAGAAAGAAAAGTGAGCAGGACTATGCCAATGTGGGGCCCAGATAGACTGAAAAGGAACAATGGACAAGGCCAGCTGGGCGCAGCGCTGTTTCTGCTGCATGTCCCCCAGGGAAGTTCAGCCCCTGTCACACGCTCCCACCGCCACTTTCTGCCTTGGGCACAAAGCCAAGTGACCATGGACTAAACCCTCGGATGCCTGGAGCCAAAATGAATCTTTCCTCTTTCCCCCACCCCAAGGTAGGGGATCACTGTAGCCCAGGCTGACCTGGAACAAGACACTCTTGTGTCTCATGTTGGCCTGGAACTTATGGTGAGCCTCCTACCCCAGCCTCCTGAGATTAGAGGTATGCACCGCTACGCCCAGCGTTCTTCCTTGCTCATTTTTGGTATTTGGTCATAGTACTCAAAAAGCGTGACTAACCCCAGAGTTGCGGGAAGTCACTTCTTTCTCTTAATGTGTGGGAGATGTTTAAGTTCCTCAGGGAACGAAAGAGGGAAGACTGCTCAGGTCTGCGGTGGACACGAGGCCTTTCCAGGGCCTGCTCCTGCCTCACTGAGGGCTCTGAGCTGCGGGGTCCTGGAGGACAGCTCATGCAGCCACTTGCAGACTTTCTGTCCATAGTGCAGACTCGCCTGTGACACGCTCAGACCCTCTTACTCCTCCCAACACGTGACACCGGGTGTGCACAGTGATCTGCAGCCCCAACCTCCTGAAGCCCCATGACATGACTCTTCGTGTCTGTCCATCCCAAGCCCCAGGCAAGAGAGGAATTCAGCTGCGCTCCACCCTCTGCCCAAGCTCCACACAGACCCTGCCAGAGCCTTTACTGCTCAGCAGCGGGGCCGCCTCACTGTTTGGTGGCTCTGGCACTCTCCTGCCCAGGGATGTGGCACCTTCCTCAAGGTCCGAGGAGGATGCAGGACCACTGCTGCAGCAACAAGACAGGCCTGTGGATGGTGCAGGGTTGGAACAAAGATGCCCTCAGTGTGGTGGTGCTTTGCTCCATGTTAACACTGGATCTTTTGTAATAGAAGTTGAGGCAAACTTAGGCCCTTCTTTTGTCTTGTTGCTGCGAAGCAACCTTTAAGATACAGTTCATCTTGTTTTAAAGACAAGTGTTCTGTTAGCAGGGGGTGATGTGACTTGGGGTCACTGGTGGAGGAGAAGCCCTGCCTTCCTCTCCCCTCCTGCGTCCCGTCTCCACCTCCCTGCCACCCGCCAGGCGCCTCTCTGACCTCCTTCCCCTTTCTGAGTGCGCCTGGCCTGGACCGCGGCCCGCGCTGGAACCCCTTGGTTCAGTCTTCTCGCAGACGGCTCCTCCACTCCCTCCGCTTGATCATAACTAAAAGCTGCCAGACGGTCTCATGAGCACCGCAGCTCTTCCTTCCCCACGGAATGAGGACACAGGCTCCATACTGTCTTCAGTCTCCACTTTCCTGGCTCTGGCACTGTCACTGGCACCAAGAGCTGATCCCCTGGTCCTGGGCCAATACGAGGGCCCTTCTGCTCCAGGGAGGAGCTGCTGTACTGCTGCATTTTGGGCCTTGTGCCACGTGCTGGGGCAAACACATGCCATGACAGGCCCTGTCTTCAAAGATGCAGTGTATAGAGACCTGGGGCAGGAGCTAGGACGTTCCTATCCCCCCCCCCCATCCAGCACACAGACACCCCAGCCCACCTGAAACCTGGCTCTGCTCTACGGCAGCCATGGGGGCAAGACCCCAGTGGGCTGGTCTCTCCCACAGCAGCGGCTCTCTTGAGGGCGGTCACTCCGCAGGGGTCCTGAGCCTCTAGCCATCTGCTGTCTGCCACAGCCCCTCACTGCTCTGGGAATCCTGGAAGTGGGGCTGCTCTGAGGCACCTTCTGGACCTTGGGGGCACACTGCCTGAGAGTCCTCAGGGTGCCAGGGAGGGTGTGGTCAGGGCAAAGGGGGTCTGGGAAATAATTATCCCAGGCCAGCAAGGAGCATTTATTTAGCTTTTCAGTCTTTTTTTTTTTTTTCACCAGAGCCACATGTTGCTATGGGAACGAGGATGGCACTGGGAGCCCAGAGCCATTCGCTGGCCTGTCAGAAGCCTGTAAATAAATCCTGCCTCACTCTAGTCTCTGAACTGAGGGGTCCTGGAGGGCAGCTCAAGCAGCCACTTACAGACTTTCTGCCCTGCCGGTACCGCTCACGCAGACCCTCCAAGTGACACGCTCAGGCCCTCTTACTAATCCTGACACACAACACCAGGCGTGCAGAATGATCTGCAACCCCAGCCTCCAGAAGCCCCTGACATGACGCTTCATGCCGGTCCACCCGAGCACTGCTGGGTCCACACAGGAGAAAGGCCCACCTCCCCTTCCGCCAGCTCCACACCCACCCACAGCAGCTGGCACCTCTGCACCTCTGGCCCAGTCATGTAAAATGTCACCCACCGTCAAGGGGCTCTTCACATGGAGGGGAGGCTGTCTGCCAGGCAGGAGGCCGCAATTCCCATAATGAAAGGCCTCGGCTTCACCCCTAGACGCAGCCTGCGTGGTACATGAAGCAAGACCACAAGGTGTGACTCAGCGAGCTGCCCGAGTTAGGGGCCGGGGCAGGGCAGAGCCCGTTTCTATACTTGACTGATAGGATCGGGGGCAAGGTAGCTTTCTCGTACAGGCTACAGGCGTTCTGCTAGAACCAAGGAAGAACAGCCCTGGCCACTAGAGCTTCAGTCTGAGTAGGTCTGATTCAAGATGGTGAGCGAGAGAAGATGCCTGAGTCTCCTTGAGCCTTCTGAGGCTGGGCGCCATGGGTGGGCCCTTCCTGAGCCAGAGCTGCTCCTGGGCCGAGCAACCAATGAAGGTCCTTCACATACATCTGAACTCGGCAGTGAGGCTCATCCTAATACATACGAGGACATGACCCAAGCCTTCCTGGGACGGTCTCCCAGTTTTCTGCTCCCCATGCCCAGCCAGGCTTACCTCAGTGCTCTCTTAATAACTCGTAACTTAACTCTTCTCTGTGCCTGTGTGGGTTTTGTCTTTTTTCTAAATTTCCAATTCTTTGCTAGTTGTAGACAAGAACTTTCAGCCACTGGCTTGGTGGCTTGGAGGGTCCTCAGCCCCTCAGGGCTCTCTCCTGCAACATTCCCAGCAGTGGGACCAGCTTGCCTGGATTCAGCTCAATGGTGGGTGATCTTGGACAAAGGAATTAATACCCGTCAGCCTCAGTTTCCTTATCAGTGTCTCCTTTCTGCTCAAACCCAAATGGTTTACTGACAAAATGCACACTAAAGAGTACACAAGATAAATTCCACAGTGACACTACCCGACTACCACCTGGGAGAGGCGGTACCTCCGCCCCTGACCCTGTCTGGAGTTCCACTTCTGGCTGAAAGGACAGTCACTTTCTCAACTTTTTCTCCCCTAACGGTGTTGCCACTTGTGAAGGCATAACTGTAATGGTGTTGTCTGGCCTGCGGCCGAGGCTCGTCTGAACGAAGCCCACCACGGTATGGATTCCTTGCTGTCTCTCGGCGTGCTGTGCTGTTTATCCACACGGAGGGCCACTGCGGGTCATACTCTGCTTTGCTTGTCCGTTTGTCTGCAGACAGATGACTGCAGTGTCCAGCGGCACCTGCAGTGCCAAGGCTGCAGCAAGAAGGTCCTCACCACTGGACCCTGCCCCATCTAAGTTTCTTGAACGGACATGGGGGTGGACATAATGAGGCCTCATCTGACCCCAGTGCGCACACACTCAGTGTGAGGATACACACACTGCTCTCCAGTGGGATTCGATGGAGTGCATGCCCCAGCATGGGGTAAGCAGTGCCGCCACTCCACACTTCTGTTAATACTTGGCACTCACTTTCCTTATTTTAAAAATGAGGATAAAATAATGTTGTAAGTGACCTGAGCCTGGTGCTTACGGAGTGCTCAGCCATTGCTGGCTGGTGCCCTGTGACAGCTGTTATGCTTATTATAAACGTCTTTCCTCGAGGCTGAGAGGCTCTGAGGTATTCGGTATGCAGACTCTCCATTTACAGAAGAGTCTTGTTTCAGGAAATCCTCAATATTTTCTTTTATTCCTAACTGAAAGAGGTGGCTGTATGCCCAACTCATTCCCTCATTCCTTCGCTCTACTCAGAGGTCTTGAAGCCCGCTGTGCCCGGTGCCTGCTGCAGGTGGAGATGACACTACCTCTCCTCATGACACAAAGGTCCTGAAGGCCGTCCACAGTCAAAGCCACCAACGCCATCTTCAGCACGGCCATCGACCTGGCAGGAGCTGTGCAGCTCCTTGTGAGCAGGAGCCCTGCCATGCCGTATTGAGGACAAGGTCACTCTTCAAGATCACTCTTCTGCAGCCCTTTCCATTGCCCACAACCCCAGGCTCCCGCTGGAGAACTTTCCTATAAAAAATACTCCAGAACGTTCTCTCAGACACAGGCTAGCAAGAAGCAGCAGACACATCTTCGGTCCTTTCACCAGCTTGCATTGGTCCACAGGCTAGATCTGGGGAAACTCAGCTGGAGTTCACTGATGTAGGCTCGCGCCTTTGTCATTCTGCTAAGGTGACTAGCAAGTGACAAGAAGGGGGACTGAGAAGAGAGTCAGGCTCTGCAGTGGGACTCATGGCCTAGCTTTTACCCTTCACGGCCAGGAGGACTCGGGCCTCAGAGCAGGCCAGCAGTGGAGGTGGAGAAGTGATGTTCTGTGCTGGCCGCTGCCTAGAGAAGCAGAGACAGAGGTCCCCAGAGTGTCAGGGGAAAGGTGGGAAACAGGTATGTGGGAGGCAGGCGGGACAGCAGAAGGCAGGGCACGTCGTGTCCAGCTGCGCTGACGAGGGCGGTGCCGAGGACACGGGGGCAGAGGCCACGGGAGGAGGGGGCTTCAGGAGGAGGGGCTGCGTGCCAGGAGCTACGACTGCAACTGAAATGTGGACGTGTGTGGTGCTCACAGAGGACACCGAGACAGACGCCAACAGCACCACGCACTCCCCAGGGACAGGCTGGCCGGTGCAGGAAATGGGAAGTGTGCTCAAACGGGTGACCGCAAGGCTGCTGCCTGGGAACTGCTCAAATCTGAGGGAAGTCGCAGGAGGGCCTTGTGGACCCAGGCCAGCCAGATCTGCTGAGGGCACAAAATCCCACCCTGCCTTCCCGGGGAGAGGCTTCCACTCCACTGGTCTTTGTTCTGCTTCCTAAGACAGCTGGTTGTCTGGAGGTCAAAGCTATACCTAGGGTCAGCATTGTTAAGTGGCCAAATCACTGGGCTCCTGGCCATGTGAGACTACTCGGTTTCTAAACAGTAGGCAGGCAGCTCTGGCCATGCACACTGACCAGGCCACCTTGTCCACAACCAACCAACCATCTCCTATGACTGTTTCTTCACTCTCAGGAGTGCCCCTCCACACACAGGACCCCTCTCCATGGCTCGCGGGGTGAGGCAGTGCAGGGCTGGGCCAGTGCGATCACGCCCCTCCTCTGCGCCCGCCGTCCGCCTTCTCGTGGCGAGAACAAACCCACTGTGCTCCTGAGGTCAGCACAAAGTCTTAAGCTCACAAGCTCTGGGAAGCCCAAGGGAAACAAGTCCTGACAACACACCGTTCCAGGCTGAGGGCCCGTGCCTGCCTCCAGACTCCTGCCACCTGAGGCAGGGCCCGGTGACATGGGAGGGGGTGCCGAGTTCACACTCACTCGCTTTCTGAGGGTGTGCTCCAAGGAAGGCCATGGGAGGGCAGAAGGAGAAGAGAGCCCTGCTAACAGCCAGGCTCCGGGGCTACTCTGGCCCCAGATGTCCAGCAGCCCAGCAAGGGCAGGCTGGGGAAACCCTATTTCCCTACTCATGACATCAGCTGACTGCCATGGGGCCACAGAGCACAGCCGTGCTGGACTTCCATCCCCAGGCTCCTTTTCCTGGCTGCACCCCACGGACTACCTCAGCTCCACCCTAGGACTGTCCTCAAGGAGCCCTGCCCTCTTGGCCCTGAACCCTCCTCCTTACCACTTCTCACTTCTGCTGTTCTGGGCAAGTGGCACTGCTTCTTCCAAAAGCCATCCAGAACCCAGCACGGGGCTGCAAGGGACCTTCTCTCTGGAGTGTGCCATGCCCTGTGTGCCCTTCCTGTGCCTTCTGTGCTCTGAGAACGACCGCTCATGGGCACGTCCTATGCTCTGTTCATCATGTACCTAACGACTGACGATGTCTCCCCACTGGCAACACTAGGTCGAGCTGTGTCTTCCTGAGCGAGAACTGACTGTGCAAGGCACTCGTCAGCCAAGTGAAGCCAGCAGCCAGGTCAGGGGACCACCCCCACTCAAGCTGGCCCCAAGGGGCTGGGCCCCACCTGAAGACAAGACACTGCACTACGCCTCCTGAGCGGTGGCAGAAGGTGCTCAAGAGCGGCTCTGGCTCCATGTCACTGGTCAATGAGTGACAGCGCTGAGCCCGAGGGAGAGCCCACCAGACTCTCCGCCGGTCCGCGGCCTTTTCCCACTTGAGCATCCCTTCTGCTCGAACATTCCGTTTACGAGCTCCTCAGGCCTGGAAGCATAAAACTCGCCTTCTTTTTGTGGGGCAGGGGAGGTATTTTGTAGGAAGAACTTTAAGAGAAAAACATTTTAATTACTTACAAAGACAAACTTCCCCTCTCTCAAAGTTAGCAATACACGCGTAGTTAAACCATCTTGTGTGATAAGAAGAAAAGACGGAATTGGGCAAATTTCTACAACTACTATGGGCTGGGGAACAAATATATATTAGTAAAAAGTGAAAGATTTATATAATCTGAAGAGAAACCAGAGTATCCAAATATATATTAGAATGCAGATTCAAATTTGCTGCTGAGCCAGGCGTGGTGGTGCCCACCTTTAATCCCAACATTGGGGTGGCAGAGGTAGGAGGATCACCGTGAGTTCGAGGCCACCCTGAGAATACAGAGTGAATTCCAAGTCAACCTGGGCTACAGTGACACCCTACCTCGAAAAACCAAAAAAAAAACAAAAAAAAAAAAAATTGTTTCTGACACGTACGTCACACACAATAAATTGTTTTTTTTTTTTCCTACATGGTCTGTACAGACAGAGCTACAGACACGCAGCCTTGTTATGTAGCCCAGGCTGGCCTCAAAACTCTTGGCAATCCTCCTGGTTCACCCTCCCGAGTGTTAAGATGATAGATGTTCACCACCACACCTGGCTTACAGCCTAAGTTTTAGAATTCTTGAATTGTGCTATACAAAAGAGAAGCTGATTTACTATTATAATCTTATTTCATTTTGAAGGAGCTACTGTGTGGGGCTCTCCTTTTTATAAGCTCCTCTCTTCAAGAGCACAGTGTGCATGTAGGACATTACTATCCTTGGTAAGTAAAAAGGCAAAACAACTTCAAAGCATAACAATATCTTCACTTTTTACAGTCCTCTGTGAAGTGCCACACACACCCTGGTGCCCCTCAGACAGTGGATCCACAGGTCCAACTGTCGATGTGGCCGGCATTTTAGTGCTGGCCAGCAGCTGTTAAGTGAGCCCTGTGCTTCCACGCAGAAAGCCACCGCTGTCCTCCGCAGCCTTGCTGGCCCGTGGGGCTCTCCTATGTGCTGGGAGCTCTTGGCCAGGGCAGTCCTGCAGTCTGCAGGACGCACGTCAGACCCAGAGCCCTCTGGTGCCAAAGCTCAGGTCCTGGCAAGTTCCTTCTACTCTACAAGAAGAGGCGGGCATGTGGGAGCCCTTGTGTGGGCTCTCCTGTGCCAGGGATCTTCCCTTCTCAACACAAGCCTGCGCCAAGCACTTCAACATGGGGCTGAAGAGCGCACGGCATCTCAGCACAGGCCATGCGGCGGCCCTGGAGGCACAGTCCTTGGGAGAAGCAGCAAGGCTGTGGCCACGTTCAGGCTTCACCTTTCCCTCTTTAGTTCCCACCTCTACCCCTGTGTCTTCCACTTGACCAGAAGACCTTCTGTGGTGCACACATGACGTGTGGGATCGTGTCAAAGGTGAGAAGTCATAAGCAAACTGAGCCAACTGCCTAGGAAGGGCAGGACTCCCTTTGTACTCGGCAGCAGGCCACTCGCGGGCTCCACGTCACGTGGGTGTGGCAGCGGTCAGGACAGGCCCTCTCCTTACCTCATTTGCGGTGTTGTGTGTTCCCACGATTCGGATGAAGGAGGCGGGCTGCCTTTCAAAGGTGACTGACTGCCAGGACCTGGGAGAAAAGAACAGATGGTGCAGTTAGCCCTCTGGGTGTGGGCAGCGGGAGGGGTGGAGGAAGGTCGCCCCCTAATGGGGGTCTGCGGGAGGCAGGAACTACAGTGACTCAGGAGCTTGCATCTCACCTCTACAGTCTGACCTACAGACTGACAGTTCTTAGGAAGCCATCAGGAAACAGAGAGAAAGTGTAGGTCATGTTGCATGGCATCAAGAGTGCAACTGAACATCTACATCATCGAGCAGGAGCTTGAAGTAGGTTTCCTCACCTACGACAATGGCCAGGATGTGGCCTGCCTCACAGCTGCTGGAGGAGCAAGCAGGGGATCACTCACTGCAGTGAGTGAGCGGGCTGGGTCCTGGAGGGGAGTTTTGAGCAGGGCTGGGGTGTGGCTGCGTGAGGCCAGTCCCTACTGGGGCCTGGAGAAGCAGGGAACCAGGGATGGCGCCTGGGCAGGCAGATGCTCTGCAAGCCTCCACCCTTTGCTGCTTCTAAACACCCCATCTCAGGACTAACTCATCTCAGGCTGATCTACAAAGCAACCCCAATATCTTACAGACAATTCCTTCTCACGGGCAGCGCTGGGCCGCTTCACCTAGAAGGCAGCCGTGCGAGCCTGAGAGGAAGAGCCTTGCTCCCGGCCCCACGCTGTCTCGCATGAGCATGCACGGGAGGAACGTGGCCCCCCCCCCCGGCGGCAAGCTCCGACTGTATTTTGTGTATCAGCGTGAGGCGCTCCCAGTCGCTGCCACCCTGCATCCGCTCACACGGCGGAGACGCCAGCTGCTGCGAAGCTGTTTCCTGTAATCGTCTAATTACCAAGGAAGGCTAGCGGAGAAACACGTGTAGGTGCGGTTTGCCTTCCCCGTTGGTTTCGGGTGCTCGTCTTCTCTCTCTCCACGCCTCCCCCTGAGACCAACTCACTGCTGCCTGGACACCAGTCCTCTCAAGGTCATTAAAAAGTCATTACCATCCTGTGTGCAAAGGCTGGGCCTCCAGAAGCAGTATTCTTGAAGACAGAGTAAGAAAAATCACTCTCTCTGTAAAAACGCTATTATTCATCCATGGAGGTGGTGCACCTGACCACCCCAGAGCCAGCCTCTTTGCCTGCATCCCAATGGGAGACATGCATTCTCCTCAACTGGACCTGACCCAACCCACAGCTCTCTGGGTTGCCGGGGGAATTCTGAAGGGCTCTGGGGCTCCGCAAGCCTGATTGTCAATTCTGTGCTAAGCATTTTTCCTTCAGCAGACTGGGAAAATGGGGAAGTGAGGGAAGCTACGTGGGGTGACAGAGCTCACCCCATCCTGCTGCTTGCTTCTCAGATAACCTTGCAGGAAGGGGACTAGAACTAGGATATAAGTTGACAGCAGTCTATGACAACTAATGGGTGTGAGTCACAGTTTTCCAAAAGGTTGGAGTAGGGGGAGAGTTGAGTAGAGGGAATGAAGATCTTATTGTTCCCTTTCCAGCCCAGCGTCTATCATTGCTTCAGATCCTCGGGATTTTGGGTAGGACCGCACACAAAAGCGCTCAGGCCTCAACGCACATGGCTCCAGGTGCCTAGGCAGGCCTGCCTCTGCTGTAGAGCAGGAACTGGCTCTGCCTGTGGATCATTCTGCGCAGACAGGCCTTGCTCAGCCCACGCTCCCCACTGCCCTCTCCTCCCCTGCGTGGGCTTTTGCCTGGCAGGGGACTCTGGCAGGGCAGCAGCTGAGCAGGAGGGACCATCTGCAGAGTAATAAGATCAGAAGGTCTCAATTTAATACCAATCCTCCATTACATTGCATTAGTATCTAATCACATTAGAGTTCATTTTCACTAACACAGCCTGAGAGTTGAATATATGATCTCATTTCCAGCAGAAGTAGATACCAGTCCTAAGAGCAGAATGGAAAAGAGCTGCCTGGACATGGAGCAAGTGCCTCTCCTTCCAGTTACCAGACCCTCCTCCTGGTCACCCAAATGCTGCTGCTTGAGAAGAGGTGGCTTTGGACACGCAGTCTCTGACACACTGGGTCTCACCTGCAATCACTGTGACATTAGAGGAAATTGCTTGTGCTGAGATGCCAGAGCCAACATGCCAGTACCACTTGAGGCCGAGTCCCAAGCAGCACGTGACTCAGGACAATGGGAGGGCACGGGGCTGGCAGCCAGGCCAGGAGGAAGGGTCTGGAGTAAGGTCCAGAGGAGAGATGTGGTCTTTGCTCTCACAGCTCAGTACACACTACAAAACTTCAGCCTCAACCTGTACTCACTGCCAGAGCATCCTCACTCGAGGGGGCATCTAAATGATGTCCCCTGCTATCCAGCTGTGAACTGTGTCACATTCCTAAGTGCTCAGAGAGCCTGTGCAACAACTACCAAAGTGTTGATCAAGATTTCTGCTCTGCAAAGAAGAGTTTCAAGGCATTTACTTAACTCTTGAATTTATCTGTAATGTTTGAATTTGGAAGAATGCAAATGCTTGCATTGAAAAAATCCATTTCTACCTTGTCTACTCCCAAGAATTTGACAGAGTATGTGACTTGAGTGCCCGCACTCTAAGACATTTTCATGACACGTGAATGGTATCTTGAGCGGAGATCACTGGGGAAAGCCTGGTCCTCCATGGCTCTGTGGTTGATAGCTTGGACCTTGGGGCCAGGTCACCCAGGCAAGAATCTCAGCTTGAGGTCAGAGCAGTTCTGTGAGCAGAGTAAGCTGTTTAACTTCTCTGGAGCTCACTGTCCACAGGATCTGTAGCATGGGAACACTGTGACCAACTCTTCAAAATGTCTCTGTGAATATTAAGCATGTTAATAAATATTAAAAAAAAAAACAACTTACACTGGTGTCTCTGAAATGCTTCCAAGGACCTCACCGATGACGCATCAAGGTTGATGGTGCATCACTCAGTGACTACAGGGGCACCCAAGGTGAGCCCTGTTCCCGTTCTCTGAGGCACACAGGGAGCTGGGCTTCGGAGGGTGAGGCAAGTGTCTGAGAGTGCACTCCTGCACTCAGCAGCTGTGGAGTGTGATGAGTATCTGTGCAAGGGTGTGCTGCCTTTAAGAACTTCACACTCACTGGGTAGATCAAGCGTCCTTCCACGCTAATCAGAGAACAAGAGTAGAAACAGCACAGTGGTCCCAGCTGACAAAGTGGCAGAATTCCAAACCCCAGCTTGTAACCAGTCATATGATGCTGGGAAGTCATGTTTGAAAAGAACCATACTTATAATTATGACCAGATTCCAAGGGCCACCTACAAACTCAACTCATAATGAAGCTTTGTCTGAAGCATTAAAAAAGGGCAAAAAATTATGTTACCATAGTGGTAATTAAACCAGTCAGAAAAACAAGGGATTAAACAATCTTCCTAAAGCCCTTGCTAGAGGAATAAGAATTAATCACTTCTGTGAACAGAAAGTCTTGAGCTATAAGCTAGACACAGTGGATGGAAAAGTGGGCCACGCTGACATTCTGGGAGCCCAGCTCGCTCACAGACCATTGAGTGGCCCTCCCTGACGTGCCGAAAACATGGCTCGCTCACAGACCACCGTGTGGCCCATCCTGACTTGCCGAAAGTCCAGATTGCTCACAGACCACTGAGTGGCCCACCCTGATGTGCCAAAAGTCAAGCTCACTTATAGACACTGAGTGGCCCACCCTGACGTGCCGAAAGTCCAGATCGCTCACAGAGACCTGATGCAGCCATCAGCAGTGACATGAGTCCCATTTTAGAGCTGAGGAAACTGAGGCAGAGGGAAGACAAGCATGCTGCAGTACTTCCAGGCTAGTTGCCAGGTATACAGTTATAAACATGAGTTTGTTTCTTTCTACTAAAGTGCACATGGGAGAACTTTCAGAGAACTCAGGCTGGGCACTGACTACCCCCTGGGTTCTACTTCCTGGGCCCCAGAGTATTACTGATGCCTCACTTACAGGTGTGTCCTGACCCCAGGACAAAGGATCACATGGCCAAGGTTAAGTTGTAGGACTCACATGTGGACCATGTGCTGACCACAGAAAAACAACTGTCCCTTGAAGTCCCATTTCCCATGTAGAATGGTACAGTTCTTAATATGTAGTTAACATAACAAGTATGGAACCAGAACACACAGGAGTAGGGCACATGACAGGACAAAGAGACTGTTGGCTTTACTAGTGTTCCTAATTTACTTACTTACATGTTTGAGGTGCTAGGGATGGAGCCCAGGGGCCTGTGCATGACGGACCAGGACTCTCCCGCTGAACCATGCCCCAGCTCCACTAGCAAGTCTTTCCTTTCCCGCCTGTGGTGATCTGGAAAGGAGAAGCCCTTCAGCTCCCTCCAGAAACAGTAATAAGTGGAGCCAGATCCAAGCCAATCCTTAAGAAGCCAGGTCTAGGGGTAGCAGCACACAACTTATTATGTCATTCAGAAAACTGGAGCAGGCCATATAAACACAGGGAAGAAAGGGGCAAATAACAAACATGGAGGCCACAGGCCAGAGCTATGTTACACAGAGCTGTATTACAAAGATGACATGACAGCTAGTCCAGACAGCGTGGTGGCCAGTGTATCACAGCCTATGTGGTGGCCCGGCCAGCGCATCTACAGAGCTGTATTACGGCAGTATGTCGTGTGACGGCTTAAGACCACCGCAAATCAGCCAGGACCAACACGACAACGGAGACAAACACTAACTACCCTCGGCTTCACTGTGGTGGATTCCTACCTGTAGAACCAATCACTCCCACCAAGGAGCAAATGTCAAGACTAGTTCCCAAACTCCACATAAAGACAGAAAAAGGAAGTCATCCTTATTGTGAGAAAAATCCCACCCACTCCTGGAATCCCCCAACTTTTCTCTGCCTTAACTCACGAATAACCCTGCCCTCCATTAGCGCTGGCCGGGCGGAGGTGCCCAAATGCAGGTCCTGCACTTCCCCGAGTGTCTTCCAGTACGCCCGCACTGTTTCAGCTGTGCGCGCATTCTCCCTGTGCCGGTGACAAGAACTGCGAAGCACCAGGGACTTTACTCTACTCTACCTCTGAGACTTCCCCAGTCTTCACCACTGGCAACGAAACTACACGTTACTCATGAAAATGTACGTACGCAGTAAGTATTTTTAAATATTCTGGAAGCTTGTGTGCTGAAGTCAAGCCAGCGCCTGTCTCAGGAGAGAGTATGGAAGGGGCCTGCTGATGGGAACAAAGGAGACTTCGACGCCAACTGCAGCATTTCATTTCTTTGATTAAAATAAAAAGTACTTAGAAGTGTATGTGAAAAATACTAAGTATGGTCAATTCTGGGCAACGAGAATGTGAGTGAATGTTATATTACTTTTATTCTTTGTGTATTTTAAATAGCTCTTGAAATTCACCCAGGAGAGAAGAAAGGGATCAAAACAGTGTCTGTTTCCTGAGGAAGAACTTGCTAAGCTGGAATTAACCGAGCTGCAAATGTAAAAATTCAGGTGTGGAGGGGACCCTACCACTGGCTGCTATTTGCCAGGCGGGGCTGCAGATAGCGGTGTGTTTTGTCTCAAGTGAGGACAAGAGAGCCACCAGGTACAGAAGGGTACAAACGTGCCATCTGTGGGGATAGACCAAACTTTTTTTTTAATCCAAGGTGATAAGAGCTGGCTGAGAACCATTCTCCACCTCAGCCTGGTCCTCCTTCAGTTGTAGGACCTGTGTCAAGGGGACCCAGTCTTTTCTGTCTGTTATAAGCAAACACAATGCAGGACCTTCCGGAACATACCTGTGAGACGTGAGCATGGAGTTCAGAAGCATTTGCTACGCCTGGCCAGACTGTATGGCAAAGTGAACCCATGGCTTAAGTCTTTGCTCCTTCCACAGATGCGGTTCTAAAGAACTGACAGTATTATATGCCCCAGTGAACACGCACTGCAGAGTTCACACCGAGATGGACGAATGGACACACCCACAGATGAAGAGATCCCGCACCTCAAGACAAGCAGGAGGCCTGGCACTGCAGAACTCTAGGAGGCTCAGATCTGAGCCACCAGCCAGCCAATCCAGTGATGAGGACAGACGCAGTCAAGAGGACTAGCTGAGCTGGTGACAGGAGCAGACACTCCTTTCCTGCATCCAGGCAGTTGGGGACGGCCCTGCCTTTTGACAGGAGACATATTTCACTCTGGAGGCCCGAAATAGAGAAAGTATGGCCTCTGGGGGCAGCAGGCCCAGTGGAAGGAGGGATCCTTCAAGGTGGAGGGGCTGAGCAGGACTATCCCAGTGGTGCCACTCTGGGTCTCCCTTCCTCCTCCTGCTCTCAGGACCCTGCGCTGTGGGCTCACACCTGGCCAAGGGACTGCAGGTCTGCTCTCAGGACCCTGCGCTGTGGGCTCACACCTGGCCAAGGGACTGCAGGTCTGCTCTCAGGACCCTGCGCTGTGGGCTCACACCTGGCAAAGGGTCTGGAGGAAAGACCTAGAGTCACCCAGCAGCCTTCCTGCTCCTTTTCCGCCCTCCTTCCTTCAATTAATATCACTTACAGGAAACAGACTTTGGGACTAGAACAGGGGACATAGACTCTGCCCTCAAGGAGCTTGTATCCTAGTAGAGGGACCCACACAAGTTGAGGCACTATGGGCAAAATACTGCACCGTAAGCAAATGAGGGGGTTTTAGAGGGTGCACCTGTGTGGGGTCTTGCTGGTAAAGCTGTTTTATTGGACACACTCTTGTGGGGGTCTTGCTGGTAAAGTGCCAGCTGAGATACCTGTTTACATGGAGAGAGCCATGTCAAACTTGAATATTATTCTAGTGAGAAGCATGGGGGGGCGTTGTGGTATGGTGCTCTTACTGAGGGTCAAGAGTCTCCCACAGTGATGTGTTAGTCCCTGTCTGACAATTGTGAGTGGTGTCCACAAACCCATCTGCAGACACAAGACTTCCTGATGTCTGGTGTTTAAGGGTGAAGAGTCCATCAAGCATCCCCAAAGAAGGCTCGAGTATGGAAGACGGCAAGCAAACAGCGGAGAAAATAACTCAGGGCTAGAGATACAACCTGGTAAGCAGGAGAGGACTTGAGGAAAAACCCTGTCATCTGCACAGAGAGAAAACAAAGGAACAGCATACCCTTGAATAATGATAACATGATAGGAGAAAGGGACCTTTGGAAAACAAGGCAGTACTCTTGTAAATTAAAACTATAAGCTGAGATAAATAATTCAAGAAAAGCGGTTGGAAAACTTAAGTGCAGGAAATTTCTCAGAATGTCAACAGAAAGCCAGAGGGAATGAGAGGCTCCGCAGAGAAGACCCACTCTCAGTTCAAGGCCCAGTCAGAAGGAGCAGAGAAGCACGGGCACAGGAGCTGCTGAAGACACACGAGGAAGTTTCCTGGGGACAAAGAGCAGGTTTCCAGGTCACTGAGCCTCTGAGAAGACACCAAAGCAGGCTCCGCTCCTGGGAAACTTCAGGTCCACACAGGCTTTCTCAGAAGCAACTCCACGAGCGAGAAGATAGCAGAGCTCTTCTTCCAAATGCTCGCTGAGAGCTGCTGCCTGGCCAAGCTGCCATTCGACTGTGAGAAAGACAGAATGAAGTCACTTCCATTCAGGGCACATCTCTATATAGTTACCTCCAATGCATTGCAAAGGAAGCACCTCAACAAAGACAAGTTATAGGAGGCAGAGAACACAGGAGCTGACATGGCAGAGGCAAGTGGAGGTCCCTGGATGATAGATGGGTGGGAGGCCAAGGAGACACCAGTTCCCACCGACTGGGAAAGCTCTAAGGGGACTCCAGGGAAGAAGAAATTGTGTGGCTCCTACAAAAGGCAGAAAAAGCAGCTAGGAAATCAGTTCATGATAGGATATAAAAAATTAAGGTTTTTTTCCTCTGAGAACAAAGATGAACAGGGTGTACCACCAATGCCAACACCACTTGAGAAGAAAATCTGTGAGCTAACAAACAGGAAAGGCTGGTGTGTATACTTACCAGGGAAGGCAATAAAGTTTACCTTTGAAAGTAGGAAGACAATAGATAATTCTGGAAATAGAAATAAGAAATGGCAGAAATACACTGACATGGCTCAGCAGTTCAAAGCCTGCCAGCCCAAGTTCAATCCTAGTGCCCACACAGAGCTGCCTACAAAATGGCTCGTTTCTGGGGTTCATTTGCAATGGCGAGAAGCCCTAGTGTCAGGCTGGAGAGATGCCTTAGTGGTTAAGACACTTGCCTGCAAAGCCAAAGGACCCAAGTTCAATTCCCCAGGACCCATGTAAGCCAGATGCACAAGGGGGTGCATGTGTCTGGAGTTTGGTTGCAGTGGTTGGAGGCCCTGGTACACCCATTATCCCTCTCTCAAATAACACACACACAGAGAAAAATAATTAAACAAAAATATTTATTTGCAAGCAAAGAGGGAGGGAGAAAGAGAGAGCAGGAATGGGCACACCAGGACTTCTTTTTTATTTATTTATTTATTTATTTATTTATTTATTTGAGAGCGACAGACACAGAGAGAAAGACAGGTAGAGGGAGAGAGAGAATGGGCGCGCCAGGGCTTCCAGCCTCTGCAAACGAACTCCAGACGCGTGCGACCCCTTGTGCATCTGGCTAACGTGGGTCCTGGGGAACCGAGCCTCGAACCGGGGTCCTTAGGCTTCACAGGCAAGCGCTTAACTGCTAAGCCATCTCTCCAGCCCACACCAGGACTTCTTGCCAGTGCAAATGAACTTCAGGTGCATGTGCCAAGCAAACAGAAAGAAAGCACAAAAGCAAAGAGTTTGGAAATTAAAATTAAAGTATAGACCAAAAGGGAGGTAGAAAGGGGGTGGAAATGTTCATCTGACTATCAGAGACTGTAGGTAGGGTCACTTTGGCACCTAGCTAGAAGTATGATGTGGCACATGTCCAGTGAGCACACGCTGCCTGGCCTGCAGAGCTGGCGGCCCTCCCGTGCTTCAGTGGATGATGGCTCAGTGAATGATGGCACATTCTGCTGTCCCCATGATGGAAGAATAGGCAGCTGGAGAAGGCGCACAGGTGAGCTCAACAGAGCTCCAAGAGACACAAAGATCTGTATTAAAAATATGCACATTTTTTAAAAAGAAACTATCTCTTGAAAAAGATGGATGTGAAGCAGACATTTTATTGTCTGTGGACTTTTATTTGGAATCCATATTAAGTGCATTTCCTTTAGATATATTAAGTTTTCAAAATGTTAAAGGTTTTCTAAACATAAAAGTAGACAAGGAGTTGCCTTTGGGCAGAGGGCCTTGGGGTGGGGAAAAGTGATCAGGAAATGACTGCTTTTAAAAAAAAATAAATCCTAGGGTTCTATTTGAATGTGAAAAGTAATGCCATGTATGTACTTGATAAACAATTTAAAAAAGTTAAAAGTTAAAAACAAAACAAAACCAAGGCTGGGCATGGTGGCTATGCCTATAGTTTTAGCACTAAGGAAGCTGAGGTAGAAGGATCACTGTGAATTCAAGCCAGCCTAGGCTATAGTAGTTTCAGATCAACCTCTGCGCTACAGTGAGACCCTGCCTCAAATATAACAACAACATGGAACACTCAGGAGTCACAGATTGTTACTAGAAAAATTTCAGTGCCAGGGATGGGATACTTTCCAGTGAGTTGTTGGCCAGGGAGTTCCCTGATGCCCCCAAAACATTACAGGCCATTGCCAAGGCCCTTGGTTTCCCACCAGGAATAGATGGTAAGACCCTATCGCTGAAGTCTTCACATACTTGGGCTGCAAGGCCACTGAGAAATCCTGCTGGAGCTGAGCTGAGCTGAGCTGAAAACCTCCTTCATGTAGACCAGCTGACAGAAAAATCCACACTGCATGCAGTTCAATGGCAGAGAGAGAAATCACCAGTGGAGATACTCAACAGTGGACACTGCAAGCCTTATATATGGCCAAATAGGCCAAATGAGCCAATGGGTGCAACAGTGGCATGTCTGTTATGGGGGAACCAACCACCCTCTAATTTGACTGGAGGCCCGCTCCATGGGAGGGAATATATCTCTGATACTGAAAGCCTACAACAGGGGTAGTCATTAGCCCTAGAAGTGTAACATCTGCTGCTATCTGTCTAAATGTATGTACTATGCTCACCAAACTGCCAAATAAGCACTTCTCTTAATGTTCATACCCAAATATTAATGCTACTCTCACTTTTGGTTAGAGAACCTTCTCTTTTTCAGACGGCAGTGACCTTGGGATGACTCAGAAGGCACCACGGTGCTGAGAAGAAGTGACAGAGGAATGCTCAGCACTAAAATATCTCTATCACTCCTTCCAAGGCTCAGGGTCCATTGCAGAAGAGGTGGTAGAAAGAATGTAAGAGCCAAAGGCAGGGTAGGACTCCTTACAATGTGCCCCTCCAGACACAAAATGACCTCACAGTGCCTGACACTACCTACATAAGACCATCATAATAGGAGGAAAAGATGATATCAAAATAAAAGAGAGACTAATTGAGAGGGGGAAGGGATATGATGGACAGTGGAGTTTCAAAGGGGAAAGTGGAGGGAGGGAGGAAATTATCATGGGATATTGTTTACAATCATGGAAGTTGTCAATAAAAAAATTAATTAACAACAAAAAGAACAACCAAAACCAAAACTGAACAGAGCCAAAAAAGGCTGTGAAGCCTGCCATGCTGAGGAATGGAAGGGTTTGTGGAGACAATTTATTTACAACTGTCAGGAGCAGGTGAGAAGGCCAAAACAGAACTTTGGAAAAGATCTCTGAGCAGGGGGCTGTCCTATCAGCTGAGCTCCAGCAGTGACGTGGCGGCCTCTTCTAGCCCAGCGGTGCTGAGACATGACGTGTATTCGGGCGGAGAGTAAGCAAGGAGACTTGTGGGAAGACATGCATGACGGTTCTTTTTTTAAAAAAAATTTTTTTAATTTATTTATTTGAGAGCGACAGACACAGAAAGACAGATAGAGGGAGAGAGAGAGAATGGGCGCGCCAGGGCTTCAGCCACTGCAAACGAACTCCAGACGCGTGCGCCCCCTTGTGCATCTGGCTAACGTGGGACCTGGGGAACCGAGCCTCGAACTGGGGTCCTTAGGCTTCACAGGCGAGCTCTTAACCGCTAAGCCATCTCTCCAGCCCGCATGACGGTTCTTTACGACTGCACCTCTCATGCTGACCCCTTCATCTGCCTGCAGCCCTTCACGCACACGACTCCTTTTGTCTGGCTCACTGTTGTGATGGGCCAAGGATCACATTCATCTCTATAATATCTAAAGATGATCTATGGACTAGCGATGTAAGGAGGAGAGCATTTTCCACAACACTGGGTAACAGAGCAATCTGCCTGTTTCAGCAGCCCTTAAAGGGGGCTTTGCCCACTGGCTCCCCAGAGGAAGAGCTAAACACAGAGTGGTCTATACAGACACCAGCCCACAGGCTGACTCTCCCCTATCACAGTGCTCTGAGTCCCCCCCAGTGTCTGACAGCATCTAATGTGCTGTCTCAGTGGGCGGGCCTGGCTCTAACCCCAGGATAAGTCCTGCTTTGTATGACCCTCAGCTGGAGTTTACAGCAGCTTTACTATCCGCATCAACTGGGAGTTCTGCGCTCCATCCATTCTCCCCATGAGTCTGTCCATTCAGCAGCACTTGTTGAGAACCCTGTATGTGCCAGGCTTGAGAAAAATGGGACCCAGCATGTCTAACCCAACTCCAGCCCGAGGCAGCAGGACAGCTGTGGGTTGAGAGATCTGGGAACTAGGATGGCTGAGGTCTAAGCTGCCCATGGGAAGCACATGGATCTACTTTGCCAATTTACTGAGTAAAAGTTGAGTTAGCATCCACTTAAAAATTGCAAGATGTCACCGGGCATGGTGGTGCACACCTTTAATCCCAGCACTCGGGAGGCAGAGGTAGGATCACTGTGAGTTTGAGGCCAGTCTGGGATTATGGAGTGAGTGCTTGGACAGCCTGGGCCAGCGTGAGACATTACCTTGAAGAAAACAACAACAACAACAACAACAAAAATTGGGAGATGTCACATTAATGCGGATTTCTGGCTTCTCTAGAAAATCAGATTTGGTGATGTGACTGAGGCAATGGGCCCCAGCACTGGCTTGTGGGAGCCCCTCCCCTCTGGGGCCTGGTCTCGTAGCTCTGTTCTCTAAGTGACCCCACATACCCCTGGAACTAAGGAAGTAGCTGGGCTTCCACTGCCAGAGATAGAACACAGGCAGGGCTCAAATGGAGACTTTGAGATTTTAATTCTTCTACATAAAACTCACCAATTTCAAAATTCTTTGGAAATCTAGCACCAGAACAAATAATGTTTCAATGCTTTTTTTTTTTTTTTTTGCTAGGCAGGTCTCAAGCTAGCCTAGGCTGAGCTAGAACTGATCTTCCTGTGTCAGCTTCCTGAGTGCAGCGACCAAAGGTAAACACCACTACACCTGGCTTCAGTGTGCCAATCAGGACTCTGTGTCTCCATGCTCACTGCCACGTCTCGAGACAGGTACAGAGCGAGTGGTGGGAGCATGCAACAGCTGACCAGGTCCCTGGTCCCCACTACCTGCCTTCCCCTGGCTGCACTCAAGACGCCAGGTGCAAATGCACAGGGGATTGTCCACCCTCCTTGCACATCCAAAGCACCCATGAAGCCTTGAAACATGGCAACCCTGCACCATGCCCAGAGCAGCTAAAACTCAAAATTTAAGGTGGTCCTGGTATTGGGTCCCTTTTCATGTCCCTGGGGTATTTCAGTGAAGAGCAGGGCCCTGCCTTGGGGAGAGGAAGAAGTGGTGGTTAAGTAGCATCTTCTCTGCCGTGACCCTCCCGCCTGCCTTCCCTCAGGGACTCCTGGAGCAATGTCTTCTGCAGAGCGCGACGCAAGCCTTCTCCCAGCACACGAACGCACACTCGCTGCTCTCATCTCAGCCTGTCTGCGCATTGCCTTCTCGGCTTAGAGCATAATTTTCCCTTTTAGAGGCGTTTCCTTTTAAAGAGAAGGTCAGGACTCTCCCACCAGCCCCGCCTATGAGCTGAGCAGAAAGCATCTAATGCCTGTGGCTGCTACAGAAAGGTGTGTGTCCAGGGACATTCGTGGAGTGTTTGAGGATTGGTGTGGGGGGGTCTGTTTTCATACTCCACATCTTGCTCACCAGCCCCCCCAGCTCCCCACTCCCACTCCCTGCCATGGAGCACTCCTTGATTCCCCTAAGGGGATGCAGTAATTGATGATTAGCATTCCAAAGCTTGGCTTACATCCTGCTAGCCCGTCATAGTTAATTACATTTTAACTATATTCGTCTTCGATAATAGCACGAACATAATTTAGATAATTATCTCTCTCTCTCTTATTCTCTGACTCTGTCGGTCTCACTTAGAGCTCCTTGCAACAAAAATCGCCTTCCCGGCTCAAATACATAAACAGACTCTGGGGCCAAGTGCTTTCCTAGTTCCTGCAGCCACAGCTGTGCTGCACGCACGACGTCTGGAGAATGTGCAGGAGGACTGTGCTTCACCTGCCCTGCATTCACGTCTACTCGCAACCGGCGCTGAGTGTGTGCGCACGTGTGCACATGGTGCATGCAAACATCTGGGCAGAAGCCTGTGTGTGGCACAGACCCTGGGCAGTCTAGTCACACAGAGAATCTACAGGGCACCCTCCTGGCCTGGTAGGTCACTTTGACAAGGGTTAATGGCTTCCCTACAAATTTAAGCTTTGCTAAAAGTATTCTTTTTCATAGGGTTTCTGTCACACTTGAATCTACTAGCTGCTTCCAGGAGACTGTCAAGGATGAGGCAGGGATCTGAGACACACACAGTCAGGAGTCTAGGGCTTAGGGAGTCATGAGATGTCTGAGTCTCCTACCTAAGGACTGATCTTCTCTTCCCTACTCATGGCAAAAGGTAGGGGCAGTCACAAGAGCTAGGAAGAAAGGACCTCGGGAACCTTTGCTTAGTCATAGGAGCCGAGGGGAGGACCTCAGGACCCTTTGTTCCTTAGTTTTTATAATGAAGTTAGCATTATAGCCAAGGTCTTTTGAGATTTTATGTTGTAAAGTTCAGATATGTAAGATTTTGAGCCAATAAGGGGATCAGAAAGGAGATCAGAAATCCCCATGGAGTGTGTCAAGCTCAGGGTGAGCCTGAAAGACCTCAATGGGGCACTTCACAAGGCACAGTGTAACCACGAAGGCTGAGAGGACCCAGGCCCCAAATCGCTAGGCTCTACCCATATCCTTGGTGCTCTTGAATTAGGCTCCAATTTTATTTTTTTGTATAAAAACAATTCACTTTGAAGCCGGGCGTGGTGGCGCACGCCTTTAATCCCAGCACTCGGGAGGCAGAGGTAGGAGGATTGCTGAGAGTTCGAGCCCACCCTGAGACTACAGAGTGAATTTCAGGTCAGCCTGAGCCAGAGTGAGACCCTACCTTGAAAAACCAAAAAAAAAAAAAAAAAAACCAAAAAAAAAACAATTCACTTTGGTTCAAGCTTGTCTGTTGTTGAAGGATTATCTACTAGCTGGTGATCAGTCATCTTCTCCACACAGAAGGTTCTAGGACCACAGAGGCAAATCATTCTTTTCTTTTTCCTCTGAAGAATAAATACTACCAATTAGACCCTGAACCACTGGGGGATGCCTAGGAAGAGGCAAAATAGGAATGTGTGCAGTTAACAAATGAAGGAACATGTGGGCCTAATATTCTTGGCTGTCCCTGGAATTAAACACTTGAGACTAGACTCTAGTAGCAGGTGCAGGCCAACATTCTGCCATTATGTTAGTCTGACCCTTCTTTTTGTGTGCGCTGGTATTCAACCCAGGGCCTTGTGCATATAGCCACGTATAGGGTCTTGCTATATAACACAAGCTTGCCTCATACTGTGATCCTTCTGCCTGGAATTCTAAGTGTGTACCAAGTCTGACCCTTCTAATATGACTGGCCTACTATTGGCTCATGGGCAGAAGGGAACCCAGTGATGGCTGGCAAATGAGTTGTAACCTCTTGGCCGATTGGAAAAATTAGACACCACTCAAGGTAGTGACCAGGAGGCGCTGTGGAGCCTTGCTTATGGTGTGGCCCTCTGTGCAGAGCACAGGAATAGGGACTCCCCCACAGTACAGAGTCAGGGCTAATCACCTCCCTTCATCAACCTTGGCAGTTGGGTAGAGTGACTGGGACTCAGCAAGGGGTATGTCTAGCCCATGTGTGAAGTCCTTCCCAAGAACATGTGCTCCTTTGAGCCATGCCTATGTTTGGGTCAGAGGTCAGAGCAAGGGGGTGAGACCCGACTATGGGACATGAGCCTTCACTTGTTCTTGGCTGCTCATCCAGTATAGTCCTACATTTGGCCCCTGTGTGCCTAGTGTGGAGAACTGCTGGAATGTGCCTTAAATCTAGAAACAACCAGGGCCCAGGTCTCCACTGATCAGGGATGGGAGGGCCACCACATTTCTGCCAGCAGGCCTCCCTGCAGGGCGGAAGGGAGAGAGCAAATGCAGTTCACTGCTCCCAGCAGACAAGGCTCAAGGAAAGCAAGGAGGAAAGAAAGTGGCTGCTTCCTTTCTGCCTGCTTGGCCGAGGCTAGCTGTGAGACTGCTGTCACTGCCCTCCTCCTCCTCAGCTCCTGTGACTGCCCACCTGGCTCTCCAAGGAGCACTCGCCCTCCCAGGCTCCCACTGGAGATGTGAGAACCTGGTGTGGGCAGTAGCCAGTTTTCAAGTGTTGTGAATTTAACGATTTCCTACTGTTTTAAATACCAAAGGGATTTTGCACACAGTGAGGACTAAATGCTTCTGAGTTTCAGGTTTTCCGTATAGGGCTGCTCTTGTGGACAGCCAGAGGCCATGAAAAGTAAAGCCCAGTGCTGACCTCAGAAGCCCACCACAGCACATATGCAGCTAAGCAAACCAGTGGCCTTCCAAAAGGATCAACACACAATCTCACTTAAATCTGATTGGTTTTAATCCAGGTGTGGTGGTGCACGCCTTTAATCCCAGCACTTGGGAGGCAGAGGTAGGAGGATCGCCATGAGTTTGAGGCCACCCTGAGACTACATAGTGAATTCCAGGTCAGCCTGGGCTAGAGTGAGACCCTTCCTCAAAAAACAACAACAAAAATCTGATTGGTTTTATACCTAAGAATTACATTAAGGCCCTGTGGGTGTTCCCAATCTGATGATAAGCCAAAGTCATTTAGCACCTAATATGGGGAGTCAGTAAAAACTTAAAATAGTCTCCCCTCTTAGCCATTAAGGGCCTGATATTTGCAGTGGAAAGGATAAGAAATCAGGTGCACTGGGGAGAACTAAAAAAAAAAAAAAAAAAAAAAAATCTCCAGAGTCCAAAAGAAATGTTTCTTTATGATGAAAACTATTGCTCTTAGCACAGAGCCACCAAGATTAGCCTGGAGCCATTTAATGCACTAGAATCGCTGAATATGAATTCTGTAATAAAAAGGTGACAAGTGTTCCAGGCAGGCCCCATAAAGGGCTCTTCCAGAATTTGTATTAAGTGCCATATTCAACACAGTTAGGTTGCGGAATTCTATACACTGAAGACAGTGAGCACAGGGAGACAGCCTGGACCTTAGTAAAGAATGGTGTTAGCCAGGCCTCACAGAAGCTATGCAAGTACTCTATCTGGAGAGGAAAAATAGACACCACCACCCCTCAACTAGGCGCTGGTGAGTTTTTAGATCCCACATTGACTGGCCGAGAGCTCTCTTAGACTTGTAAAAGGTGCACCCTCCCTGGAGGACCTGGCTCTCGCGTCTAGCTCAGAGTCCATCTCCAGTCTGTCCCCAGGCCCATGCTGACCTAGAATGGAGAACAGGTTCCCTGCAGCCGCTCCTGCCTTCTCCTCTCAGTACCAGCATGCAGGACCGAGGCAGCCTGCTGGCTCTCTGGGGTTCACAAAACAGCTGGACAATGAGTTGGGACAAGAGGTAACAAGGCATCTGCTAAGTACACAGTTGAGTTACCTAATTTAAATAACTTACGATACATACTATCATGAACTGAGTGATGCGCGTGCCCATGTATGTACTCAAACGTGCATACACTGAAGGCGCAGTGTGTTTCTTAACACCTGCTTTGAATTGTCAGTGCTCCCAAGGCTAAGACACCAAGCACGACTACTTTACTGCTTCACAGTCAACAAGCAGCCCTGACACCACAGAAACGTGGCTTCCATTCAGGCTGCACTTGAACCTACCCCTGTTAGGCACCATGCCAGTCTCCTGCCCTGAGGGTGTGCACAGCAGAAGGCGATGTCAAGAAGTCAAATTGCATCCGACAAGGTTAAAAGTTATCCTTGGCACATGGAAATCTCCTGAAATGAAATACTGCAAAGCTGCGAGAGCTAAATCAGCTTATTTTTCTGTATTATTTCTTGGGGAACAGGGCTGCGGGGTGAAGAGGACGGGTGAGAAGACTGACCGGTAACTCTTTCTCATTCTATTGTCAGGCTTTAAAATCAGAAAGATCAGCTATTAATCTCAGAAAGCCAGCAGTGAATGCATGCCGTAAATTTGTCAACACCTTATGAATAAGCCCCTGGTCGTGAGGGCTCCCTGTCTGGCAGTTCACCTTTTCCATGATATTTTCTATCACTTGTATTTTGGAGCAGCTTAGAAAGACTATTATTTGTGCTCCTGGAGATCAGAACATAAAATAGCCTCAAAGTGATGGAGATGTACAAGCAGGCTTCATGTCTGCCTCTGGGCTCACTAAGCAAACAGTTTGCCAATGCTTCAGTGAACAGCGATCACTCTTGTGGGGCTAGAAGAACACGCCTCCCCTCGAAAGCTGCTAATGAAGGCCCTGTTAGCACTGGATGACGTCGCGTGTGCCCACTGGCTTTCTGTCGAAGACTGTCAAATAGAGTTGTTGGTAATCACAGCTGGCAAGTTGTTTAGTCAATATTTTTGAAAAGTTCACCCAAGTGTATGGAAGCACAAAGTAGATTTACCCAAAGTTGGCACATGATTTCACTGGCTCCTGCGCTGTGAAGGCTGTGTGCCATCAGGATCACAGTGGGGTCTTGCTGGGTGGCACTGCAGACCTGCGGGGTGTGAGGTGCAGAGACGGGTGTGGAGAAAGGGGAGTTGCTGTGCTGCAGCTCAGCTGCTTTGCGCTGCCCTCACGTTGGCAGCACTCGAGATCTGATGTCCTATACAGAGGAGCCTTTAAACGACACCGGACCAGGGAAAATCCCCCAAACACGGATCCTCTAAAGCTGGCAATTCCATCTCACGAACTGAACGAACGTACAGGTCATGTGAAGAGGAGGATTTCTGCACGCCTGGCACAGGGTTATCCCCCATCGCTGAGACCTGAGCCCTTCCCCTTAGTACACAGTGCCCAGTGGCTCTGAGCAGTATGGCAGCGAGACCCTCATGGTTCCTCACACAGGACCCTGTACAGAGAACTCAGCATAGCGACCATCCTCCAGAGAGACCCACAGTGTGCCCGAAGCCAGGGAGGCCAACGCTGGGTGGGCGCAGGCATGCACATTTCCATGCACACTCTGATACTATCCCAGGGTCAAACCCTGAGCATTGGCATGGCTTTGTGAGTGTGCTGGACGTGGACGGATGTCCTAACCTCAGAGGTCATTTCTTTCTTTTTCTTTTTAAACATCCTCCTATCTAGCTATGTCTTGGTACCCATTATTCAAACCCCCACTGTTTTCACTTTTATGTGGACACTTAGAAAGCTGGTTTTGTAGCAGGGGAAAACCACACTGCAGGGGCACAGAGAAGGCGGCTTTCTACTATGAGCCCAGGGGGTGATGGCAGCCTCGGGCCGCACTTAGAGGAGCTCTGTGAAGAGTCTAGAACAAGCCATGCCTACTGGGCAGAAGGCCACAGCAAGCTAAGAAAACAATGGAGGCTGTAGAGTGAGAGGAGCTACAGACTTAGGGAGACACTTCCAGTGGTGGACATGGAGGTGGGACTCAGGTACTCCACAGATGTCCTTGGGTGCAGAGGTCTGCCTCCCCAGGGCCACAGGGGTGTGGAGGGGTGGGGCACAGTGAGAAGTCAACCAGATTGGGAATCACATCTGAGTTTTGTCCCAGGCCCTGACCCTCAGAAGCTGCCTGGCCTGAGTGGGTCTGTGACATGAAGCAGACGACGAGAGTGACTGTGGGCTCTCACGACCCATGTCAGCCACCCTGGCTGTGTCCTTGAGGACGAGCTTCCACACTTGCCAGCTCCGCTCTCGGCCCTCTCTTCTGGGAAGTACAAGCAGGCAGGAGCGAGCTGGAAGGTGACTGGGCCTGGCCCCACTCTGCTGGGCTCTGAGTCTAGGGTCTAGCTGTCACTCACTCGGGGCACAGTACTGCGCTGGCTGAGTAATTATCCTATGCTTAAGTGTATGCCTCCTCCCAGGGTCAGCAAACTATTTTAGCAAAAGGCCAGCTGGTAGGTGTTTTAAACTCCAAAGGCCACAAAGATCTGTGTCACATATACTTTAATTTTTAAAATAAACTTTAAAAAACAAAAAGCATCTTAGTTCAGGGGCTCAATGTTGCCCTGAGCTTCCCCAAAGGCCCAAGGGCTCTGTCTCGACCTTCCCAGTCCTTCTTGGCCTGCAGTTAGTTTTTGTCATTTTGCCCTTTCTGGAATACTGCATTATAGGCATGTGTCATGCAGTGTTCTGGAGTTTTGTTTCCGAGGTTGCATTTCTGCCACAACTGGCCCACAGGCTTCCTGAGTGTGGGCCTCCAGGCTGTGACATTCCCAGAACAGTGGCCAGCCTTCCTGTGGTGCTGTCTGTCTGAGCTTTTGCCCCTTCTATCTAAAGACCCCCAAATACACTGACCCACCTCAGGAGGGAGGCCTGGGTCCAGCTCTGACCACCCTGGTCTGGATGCTCAGCCATCACATGCCTTCAGCTGAGATCGTGGCAGGGCAGGCCTCTCAAAAACTGAAGCCATGGTGGGGCAATTCCAGAAATGCTACTATGCTGGTAAGCTTGACATAACTTTATTTCAAAATTCCAATGGATCAATAAACTGTATTTCTTAGTACAAAAACTTAGTGACAGGGGCTGGAGAGATGGCTTAGCGGTTAAGCGCTTGCCTGTGAAGCCTAAGGACCCTGGTTCGAGGCTCAGTTCCCCAGGTCCCACGTTAGCCAGATGCACAAGGGGGCGCACGTGTCTGGAGTTCGTTTGCAGAGGCTGGAAGCCCTGGCGCGCCCATTCTCTCTCTCCCCCTCTATCTGTCTTTCTCTCTGTGTCTGTCGCTCTCAAATAAATAAAAAATTAAAAAAAAAAAACAAAACTTAGTGACAGTTTCTAGTGGTGTATTAGTTACCTTCTTGTTGCTGGGACAAAACACCTGACAGAAGTGAGTTTGAGGGAGGAAGGGTTTATTTTGCCTCAGCTGCAGTTATAGTCCATCTTGCCAGGAAAGGCATGGCAGCAGGGCTGGTCACAGTCCACACAGGAGAGAGCAGAGCAATGAGTGCTGGCACTCAGCAGCTCTCTCCCGTTTATCCGTTTATCCAGGACCTCAGGCCAAGGAGTGGTGCTACCTGCACTTAGCGTGGGTCTTCCCACCTCGATACACCTCATCATGTCTCACAGGCCTGCCTAGAAGCTGACCTAGGCTCGGTCATCTCACAGGTGATTCCTGTCAAGACTACAACCATGTGAACTGTCACAAGTGGTAACAGGCATTTAATCCGATGTGGGAAAGCACAGGCTCTCGCGCAGTGGCTATCAGTGTCCCAGGCTCAGCACCAGCTCCAGTGGCACTGCTGGCTGCAGATGGTTGTGAGTGTCCAGGGAGGAGCCTCAGTCACTGAGAGCGCTGAGCCGCTTCCCCAGAGGCAGGGTGCGAAGGGAACGTATCTAGTCATTACTTCGGCACCTCCTCTTTAGACTAATTGAGCACTGACCTGAAACCAGTGGATCATGCCATCTCACACAGGAATCTGGTGGTCATGCACAACAGCGGCATTCTAGAATTTGCCAAAAAGAAGTAAAGCCACACTGTGTTCCTGTAATCAGCCTAACAGTCACTGAAAAGCTGGAAAGGCAGATTATGTTGGCTGGTTTTGCCACTGGAGTGCCCAGTAAACAACTGTTTCACCTTCCTACACCCTGATGACTGAGTCCACAAGCTGAGAAGAGCCTGTGTCTCCCACCCTTCTCAGAGGCATTCTCCAAGGGCTGACAACTGGACCCTCTTTGGCTAATTAAAAAAAAAAAATTTTTTTTTCAAGGTAGGGTCTCACTCTAGCCCAGGCTGACCTGGAATTCACTATGTATTCTCAGGGTGGCCTGGAACTCATGGGGTTCCTCCTACCTCTGCCTCCCAAGTGCTGGGATTAAAGACGTGTACCACCATGCCCAGCTGGCTAATGCATTTTTAATGACACATTGCTATGATTTCCCATGTTATTTAATATGGTAATATGATATATCAGATGTATGAGTTGATGTGGCTGTCTGTGCTAAAAATAGTCCAGCAACGTCGGCTGTGAACGTGTTGACTGTCAAGGTAACGGAAGAGCAGCCCGCTCTTCAGCTGAAGCATTTTGCCTCTTGAGATGGTGGGAGGTGGGCTGGAAAGCAGGAGGTCAGGATTCTTGGTGACTGGCATGGGTGGAAGCTGTCCTGGAGAGTGGGCATGCTGGTCAGGACACCACTTACCACCCTCTGCCCTGCAGGTTCCAGAGTCTAGCTTTTGTAAGCTGTGTTCTCACAGACTCACACTGGGTAGAAAATTCTTAAATGGGAATTTACTGGTGCTGTTCTCTGACTAAGCTCTTAGGCAGTGGGGAAAGCTCCTTCTATCCCTCCCTAGCTTGGGCTGGACAAACCGCTTCTGAGGGAGGTTTGTCTGCACTGTGCCTGCACTGGGCAGAAGTCGCCCTCGGCATGGTCTGACAGTGCATACTCATACTGGCCAACGCGGGATCCTCTACTCGACTCTCATAATGTTTTACAATGTACGATTCATTTCAGAAATGAGACTTGATAATGCAGATTTGTCACAACGAGAAGGCTGCCTTTAAAATGTGATTTAATGATTCCCGTACTTATTCGCTGACATCTTTATAAAACTGTTAGTGTGGAAATATATTTGTCTCTTTGAAAGTAATTCTTCCTTTTACAAGTGTCGTGCAAAACAAGAGCCATACATTAAAGGCACAGCAGGGAGAGGAGATGAGCACTTGGCCAGCTCCACTGCAGCCGTTGCTCCAGCCCAGCCCGGAGGCTGAAGATTGTGTCTAGCCACTGGGTGTGGTACCATCTCTTCCTTTCCAGTTCCTTCCATGCACATGACTCCCTTCTCTGGGCTGCTACTGTATCCAGAGGGGAGAGGGAGGCTCTCCAAGGTCACACAGATGCAGTAATGCAGCAAATAAACAAGCTGCTGATTGTGATTTAGCTCTGTTCTTCCTACCTTAACCTGGTTTATGAGCAGATCTTAATGATTTAGCTTTTCAGCCAATTAGAACAGAAGGCTTGATTGACAGGAAAAGAATAAATACCATTTTAGTGCAGGAGACAGAATCGCCTTCCCCTATTAATCAGGCCCTCTGCCTGCATACAGGTAACATGATATTTATCATGCCATGCTGTTACAGTCCCTTGGGGTGTCATTTCATGGCCTACCAGTAAAAACTTCACATTTACAGCAACTGCCCCTCTATTACTGTCGATAACATCTAATTGATATGTCAAACCTCCAAGGAATGCTGTAAATTGGAACAGTGACTCCCAAAAGAAAATAAACCAGCAAACAGGTAAATCAGCACCTGTCTTCCTGTGATCACGCAGCCACCTCCTGTCCAAAAGCCTCCCCGCAGGAGGCCAGACGATCACCACCACCTTGCCTTCCAGCTCAGGCCTCTCAACCTGAATGCACAGGCCCAGGGAGCCACTAATGGCCTGCCCACAATGAGCCCTGTGTCCAAGTCATTTGCCAGGAAAAGCCCAGCCAGACTGTGGGTGCCACAGCATTATGTGGGGTGCAGTGTGGAAGAGAGCAATATAATGACCTAATCAGAACATGACAGGCTTCCTCTGAGGCAGCCACGCTGTGATCTCATGTGCCTTCCAAGCACCCCACAGAGTGGGGAGGAGCTAGCGTATCTGAAGAAAGGAAGCCCAGAGAAGGAGACCTTCCACTTACCATGAATCAGATACACTCGACACTGAAATACAAGATTCACCTGGAACAATAGGCTCTGAGCCACTTGAACACAGTACTTTTAATAAAAATGCTTCAAGTCATATTGATGAAGAGGGAAAAGACTAAATTAGCACTGATAACACACACACACAAAAGGACATTTGCTTTTAGCATTAAAGGAGATGTGGACTATGGCACTGTGGACACAGAAGGTTCTAGCTGAAGCCTGTGCAGGGCTCACTTTTGACCTTCAGAATGGAGACCCTTACATATGTCACATGTAAAGCCTGTCCGACAGACGCACAAAATACACACTTGCTGCCACACCCCTTTTTTTAATAGGTTTTTAACATTTTTAATTTTATTTGAGACAAACAGAAAGGGAGAGAGAGAGAGAGAGAATGGGTGCCCCAGGGCCTCTAGCCACTACAAATGAACTCCAGACCCATGCACCACTTTATACATCTGGCTTACATGGGACTGGAGAATTGAACCTAGGTCCTCACGCTTCACAGACAAGAGCCTTAACCATTAAGCCATCTCCCCAGTCCACCCACACCCATACTTTCTGGCACCTCATTTCAGCTTTCTTCCCACTGTTGTTTTAACCTTCCCTTCAAAACAAAAGCAAACAAAAAACTTCATGTGGGTAAGCCAGCAGAAATGGTTCTAATTCAGAGCTTGGGGGAGAGTCGTAGACCGTCACAACAAGCATTGACCACCCTCTAGTCACGTCCACTATAGCCTCAATCAACAACTTTGAATATTTTTATTTATTTTATTATTAGAGAGAGGGAGAGAGAGAAAGAACGGGCGTGCCAGGGCCTCTAGCCACTGCAAGCAAACTCCAGATGCATCACTACCATGTGCATCTGGCTTACGTGGGGCCTGGTGAATTGAACCTAGGTCCTTAGGCTTTGCAGACAAACGCCTTAACCACTAAGCCATCTCTCCAGCCCAATCACCACACTTTAAATATGGCAGGGACTGGGAGTGGTGGTGCAAGCCTGCAATGCCAGCATTCGGAGGCAGGAGGACTGTGATTTTGAGGTCTACTGGGATACAGCTTGAAAGCCTACTTCAACAAACAGCCCCACCCAATAACACAAAGCCTGGGAAGGGAGTTCCCTTCAGGGCCGGTCACCTCTCCTTTCCCAAGGTCTCTCCATGCTCAGGCGTGCCCTCCCGTCACCACACCTGCTCAGAGCTACCAGTGCGCCCAGACATTCTCACCTACTCTCTTCATTTCTATTTTCCTTTTAAAGAAAAAATTGTTCACATCTGGCCCCAACACCTTCCAGACCTTCTCAATTTCTCATCTTCCTTTGGAAATGCTGTCCTAACTTCTTTGCACACTATTCAGAGTAACTGAACTTTGTTAAAATGACAAGGTCTGGCTAATTCAGCGGTGGGTCTAGTCTCCTCTCCCACACACGCTCCTTTTCTGTGCTGTCGTTCTTCTGAGAGTCACTGTCTGCCCAGCTCAGCTGGCGAGCTCCTGCCCCCTGAGCAACAGGCCTAATTTTGGCTCTGGCTGTGAGCGCACTTCTGGACAAGGGCCATCTCGTTAGGGTGAGAAACAACAGGCCGTCCAAATCCCATGCCACTGCTTGGGGGAAGCGGATTCTTGGGGCAAAACCAATGTTGGAGGAATACACTTTAAACCTCATACAAAGGCTTTGTAGAGATTATCAGCCATAGCACATTCAATGTGGAGACATGAGAAATGGAGACACTGCCTATTGGCAGGTCTGAACCAGGGCAAGGGAATGCTAACTTGAAAGGTAAAATACAAAAGGAAAAGCCTGTGTAAGACCAAGAGCTTCAAGAGACAGGATAATCCTCAGCGAGCCAAACCAGCACACAGCTGTTTCAAGCACAGGACTTTTACTCTCCATTTTGATTTTTCATGCTTATATTTAATCAGTTACCCAAACATCATCTGTTACCAACCTTCAGCTTAACAAGGAGCTTGTTTCTGGGTGCATGTCACCAGCCTGCATTGTTTACAGGGCTTGCTCATCAGAACAGAATTATAATTTCAAGGTAATAATGAAATGTCATGCTGTAATTCTACAACTTAATTAGGGTGAATCTATAAATGTGGGTCAGATGCATTTTCAAGGAACTACCTTCCAAAGGAATTTCTGCTGGCATGTGGCTCTTCCATGAGAGAGGCACAAACCTTACCAGGGACAGGAGGGCATGAAGGAGCAGGCCAGGCCTTCTGCAGTGCCCCAAGGCAGCCTCTGCATTTGTATCAACATCAAAGGGCAGAAGTCCATGTGCTCATCTCTTCATGTGGGACCCCAAAGCCACCCACCTGGTGTCCCATAACACCATGGACAAGAGGATCAGAAACTGGCTGTGCTTCCACCTCTTCCCAGTGGTGTGTCTCAGAGGCCCTGACGCTGTCACCAGCAGTAAGAGGCACAGTGCTCAGGGGACAGTAGAAAGGAAGCCCCACTGAGCTTAAAGGGACGGCTTCAGTAGCTGGTAAAAGTTTAGGAGAACATGGACACACTCGGCCCTAAACTTACTAAGAAGCCATGCCTCTAAAAAACTTACCTAAACTTACTCAGAAGCCATGCCTCTAAAAACTAAAAAAAGTCAATGAATGCCAGCCGGATGGGTGCCCAGGGTGTAAGTATGAGCCAGTGGGTGAGGTCTCCTTTCATAGGACCTAAGGCTAAATGGGAAAGACATACATATAAACAGCAAAGAATGACGAATTCTGCCAGGCATTGTGCAGGAAAAGAACTCGGTACGGTGAAGAGGAGTAACAGAAGTGGAAGACTCTGGTGTGGCTGGAAAAGCCACACTCACCAGGAACATCAGGGGCCCTCTCTGAGTGCAAAGGAGCACTGGTGCAACCTTGGACTTTAAGAAGCACATGGTCCAGATGGAGAGAATGAACAGTCTCTTGTATTTTTATTCATTTATTTATTTATTTGGTTTTTCGAGGTAGGGTTTCACTGTGGCCCAGGCTGACCTGGAATTCACTATGGAGTCTCAAGGTGGCCTCGAACTCAGTGATCCTCCTACCTCTGCCTGCCAAGTGCTGGGATTAAAGGTGTGCACCACCACGCCTGGTCAATCTCTTATATTATATATACACAGCTTTACCACTCAGAGGCCACTCCTACATGTGCCAGTTCATCTCCACAGCTGTGGCATACACCTAGAGAGCACACTGCTGGCACTGGAGCTTAGTGAGTGAGCACTGCCGTCAGCTGGGATGGAATCTGAGAGCAGAGGCAGGTGGGTTAGCATCTCTCTCTTGCAGGGTCCTAGACCCTAAGGACGCTGAACCGCACAGTTCAAAGCATGGTGACCTGTGGCTGTGGCGCCCTCCTGGGGTGGAGCTGGGGGTGAGAGATGTGAAGAGCCCTTCCCGTCAACACATATATGGAAACATCAAACTGGACCCACAAATAGGCAGACTTATGTTTCCATTAACAAGGAGCTCTGCTTCCTGGCCACCAGGGCATGCATGGCTCTGCTCTCCCACGTGTATCCTGGCATGATGTTCTTCCTCACCCCAGACCCACAAGCAATGAACTCAGTCAACCAAGAACTGAGATACACAGAACTGAGAGCCATAGATAAACCTGCTTCCTTAAGAACAATCCCCCCGCCCCTTGCCAACCTGCTGCAAGTCTGGGTACAAGACACTTGAACCTTGCACTGCTTGTTGGCGGGGAGGGCCCACATGTGTACACACACACACACACACACACACACACACACACGCATGGAATCTTCTCCCCTGACATAAGAGGCTTCTAAAGCCACTTGTGGTACCATGGGGATCCAATTAACGGCAGCCTCTCACAAACATTAAAACACTAGTTAGACATGAAAACACTGCTGTGGCCCATCAAAGGCAAGCCTGCAGCTGACAGAGCAGCTCTGACTGAAACAAAGACCTCAGACAGCAGGCTTGCTTTGGAGGCAATCGGCTTTGTAACCAGAGTTTGACCCAGGATTTTACGGCTCAGACAAGCGGAGGCTGGGCCAAGGTGAGGGGTGCCACTTAACAAGCGAGTCCTGGAGCGGCGCTCTCGTCCAGCCCACACCTCAAGTCCCTCCAGTACAAAGGCACTTAATGGGGAAACCAGAGGCTGATGTGCGAGGAGATGCAAGCAGGGATCTCCTTTTAAGGTTTTTGAGAATTCTGGATTCTGGTTTCTCTCCACATGAAAACGAGGCTCCTCTGGGGGTTTACTTCTTCACAGTTTCTCCACTTGGTGCTGCTTGTCAGGCGGCTCACCGCCGACCTTCTTCTTCCACGTCCTGGCTTCAAACTTCTCAGGTCCCTTCTAACTAAAGGTTCTTTCTCTCTCCCCATCTCCCCAAGCAGGGTCTCCCTGTAGCCCAGGCTGACCTGAACCTCACTCCCAGGCTGGTCTCTTGAGCTCTGGGATTAAGGGCATGCACCACCATGCCCAGCTAAACCTCAGACTTCTTCAGAGTCTTAAACACGGAGCCTTTCAGACACGCTGCAGAACCGAGAGTCACAAAGGCGGCTTGGTCCAGAGCTGCGGACTCTTGCACAGGCTGTTACTGTTCTGCTCCTGTCCTGAGGCTGCTGGAGAGGAAGTGATCCAACAGCCAGGTTCTGGATGGGGTGGCAGGCCAAGCAACCCACCTGGGAAACAGCTTCAAGGTGCTTCAGAAAGCCATCACACCTGCAGAAGGCCACGGCTCCTGGTCTAGGATCAAATGAAGGACCACTTCTTTAGTGGTTGCAACTCTTACTGCTGATCTCCCTGAGTGACAGTAAAACTGTGCAGGTGGCACAGGGCGTGGGGAAGGCAGTCTTTCCTCTGACAGCTCCGGCACCTTGGGCTGATGAGCAGACACACTCAAGAACAGTGACTTCTGTTGCAATGGCTGCTTCTTGAAGTGATGTGTGGCGCTTTCCTCTGAAGAGACCTTTCTTTCCTTGAAGTCCTTTCTGACGTCCCTGTAGCTCCTCTCCAGGGACACTTCCTGCCAGTTAGTTGCCAGAGCTATTTTGGCCTGTGTACCTCCCATCGGCATGAGCTGTTCTCTGACTTTCCTGTCTCTGGTCTATTACCCACTCACTCTACTTTGTGCTGCTAGAACAATCTACTAGTGACTCACAGCTTTGTTACACCTCTCCAACACCTGCCCAATAAGGTTAAACTTGTTAATACCTGGCCCCAGTTTCCATAGCTTGGTCTGCTTCTCTCCAGCTACTTCCTCTAGGCCACACGTTCAGGTCTACCCAGAGCCCCCAGCTGGACACATCTTTCTCGCCCTCAAACAAAGGCAGGGCAGGACGCACCCTCAGCCAGAGCGCCAGTCATGCCAAACCACGGGTCGCTCTACTTGAGAGCAGCAGACACCTCTGCATGCCTGGTTTTCTGCCAGAAGTACCTCCCGGAGTCCTTCCTCTCCACAGGCAGCGCCCTCCCAGCACCCGCTCCTTTCAGGCGCACACAAATGCTCGCAGCTCGGGCTTTGCTCAACCTTCTTGGGTAGGATGGCTTCTCCTCCACCGAGTCCCCTGCACTCAGTGCTGCTTCCATGGAATCTGGAATATTTTCCTGCACTTTACTTGTGTTATCAATCCCCCCGAGCCCCCAGTGAGTGCCACAAGTTCAGAAACCTTCTTCTTTCTTCTGCTCTATTTAAATAGTAACTTGCTATACACCGTATGGTTCCAACAATAAGACATTTTGGAAAATGCAAAACTGTGAAGAAGTAAAACTGATCTGGGTTGCTAGGGGCTGGGGGAAGAGGGGTGAACAGGAAGAGCTGCGCTGTACTGGTATGGTGGACACGTGGCATTAGATCCATGTCTACAAAACAGAGATAACAAGAATGAGCCCCAAAGTGAACCATGGACTTGGGGTGATGTTGATGTGCACATGTAGTCTCACAAGTGCACTGTATGTGCACTCTGTGGGAGCGTGTGATGACGGTGAGGCCGTGCGTGTGCAGCTGCAATGGGCAAGGACAAGAGAGCTACTCCCCAATGTGTGCTGAGGTATGAATAACCAACTGCACTGGCAACCTTTGGCATTACACAGAATGAGGGTCTCAGCACCAGCTCTGCACATACTTAAAGATAAAGGCTCCCCCAAGCTCCCCGAGTGACTCAGCTGCATCTTGTTTCGTTCCTGAACGCTCACCAGCTTCCTGCACACCATGCAGCACCTTAAGCATGGACATGCGACCAGACTGTCCTGACCAACCCAGCACCCCAACAGGAAGGCCGTACGAGTGTCAGGCTGCCCAAAGTTTGCGGCAGCCTAGAGCAACTATTAGCTCATATTGAGTTTGTGGCCAACTAAAACCACAGCTCTTTTCCCCACAGACTTCTCCCCAGCTTGACGACCCCATCCTGCACTTAAGAGAATTGATTTTCTGAACTTAAATGGAGAACATCATATTGGTCCCACATTAGAGCTTGCAGAGACTATGCTAAATCACATATCTGTCATCTGTCACGTTAAGTCATCCTTCCCTGCTATGTGTCATGCAGAAACCTGAGAATGCTTTTAGAGCATGGGTCCAAACGACAGAATGTTCAAGACCAGGGACAGAGAAGAAGCCACTCAAGACCTTTCTCTCCTCAGCCCATCCTTTACTAGACCCCTTCCTTGCCCACCCTGCCAGCAACATTTCCCAAGAAAAAACACTCTGCACCATCTCCACTGTCACTCTCCTTGTCCTAGTCCCTGCCATCTGTTATTTGAGTGACAGACAGCAATGACCTCCTTCCTGCCTTAGTTTCACATTGACCCTTGAATTATTCTCTACACAGAAGCCAGAGTGGATTTTTAAAGAAATAGGGCTGAGGGTATAGCTCAGTGATACCTAATTATGTGAGGGTCTTTGGTTCTGTACCCAGCAGCAATAATGATAAAAAATTTTAAAACAGCAATGTGTGTGTGGTGGCACACACCTGCAAACCCAGGATACAGGAGGAGGCTGAGGGCGAAGGCTTAAGAGTTTGAGGTCAGCCTAGACTGTACTAGGTAATCGTGTTTATAAAAGAAGGAAAAAGCAGAAGTAAGTTCTTACCACTTGTCTGCTTAAAACCCCTCAACCACTCGTTGCTCTTACAGTCATATCAACGTCACACGGGATGGGAGCTCAGGCTCCTCATGGGCTGTGAGTGGCACCTGCGGTCTTCCTGCCTTCCTCACAGCCACATTCATTTCCACTTCAAAGTCTTCCCTTCCCCAAAGGCTCTTAAGCTGGGGGGGGGGGGGCTGTCTGTCTACCCCGGTCTTCCTTAGAGGCCCTTCTGGCTTTGTAGTGGCTCTTGCCTACCACAGCCTGGTCACACACTCTTTGCTGCTGTTTCCCCTGCTTTATGGCATTTTCTAGTAGCTACAACTTTAAAACTACAGCAATGTAAACTCAAGAAAAGGAGATATGTTGTCTGTCACGTTCCATGCCTAACACTTAGTAGGCACTCAATTACTATTTGTTGACTGAATGTATTGTGGTGAGGATTAGAGACTCAGGAAAAAAAAAAAATCACACATACCTCCCAAGACTTTACTTGCATTAACAAGGATGGCTCCTGGTTCTATTGTTACAACATTATTATCTACTTTGTTATCAATATTTTATGATTCCATCAAAGAATCAAGCTGAATTACCAGCACTGAGTTGGGTCAGACAATAGCTGGTAGTAAAAATGCATTATGTGGGCGACAGCAGACATGCTGCTTAAAACCACACCCTGTGAGAGACCCGTACGTTGCCGGTGCAGCTCTGCGGCTGGCTACAGCACAGACTGTCTTCATATCAAAAGATCCTCTTTTGACAGCTGCTGTTCAGTGAGGTCAAGTTCACGCAAATGTCTCTGTGTCTTGCATTCATATATATTTATGCCCAACCTAACATAAAGGGCAAGCTCATCTTGATTATAAAAATCTGAGTTTTATTGACTTAGAAAACCATCACAATGTCGACCTAAGACTCTATTTACAGTGGGAAGCCACACTATTGACCTAGTGGCCAACAAATAAAATGGGCTGTAAAAGAGGCCGGAATGGCCATCAGGAGCAGAGGAGGACCCATCCCAGGGCCACTGAGCTGACTTCCCACAGCCTGCCCAGCACCAGAGGGCTTCAGTAGCCTAGACATAGGACAGCGGGGCAGGGGGACTGTGCCATCGCTGTCACAGCGAAAGATGTGGATCTGAATATGGAAACGGAAAGGTGTTTATAAAGTAACTCTGGCATAACCACAAACAGGGGCAGAAAAAATCGTGGAGAGGGGTGTTGGCAGGAAGCAGAAGAAAAGGAAAAGTAAATGTTATTCCGACTTTTCTTTGCAGGTTTTTAACAAAAGTGGTCAAGGTAAGGCCTCCCCACTTCAGAAGGGGCTACCTGCACGCTGACATAGCCAGTCCTCACAGGGGTGGGCTCAGCCCTGTACTGGAAAATGTCCTATGGTCTCTTTTTCCTGTCTTTTTAAAAATAACAACTTTATTGCAATACAATCCAGATACAATAAAACCCACTCTTTAAAAGCATATAATGTGGGGCTGGAGAGATGGCTTAGCAGCTAAGCACTTGCCTGTGAAGCCTAAGGACCTTGGTTCGAGGCTCAATTCCCCAGGACCCACGTTAGCCAGATGCACAAGGGGGTGTACATGTCTGGAGTTCGTTTGCAGTGGCTGGAGGCCCTGGTGCATCCATTCTCTCCCTCTCTCTATATGCCTCTTTCTCTTTCTGTCACTCTCAAATAAATAAATAAAACAACAAAAAAATTTAGAAGCATATATGTAGTTAGGGATGTAGCTCAATGGTAGAGCTACTGGCCTAGTGTGCATAAGATCTGGGTTCAATCCTCAGCATAACAAAAATAAATAAATTAATGCATAAATGTGTTAAATGAATGAATAAAAACTCACAAAGTCCTATGTTTAGTATACCCACAGAGCTGTGCTACCATCCCCACATTTTCATAACCATAATCTTTATATCATGCCAAAAAATAACGCTGTACCTCTGAGTAGTCTTCACCACTCATCTTTACAAATTCCTCAGCCCTGGGAGCCAGTTGTTCACGCTGTACCTGCAATCACTTATTCTGGACACTTCCCATTCGTGGAATCACACAGTCAATGGTCTTCAGTAGCATTTCCAAGGTTCATCCATGGTAGCATGCACCAGCACTTTATCCTTTTTCATTACCAGATATCTTCCACAGATATATCATGTTCTCTTTCCCCTTTGAGCAGTCAAGGGGCATCTGAGTTGCTTCCACTTTGGGACGACCGTGTATAGTGCCACTGTGAACCTGACACAGGGCTGGCACGCTGTCTACTTCCTAGCAGACCAGTCATCCTAGCCCTTCCCCTTGAGAAAGCCAGAGACCGGGCTGGAGAGATGGCTTGGTGGTTGAGGCACGTGCCTGCAAAGGCAAAGGACCCAGTGCCCACGTAAGCCAGGTGCACGAGGTAGTGCATATGTCTAGAGTTCGTTTTCAGTAGCTAGAGGCCCTGGTGTGCATATTCTCTCTCTATCTGCCTCTTTCTCTCTCAAATAAGTAAAATATAATATCATACACACATATATAAAGAAAGCCAGAGATCACTTATGGTTTTGGCAAAAATGTACTCAGTTTCTTTGTCAGTAAGTTGCTGACAGTCTTGCCTCCAGAGGCTTCCTAGAGAGGCCCGCAGCACAGGATCACTTCCCAGCATGTAGAAGCTGTCAGTGAGTTCTCAACCGGACCTAGAACCCAGCACATGAATAGCATGCCTGACTGCCTCTGGTGTAGGGCTGACAGAAGGCCTTTGCTTATCAATGATGCTTTGACACACACATAATCAGAAAAACTCCGGGGCCACTAGCAGCTGTTCAAAGCAGAGGTGACACGATCTCCTGAGATGGGCTGGGAGAGTGTCTGAGCAGTATGGCAAAGGTGTGACCCCTCTCTCCACCTAGCAAAAAGGAGGGGAACTGGAACAGCCCAGAGGAGTTTCCATCCCAGGCTACAGAATCCTGTGATAGACTCTCAAACAGAAAAGGGAGAAAAGATTCAAGAGGAGAAGTATAGCAGGTCACTCAGTGATGCCTTTGAAAGGAGTCTCTCTGGACTAGGCCAGGCTCCCTCCTAAAGCCCAGACCAGGCTGGTCCTCTCCGGCAATCCCTGCACGAAGGGTGCTGCACATGCTCTGGGGAACCATCCCCTTCTGGAAGCTATCTGCCAAGTGGATTTTTAGTTCTGATCTTAGGCAGGATGGTCACGTATGCTGGGGGCACCTCTCCAGATCTGAAGGACAACTTTAATTTTCACTCTTCAGGACACTGAGCAAGAATTTGGTTTGGATTAGTGTAAATCTCATTTTCTGCTCTTCCACAGTGATAACCTTTATCTAATTCACTATAAGTCTGACAAAATCTGTGTTGCAATTTCATTTAAAAAAAGAAAAAATTTGCACCCAAAATATAACCACTGACTTATTCATTCCTAAGTTTAGATATTCTTTTTTTTTTTTCGCAAGAAATAAGTTTTAAGTTATAACCATAATACCAGGTTCCATGCCAAGCTGTGAGAAAGACACAGTACCTGACCCTTGAGGGGAGATCGGACAGACACATAAGTGTCTTTGCAGCATGTATTTAATTTTTATGAGACAGCGTCCAGATTCCAAACGCTGGCACTGTGGTGACTGGGGAAGCTTGACTTCCTGCCCAGCTCTGCTCTGCTGCACCCTGCACAGGGCTGGGGATAGACAGGCTCGAGAAAGGCTGAACTTTAAAGAGCCGCAGCACTGCTATCTTTTGGCAGGTAGAGTTTTACATGAAGCAACAGCTCGCTACCCAGTGACAGAAGAACATAATCTGAGGGTCAGTGACCTTTGTACTCACTTAACAAGTCACCCTTCCTCACCCAGAGCTGTCACCCACCTCCAGTCAGAGCAGAGCGCCTGCCACATTTGCATGCATAATGCACAGAGAAGCCTTCCTTATAGTGTTTACTTCTCTGTTTCTTCCAAATGAAATCACTGAAGGGCAAATTTGATTTTCAAATCAGTTTTAAAACATCTGCCTTCTAAAAAAGCAAGAGTAGAGGGAGAAGGCTTGAGATTACAGGCAGGGGCTAATTATTTTCACTGATATTACTGTGTCCAGGCTAAAAATATACACGTTAAAGTAGTCTGCATGCACACCCAACAGTTCCTGGGTGTTGATATTTCATTAGGAGGTGACTTCCACTCACAAGGATGCACTGGTGACTTTGGAAGGACAAGACAAGCTTCCTGACCCTTTGGTACAGGCAAGCTCTTCTGACTGTGCTTTGGCACCCACACCTGTTGTTCTAGATGACTCTCAACTGCAGCCTAGTCTCAGGAGCACAGTGTTCAACACAATTCAGCTTGTTTTGTTTCCTCTCTCCCCAAGAAGAGCATGGGAGGCCATGGACTTTGCTCTAGGATGGACCTGTCCACCTGCTTCTGTGGGAGCTCAGGCACAAGGGGCTCCATGATGGCTCCAAGGGGCTGAGAGGGAGACAGCCACAGAGGCCAGGTCTGCCTCGTACAGAAGTGCTCCAAGGTCACACGTGTAAGTAGAATTAGCAGACATGTGGCCATCCGCCCATCAGGCCAACACACGGTCCCAGGATTTGGAGCCATGCATTATAAGGAACTTTAGAGGTGAATCCATTCTGTTTTATTTATGTTTTACATTAACTACTAATCATTTTTATTGATAACATAACAATAAAATGTACTACTTAATGAAAACAGCCTTCCATGCCTAACATCAAGGGTTGCTTTAAGAACAGCATCGCAGGTGTGGAGATAAAGGCTCAGGGACTCAGTCAGCCTGTGGCAGAGCCCCTGCTGAGAGCCAGGGCTCCTGGCTGCTGGTCCAGAGACTCATTCTACCTGCGTCACGTTCTGTGTGTGTGGCTCAGGCGGCACATTTCGCGCCACATTTCCAGCAGCTGGACAGTAGCAGGTGCTCTAGGACCACAGTCACTGACACGGGCTGCGACTGTAAAGTATTTATACACTGCCCACAGTTCTGATGCCAGCTTGTACCTGTGTGCCCTGTTTTCATGACTAGTTTGCATACTCTCTGGCAGACTCCAAGGCCTGTCTTCTGCTAAGTGCCCAACACACAGTAGATGCACAATAAACTTGGGACACTGCAGGGGAGCCAGGGACAGCCAAAAGCACGCCTCAGCTCCTCCCACGGGTGCTTTAATTGGTGGTCAGGTGGCACCTGTCTGGCCCTCACAGTGGGGTGAAAGAATAGTTAGAGATTTGTATCAAGTCACAGGTAGGCATTGTACTCTCTGGTTGGCAAAAGGGCACCCCAGAATCTTGGCAGCCTGGAAGGTCAGAGTGTAACTGAAGGCAACTGAGTGCTGGCTATACTTGTAGCCCTGATGTCTCAGAGTGGCCAGGCTGATCTGCAGGGGACTGATATGCAAATGCAGCTAGGGAGAGGTGGCTGAAGCTCGAGCAGCTGGAGGATCTCTTACTGCAAGCACCTCATGGCTCTCAACACACAACCGAGGTCATCACACTTCATACCTGACACACGCATCTTGGCTTGAGCGACTCCAGACCTAGAATGCCCAGAAGATGAACAGAAACCAGGAAAAGGAATGACACAGTTACACAGATGTCCACAGCAGGCACTTGCTACTTGCCCCAAAGATTTCCAAGGACCCTCATGTTCGCCCTCCTGTGCTGTGGATCTCTGGGAGTCTGCACAAGTCACATGCACTTTTCAGAATATTTTCAAATGGATAAAAACAAAATGGCCCACATGGAGGCCAATGCCACTGAAACACAGCACGTCACAGACCTGTGGAGCATGTGGTCGGGACAACCCTGGTAGGACAGGCCTATCACCTGAGTAACAGTGCTGCAGGGGACAGGACCTGGAGGCGGCCGGGAGCCAGATGTCCTCAGGATGCAGGAGAAGTGCCTCCCTCAGAGTGTGAGGGTGACACCAACCTTTGCTTTCCCGCTGGTCACTCTTCTCCTCAGCCCCTTTCCGAAAGGGACAGGAGACAGGGACTGGCTTCACTGATCTCATGGGGTAGGTCCTCTCTGAAAATACAATCAGCGGTTCCCGTAGTAATGCCCCCCATTACTTTCCTTCTTCAGCAATATTAACAAACCAAATGACCTAAGTGTTTCTAAGAGAGAACACAGGCGCTGGCAACATTTTGAACAACTTGAAAAGCTATCCCCAATCCAGAAATCCAAATGCTCCACTTTCTTTTTTTTTTAAATTTTTTTTTTGTTCATTTTTATTTATTTATTTGAGAGTGACAGAGAGAGAGAGAGAGGGGGGGAGAGGCAAATAGAGAGAGAGAGAGAGACACACACAGAGAATGGGCGCGCCAGGGCCTCCAGCCACTGCAAACGAACTCCAGGCACGTGCGCCCCCTTGTGCATCTGGCTAACGTGGGTCCTGGGGAATTGAGCCTTGAACCGGGGTCCTCAGGCTTCACAGGCAAGCGCTTAACCGCTAAGCCATCTCTCCAGCCCCAAATGCTCCACTTTCTAACAGTGACTGCACACCACCACCACCTCTGCTTTGAAAGAAAGACCCTCATCATTTAAACTGTCACAATACTGTGGGAATCTCCAGGTAAGTTCCTAAGCATAGGATTGCAAGAACTGTGAACTCTAATGTTATTCAAATGATCTAAGCAGACCCCCAAGACAATATTCCAGACTAGAAATCAAATTCCAGAAAAACAAGTGAGAATGTGGGCACCAACCACACCAGGACTCTGGAGGGTTTGTAGCAAATGAGCTGTTCCATTGACATTTGATTAAAACCAGGCTTCCACCTGGTTCAGTGCGTGCAGGAGCCGATTCAGTTCCCCACGCAGAGCAGTTTCAATGGAAGGCACGGAGGGAGGACGGGAGGACGCCAAGAGCAGCTCTTGAAATCCCCTCTCACAAGATGGTGTGTCCAGATCCCATCTGGGAGACAAAAGACTTCAAAGGAGGGATGAGCCAGGTCGGTGACAAGCACTGTCCTTGCGATCCCCGCAAGGGCTGGTCCAGAAGCCCACTGCTCAGAAACCAAGCTTGCTATTTTCAGTTCTCATGACTGTCTTCATAATATATTCATATTCATAATATATAATATATTGTCCTGTGATTCGGATGTTTTTCTTTTTAATGGGTAATTTTATTTTTTAAAAAATATTAATTTACAGTTTAAAGTGATGAGTTTCATTATGACATTTTTCATGGCTGGAGAGATGGCTTAGTTAAAGCACTTGCCTGCAAAGCCAAAGGACCTAAAGTTCGATTCCCTAGGGCCCATGCAAGCCAGATGCACAAGGAGGAGCATGTGCCTGGGGTTCATTTGCAGTGGTTAGAGTCCATGGCATGCCCCTTCTCTACCTGCCTCTCTCTCTTAAATAAATAAATAATAAAGAAAAACTGTGACCAACATCATAGCATTTTCATATTCCCCCCACACCAGTCCCCTCCCTGTCCCTCTCCCCCACCTCCTGTTGGTCCCCTTCCTCTTTCCACACAATCCCCCTTTCTGCTTTCATGGCATATTTACCCACATAGGTTTGTTCAAATTTAGATTCCACATGCAAGGAAATACATGCTGGTTGTCTCTCTGCCCCCCTCCATCACTCTCTCTTGCTCCCTTCCTCTCCCCACCCCTTTCTACTTTCACTGGACAAATCCTGAAGCAGACACTGGAAATAATCATTCAGCTCCAGTTTGCTTCTAGGTGTCATTTGGGAAGGGAGAGCTGACAGGAGAGGCTCGTGCTGTGTGCACTGTCTACAGATAAGTACCCTAGCTTCTCTTTCTTCAGAACCCCACACAGAAGTGATCAATCTGTCATTTTAATGAACAAATATGACCTTTTGTTCCAGAAAAGTCAAGATCACCTTTAAAACATGAGGGTGTGAGGTCAGGGCCGGCGAGGCTCAGTCGGAAAAGTGCTTGCCTTGCAAGCATGAGGATCTGAGCTCAATCCCTAGTACCCGTGTAAAAAAAAGCCGGATGTGGTATTTGTAATCCCAGTGCTTCAGAGCTAGACACAGGTGGACCCCTGGGGCTTGTTGGCCAGCCAGTTTAGCCTCATGATGAGTGAGCATGCTAATGAGAGTCTCTGTCTTAAAAAAAAAAAAATGCTGGGCGTGGTGGCGCACGCCTTTAATCCCAGCACTAGGCAGGCAGAGGTAGGAAGATCGCCCCTGAGTTCAAGGCCACCCTGAGACTCCATAGTTAATTCCCGGTCAGACCGGGCCTCAGCGAGACCCTACCTCAGAAAACCAAACAAACAAAGAGGCTGGGTGTGGTGGTACATACACACTTTTAATCCCAGCACTTGGGAGGGAGACCAAAGTAGGAGGATTGCTGTGAGTTTAAGAGCAATTTGAAACTACATAGTGAATTCCAGGTTAGCCTGAGCTAGAGAGAGACCCTATGAAAAACAAAAACGAAACAACAAAAATGTGGACAGTGTCCGAGGAACAATACCCAAGGCTGTCTTCTGGCTATCATGCCCATGTACACACATGTGCATGTGCAGCAGCCCCCACACACAAAATGAAATAAGAAATTTTTTAAAATAAATTTTAGAACTGTGAGGTCAGCTCACAACTTCTGCGTCCTATTGTCAGTGATAACAGATAGTCCAGTTTTAGCAAGTCAGACAGGAAAGTGCCAGGGAGCCTGCAGGAAGGCCGGTTCTCTGACAGACAAACAGCAGTGATCATGGAAGTACCAGGGCTCTCATCACAGTGAGTCACAGGATCTCTCTGACATAAAATCAACACTTGCTGGTCTTGCTCAAGAGTCCCCAAGAGGCCCACAGAAACAAATGAAAGCTTAAATCATCCAAGCCCTACCTCAGAAAGGAGAAGAGAAAGAAAGCAAGAAAAGCAAGCCTCGTTTATCACAGAAACCCATGGAATATTGTGTATGGCAAGCATCAAGTAAAAGCAGAGATCAGCTGAAACAGGTGAGCAGGGCTACATCCATTCCAAGTGTGGTTCCTGATGGAAGGCGCTGACCAGGGAAAGGTGAAGTGTGGAAGTAGTGTCCCTTTCTCAGGGATGGGCGCTGTGCCACTCACAGTGAGCCCCTTTATGCTTATGCTACGACCTCTTGTAGGGCGTTTCAAACAGTGACTTGAGCCTTGGCAGTTTGATCATCCAAGTTACTGGGCAGGCTTCAAGATACCAATTCCTTGAGAAGCACAGCCAGGAGGCAGCTTGAACTGGCTCGGGAATATGTCTTTCTACTACATGCAAGCACTTTGGAACAATTTTGACTTTAACTGTTCTCAGGCAAGATTAATCATTATACATTTTCGACAAAGTTGGAAAGCCAACTTGTCTGTTGTGTGAAAAGAATATCCCTCTGAAATTTTATCATATTGGTGGTGGGTCACCCACATTTTGGCCATCACTAAAAGCCAAGCAGAATCCTCCTATTACCAAGCACAGTGGATAACGAATGCTTATTTTACTCAGGACCACAGGGTTTATACATCTGCTATCAGCCAGGGCAGCCAGAGTACGAGGCAAGAGGGCCACAAAACACCACCCACAGCTGAACATTCCCCAGGCTGAAGGATGGCTTCCAATACAAAACTCAACAAAAATGTCATTGGCATAATGCAGGCTGTAATTCTGCCTTCTCTGGGAAGACAGGTGCTCCAAGACACACCTGAACTTCCTTCCCTCTAGCTGACGGGAGATGCAGTGATGTTTTATTTTAAGACCACGCCCACTCATTCCTACAGTCAATCCCCAGGTGAAGCCTCACTAAACTGTCAGAACTCACAAATGCCCCTGATTGTACCTGGATCAAGTCCCCTCACTCTGGACGGGTCCTGAGCCTTTTGGGGTGGCTTAAGCAGTAAGCCTGAGGAGAAGGGCAATGCCCAGCAATGGCTCACAGCACGTCTGCCAAGTTCATGAATGGGTAAGTATTAGACGGGACCATGACCCCCACGCTGGGATTCTTAGCAGGGCAATGATCCTCTATCAGCTGCACCGAAACCTTAATTAAGGAAGTCATAAAAGAAGAAAGCGGTGCCTGAAAACATCAGCTGTACTAGTCCTAAATGTGGAAAGCAAAGACTATGTTGTGTTCCCTTCTCATCTCCTCTGAAGTTTGCAAATTAATGTTGATGTATGGGTACCACAGCCCTGAAATATGAAGGTATTCATTTGAAAATCAGGCTGGAAATCTGCAAATGAATGCATCTGTAATTGTGGATGTTTTGCTTTGTCAAAAAGTAGACTCCTCCTTAATGTCAGCTGGGCTCTTCCTCAGTGGGCAGCAGAACCATCTCTGTGCGGTGTGCTCCTGGCCTGCCTGCTATAGGCACCTGCCAAATTCAAAGAGGGCCTCGATGGTGCTGGGAGGACATGAACTTAGGGTCCTGTGGGTTTAAATCGGGGACCTCAGCATTAGATGAGCACAGGTTTGGATTTTTATTTCAGTCAAGGAAAAAACAAGTTCAGAAGAGTGAGAAATACAAAACAAGCTTCTAGGAGCCCCTCCTTCTGCATGCCCAGGACACCCTAGAAAAAAGAGCACACACCTAAAGCTTGAGCAATCAGAACTGCTGACCCCTCAGAGACTTCAGCAGGCCCCTTCAGGATGAGGAAGGAACAGGAATCATATGCACAAGTTAATTCTGGCTAGAGGGCAGAACCAGCCTGCTCTCCTTCATGTGAGCCCTCCAACTGCATCAGAAACTCACACCCAGGATCTGAGGACTGGCAACAAGGGAGGTCATCCTGGTTTCTCTGGGGCAGATTTTTTTGAGGTAGGGTCTCACTCTTGCCCAGGCTGACCTGGAATTCACTATGTAGACTCAGGGCAGCTTCCAATTCACAGTGATCTGCCTACCTCTGCCTCCTGAGTGCTGGGATTAAAGTCGTGCGCCACAACATCCAGCCCTCTCGGGGGCAGATTTAATGTGCAATACTGCCTAGAGGAAGAAGGAAGAGCAAGATGGCCATTCAGTAGGTCCAGGTTGTTGAGCCACGTCACTTAGAGTACAAACACTCTTTTGCTCTGTTTAACTTTGTTATGTGGGTTCCATACTGTTGACTAAATTTGGATGAAGAGGTAAAAGAGTCTATGAACAGAAAGCATGCCCTCCCTCTTCCTCTCCCTCCATAGCAGCTGGTTAATGTGTGCAATTCTAGATGATCACCACCCTGAAACTACACTTTAAAACTTTGTAAGAAATGTTTATTACTGATACTCAATATGTAATTTACAACACCATGGTGAAATTCACTTGCATTCCATTTCAAGAGATTGTGAAAAGAAAAAGTCAACTTTGGGGGAAATATGCTTTATGGGGTTTGGTTTAAAATGGGAAACACACACACACACACACACACACACACACACACACACACACACACACACACGTCTCTCTTGGTGGAAGGAAACAGTCTAATAAATGGCCTAATGAACAGGGTAATGATTTTTTAAAGTAGGCAACAGGAAGGAAAAGGAAGAAAAGACAGAGGCTAATATGCTGTTCAGCCTGGATAATGATCCTCCGGGCAATTCAAATTTGACCACTGGTGTAGGGGCTGCATTTTCAAAAACCCATTTTCAAGGTATGAATTATGACCCACCTAACAGGCCGCACAAGTTAGTTGCAGGAGATGTGGCAGTGGTAGGAGATCATATAGAAACACCAGTGGATTTCTTCGTAATCTGTATCACACCTCTGGAAGGTAAGTTCACTTCTGACTTGAACTTCTATGTGATCTCATGTTCACAGGTCCTTTAGGGAGAAATCACTAGTTCTCCCCGCTGTGATGTAGACCAATGGCAGGTGGTAGTCTCAAAGGCTTCTTTTCAGAAAATACCCCTAATCCCAGGCCATACTCAGACCATGTCTACATTGTCTGTATTCTAACAGCACTTTTATAGCTTTTTTCCAACACTATGATCTTATAAACTATGCAAACTTCTGGGCAAAAAGGACTCAGAACCAGGAGACAAGGTTTCTGATATGCACTCTCCCATCCATTAGAAAAGAACTTGGGAAAGCACTGTGTCTTCCATCTCATCTTCCATTTTCCAGATGGTTCTTAAAGGTTTATTATACTAACACCTTGTTTAGAGGGAGCACGGGACGGAGAGTGGAGAGGGGGACATGATCATTTCCACATGTTCTGGACATCCTTTGGAGGAGGAATATCCTCTTGTCTTCAGGCTTCCCCTCATGAGAAAGTATGAACCTCTACCCACTGAGACTACACTACACATATGAGAGACCAAGGGAATAGTCCAAGTATATGATGAAAAATTGTTGGATTAAAAAAACAACAACAACAAACAAAACTTCCAAAGCCAGGTGTGGCAGCACACACTTTTAATCCCAGTACTTGGGAGGCAGAGGTAGGAGGATCACTGTGAGTTCAAGGCCACCCTGAGTCTACATAGTGAATTCCAGGTCAGCCTAGGCAAGAGTGAGACCCTGCCTTGAAAAAGCAATAAAAGGGCTGGAGAGATGGCTTAGCAGTTAAGCACTTGCCTGTGAAGCCTAAGGACCCTCGTTTGAGCCTCAATTTCCCAGGACACACATTAGCCAGATGCACAAGGGGGTGCACGTGTCTGGAGTTCATTTGCAGTGGCTGGAAGCCCTGGCGCGCCCATTCTCTCTCTCTCTCTCTCTCTCTTTCTGTCGCTCTCAAATAAATTAAAAAAATTTTTTTTAAAAAAATCACCTTCCAAGCTTCCCACTTTTTCTTCTCTGTAAAATAAACCCAGGAATGGGGGACTGTCATCAAATTACATGAAACAATAGAGGGGTCCCTTGTGTTTGGGAAGAAAAGATCTGGAAGAATTCAGAGCATTTGGTTGGGTCTTAGAAGGAACACGGTAGATAGAAAGTACATGAGCTGTAGGCAGACTGAAGGGAGAGTAGGCATGGATCTGTAAAGGAACACAGATTAGGAAGTGTGGTTAGAGTAAGCGTGATACAAAAATTGTATATCTGAAATATAGGTATGTGGTGTAACAAGGAGCGGAGTATTTGTGAACAAGGTATATGGGGGAAAACTGGCCATGTGGAGACAGGAAGCTCTTGGCAAGGACAAGTGACTCCCTGCTCTGCAGGGGATGAAGGGATCAGGAACAAGGGCCACCCAGTGCTGTTGCTGCAGACTGGAGACCAGCAAGAAACACATGCCAAGCAGATGAGGACACACCAGAGGCCACTACAGACATGATGTGACAAGAGGTGTGGAGGCTCAAATTAGAATGGAGGCCGTGACAGCAGAGGCAGAGGAAGAAGGGTGTCAGAGAAGGTTAAAATACCTGACCAGCTGTGCAGGGCAAGGAGGAGGTAAGAGATGCCCAGGAGAGGAAAGGGGCATCAGTGAGGCAGTGTGATGATGGCAAGTGTGACAGTGAGTGCAGTGTGAGACAGGCTGCATCTGTGACACCTTTCTAGAAAGGGTCATTGGAAACTCAGAAGGGAAGAGGCAGTGGAAGCCAAGAACACCGTGAAGGAACAGCGTCTGTCTGCTCTACAAGTTAAAGCTATGTGCATGCTAGACCCCCGCTGTCTTAACCTAGGAGAAAACACAGCTCTCTGGAACACTGAGCCAGGGCATGACTTTCAAGAAGCCCTCCTTGCTGAGACACAGAGGCTGGCTGGTGACTTCCAAGTATAACTGGGTAGCATTCTAAGACGATGCGCACCAAACAACCATGCCTCTTCCTTCTGGTGCCTCTGCCCTCCCTGCTCAGCAGATGCCATCCTGACCACTGGCTTGTAAAATGCATGTCAGTGACAACTGCTACCATGGTGACAAGTGCTCTGCGATCAAGGGTCCAGGGGTGGGTCCCATGCCTAAACTGCCTACCCCAGGGAGCCAGGGCTGGGTTGGGTAAGGAGTGCTGACAAAGCAGCTGGAGCTGGGGCTGGGCCTCTGCAGCTACCTGATGCCGGGGAAGGTGCTCAGAGCTGCAGGTCCACTTTGCTGGTCAGACTGCTCTGCAGGGAGAGGCATATGGGGTGCCTTGGTGAAAGGTTTTCAGTTTTCCTCCAGAGTTTAAGGTCAGTGCTTGTTTTTTTTAACCTATTACTCTGAAAATTCAGAGAAGCCATTGAAACATATTCACCTGACAAATTTAGGATTTTAAATCAAATCAATTTCTGAAGTGAAAGGGGCACAGCTGGCAGAAAGTTCTAAAAGCACTTGGCCCTTTCATAAAGAAAAGCTTTCCTCTCCTAAGAGTGGCTGGAAATAAAGGTAATGGACTTCCAGCCAATAACCAAACTCAAGTAATAAACTGTTACTGGGGGGCCCAAGTCATTGAGAGACAAGCACAGATGTGAAGCTGAGGAGGCTGACCCTCTGGCCATGATGGCATGAACATGTAGGGACTAAGGCTGTCAGTGAGTCATGGAGGACAGGTGGACAATGAGTTAACGGAAAGACGATGTGAACACGTGCACAGTCTGCAAAGGCTGCAGCATCAGGGACACGCCCCCTCTCCCTCGAGCTCGTCCTTGCTCCACGTGTAAGCACCTGACTGCGGACGCAAGGAGCTCTGTGACGATGACGACGACACAGCTCCAGGATGTCCAGGCAGTAAGCGTGACTGGAGATGGGGCGATAGCACTCAGGCACCTTGTCTTGAGTGGAGAGAACAAGCGGATAATGAGAACTAGAGAAGTGGCGGGTGAGGGCTCCAGACTGGGCTCCCGAGACAAGTGTGAAGGTCTGTGTTAGGACAGAGAACTGTGCAAGGGGAAAGGCAAGAAAGCTGGAGAGAAGGAACCAAGAGAGCAGGGAGCTGGGTGGGTGAGGCCAGGTGGCGCATGGCATCCTGGGCACATGAAGAGTTCTGGTTTTGAGTTAGAGGGCACGAGGTCCTTTGCAGGAAGATGATGATGACAAAGTTGTGCCTACACGGCCCACCCCAACCTCAGTACGTACAGTCAGCTGGGTGAGGGCTGCAGAGCGAACGTGGAGAGAGCAGTTAAGACAGCTAAAGAGACGATGGCAGGTGTTCTAGTGTGATCTTGATTTGTTTTTTGTCATTTGCAATATAATATTAATCTGAATTTATTTCCGTAATAAAAGGGAATCTTTTTGACCATAAGTGGCTTAATACAGCTCATGGAGGAAGTTTTATGGAAATACGCTTCATTGTTTAAAAGCAGACATGGTGGGGGCTGGAGAGGTGGCTTAGTGGTTAAGGCACTTGCCTGTAAAGCCCAAGGACCCAGATTTGATTCCTCAGTATCCACGTACGCCAGACGCACAAGGTGGTTCATATGCCTACAGTTCGTGCGCAGTGGCTGAGGCCCTGGTGTGCCCATTCTCTCTATCTCTCTCTGCCTCTTTCTTCCTCTCAAACTAAGAAATTAAATTTAAAACTGCTTTAAAAATAGACATGGGAAAAATTCATACCCCACAGAATAACGGGGCTCTTGAGTTAAGGAAGAGGGAAATGAGTTCAGTGACCCTCATTTCCTTCTAGTTTCTTCCCTTGTCGAGTGTGCTGGGTAGGGAGGAGCCTCCCTGGCTGGCCCACAGGATCTGCAGATGGTTCTGAAGTTGGCACTGAGGCAGTGAACACACTCAGCTTTGACAGCCATCTCCCATGTCGTCTCACATGTGGTGCATTTTTGTAAAAAACTGCCCTGCAAAATAAGTCACCTGTAAAGATGCAGGTGTGGACGGCTGGCCCCTGTTGATGTGCATCTAAGGCGCCTCACAACCTAGAAGCTACAAGCCTGATTAACAGGTGTGGCTGAGTCTACTCTAACATGAAGACGCCTTCCACGAGCCAAGCTCTGACACCTCCTCGTTAATACACGGATCTGCCTCCCATCAGAGCTCACCTGTCTGTGTGTTTGATCTGAATTCTGTTTTTAATTTTTAATTTTCCCCTCTTCCTCTTATAAGGACATGTTTCTTTATCGTTCAAGTTCTAAAGTCTGGATAAAATTAACACCAGGGTTTGCCCTTTAAAAGAACATGACTGGCTTTTTCATTATTGTCAAATGTTATGTAGAAAAATGGAATTAAGAAAGAAAAACAAAATCATCGGGCTGTTTAAAAGTGACAATTACAGAACTGGTGCCCATTAATTGGCTCACACTTCTCGGGGGAACAAGTGAACACACTCTTCCAGCCCCGCAGGGACGAGAAGTCCAAGGAGCAGAAAAAACTGAGATTGCCGAGCAAGGTCTGCGTGACAGCCAGGCACTTCCGTCCTTTAAAGCTGACACTGACTGTGAACATCTTGTCAGCATTTCCCCCTTAAGGCCCTTTTGCTTTCTGCGGCATCTTGGTGACACCAAGCCCTTTATACGCCTTCCACGTCACTTGACCAGCCCTGACCTCCTGGGACTAACTCAGGTTTTGTTTTGTAGAGTATCTAGCTTAGAAACGAAATGGATGGAAAAATGCTTTCTCAGCTGCCACCTACAATGGGAAAGAAGATGCAGAAAATAGTGAAGTTTAAAAAAAATAGCAGGCCTAGGTGAAAATGTGCCATTTTCCAATCTCCGACGCTCTGAAAGACTTTACCCAGGCTGTAAATCTCCACCTTTCATTTGCCATGTTGTCCTCAGCCAGGGCGGCACTTAGAAGAAATGTGATGCCTCTTTCTAAGATTCCCAGCGAAGAGAGCTGTTACGGAGACAGCCCAGGACCAGCACCGATGGACTTGAGGCTGGGGACCCATCAGGGGGGGACACAATCATCATGCAGACTGGGACCCACAAAGGCTCAGGGACCCTCCAGAAGAGGCATGGAACGCTGTTCAGGGTCCCCACTAGGGAAGCAGAACTCTTGTCAAGGTCCTAAAGAGAGTTGGCTTAGAGCTAAGCTGCACTGAGTGTCCTTGACTTTCTGCTGGAGTGAGTCAAGCAAGCCTCTCATAGCCTGAGCTGCTCAAATACAGGCGAGGACATGCAGCTTAAAGCACTTATGGCTGTGGCAAGAAAAACTTTTGTCTTCTCAATGCAGCCTTTCCTTTTTAGTTTTTTTTAAGAGAAATATATGTAAATTGGTAAAAAATGTAGAAAATTATAAATAATTTTATAAGCCAGTTACACAAAGGCAGTCATTAACATTTTAGCATACTTCCTTTTAATTTTCTTCCATCATTTCTCCCTACTTCTGATAATGCTTTTATAATTTTGTACTCTGCTTTTAAAACCTCATTATGTAAGTGTTTTCTTAAGTTATTAAACACTGTGACATCATTTTTAATGAACTCAGGTTGGATAAAAAAAACTTCAGTAGGGAACCAGGATGGCAGATCTGGCAGCAGACAGAAAATCTGTGAGAAATCTGGAAGCCAAAAGCTATAAACAGTCAGAAGTTCTAGATCACCAGTAGAAAATTCTCAAGTGGAAAACAAAACTGTAACCCAATTCTTCATTCCTAACCATTATAATTGCCAACATGCTTGTCAAGGGGACAGTGTGGGAGACGCAGTGACTGAGGTCACTCACATTTTGGCATCAAAGGGCAGAAATGGCTGACACCAATGTGCTCAGTGTGTGAGGAACACACCCTGGCAAGAAGCAAGATGGCTCCTGGATGTGACAGAAGCACAACCAGGGAGAGAGAACTAGGGGTGGGGGAACAGAGACAGAAACAGGGAAACATAGAGTGGGGGGGGGAGAGAAGGGGGAAGGAGACTGACTTTGGTCGCTGTGCATCACCAACAACTGAGTCTAGGGAGCGGGTGTGGATGTAGCACTCAGGAGCAACGCCACCAGCTGACACTGCTGGCACTTTGACCTCTCTGCCCTCTGAAGGGAAGCCAGGTGTGTGGCCCATGCCTAATGACCTCAGCACCTGGTCAGAGGCAGGAGGACCACCACAAGTGTGAGGCCAGCCTGGATTACATAGCAAGATCCAGGTTAGTCAGGGCTACAGAGGGAAATATTGTCTCAGAAAACAAACATGAAAAGGGGGGAGGGGCTAGAGAGATGGCTTAGCAGTTTAGACACTTGCCTGCAAAGCTGAAGGACCCAGGTTCGACTCCCCAGTACCTATAACACCAGATGTACAAGGTGGCACATGCGTTGGAATCTGTTTGCAGCAACTGGAGGCCCATTCTCACATTTTGCACCTATTCTCTCTCTCTCTCTCTTTCTCTGCTTACAAATAACTAACTACATAAAAATCTATTTTTTTTTTTTGGTTGTTGTTGTTCATTTTTATTTATTTAGTTGAAAGTGACAGACAAAGAGGCAGAGAGAGAGAATGGGTGCACCAGGGCCTCCAGTCATTGCAAACAAACTCCAGACGCGTGCGCCCCCTTGTGCATCTGGCTAATGTAGGTCCTGGGGAATTGAGCCTCGAACCGGGGTCCTTAGGCTTCACAGGCAAGCGCTTAACTGCTAAGCCATCTCTCCAGCCCTAAAAATCTATTTTATAAAGAAAAACATGAAGAGGGAATATACTCATGAAGCAGACTGGCAGAAAAGATGTTAACAAATCAAAGATTTCAGTGAATTTCTACAAAACGTTAGGCAAACAGCATGCATTCATAAGTTGGGGCTTGGATAGAGTTCCAAGTTGAAATAAACTGAGAAAGATGGATGAAAAGCAACCCAGGGCCCAGCCACACCACTGGAGCTCCAAGATCAGCAAGGGCGAAGACAAGCTCCTGACAGCTTCTCGAGGAGGTAAGAATCATCACGAGGAGCAGGGACTGGACTGAGCGCAGACTTTGCACCAGCAACACTAGATGCTAGATGGCAGCAGGGCCAAGGTTCTGAAGGGACTAAATTTTATGCACAAATGAAACTTTGGGAGGAACTAAGTTGTAAATTCTGATCATTTGATTTCCACCCACCCTTTCTGAAAATAAAAAAAAAAAAAATTCCTGACAGCTTTACTCTGAGCAGTGGCTAATCAATGATCTTAGCTAAATGTTCAGACAAGCTATACTGGGCTCCTGAATCTCTCAGGATGGAGAATAGGAAACACCACTTGTACTAGGACAGCAGCAGCCATTTCTTCCCTTAGCAGTTTATGCAACTGTGACCAGCACGTGTGACTCAACAATGGGTACGTGTCAGGACTCTGAGAGGAAACCAGCAATAACAGTGCCACATGCAGAGCTCCCAGAGTCACAGAGACATGCCCCCTTATGGAAGTCCTTGAATTCAGGAACGCCAAACTCTGGCTCCAACTACATGTTCATAATCTTTCCAGCCAGCTGCGATTTTGAGGCAGGAACATTTTATCCTAAGTGTTGCTGCTTGAAGGATGTAGCTGACGGTCCACTTCTATCAGGTTGTCAAGGAGCAAGTCGGGAAAGGGAAACTGGGTCCCAAGTCAGTATCTCATGCAAAGGGAGAAGATTTTGTTAGCCCTATACTATACTCCATTAAAAAAGAAATCTAAGGGCTGGATAGATGGCTTAGTGGTTAAAGTGCTTGCTTGTGAAGCCTAAGGACTCAGGTTCAACTCCCTAGGACCTACATAAGTCAGGTGCACAAGGTGGCACATGCAACTGGAGTTCATTTGCAGTGGCTGAAGGCCCTAGCATACCACCTATTTTTTTCTCTCTCTCTTAGTCTCTTTCTCTCTCTCATAAATAAATAGAAATAAATAAAATAATTTAAAATAAAAAAGAAATCTAAGAAACAATATTGCCAACCTAGACTAGGAAAGAAAAAGACATCTAGGATCACAGCTGCAGAGTAGGTGTGGGAAGCCATCAGCGCAGAGTGAACCAATGAATAGACAGCATGTTTCACAAGCTTCCGTAGCAGGAAAGAGAGGCAATTAGAAACCTCAGGAAAACAAAAGGCTGGCTAATAGGAAGCTGTTTAACATGTGGAGTAATTCTGAGCACGCCTAAGAAAGCCTCATCTACTTGAGCAGAACACGGTACAGTTCTTCCCAGTGGCATGGAATAATACTCCCTCCCCTCCCCCCACGGTAGATCCAACCAATTATGAGCCACTCTGTGAATAATTCTTGCACAATCAGAACAGCAGAATCACTTCTTAGTGATTTTCCGTTTCAGGATCACTTCATGAAGACATGTAACTTTAAGTCATAAGCAAAACAAGCAGGAGCTAACAGAAGATGAAAAAGAATCAAAGGAGAACAGTGAATTAAAAGGGAAAGGCAGGGGTGGCAATTTCTGTATCAACATAGTGGGAATCAAGAGTCTGTCCATAACTAATGGATCAAATGGTAGAGGTTTAGGTATGCTGTTTGATTTTAAAAGATAAATTATAGCAGAACTAAAAAGAAAAATGGAACCCAGAAAAATTAGGAGGAATTGAGTGAAATTCCTTACTTCTTTATACCAAGGAGTTAAGAAAACAGATAAATTAATAGAAGTATAAAATGTTGTTTATAGTAGAAAAGTTACAAAAACTAACAAAAAAGTAATAAGCAAATCAAAAGTAGTAGTTACCTCTGAGTAATGAACAAAGGATGTGATGGTAAATTTTGACTTTTTGTTTATGCCCTTCTAAGTTAATTTTTTTAAATTTTTTTAATTATTTATTTATTTGAGAGCGACAGACACAGAGAGAAAGACAGGTAGAGGGAGAGAGAGAGAATGGGTGCGCCAGGGCTTCCAGCCTCTGCAAACGAACTCCAGACGCGTGCGCCCCCTTGTGCATCTGGCTAACGTGGGACCTGGGGAACCGAGCCTCGAACCGGGGTCCTTAGGCTTCACAGGCAAGTGCTTAACCGCTACGCCATCTCTCCAGCCCCCTAATTTAATTTTTATTATGCATGTTTATACTCATACTTTAAAAGGTGACACTAAGAAATATTAGGGTTCAATAATTTAGATAACAGCAAAGAAAGAGAATCATGATTTGAAAGTGAGGTCTTAAGGCCAACAGATTAGATTATATAAACAAGAGGTATAAAATAATTTTAAAAATTTTGTCAGTACAAAAACAGGGTTCTCTGCAATAGAAAACAACCCTTTACCCTGAAAGTAAAATGTGAGAAACTCCAAGTGTAGAAGAAAGGGATTAGGAGAGCCAGAGCTGGAGACCCTCTGCCCCAGAGCTGAGGGGCAGATGGAGACACAAGCTGTTCCTCCCTGGGTGTTTTCAGAGGGCAGCTGATGCCTGGACGCCACTTCCTCACAAGGCAGACCTATCAAGAGGCAGAGCTATGATCTTTAAAGATTCCATGGGACTTCATTTACACGTCCCCCCATTTTATCTCAATAAGGAACACACCCCAATTCTAGAAGCTAATAGAACCTTCTCTTGAGATCGCTCTGGGGTATATTAATTAAGAAGGAAACTTTGCTTTTACATTTCCGAGTCTTCCTCCTGTTTATTTCTTCGGGACTAGCTGAGGGTGAGAGGTAAATTCAGGTTATACCTATACATGTAAAATCATAACTTTTGTTTCAGTGATTCTCACAGGGTCAATAGACACTTGACCTCTTTTCGTTCTAATGTATTAGCTTTTTATTTATTCATTCATATGTAAAACCCTACGGGAATCTAAGTGCTACAATATAAAGTTGTAATCTTGTAAATTATTGAAGGTCCATCAAGTAATGGAAACCAACAAGATGTAGAGCGACCGAGAGAGGATGGGGGGCATGGAGGGCTTTCTGAATCAGGACAGCCCTGTTTGACTAAGGACAACATCATGACATGTACCTGGCTAACAGTGAACATGCTCTGGATGAAAACATACCTTGTACTGCTCCTACAAGAGAAGCACATAAAAGAGAGTGATGGAAACACACTTTATGCCAGCTAAGATGAGGGGATTTTACATGGTGTGAAGTGTGAGGGGTGGGTGAGAAGTCAAAGATGCCAGCTGAGGACACGCACTCAATACACTCTGGAGAGACCACCGGGCAGACAGGGTTCTAGGAGCTTGGCAATAGGTGAATCATGCTCTCCCCAGTTGTTCAGCCAGGCTGGACCGTGGCCCTCAGAGACACCTTGGGCCTTATAAGGCATGAGTTTATATAGGAGCTCTGCTCTGTGGAAAAGTTTCTGCATCTTCTGAGCATCATTTCCCTTTTATAAATGGGGACTGCATCCCACAAGGCACTTTGTATTCTGGCCACCTGAGATAACCTGCACGAGAGGAATACTAGTCAGGAAGTAACTTCATTTTCCCATGCTGCGGCTGACGTGCTCACAGGTTTGTGGTCCCCCGGGAAGCGGTGCTCCAGCCAGTGACTACTTTGCTTCCCAGTCATGCCAGCATCCCCTGTGGCACGGCCACTCATCCCCAGTGGTATGCGAGTGGAAGGGACGTGCGCTATGCGCAGCCAGCACTTTTCAGAAGCAACACGTTCTCCTCTGCTTCCCCGTCTTCAGGTAGACGCAGACGCTGATAAGGCCTGATATATCTTGGGCCCACGAAAACGAATATGTGTGGGTTCCTTATTTATTCACATGTGCAAAAGAGTCACTTGGCAACCGGGCTCACACACTAAGACTGGTACATCACAGAGAAATACACTGCTGTATGAAGCCATGGAAACAATGAAGCTAGGCTGTTACAGCATGAAGCACAGGCTGTAATAATGACCCTAACAGCAGGACTTATGGTGTCAAACAAGAAACCAAACAAGCCACAGCTGTGGTCAAGTAAGAGCATGGAGATACGTTCACCACCATCAGCCCCCACGGAAATGCCGATGAAAACCACAATGATGTGCCAATTCCCTTTGAGATGAGATGTGCTAAACAAGGCAGAAATGTGAAAAACTGGACCACCTCCTGTCTCGTATATTGTTGGTGGCAATGACCTATGGAAAGGTTCAGCAATTCTTCTAACACAGGCGACATCTGATGCAGCAGTTCTATTCCTAGGTAGTTGCCCAAAAGAACTGAAAAATATGTTCACACACAAACTTGTAAGGAATCTTCCCAGAAGCCTCATTCATTGAAGCTCAAAAGTAGAAACAGGACTGGAAAGTTGGCTAAAAGTTAAGGCACTTGCCTGCAAAGCCTACAGACCCAGTGTGGTGGTTTGATTCAGGTGTCCCCCATAAACTTAGGTGTTGACCCAGGTTCAATTCCCCAAGACCCATGTCAGCCAGATGCACAAGATGGCACACACATCTGGACTTTGTTTGCAGTGGCTAGAGGCCCTGATGTTCTCATTCTCTCCCTCTCAAATAAATAAATATAAAAATAAATTTAAAAAAGTAGAAACAAGACAAATGTTTGTCTATAGATAAATATATATATAAAACAATAGAATAGTATCCACCCAGTAAAAAGCATTAATGTTCTGATATATGCTACAGCCAAGGGTGAACCTGGAAAACATTATGCTGACTAAAGAAGCCAGAAACAAAGGTCACATAGCACATGATTCTATTTACATAAAATTTCCATAGTATGCAAATAAATCCATAGAGACAAACAGTAAATTACTGGATGCTGGAGCCCTTGTAGGGAAAGAGGGGTTTCTTTTGGGGGTAATGAAAATGTTCTGGAACATTAGATAATGATGGTTGTACAATTCTGAATATACTAAAAACCATTCAATTATGCTTTTATAAGGGCAAATTTATGGTACATGAAGGTATTATAGCTTGGATCTAAAATGTCCCCAAAGGGCCATGTGCTGATGGCTTGGTTGCCACCCTGTGGCATTACTGGGAAGTTGTAGACCCTTTAGGAGGTGGGACATAGTGGAGGAAGACAGGCCACCACAGGCATGTTCTGAAGGTGATAGTAGGACCTTCCTCTGTCACTCTCTGCTTCCCAGCTTCCATGAGGTACCCAGGACTCCTCTGACATGCACTCCCATGATGTACTATGCCACCACAGGCCCAAAGCAACGGGGCCAAATGACCATAGGCTGAAATCTCTGAAATTGTGAGCCAACATAAACCTTTCCTCTGTGTTAAGTTGATTTACTTAGGTATTGTGTCACAGTGACAGAAAACTAATAACAGAATCTTAATTCAAAATTTAAACGATAAAGACACCTCCATCATTTTGTCTGTCTTGTTTCCCATGAGAAAGTGGCTCTCCACGATAAGGCCACTGAGTTCTTTTCATGTTAGGGAGGTCAGAACCCACAGAATCCCTCCTTCTAGCAGTTCTTGCAACCAGGTAAGCTCGAACAGAGTCTCAGTGCCAAATGCCAATGAAAAACCTTAAGGCTCAAGGCTTTCCTGAGTTTAAGTAACAGAACAGAAAAACACTGAGAAGTAAGTTTTTAGCAAATCCCAAGCCTGCTGTGATGTGCACAGTAAGACACAGACCCACCATGGCATTCATGATCCCGCAGTGCCTAACACTACCCACCCAAGACCTGCAAAACAGAAGGGAAAAATTGATGACATGAAAAGGAGGAGGAATATTTGGTAAGAGGAGTTCAGTGGAGGGGCATAGGGGAGGGGTAAATGAAGGTGGGAGGATTATCATCATGGCATATTGTCCACATATATGGGAGTTGTCAATACAAAGGTTTTTTAAAAAAGATAGAGCCTCAAAATTGGCATCACTACAGCAAAATTCTCTAAGCAAAAAAGCAATCCTAATGGGCTAGTGTGGGGAGGGTGTGAGAGAGGACTGCATAAGAAAAGACCTTTCTTACTTTCCATTTTCAAACACTTAAGTAAAGTTCAATTGGTAAGATAGAGCTTGTTTGGTCATATAAAGTAAATTTTTTCATATAAAAACTTCATATTCAAAACTGAAGGTACATGGGACTATGTTTCAACCTCCAAACAAGAGGTTATCTTAGGCTCCGTGAATCTTTTCGAAGACCTCTGACCCCACCAGAAGGTAACTTACTTGCAGGAGACTTTAGTTCTGTCAGCCACCATGGTCCACTGCTGCTGGTTGGTAGAGACCTCTACGTAGTAGCTGTAGCTTCGATCATCACAGTCCCAAAGCAGTAACCTGAGCAAAGAAAAAACATGAGGTTGCCGTAACTCCTAACTGGCACAGGCTCTGGGACACAGAGACAGTCATCTACTTCATGCCTCACCCTGATATCATCTCCTGGGACCCACCACACTGCTTCCAGGGCTGGAAGAAGAGAGTGTGACGAGAACTGCTGGAGTCAGGCTGTAGGTCACCTCTAAGGACTCTACTTTACCAACCAATTCCAGAAAGACCCTGTCCCCCAGCAGCAATACTGTCTACTGTCCTCTTCTCAGGTTCTCCTGTTCCCCTCTGCAGCAATCACAGCTGGACCAGAGTAGGTAACACTCCAGAGGCCCTGCTCAGGGGGAATCGGTGCTTTCTAACTAATGGCATTATTTCTCATGTTTTATGTTTCTTCCCATTACCATGAGAACTTCTACATAGCTTTGCTAAGACACCTGCTGTGGAAATACAGCTATCTCTTAGTATGTATGAGAGCCTGGTTGTAGGATACCTCACTCCTCCCATATTGGTGTCTTTTATATAAAATGGCAAAGTAGCTGGGTATAGTGGCACATGCCTTTAATCCCCGCATTCGGGGGGCTAAGGAAGGAGGATTGCCATGACTTTAAGGCTAGCCTGGGCTACAGAGCAAGTTTCAGGCCAGCCTAGAGTGAGTTCCTGCTTAAAAACCCCCAAATAATCAAATGGTATAGTATTTGCATGTAACCAGTGCAATCCTCCCATCAATCCCTTACTCGTATCTATGTGTCTCTATATCTATCTGTATATTTGTTTTTATTCCAGTCAGGTTCTTGCTATGTAGCCTAGGCCAATATAAACTTATCATCCTCCCGTCTCAGCCTCCTGAGTGCTGGAATTATAGGCATGTGTCTCCACATCTGGCCTCCCATATAATTTAAATCATCTTTAAGTTACTTATAATACTTAGAACAAAGCAACTGCTTGCTATGTCAATAGTTGTTATTCTGTATGTTTTGAGGAATAACTTGAAAAATTCTGTATATCCTCATACTGACCAAAAAACGGGGAGGGCTTTCTAAAAATATTTCTGTATGGCAGGTCAAATGTGCAGAAGTGGGGTTTGTACACACACAGAGGCCACGCCACAGGCAAGCATGCTCATCAATCAAGTCACCCAGGCCATAGCGTTCTCCTGCCCTGTCTGGCTTCAATCTCCTGAGTGGCTGGGATTACAGGCTGAGCCACCAGGCCAACTCTACTTCCCTGTTAGCCCTTGTTCTCAGTTGTACATGTTTGCTACTGAAAATAGGAAAAGACCAGATTCACGAGTTAACCCTTCTTTTCCCTCAGCAGTTCTGGAAACAAGTCTGTCAGAAGACAATCATTTCCCCACTAGGGTTCTGGTCATTCACGGAGAACTGGGATGGTCACAGCTCCCTATCCTTCTGAATAATCACAAGTACCCAAATGAAAACAACCAGTCCCTTAGCGGGTAGACTCTGTAACCAGATCTCAACACACTTCATGGAGAAAGATGGCCTTGAGGACACAAGGTAGAGAAGATAAAAAAGAATGAGCAATTGTCAGGGCCACAAATGTCCTAGTAGAGATTCTTGGAGTAACAGAGATATTAGAAGATTTTTATTTTTTATTTTTTGGTTTTTTGAGGTAGGGTCTCACTCTATCCCAGGCTGACCTAGAAGTCACTATGGAGTCTCAGGGTGGCCTCGAACTCATGGCAATCCTCCTACCTCTGCCTCCCGAGTGCTGGGATTAAAGGTGTGCACCACCATGGCCGGCAGAATTTCTTATAGATGTGTTTCGTATGCTATATGAGCAGTTGATTCCGTAAGGACCTCCAAATGGTTTTAGGGAAAATGATTTTTTTTTTTTTTTAATGAAGATCATCTGTACCTCTGGTAGTGCTATGGACACACAGTTTTGTAACTTGCTTCATTGCATCAATCTATGGATATCTTTTCGTATTATCTGACTTCTATGCCACATATGCTGACTTGAGTCCCTCACTCTATGGATACCCTACCATTTATTCAACCATGTTCTTATTACTCAACGGTTAGGTTAGTAGTTTATTGTTAGGAAAATTCTCTGATGAACAGTCTAAAAACTGTTGTTTTTGGAAGTTTCTGTACGTGAAACTCCAAAAGCAGGACTATAACCATTTTGAGGTTTCGATAAGTATTACAAACAGCTATATCCCTCTTTTCTCACACATGTCAAACTAAGCCCACGACATACTACCAGCATGTAAGACAAATGCGTTTCTGTGCATCATATCAATACTGTGCTTAAAATACTACTCACGGAATAGGTGAAATGTATTTCACTAGGTTGCAGCTTGGGTTTTTTTTTAACTTATTACTGAGCTTGAACATTTTATACATTTTCTATATTTATCCTTTTGTTAATGACTCACAAAATGTCTCCTATATCTGAGGGACATTAATTCACTGCCCATCAGTTTGCATTCTAAAGATATTAATTTTTATTAGCCTAGTGCATTGATCTTTACCTCAAAATTTCTCCTTGCCTAAATTTTTTTCCTTAATGAACAGCAGCCAAGTACACTCACTGGTTAAGACATCTCTCTATTCTTCTATCAAGAGACCCTGGGGAAGATGGGGATCACGGTAACTCGTGAATGGAAAGGGACACTGGTGGAGCACACACTGGGTTGTCAAAGGGACACGGGCGGAGCACACACTGGGTTGTTAAAGGGACACTGGCGGAGCACACACTGGGTTGTCAAAGGGACACGGGCGGAGCACACACTGGGTTGTCAAAGGGACACGGGCGGAGCACACACTGGGTTGTTAAAGGGACACTGGCGGAGCACACACAGGGTTGTTAAAGGGACACTGGTGGAGCACACACAGGGTTGTTAAAGGGACACTGGCGGAGCACACACAGGGTTGTTAAAGGGACACTGGCGGAGCACACACAGGGTTGTTAAAGGGACACGGGCGGAGCACACACAGGGTTGTTAAAGGGACACTGGCGGAGCACACACAGGGTTGTTAAAGGGACACTGGCGGAGCACACACAGGGTTGTTAAAGGGACACTGGCGGAGCACACACAGGGTTGTTAAAGGGACACTGGTGGAGCACACACAGGGTTGTTAAAGGGACACTGGCGGAGCACACACTGGGTTGTCAAAGGGACACGGGCGGAGCACACACTGGGTTGTCAAAGGGACACGGGCGGAGCACACACTGGGTTGTTAAAGGGACACTGGCGGAGCACACACTGGGTTGTCAAAGGGACACGGGCGGAGCACACACTGGGTTGTTAAAGGGACACTGGCGGAGCACACACAGGGTTGTTAAAGGGGCACTGGTGGAGCACACACAGGGTTGTTAAAGGGGCACTGGTGGAGCACACACAGGGTTGTTAAAGGGACACGGGCGGAGCACACACAGGGTTGTTAAAGGGACACTGGCGGAGCACACACAGGGTTGTTAAAGGGACACTGGTGGAGCACACACAGGGTTGTTAAAGGGACACTGGTGGAGCACACACAGGGTTGTTAAAGGGACACTGGCGGAGCACACACAGGGTTGTTAAAGGGACACTGGCGGAGCACACACAGGGTTGTTAAAGGGACACTGGTGGAGCACACACAGGGTTGTTAAAGGGACACTGGTGGAGCACACACAGGGTTGTTAAAGGGACACGGGCGGAGCACACACAGGGTTGTTAAAGGGACACTGGTGGAGCACACACAGGGTTGTTAAAGGGACACTGGTGGAGCACACACAGGGTTGTTAAAGGGACACTGTGGAAGCACACACAGGGTTGTTAAAGGGACACTGGCGGAGCACACACAGGGTTGTTAAAGGGACACTGGCGGAGCACACACAGGGTTGTTAAAGGGACACGGGCGGAGCACACACAGGGTTGTTAAAGGGACACTGGTGGAGCACACACAGGGTTGTTAAAGGGGCACTGGTGGAGCACACACAGGGTTGTTAAAGGGACACGGGCGGAGCACACACAGGGTTGTTAAAGGGACACTGGCGGAGCACACACAGGGTTGTTAAAGGGACACTGGTGGAGCACACACAGGGTTGTTAAAGGGACACTGGTGGAGCACACACAGGGTTGTTAAAGGGACACGGGCGGAGCACACACAGGGTTGTTAAAGGGACACGGGCGGAGCACACACAGGGTTGTTAAAGGGACACTGGCGGAGCACACACAGGGTTGTTAAAGGGACACTGGTGGAGCACACACAGGGTTGTTAAAGGGACACTGGTGGAGCACACACTGGGTTGTTAAAGGGACACGGGTGGAGCACACACAGGGTTGTTAAAGGGACACTGGTGGAGCACACACAGGGTTGTTAAAGGGACACTGGTGGAGCACACACTGGGTTGTTAAAGGGACACGGGCGGAGCACACACAGGGTTGTTAAAGGGACACTGGTGGAGCACACACAGGGTTGTTAAAGGGACACTGGTGGAGCACACACAGGGTTGTTAAAGGGACACTGGTGGAGCACACACAGGGTTGTTAAAGGGACACTGGTGGAGCACACACAGGGTTGTTAAAGGGACACTGGTGGAGCACACACAGGGTTGTTAAAGGGACACTGGTGGAGCACACACAGGGTTGTTAAAGGGACACTGGTGGAGCACACACAGGGTTGTTAAAGGGACACTGGTGGAGCACACACAGGGTTGTTAAAGGGACACGGGCGGAGCACACACAGGGTTGTTAAAGGGACACTGGCGGAGCACACACAGGGTTGTTAAAGGGACACTGGTGGAGCACACACAGGGTTGTTAAAGGGACACTGGTGGAGCACACACAGGGTTGTTAAAGGGACACTGGTGGAGCACACACTGGGTTGTTAAAGGGACACGGGCGGAGCACACACTGGGTTGTCAAAGGGACACTGGCGGAGCACACACTGGGTTGTCAAAGGGACACTGGCGGAGCACACACTGGGTTGTCAAAGGGACACTGGCGGAGCACACACAGGGTTGTCAAAGGGACACTGGCGGAGCACACACTGGGTTGTCAAAGGGACACGGGCGGAGCACACACAGGGTTGTTAAAGGGACACTGGCGGAGCACACACAGGGTTGTTAAAGGGACACTGGCGGAGCACACACTGGGTTGTCAAAGGGACACTGGCGGAGCACACACTGGGTTGTTAAAGGGACACGGGCGGAGCACACACAGGGTTGTTAAAGGGACACTGGTGGAGCACACACAGGGTTGTTAAAGGGGCACTGGCGGAGCACACACAGGGTTGTTAAAGGGACACTGGTGGAGCACACACTGGGTTGTCAAAGGGACACGGGCGGAGCACACACTGGGTTGTTAAAGGGACACGGGCGGAGCACACACAGGGTTGTTAAAGGGACACGGGCGGAGCACACACAGGGTTGTTAAAGGGACACGGGCGGAGCACACACTGGGTTGTCAAAGGGACACGGGCGGAGCACACACAGGGTTGTTAAAGGGACACTGGCAGAGCACACACAGGGTTGTTAAAGGGACACTGGTGGAGCACACACTGGGTTGTCAAAGGGACACGGGCGGAGCACACACTGGGTTGTTAAAGGGACACGGGCGGAGCACACACAGGGTTGTTAAAGGGACACTGACGGAGCACACACAGGGTTGTTAAAGGGACACGGGCGGAGCACACACAGGGTTGTTAAAGGGACACTGACGGAGCACACACTGGGTTGTTAAAGGGACACGGGCGGAGCACACACAGGGTTGTTAAAGGGACACTGACGGAGCACACACAGGGTTGTTAAAGGGACACTGGCGGAGCACACACAGGGTTGTTAAAGGGACACGGGCGGAGCACACACAGGGTTGTCAAAGGGACACTGGTGGAGCACACACAGGGTTGTTAAAGGGACACTGGCGGAGCACACACAGGGTTGTTAAAGGGACACTGACGGAGCACACACTGGGTTGTCAAAGGGACACTGGCGGAGCACACACTGGGTTGTCAAAGGGACACGGGCGGAGCACACACAGGGTTGTCAAAGGGACACGGGCGGAGCACACACAGGGTTGTTAAAGGGACACTGGTGGAGCACACACTGGGTTGTCAAAGGGACACGGGCGGAGCACACACAGGGTTGTCAAAGGGACACGGGCGGAGCACACACAGGGTTGTTAAAGGGACACTGGTGGAGCACACACAGGGTTGTTAAAGGGACACGGGCGGAGCACACACAGGGTTGTTAAAGGGACACTGACGGAGCACACACAGGATTGTTAAAGGGACACTGGCGGAGCACACACAGGGTTGTCAAAGGGACACGGGCGGAGCACACACAGGGTTGTTAAAGGGACACTGGCGGAGCACACACAGGGTTGTTAAAGGGACACGGGCGGAGCACACACAGGGTTGTTAAAGGGACACTGACGGAGCACACACAGGATTGTTAAAGGGACACTGGCGGAGCACACACAGGGTTGTTAAAGGGACACGGGCGGAGCACACACAGGGTTGTTAAAGGGACACGGGCGGAGCACACACTGGGTTGTCAAAGGGACACGGGCGGAGCACACACTGGGTTGTTAAAGGGACACGGGCGGAGCACACACAGGGTTGTTAAAGGGACACGGGCGGAGCACACACAGGGTTGTTAAAGGGACACGGGCGGAGCACACACTGGGTTGTTAAAGGGACACTGGCGGAGCACACACTGGGTTGTCAAAGGGACACGGGCGGAGCACACACTGGGTTGTTAAAGGGACACTGGCGGAGCACACACTGGGTTGTTAAAGGGAAACTGGTGGAGCACACACTGGGTTGTCAAAGGGACACTGGCGGAGCACACACAGGGTTGTTAAAGGGACACTGGCGGAGCACACACTGGGTTGTCAAAGGGACACTGGCGGAGCACACACTGGGTTGTTAAAGGGACACGGGCGGAGCACACACAGGGTTGTTAAAGGGACACTGGTGGAGCACACACAGGGTTGTTAAAGGGGCACTGGCGGAGCACACACAGGGTTGTTAAAGGGACACTGGCGGAGCACACACAGGGTTGTTAAAGGGGCACTGACGGAGCACACACAGGGTTGTTAAAGGGACACTGGCGGAGCACACACAGGGTTGTTAAAGGGACACTGGCGGAGCACACACTGGGTTGTTAAAGGGACACTGGTGGAGCACACACAGGGTTGTTAAAGGGACACTGGCGGAGCACACACAGGGTTGTTAAAGGGACACTGGCGGAGCACACACAGGGTTGTTAAAGGGACACTGGTGGAGCACACACAGGGTTGTTAAAGGGACACTGGCGGAGCACACACAGGGTTGTTAAAGGGACACTGGTGGAGCACACACAGGGTTGTTAAAGGGACACTGGTGGAGCACACACAGGGTTGTTAAAGGGACACTGGTGGAGCACACACAGGGTTGTTAAAGGGACACTGGTGGAGCACACACTGGGTTGTCAAAGGGACACTGGTGGAGCACACACTGGGTTGTTAAAGGGACACGGGTGGAGCACACACAGGGTTGTCAAATGGACACTGGCGGAGCACACACTGGGTTGTTAAAGGGACACTGGCGGAGCACACACAGGGTTGTCAAAGGGACACTGGTGGAGCACACACAGGGTTGTTAAAGGGGCACTGGTGGAGCACACACAGGGTTGTAAAAGGGACACTGGCGGAGCACACACTGGGTTGTCAAAGGGACACGGGCGGAGCACACACTGGGTTGTTAAAGGGACACTGGCGGAGCACACACTGGGTTGTCAAAGGGACACTGGCGGAGCACACACAGGGTTGTTAAAGGGACACTGGCGGAGCACACACAGGGTTGTTAAAGGGACACTGGTGGAGCACACACAGGGTTGTTAAAGGGACACTGGTGGAGCACACACTGGGTTGTCAAAGGGACACTGGTGGAGCACACACTGGGTTGTTAAAGGGACACTGGTGGAGCACACACTGGGTTGTGAAAGGGACACTGGCGGAGCACACACTGGGTTGTTAAAGGGACACTGGCGGAGCACACACAGGGTTGTTAAAGGGACACTGGTGGAGCACACACAGGGTTGTTAAAGGGACACTGGTGGAGCACACACTGGGTTGTTAAAGGGACACTGGTGGAGCACACACAGGGTTGTTAAAGGGACACTGGCGGAGCACACACAGGGTTGTTAAAGGGACACTGGTGGAGCACACACAGGGTTGTTAAAGGGGCACTGGTGGAGCACACACAGGGTTGTTAAAGGGACACGGGCGGAGCACACACTGGGTTGTCAAAGGGACACGGGCGGAGCACACACTGGGTTGTTAAAGGGACACTGGCGGAGCACACACTGGGTTGTCAAAGGGACACTGGTGGAGCACACACAGGGTTGTTAAAGGGACACGGGCGGAGCACACACAGGGTTGTTAAAGGGACACTGGTGGAGCACACACAGGGTTGTTAAAGGGACACGGGCGGAGCACACACAGGGTTGTTAAAGGGACACTGGTGGAGCACACACAGGGTTGTCAAAGGGACACTGGCGGAGCACACACAGGGTTGTTAAAGGGACACGGGCGGAGCACACACAGGGTTGTTAAAGGGACACTGGTGGAGCACACACAGGGTTGTTAAAGGGACACTGGTGGAGCACACACAGGGTTGTTAAAGGGACACGGGCGGAGCACACACAGGGTTGTTAAAGGGACACGGGCGGAGCACACACAGGGTTGTTAAAGGGACACTGGCGGAGCACACACAGGGTTGTTAAAGGGACACTGGTGGAGCACACACAGGGTTGTTAAAGGGACACTGGCGGAGCACACACAGGGTTGTTAAAGGGACACTGGTGGAGCACACACAGGGTTGTTAAAGGGACACTGGCGGAGCACACACAGGGTTGTCAAAGGGACACTGGCGGAGCACACACAGGGTTGTTAAAGGGACACGGGCGGAGCACACACAGGGTTGTTAAAGGGACACTGGCGGAGCACACACAGGGTTGTTAAAGGGACACTGGCGGAGCACACACAGGGTTGTTAAAGGGACACTGGCGGAGCACACACAGGGTTGTTAAAGGGACACTGGCGGAGCACACACAGGGTTGTCAAAGGGACACTGGTGGAGCACACACAGGGTTGTTAAAGGGACACGGGCGGAGCACACACAGGGTTGTTAAAGGGACACTGGCGGAGCACACACAGGGTTGTCAAAGGGACACTGGCGGAGCACACACAGGGTTGTTAAAGGGACACTGGCGGAGCACACACAGGGTTGTTAAAGGGACACTGGCGGAGCACACACAGGGTTGTTAAAGGGACACTGGTGGAGCACACACAGGGTTGTTAAAGGGACACTGGCGGAGCACACACTGGGTTGTCAAAGGGACACGGGCGGAGCACACACAGGGTTGTTAAAGGGACACTGGCGGAGCACACACAGGGTTGTCAAAGGGACACTGGTGGAGCACACACAGGGTTGTTAAAGGGACACGGGCGGAGCACACACAGGGTTGTTAAAGGGACACGGGCGGAGCACACACAGGGTTGTTAAAGGGACACTGGCGGAGCACACACAGGGTTGTTAAAGGGACACTGGTGGAGCACACACAGGGTTGTTAAAGGGACACTGGCGGAGCACACACAGGGTTGTTAAAGGGACACTGGCGGAGCACACACAGGGTTGTTAAAGGGACACTGGTGGAGCACACACTGGGTTGTCAAAGGGACACTGGTGGAGCACACACAGGGTTGTTAAAGGGGCACTGGTGGAGCACACACTGGGTTGTTAAAGGGACACTGGTGGAGCACACACTGGGTTGTTAAAGGGACACTGGCGGAGCACACACAGGGTTGTCAAAGGGACACTGGTGGAGCACACACAGGGTTGTTAAAGGGGCACTGGTGGAGCACACACAGGGTTGTTAAAGGGACACGGGCGGAGCACACACTGGGTTGTCAAAGGGACACTGGTGGAGCACACACAGGGTTGTTAAAGGGGCACTGGTGGAGCACACACTGGGTTGTTAAAGGGACACTGGCGGAGCACACACAGGGTTGTCAAAGGGACACTGGTGGAGCACACACAGGGTTGTTAAAGGGGCACTGGTGGAGCACACACTGGGTTGTTAAAGGGACACTGGCGGAGCACACACAGGGTTGTCAAAGGGACACTGGTGGAGCACACACAGGGTTGTTAAAGGGGCACTGGTGGAGCACACACAGGGTTGTTAAAGGGACACGGGCGGAGCACACACTGGGTTGTCAAAGGGACACGGGCGGAGCACACACTGGGTTGTTAAAGGGACACTGGCGGAGCACACACTGGGTTGTCAAAGGGACACTGGCGGAGCACACACAGGGTTGTTAAAGGGACACTGGCGGAGCACACACAGGGTTGTTAAAGGGGCACTGGTGGAGCACACACAGGGTTGTTAAAGGGACACTGGTGGAGCACACACTGGGTTGTCAAAGGGACACTGGTGGAGCACACACTGGGTTGTTAAAGGGACACTGGTGGAGCACACACTGGGTTGTCAAATGGACACTGGCGGAGCACACACAGGGTTGTTAAAGGGACACTGGCGGAGCACACACAGGGTTGTTAAAGGGACACTGGTGGAGCACACACAGGGTTGTTAAAGGGACACTGGTGGAGCACACACTGGGTTGTTAAAGGGACACTGGTGGAGCACACACAGGGTTGTTAAAGGGACACTGGCGGAGCACACACAGGGTTGTCAAAGGGACACTGGTGGAGCACACACAGGGTTGTTAAAGGGGCACTGGTGGAGCACACACAGGGTTGTTAAAGGGACACGGGCGGAGCACACACTGGGTTGTCAAAGGGACACGGGCGGAGCACACACTGGGTTGTTAAAGGGACACTGGCGGAGCACACACAGGGTTGTCAAAGGGACACTGGTGGAGCACACACAGGGTTGTTAAAGGGACACGGGCGGAGCACACACAGGGTTGTTAAAGGGACACTGGTGGAGCACACACAGGGTTGTTAAAGGGACACGGGCGGAGCACACACAGGGTTGTTAAAGGGACACTGGTGGAGCACACACAGGGTTGTCAAAGGGACACTGGTGGAGCACACACAGGGTTGTTAAAGGGACACGGGCGGAGCACACACAGGGTTGTTAAAGGGACACTGGTGGAGCACACACAGGGTTGTTAAAGGGACACTGGTGGAGCACACACAGGGTTGTTAAAGGGACACGGGCGGAGCACACACAGGGTTGTTAAAGGGACACGGGCGGAGCACACACAGGGTTGTTAAAGGGACACGGGCGGAGCACACACAGGGTTGTTAAAGGGACACTGGTGGAGCACACACAGGGTTGTTAAAGGGACACTGGCGGAGCACACACAGGGTTGTTAAAGGGACACTGGTGGAGCACACACAGGGTTGTTAAAGGGACACTGGCGGAGCACACACAGGGTTGTCAAAGGGACACTGGTGGAGCACACACAGGGTTGTTAAAGGGACACGGGCGGAGCACACACAGGGTTGTTAAAGGGACACTGGCGGAGCACACACAGGGTTGTTAAAGGGACACTGGCGGAGCACACACAGGGTTGTTAAAGGGACACTGGCGGAGCACACACAGGGTTGTTAAAGGGACACTGGCGGAGCACACACAGGGTTGTCAAAGGGACACTGGTGGAGCACACACAGGGTTGTTAAAGGGACACGGGCGGAGCACACACAGGGTTGTTAAAGGGACACTGGCGGAGCACACACAGGGTTGTCAAAGGGACACTGGCGGAGCACACACAGGGTTGTTAAAGGGACACTGGCGGAGCACACACAGGGTTGTCAAATGGACACTGGCGGAGCACACACTGGGTTGTTAAAGGGACACTGGCGGAGCACACACAGGGTTGTTAAAGGGACACTGGTGGAGCACACACAGGGTTGTTAAAGGGACACTGGTGGAGCACACACTGGGTTGTTAAAGGGACACTGGTGGAGCACACACAGGGTTGTCAAAGGGACACTGGTGGAGCACACACAGGGTTGTTAAAGGGGCACTGGTGGAGCACACACAGGGTTGTTAAAGGGACACGGGCGGAGCACACACTGGGTTGTCAAAGGGACACGGGCGGAGCACACACTGGGTTGTTAAAGGGACACTGGCGGAGCACACACTGGGTTGTCAAAGGGACACTGGTGGAGCACACACAGGGTTGTTAAAGGGACACGGGCGGAGCACACACAGGGTTGTTAAAGGGACACTGGTGGAGCACACACAGGGTTGTTAAAGGGACACGGGCGGAGCACACACAGGGTTGTTAAAGGGACACTGGTGGAGCACACACTGGGTTGTCAAAGGGACACTGGTGGAGCACACACAGGGTTGTTAAAGGGACACGGGCGGAGCACACACAGGGTTGTTAAAGGGACACTGGTGGAGCACACACAGGGTTGTTAAAGGGACACTGGTGGAGCACACACAGGGTTGTTAAAGGGACACGGGCGGAGCACACACAGGGTTGTTAAAGGGACACGGGCGGAGCACACACAGGGTTGTTAAAGGGACACGGGCGGAGCACACACAGGGTTGTTAAAGGGACACTGGTGGAGCACACACAGGGTTGTTAAAGGGACACTGGCGGAGCACACACAGGGTTGTTAAAGGGACACTGGTGGAGCACACACAGGGTTGTTAAAGGGACACTGGCGGAGCACACACAGGGTTGTCAAAGGGACACTGGTGGAGCACACACAGGGTTGTTAAAGGGACACTGGCGGAGCACACACAGGGTTGTTAAAGGGACACTGGCGGAGCACACACAGGGTTGTTAAAGGGACACTGGCGGAGCACACACAGGGTTGTTAAAGGGACACTGGCGGAGCACACACAGGGTTGTTAAAGGGACACTGGCGGAGCACACACAGGGTTGTCAAAGGGACACTGGTGGAGCACACACAGGGTTGTTAAAGGGACACGGGCGGAGCACACACAGGGTTGTTAAAGGGACACTGGCGGAGCACACACAGGGTTGTCAAAGGGACACTGGCGGAGCACACACAGGGTTGTTAAAGGGACACTGGCGGAGCACACACAGGGTTGTTAAAGGGACACTGGCGGAGCACACACAGGGTTGTTAAAGGGACACTGGTGGAGCACACACAGGGTTGTTAAAGGGACACTGGCGGAGCACACACTGGGTTGTCAAAGGGACACGGGCGGAGCACACACAGGGTTGTTAAAGGGACACTGGCGGAGCACACACAGGGTTGTCAAAGGGACACTGGTGGAGCACACACAGGGTTGTTAAAGGGACACGGGCGGAGCACACACAGGGTTGTTAAAGGGACACGGGCGGAGCACACACAGGGTTGTTAAAGGGACACTGGCGGAGCACACACAGGGTTGTTAAAGGGACACTGGTGGAGCACACACAGGGTTGTTAAAGGGACACTGGCGGAGCACACACAGGGTTGTTAAAGGGACACTGGCGGAGCACACACAGGGTTGTTAAAGGGACACTGGTGGAGCACACACTGGGTTGTCAAAGGGACACTGGTGGAGCACACACAGGGTTGTTAAAGGGGCACTGGTGGAGCACACACTGGGTTGTTAAAGGGACACTGGTGGAGCACACACTGGGTTGTTAAAGGGACACTGGCGGAGCACACACAGGGTTGTCAAAGGGACACTGGTGGAGCACACACAGGGTTGTTAAAGGGGCACTGGTGGAGCACACACAGGGTTGTTAAAGGGACACGGGCGGAGCACACACAGGGTTGTTAAAGGGGCACTGGTGGAGCACACACTGGGTTGTTAAAGGGACACTGGCGGAGCACACACAGGGTTGTCAAAGGGACACTGGTGGAGCACACACAGGGTTGTTAAAGGGGCACTGGTGGAGCACACACTGGGTTGTTAAAGGGACACTGGCGGAGCACACACAGGGTTGTCAAAGGGACACTGGTGGAGCACACACAGGGTTGTTAAAGGGGCACTGGTGGAGCACACACAGGGTTGTTAAAGGGACACGGGCGGAGCACACACTGGGTTGTCAAAGGGACACGGGCGGAGCACACACTGGGTTGTTAAAGGGACACTGGCGGAGCACACACTGGGTTGTCAAAGGGACACTGGCGGAGCACACACAGGGTTGTTAAAGGGACACTGGCGGAGCACACACAGGGTTGTTAAAGGGGCACTGGTGGAGCACACACAGGGTTGTTAAAGGGACACTGGTGGAGCACACACTGGGTTGTCAAAGGGACACTGGTGGAGCACACACTGGGTTGTTAAAGGGACACTGGTGGAGCACACACTGGGTTGTCAAATGGACACTGGCGGAGCACACACTGGGTTGTTAAAGGGACACTGGCGGAGCACACACAGGGTTGTTAAAGGGACACTGGTGGAGCACACACAGGGTTGTTAAAGGGACACTGGTGGAGCACACACTGGGTTGTTAAAGGGACACTGGTGGAGCACACACAGGGTTGTTAAAGGGACACTGGCGGAGCACACACAGGGTTGTCAAAGGGACACTGGTGGAGCACACACAGGGTTGTTAAAGGGGCACTGGTGGAGCACACACAGGGTTGTTAAAGGGACACGGGCGGAGCACACACTGGGTTGTCAAAGGGACACGGGCGGAGCACACACTGGGTTGTTAAAGGGACACTGGTGGAGCACACACTGGGTTGTCAAAGGGACACTGGTGGAGCACACACAGGGTTGTTAAAGGGACACTGGCGGAGCACACACAGGGTTGTTAAAGGGACACTGGTGGAGCACACACAGGGTTGTTAAAGGGACACGGGCGGAGCACACACAGGGTTGTTAAAGGGACACTGGTGGAGCACACACTGGGTTGTCAAAGGGACACTGGTGGAGCACACACAGGGTTGTTAAAGGGACACGGGCGGAGCACACACAGGGTTGTTAAAGGGACACTGGCGGAGCACACACAGGGTTGTTAAAGGGACACTGGTGGAGCACACACAGGGTTGTTAAAGGGACACGGGCGGAGCACACACAGGGTTGTTAAAGGGACACTGGCGGTGCACACACAGGGTTGTTAAAGGGACACGGGCGGAGCACACACAGGGTTGTTAAAGGGACACTGGTGGAGCACACACAGGGTTGTTAAAGGGACACTGGCGGAGCACACACAGGGTTGTTAAAGGGACACTGGTGGAGCACACACAGGGTTGTTAAAGGGACACTGGCGGAGCACACACAGGGTTGTCAAAGGGACACTGGTGGAGCACACACAGGGTTGTTAAAGGGACACGGGCGGAGCACACACAGGGTTGTTAAAGGGACACTGGCGGAGCACACACAGGGTTGTTAAAGGGACACTGGCGGAGCACACACAGGGTTGTTAAAGGGACACTGGCGGAGCACACACAGGGTTGTTAAAGGGACACTGGCGGAGCACACACAGGGTTGTCAAAGGGACACTGGTGGAGCACACACAGGGTTGTTAAAGGGACACGGGCGGAGCACACACAGGGTTGTTAAAGGGACACTGGCGGAGCACACACAGGGTTGTCAAAGGGACACTGGCGGAGCACACACAGGGTTGTTAAAGGGACACTGGCGGAGCACACACAGGGTTGTTAAAGGGACACTGGCGGAGCACACACAGGGTTGTTAAAGGGACACTGGTGGAGCACACACAGGGTTGTTAAAGGGACACTGGCGGAGCACACACTGGGTTGTCAAAGGGACACGGGCGGAGCACACACAGGGTTGTTAAAGGGACACTGGCGGAGCACACACAGGGTTGTCAAAGGGACACTGGTGGAGCACACACAGGGTTGTTAAAGGGACACGGGCGGAGCACACACAGGGTTGTTAAAGGGACACGGGCGGAGCACACACAGGGTTGTTAAAGGGACACTGGCGGAGCACACACAGGGTTGTTAAAGGGACACTGGTGGAGCACACACAGGGTTGTTAAAGGGACACGGGCGGAGCACACACAGGGTTGTTAAAGGGACACGGGCGGAGCACACACAGGGTTGTTAAAGGGACACTGGCGGAGCACACACAGGGTTGTTAAAGGGACACTGGTGGAGCACACACAGGGTTGTTAAAGGGACACTGGTGGAGCACACACTGGGTTGTCAAAGGGACACTGGTGGAGCACACACTGGGTTGTTAAAGGGACACTGGTGGAGCACACACTGGGTTGTCAAATGGACACTGGCGGAGCACACACTGGGTTGTTAAAGGGACACTGGCGGAGCACACACAGGGTTGTCAAAGGGACACTGGTGGAGCACACACAGGGTTGTTAAAGGGGCACTGGTGGAGCACACACAGGGTTGTTAAAGGGACACGGGCGGAGCACACACTGGGTTGTCAAAGGGACACGGGCGGAGCACACACTGGGTTGTTAAAGGGACACTGGCGGAGCACACACTGGGTTGTCAAAGGGACACTGGCGGAGCACACACAGGGTTGTTAAAGGGACACTGGCGGAGCACACACAGGGTTGTTAAAGGGGCACTGGTGGAGCACACACAGGGTTGTTAAAGGGACACTGGTGGAGCACACACTGGGTTGTCAAAGGGACACTGGTGGAGCACACACTGGGTTGTTAAAGGGACACTGGTGGAGCACACACTGGGTTGTCAAATGGACACTGGCGGAGCACACACTGGGTTGTTAAAGGGACACTGGTGGAGCACACACAGGGTTGTTAAAGGGACACTGGCGGAGCACACACTGGGTTGTTAAAGGGACACTGGTGGAGCACACACTGGGTTGTCAAATGGACACTGGCGGAGCACACACTGGGTTGTTAAAGGGACACTGGCGGAGCACACACAGGGTTGTTAAAGGGACACTGGCGGAGCACACACAGGGTTGTTAAAGGGACACTGGTGGAGCACACACAGGGTTGTCAAAGGGACACTGGTGGAGCACACACAGGGTTGTTAAAGGGGCACTGGTGGAGCACACACTGGGTTGTCAAAGGGACACTGGTGGAGCACACACAGGGTTGTTAAAGGGACACTGGTGGAGCACACACAGGGTTGTTAAAGGGACACGGGCGGAGCACACACTGGGTTGTCAAAGGGACACTGGTGGAGCACACACAGGGTTGTTAAAGGGACACTGGTGGAGCACACACAGGGTTGTTAAAGGGACACTGGTGGAGCACACACTGGGTTGTTAAAGGGACACTGGTGGAGCACACACAGGGTTGTTAAAGGGACACTGGCGGAGCACACACAGGGTTGTCAAAGGGACACTGGTGGAGCACACACAGGGTTGTTAAAGGGGCACTGGTGGAGCACACACTGGGTTGTCAAATGGACACTGGCGGAGCACACACAGGGTTGTTAAAGGGACACTGGTGGAGCACACACAGGGTTGTTAAAGGGACACTGGTGGAGCACACACAGGGTTGTTAAAGGGACACGGGCGGAGCACACACTGGGTTGTCAAAGGGACACGGGCGGAGCACACACTGGGTTGTTAAAGGGACACTGGCGGAGCACACACTGGGTTGTCAAAGGGACACTGGTGGAGCACACACAGGGTTGTTAAAGGGACACGGGCGGAGCACACACAGGGTTGTTAAAGGGACACGGGCGGAGCACACACTGGGTTGTCAAAGGGACACGGGCGGAGCACACACTGGGTTGTTAAAGGGACACTGGCGGAGCACACACAGGGTTGTTAAAGGGACACTGGTGGAGCACACACAGGGTTGTTAAAGGGACACTGGCGGAGCACACACTGGGTTGTCAAAGGGACACGGGCGGAGCACACACTGGGTTGTCAAAGGGACACGGGCGGAGCACACACTGGGTTGTTAAAGGGACACTGGCGGAGCACACACTGGGTTGTCAAAGGGACACGGGCGGAGCACACACAGGGTTGTTAAAGGGACACTGGCGGAGCACACACAGGGTTGTTAAAGGGGCACTGGTGGAGCACACACAGGGTTGTTAAAGGGGCACTGGTGGAGCACACACAGGGTTGTTAAAGGGACACGGGCGGAGCACACACAGGGTTGTTAAAGGGACACTGGCGGAGCACACACAGGGTTGTTAAAGGGACACTGGTGGAGCACACACAGGGTTGTTAAAGGGACACTGGTGGAGCACACACAGGGTTGTTAAAGGGACACTGGCGGAGCACACACAGGGTTGTTAAAGGGACACTGGCGGAGCACACACAGGGTTGTTAAAGGGACACTGGTGGAGCACACACAGGGTTGTTAAAGGGACACTGGTGGAGCACACACAGGGTTGTTAAAGGGACACGGGCGGAGCACACACAGGGTTGTTAAAGGGACACTGGTGGAGCACACACAGGGTTGTTAAAGGGACACTGGTGGAGCACACACAGGGTTGTTAAAGGGACACTGGGGGAGCACACACAGGGTTGTCAAAGGGACACTGGCGGAGCACACACAGGGTTGTTAAAGGGACACTGGCGGAGCACACACAGGGTTGTTAAAGGGACACTGGTGGAGCACACACAGGGTTGTTAAAGGGACACTGGTGGAGCACACACAGGGTTGTTAAAGGGACACTGGTGGAGCACACACAGGGTTGTTAAAGGGACACTGGCGGAGCACACACAGGGTTGTTAAAGGGACACTGGCGGAGCACACACAGGGTTGTTAAAGGGACACGGGCGGAGCACACACAGGGTTGTTAAAGGGACACTGGTGGAGCACACACAGGGTTGTTAAAGGGGCACTGGTGGAGCACACACAGGGTTGTTAAAGGGACACGGGCGGAGCACACACAGGGTTGTTAAAGGGACACTGGCGGAGCACACACAGGGTTGTTAAAGGGACACTGGTGGAGCACACACAGGGTTGTTAAAGGGACACTGGTGGAGCACACACAGGGTTGTTAAAGGGACACGGGCGGAGCACACACAGGGTTGTTAAAGGGACACGGGCGGAGCACACACAGGGTTGTTAAAGGGACACTGGCGGAGCACACACAGGGTTGTTAAAGGGACACTGGTGGAGCACACACAGGGTTGTTAAAGGGACACTGGTGGAGCACACACTGGGTTGTTAAAGGGACACGGGTGGAGCACACACAGGGTTGTTAAAGGGACACTGGTGGAGCACACACAGGGTTGTTAAAGGGACACTGGTGGAGCACACACAGGGTTGTTAAAGGGACACTGGTGGAGCACACACTGGGTTGTTAAAGGGACACGGGCGGAGCACACACTGGGTTGTCAAAGGGACACTGGCGGAGCACACACTGGGTTGTCAAAGGGACACTGGCGGAGCACACACTGGGTTGTCAAAGGGACACTGGCGGAGCACACACAGGGTTGTCAGAGGGACACTGGCGGAGCACACACTGGGTTGTCAAAGGGACACGGGCGGAGCACACACAGGGTTGTTAAAGGGACACTGGCGGAGCACACACAGGGTTGTTAAAGGGACACTGGCGGAGCACACACTGGGTTGTCAAAGGGACACTGGCGGAGCACACACTGGGTTGTTAAAGGGACACGGGCGGAGCACACACAGGGTTGTTAAAGGGACACTGGCGGAGCACACACAGGGTTGTTAAA